>NC_140664.1:100968232-102235018 GCF_054131305.1 Coturnix japonica
TGGCATTGCAAAGCTAATACCTGGAAAACAGGCATTAAACACTGCTGGGAAGAAGCGTGGTATAATGAATTATCTATTACAAACTAGATTCAAGGCAGCTAGAGGCAGCTTCTCAGAAATTATATCAAATTGTTAGTGCTTGCTAATTGTGTGACATTTAGAATTTACTCATTAAGAATCTGCCTTTTATTTACACTTTAAACAAGCATGATATTGGTGATGTGCTCACATTTTGCTTTTTTGTATCTTTTCCTACCAGGAATACAAGGCGTTGTGGAGGCTTATCAGAGCTGCCTTCCAAAGCTGCAGCTCTATGGGCCAACAAACATTGCTCCCATCATCCAGAAGGTGGCAAAATCAGCATCGGAGGAGACCAACACCAAGGAAGCCTCGGTAAGGGCAGGATGCTTTGTTCTTGCCCTGTCTATTGCCAATACAATAGGATCTGTCAGTGTATATTAATAATGCCTTACCAGCTTTTATCAGCTACCTTCACAGAAGTCACTGAGTCTATGGCAGCTGGAGCAGCGTATCTAACCTTTACATCTCTGACAGTCATGACTTTCGACTCATGCCCCACTGTTCTGTTTTTCGTACACACTCACATCTTCACAGAGGAAATATAAGTGGCAGGGCTAGGGTTACAAAAATGCAGGGGTCAAGCACTAACTGTTCTCATTATATAAGTAGATATATAGGTATATATATATATTAGGGTTATATATAGGTGTGTATATATATATATAGGTATATAACTCGTATATTGCAGCAGGAAAAATGATATAGGAACAGAACAGAGATGTACATTGATGTGCATTCCATTACCAGACTTGGAGCTTTCCCTAAGCTTTCCCATTGAGGCAGAATTTCCCAAACATTTCTGTTCATGCTCGTGAATGCCACTTCAATACAATTTGCAGTGTATTGATACTATTTAGAATCTCAGACCTACAGTGGTGAATTGCTATATTTGAATTTCCATACCCAGCTAATCTTGAGGTAGCTCATGCTGTTCCCAGTGCTGTCTCTGAGCCATTATGTCACATTTAATAAAATGCTTTGTTTTTCTAAACCTAAGCTTCCCTGCTTTCTGTTTGTTTGAAAATCAAATTAATTTGTGGCATGATTTTTCAAGATGAAGTTACCTCTCTGTGTATTTTGTTTTACTCATGGCAGAAGGTGATGAATAGAAAACTCTGTGTGAGTTTACATAGCTGTATATAAACAAACTGTAATGATGTTTTCTGTTGGTACTGCTCATGCAGAGCAGTGACCAAATTCTATGACCTGTTCATTTCTCTTATTAATGCACATTTGTTAAATGGTTCCAGCTGCCTAGCTATTCATAAAGGACCCATGTGAGAGCTGCTCTTTCCCATTAACAAGTGAAGAAGTAATAGCCCATTTGATCCCAGTCCAGTGAGCCTTGGACTATTGGGAAAGAAATGACAAGCACTGAAAATTGCTTGCTCCCTTTAGAGAATGAGAAAACCTCTCCTAGGGGCTGTATATAAAGTGTCTGAAAATTGATATTTTCCTTCCTGTACATGCCCTGCCTCTTCTCAGGGACATCATCGCTCTGCAGAATACAGCAGACCTGCCATGGTGGGGTGCTTCTCCCACAGGCACCAGTGGGTCACCCTCCAGTTTGCAGATGGCTGCACCCATCCCACTTGCCTGTTAGCAAGCCTCCTCTGCAAAGTGCTGTCATAACCTCCCTGACACCTCTGCTACAAGCTCTTAACGCTTCAATACCCCATTCCTCTCTGCCTCCCACTGGTTCCCAAGGGGAAAAATGTAATCAGAAACTGTCAGCAGAAGTGACTGTGCAGCAGATGGAAAATAAGGCTGGTGAGGATATCAGGACTCTTCCGGACTTCGCAGCCAAAGTCCTGCTTACTCTGCCCTAGCAGCTAGAAACCCCCTTTTCTTCCTTGTGCATCCCTTCGCTCCCTCCAGGTCCAGGAACTGATGTGAACTACAGCCAAGCTGCAGCAGAGGAGAAATTAGCGACTGATGAGGTTTGGATGGAAAATGTGCTTAACATTTGAGTTATTATAATGGCTCTTTTCTCTTTTAAAAATCTGTGACTGATAGTTGTCAGAAATAATTTCATAAACAAAACAAAACAAAAGGCTTTGAAAGATGAACTAATATATATATATATATTTACTTCTTGTCCAACAACTTCAGCAATATTTCATCTTGCTCATTCTGACGGATGGCGTCATCACAGACATGGCTGACACCAGGGAGGCCATAGTCCACGCCTCTCACCTTCCCATGTCAGTCATCATCGTCGGGGTTGGAAACGCCGATTTTAGTGACATGCAGATGCTGGATGGAGATGATGGGATCCTGAGGTCTCCCAAGGGCGAGCCAGTGCTTCGAGACATTGTCCAGTTTGTGCCATTTAGGAACTTCAAACATGTAAGCTGACTTTTCCATCCATTCTGCTGAAGGGTGAATGTATAAACATATAGTGAATGGTCCCCAGGGGTAGGGCCTAATGTTGCATGAAAATACAAAGTATACAGTAAGTCAGTGGCATTATTGTGCCAGAAATAAACAAAACAAAACAAAAACAAATACAGAATGTAATATTCTTTATCAGCGACGTGGCTGGGAAAGAAGAGATGAGAAAATCCTTGCGCTTCTATGGTGTCAGTCCTCATATCATTTCCTCTCTTTTAGTTTTGCTTCTCTCCCTGTCTTACTTTCCCTGATATCTCTTTTCCATTCTGTTTTCATGTGTTCTGTTAGGATTGTTGTATTGCATTCCCACGTATGTACATTGTCCCTTCATTTCCACAGAGAGATGAAACAGCTGCAAATTTGCATTGAGCGGTTTCCCCGGGAGGCTGCTTACTGTTTGACATTCAGATCCCTACATTCTCAAAGACAGAACAATCCACCCAGAGCATCCTGGTTGCCTGCAAACCTTTCCTCAAGTTCTGTACAAGAACACAGCCAAGAAAGTTCCCTGTGCCTTCAGCCAGCTGTTCCCATGTAGCCCAGTGTGGTGTAGGAGACACTCTTGAGGAGGAGAGGTGACAGACCCAGCACTGACTTGCCAAATTTGAAGTAATCCCTTGGCCATGTGCTTTCCTCCTCAATCACCTGCTGACATTGCAGCATCTGTCCCAGGGATGTTATCAGCACCTGGGTACAGGCAGTGTTCACCCATAGCAGCTTTTTCCTCCAAAAGACAGTTTTTTCAGTGTCCTTTTCCTCTGTATAAAGATACGGAATGGATGTGGTTCATCAGTGATGCTGATTCCATTCTTTTCTCCTCTGTTTTTCCATCTTTCCCCTCATTTCCCTCTCCCCTCATTCCTTCTGTGATATTTAATCATTTTTCCTTACTGTTTTCTCTTCGCCTTAGTCTAGAAAGAATATCCTCGGTATTGGATTAGAAAATTCCTTTACCCTGCAGTGTACCTGTTCCACTTTCATCACGAAAGAGCCCTTCTGAAGCTGCTCTTAGTCTTTTAGTTCTGGCTTTATCACACATAGGTTTTCAGTTCTGGGTTGGTTTTGGTCTGTGTGTGGATTTACACTGTTTACATTTCTTTAGTTTTTCTAGTCTTTTTGTTACTCACCAAATAGCTTCATTTAATTCTTCTCCAGAGTTGTTCCTTTTTCTGTCTTCAAAATAAACTGTTGCCACGTTTGTCACAGCTGTGGACACCCTTCTTACTATCACAAAATCTACTGACAAATAAGGGAGAGTCTTGTTCCCTTTTTCCCTTTAATGTTACGTAAAGAATGTATCCTCGTATGATGTAAACCTCACCTCACTTGTGGTTTTAGTGTGGTATTAGACCACACTAAACAATGACAGGTTTGCCTCTGAATTGTAGATATGTCCATTTTATGTTGACAGCTCTGCTTAACCACCTATTAAGTATCTGCTGGAACAAAGTATGAGCATGACCTGCTCATAGCTCACAATTCTCCTTCAACATATAATCACAAGTGTGTGGTACTGCACCAGTCTATTGTGAAAGCATCAAGAGGCAGGTTATTTATGGACTGGTGTTAGACCTGCATTCAATGAGCTGAAAAAATGTTTCTGCAAGAAACTGACAAATCCAGCTGCATTTGTTAAGTTTAATTTCACTTTGTGACTCTATATAACAAAGTTGAAATCATCCCTGATTGGATAGATGAACACTGGCAGTTGCAGCTCTGCTCGGGTGCTGAATATTTTGTGCCTTATGTTAACTTTTGAGTGATTCTGAATGTTATTTTAATTGCAAGCATTGGTCAAATGGAGAGTGTGTCTTATTTTGAGCTGCTGTCGATTAACTACCCCAAATTATAGTAATCTTAAAAAATCATTGCTCTTGTTAGAGATGTTTTTCTCCCCCTTTCACTCAGTAATGGGGATAATATAGCTTTAGAGATAGATAATGTGTTTGCTATATCACAAATGCCAGTATATCTTATACAACCCGATATTTAATCTGTATATCATGATCTTTCAGCATTTCAATAAATGTCAGTGTAATGGATGAGTGCCCATAACAACAGCCCCTTCTGCTTGAATTTCTTTGTTGTGGAAGCATCCCAGATTATATCTCCCTGGACAAACTGACATTCGCAGCCATCTTTCTTATCCTCAGCATGAACAAAAGGCCATGCCTGCTGCATCAACTAGTGGAATGATTTTCGATAATAGAAATGATTGTGATGCTTTGAATTTGTTGGGTTTTTTTTCTTTTTCCCAGAAAAAAATAAATGCAGATTTAACCCAAAACTGGGTTTGTCAGGTCGTTTCTGATCATATACAAGGATTACCATAAAGCAGCATTTTACATTTTACAGCTTTAGGGAAAAGATTTCATTAAAAATCACATATTCAATTCTCAGGTCAGGCTGCAACTCAGAATCTCAGATGAAAAATAACATTGCCAATAGCTGCCTCAGTGAGAAAATCGAAATGAGGGACAAGGGAGTTCTAAAAATAACCTACAGATAAACTTATCAAATAAGAGGGATTCTGACTTTATGGAGGGCCCTGATCCTTTGCAGCACTCAGACATACATATAAGTCAGTTACTTATAGTTATTCACATGTCTTAAACTTCAGAGCCCCATTTGGTGTTGTACTGGCTCAAGACCAGAGATAGAAAGTTTTATTATTGGGTTTTAATCTTCTTCTACATGATGTCAAGAGTACTTCAGTAAAGCATTAATCATAATTGTATTGATTCCTAGCAAATCTATAATTGCAACTCCAACTCAGTGCATTCGCAATGATACTTTATGAGCTGATTTCTCTGCATTTAAAAAGCGTGATGTATTTACTGTGCACAACTCGGATGCAGCAAATAGATGGTATTGCACTTTGCATTGTGTTTAATTACAGAGCCTGACAACTGTAACTTAATAATACCTATCACAAATAAGTGGGGAAAGCATAGTTCTTCACCAGTGCAAAGAGCAATGTTTTGCACTATGCATTGTAATTAAAGATTATGCATGGTAAAGCTGTAGAATGGAATCAGCAGTCATTTGCAATACGTATCAATTATCATCAGAGGGGATTATTCTCTTGCTGCTGAGTGATCCAGTTGCTGTGTATTAGCCATCAGATGAGACCTATTCATCTTGAGGTATTTTCTTGCTAGGTTGCTCTTCAAGCATAGCATTTAAACAGTGATGGAAATGGAACAGCAGTATATTTGTGTACCACCTGTGTTAAAGAGCCCAGTAAAGGTAACTTAAATAGCACTGCCCAACTGGGCTGGTTTTTAGCTTGGAAGCTGTTGGGTCTGTTTCTTACTTACACAAGTGCATGATCCAGAGAAGCTGGTGGCAAGTGTCCCTGCCCAGCATCTTTAGGCACAGAGCAGAGAGGAATTGTGCTTGTAGCTTCCCCTGGAAGGAAGTTCTGCAGGGTCCCTCAGTGAGTACCAGTGAATGATGTCTTTGCAGAGCATTTCATCATGATACGGTGCTCTCTGAGCGCAGTGAGGTTCAGGACAACTGTTTCCTCAGCCTTGAACTTAGAAGAGACCAAATGGATCTGAAAACATGCAGAGCACTTTTGGCTTTAGCGCACTTCTAAGTGGCTTTGTGTACATGCCCAAACTGACCTACAAAATGAGTTTCATGGTGCCACTCTGTACCATAAGTCTTGCCTTGATCTTGCGGCTCCAATGCCTCTAAAACCTTACGGCGCTTTTAGCACAGAGACAGGTTAACATTTGTGTTTTCTGCCATTCCCTGCAGGCCTCCCCAGCCGCTCTAGCAAAAAGCGTTTTGGCCGAAGTTCCAAACCAAGTGGTGGACTATTACAATGGCAAAGGGATCAAACCAAAATGTGTGTCAGAGTACGAGTCTTCCAGGACATTGGCTCCATGAACCCGCCTGCACTCCTTCACAACATCAAAAAACAAAGAGAGAAATGCTACTGTCTACAACTACTGTACTTAAAAATGAAACAAGCAGAAAGAATAGCACGTTTTGGTGATTTTTAACTAAAATGACCTTTTGTTTGTTTCTTTGTTTGTTTGTTTGGTTTTTGCATGTGTAGCCCAAAGGCTTGAATCTGTTACGCGGTGATGGTGTTGAAAACTTTTTATGAGGAAAACAAAAGTGAACTCTTGACATTACAGCATGTCTCCTTGAAATAATATATATATATATTAAAAAGGTTCTATCTGTATCTGTTTTTTATACAGGTTTGTTGACATTTTGCTAAATTTCTTATCTTTACACTATTAAAGCATTTTGAAATATTTATCGAGAGTTGATAGCCAAAACGTATTGGGGTTAATCTGCTATGAACTGAGAGATTTTTCAAAATGGCAGATGCATGAACTGTATTTTGCATGTTTAAAATAAAAACAACACGGTTTTGCACTTGTTGTCTTTATTTCCCTCTCTGCCATGACGTCTTCATTCCTCTCGCTTCCAACTTCTGTATTCCAACAGAGGGGTAACCAGTTGTTTCAAGAGCTACCTAGTCCTGAGCATGGGCGCTTCTAACACTGCCACTTTGTAACATGGGTACCCAGACACTCCCACACACCCGCACAGAGCGTTCAGACCGTAGCTCTGAACAGATCTGGCGTGGAGGGCCTGATGAATCAGGACTGCAGGAAAAGATCCGCCCACGTCATCCAAACGATCTGTCTGGTTTTCCAGTGTCTCAGTTTTGGCTGCCCAGATTTAGAACCTGTAATGTTTGGGAGTTCTTGTTTTGTTTCATTTTTGTTCTGTTTTGTTTTTTAATCTTGCACCCAGCTTTGTTTGACACAAGAAATTTTGTGTGGCCCGATTTTGCGGCAACTGAAAATGGAAACTTCTCACACACAGCTGCTGTGTACAATAGAAGAACTGATTTCTTACCCAAGAAGTATATCAGAGAACAAACAACACATTAGCAGTGGATTGATTTTCCTATTGAAGTGTTAAAATATATTCACCAATGAAGAAATTAGATCAGCGTTATTCTTAGTGTTTGAATTTTGGCTTCTTCATTTGCTAGAAGACAACAGAGGAACATGCAGCTTGTTCAAAGCTAAGGTTAATATTCGACCAAAACCAGTTCTGCGCGGGGTTGCCCAAAGGACATAGCTTTGGATGAGTAGTACTCCCATTGAAGTGAATACATTTGTGTTGATTGGCTTTGATTGATGATTTTGTACCATAAAATGAAGGGCATGGGATAGCCAAGTCAGGTCTTCCCAGGTGTTGAACAGCAGCCAGTTTTACTTGGTAATATGTGTAAACTGTGTGAAGATGATGCAACTGATCAATCTCAAATCAGAGCCACTCTGCCCAATTATCTTACCCTAAAACACCTGTAGCTTCTTGTTCCCATTTCCCCCCTTTTTTGTTTTCTACCCAGTTCTCAAAAGGAGTACTTCTCTACTGCTAAAGCACCCAGATGAAAAGTCAATGGACCAATGTTCTTTGCTCCACTATAATAATATTTTGTATTCTTGGGAACATTGTTTAACTTTTCTGCACCTCAGAGTCCTTGTCTGCAAAATGAAGATCACTGCTGTGTATTCACAAACACCTCATAGAATCACAGACTCATAGAATGGCCTGGGTTGAAAAGGACCACAATGATCATCTGGTTTCAACCCCCCTGCTATGTGCAGGGTCACCAACCACCAGACCAGGCTGCTCAGAGCCACATCCAGCCTGGCCTTGAATGCCTGCAGGGATGGGGCATCCACAACCTCCTTGGGCAACCTGTTCCAGTGTGTCAGTGAAAAATTTCCTCCCAAACTCTCATAATGGCACTGGAGGATTATTGTAATTGAAATGTGTTTTGAGATCCTCAGAGCCATGATGGTGCTCTTGTAACATAAAGAATATTACTTCACCTGGCCCTGGATTCAGAGATGGGGATGGTGGCTGCACCACCCCCCTGGGCAGCCTGTGCCACTGCACACCACTCTTTTGGAGAAGAAATTCTTCCTAATACCCAACTTGAACCTCCCCTGGTGCAATTTGAGGCCATTCCCTCTCACCCTATCACTGTTAGCTGGGAGAAGAGGCCGACCTCCACCTCAACACAGCTCCTTTCAGGAAGCTGTAGAGAGCGATCAGGTCTCCCCTGAGCCTCCTCCAGACTGAACAATCCCAGCTCCTTCAGCCACTCCCCATAAGATTTGTGCTCCAGACCCCTCACAGCTACACAGCCCTTCTCTGGACACGCTATAGCGTCTCAATGTCTTTGTTGTAGTGAGGGGCCCAAAACTGAGCACAGTTCAGTTCAGGGGCCTCTCACTGCCCCCCTCCCCAGACCCTTCTCCTCCCGGCGGAACGTTTTTCATTCCCCGCACGGAACGGTTCCCCGTCGGACCGGGCGGCGCGGCACTTCCGCCGTAGTTGGCGGCATGGCGGGCTGTGGGCTGCTGGCACGGCTTGGGGCTCGGCTGAGGGCGGCGGCGGCGCCGGGGAGGCCGCTGAGGGCGGTGACGGCGGCGTCCGGCCATAGGTATGGAGGGGTAGGTCGCGGGGTCGGCGGGGTGAGGCTGCGTTCCACACCTCATCCTCTGCGCGGCCGATCCGGCCCTGGAGGTGTTCAGGATATGACACTGAGGGACGTGGTCGGTGGGCATGGTGGGGGTGGGATGGCGGTTGGATTAGGTGGCTTTTCCAACCTTAATGATGCTGTGTGTCTAAGGGTCGGCAGTTTGAATGGCTGTGGTTGATTCGCTTGCTTAGTGCCTTTGTAGCTGCGTGCTGTATTATGCAGTGATGTGACCTTGTATATAGCACATCACAAACACAGATGTCACGTTCAGTTGAACTGATCAGACACGTAACTGTTTCCCACCCTTGGAAAGCTGGCAGCTGGGCTTTGCAGCCAGGCCTGTGCACGATGCAACGTGGTGGCACGAGCATCTCTCTGAAGAGAACGTCCAGTTCCTCAAGCAGGCGACGGCGGAGGAGTACAGAGCACAGACAGCCAGCAAGCTGTGCCCGCTGAAGGACGAGCCCTGGCCGCTGAATGAGTGGAAGCCAGGTGAGAAAACTGACTTGACAGGGTGCCTTTGTCATACAGTGTCAAAAACATGCAAAGATTGGGGTGGGATGAAATGCTACAAAAGACTTTTTAATAGTTTGGTGCTAGGGTTATGCACAGGTGTTGTAATTTCACAGAACAAGTCTGAGACCTCACCAGCAGTTCCTTCGGTTGTGAGATGCCTTCTTGCAAACGTTAAGCATGGAGTTGCGTCTGTGCTCTCTTCTGGTCTGCAGGTTCTGTCAGAGTTGGTGTTGTTGCAGTAAAACTGGGAATGATGCCGATATGGACCAAGTCGGGAAAGAAGCACGCTGTCACGCTACTTAAGGTGAAACAAGTCATGCTGAATTTCATCCCCTTTACTGTATTTGGATTAACCGTGTATCGCTTCACAGAGGAAGAGCACGCTGTGGCTATTCTCTGTACTCTAAGACTTCCTGTGAATAGAAGGGGTCTGCCTTCTGCCTCAATTGTTCAGGTGCTGCAAAATTGGTCTGAGCAGAAGGGAAATGGGAGGACAGTACAGAGTTGGATTACCCTTCCTGCTTTGCTTTTTTTTGCCACCTTTCTGCACTTTCAGATTAGTTTTACATTGGTTGCTGATTCTTTGTAGCCATGAGGCTGCTCTTTGGTATTTTCTGTCAGACATTGCTGAGGTGAAACTGTTTTACATGCCTACTGCTACCCAGTGACAAATGAGGGCCGTAAAGGACACCAGGGTTACAGGGTGAAGGAGCAGGAGGCCGAAACAGTCTCCTTATTGCATGCTTTGCAGCTGCATGCAGTAGAGATTTCCATAGAATCATTTGAATTGGAAGGGACCCTTAAATGCCATCCAGTCTAACTGGCCTGCAGTGAACAGGGACACCTACAGCTACATCTGGTGCTCAGAGCCCCGTCCAGCCTGACCTTGAATGTCATCAGGGACGGGGCACCCATCACCTCGCTGGACAACCTGTGCCAGCACCTCACCACCCTTATTGTGAAAAATTTCTCCCTTATGTCCAATTTAAACCTCCTTTCTTTTAGTCTGAAGCCATTTCCCCTTGTCCTGTCGCAGCAGACCCTGCTAAAGAGCCTGTCCGGCTCTTTCTCATAGCCCCCCTTTAGATTTTGCACAACTTGCTCATCAAAGACTGCAACAGGAGTTCATTCAGAAAAACGTAGCTATCATTTTACAAGTATCTTCTCTAAGATAGGCCTTGAATTAATTAGGAATATAATGTCTATGGAGAAAGGGCAGTGCGTGGCCTTATCTGTACGCCCTATCTCCTGTTACACAAATGTGAATCAAGAAGAGATGTACTTTGAGTTGCCTTGATAATCTCTTATTCAGGTATCAAAGCATGAACATCTGCTTATGCTTAAGTAATCACTATTTCTCTTTTATTAAGGTGCAAGATTGCCATGTTTTGAAGTACGTTTCAAAGGAAGATTCGGGTGGAAAAACAGCAAAGCTGCTTGTTGGAGGGAAAAACGTATCTCCTTTTTTTGTAAGTGAACTGCTTTGGGTGTTTTTGGTGGAGTCGTTTCTCTTGTGATGACAGCGTAACAATAACACAAACGGAATTATTCTAAAAGATTAATTGTCCAATGTGACGTGTTTGGAAACCGATCTTTTATCGCACTCGTGATTTATTGCTTATTTCCCTACTGCTAATCTCACTTATTGGTTAAGAGGTGTTTAGTGGTAATGCCTGCACAGGGCTGTTGAGATTGGTATTCGGCAGCTGGTTTTCCTGATGAAGAAGTGTGAGATGAATGTTCAGGGAGATGGCTTCATGAACAGCAGCAATACCAAAACCACACACTTGATTCTATGATTGGAAGCCCTGCACACCTGATGCCGAGTTCCCAGCCACCTTCAGTGCTTCTGGCTTTCTCTGTGTTTCTCGGAGCTATTGTCAGTGGTGATGAGGAAAATTGAATTATAGATCAAAGCAGGAACAAAGCTTTCCCTCAAAGGGTCACCATTTCTGTGATCCATTATTTCTATCAAGTATCACTCTTCACTTCTTGCAGTGTCCGAAGGCTCATTTATCTCATGTAGGCAGGAAGGGAAATATTGCTCGTGATTACTTAGCAGGTTGTTTCCCTTGGAGATTTTTTTTACATTTTTTTTACATTTGGTATATCTCTTGGCTTTTTTCTTCCTTATGTACTCTGTGGGTTTGTGCTCTATTTAATCATCATTGCTTCTACTTCTTGTGTGTTGCTTTGGGCCGTTTCCACTTTCCAGCTGTGACATTTTTCCTGGAGGAATTGCAGCCGTGCTTTTTGTTTCCTATAACCTTGGTTTAAGACATTCAATAGTTGTGAAAGTTGTCAGCTTTCAGTTTGAATTCTGCGTGTCAGACTCCATACAACTGATCTCTTTGTGAAGGTGATGTTGGCTGCAGTTCAGTGTTGTCAGAGTCAAAACGTGCAAGGGATGAAGAGGAACAGAGAGAAACACATATAGCAGAGCTACATTAAAAGCCAATTCAAGGGCTTCTCCAGTGATTTGCATTATGTAAATGATACTCTTGGACATGACTTTTTGATTTGGTTAAGCTTGTCCAGGCTGGATGTGGCTCTGTGCAGCCTGGTCTGGTGGTTGGCAACCCCGCGCATAGCAGGGGGTTGAAATTAGGTGATCGTTATGGTCCTTCTCAACCCAGGCCATTCTATCATTCCATGATTTTAATAAAGATGTTGACCAAGTATCTTTGGACAAATCTATGGTGAGGACCTGGCCTAGATCTGAGCTCTGTGTAGTTACCATCGTCATCGTCGTCCTTGTATAGACTACAGAGATCCTGAGAGAATTTGGCCTGTGGTTTCTGACCAGTTTTACTGCTCAGGTACCCCCAAGTGATCTGTTTTACTGGTTTAACTCAGATGTGACTCATTGCTCTCCTATGTTTACCTTTCAGTATGGTGGTTTTTTTTTTTCTCTCTGAAATGCTCCAGACCCTTCATCATCTCTGTGTGTCTCTACTGGACTCCTTTTAGGAGATCCCTGTCTTTTTTGAACTGGGGAGCCCAGAACTGGACACAGTGTTCTACATGTGGCCTCATCAGTGCAGAGTAGAAGGGGAGGATCACCTCCCTTGACCTCCTGGCCACGCTCTTTTTAATGCACCCCACGATACCATTGGCCTTCTTGGCCACAGGGGCACACTGCTGGCTCATGGACAACCTGATGTACACCCTAACATCCAGGTCTTTCTCTGCAGAGCTCATCTCCTGTCCCTAACCTGTACTGATGCATGCAGTTATTCCTCCCTGGGTGCAGGACTTTATACTCACTCTTGTTAAACCTCATCAGGTTCCTCCCTGCCCAGCTCTCCAGTCTGTCACTACAGTAACAAGTTCTTCCAAAACATCCTTATACACTTCCCTGAAGTGAGAGCGGATTCATTGTTTTCCTTTAACAGTTTTCCAGTTCAATGTTTTCCTTTAACATCGAAATATGTTGTTGGTCTTTTTCATTGGAGAAAATTTGAGAATTCACTCAATCTTCTCTTCTTGCCAGTGCTGCCTTGCAGGGGGCTTTGTATAGGCCTCGGTGGTGTGGCTGCTCATGGACACCATAATAAGGTAGTATAGAAAATGGAAAGGTTGGATTGAGATCAGTGGAAACGAAAGGTTGGCACACAGACATTTAGTAGAGGAGGGATTTGCGTATGCTTCTGTCCTCCAGTGTGGTACTGCACTTTAATACAGTTGTTGTCCATTAGTGCCTTAAATGTTCATGGTCTTTTGGGAGATTTTTGGATTAAATTAATGGCCTTTTTAAAAAAGATAGTGTTAGCTGAAGTGTTTTGTACTGTGAAGTCCAGTTTAGAAATCACTTAGAAGAAATTAAAAGAATGATCAGCCTTCAAAGGCTGTAACCACGTTTCTGCCTCAGGTGAGGACACATTTGTAAAGATGGAGGTTGGGGCTTATGACTGAGTCAGAACTGCTCCATCCTCCCGCTCCTTCATTTTTCATTCTCTTCTCATGACACCTCACAGCTTTTTACAACCACAAGGAAGCACAGTGTGCAGGTTTTGAAAGTAAACAAAATCAGTTCTAAAGTTTGGTCTGAAAAAGCAAAGTTTTTTTTTGCTTGACAGATAATTGCACCGAGCTCTTGAGAAGAGAAACTCAGTGCTGTGACTGCCCAAGTGTGACAGCGCTGTCTGATGCTTCAGTTGTTTTCTGGGATTCATTTGAAGCCGAATCAACTGCAGCACTTTTTCCTTCAGCCTCGGTTAAGTGTTTCTGGAAGCTCTTGCAGTACCTGACTCTGTTGGTCTGATTTTGTTCGTCGAATGGGATAAATGCAGTTTGTGGTGACGTGGAACTGAATGATGAGCAGCACTGAAAAGGAGCAAATGGTTTTCATAGAATTATAAAATCACAGAATAATTTGGGTTGGAAGGGACCTTAAAGCCCACCTGGTTCCAACCCCCTGCCATGGGCAGGGCTGCCACCCTCTGGATCGAGCTGCACAGGACCCCATCCAACCTGGCCTTGAGTGCTCCAGGGGCAAATTTAAATCATTATTTACAATTTAAATTATAATTTAAATTATCATAGAATGTTTTGAAATGAGTTGAAGTCATGTACGAGCACTGATAAATTTTATGTGTGCTCTGAAAGATCGGTTTCCTCTTCGTGATCTTAGAAATCTTCATTTACCTCTTGTTCGTGCAATGCAGCTCTGGGCTAACTACTCAAATAACGATAACAGTGCAGTATGGTGTCTGTCTGAGCGCTGTTGGCCATCTCAAGTCACTTTCTATGCTCCGACTATTTTAAGATCAGTATTTTAAGATCACTTTTTTTTAATGGCTGCTGTTTGTTACAGAAATCAGAGGCTGAAATGGAAATTTTTAGAGAAGCCGGAGTACCACGGAAGCAGAAAGTTTCAACATTTAATGTGACAGATGACGCCATAATTAAACCAGGTAATCTTTTTGACTGGCTGACTTAGATGCAGTCATTGAGTGTCTGCCATTTCTTGTAGATCTAAACCAAGTTAAAGAGCGTGTTGCATTTTTGTTTTCTATGGAATTTTGCCAACTATTGCAGTACTCTTCTTTCACTGTCACTGAGCACGAACAAACTTGTTTTGGATCTTTATTTGCTTCTAGGGAAGTTTTTATCAAGGGATATTTAAGACAGTGCAGTAACTGATAAAAATCAAGCCTGGCATGAAGAGGAAGTCTGGAGTAATTAATGGAAACCAGTGCTTGATATATAGCAGAATTTCAGGTTTTCAATACACTGGTTTTTACTGAAGTCAATAAGAGCGTATTTTTAGTCTGTAACATCCTTCGTGTACCTCATCTTATATCAGTTGCTTGCTGCTGACAGACATGTTAGCTGAGGTCTGTATGGGTCATAAAATAGCATTATTTAATGTGAGGATTTGAGTTCTTGAGATATAAGGGAGGTTTACATCGTTGATACAGAAAACCACACGACATTTGATGTGGACGTGATGTGATTAAAATTTCATTTATTTAATTGACTTAAAATAGAGTGGAAGCTCTGCTAAAACTGCGGCTCTGCGGGTCTTCAGATTAAAGTTCATTGACAGTAAACAAAGTTATCAATTCTGTTTGTCTTTTAAATGGTGCTTATAAGAGAATAAGGCATTTGGACAAAAAAAAAAGCCGAAGGTAAATCTCTAATTAAAATTTTAACTTTGATCAAGTGGATAATTACACTTAATTGAATGATGTAATTGACCTGCAGTAGCACTATTCCTACTAAAAGGTTGTGTATAGGTAATTCCCAAGCGGATGCTCTTCTGTTGCAGTCTTTGGTTTAGAAACACCGAGTCCAGACTTGGTGAGAAGAGGAGATAATGCAAAGCTTTTAACCCCCCCTACTTTGTGAGGTGCTAATTGTCACAAGGGGAGCACGCCAAACTTGTATATTTTAAGTGCCTTAACTAATTCTGTACTTCGGGCTTTTTTTCGTGTCTCAAATACAGCATTTTTAAGTACAGCCCCAACCCTTCCTTCCTAGTCATTTGAAACAGGGCTAGCAACTGAGAAATGGGCTTAAGTAGCAAGTAGAAAGCACCTATTTCAGTCTCTGAGGTTTATAAAGAAGAACAAATAATACATGGATAACAAACAGAACTCTCTTTCCTGTAGCTGTAGTCAAATGTGGATGGCAATGACTGGTACCGGTTGCAGTGTTTTGGCGCTTGGCTCAGACCAATCTCTCCTCTTCTTTGCAGGTACTCCTCTGTATGCTGCTCACTTCCGCCCGGGGCAGTATGTGGATGTTACTGCAAAAACGTACGTTCCCAGTGTTCTCGTGTATGCTTTATCTTTCTAATGGCCTGGTTGAATTCTTCGTTCTTGTTTTTTGGCTTGAATTTACAGCTCAGCAAAAGTTGAAATGGAGTTGCAATGGGAAACTACTCTGCCATTGGGTCAGAAATATCGGATTATCTTTCTTCTCTGAGGCCTCTTAATTTTGACGTGGTTTGTAAACAGAAATAAACTCAACCATTAGGGCTGTGGTTCTGCAGGTGCTGTCTGTAACAAACATGAGTGCTGAAGGGCTTGACACAGCCCAAGGAAGAGCTGCTCACCATATAGGCCTGGAGGTAGGCAGTGCAGCCTGTGTGGTATGTGCAAGTGGGAGGAAGTAAGTGCCAGGTGGCCTCAACTCTCAGAAAAGCTGCCTAATTTTGATTTGGTGAGGCAATGCAAAGAGATCAATCATGTTGAGAGAAAGAAAAGCAAGAAGATAGTGAGTACATTTAGCTGGACAGCGGAACTGTCAAATTGGTGGATTGTTTTCTCTCATATTCCAGCTCATCTCCTCTGCCAGCAACCGCTAACATCTTTTTACTTTAACGTGGGAGGAATGATTTCCTCTCAGACCACAGTGAATGCCAAATTAGGATTGATGTGGTGGGGGGTGTCAAAAAGAGTATTTGGCATCTTGCCTCAGGGACTAGTCATGCTTCATCTGTTGTGTACACGATTACCATTGCTCAAGAGAAATGACAACCATCTCTGTGCATTACTAAAGTGCTTTTGTTGCATTGTGCCACCAAGATAATGTTTTCTATTTGATGTTTAATTTTTTGTGCAATGGAGATAACACCAAACTGGCGTTGTTTGAAGTGGCGTCCATTGTAATTGTCTCATACATATTAGAAATGTCTAATGCTACTCACAGAGCTTTGCATATATTGGGGGAAATGGTCTGTTTCAACACGGCAGAATAGTCAGCTCTCATATGGCTTAACTGAATACACCTATAAGGGCACCTTATTCAGAGCAGGGAATCAAGGAGTTTGCTGGAATTAGCATTTTTCTATGTCAGATTTGCTTATGTAAACTTGCACCTGGTGCATTATTAATTCAGCTCCTAAACTGTGTTCAGTGAGCAGCGGGTGGGAGACAACGGCTTGTTTGTAAAGCAAAGTACTGGCATAATCGGCAATAGGAGCATTCCATGCATGCAGAGTGCGTGTCACACTTGGTTAATGCAGAAGAGCTTCGTTTTAGTAGAGGTATTTCCAAGTGCTTAGGAAGTCTTCTTGGCACCTTAAGAGAATACTGGTAAGCAGCCTCAGAGTACTGATTTCTATCTTACTGTGCACATTGGAACCTGTGAGCCACCTGAGAACAGACGGTGTTCCAGCCTGTGTTCTGTGAATCCCTCTCTTCTTTTTAGTCAGCATTTTTCATCTATTTGAGTGATCCAGCTTTGGAAATTAACTGTTTGTACCACTGAATCACTGATACTGGCAGAACATCATCCTGATGTACATGTACCCAGTATAAAGGGAGAAGAAAAAATCCTTAAACTGGAAGGAGGTATCAGGGTTTCCTTTCTCATGGTTTTTCTGTTGGTTTGATTCCCTATTGGTTCCAGTAAATTTGATATTTTTTTAAGCCTCCTGCTGTGCCATTCTCTCATTCTGACTTTTAGTTTAATTAATTAATAGTTACTCTTCTGTAACTCTGCATTATATTACCTTGATTCTGGGGAAATAAATTATTTGAGTACATTCCAGGTTTATTTAGATCTTTTACTTTGTTCCATGTAACATCATCCAGAGTTTGTTAGTCCCATTCTTGGATGGGTTTTGTTTTCATTTTTCAGGATCCTGTATCCCTCATTCTTTGCTACTGTACATACAAGGAATATAGATTTCACAATGCCATAAAAATATGCAAGAAATGCTTTGAAGATTAGTAAACAAATTACCCTGGGAATGATTACAGCATTGGTCTCTAGCATTTGGGCTGTACTTTGGGATAGAAATGAGAATATACTTTTTAGACTTGGATTACACTAAGGGATACATCTTCTCCTTTCTGTAGGAGGGAATCTGTGAAGGTTCGGTCCATAGGCTAAAATTAGCCTTTACACGGTAGGCTTTCATTTTCAGAGGTGATGTAGGCACTTGGAGGTCTGAAGCCATATTGTCATTTTGAAAAGTTACGTAAGAATATTGTGCTGAGTCACAGCAGGAGGCAACTTCCATTTCCCCGATTCAAACAGTTACAGATTTAAGAGCCAATAATTGCTACCACTGCTGGTACAGTTTTTAGAAACACTTTTTTTTTACATTAACATGTATTTCATATTTTTGAGATTGTCAGGATGTTGCTTTTTATAATCTGATAAAAGAACGAAGAGTGCAATGCTGGGAGTCATGCAGATGATTCTAGTAATGCTGCTTTTCATAGCATTATTACTTGTATTAAATAAAAAAAAAAAGAGAATGTGTCACTCCAGTAAGGAGAGAATATAGTGGGATATATAAGCAGTGTTTAAATGTTTACCGATTGTTAATCATCCAGATGAGCACAGCATCCCTTTCCTTCTGCCAAGATGAAAATCAGGAATGGGGTCCTTAAACATGAGTCAAGTTTTTGTTGGTTTTTTTTAGTTCTCTATTGCATGTTAAACAAACTGCTAGTATTATGTTCCAGAAAAGACTTGATTGGTATCTTGATTCAATTTGATTACCAAAATATTTCTGTGATATAGGGTAGGTTTTTTTGTTTGTTCATTTGTTTCCTTGGGGATATCTGCTTTTAAACTTACCTTGGAAATTTCATCTTTTGAAATGTTTTGATTCATTTGTATCTCTGAAGAAGAACACTCACAGCAACAAGAAGGCTCAGCTAGGGATGGAGGGAGTTTGTTTTTATATGAAGTCTCTTGATTTGCTCAGCAGTGTGAGTAGCTTTTAAAACGCTGACAGTAGGCAGTGTGTCTGGGAGCTGTCAGTCTTGTTAGTGCTGAATTTTTTCCTTAGTACTTGTCAGCAATTTAAAACCCGCTCCTTAAATTTCATGGTTGTTTTTAAAGTAGACATGTCTTCTGTTTCAGAGGTATGTATCAAAAATGCATATTGCTGAGAATGGTATTTGAGATGGGATAAACCTCACAATTCCTGTGGACTGTTAGTTTTTTTTAGCACTAATATTCTTTAAAATATGTAGCACAATCCAGAAATGATTCTTTTAAGGACTGTGCTTTTTTGATGTCTTTGAGCTGGCATAGCTGCCCAAAGAGGAGTTGGTGCTTGCTTCTACACAGCTCCTCCAGCTTGCTGCCTCCATGAGGTGCATGAAGGAGAAGTGCTGCGTGATATATCTGTTCTTCACTGGTCAGGCTTTCAACTGGACTGGTTGCATTCCCCAGCTTGCTCCTCAGTGTGGTACAAAGATGTCCAAAACATGAGGTGGGAGGAGGTGGGACCAGGCCTTGAACTGAGTGCTGGATGGAGCATGAGTTGGAATAGATTTTTTTTTCTGCCACTTCATCATCTTTCACATGAACGTTTTCTGAAACTAATGAAACATCAGAAATTTTGTCACTACAAAGAAAAAGCCAAAGGCGATTATTTTTGAAACGTGTAAGTGGTGTCTTCTTGTGTGGTTAGTGGCTTTATTTAAGCTTTGTAGGCTAACAGCACCATCTGAATCTAAAAGTATTCTCTGTAGTTGTCTGAAATCATTTGACTGAATAGTTGGAGTCCTTTTCCTCTACAGTATCTAAATAATTTTATTTTAAATCAGTGTGGTTTAATTACAGTGCCTTATTTTGGCAGCTTTCAAATGAATTTTGGGTCATTAGTTACTTGCATTTTGCTTCTATCAGACCTAAAAATTAAGGTTTTGTAAGAACTGTATGGTTGAATTGAACAGATGCTTTCCAGCAGGTGAGGCTAGAAAAACTGTGTCTAATTTAACTCTAGCTCTACAGAATAATTATTTTCATTTCATTTAATGTTCATGTAAGTTTTGCGTAGGCATGATTGTTGCCTGTGGTTCCTTTATGGGAACCTTAATGGAGCTAAGTAAAGTAAGTGACTATATTCAGCGTATTACAAAAGAGTACATACTTGATGTACTATCATGCCTAATGAAGATAGGTCTGATGCATACTTGTTCTGATATTGTTTTAGTCCTTGATTCAAGCCAAGACAGCAGATAGTGCCTTATCAAGAAATCTCAACAATATGAATAAGGTGAGAAATGTTGTACTTTAATGTAAGGTCTTGATAACCGTCTCTGAGACACCACACATATAACTTGATTCTTTCAGAGTAGAATCTAGATGTTAATTGTGCTTGAAATACGGGTCAAGATTAAGGTCCCGCTTTGTAAAACCATAGTGTTTTTGTAAATATTTTAAGTTAGCAGAAGTATACTAGATTTTTGAGATAGACCTTTTCTTACATGTTTGAGTTTATTTAAAATTAGAATTCTATTCATTTAAGGATTACATAGAAAAAAAAATTTGTGGCATTCTTAGATGAAGTGGTGATGTAGATCATCAAAAGAGGAGTAACTCTGGGATAGATAGCACGTTTCATTGGTATCTTTTATGGGTAATCCTGTTGTATTTCATATGTGGTAACTATGCTATCATCTTGTGATCTTGGACTAGCTCACAGTAAGAAATACTTTGGTGGAAATGAAGTCAAAACACTTATTAACAGAGGATGTAGTGCTCTTATGCTGGAATTTTCTATTTTCACTTTTGGAAAATACCACTTTTGGTTTGGTAATATTTTTTTGCATGTGACTGGTGACACTTGCTATATTCATTCACACTTAGTAAATTTTAAAATGGGTGAAGAGTGCAATGAAGCAATCTGAAATTAATTGGTGATACTAAGAGCTGACAGCTAGCATCTGTTCGGAAGCTGACAACAATGTATTACAAGTAATTGTTCTTTTTGGGCAGAATTCAGAAAGTTAAAGACAATTGTAGGCTGGTATAAATCTCTGATTTTTCAGCAATGTTTCTTGGATGCATACATCTTAAATTCTTTTCCTTGCTTTTATAAGATAAGTACTAGTTTCAAAACCATTTTGCATTTCATGTAATTGGAAGAATGTAAGATCTTTGCTCCACAAGTATATTTTCATGATGAAAAAATTATTCATAGTGTTTATTCTTTGCATATAATAGATATATATATAATGTATAATAATACTCTGGTAAGTGCACAGCTGTTGTGTCGTGCACTTGCACTTAGCTTCGGAGAGTTCGCTAATTCCATCTTCCAGTAGAGATGCCAGAAGCAGTCTACTTGGAAAGCATGGCCATAATAGATAGTTTTAAAGGAAAAAATTGCTGTAGGCAAGAAGACTACCAGTCAAAGAAGCATTCAAGTGGAAGAGGAGAGAATATCCTTTTGGAAATGCTGATGTTTTCAGCATTTGTCTATTTTTCTCTTCACTTCCATGATTAGGGAGGATGACAAAGTGTTGTCCATAGGTACAACATGGAGTATACGTGATCATTTCCAGTTTTATTTTCCTGTGTTTGGCTGGAAGGTTCTGATGCTGCAACTAACAGGACTGTGGCACTGCAAAGTGCATTAGCGGAGAAAGGATTTCCGTAAATTGGATCATCTTGTTATAAAAATTAAATGATTGGGGCAGCCACAAACCCTGTGGACAGACTTTTCCTTTTGGAAACTGACAATGTGGGTATAAACACACACTGCAATCTGCTTTTCTTTTCTGTAACAGTGAGACAGATTTTCCTGTTGAGTCTCTCCTTGCAGTGAACAGAACTCCAGAGCCAGTAGTTATATTTGCCTCAAATATTGAGGCATTGGAGATGCATTTATTTGTTACTTTGTTTTAGAGCCTGTTTGTCAGATGAGTCCAGATCAAATGCGGTAAATGCTTATACTACAGACTGTGTAGTGAAAACAAGCTGTGTTCATGAGATTAACCTGTTGTAGCTGGGAGAAGAAATGTTACTTGGCTTATTTTGATGACAGTCCAAGCAGGCATATCCTTTACTGTAAGTCTAACTCTGGCTTGTTTCTTTATTGTCTTCTGTACAGAATTGGTAAAGGATTTCAAGGTGTCATGAAAAGGTGGGGATTTAAAGGCCAGCCTGCCAGCCACGGCCAAACTAAAACCCACAGACGTCCTGGAGCAATATCTACCAATGTAAGGGTTCTTATGTCTTCTCACTTTCTGTTGTAAACATTCTCCTGTACATTTAGAACTACTGGCTAGAAATGATTTATCTGCTCTGTGGTAGCAGAACCAGCTGTTCCAAATGAGATTCAGAAACCTGTATAATGAACAGTGCATGAGTATCTAACCATGAGTATACTGTACTGCTGGGAAGTAGCTGAGTAAATTGTGGTATCTTGTGCTATAGCTGAGAGAAATAGTCCTAAAACTTCACAGAGAATTCGAAAAATCATTTATGTGTAGAGAAGATTTTACTCCTTGTTTTATGCTGCAGATATTGTGCTGTGCTCTGCAGAAATAGATGGCTGTACTGTGGAACCCCCAATTTCTTTTGGTTGTACTGGTTTGCGGAGCTGCTTAATGAGGTCTTTCATCCCAGAAGCATTTCCTTGGCTTTATAGCATTTTTAAGCAGACTATGAAATACTTTCAAGTTTAAAACTATAAGCAGTATTACTTTAAAAATTCTTTGGAACAGATACATACAATTCTGTCCCTGTAACATTTGGACAACATTTAGGCTGAACTAAGAGGACTTTCTGCAAGCCAGCTTTGCTGCAGAATTAAAACCAACACAGTCATAGTACTGAGCCTGAATTGTTTGTAATTTTCCAGTCTACTGCTGACCACCTCAGGTATTTTTGTAATCCTGCCCTTTGTTGGACGAAATAGTGTTCTAGAGATTTATTGCAGTTGATTTCCTTAAATAAGGACCTTCCTAGAAGTTGAATAAATAAAGACAATTAATTATTAATACGATGTAACAGGAGGCTGATGTAAAACCCTGGAAAGCTCTATAGAACTGAAAATTATTTAAGTTACTCAGTTATTCAAGCAAAAACGGGGTGCAGAAATTAAGCAACAGCAAGAAGTATCATTTTAGATTCTCTTCTGAAAAAAATACACGCTTTAAGAAACCCACTGTAAATATATATAAAACTTCTGGATCAGGTGAAGGGAGAAGTTAAAATTTATCTTAACTGTGGCAGCCTTCTAAGGCAGGTTTGCTCTGGAGCATTACTGGCATCCACAAGTATTTTAATAGCAACATTTCCCAGTTGCTGTTGGCTATGATATAGGTGAGAGTGGTGTGATGACAGCAGTTTCAAAGCACTGTACCTTTTCTTCTTTTTCACTGAACAAATATATGGAATGAGTGAATACTGTGTCTGAATTATAACAATTGCATATTAAGCAAAGCTGCAATCCTTTTGTGGTTACAGCAGTATTATTTATAGTGGTTTTTTTTGGTTGAGGTCAGCTATTTCAGAAAACACACAAAGTAATACTTAGCATCCAGCAAGTAAGGATTGGCATTTTAAATGCTTATCAATATTACATGTTTCCAACATTGTAAATACCAGCCTATTTCCCTTGCTGCTACTCTGAAGTTTCTAGGAATACCTCTTGCAATTATGTAATTTTGAGGTCTGTTTTTATCTAGAAAGTTTCCAGAGTTTTCCCTGGGAAGAAAATGCCTGGTAAAATGGGTAACATCTATAGGACATCATGTGGATTAAAGGTAAGTCTGACTGTACTATAATGTGAATAAGGTGGTTGCATTGCCAAGCAAATGGACTTAGCTATATGTCACGGTGTACTGTCTGCCATTTATGCTAGCAGTAAGTTTGTTTAAAAGACAATAGCAGCAAACTTGTGCTCCTGGGTTTTTTTGTCTTACAGAGATGTCTGAATTTCATTTACATGTATACAGTCCTTGGGGATTGTGATTTCAGATGATTCTTCCACAGCTCTTGTTTTGCACCGTGTCCTTAGACCTCTGCCTTTGCAGTAGAAAAAGCATCAGGCTTCTGGTGACCTTCAGTGAATATTTTCATGTCTATTCCATTTGTTCACATTCTGATACAACTACTATTCTCTGTCTGCAAGCAACCTCTGCGGTTTGCACAAAAAGCATATTAGCCTGTAGGCTGCGACAAAGTGTGCTGCTTCCTTCTAACTAAAACTAATGATTCATAACTGGAAACATGCTTGTTCAATTGAGCACTTTGTGGAATTTGGAAACTGACAAATGGTTGCAATAACATTTGCGTGAACATATTTGTCTTCATTTGTCACACAGGAGTTTTACAACAGCTCTTACTGTTAGGAGAGAAAAGAGACTTGGGAGTTTCAGTTGGGCTGCCTTAACCTGCCTGACTGTAAGCCCCTTAAAACTGTTTAACAGACTCCTGGGTTAGAAGGCTGTGCACTCCAAATAGCATATGACCGAATGTTATGGCACATTAAGGTCTCTGCAGACTGTTCTTCCTCGGAATACCACCTCCAGTTTGTGCTTTGCTCAGCTACCATTTGTAAAGCTGGAATAAAATGAGCTGAGAAATATGGTTTCTTTGTCTCCTAGGTGTGGAGGATCAACACGAAACATGATATTATTTATGTACATGGCTCTGTTCCAGGTCACACGAATTGTCTGGTGAAGGTATGTGAGCTAGTTTCAACTTTCTGGTGTTAGTGGCTGCTAAGCTCTCTACTGTTCTCTTCTTAAAACAGGGAAAAAAAAAAAAAAAAAAAAAAAGAAACGTTTTAGAATGCAGTCATCATTTCTTTAGAGTTCAGTCTTGTACTATTGAATTAAACCCAATAGGATCAGCTCTCTGAAACAGTGGTTAATAGGAGCAGTGGATGGCTGCTTAAAAAGTTCATTCTTAGGTTTGCAGTAGGGTTGTGTATTCATGTAGAATGTGATAAGCCAGCAGTTACTGGAATTCTGCTGTAAGTGTCTCAGGGCTAGGTGCATCTTCTTCTAATCTGAGTCAATAGTGTGTTAGAGAGATCTCCAAATGCTATTTAGAGGCTGTTTTCATGAACAGAATACAGAAATGCAGCAAGCACTGCCTTAAAAGTTATTCAAGGCATTCACATACATGGCAACGCTTAGGTTTCTAAGAAGTAACTGAGACAGGTTGAGTTCTCAATAACAATATGAGTTACCTTTGCAATCAGTGTAAACGTATCTGTGACATCTTACAGAATTAATTGTTAATTGCAGATTTTATGGAGAGCATTTTAAGATTGTTTAAGAGAAAATGAAACAGTGAGAAGTCTGTTTTTACAATGTAAATAATTTATATCAAAGCAAAGTTAATTTTTTTTCCAAAATAGATTTCTCTTCCTGTTAAGAATATTCTACACATTTGCAAACAAATTCCTTGTAAGTTGTTTCTTTTCCAACTTCACATGTTGATATCAAATATCTTTAGTAATGTTGGTTATGAAGATCACCAGATATACAGGTATATGTACAACAAATATAGTTTAAAATCCTCAAAAGTACTGTAAGGATTTAAGTGATTTTCCTTTAAGTGATCTCTTGAGAAGCTACAGAGTTCAGGAAGTTCTGATGTTTTGAACCAGTTTATTATGTTTTTGGACCATTTTTACCATGAACATTCAGTTTCTGGTACGTGTTGCCTGGTTGTGAAGCAGAAGTCCACAGAGGCTGGGCATTAGGTAAAGTAGAACTAGCTTCAGAATAGGTGTTTTACAGCAAAACAAAGGGGTTTTTTTGTGTTTCTTTCCTTGGAAAGCAGGCTTTTTTTCTGAGCAAGGCATGTATGAATTGTTTTGATTGTCATGTCTGCTCCAGGCCTGGATAATGACATTACACATTTCTCTCCTAAGATTTGGAAGATAAAATGGGCAAACACATTAAGGAGAATAAGTTTTCCAGGGCAGCTTTTCTGCAAAATCCTTGTGCATTACATAGGTGACATAAAATTGTGGCTATAGTTTAATTGGCTTTTCATTGGTCTGTCAGAATGAATGACTTAGTCTTCAACTGTGTTCTAAGTATCTTTGTTCATCCTGAGGCTTGAAACTGATAGATAGCTTTACATTAGCCTGAGGTTTAATTAAGTGTAAATTTGTTGTCAGATCATATTTTTAAATCATGTATGTGTATGAGCAATGTAATGTAGCTGAAAAAACAATTAACATTTGATGCCCTGTCCTTGTTACTTGATCCTAATAGTACTCTAAAGCAAGGACTAATTGTTGCAAAAAGGTGTGTGTCCTTGTAATGCTGTTAAAATCCATCCACACTTAAATGGTCCAGTGGCAAATGAGTGTACCCATCTCAGATCTCTTACCTGCAAGGTAATGTTTTATGAAGCCATAGAGACTTTGAATGCAGTTCTTATTTGTACTAAACACTTTTATTCTAATTAGACTGAGTAGGTTCTTCGTTTTTCAGGCTTAAGTAAGTTAAGAAAAGAAACATACTAAACATCTGTAATATAAACTGTTTTTCAAGCAAACTTTATGTTTGCTTTAACACATTTTTATGTATGCCATGAAGCTCTCATAAAATTAAAGCTGCCTTGTTGATCAGGCACTGTGCATTTCTGTTCGGAGAAGAACTTGCTGGAAATGTGCTTTCTTTTGTGATGAATCTCTTCCACCTTTTTGTTTCAACTTCAGTTTTTCTTTGCTAAGACATTACTCTTGCTTAGGCTGGAACATATCCCCTTTACCAGCCTGGCTTTTCTGTTTTTGTTCTGAAAGCAGTCCTGCTGTTAGCTTACAAAAAAATGCTTGAGGCAGCAGTACTGCCATTTTCAACAAACTTGTTGACAGGAGACTGCTGGGCCAAGCCATCTGAGCACATCCAGTAAACAACTGTGTTGACATCTGTAATGTGAAGAGGATAATGGACTTTGATTGTCAGGGCAGTCTGCTGCATTAATAGCTAAGTGCTTGCCATTTCTAGTTGCAGCTTCTGTTCAGCTCACTCACCACTGATAATGATTGGAACTTTATCCTAATATCAAAAGTAAAGATGGCTTCATAGCTTTTTTTCAAGTGATTTCCACATTATTAACTATTATTGCCATAAAAGATGAGGAAGAGGCTGAGGTACTCAGTGCCCAATTCGATCTGTCTTTAATGGTCTGAGCAGTTATTCACAGGGTACTCAGCCCCCTGAGGGGATGGAGGAAAAATTATTCCCCCAGTAATTCAGAAGGAAACAGTAGCCTCCTGCTCCAACTAAACTATCACAAGACTATGGGGCTGGATGAGGCCCACCCATGGGTGCCAAGGGAACTGGCAGAGGTGCTCACCTCTGTTTTGGGCCCCTCACTGCAAGAAGGACATTGAGGACTTTGGCCAAAATGCTACAAACTCAGACATTCATGTTTTTTTTTATTTTTAAATCTGTTTTGAGATGAAGGCACAGTACTCATTTGTGGTGGGTTTTAGTTTGTTTTGAGCATTCCTCCTGTGTTTGATGTTAGCTTTGTTTACATTCAGTCTTTGACTTTCTTTACATTGATGTATTTTATCTTTACATTTTCTTTACATTGATGTATCTTTACATTGATATTTGTAGCTGAGGAGAGAAATCATAGGATATTAGCTTTCATTATAACTGTTAGTTGGACCTGTCTGTAATTAGGTAGGAGTAACATCTAGGGGATGTGAAACCGTCTGTCTTTGAGCTCAAGAAGTGGAATGTCACATAATACTCTTCTCTGTGTGCCTCAAAGAGGAAAGCATTTTTTGTTCAGTATCCACTTTTTGTTGCTTGGTAACCATTAAAATCATGGTGCACCTTAAAGTATATATTTATTTTATGTTACATATTTTTGGAAACTTAGTGCATCAGCAGATGGAGATGAAGCACTTAGATTTTTTTCAAGTGCAAAAGGTGCAGAATATGAGGATCAGTGGATTCCTGGTTTAATTAACGTAGTTTCCATTTGATATTGCATGCTGAACCATGAAGTTAAATAACTGACACAAGTAATGTTTCCAGCCAACTGGAAAACCAATCAACAAAGCTTACTTTAGCATGAGTTTCCTTCTCAATGACAAGGTCTAATAAAGTTAAGAAAAAATAACAGCGCTGTAGTGTGTGTGGAATTTTTTGTTCATAGTGTGGTGTTGCAGAATGAGCATTAGTACATTACTGTGTTGTGCCCACTGATAACCTACCTCGGGTAATAGCTGTTACTTTTGCTGTATCTTCTTTGGTCATAGGACCTAGAGTTAACTACTGTGGTACTGATCCTCTGGGGGAAATAAAACTTGTGGATTTAGTTGAGTCAAGTTGTTTTGGTTTCTTTTGATTAGTTCATTGGTTGGGTTTATTGGTTGCTTGGTTTTGTTTTTCTGGAAGTTAATGGTGCTTGATTGTATTTTTTTTTCTCCCATGTACATTAGCAGAAAGTTCTCTATTCCCTCATTCAAGAGAAAAGCGTAAGACTAATCCCTTTAGTAAGTGTCTGCTTTCTAACAGAGGGGTTGTTGTAATATTGTATATTATAATAATGAATGCTATAGTTCAGATTTTATAATGTATTATATATTACCTATTTTTAAGACACTTACTTTTCTTCGTATGTTCAGTGCCAATCACTATGTTGATTTTTCAAGGTAGAATTAAACTTGAAGCATATCATTGCTTTAGCGTAGTACTGTGTTTGAGCTAAGAAACAACTTCTCAGTCTTCCCCTAATGCTTCTTACATTCTTCTCTTTAACAGAAGTCTGTAGAAGTTTGTATCCTACTTATTTTGCATCTCACTTGCCAGTATTGCTGACACCCGAGTTGGGTGGGCTGTGCTCAAATTGAGGAGCTGTAGGAACAGTGTAATTCCTTGACCTCTTTCACCTTCCCTGTCCTGGACCATGATAGATTGGTGCGGGGATTTTCTTTCAGGCCAAATGAGGCAGGTCAGAAATGGTTATAGTTCTTGAAATGTGTTTTTTTTTCTCTAACTGTGAAAATAGTATAAAGGCTGAGCTAGGTAACATATGACACCTAAGGAGATTACTTCTAATGTTCTGTATATTGAAACACGTCTTCCTGTCTGGCAAACAGTTTATGTGTTTGGCTATGGTTGCTATCACGGCCTGAAGCCCTGTTAAACTGCCAGTGTGAGTTGTGACTTCAGCATCAAGTTTTAATGCCTGCTTAAGACCATATTACTTCATGTTGATAGACTGCTGAATTTGTGCTTGTTTATACTACCCGTTTTGCTGACTCTGTATGGGACATGCATATCTGCAGTTTAGTAGGTGTCTGTAAGCTCCATGACTGTTTTAAATATACAGTGACAAAATCATGACCAAGTCCAATTTCAACTTTCTCTAGAGCTTTTCTCAATTAAAAAAAAAAAAAGAACATAAAATATACTGTAGTGCATTTTATGCTACTAGGTATTTTACCTACCTGTAGAATAGGATAGACAATAAAATGCAATAGAATATACGGTAATATTAACAGTATTTAAGCAAACCAAGTGGTTATGTTATTTTGAGTTACAGAGTGAATGCTTGTATGGATCATAATAGCCAGTTGGGCACTGAGCACAGCTCCATCTGTGAGTGAAAGCTAGATCTACTGATTTTAATAACAGGGCATTAACACTTACCCAGATATCATGGGATTCCCCCTTTTATTCCCCTTATTTTTACTTCCTCAGAGGAAGAGAGCAGAAAGAGATCAGTGCTATCAGTCATGAATGCATTGGATTTATGTTGCCTGAAAGCCTGTAGAAGAGTGCTTCTTAAAGGTTTAATGATGAGACACTTAAGATTTTGACTCGTAGGTGTTATTTTGTAGGGCTTGAAGGCAGTTATGAGAGAGGTTAGTATGTTAATTGTTTGTAAATGATAGCAAATCTGTTAGAGCCTACTGCTTTTCTGTAAGAGATTACCAGAGCAATTGCTTATACAGCAATTTCAGTGCAAAATGTAAAAAATATTGTGTGGGCTCTGGGAAGGAAGGAGGTGAAATGTTACTTGATACACATTTGGACTCTTTGTTATGAAGCATTGTTTTGCAGTGGGGTTGTGACTCTCAGGAATAAGGTGAAAGATGTGCTATTATTTTTCCCTTTATTAGTGCTGCTCTCAGAATATTACATGGAAAACTGGAAGAGCTGTGCTGGGTCACTTCAAAGACAGTATTTACAGAAACAAATGTAACTGCTGATACATTCTGTTTAACTTCCTCATATTATTGTGAAATAATCGTGCAGAAATCTGAGCTATTATGTACAGAAAATTTGGCATGCTGCATTTTTCATAAACACAAAGCAAGTCATCCAGTAATTCTGTAGAGAATATAGATAAAAATTGTACCCGGTTCCAAGATGCTAATTGGAATTTTCAGGTATAAAGTGAATTTGAATTACTCTTTTGATAGGAATAATAATACCTTCCAAAGAACTTGTGTAAGGTGGAAGAGAGAAAGAGGGACATTCACTCAGTCTGATATTGATGCTTTAATATGATGCTTCAGGATATTTCACCTAATGCTTTACTTGCACTTGAAAGCAGTGAACATAGGAAAAGATGAAAAAAGAGCAGTATTGTTTTGCCAGTCTAAAAACATGCTGTATCAGTTACAGCAATCAAAATACAGAGCAGATTGGAAGAAAAGAATTTTAACGCCAGCCGTGGTTCATGCTTCTGGGAGCTGTCAAGATTCTGATGAGTTTAGAAGGGGTAAAATGAAATATTACTGTACGATGGTCTGTTGAAAATATCCCATAAGAACCTTAAAACTTGAAGTATTCTCTTTATCACAAAAAAGCCACTATCTACCACTTGACATCAATATGTAAAATACAACACTGAGGTTGAACAGAGATCTTACATTTATGTAGATAAACTGATGTAGGACAAAGATCAGAACGTTTTGGTTACCTTCAGTTAAGAACAGACATCTTACTCATAAGTCTTACAATTTGCTTTCAGAAAAAAGAAAAAAGTGAAAAACAAACATTTAAATTCCTTTCACTTTTTAAGTGTCCAACACAACCTCTGATGACCTTGCCTGTCTCTAACACCATGTATCTATTTTGTAATGAGAATAATCCAAAATAGCAAAAAAATAGACATGGAAAGTACTCTAATAAGATGCAGGAGAAGTAAGTAGGGTACCAGAAATAATTATTTTTATCTTCCTTATAAACCATAATGGGTGTAGAGGCTATGTTTATTTTTGCTGTCTTCGGGAGAGAGGTAGCAAAGAAGCCTTGTGATGTGCTGTGGCATTAGGAGAGGGAAGGATAAGGGAAAAAATAGTAATTGGAGAAGATATTAATACGTGTTTATCTAGTAAAAGAAATAGCAGCAGCATATTGAATGGGAAAGATGACTTCTTGGCTACAGCAGTTCGGATGTGGGGTTGTGTTTCCTATGAACTCTGTAGTTGGAATTGTTGGAATTGTTGCTGCAAAGGTCTTCGGGCTTTGACCTCCGCCTGGTTTATTGCATGTGGGTGTGAACTTCTGTCTGCCCCAGGTACTGGTACTTCAGTAGTCGTGTGTGGCAGCAAATAAGTGGTGTCTGGTAAAAGAGGAATGATCTAAGTAGCCATCCTAACCAATACGATGCTTTAAGCCTTTCTCCCCCTTATTCTCAGCAAAATATTTTCTTCTGCTTATCAAACCCAACACACACTGTTGGAACTTCATTGGGCAAAAAAAAAAATAAATAGCAGTTTTCCAGGAGCTTGAAGTTTTAAGTCAGGCCTTTTGCGCACTTCATCTGCAGGAATCCTTGTGGACTTTGACTACGGCTCAAGTAATAGCTGATATGAATCTGGTAAATACGAGGCTGTCAAAACAGAGCTGTCAGCAGGCATAAAATTGTTTGATTTAATTTCTGCTGTAAATCACAGTTCTCTTATTTGAAGCTGTTTCCAGCCAAGTAAGAACAAGCTTCCTGCTCTTAAGCCCACCGAAGAAAAAAGAGATGGGGATGAGCAGGGAAAGAGAGCTTATCTTCACTATGCTAAAATATAATCTTGTTGTACCTTTCTTTAATCCAATTGAATTTAGTGCCTGAAAAGAGATTATTACAGCTCCAGGAGGAAGAGCGTATGTAATGATACAGAAGTGGAGCATTTTATTATAAATGAAATTTCATTATTTGAAAGTTTGTAGTCCCTTTTTTTCTTCAGAGATAGCGCTCCTCTATCTTCCACTACAGACAAACTGCCTTCTGCTGATAATTCTAACTACTAATTTTCTTTGGAGATTGGAGTTTTGGAGGGTTAGGTTTTAAACCTTTTCTCCACATACAGAGGTCAAGAAAGGAAAGGGATTTCTGTGTGGCACTGCAGTTCATGAAAACTAACTTTCTTAAGGACTCTTGTTCTACAAACACGGGAACTGATTCTTAGGGGAAGAAGTCTACATAGTTAATCTGCAGTCACTGAGCAGCTCTGCAGTAGCCAGAGGGAGCACTTCCAGCACACGTGTGTATCTGTGCAAAATCAGCTGCCAGAACTGCATCGTAAATACAAAAGCACATCTTGGCTGTTCAAGTGGGCGATTACACTGCATAATATAACTTGCTATGTCATGTAGGAAAGCTGTGTGGGATACAACACAGTTCAACAAGTCCTGCTTACCTTCACTTAACATTAATAACCTTTTAAAATACCGAGTAATGAATTCACAAGAGTAGGTATTGATTCTGTCGGTTTGGTACAAGTGATAGTAAATTCTCCTTTGGTTTTGTTTTGCTTTGTTTGCTTTGCTGTGGTGGTGAGGCTTTGTTTTCTATTTGTGCTTTTTTTAACTCATCAGTGACTAAGTTGATATTAAAAATAACTGGTGATTGTATACAGAATCCTTCAGATAAGCAAGTATAATGTGAATGCTGCTGTTTCTGCTTACTCGTGCTAGATGATTTCCCTTATTTCTTGTGCCTTGCTGTCTGAAAGTCTTCTGTAAGATTTATTAATCTTTGTTTCCTCCCATGCTTTTAGGTCAGAGATACAAAACTGCGTAGTTACAAAGACTGCAATAAAAACCCTCCGTTCCCCACGTTTTTTGCTGATGGAGATGAAAAGCTACCAGAAGATTTATACGACGAGGACATGTTCCAGTTCACAGAACCGTCGGTCACATACACATAATGTTTTTGACATCTTTGAAAACGCTGAATTTTGTTACTATCATGAACTTTGCAATGCTGTATGAAAGTAAACCAAATGAATTGCAATCCGACCAACTGACCCTGGACATTTCATATATTGCTGTTTTGGTCAGGTAAAAACTTAAAGACTATTGATAGATCAGCAGGTGAGTGTGAGGGACAGGTTGCACAGCTTATCACCGGTTTGTCTTTGGTGATCCTTTGTCCTGTGCCACAGACTGTGAAAACTTGTAGATTGCTGGAAACTATTGAAGATGGCTTTAGTTTGATCTTCTGAATGTGTTTGTCCTCTGTGGAAACTAATGCGGCCTACTCTGCTCAGTCAAAAAACAAACACTTTCAGATGTGCTTTAGCATCTGAAAGGGAGAATAAATCAGATGCAAATCCAATCTAGTAAAGAATAGCTCAGAATAAAAAGGGAAAGTACGTTGATCTGTAGCAGCATTGGGCTTGTTTCATTTCCTTCCTTTCACCAGAGCTCTTTCCTTTCACTTTAACATTGTTCTGTGTTGAATTAGCAGATACCCAACAAACTTCCTATAAGAGGAATCATGTCAACTGCTGTCTGTCTCTTCAGGGAGCACTGACTGTGTATGGCAAAGAGATATTCAGGTGGGAAATGCTCAGTAACAAAGAATCACTAAGACTGCAGAGACCACCTGTTGGCCACCTTCACTGACAGCTTTTTCACAGAGGCTCCCTTGCGTGTTCTCTGGAGTCACATCGCTGCATCTATTGTTGTCCCTGCCTTGGATTCTTGTGGTGTTACAGGAGAGCTTTCATCAAACAGGCCAAATGTGAAGGATTTCTCTTTATACTAATGATCATTTTCCTTCTACTCCACTTTTTAATAGTGGGCTTTTGTACACTCCTTTTATTCTTTCTAAGTCTGGTCTTCTGGACGCTGTAAATCATTTCACATACAGAACCAAATGTCTGTGTAACTGTCATGGTGCCATCTGAGTGTTTATTCACAAGCCCTACAGTAGTTAAAGAATTTACATCTCTTGTTGAGCTACTATTAATATTTAGTAGTCTGTTCTTTTCTGTCTGTTCATCTTTGTAGCTTCATCGCAAGATGTCGCATACCTTAAAAAAAATCCTTACAGATACCAATTTAAAAGGGATGTTCTTGTCTTTATGAAATCTCTGTCAGTCCCTGAGGTTATTGTGGATTTTTTTTTGTAATAGCTTGAAGAAATCCCATGCTATCTTAAAAGAGGCTTTATATAGCTACAGCACTGAAGTAGTCTGAGAGAGATCATTGGAGACCATGGTAAGAAAATGTGATTAGGTAAATATCTACGTTGTGGCCTACTCTTAGTTGGATTCAGGCAGATTTAAAATCACATGTCTGATTTAATCAGCATGGTGAATAACAGCACTGCCCTTCTGCTTCTCCTTCTTTTCAGTAACATTGTCTCTGCAAGCGCGGGCATATCACAGCACATGCAATGCAATAACTCGTACTCTGTAGCAACCAAGCAGCAGTATGCAATGTTTTGGCTGCAATGCTAGCAGTGAGTGCAGTCTGTCACATGTACAGGATAGTTGCCATTTCCTGAAGAGATGTTTGATCTTCCATCTCCTGATAATGCAGCAGAGTTTAGAACTTGCAGCATTTCAATACTTGCTGTCAAACACACGTAAATCAGGAGATTTCCAACTGCCGTGCTTGTGTCCTGCACTGGTTTGCAAGATAATTCTGGTGCATGCAACCCTGTTTAATTTCATGCTGGTATGGAAACATCATAGCAAATATGGAGAGTAGTATGGATTGTGTGGGATGCTGTTGGGCTGGACTTGCACTGCTGCTGCTAGGGGGAGGAAGGAGGTGGTAGGAGTCAAAGCCCTGGAGCTACTCCTGGGAGCTGCTTAGTAAGTCTCCAGGGTGTCATTCCTTTGATTTGTAGTTACTTTTTGTTTATTGGTTTGTTTATCCTTATAATGGCCCTGGAGTGTCAGTGAAGGAGATCGTGACGCAGAGATATGCTTTCTCCTAGTTCCGCACTGTCAGGAAATTTACTCATGCAGTTGCAGAATCACAAAATAAAGACTCTTTGTCCATATTACCTATACACTATTAAAGAAGGAGCAGAACATGTTAGAAGGAAAAAAAGACCGTAAGTTTTTAAGACCACGACTGTGAGTAGATCTACTGACTCCTCTACTTTCTTGCCAGCTTAGCAGGAAGCCTACTGTGCAGCAGTGCTCCTTGGGGATTCAGCTGTGCCCAGGCATAGGGACAAAGGCAGATTGCAAGCATTTATTTCATCCTCAGCCTGTTTTCTGTACCCATTTGCGACCAAAAGGACTGTTGGTTTAGTGCTGAGCCTCATGTCCAAGAGCACATTGCTACTGATTGTTGGGGTGGGAGGAGGGGGGAGGGGAAGGGAGGATGCTTTTAGCATCATTGGCACTGCTTTGGAGGAGTCTGTAGGGTTAAGTATCAGCTGTATCCATACTGCGTGGCGTGACTGCTTTGAAAAATAAATACTGTTGATTAATAACCCCTCTCAGTGGTTCTGTAACAGTACATGAATAAACAGTGGCAAGCATACAATATAAGCTGAAGGTAAAAAGACAGCAGGAAGAGGAAATCAAAACACTCATCTATCACTTGACAACATAATTGGAGCCGTTGGTGATAAACAAGGAGCGTTTATTTCACTCAAATCCATACTTCTAAATACGATTGCTCTGTCATTATGTAAAACTGATAAACATTTTCCTTTGTTACTTTTACTTGACGTGGGAAAATGTGGTTTGTTCTGGTAGCATTTAACAAATATTATGCTCGCAAGCTGAAGTGATGACAGGAGTTTGTTTGCAGAATTTCACCTTTCTCTACCCTCCGTGTGGATTTCACAGTCTGGGAAGGTCAGAGCTTTTCTTAAAATTAGTGTTTCTTTACCAGCTCCTTACGATCTAGCTCACAAGCTGGGTTTGCTGATGTGGCATTTTAATAACTAGCAGCAGCTCTGAAAGGTGAAGCGTGGTACAGTGAGATTGGATGTCAGTGCAGGTATGGTCGTGAGAAGTGACAAAAGCCCAGGAGGACTTGTGGTTGTATAAAGCCTTCCAGCACAGAAAGGCAGTTGTGTTGGTAATACCCTGGGCAAGTCTGACAACTCTGATCTTCTGAATTGCACCTCCAGAGAAGACTGGAAGAAGACTGATTGCCATATAAACCACGGGGGAGCTGGCTTGTGTCCTCCAGCTGACTCCACAACAGCCAGCAGCAGTGAGCCAGACACTCCTGTCAGTGCAATGGGATTTGTGCTGCTCAGTGCTGGGGAACAGAGGGTGCTTCCTGGCCAGATAACCACAGCTGAGGGCAGTGGTGGTCACATTCATTCTGAATCATATTTGTAATACAGTGCTTGGCTGGAATCAGTCTATCTCCTAGTTTATTTCACACCCTCATTTCACCTGAAAGCCTCTGTACCCTGTGTCTGCTAATAATCAGCTCCTATACCCTTCAGTACACAGATGTTGCTTATTAATTGTATTTTAATGAGCATCTCTCACCTGCAGGGAGTTGCTCTGCATTATAGTATATAACGTAGCATAGTATAGTTTACTGTGTTTATACATCACACTTGATGGCTCTTTACACCTGCAAATACGTGTGAGAATGCTGACCTTGGTCTTGAGTATTTATTGATTCTGGAGAAAATGTGCAGCTTCTGGTGGAGGAATTTAAGTCAATTATATCTATCCTTCACATTATAAATTGTAGAATCATAGAATGGTTTGGGGTGGAAGGGACCTATAAGATCATCTGGTTCTAAACCCCTGCTATAGGCAAGGACACCTCCTTCTCAGCCAGGTTGCTCAAAGCCCCATCCAGCCTGGTCTTGAATGCTTCCATGGAGGGGGCATCCACAGCCTCTCTGAACCATCCGTTCCAGTGTCTCACCACTCTCACAGTAAAGAATCTCTGCCTAATATCTAGTCTAAATCTACCCTCTTCCAGTTTAAAGCCATTTCCCCCTCATCCTGTTTCTACCTGCCCTTATAAAAAGTCTCTCCCGTGTTATCTTCACACTTACTGACCTCAGTGGCCAATGAGTCATTATTGGAATTAAAGCACCCATGTATCTACCGCCTATGATGCAGTGCTTGTGAATAATTTGATTTTTGGAATAAATTCATCTCTACTTTCATGGCAGTAAATTTGGACGTTAGAACAGACTCCAGAACAAGCAGTCGGCTAAGAAAGCAAATGCAGTTTCCAGTGTGAATGCAGACGATGGCTTAAATTATGTTCTGTGATGTGGTGAGTGTCTGCTGGAGATGGAGCCTCCTGTGCTCTGGTGCATCTCAAATTCCAGGACATAAAACCCTCTGGCAAAAGCTGTCTGTATTGAAGTCAAACCATGGATAAAGCCAGCTTTGGGGGATTTGGGAGGAATGGGCTTGGAAGGCAGATTCTTAGCAAAAAAATAAAAAATAAAAAATCTGTTTAAACCAATTTCATATTGTTTGGTTTGTGCTATGTAATTTGCTTCACATTTCCCTGGGTGACAGAAGCTTGCAGTCAGCTAAGCCGAGTTTTCATCTGTCTGTTTTCATCTCCTTTCTCATTTCCTTTCTAAGTAGTAGAAAGCCTTAAAAGATGTGGTTTTTGCAGGTGCTCAAAACAATAACCTCGAAGAGGGTCCCCTGACAACCGGCAGCTCAATCAAAAAGCACTATGACTCATCTTTCACAGGCAAGACACAGTAATTCTGTATACCCTTTCTTTTATATTATTTCTAGAAGATCAAGATGGAAGACCAGCGTTGTTGGAGCAGAGGCTTTTGTGCAAGTGGGCACTGCAAAAGCAATCTTACACAGATTCTCACCAAATCTTGCCTGCAATAATGTGTTATTGCTCCATGCAGCAACGGTGTGTGGTTGCTCACTCACAGAGTGAAGTGCAGGTTTGGTACCTCAATCTTGTAAAGGATTTGAATGCATCTGCTTGGCATTGTACCAAAGATGCATGAGAGCATTTGGCAGCAGGTGATAACTCATGCCGTGCCATTCAGAAACACTCTGCCTTTCTCTGCAGTTAAAAAAGCATTTTTGCCTGCTGGTTTGTTCTCATACCACGAGATCTGTTGCCAAAGGAGATCTTCCTCAGGCACTTCCATGGCCTTCCTTAGGCTTGCTTCAGATTTTCCTTTCTTTGGCCTGAAAGTTTATCACTGCATATGGAGCAAGAGTTGGATAGACAAGAAGCTGATGTGATTTATCTTCCCTCATCTTTCATTTCTCTTGATCGCAGGTCAACAGAAAACTTCTTTCCCTGGATGCTTCTTAAAGAGAAAAATCAGTCATTTTCTGTGAAACTGACAGTTGGTATCTAAACTGCTATTTCACCCCCACAGAGAAGGTGCTGCAAAGTGTCCTTCAACTCTTTCACACCCAACCATGGTCTGTGGGCTGATGGCTTGGCTGCTGGGCCTGTGGGCTGATGGCATGGCCACTGGGCCTACCTGGTGCTGACAGCACACAACCCAACCCTGTTGCACACGCAGTCTGGAAGGAGTTTTGGGCAGGCTTTGTCCTTCTGTGCCATTGAAAAGCACCTGGTGCAGCAGCTCTTATAGCTGTGAATGCCTGTGTTTGTTTGCTGGTGGGGTGCACAGCGGAGGCTTATTTATTTCACCAGCACCTCCATTGCTGTTTGCTTGCTTCTGATGGGGAGGCTCAGTGACAGGTTTTCAAGCATTGTCTGTTTACAGTTCAGTGAAACCGCTCCAGTTAGGAAGGCAGTCTGCTCCCATCACTCTTTGAAGGGAGAAAAAAGTCAACAGACTCCTGAAACTTCAGTGGAGACATGGCAGGAAAGCACTGGCCCTCTCCCCCACTGTGCAGCCCTCTCTGGCAGACGTTTTCCGATGTACTTTGATGCAAACACAGTGCTTGCTCTTGTCTGAAATGCATCTAGATGAGAAAAGTAATCAGGCTCTGTCATCTGGCCTCATTGCAGGCAGTCTTCTGACTGGTCACCTTCTCCTAATCGCTTAATGAGCTTCACTGCAAATTATTAAAAGTAATTGCTGGTTTGCAAGCATGGGAGATTGTGACAAAACAATTTCATAGTTATCAAACATCAGTGTTAAAATAATCGCCGTTATGTAAATATGTAAGTACCCATCTATTAAGTCACATTTAGGAAATCTAATGAATTATTAGTGCCCAGCTCTTTGTTTCTGAAGCATTTTTACAAGCACAGCCTATGAAGTTACACATGTTTAAGATGGTAAGCAGAGGCTGCAGAAGAGCAGGAGTACATCAGCTCTTGGCAAACTGCAGGATTTATACCCTGTTCCAGAGCCTGTAGGATCTGAGTGACACACCACAAACACTTGGTGAGGTGCTGGAGGCAGAGACTGCTCAGAGAGAGGGTTAATAGGAGAGCTGAGGGCTGGCAGATGAAGGGAGGGCAAGGCTGGAGGGAGATCTGGGTATGAAGATGTCCCACCTCATGGTGAATGTGTTTTAACCCAGCTGATAAGATAAGCAGCCCTTGAAAGGGGAAGTTCAGGCACACAATCTTCAGAAGAGGCATCCGAGCGCTGAGTTATTTCCTGAGGAGAGTGCCTGCCGGTTGCCTGCAGATGGATTTTGATTCCTGGATTAAGGGCAGGAATTGAAGTCAGGCTTTGGTGGCTGCTCTCAGCTGTCCTGAGCCATCTGCTGCCTGCTGTAGTGATGCTGTGCACCCATGGGGCTGGGATTACTTTGCTCAGGGACCAACAGGACACAGGGACCTGTCATTCTGAAGCCCAGGGCCTGTGCTGAGGTATCTACCAGCCTCTGTCCCGCTGCCCTCATCTCATTTGTCTCCATTTGCCTCCCCGTGGCAGCAGCTGTCACTCATTTAACGGCAAACTAAATTACTGCCAGTGGCCTGCCAGCTCTGTCAGGGCCTCACCGCAACAGACACCAAGACATGGGGAAAGAAGGTGCCATGCACGAGGGAGAGGGGAGGTGCACAGAAGTTTGGAAGAGGAGAGACTTAGTTCTGTGTCTATGGAAGCACTGTGGAACCACTATGGAAGTCCCACTCCATTGTGGGAGTATTCAAAGGAAGATTTAAATCCCACAAGGTTATTTAGTTTACAGACTGGATCCCATGATATCTAGCTCCAAATTTTACAGGTTCACGTCTCATGTAACCAAATAGTCTGAGTTACCTAAAATCTATCTGGTAGATATAGTCCCTGATCTCATGCCTTCTCACTGGGAAGTCATGCTTTTTAAAAAGTCCCCTAGGAATAGAAATGTACATTTTTGTATATTCTTCTGCAAAGCCCAACCCAAGGGAAGCCCTGTGGGATGAGTGTATGTGAGTCTGCTGACCCCACAGTGACAATAGCTTAGAGGGAAGGGGAGGGCAAGATTTACTAAGGGAGCTCAACACCTACATGTGACTGTAGGGCATGGTGTGTGCCAGACTGCGGGACCACATGTGCTTCCCATCTGGGAGCTCAACTAAGCTGATGCTGAGTGCCTTGGTGAAGTCTCTGCCCTAAATGGCATTAATTATGTCCCCAAAAGGGCATGTGCAACAGGGAATTGGAGTTAGGCTGGAAAATAGGCAACTCTGAAAAAGTTTTGTTTGTACCCAGGAAAATTACCTAATTAACTAAAATTAACTCTAATGTTAAATAATTCAGTGCTTTCTTACCTTCCTTCAGTAATTCCTGTCATGAGGTTGCATGCAGTAGCTGCAAAGTGCTGTAGGCTACAATATTAAGTTGAACTCAGGGCTCAGGTGCTAGGGTTTACAATGAGTTTCATCCATCTGTAAACCAGCCAGCCCTTTATGAGAAAGAAAAAACCCATCTTGCTGATCATTTATCCCTAAAAAAAGCAGGGAGACCCTGTGCGTGTCCTTTGCATGGACAAATGCAGTTTGGCTCTCCTTTATGTGCTGAGCAGATGTAGCACAGGTTTCGGATGAGCTGCAGTGGCACAGACCACAAAGCAACAAAGCCAGGGAAGTCCTTGGGGACCTGCAATCAGCATTCAGAAAGGCAGAGCCAAGCTATTCTTCAGTATGAAAAATTTCAGGTCATCTGATTACAGCGTGTGCACCACTGGCAGTGGTGGTAGGAAACTAAATCTAAATGCTCGTTGGAAACTTTTCCTCACCTTCATCTTCCCCTTCAGGATTGGCTGTATCTTGCCCAGTGCTGAAGCTTATGATGATGCAGGTGGGAAGTGCAGGAGCTGGTGTTGGTTGTGCTGCGCCTGCAGTGAAGCTGCCAGGTATTGAATTCATGGGGAGCTCAGAGCTATTTCCCACTCCCCACAGCCCATGGAGGGGAACAGCAGCAGCTTCTGGTCTAACACGGAAGCCCAGGGCTCCCTGTGAGACTTATTCTTCACTGCTGTGCTGAGGGTTTTTGCAGGGGTCTGTGTTCGTGCCTTGAACCACACGTTCCTTTAGCAGAGCAGGCAGCAATGCTGCCTTCTACAGAAGGAAGACCTAGTAGGTTTTTGATGATACCTTATCAAAACCACATCACTGGAGCTGCTATAGACTCATAGGAGGAGACTATTTGAGCCTTGAAAAGAACCAGAAAACAAATGTAATTCAATAATTTGTTTACATTATTATAAAAGGAAACTATTTGCTTCTTCTTGATGTCTTTCACTTCAATTATTCTCATGTTCACATGGACCATGTGAAATCCAGGCAGCAAATGAAGGATCTTGCTAAATGCAAGTTGCATCCAACCCTAGTTCCCCATTCCTGGAAGTGTCCATGCCAGGGAAACGAGGGAAGAGGAGTCACGCTCCACTTGCAAATCATATTATCACAACAAATTCACCCCTTTTCATTTTGGGTTGGCCACATTTTTTTTCCTATAATGCTACAAGTGTAGCTGTCTAATTAAGATGCATAGAGCAAGGTGGAGAAGGTGGGCCCATGCTTTCATACATGTGCTTTACATATGGCTTTACAGGAGCTTCCCTTGCAGAACAGGTGATACCTTCTGGAACAGAATACTCTGAGAGATTTGAGCCATGCAGATGATGAGAAAGCAACTTCTGCGCCTTGGCAGCTTGGTACTCAGTTTGCATTTGTGGGACTCAATTAACACCACCCTGAGTTATCTATATTTCAAATATAGACCAGCAAATTGATCTTCATGGCTAGGAAATGGCCAAAAAGAAAATGATAAAAGACAGCTTTCTGTTCTGCTCTTTGTTCAGAAGGGATAAGGACTTACTTTTAATGAAACATGCCTTGTTGTGCATTTCATACTGCCAGCTCGGCTATCTCACACCTCCTGACTGTAGCTATAGTTTAATCACGAGATGTGTTTCACGCTGCTGCAAGCCATGCAGCTATAATCATGTTTTCATACAAACACTCCATCAGAGCTGTCTGCTTTTGCCAGTAAGCCGTAGCTATGCTGGTGGACCTACCCATTTCAGTGGGCTCTCCCTGCAGTTTTTCACTGGCCCAGTTCAGGCAGGCTGCGTGCCATCCATCAAGTGCCATCCTGTTGTACTGCACAGTGTGGGGCTGGACAGCAAAGCCTGGGATCTGAGAATTGTCTTGCGATGTTGCAAATTGGATCCAGCCTTAGTCAATAAGCATTGCCCTACCTCTAGTCACGCCTCCAAGTGAAGTTACTCCATGGTAGAGTTTTTAGCCCCAGGCATTCCCTGCATCTCCAGTGAAGGGTAAGCTGGTTTTGTCACTCCAGTTCCCTGCAACGCCACAAATACAATTTCACCCTCTCCCAATAGATGACTTTAATTCAACATATGGAGGCTAGAGATTCAGCCTCTCTGATTTCCACCCGTGGTGGATAAAACTGGCTGTGAATTATTTATAGCATCAATCTGAGCCTTTTTTTTTTTTCTTTTTTTCCCTTTTAAACTCATGAATTAAGCAGAGTTCAAATGAGTGTCTGAGAGAGAGGAGGTGGGAGGCTTTAAAGAGGTGAAAATAACAGGAAGACAGCTGCTGCGTGTTGGCTCCATCAGTGTGGTTCAGCACCCCGTGTCGATCTTGGGACGGACTGCCTCGCATTAATCAGAATATGGTTAATATTAAAAAAGCAGAGGAACTCTTCTGACTGGTTCTGGGCTTGCATTAGTTCTGCCATTTAGCTTTCTCCACAGGCTCATCAAAAATAGAAAGAGCCATTGTTACAATGATTACTGGGTTTCTTTTCAGAGCAGCGGAAGAGGGGAAAAGAGACACAATTTAGGCTTTACAATTTGGTGATGCAGGGAGAGAAGTCCGAACAGTTGCTTTCCCTGCTATTACAGCGAACGCTTTCAACCTCTCTGCAGAAGCCCATCCTGCCAAGCGGGGGGGCCGGAGACAGCCGTGGCAAGTGCTGAGCTCCTCTCCCTGCAGCTCCTCTGCAGGGTGAACACAGCCCCAGTGTGGGGCTGCAGCATCCCATCAGGGCACTGGATGAAAGGTCCCATGGGTGTACCAAGGGTCACCACCCACCAGTCTCTCCAAAGCACGCCAGACAGCTTTGTCCAGGGGGCACTGGTTCTTCCAGAAAACTTCTGTTGAACTCCGCAGACTGCAGGTTTCTTCCTGTCTGAGCTATAAGCGCTTTGGGGTAGGTGCTCAGTTGCTTATAAAGAGGCCCCTGTTATTTGGTTTCTCTGTTATATTGCTCTCAGTGTGAGCAATAGCAGTTGGCTCACACCAAGAAGCGTATGTAGTACAAAGTCATGCAGGATGATATGCCTCCTGCCAAGTGCAGGGGAAGGGTCTGGAAGGGGGTCCTGGCTCTCCAGACAAAGCTCTGGGGGTTTGGGGGGCTGCTCTGTGGGGTGGGACCTATGAAGAACCTGCATGGATCCAAGCTGCCAATTCAGGTGGCCAGCCACTGGTCTTTGGCCACAGGAGCCTTTTCTGTTACCACACTTTATTTCTTTAACCAGAAGAAGCAAACACACTCTACATTTTTCCCTCTGATTTTGTCAGGTGAGTGATGTGTACGCTGTCTCTTTTTTCTCATTACTAACTGTGAAGAGCCTCACATCCTTTCTTTTCTATTTTTATTTATTTATTTATTTATTAAATTTAATTAGCAGGTAACTGTTAATTTAATTTAACAGGTTACTTCAGGTGTGCTGAGGACACACAAAAGCTGTATCACACCACAACAAATCAGCTGCCTTGTGCCATCTTGGTAAATGGAAAGAAGCAAAGCTTTCAGCCTCTGAGCGCTTATGCAGAAATCCAGGATACATGCAGGTATTCAGATGATTAAGCTGGCACATTTTTGTCCGCTATACATTTTCACACAACAGAAAAGCTGCTAATACTTTCAGGAAAGATAACTAACTAATATCCAATACAATGCCATAGTAACTTATTAATAAGCCTTATGTGCCTTTCTGATGCTGGGGACACAGGGATGGTGCAGGATTGGCCACAATGCTGTGCAGATCCCATCTGTGATGACGACTGACAGCTCTGCATCCATTTGCTCTCTTACAGAGCCTTGCTTGCCATGCAGATTTGTTGGTCAGGTCTGAGATGGAGAATCTGAAGGCTCCCTTGGGGAATATGATTTAATATTCTTCACATATTAATAAACCTATAATTCCTAGGAAGAGTAATTCAAATGCCCACCTACTAGTATTAAGCAGCAGTTGCACAGTATTCTTGACACAGAAGCATACACTCGGTCTGGCTGCAGTGTGGATTTAGATAATGTACAATTGCATGAAAACATCAATTCAACTTGCAGAGTATTACAGCAGCCCATTATCTGTTTGGGACAGATGGTCTCCTCTGTAATTCCGGTGCATTCCAGCATTTTGATCATGGACAAACAGCAGCTCCTTCCCAGGCTCTACAGAAGTGCTAGGCAAAGTGCTGGGCCCAGAGACCTGCAGCAAGCAAGAAACTTGTCTGCTCTGACCACACTGACCTACAGCACTGAGTCACCATCCCAGGAAGAGTTCAAGAAATGTATAGATGTGGCTCTGAGGGACATGGTTAGCAGGCATGGTGGGGATGGGTTGGCAGTTGGATTAATTGAATTTAGTGGCCTTTTCCAATCTTAATTGGATTTCATAAAGCACCACCACTGCACATTTCTTCTTTTCTTTACTGAGCTGATTTTCATCTGCTGCTTCTGTCTTATTGAAAATGCGTACGGTTTTGTGGGGCAGGGGTAAGCTGGCCCTTGTGCATTTACTCTGATGAAGAATGACATATCCCAGGGAAATCGCTAGTATGGAAAGACACAGACTTGTATCTGTTCCATCAACACATGGTACAACCCAGCAATACTCCTCAGCAGTGCAGAACTTCAAATGAGAACAAGAAAGATCAGCGTGTTAGTGTCTAAGGAGACATCTCTCTGAGGCCTCATATACCCAGTACTCTACTCCGGCCGTGTACCAGGCTGGTGGGTGCCATTGTATTCCAGGCACCATCTTGGTGAAATCATGGTGCTGGCTGGGTTCTGCTCATCCCCTGCCTCCACACATCTTTCCATTTGTTACGTCTGTACCCACTGCCAAGCCTTTTATTAGCACAAGAGCAGAAGTGGACAGCTGAATAAATGGCCTAATTTTGCATTGCATGGAAACATTCCTTCCACCCTCATGAGGAGGATGAACAAGAGGCTCATCAGCAAACAAGCAAAAAACAGTCAATTTGTGCTTCTTCACCACCCTGGCATGGCGAATGAATGTTTTCTCTATATACTGTGTAAGCCCACACTGAACAACTGGCAATAAACTATGGTAGTGTTCAACACGTAATACTGAAAACATTTGTACTGCATTAAACACTAGGAAATAATTGTTTCAGAATCTATCTCAAAATAAGCATGGAGATTTTGGAAAGGGTCCAGAGGAGGGCCACAAAGATGATCAGGGGGCTGGAGCACCTCCCCTATGAGGACAGGCTGAGGGAGTTGGGTTTGTTCAGCTTGGAGAAGAGAAGGTTGCGGGGTGACCTCATTGCAGCCTTTCAGTACCTGAAGGGAACTTACTCCCAGGAAGGGAGTAAACTCTTCGAAAGGGCTGATAATAGCAGGACTAGGGGAAATGGTTTTAAGTTGAAGGAGGGAAGATTTAGGTTGGATGTTAGGGGAAAGTTCTTACTAGAAGAGTGGTTAGGTCCTGGAACAGGCTGCCCAGTGAGGTTGTGGATGCCCCGTCCTTGGAGGTGTTCAAGGCCAGGTTGGACGGGGCCCTGGGCAACCTGATCTAGTAAAGGTGTATGTTTGGTGGCCCTGCCAGGCAGGGGGGTTGGAACTACATGATCCTTGAGGTCCCTTCCAACCCGGGTAATTCTGTGATTCTGTGATTCTGTGATAAGCAACTATCAGCCCTATGTACCACAAAGACCTTAAAACCATACCTAACTTCAGTAGAGGATTCTGGGCACAGCTATGTCATGGGAGTGTTCCCTCGAGTTTCAGCTTTGCTGAATTGTTTGGTGTGGGGGTTGATTCTACCACATCCTTCAATGGCAGCTCAAGCCATCTTGTGATCAAAGCTGAAATTAGAGGCATATTGTGACATTTGGAAAGGACACAGTGAAAACTCTAAATGTTATTGGGTCATAGAGAAAGGATGGGGTTGGTGTTGGTGCAGACACAGCACATAAAGAGCTTGTGTGCTTCTAAATACACTTGCGCCCTCTTTTTTTCCCTCTTTTTATGAACAGTGTTTGACCCCACAATTGTACAGCCAGCTGGAAAAGTGTGGATGAAGATGAGCTATAAAGAGCCTTTTCCAACAGCCCTGTTCTAGGAACCTTCCCACTCAGGTCAGAAGCTGAGAGAAACTTAGTTTTCCGAAGAGGGTCACCTGAGGGGCACAAACCCATCCCTGTGCCTCCCAGCATGAAGGGCTGTCCTTAAGTAACTCTGTTGCATAGCGCTGTGACTAAAGAGCCATATTAACCCATAAGAAATCTCTGAAGATATCAGTATTAGTATTTTCATGTGTTTCTTAACCAAATAATAGATTTTTGTAGTGAGGATGTTCTTTGGTAGACCATTAAGCTCTCATGTATTTAAAAGACACTGTTTTTTTATTAAATGTGTTTTTGTGCTTGAAATCACAGTTTGTTTCTGGCAGTTCTGAACTCCACTGGGTTAGTTTTCCTCCACACCTTTTTTCATTATGACTGCCTTTAATAAAAACTGATTATTCTGTGTCTCTTTTATGCTCTTGGCTTTTATCACTGTGACCAATGATGGAACTGGTTCCAACCACGGTGAGTCTGCTTTTACATTCAACTGTATCAGTCAATGGATGCCTTCTCCTCCCACAGAGAAAAGCTAATTGTTGCTCTAAATTTACTGCAGCGAATCAAAGAAAAATATTACCTTACAGCCATCGGTGCCTTTCTCTCAGTAAAGTCAGTAAAAACTCTTTCTGATGCCGTGGGCCATTATAAAGAAAGCGGATTGTTGGAAAAAAAGATAAGTATTATTGTGTTCTCATACTTACAGACTTGCTGGATGTGATCTCTCTGGTGGTTATGAAACTCGTTCCAAGAATATCAGTTGCAAATGAATGCCAGTCCCCAGATTCACAGGATTGTTGTTGTTTGTTTCTATTTTGTTTTATTTTATATTTATTTTTTTTACTTTTCATTATGCTGTATTTATCAAGGCAAGGTTTTTTTTTTCACCCTGGAGTGCAATCACACTCCTACTTCAAGTCTGCCAGGATCAGCAACACTCTTTGTGGAAGTGACCCAGCTGCACATACAGCCCCATAAAGATGGAAAGAGGCTGCAGGAAGAAAAAGAGACGGAGAAGGATGTTGTCCCCACCTGGCTGTTGTTCCCAGTCAGCTGGGCAGCCAGCTGGTTGCACTCAGACACGTAACATGGAAGAGTGATTTTCACCAGCTGATGATAACCATGGAGAACTAAAGCCCTTGTACCCAGCCATATCTTTGTGTCTGTATCTTTGTGCTGGGCCATCATGGTAAGACAACAAACCACCTTGGAGTGCCTCCCCACTGCGGGCTGTGCTCAGTGGGGTCCTCTGTGAGCTTATTGATGTGCTGGGGAATCAAAAGGTGAGACACAAAAAATAAGCACAATTCATGCATATGAATATGCTCAAGCACAGACGGTAACCTTTCCTCCTCCGACTGCCTGAGCAATAAGTGCTTGTGATATCAATACTTGATGAGAAAGAACCAGGAACAATTTCCAAATCCTACTTTGGAATTGCAGGTGGAGGAAGAGTTAATTACTTTAGTTTACATTAGTTTAAGTAAGTACAAAGCTCATAAACTCAAGTTTTATGAAGTTACAGAAGCTGCACTGAGCAAACAGCAGGATAAGCAATTACATCTGCAAGGCAGTTTCCAGGTACAATATACACAATACATGAATTTGTTGCTTGATCACTTTTCATTGCATGTTCTGCTTCATCTAAAATAGCATATAGTTGAATGTCTGCATGTTTATATGTACACCTGTGCACAAACTTACATTTATGCCTACTTGCTTTATACACTTTACATACATGTGTACATATATTTCTATGTGTGCGTATATAAGGACTGTTCCAAAAGTAATGCCTTCTATTTTATGATGTTGGCCTATGACATTAGAGGCAGATGTTGGTGGTATGGCAGTAGGAGTAGAACCTATTTTCCAATGTCCCATTACATATTTTTTTTTGCCATGTGACAGATGGCAGCGGAGGGGCAGTCTGACAAAATGGTTTCTGACATGGAAGAGCACCTGAAGCAAAGGTGTGTCATTGAATTCCTCCATGTGGAAAACAGTGTCCCCACTGACATTCAGCAATGCTTGCTGAAGGCTTATGGAGGCCAACAAGAAGATGTATGTGAGCACAGTGAGGCAGTGGGTGGTACAGTAGCAGTGATGGTGACAGTGGGTCACCCCAACTGGTGCAGATTTTGATGAGTGCAGAAAGAAAGCTAAGAAAGCTCTTGTTCATCGCTGGAAATGAATAGGAGTCATCACTTTGGGAGTGATCTACATGTTTTATATAACGTGTATACACATACACATATCTATATACATGCACATGTACATAAGTGATAGGTTGCTTTAACACTGACAGCTATTTTTAGCTGAGTAAATAACAGGAAACATTTCTAGAGTCTGAGCTTCTGCCAGCTGTTAAAATCTAGCCAAGAATCAGAGGGGTTTGTTTGTGGGTTTTGAGACTAGATTAATTAACGTCATATTTTAACTTCCAGACAATGCCTGATTTTGGCTAATTTTTGCATTCTTCTACATTCCAGGTGATGCAATAAGGTAAAGCTTCCAGGTGTTTCAGCAGAGAGAGCAAAGGCTGGAGAACTTTGTGCAGCTCTGATTGCTGTGTTGAAGATGCCATTCAGAGGATGCAGGTGCAAACAGGCCACGAGGACATGCAGAGGGACAGGGAATGTGCCATTGAGGAGAAGAGCTCTTTTACCAAGGAGGTATGCTTGCTTTCCAGCAATGATGCCAGAAGGTGGGGAAATAAACACCAGGGATAAAAACAGTTTTAAGAGGGCCAGAGATAGATAAAGTTTACCCTGAAGCAGGTTTGAGCAGTATAGACTGAAGTAATTATTGTATTTAACACAGAAATTTGTCAGCCTCTAACGCTGGCCCAGATCATACACATGATGGCTACCAGGCCTGTGCGAACTCTTCCCAGCCCGCTATCCCAGCTACTCTCCTCCATTTGTGCTATATTTTATGGAGATTTAGCATTTGAACACAGCTAAAAAGCCAAGAAGGAGATGGCAGCATACAGAGAAGAAATCAAACTGCACAGCATGGCACTCATGGGGCTCTCCTGGGAACAGGAAGCATCACTGGCTCCTGAGATCATGTCAGCTCTGACTGACTGCACAGATGTGCATTGTTTATCCAACCAAAGAGGATCTTTCCTTTTACAACAGTGAGCTACGTCTACGTCCTCTGCATAGAAGGCCGTGCTCCTTTAAAACGAGGCATTTGATTTGTTTAAATGTGTCTGGACAAGGATCAAAAGTGCACATCAGGTGGGGCCTCCAGGTTCTGACCTCTCAGAGGGGCCAAGGAGCTGAAAATGCACAGGCAGCACTGCTCCTCAGGATAGCACACCCAGCCACCATTCCATACCAGCACCTATTTAAACTGAGGAGCAGTGTCAGGATCTTCCCCGGTGGTTATCACAGCTGGAAGCTGCTACCAGGCACATACACAGGCTCTAAGTTTATATTAGAAATCATATTCTGCAATTAGCAGATCCTCTGGGATCCTTTCAGAAGGAGATTCAAAAATAAACACCTACCAAGAACATGGTGTTTTCCAATAAAGTATTCTGCTGACACTGCTGTTCTTGAGTAATATGCTGTGAAGAAGCAGATACAGAGCAAATATTTAGAGCAGCAAAGATGCAAGACTCACTGTATTGTGCTATTGTATGGTTAAAGAATCTTAATGCTTGGAGAGGAAAGAGAGCAAGAACTTGAAGCAACAGTGATAAAACATTAAAGCTTTGGGAGACAATGTCGTAGACAGCAGTTTTTGTAGTCATTGCTATCAGAAGATTGACAGCCAGCTTGGAAATAAAGGCCTGGTTGGCTGTGATGAAATGCTCGGTAACTGCCTGTCAGTTTTAGCTGAGGAAATTAGCAAATGACTCATGGGCTGCAAGCAGCAGGGAGCCTCATCCGTCATCTCCAGAGAAGCCATCACTTCATGCACTCTGCTGTTGCTTAACTGAAGGACGGCGCAAAATAAAATGCAAAAGGTCATAAATAAAATGTTTCAGGAACACATAGGCTTAACTCAAACAAACACAACCAAGGGTGAGGTGTTTGTCTGTTGTTGTTCTTCTTGTGTTCTATTCTTTTGTTTTGATAGTATGGCTGATGCTCAGAGAGGATTTCCTGAAAGCCTTGTCCTTGCCATGAGCAGGAGACAGGCAGGTGACCATCAAACAGGACAGACCTCCAGGGAGCTCAGGGTTTGTCTCTCCTTTTAGATCAGTAAGAATTTGATACGTGGATAATTTAAATGGCTCTGTAAAAAGAGTGGGAATTTTCTCATATCTTTAGTGGAAAAAATGAAACCTGAACAACCCAACCAAGGCCTTCTTATTATGAATTGTGGGGTTCCATCAATAATCTGGAGCATTTCAGAAGAAAATTGAGCTATTGCTTTTGTTAAGATGCCAACCTCTTCTCTTACCTAGAATAACATGGGGGGTGTCCTGGAATGGAGGAAGACAAGGGGGGATAACAAGACACTAAAATAAAGAATATTATTGGAAGGAAAAAGTAATACATACAACTAGACTATAAGAAGCAGTATTCTAGTGCCTCATAATGATTCAAGGTCAGGACGGAAGGGGCCCTGGGCAGCCTGATGTAGTGGGCAACAGCCTTACCCACAGCAAGGTTACCAGCACTGTTCTGTTGTCACTCCATTGACAAAACAGAGTGTAGGTGGACTGGTGATTCAAACCTTGAATGTATTTATAAAAACGAATGATGAAATGTTTTCCCTGGCAAAGTAACTGCTGCAAATTCAATCTCTGAAACTGGGCTCTGTGTACAGGAAACAGCCAGAAAGACCAACAGACCTTTTGAACCCTCATCCCCTGTAAATCCAGAACAAGCCACTGAGTTGCGCCCTATTCACTTTCTAAAATAACAGATTGTTATGAAATTAAAGACATCATTTCCTGCTAAAGAATTTTCCAAGAAATGGAAGCATGGAAGAAGTAAATGTAATCTTGAGCAACGTGGCAGAAAATCATAGAATCATATAGTCACAGAATCACCGAGGCTGGAAAAGACCTAAAAGATCATCCAGTCCAACCGCTCACCTATTATCAATAGCTCCCACTAAACCTCGTCCCTCAACACAACATCCAGTCGTTCCTTGAAATCAGGCATACCCATGTTGAATGGCGGAGCAGTCCAGCAATATTAAAAAGTGCAGTTGAAAAGAACAACTTTTCAACTAAATTCCCTCAAGGGAAAGAGACAAAATGCGCTTCAAATTATCACCTTTCTTTACAGACCAATAATTATTCTGTTTCACACAGAGGCCGATACACCTGGAGATGGGATAAAAAAAAACCACAAATGGCAATCAGAAAATGTGCTGAAGATAACTCTTTTGATAGCAGAATACTTGGCTATTTTTTTCTGCTGCAAGGGGTGAAAATGTTATGTTGTCTTCTGAGGAGACTGCTAAATTGCCAAGAAAATGGCTGAATGTCTGTGCTTTAGCTTTCTAAATGACCTAGATCTATATATTTTTTTTCATAGTCTCCTCTATGTGTTTCTTGTTTATATTCTTAAGTTACAGTCATAGTTCTCAGCAAGAAGTTCATAGATCTCTGACGGGGAAGGGAAAGTGATTTTTTTTTTTAAATAATAATTACATACAATTATGGGGAAAACAGTGTTTCCTCTTGTTTTTTCACAGATAATACCCTTCCTACCCTTTCTGGAGGACACTGTTCTTACAGCAGATCCCCCAAACCAGATGAAAGCGCATTAGTAGTAGAGCTAACAGGTGACTCTCAAATATTGCACGAATCCTATTGATCCAGGATATCTTTAATGTGCTTTTTCAATTCTCCGCCCAGGACACAATCCAGAATTATTTGACAAAGCCTCATTGATTTTCCTCTGTTCTCAGAGGCAGAGAGAAAATCAGCCATGAAGCTGACGGTAGGAGGTCAAGGTTGCCCCGCTACAGAGAGCATTGGATGCTCTCTTGGAGATTCCTAAGGTACCACCCAGTTTCTGAATGGTGGGTCATGGAGCAGCCCCATCAGAGGTACAGGCTGTCTCACCCCCTCTGTGCTGCCCCCAGTTCCTCCTGCTGCTCAGAGACCCATCCTTAAAGGCACTACCGCTGGTATCACCCCATTCAGACTGAGACAAGTCACTCTGCAGCTGAAACAGCACTTCTATAACTGCCAGAAATTCAGAGCAGGTACTGTTAAGTCCGCAAAACACTAATTCCCTCAAGGTTAATTAAACCGAGCAGAATGGCTAGATGAAATGTAACAGCTGACTGCTGCAATTTACTCTGGCGTCACAGTTAGCATTAGGTTGCTCTCTGGTGCAGGGGAGCTCCTCGGATGACTTATTTTGGTATTTACTCTCTTGGGAGCTCCTGCATAAATCAGTCATCTTGTTCATGCCAGCCTTTGGGCGATGGAAGTCAGTGAAGCCCAGTTCAGTTTTTCTGGGGAAAAAACGCCATGCTGCTCTACAACTCAGCTGAACAGACACTCATGAACACTGACTGTTAAAGTATTAGTCTATGAAGTCTGTTTTCTAATCATAGAATCATAGAATCATAGAATCATAGAATCATAGAATCATAGAATCATAGAATCATAGAATCATAGAATCATAGAATCATAGAATCATAGAATCATAGAATCATAGAATCATAGAATCATAGAATCATAGAATCATAGAATCATAGAATCATAGAATGGCTTGTGTTGTAAGGAACGCTTAAGATTATCTCGTTCCAACCCCTCTGCTATAGGCAGAAATACATCCCTCTAGACCATGTTGCTCCAAGCCCCATCCAGTCTGGCCTTGAAATCTAAATCTAATCTAAATGTACTATGTAAACAGTGGATGTTACTTCATCATTCCTTCTAAGTAAATCTGGAGAGAAAAGACTGAACTACAGTACTGTGGGCTTGGAGAAGAGTGGGTTTTGCAGTCGGTGGCAGGACACGCAAAGGAACATCGTGTATTGCTAGTAACTCCCAATGTGAATCTTCCAGGAAGCAGGGATGGAGAGCCCCACATCTTTCCTACTTTGCCCACTCAGGGTTCCAGAAAAGTTTAGGCCCCAGGGTGATATGAAAGGAGAACTGAGTGATGCTGGTAGCAGGTTCTTGTTACTGGAACCCTTGCTCCTGGTCCTGGCAAGAGGGACACTGTGTACACATGCATGCTGCTTCCCAAGCTGACTCACCCAGCCTGTGGGACAGATGGAGCTGGCAGAGTTCATCTACCCACGCTCTGCTGTTGTCTGCACGGCAAGGAGATGAAGAACATAACTTCCCAGGTCCACGGCATCTCCCACAGGCAGCCCTGAGCTCCCAATGGGGACTGTTGCCTCCAGATGAATAGCTATTGTTGTTGTCCCCAGGAGGCATCTGCTGCATAATAACATTCAAGAAACTCTAACAATTACTGCCTTTTATAGAAATATGAGGAACAATTACATAACAGCTGCAAGCAATTATTACATCAGGTGATATGACCTTTTCAAAACTGAGAAGGAATATAATGTTATAGGTGGAACAAGAAAAAATAAGTTTTTTTCTTTGAATGTGAAAAATAAAACCCGGGAGTTCAAAACAAACCCCATTTTTTTTTGAAGGATTTCTTTTTAAAACAAGGGTAATGGCTGTTCTTTCAATTGCATCGCATGCTACAGTCTCTGGACATCTGGAGAAAATCGAATGAAAGCAAATCATACAATAAGTAAGCAATTCTATGCATCACTAAAAACACAAAGCCTACGCTAAGAAGTAAAGCCCTCTTTTCTCTAAGGCTAACTGAGTTTAGCTTTCAGCCTGGAGCATCCACTGGTGTTTTTTGTACTTACCCACCATTTGCTTAAAATAACTGGAAGAAACTTCCTCTCTCAAACTTCAGCCTGCCAAATTCAATTAAAATGGACCAATGGCACCAGAAGTTATTGCTAGGCACCCAGACAGCACTTCTGCATTCAGACTGGGTACTCTGGCCAATGCACTATGTAGTTTTCCAAGTGAGACTGTAAAAAAAACCAAACTATACCAGTAAGCAATGGGTAATTCTGTAAATAATATGTCATGCATGTATTGAAAACAAGAGACATGGAGAATATATACATTTTTTCCCTTTCTACTTAGACACCAAATAAACTTCTGTATGGTTTGTGGGCTTACTTCTTCATCAAAGATTTTTCCCTTTTCAGAAGATGTTCTCCATGATTCTGATACAACTTTTCTCCTTCTCTGCCCTTCATCTCCATGATAACTGGCAGAGCTGGTTTGTCCTGAGTTCGTCCAGGTGTGCAGAGCAGGGATGGCTGTCATCAGGTCAGGGAAATGAATGGCTGGAACATGGGAGAAGGGTGAGACTTGAGCTTTCCTTGATACCCGTGGAAGACCATAATGCTTGGGCTCTACTCTAATTTTGCCCTGAACCGAAAGAGAGCCATTTCCAGGATTATCCAGCCAAACAGACCAGAAAGGAGAGCACTGGCTCTGAAGTCCTCAACTCTTGTTGCCTTTGAGATAACCTCCATTTGTGCGGGTGAAATGACTTCAAACAGAGAGTAGTCCTCACTTTGCTAGTTAATGCAAAAATTATGACAATATTCAAGACCCGTGCCTTGCTTCTGAACCTGGCCTATGTCCTTCAGAGCAATGTGGAGACAGACAAGACCTCTCCATCAACCCATGAAGCCCTTTCCTTGGACTGCAAAAGACATCTGACCACAGCACAAGACACCAGTTCAGCAGTCTAGCCCATCTTGCTAATCTCCCTCTGTTCAGCATAGCTAGATAGAGACATGAATATGAATGAATGCAGGCTGCATGGGAATGTAGTCTGAGAGAGGAGGTCCAGGATGTCAAAACTGTAAGCTCTTAACATCCTGTTACATTCACTGGTTTCTTTTGCTCATCATAAGGGGCTGGAAGGTCATGAGACCCCAACAAATAACCTTCATGCTATGTTCTCAACAGCATATTTTCTTGCTTTAATCTGCTCTGTGATATCATGTCCTTTGGATTACAAACAAATCTTGTTCTGAAATAAAACTGGAATTACACATGGTTATGTAGGGAGGAGCATAGGCAGGGGCAGATATAGCATGACATATAGACTTTATAAAATATTCAAAAACTGAACTATTCTGTGTATTTTTCTTAGAAGAAAAAAGTAACTTTAGGTTCCTGAATGGCCTCATAAAGACCAAATGCACACTTCATCCAATTCATATGCATATATCTTCTAATGGATGTGATCTGAGATAGCTTATTAGCCAAGTGAATTCAGCTCCTATTTTCTGAAAGCTCTAATGAGTTAATCAATAATGCATTCTTTATTTTTAGATCTATCTGTTAACTCTCTATATAGCTCAAATGGCATATGGATGCTCAGGACTACAAAACATTCAGAAGTCTTTTTCCTCTGCTTTTTGATAATCCCTTTTGCTCCTGCTGAGAACATTTCCATCCTTGTGATTGCTTTTATTTGGTCCCATCCTCTTGCACGAAAGCAGATACCACAAATAATATCTGAGGAGGCTGAAGGACCAGTGATGTGAAAATTGTTTCAGTACTAATTCTGCTTTCTAATTATAGGCACATTTTTTCTTGAATACAAGGACAAAATCACAAGGCAAATGGTACCAGATGCTTCTGTCCTTTGCAGCAGCTTCTGTAGTGCACACCTGAGAATGTTGGGAAGAGGCTTTATTTACAGGTACTTTACCTACAACTCATTCCACCTGCTGAGGAAAGAAATAGACATTTGTATCTGTTTATGTGTGTTTACATACACTTACTTAAGGAATCAAAAGAGACATACACAGATACGCACTACAAAATGAGCTCTTTAAAAACCAAATTGGTTGAATTGACATCTGTCTATTCAGAAGATAAGTTTGCTGTGGAAAAGGGGCACGATGTTTATTATCATTCTGTCACACGTTCATTATGTCCCAGCCCCAGGTGGAGTCTTTCTGAATGTGTTCTTAGAGTCAGGTGTCATCATTGGCTGTGCTTGTATTTCAGTACATATAGGAAAGATGTCAGTGCTGTCATTTGCTAACATTTTTTGATATATTGGTTTATTGATACTATACCTGCTCATAGGAGATCTTTCAGTCATCTGCTTGATGAATACTTCTGCTGATTCTCAGTTTTTCTTGCTAGGATACATGTTACATGTTGATAACATCTCCTCTGTATGCCATGGACCTGATGAGTGGAGTAGTCTCTGCATTTTGATGTGGACAAGAAATAAATCCACCTGGGGAAAAAAAAGGAACACAAATGAGAGGTCATAATGCAACACTACTGACAAAATGCCAGCACTACTCCCTAGCATGTGTGGATATGAATCATAAGTGGAATCAAAGGGTTGTCTTGTCACTTTCCATAGGCTTGTAGCAATCATTTTTGAAACCTGAACATTATTTTAAAGGAAACTCATCCTACCATCCTACCACTTTCCTTCAAGAAACTTTGCAAAACCTATTTTGTCCCTAACACACCCACAGAAGATCATAACTCAGTAAAAACAGAGAGGGAGAGGGAGGTTGTCTTGGTAGCTGCGTAGCATTTGAATGGGTATTTCTCTGGCAACTGAATTCTGATTTCCTGTGACTTTTAAGTGATTTCCTATAGCTCTCCTTTAACTTTCTCTTCTGCTGAGTCTTTCCTTTAAATAAGGATACTGATCAAGGATCTGAAGAAATCATTGTGGGCCACGAGATGTGCATTTTGTTCTCACTAAACCAGTTGATTTCATTAAAATACAGCACTTCTACTCATTTTCACGTCAGTTTTCATTCAGCTTGTAGAAAGTTAATGCTGAGACTTCTTAACAGCTATCAAATCTGTTTGAAACACACACAAAAATCTGTTTGAGACACACAATCAAAAGTCATCCAGGGGGACAGACTAAACACAACTACAATAAGATACTGCAAGTCTTTCTTTAGAAGCCAAATTATACAGCATTTAAATCTGAGACAGAAGCTCTCGGTGCTTTCTGACCCAACAGACTTAGCATTAGAGAAAAAGATTGGTTCCAGATACAACACTTCAAAAATGTTTATGTAATCAGCTGGCTCTTACTGAACGTAATCTTGGCTCCCTCAAGCGGCTGGTCCCAGAGGCCGGACAGCTTTCCTTGTGTATCAGATCTCTTAGAAGTGTTAGAGGTCTCAGTTTCAGGGATCACAGCTGCAAACTCTGATAAGATGCAACATGCTTTTGCATGCAGCCATGGTCTGTCAGAAACTGGTACTCAGTGAATAAGATCCATGCAGCTCTGAGGTTGCAGCAAGTGAGAGAGAAGTGGAAGAACTGGGGCTGCCTTTATTTTTTCATGTCCTTTTTTCTTTTTCTTGCTGTCCTCTGGAGGATTTCCTTGCCATTAGTACTTTCCTCTAAATTCAGTAACAGATCCTAATGGTTTTGCTGTGGTAGTTTTCATAGCTTTTCTAGCTGAGGTCTGCTCTAAAAATGGCTGGCTTGGCACTCATGGGACCCCTACAGCTTCCTGGAGTTCAGCAAAGATGAATGCAAAATCCTGTAGTTGGGATAGCCCTGGAACTGGGGATGACCATGTGAGAAGCAGCTCTGCCGTGGTGAAGCAGCTGAATGTGGAGCATTGCTGCAGCCTTGCAATATTTATAACAATAGGCACAGGCTGCAACTGGGACAATTTCTGACAGAATAGAGGAGGGAAAGGTCAAGTCCTGGAGTCTCCACTCCTTGAGATTGTCCAGACTTGGATGGATGAGGCTCTGAGCAACCAGCTGTGGTTGGGGATTACTCCCACTGTGGGATTAGGTGATCCCAAGTTCCGCTCCAACCTCTTTTATTCAATGAACCACAGAATGAATCATAGAAACATGGAATCATAGAATGGTTTGGGTTTGAAAGGACCTTTAAGATCATCTGGTTCCAACATCCCTGCCATAGGCAGTGTCATCAATTTACAAGCAATGAGCCGATAATGTTCCAATTAGAAACTTTTATTAATTGTAGCGGGTAAAACAAAAAGGCAATTCAGCGCTGGGCGACAGGGGAATCCTCGTTCCTCCAACTGCCGCACCTTCCCGTCCCTTGCAACTTCTTTTGTAAGGTCCATCCCGAGTGTATTGTCCTTTAATTGGTCGGTCGTGATCGTGCCACTTGGTGTGTCATTCCTTGGTTGGTCCTTCTGTGAAACTTTGTATCCATCGGGGCGCGCTTTGCCTGTAACTATGCAGAGTACACAATCTACCCATAAAATTAGAGTGCTCTGCAACCCTTGTGGCCTCCATATTCCACCATCACATCCCGGTCCTAATGAACAAGCACTCCACCACAATGCTACCACATCCCGGTCTTAATGAGCAAACATTTTATCACAGTCCCCCCTTTTCTTTTATTGTACTATTTTGTTTTGCTCATTAAACCGTTTTAGTTCTTGTCGACTCCTGGGCTCTTTTTCTTTGTTCTAACTGTTTTCTTAGTTCAGGCATTGTATCTATTGCTACCCCCGTTTGATCAACGTAGGTGCAACATTGTTCTTTAAGAGCCACACATAGTCCCCCTTGCTGCAATAGGAGAAGATCCAACCCCCTTCTATTTTGTAACACTACTTCTGATGGGACCACTTAAATGACTCATGTGTCTGTACCTCTGTACCCCAACCCTCATTAATGAGACTTAATATTATTATCAATTGAGCTAGTTTTAGATAGGCAGTTTTCCCACTGCAGTAGTGAGTCTTTAATTGCTTGGGGGAGTTATTTCCAGTCTTGGGGTATCTTCTGGATCCTAAATCTTTGGATTCATTCATAATGGAGCAGACTCCTCCACATGTTTTATCTCCTCTGCCTCGCCCATCGACTCGGTTGCCTCGAGCCATGGGGTGTATAATCTTCTCGGCAGCAAGAGTATTCTTCAGGAGGGGCTGGTTTTGCTTCCCTTTTAAGTGGGTCTTTGGGGTACTGCACCCTATTCTTTTTCCCACTGGTTATACACTTAAGTGATGCTGGTAAGGATCCAAATTCACCCCCAGGTTTACCCCCTTCTATTAAAATTTCCACGGCCACTCTGAAGGCTAATAACCAATTTGTGTATTCCTGTTTTCGCAGTGGGTCCACTACCTTTCTAAAACATATCCCAACAGTTGCATTCACAATAGTCAAAATATTCCCTTCTACATTAAATTCTATACTGATACGTTTATACAATCATTGTTAATTCATGTTCTCATTTTCCTTGACGGAGGGTTTCGTGACAGTTTTACTTTCAAATCACCCGCTGGACTAGTGACTCTCCATTCGTGATTTTGTACTGGACCCTTAACACGACTAGCATGTGTCCATCCTTTTTCAGCAGTTCTGATGGCAGTATTGGTAGTCAATAATACCAGATAGGGACCTTCCCAGCGAGGCTGCAGTGTGGTTTCTCTCCAGGTCTTTATCAGAACCCAATCTCCAGGCTTTATTCGATGGAGGGTAATGTCCAGAGGGGGTCTTTGAGTCAATTGTCCCTTTTTCCACAATTCCTGTTTATACTTCCCTGTAATCTTTTTAGTGCCTGTAAAACAGCATACAGCTCGCAAGCTTGAGCTGACCAAGTGTTACTCAAGGGTCCTGATTCCAATACCCGGAGGGTCTTTCCATCTACTATTGCATAACCTGATCTTCTCTTTCCCTCCACTACTCTAGAGGATCCATCCACAAATAATTTTTCCCCTTCTCTTAATTCTTCTTCTTCTAAATCTGGTCTGATTTTTGTTTGTTCTTCTATCGTATGTAAACAGTTATGAATGAGTCCCACATTTTCGGGTTTTCCATATAAGAATTCTGCAGGATTCTGGAGACTTGTGGTCTCCAGGGTTAAGTTAGGGGCTTCCAGTAAGATACCCTCATACTTTAGAAGACGAGAATCAGATATCCATTTTTCAGCTTTTTGTTGGAGCACATTTCTAATATTGTGGGGAGATAGTACCTTTATATTGCTGTTAAAAGTAATTTTCCTGGCTTCTTCTACCAATAACGCACACCCAACAATTGCTTGTAAGCAAGTGGGCCATCCTCGGCTCACAGGGTCTAATAATTTTGACAAATATCCAACGGGTTTCTTCTTCCCTGCCCAATCCTGTGTTAAAACCCCATACGCTGTACCACTGTCTATGTTAACGAATAAATAAAAGGGTCTTTTTTAAGTCAGGCAGGCTCAAGACAGGGGCATTGATGAGATCCTCCTTCAGCTTTTGTAGATTCTCTTCATCTTGTCTATCCCACTTTATTAATCCATCGGTACTGAGCTTTTGATATAGAAACTTTACTTTACTGCTATAATTTTCAATCCATTGTCTACAATATCCCACTAATCCCAGCAATTGTCTTATTTGTCTCTTATTGTTTGGCGACTTCAGGGACAATATTCCTTGTATCCTTTCAGGATCTATCTTCTTTTCTCCTTTACTCAGGTAATGCCCTAGATATCTAACCTCCTCTTCCACAAATTGCAATTTCCTTTTTGATACTTTAAGTCCTTTCAGTCCCAAAAAGTTCAGCAATTTAATACTTTCTTTCCAAACCTTTCCCTCATCCTCTCCAGCAATTAATAGATCATCTACATACTGTATTAATTTGGTATCAGGATCTAGCTGATACTCTTGCAGGATCTGTTCTAGGGCTTGCCCAAACAAATTAGGGGATTCTGTGAAGCCTTGGGGGAGTACAGTCCACCTTAATTGCTGTTTTCTGTTAGTATCTGGGTCTTCCCACTCAAATGCAAAAAAAATCGCGGCATGTCTCATCTAAAGGGCAAGCCCAAAAAAGCATCTTTTAAGTCTATGACACTATACCACAAGTTGTCGGGCCCTAATTTACTTAGCAACGTATAGGGATTAGCTACAACTGGGAACCTAGATACAGTGCGCTTGTTAATTTCCCTCAGATCATGAACCAACCGATATGTTCCATCAGGTTTCTTTACCGGTAATATAGGGGTATTAAATGGGGACATACAGGGTTCCAGTAATCCTTTGCTCACTAATCTATCTATTTCTGGTTTGAGACCCCTCCTTCCTTCCAGGGAAATAGGATATTGTTTTATTTTTACTGGGATTTCAGGATTCTTGATTTTTACCGTGAAAGGGGGTATTTTTAGTTGTCCCACACTCTCGGGGGTATACCAGACATCAGAATTGATCTCTTGTTCATCCTCTACCCTAAGAGGGCGGAGTTTGATTCTCAATTCTTTATTCTCTACTTCTAGTCCTATGCCTAATGCAATAATCAGATCCCGTCCTAACAAATTGAACTCCGCTTCAGGCAGTATCAAGAAATCACCCAACCCCACTTTGGACTCTGCTTCTATCATTACATTTTTAACTATTCCTACTGTAAAAGGTTCTCCCTTTGCTCCTATTACTTTGGTAGTTTCCCGGGAAGGTTTGCATCCGAGGGGGATCTGTTGTATAGTAGACCTTTCTGCTCCTGAATCTACTAGAAACTCTACCTCCTCAGCTTGGGGACCAATTTTCAATTTTATCAAGGGCTCCTGTTGTTTCTGGGTCCCCAATATATAGAGCCCCTGACACCCCTAGTCTTCTTGGAAGGACTTTTCGTCTCTCATTCTAACCCTGCAGTCCCTCTTCAGGTGTCCCTTTTTCCTGCAATAATAGCATATTCTCTCCTCCTCCCTGTTTTCAGGCTTCCTAAATTTTTGCTGTCCTGGAATTCGATTTTGCGTCCATCCCCCCATTTTCCTTTCCAATTCCCTACTTTCTCTGACCGCTGCTACCATCATCCTAACCTGCCTATTATGTCTTTCTTCCTCCCTTCTTACATATACCTTCTGAGCTTCCCTCAAAAGTTCATCAAGCCCCCGATCCTGCCAATTTTCTATCTTTTCTAGTTTCTTGCGGATATCTTCCCAAGCCTTAGCTACGAACTGTGTTTTGAGCAGAGCCTGGCCTATCGGTGTATCGGGATCCAATCCTGAATATAGTTGTAAATTCTTGCGTAACCTTTCTAGCCATTCAGTGGGTGTTTCCTCCTTCTTTTGTCTTTCATTAAAAGCTTTATTTATATTCTGACCTCTTGGGACTGCCTCCCTAATGCCCTGGATAATGATAGTTCGCAGGTCCTGCATGTGAGTCCTATGATGTTGATTTTGATGGTCCCATTGCGGATTCTGTAAGGGCCATTTAATATCCGCAGCGGGCCCGTGGGCATGTTGAGCATCCCAAATGCGCATCCCTGCACGCCTAATCATACCTCTCTCTTCTGCTGTGAACAGTATACTTAGAATAGATTGTAGTTCCTCCCAGGTATAAACATTTGGCCCTAAGAACTGATCTACTCTGTCTGCCACCCCCAGGGGATCTTCTAGTATATTACCCATTTCCTTCTTAAAATCTCTAACATCCCCTGAATTTAAGGGCACTGATATAAACCCCATCTGAGGTTGTGGACCTCCCATGGGCATTTCTCTTAAAGGGTAGAGGTTATTTTGTCGTGCCTTTGCCCGTGTCACAGGCCCTCCCCCTTCTATCTTTTGTACTTCTCCCTTTCTCGAATCCATCTGCCCATGATCCAACTGAGGAGGAGAAGGTAGGGGAATTGCTGGTGGTACAGCATATGGTGGGGGTCCCACTAAGGCCTCCTCTTCCCTTCGAGGTTTACGTTTTTCGACATCTTTTTCTTTTCGTGTCAAATTAAAAATGGGGACTCCTAAACCCTCTGGGCGAGTGACCCATACTGCTGCATAGTCACTTTCTTCTTGATTGAAAGGGGTTTTGGAGTTTACCCAAAAATTTAATTGCTGTTGTACCCAATCTTCATTAGAACCATACTTAGGCCACCATACTGCCGGGCCAATTTGTTGTCCGCTCCAAATTTCTATACAATAATAAATCATCTTTGCTTTATCTTTATTTCTTGTTCCTGGATAGTGCGTCCAGGCAATTAGCATGAACCCTAAAGGTGAGTCCTTAGGAATGGATGGTCGTTTAGAAGGGGTGGGTGGTTTAGTTTTACACTGCCCCATCTCGTTCTTTACTTCTTGCTCTCTTGTTTTATTCAACGTCTGTAGCTCCCCCTAGTGCCCGTAGCTCTAGGGGAACACCTAAATAATAATCATCCCTAGTGCTCGTAGCTCTAGGGGAACACCTGAATAATAATCATCCCTAGTGCTCGTAGCTCTAGGGGAACACCTAAATAATAATCATCCCTAGTGCTCGTAGCTCTAGGGGAACACCTGAATAATAATCATCCCTAGTGCTCGTAGCTCTAGGGGAACACCTAAATAATAATAATCATCCCTAGTGCTCGTAGCTCTAGGGGAACACCTGAATAATAATCATCCCTAGTGCTCGTAGCTCTAGGGGAACACCAAAGAATAACCCTCCATAGAGCCCATAGCCCTAGGGGTTGTGGTGGTGAAAGGGTCCCGCTTATACCCTGTACCCACCCTTCGGCGTGCCCTCACTCAGTGTTGCATTCACTCGCTTCCCCCAGGTCGTGGCCCACGCCCTCGCGGGCAATGGGAACCGCACTACTGTGGGGTCCACACTCGCTCGGGTTAGTGCCGGCTGCCGGCCCCCCTTCACAAGCACACAACACTCGCCACACGCCGGATTCCCAACCCAGACCGGACTATACTCACCTGTCCTGCGTCTTCGTCCGGACTTTCGTGCACGAAATTTAAAGGGTTAACCGGTTTTTCCTTGCCTTTGTGTTTTAAATTTCGGATCGTCGGCAGGAGTAGGGCGGGAGGATAGGAGCCGAGGCCACCTATTTAGGCGGGGCGCCCCCTCAGGCTCGTACCCACGCCAGTATTCCCATCCGAGTCACGGCACCAAATTGTCATCAATTTACAAGCAATGAGCCGATAATGTTCCAATTAGAAACTTTTATTAATTGTAGCGGGTAAAACAAAAAGGCAATTCAGCGCTGGGCGACAGGGGAATCCTCGTTCCTCCAACTGCCGCACCTTCCCGTCCCTTGCAACTTCTTTTGTAAGGTCCATCCCGAGTGTATTGTCCTTTAATTGGTCGGTCGTGATCGTGCCACTTGGTGTGTCATTCCTTGGTTGGTCCTTCTGTGAAACTTTGTATCCATCGGGGCGCGCTTTGCCTGTAACTATGCAGAGTACACAATCTACCCATAAAATTAGAGTGCTCTGCAACCCTTGTGGCCTCCATATTCCACCATCACATCCCGGTCCTAATGAACAAGCACTCCACCACAATGCTACCACATCCCGGTCTTAATGAGCAAACATTTTATCACAGCAGGAACACCTCCTTCTAGACCAGGATGCTCAAAGCCCCATCCATCCTGGCCTTGAATGCATCCAGGGATGGGGAATCCACCTCACTGGGCAATCCGTTCCAGGGTCTCACCACCCACACAGTAAAGAATGACTGCCTAATATATAGTCCAAATCTACCTTCTTCCAGTTTAAAGCCATTTCCCCTTGCCCTTTTGTTACCTACCCTTCTAAACAGTCCATCCCCAGCTTTCCTGTAGGCTCCCTTCAGGCACTGGAAGGCTGCTATAAGGTCTCAAATTCCATGGGCCAATAAACATTTAGAGGGTCTGGATTTATCCCTTGTCTACCATGGGAGTACTTCAGAAGTTCATGCAGACACTGACACAGACCCTGAAACCCAGCCATCCTGCAGCCATCTCTGCCTTGCTCTTGCCACTCTGACATGCAGTGTGTCAAGCTTTACCCTGAGTGCTTCAGCCAGGTTCTGACCAAAATAAACACCTGCTCACCAAATACCAAGGCCACAAACCTCTACCACAGGTGGCTCATCTTTAAATCCAGCTGCTGTTAACCCTGTGGAGCTTGCTATGCACTGACCCCCTCAGCACTAATCCAGCTTTGCTGCGCTGCTCATATTCCATGCAAGGCTGCCCTGGCACCTGGCAGCACCAGCTCTGCAGAAGCTGCTACAGCAGAGAAACAGCCAGTTCCCAGAAAGCATCAGGAAATGTGGGGACACAACAAATTCACAAGGGCTTATGCCTCAGTTTGTTGCAAGAGATTGCAGTGTGAGAAGATGGAAGCACATCACCTCTGCACTCTCCAATAGGCAGGACCTTTGAGTTCCCAGTACCTGCACCTCTTGCAAGGCAAATCTCTGAATTTATCTCCTTCAAAAGGAAAGCTTTTGCAAGTCACCTTTAATTTATTAGGTCTTTCTTCACAGGGAGGCCACGTTCTACACCCCATTGTCAGACACGATTTATCTTCTCTGCTTTAACACTTTTTCATGTCCTTACAGGCAGAAGATTTCCAGATTTCTTCAAGGACATCTAACGATTGGTATTTAACGCTCACCAGTGCAGTACGTGCTGCTTCAGTCTCATGAAGCAGGGATATAACTTCACCTGTTCAGTCTGGAGATCAGCTGGAAAGTAACAAGAATGGGAATTTAAAACCAAGGGGGAAACTTTATTTTAAATACAGGACCTAAAATCTAAATTGCATTTTTCATTTAATAAAGTAAGACCTCCAGAGTATTTGCTGATTGGCCATACTACAAAGCTGACTGACAAGTGTATGACTCTCCAGTACCTCTTGAAGTGAAGACTTCCCACTTCATTTATTCATCAGAAAGCACAGTTGATGCTGCAACAGATGCTGAACAAACTTGTGAATTTTCCCTCTTCATTTTTTTTTCTTTTTTCCTTTTCTGGATGTGAGAACTGGGTGTGGAAATACATGATGTGCTTCTTTAATTGGCATGGGTTTTTTTCTGCTTTGGTTCAAAACTTTGATCAAATGAGCTTTTAAAGCAAATCTCCTCTTCATTTTCACTTCTTACATGTGTTGGTTTGTAACACAGCATGACTACCGAGTGCACAAACCAGATTTTCTTCCAATTAAACTAAACTGGGAGATGTGGAACATCTATATTGCATTGTTTTAGTCTCTACTGGCCATCAACAGGTCTGGACTGGAATCTTCTAAATGGAAGTATCTTGATGAATGAATATTATGGACTGTGGATGCATGGATTGTGCTGGCTTTGGACCTTAGAGCTCCAGTGTTCTACAAATCTACCCCTACTGGACTGCATTACCAGATTATGTAGACACAGCCTTTTCTGCACAAATGTTCTACCTTTGGCTCCTTTTGTGCAGGAACAGTTTGGATTTTACTCAAACAGTAAACATGGCAGCTTGATAATATAGTGCTGAACACTGTCATGCAGGTCCTGCAATAAAGTTGAACTACAGTTATAACAAGGCATAATATTACTTTTGTATTCGTCATGAGATCAGATTCTTCTCAAGCCATTTTTTGGCCCCATATATATGACTGCGGGGAGAAAAAAGTGAATACAAAAGATGGCTCTCAGTGGTGGGCAAGGGACAGCACCAGTTGCCTCTCTCAAATAAATCTTATAAGTCTTTGTGTGAGAATGTACCTCTATATGTGTGTGTTTCGAATGCCATCTCATTCATTTATTTCCAAATGAGTTCTTTTTTATTACGAGCTCCCTATTCCAACATGAAAAGATAGTTTACTTCTGCTCATTCCTCCTTCACATTGCTGTGACAGAAGGACTGTTGGTTATTCAGTCTTCTTCCTAATGCATCTGGGCAGCCCATGCTGTGCTCTGTCTTGGTGGGCCAAGAGGAATTTTTATTGCCTAATAAGCAGTCAATAAAGTGATGCTAAATAAAGTTACTCCAGAAATTATTCCAATACGTAAAACCAACATGAATATCAGTGATGCCATCCAGTCAAAACAAAGCAAGTGAGCAGCGGTGGCTTTGAACAGTGGATGCAGAGCACACATTGAGCAAATCTTAACACTTATGAGAGAAATGCCTCCATTTTTCACCCTGGAGACTTGGTCAAAGCTAATTTCTGAAACCATTTATTTGCCTTAAGCTTGCTTAAGCTTGAATGGGCTCCTCAATACACATCTGTAGCAGCTAGAGCAGTTGCTGACAGCAGAAAAAGTAAGGAGAGCTGCGATCATGAAAATGTGCACATCACAGGGAAGGAAAGAGGAGGGCTGGCAGCACTGGAGGTAATACTGGAGGGAAGCCCAGACCTCCTTCAGGTGAAAACTGTGCCCTCCATCAAATCTGGGTCCTCACTCCTCTCCTGCCCTTCCAAGAGACAGAGCAAAATAAAAGAAGTGAGTTCAGAAGTTAGTTGGCTGGCCCTCATAGGAATGGGGTGGAGAGAAGATGCCCCAAGGCCAGCCCATAATGCAGAACAACTGAGAAATACCCTGTGGTCTGAGTTATTCCCATCACCCTTCGATATAACAAGAACATCAGTATTTTGAATGAAAAGCAGAAGGAAAAATATAGTGGATCTTTGCATAGTACCAAGACACATTTTTCTTCTGTCACCTAAAGATGTGTTTTTCTCTCCTGTGGAGTTTCAGATGACAGCATAGCCTGACCTGGGCCTGACACATGTTATGAGGTATGTCTCATTAAAATGCACACTGAGTACCATTAGACAACATCAAAGTTAATTAATATCTATGTGGCACCTGGGATTTTAGGCAAACTGTAGCTCCAGCTGAGGAGCGTGCCCCAAAATCTCTGTGCACATCCATCAAATGGTGTTGGAAGCTTGGAAGAAAGGAATGTTACTCTGCTGCAAAAGAGACACTGCTCACCATGCCTGTGTCCTACAGCACTGGAAGATGAAGGCAGAGGGATCACAGATACCCTCCTACAACCATTACCAATTCTCAATCAAAGAAGTAATAAGGAAAAATGAACAGTTTTTAGTGTACCAACACAGGTGCCATGTGAGGCTGGCCTCAAGGAATGAGAAAGGAGGAAATGCTCTTCAACAAAAATTAATCAGGTGCATTTTAAGGAAAAGGGAGACACGGTTGACATGCACATTAGGAACCACGTGAAGGCAGAACTAGCCAAGCTTTTAGGTGGAGAAGAAGTGATAAATAGACTTTATTAAGTTGCTGCTAAAACTGGAGCAGATGAGATAAGCCTTGAAGGAGATATTCATTTAAGATTGATGTGGATTAAGTGTGGAGAAAGAGCTCTCCCAGTTGTCATTCACAAACACTCCCCAGTGTTTTCTAATAAAAATATCTGTTAGAAAGCTTGTCTTTAGCTACTAGTGCCATTTCTTGTCATTGTTTCATACAGCAAAAGCTTCTGAAATAAGAGAGCTACTGAAGAAGAGAAAATTTTGATAGAGATCTCTAAGTTACTGTTATTTATACTGGCAAAGCACTTTGTACAGCTTTAAAAACAAAATAATGGTTTCACAATACAAAAGATCAGGAAAGGTGCCCTTGTTTTAAAATATTGCATGTACTAGGCTAGAACCACTTAAGCTGATGACAGATTTTCCTTCTCTGTCCAGGTTTGTAGCATCATACAGCCACAGAGTGCCACAGCCCTGTGCTAGTGTAGGACTGCAGAAGTGCTGGTGATAATGGAAAGCTGTAAGTCCCCAGTAAAGAACATCCCCCTGCCTCTCCTAACCTTGAAGTGCTTACCATCAGAGTTTGTCTGCAAAAAGGTTTTCAACTGTAGAGCTGCGCAACCACCTTTAATTTTAAAAAAATAAAGGCATTTTAATTACTTGAAAAGGTTAATTTGAAACACGTCTCAGCTACTTGGAAACAACTGTGTTATTTTCCAGTGCCATATCCACATGGTTCTTGAACACCTCCAGGGATGATGACTCCACCACTTCCCCTGGTAGCCTGTGCCAATGTCTTATGATTCTGAGAAGAAATTCTTCCCAATACCCAGCCTGAACCTCCTCTGGTGTAGCATGATGCCATTCTCTTTCATACTATTGCTGTCACCTTGGAGCAATCTCCCACCTTACCACAATCTCCTTTGTAGAGAGTGTCTTCTGAACCTCCTTTTCTCCAGAACAAATAATCCCAGACTTAACAAATCCCTTGTGATTCCTCTTGGAGAGAGTCTGTGTGAGTTACCCAGCCAAAATCCATTTCTACAGTTTTCTAAGTGACTCACAGTCTTATGCCCCTCATCAAGTGACCAGACCATGGACATCCAGGTATCTACATTGAAATACTCACATCCCCAGTTTGCAGCTCACAGTGTCTTCAGGACTCACTTCATCTCAGCTTGTCACGGACACAACTTCCAAACAGCCCATGAGATGTTTGTAAGGTGCCTTGCCACAATATGCAGATGAAAAGGAGCTATATAAATGCAAATTGAATGTATTCATTTATTCTATACTGAAGGTTGTACTGAAGGCCAGGTAAATTACACCCACGGCATCTGCCTGTCAGCTCTTAATGTCACCCACTTCAGCAGCTGTAAGTTTCCATATAATTTGTTAAGCACAATTTTCTTTTGTTAGCCATTCTAGACCATTTTTAATCAAATTGAACTTCTCAACACAGTTTCTGCCTGGCTGGACCCACTAGCTGCTGAAGGCCAGAGCCTGGTTCATTGCCACTGGCGTCACTGCCTGACCTTGCCATGAGACAGCAGAGGGTAAGAGACATTTGTCCATCCACCATAATAGCCTCCCCTTGCTTGGCTTGGTGCTGAGATACTTATAGTACCTAAAGGGGGGCTGTGAGAAAGTAAGGGGCTTACTTAGTATTTAGCAGGGACTGTTGTCACAGGACAAGGGGAAGTGACCTCAAACCAAAAGAAGGGAGATGCAGACTGAACGTAAGGAAGAAGTTTTTTTAAGATAAGGATGGTGATACACTGGCACAGGTTGCCCAGTGAGGTGGTGGATGAACCATCCTTGAAAGCACTCAAGGTCAGGCTGGATGGGACTCTGAGCACCTGATGTAGCTGTAGGTGTCCCTGATCACTGTAGAAGAGTTGGATTGTGTGGCTTTTAATGGTCTCTTCCAACTCAAACAATTCTTTGATTTTTTGAGATCCTCAGGAGCCCTGGCTGAGTTCTGGCCCTGAGATATTCACCACCAGTAAGAGAGAGCCCTTCACTACTTGCTGTGACGCTACCTGGAGCCCTCTCACTATTTCCTTTTCTCCCCTACAAGTGTCTGCCTTTCACTTGCATTGCTCCCATTATCGTTCTTTGAGGGCTGGAAGAAAAATGTATTTATATTTCCTGAGATGCTTCATATTCCTGTCATTGCCATTTCCCTGTGACTGCCTTTGACCTCTGCAGTCACTTTTTGCACCAACTCCATTGCAAACACTTTTTCTACTTTACTGCTGTTTCCTGTGCAATTTCGCTTTCATTTTTCCATCTCTGTTTTTACATTACTTTCCTGCTTTGCTCTTTTGTGCCCTCCCACACATATCCCTGTCTGCAGTGATGACCCAGGGGCCCTTCCAGACATTGCTTCCTGCCCTCTGACATCCCCGCCATGAGCCTTGTTGCAAGATGCAGTGCTGCTGGGTCCTAAATAAAGGGAGATGAAGGCCAGCCACAAGTGAGGCCCAGCACACGAAAGGAAGCTTTGCTAGTGACACTTCAGAGACCTTAGCTATTCTGCTGCTGGAAAGGAGACAGTAAAGCTACTGTTGCTAACTAGGATGTCCTTATCAACATGGTCCTCGAGTCATCCATCCTTGTTTACCATAGCAAGATTGATGTCGCTCAAAATGGCACTTTGTTTTCATTATCTTATTTTCCTTTTCAAATCTTTCTTTCCTTTTCCCTAGAAGATGTTGTTTAACTGGCAGTGTGCTGGAAGAGGCTGGTATGAGGTTTTGTATTATCAGCTGATGAGATCCTGGCAGATAAAAAAGATGAATGCTGCTTGTGCAAAGGTCTATCCAAATCCTTACAAGAGGCACCCAATGCTCTGCCTTCCCTTTGAGGAGGGCTTTGGTGAAGCAGCTCAAGAAAGGTAGATCCACAGTAAAAACAGTAAAACTTTAGCAAAGGCTGTGACTTATCCAGTGCTCAGAGCTGATGTGGTGGTGAAGAGGATGGTAAGACAAGCTGTTTCTCTCCCCTGAAAACAAACCAACTGCTTTAGATTTCAGTTTGATTTTGTGATCAGTTCATATGTCTGATAGATGCTATGGAAAATAGCTGGGGGGAAAGTAGCTGAGAAACACAAGGAATTTGCCAAATAGTTCTTTGGAAAGTGGCAAACAACTTCAACAAGCCAAATGGTGTTAAAAGATCCATCTCTCTCTGGTTTAGGAAGGGGGTTCTCATGCTCTCAGCCACCTGCTCAGGTCAGACAAACCATACTGACATGGCTAGGTCAGATACCTTCAGCTTTCCCCACCCATTCCAGCCTTGCCTGTTGTCCCATCCTGGCAAAGCCAAGCGTGATGACAATAGCTCAGTGCACATCTTGTAACTTGACAGAATTAATCTTAATTTCTTCATTTATGTTAGTGCAAGAAAACAGGAGGCAATCATTAGTACTCACCAGAAAAAAATTGAGTAAAAACTGTTCAGTTATAAGATACACTCCAGAAATCATTCCTGATTGTAACCACTCACCTATACTGTTAGAGATTTCTTGTCCCTTTTAACAAAAATAATACTTATGCCTTGATTTCTCTGCAGCTAGGGAAAACGAACTCAACAACATCATTTTGGACAACTTTTCATTCTCTCAAGCTTGTACTACCAAGCCTGAATGCAGACTTTGTTGTTGCCAGTTGAGTTCTGGCAGATGGATTTCTCTTGGAAACTGAGACTTGCAGGACTAAGCAGCAGCTGAGGACAGAGCATGAATACTGAGACTGGGAATCAAGCACTAAATCTTTTGGACGAAATCACCCATAAAGGCTGACTCGTTCTTTCTTGGAATAGAGAGAGAGAAGGAAAACTTCATACTGGGGACCAGACACAGAGCGAGTTCCCTACACAGACAGTCCAGTCCATGCTGCAAGCCAGCCAGTCCTGCTAACACCTCGATAGATGGTTTATCAGTCTGCTGTTCAGGTGTTATCAGCTGCCCTGATAGGGAAGGACAGACAGTGGGTGAATAGCTGGCTCTGGGCTGCCATCAGCAGCCTGATGCATATATAGAGCACACATAGCAAATTAGAATTGGATTATAGAATCCAACTATAATAGCTTGAGTTGGAAGTGATGTTAAAGATCATTGAGCTCCAACACTTTGTAGTGGGAAGGGCTACCACTCAAAGATCAGGCTGCTCAGGGCTCTATCCAACCTGGCCTAAAGTGCCTCCAGGGATGGAACACCACAGCTCCTCTGATCAAATGTTTGATAACGCTCATTTGTTGTGCTTAAGGTGTGATATGCAGGTGCTGCTCACCTCTCACACATCCACTCTGCCCCTCTGAGCTGGGGCTCCTTACCCCCGATGGTGGGAGATGCTCAACCCATGCATTAACAACAGCTTCAGCTTTCAGAATCCTGGCAAGTCTCTGTCTCAAGGAATAGCCATACACTGTAGTTTTAGTCCATTTCTCTTTCTGCCCATGAGTAGTGGGCATACCCTGGCAGTCCCATTTGGGACTCCACAGAACAAAGCCAGGGACAGATAGATGACAGCTGGTCTAAATCACTGGAACTAAAGTATCAGAAGAAACACCACCTTAATCTGAATTGTCTCAATCAAATCAATTAATGGAAATTAATTTAAGGAGATAATTATAACAAGTAGCGGGAAAGCAATGGGAACAGCATAACTGAGTTCAATCAGGGGCTCTGAAATACTTTTCATGGCCGAGTCTTTCCAGGCAGATCCATCTGTGGTGAGGTGCTCTGCGTGCCAAAGTGAAAGAGAAAAGGATTTCTTGCACCACTTTTGTTTCAACTTTGAAAACTTGTTCTGAGTCTTAGTCTCTGGGGAATTAAGCCAATTATATTGCAATCTGTCAAGCCTGTTAGGCATCCCCTCCTTTCAATGAAAGCCCTTTCCTGACTGGCATCGGCTGAGTGAGGGAAGACTAAGCAGGCAGAAGCAACAGCAAATCATTCCTAACTGAATAATTGCAGCCCTTCATGTTCTGCTGCACTTCCAATGGGAGGTGACGATCTTTTCAGAAGCAACGCAGCTGAAAGTAGAGAAGACTGATTAGGGCTTTTGCAATCAGATGTAGCAACACCTCTGAAGATTTTTTTCCTGATTAAATAAAAGATGCTGAAGCAGAAGTGTGAAATTCTCTGCGTTGTTTTTCTTGGAAAAGAAAACCGGCCATGGCTGACACTCCTAGTGCAATGCTCCTTAAAAAGAGAACACCTCTCCAATCAGCTAACATTCTCCCTAGCACTTTCAAACACAAAAAGATCCTGCTGATGAAAATAACTGCTTCTTGCTTGTATCAATGCACAAAAAGCAAACCTGCAGAGCTGCCCAGGAAGGCAGAAAGGCTGTCGCTCCCCGAATATCCCAGTCCTTTTGTTTCACCTACTGTTACCTATAGAACTCCACACTGAGCTGAGGCCTGAACCTTGTAGCTGTGCTGTTCAGAACTGCACAGGGTCTTCAAGTATTGATTTGCAGGTCACCTGAGGCTGAGAATCTGCCTTTCCACCAGTCCTCACCTGTAGACATACCAACCTGAGTTCGGCTGGACTCCCTGCTCAGCTGCAGATTTGGGACAGGATTTATCTCAAAGTACAAGAAAGCTTTATGCACTTGGTATTTTTCCCAGCATGAGGGATCAACGAGTCATCTTTTCATCCTGCGTCTTTGTTGAAATAAATTGTCCGACTACTTGTCTCAGAGGAAGTGCTCAAACACTTCTGTGAATGTTTTCTGTCCCTCTCCCTTCATATATGTTTTTAGGCTCGGACCAACAGAATGCCAGGTGACACACAAAAGGCAGTCTGTAATTATCTTAATTATCTCCCACCCTCCTATTTATACTTCCCATTTCTTCTTCTCTATACCTTAGGAATGTCCATCACCAAAGATTTTGTCTTACAAATGCTCACTCAGGTGCTAGTTCTGGAAGGCCCAAGGAGCTCTCCAGGGGTGAGGTAATTCTCTGCTCTGCATCTGCTGACCATAGCCCAGGATGTGGCCTTTCTTGGGTACATTTTGCTTCCCACCATGACCAGATTACTCTGTATGGTTGACCTGCCTTCCCTATCACTTCTCCATTAAAAATTGTTGCACAATCACATTTTGTCAGCAAAGAAATCAGGCTCCATTTCAGACCACTGATAGCACAGAGTGCTTTTGGCCTCATTCTGATACTTTCAAATCTCCCTGGGGGGAAAAAAACTAAAAACAAACAAAAAAAGACCAGTTGGATGACAATTCCCCACTGACATTTCTGAGCTGTCAGTGAGGAAGTCTGTAAGCCACTTAATGGGTGTCTCGGTCATACTGCAAACTGTTCTTTTCTTTGTGCAGCTCATTGCTATCCCCCGTGATTTTTATGGGATCTCAGGAAATCAGTAAAGTGGGGTCATCTCACTAGGAGCAGAAATTAGAGTTGAGGTTTTGAGATAGGTGAAACAAGTGGGGGAATGACTGTAAACCAGTTTCTAGCTTAGCAGGGAGACATCTGTTTGTCCCCAGCCACTGCTTCCTGCCCTTGCATGGCTTTATTTCCCAGTCTGGTCTCTTTTCTTCTCTGGCCACCCTGAAAGCCCATTTCCCCAGTGGCCTGGCAACTTGCCTTTTCCTCCCGACATCCCAGCTCTAAAAGAAACCTCCTTTTTTTTCCCCATTTTGAGACCTGCTCCACTTGGCAGTCACCACATCATACACACAGACTGTGAAGTGGCAGTTGAGAGAGCTCTGTCCAAGCAGCTACCACCAAGCCATACCACTACACTTCTTCCTTAATTTTCCTTAATGATGGAGTTCATATTTCATCAGTGACCATTTGCTGAATGATGAAATCTTCCCTATCACATTAATAAATCTTAAAACAATGGCATAATTCAAACAACCTCCACTCAGCTTGCTGGCAGATCAAGGGCTTTGCTCTGAACTGAGTTCAAATTCCTCATGGTGCCAATGCAATGAAAAGCACTCAGTCAGTTTATTAACATGAAAAGAATCATTCCTACTTCAGCATATCTTATTATCCCAGGAAGGGAATTCAGACAGTCTGCTCTATTATGTTTGATGGCTGATATTAAACTCATCAGACCCAGATGTAAACTCAGACACATCTAGCAGTACTCCAGCACTGCAGAAGGCCTCACATTGTGAGCTTTCTTGCTCATGTTCAATTTGCTAGGTAAGAGGATGAGCACTGCCTCCTCCCCAGTGCTCCCCAGTGCCCTGTTTTGGATATAGTCGGAGGACTGACAGGATGTACCCCAGTAATGCCAGCTGTGGGAAACCTCAGCCCAGCCCTATCAGTCCTATCTGAATCTGCAAAGGCTGGCATGTTTATGGTGCTACTAGAGCTCATGGCCAACAGCGTTGACTGAGGAGTCACCAAGCTCTGAACAGCCAGAAACAACATCAGTGCTTATGCAGGGAACTAAGTGGAGGAAGGAAAAGCAGAAAGTCACAGATCTTTTAGAGAATAAATACCTAAAGCTCCAGCTCCTGTCACCATCAAATGAGTTCCTGTTCTGTTTCCACAACAGGTATCAAAGTGAGTGGGTTTTAATGGGCATTTAAAGGCCAGGTCCTGGGGCAATGAAACACAGCATCTGAGGGCATGGTATACTTCTCTCAGGGCTCTGTCACTCATCAGTTATAGCCCCATCCCCACTGGGAGCATACATCTAGCCTGCAGGACTGCTGTACTAGTTCCCAAAACAGAAGCCAGGATATTAGCAGATCTGCTGCCAACACACAGAGCATAATTGGAAATCCTCAGCCTAGCTGCCTGCTCATTAATAAAAGCAGATTCATAATGTACCTGGCTCCTTCTGCCCGCTCCTGGGCTATAATTAGCTACTTGTGCGTAGGTGGCAGTAAATTGCTTCCAGTCTTCAGTGACAGTAACTCATAGCTGTGAGCAGGATGTAACAAAGGCATAAGGAATAGGGATAGATGGCTACAATAGTGCAGAAAGCCACTACTGCTAAACAGCAATAGCTCTTTAAACCTCAGACCCAACTCCAGGGATGGTGACTTTACCACATCCCACAGAGCAGTCCAGTAGACTCCTTCCATACACGTAGCAGCAGCACTGAGGTTTCACCTGCTGAGTATGGCCTATGTGACGTCCTACATTCCTGTCCCCACAGATCCAGGAAGAAGCCCAGAGCAGGACAGGAGAAGCCACAACCCATAGCCTGTACCAAGGCATGGGGGCAGCCAGGTTAGATACAGCTCTGGGCAAGGCCTCGTGTCTCCCAAATTGTTCTGTCACCACTGAGTTACAGCACAGTGTGAGAAGGCTCTCTGGAGGTCTCCTGTACTGCATTAAATGGCTGAAGTAAACCTAGCTCAGTATGGATTGCTTTCTGAGCTCTGAATACAGCACACTGAACTACACCTAGAAAAGAGCTGATGCTGAGGTGAAGCAGATTTATGGGGAAAGTGCCATTCCAAGGGTTCAGCTGCTTACTTCCTGCAGATCATGGCTAAACATTAATGATCCTCTCCTGGAAAGGCCCTTTAGTTTTAAGTTACCTTTACACACCTCTATTTCAGAGGTTGTTCTCAGAGCTGAAGGTAGATGGAGCACCCATGGATGGCTGCAATGTGCACTGTTCCTGGAGTTCCCACAGCCAGAAATGGATCAAGATTCTCATTTTGCCCTGAGATTCTGTTAGTCATCCTTACCAGGCGTCCAAGGAGGTCTGTGGCTGTCAGGGAATAATTTCTTCTTGCTCTTGCACAGCTTTAATTGCACTGGTGCTTTACCATGGAGAAACATATATTTTTTTCTGTGGATGTGAGAACACCACCCATTATAATTCATGGGAATCATTAGAATCATAGAATCACTAAGGTTGGAAAAGACCTCCAAGATCATCCCAGTCCAACAGTCCACCTACCACCAACATTACAACATCTAAGCATTTCTTGAACACCTCCAGGGATGGTGACTCCTGGGCAGCCCATTCCAGTGCCTGACCATTCATCTGGAGAAAAAAATTGCCCTAACACCCAACCTAAATCTTCCCTGGCACAACCCAAGCCATTATATCAACTCAGGTTTCACAAATCCTTGAATTTGTTGCCAGAAAAAATAAAAGAAAGAAAGAAAGGTCAAATTTGTACAGTCTTTTTGATTGCAACTGAATATACCGCAAGAGCAAAATGTGTCATTCTCTTTGGGAAATCAAAGCTTGTTTGATTGAAGCTCATTTTCACACGACAAGTTGATATAATTCATACTTCAGACATTTTCAAATTCCTTTTGCTTTTCTACAAAAAAGACATCAATCCTGAAGATAAGTATCTTTCTCCACATTCACTCATCCAGGCCATGCTACACTTTTGGCTGCCAAACTTTTGATTAATTACTTGAAAAACTCTATATTTCTTAGATGACAATAATGGCATGACTCTTCTACCACCCCTTCTGATTACTAATGCAGCAATAAAATAAGTATTTTGATGGCAAAGAGTTAGATTCAGGTGTGCTGATGACACTAAAGTACTGTCAATTTATTTTCTAAGAATAGAGTTTAAATAATGCTTCTTTTTATTACAGCCTCTTTCTGTACATGGAAGAATTCTGGATACCTGTTTCTTCTTTTGGTAGCTGAAAATCCAGTTCTTTACTGAGTTGTCTCTCTGATGTTTGGCTTTGTGGAGTCTCTTCAGCCGGAACATTATTTTTGTCTTGCTGTGATGTTTTCCTTGATGCTTTGCTTTCATCCCCAGGAAGAATCCTTGTTTGTAATTATTTCAAACATTCAGAACTAATTTGAAGTGGAGGCAGTGCTTGGAAAAGATCAGCTCTTAAGAAAGGAAAATCAGAGGAGTGGATGTGACACCAGCACAGCTCTGGTGTCTCTTAAAAGGTAGTTGTTAATAAACAAATAGAGATTGCAACAATTGATCCAAAGTTTCTGAAAAGCTGTACCTATAAGTTTTAAATCTATCATTAGGAATGTGGAGGGAGACTTTTCTGAAGTGCTGCAAGGACTCGGAAACAGCTGTGATGCACAGTAACCCAAACTCACCCATGACAGAATCACAGAATCATTAAGGTTGGAAAAGCCCTCTAAGACCACCTAGTCCAACTGCCAAGCCACATTCTTCCTTCCCCCCTGTGCCCACTGACCATGTCCATCAATGCCACATCCACACGGTTCTTGAACACCTCCAGGGACGGTGACTGCACCACCTCCCTGGGCAGCCTGTGCCACTGCAGCACCGCTCCCTCTGAGGAGAAATTCTTCCTCATATCCAACCTGAATCTCTCATATAGTTCGTAGGTGAAGCTGCTGCAATTACCACATGCCATTTTGAATCATCAGTTTTGTACAGATGTGTCCCAGGAGCACTTGAGAGAATGCCTCTGGAAACTAGGAAGGCTGCTGAAGGAGGAAATGCAAAACAAACTTAATTTGCACTATTCATGCCTTGCCTCTTCCTCTATCCCATCCGGATTTAGTGTCTTGGCTCCTGATCTGGGTCTCTACAGACTCCTTAACATGACTGAACATTTTCTCTCCTTTGCAATAAAAGATAGCCCTCTGGCTCCGTGACTACCTAAACTGTAAGGGAATAATTCAGCAGTTTTCTAGGCTAGACGCTTTTCTGGGATGGAATTCTGTTGCCAGTGATGTTGAGGATGATGTAGAGGTGACACGCAGCAGCTCCTTCTTCAGTGGCTTCTCCCTGCACTGTTGACTCCTTCATGCATTCTTCGTGATAAATAATGCCTCTCTAGAAGAATATTGCCTTCTACGTTGCTTTTTTCAGCTTGGTATTGTCAGATAACTGAACTACATTAGCCCAGATTCAGCTCAGAAGCTAATGGTGTCATCAACACTATCCAGGGTGGATGCTCTGGACCACCAGTGAAGGGCTGGCAATGTCAAGAACACCAGCAATGATGCTCATTGCCTTCAAGTTGAGACCTGCAGCTCTGAAGACCTTGCTAAGGAGCAAAAAGTCCCTGTCCTGTGTTTCTGTCAGTAGTACCCACCTAGTTCCTGGCAGCATAACTGCTCACCTAGAAGCACTGGGGAAGCTACACAAAGCTAACTACATACTTAAATGCTTCATGGACACAGGGCTGCCTTTGTCTCCTTTCATTAGGACCTTCCTGCTGTCTGCTGCTCAAAGCTATGCTTGCACATCTAACATGATGAAAAATATTCCAAGAAGACATCAGTAATGACACAACAGCAAGAGAGATCTTTAAAAAGCCCATCTGCACTGACCTGGTAATGTGGATTGGATTTTTTGTACATTAACAATTAACCCATATTTCATTCAGCATAATTTTAATTGCCTCACAGATACACAATAATCTATCATTCTACCAAATGATGCTGAAAATAACTTAAATTTTTAACAATTGTAAAAACACACTTTTTATCCAAAAATATGGCAAGCACACAGTAGTGTTGCTTTGTCTCATTGCATCATTCGTGTGGTCTTATCCACACATGCCTGGCTGTCTCTTAGGTATTACTTTTTAATCATCCACCCTCATTACATGTAGTGTTTTCTCCTTTTTCATTTTAAAGCACAAAGACAGAGAGAAGGCAATTAAAATTCAATAATGGTGCAATGCTTAGACACTCATTAAGTAGTCATTAGGTAGTCTGGAGACTCATTGTCTTCATGAGAGTTCATTCTCTCGCTCTCTGCAAATCTCCCCAGCATGCTATTAGCTCAAAACAGCTCTTGCATCATGAATATGAATCCAGACACGTTCATGGAAGGATGCAGCAAACCCTGGGCTCCTCCAGCACCCCGGAGATGCTGAGGCCTGGAGCTAGATCTGCAAGTGATCCAGTACCCAGTTCCACATCCTCACCCCAGCCTGGCTGAGCAGCACCCCTCTCATAAACCAGCCCCAGTTACCCAGACAGTCTATAGCAGGATGTGCCTCTCAGTGTCAGTAATTGGCAAAATCAGGCCACTGGGGAGCTGGGAGCAGTACCCATCACCACGAGAAGCCAAGCTCCTCCCAAAAGAGCATTCAGGATGAGCAGACTCCAAAGCTCACTGGCAGGCATAGGATGGTGGTAATACACACAAAGTCATCAAGAGAATAATGCTCACCCTCAAATGCAAGACACTCTCTCTCCGTAATAAGGATTGTTAAGTACCCTGAATTTCTGTTGCTTTCTGTCCTTGAGCTGTGGGTGGAGGACAGGGGGACAAGACAGCGCACACTAGGGAGGCCCCTCAGCAGCTTTATGGAGCTCGCAGGAGCTTACAGAGAGCAGATGGCACAAACCCCACTGCATTATTTAAAACTACCCTCACACTGCTGACTCTTGCTAGATGCGAATCAATATAGCGGCCTCTGCAGACAAAAAGGGGCTGAAATCTGGGGAAAAAAAAGAAAAACCATACTAGAGATGCTGAGGGAATGAGCAGTCCCTGAGGGATCTAGAGGGATAATAAAGTTATCAAGGACAGAATTTGTCCCCCGTTCTATGGTGTGGTATGTGGAAGAAGGGAGGAAGGTGGGTGTTATATACAGTTTTGGACCCCTTAACCTATCTCTCTTGAATAACATAGTATTCAGAGGAGTCTAACTACAGGGTTTTCAGTTTATGACATGATGCAAGTACACGAACAAAACATGAAAGCAGGTCAGTTTACATGCTTATCGTTCCTGTCTCCAAATGAATCTCCTGCTTTTCTTCTCTTACTCACCGAATTCTTTCAGTCCCAGCTGCTCACAACTCTGGTGCACCAAAAGCTCAGTCTTAGAGGTAGCAGGAAGCATCCTCTGCTGTCTCCTATTGTTTTCTTGCCTGTGTGTCTGCGTGATACTCCACCATCCCAGTTTACGTGGACTTTGAGAGTCAGCAGTGGTCAGGGGGGATCTTTGGCCATGCCAGGAGCAAGTTCATGCTCTGGCCCTGAGTGCACCTCAGAGCTGGTCATCACTGGGCAGCACCCACAGAGCCAGGTCCTGTGGGAAGGATGATGCTCTCCTGCACTGGAAAGGGACTGGAAAGGATTTTCAGACACTGGAAACCTCTGACAATTCATCCTACAGAAAGATGGCTTCTGGTGCCTTCTGAAGGATTATCTGGCAAGCCAGTCGCCTTTAAGAAAGGACTTACTTCTTGTTTTCTGTGACAAATATAATTGGTCTGCCTTCTAATCCACCTGTGGACAAGTTGTTGACAGCTCTATTTCTTATCAAAGAACTCAAATGTCCTTTTTCTCTTTATAGCACAAGCACTTTTAGTAAGCTCAAGGCCCCAGACTATTAAATAATTACTTGCCTCACTTTGTTTGCAATATCTCTGCATCAAGCAATACAGCTTGTAGAGTCTTTAGGAGAGTCAATAAAAAAGCAGCAAGGGTGCTTGATGCTTGTGGATCTTTTGGTAAACGGATGTATGTCAAATGGGACCTTTTATGAAGGACTACAGACAGCAGTCTAATGTCTTTACATTTATTTTCTTATAGCCGCCCCTCTATTGCTTTTTTATTACTGAAGATCCACGATACTAACAGTGGGATTTTGCTGGATGTGAACTTACTTCAGTGTATGGAATGTATTTCATATATAAAAGATAGGGGACTCAGTCTTTTCTTTATTGTAAGCCCTCTTTTCCCAGCAAACAAACATAATAAACCTGAAAACAAAAACATGTTTTTGTATAAGATCTGATCTTCTAAGGAAACATCTTCTTTTATGGTGACTCATTGTGTTTGTCTAGATCTCAGTATAATGCGATGATTTTGATTTATTTCTCCCTGTCCATCAATGGTTTATTAGGTTAGAAAAGGATTCTGCACATCTCTGTAGACCAAGCTGTTTGCAGAGCAGTGAGGCCTGCTGACAGCCTGATGGGGCATGATCGTTCCTTCATGGATGCAGTGACCATTCTGCCCTGTTTTCTCTAGCATCGTTTTCCTTGAGACTTTTTGCATTTCTCTGGAGTGACTAATCTCTAAGGATATCATTCCCTACTGTTTTTTTGTTAGTTGAGAGTTCGCTCCTTTCAAATGTGATTGAAGAAAAATGATCAATCTGATAACCATATACAAGAGATTGTCAGCAAGGCATCTCAGTCAACCCTGTTCCATCAAATCCTCATAGTCCTGTATCAAGTGCAGCCTCACTAAGCTCCCCAGAGACAGTCTTTTGGCACTGTGGCACCAACCTCTCTGGCCCGGGGTGTATAAAACTGTTCTTTGTCACTCGTTTGGACTAATGTACCCATTTCTGCCATGATGGGGGTAACACTGCAAATGCCCACTGATAGCTACTAACTACACAGTGCAGAAGACTCAAAGGCCTTTGTGTGAAAATGGCCTAAAATCCAGCTATGGAGCAGGTTTAATGAGTTGCAGAATGGAGCTGACCTGATGCTTATAATCCCCCAACAGTTCAAGTGACAGAAAAACAGAAGACAACTACAAAGAGATGTATAATGTTACAGCAGGGCTGGACCTCACTGTCTCTGAGAGCAGGCCACGGTCTGGATGATGTAAATTCAATAGTTTGCTGAAAACTTTGGAATGGATGCGACGTGGAAAGGGCAGGGGTTTATTGGGAGACAAAGTCATTTTGTTGATTTATTTTTTTCCATTTCTTGATTATCTTATTTGAGTATTTGGATTCAGTACATTGCTAGTAGTTGTGGTAGATTAGCACGCTGCAGAAGTTAGCTACAGTATAAGACTTCAGGTCTGAAACCTTGTGTTTTCAAGAGAAAAAAAAGCCTACTAAAACAACATTTTCAAACTGACTTCAAGACTGTTTTCAAGTGTGCATATAATTATTATGCATGACATTTTGCACAAACACTGATAATTCTATTACAATGCAGCACATTAGCAAGCATGGTATTCAAAACACTCCATGTATTAAGCCGAGAGTTTGAGCGCTTTGTGAATAATAAAATATGAAAATTTAGACAAATAAAACATGTCCAAAAGCAATTGATGGCTCACAGGGTTTGTTTTTGAAGATTTCATGAAAGATCAGTCTGAATCACAGACAGAGGTAGGTATAGTAGTCAAGGCTGTATCTCTCTGACATTATTCTCATGGCATGGTAGCTGCTTACTCTTTACTCTTCAAACTTTTTCATTCCATCAGCATCCAAGCACTCCTCTTATTTTGATATTTAAGTGGCCTTAATAAGTTGTGTATAAAACATATGTAATTGACTACACAAATACAACACTGAGAAGAATTTAGGTTGGATGTTAGGAGGAAGTTCTTTACTAGGAGAGTGGTGAGGTCGTGGAACAGGCTGCCCAGGGAGGCTGTGGATGCCCCGTCCTTGGAGGTGTTCAAGACCAGGTTGGATGGGGCTCTGGGCAACCTGATCTAGTAAATGTGTATGTTCGGTGGCCCTGCCAGGCAGGGGGGTTGGAACTTCATGATCCTTGAGGTCCCTTCCAACCCAGGTCATTCTGTGATTCTGTGTGTGTGAAGAATGGGGACTGAAGTCTGACTGAGAATCTGTGCTTCAAACTACCTCTCCACCTATGAAACTTGAAACACCACACAGACAAAAACCATTTTGCAGCCTCAGTGAACATCACATTGACATACTCCCTGCAGAAGTTGAAGCCAGACACACCAGGATCTCCTGCTTTGGGCTGGCAGTATAATGCCACATCTTCCTTAGATGGTCATGCTCTTTTCTTCTGCAATTTGTGTTACTGCTGGGACAGATAAGGATGACTGATTGCTGTTCCCTTTGAATCTCTTAAAGCATGCCACAGAGTTGGATCAGTACTTCTCCTAACTGTATTGTCAATCCAAGTATCCTTATTTGTAGTCCAATTTGAGTAGCAACATTTTTTTGATGTTCATATTATTAATTTAGTTTCATTCATTGAGATTCTTCTATAGATTGTATTATTTGTTACCTGTTATTGTTCCACACAGATAGGTAAAGGAGCTCAGAATGCTCAGGTGTGTTATCAGAGCATAATCTGCACTCCCAATCAGCAAAATAATGATGCATACAAAGAGGTAAACATAAATGTTATGGAAAAAAAAACAACAATATTTGTGTGCAAGCAAAAGAAAATTGATTTATTGTTCTGTGTACAGTGATCTAAAACTTGGAGAATGTGTAATAAGAATTCCTAGCTTCTATAGTCAGCTACAGATTTAGCCTCATCTCTCTGTCTCTGTAAACTTAAACATGTACATCAGTGTGGCCAAATGTTTTCCTGTCTCTATGCATATACACACCTACTTCTATGTAAGTGAGTAAGCATGGATGAATATACATGTGGCAAGGGTGGGAGCTTGATGACCTTAAAGGTCCTTTCCAACCCAAGCCATTCCCTGATTCTATGATCTAATTTTCACAGTTCCTTTGAAAGACACACAGATTAAATGAAGTTATTTAGGCAATGAATGCTAACAATGGTCTACTCTATAACTTTTGCTTCCTTTGCTATACTATACTGTACTTACCTACTGCTCACTGCACAGACTGGACTCTCCAAGAGCCTGCCCACCTGCTTATGTTCTGAGTTACCCTCAGCAGTTTCCTCCAGACTCCTCCAGGCTTTGCTGGCTGGCCTGAAGCTGGCAGCTCAGCACTGTCGGTCTTGTTCATGATTTCCTGTGCTGTTGCCAACACATTTTACAGCTGAAGACATGGTTCTGAATCTTGCAGCTGCTCCTCAAAATAGAGGAGCTGATCCACCTCAAAGCAATCACTTGCTCTAGTAACCAGTTTCTCCAGGTGTCTCGTTATCTCCTCCTCACTGGCCTTCTGCTGCCTCGCCTGCTTCAGGTAGGTGTACACCTTCTCAAATACCTCTCCTCCCAGCTTCTGGATGGCAGATCTAAAGATAAACAAAGGCCAAGTCAAACTTACATGATATATTAATAAAAGCAATTGCAAGTCCCAAAAGTCCTGATTTTCCTTTTTTTTTTTTTTTTTTTCCTTTTTTTGTTAATGTTGTTGCTCCCTTGGATTAAAATGTGATAATAACACAGCTTATTTGTCTGACAGCAAAAGGAACTAAAACTTTCCATGGAACTTCTCTATAGCCGTGTTAAACAAAAAACCCAGGAATAAAAACCTGGCCATAATAAAGTCATAGGACATACGGCCATTGCCACTGCCGCAAACCGCCATTCCTTTCCATGCCAAATCCGACACACTGCTTTATCTTCAGCAAGTCCTATATGTACACATAGATTATTGCCCCTTTGTTTCATCAAAACCAAGAGAAGCATCCCCAGTCAACCACACTTCAGTGGCACTATAGGAAAATAAGCACATAAGAGAACATGTTGCTTCATTTTAGCTTCTATGAAATAACAAGGAAACTATTGTACCAGATCAGCAAAAGCCACATGGCATTCTGTCTTCTACAGCACTATCCTCTTATCAGCTGGCAGATCTGTAACTCAGTGACAAACAGTACAGTCACAGAAACTTAATGTTGATTTATAAAGATCCAACTGAAAACTGCAATACAAAGAGTAAAACTTATTCTTCCAAAGGCAAACATCTTTACATTCATGTGCCACACATCACAAGTAGTGGCATTCCCAGCAGTGGAGGGTTCGTAATATTTTGATAGACTAATATTAATTTCTCTTCATTGTGTCAGAAACTCTGCCTGCTCCATGTAAGTCTGCTGTAGGGACTGCATTCACCTCACTGTTTAAACAAACCTGCTTAGGTTCACACACTCCAAGTTTCTAATTGGACCTGAATGGTGCCCATCTATACAACACCCATGGCAAGACTGAGACCTGAATGGCATCAAACAGGAGAGTTTGCTGGCGAACTTTGTGAAGACATCAGCAATTTGTATTGAAAAACATCTTATTTTGGTTAGGTAAAGCGGTGGCCAGCAGCCTTTCCTCCCAACAATATTTTGCTAGGATTACAAGAGTATTCAGGTGGGGCATTCATTTCTTTTTCAGGAAATCCCTGGAGATTCTCAAGGCCAGGTTGGATGGGGCCCTTGGCAGTCCACTCTACTGAGTGGCAGCCCAGCCCAAGGCAGGGAGTTGGAACTGGATGGTCTTTAAGGTCCCTTCTATCCTAATTCATTCCATGATTCCATGATTCTATAAAATCCTTTGGGGAGCTCTTCAATAAAATTTCTTAGTATAGCAAAACGAAATTTCTCTGAAAAATGTCTCCTACCTACTAAACTAAACTAATGATATCTGAAATTCTAATGCTGTAACATATTTCTTGAGCAATACACATATCGTGTCCCTAGCACATAGAAATATTTGATGCCTTAACTCTTTGCATGGTGGAAATTCTTTTAAACAAAAAGTAGTTAATAGGAAGTGAACTCCCTGCAGGTCCAGGTGTGACTCAGTCTTGCTTCCCATAACTGGAAAACAGGTTTTTTTTTCTTCCAACAGTGATGTTCAGGGGAAAATAAAAACTGCTGGAAGTGATCAAATGTCAGACTATGGCAATCAAGGGATTAGATTAGCACAGAAAGCTAAACAGGAATTTGTTCAGCAAGTAATGGAAATTCCTTCAAATCTCAGCAGAATTCCTTAAAATCTCATCAGAAATACTGTACGTCTCTCCAGTGGTTAAAAATCAATCAATGAGAAGCTATTTAGAAATCATGACTGCTTCATCAATGCCTCTAGAGATCCTTTCTTTCTTCTCTTGTCAACAAATTCTTGGTTTTTTTTTTTGTCATTCCTTTCTATTTAAAGATGAAAAATTAAGCAAACACATACCTCAGGAGTATTGCTTCTGTTAGTAAATGTTACCTGCAGACTGGAATCTTTTCAGTGTAGCTTGGCAGAGCATGCAAATTAGCTCCTATGTATAATACCTGATACAATAGAATTAGGGGAAAAGTGCTCATAGCTTGAAAATTAAGGGGTAGGTGACAAAAATTATAACCTACTTTTATAAAAGAACTCATCAGGTTCTATTTGGGTTTGAAAGCTGCATTAATACGAGTCTGCTACCACACAAGAACATTTTCTGCGATGGGGACAGAAATCTGGGATCTCAGTAAGTATCAAACTCAGTACTGAATCTTTTAGTATACCAACAGACTGGGGAAAATGATTTCCTAGAAAGCAAAATTGGCTCATTACAACCCTGATCTGCACCAGTGGATATTTTTCCATCCACATGAAGATCTACAGAGGCACAGTGATGGGTTTTGCACCACATTCCCATTCATAGGTACTATTTCACATGAGGTGTGGCATTTACAGATTCAAAATAGCTAAAGGCCTATCTTGTGAATGTGCTGTGAGAAGCATCACAGAGCTCCCCTTTACACCTCCATGTATTCTGATTATCAGCCATTTACTCTTGTAGCTCACTCACCTCCAGACTCACTATTGTCCCCCAGAAATGAGCCATCATCCCTTTCTCAGCCCAGATCCACAAGTACAGTGGATATCTGACATAGAATCATAGAATGGCTTAGGAGACATTAAAGAACACTGAACTCCAACTCTCTGCCATGGGCAGGGCTGCCACCCACTGGATCGGGCTACCCAGGGCCCCATCCAACCTGGCCTTGAGTGCCTCCAGGGATGGGGCACCACAGCTCCTCTGGGCATTACCTTTTTTTAAATTGCCTTACCACCCACTGAGTAAATAACTTTTTCCTAACATCTAACTTTCTCCTCTTTTAGTTCAAAGCCATTCTTATTTTTTCTATCACTATGAATCAGACCATGTATAAAGTTACCCATTCTATGTCTTAGCTTCTGTTTTCTCACTTTCCACCATTCCACCTGGACCGAGGAAAACATTTCTGCTGTGACATCCCCAGTAGAGCTGGAGGCACAGACAGCTACTGCCAGCCCCTGCACAGTCATCCTTGGCAGCTGTGGTTTGGAATAAAATGCCTCATGCTGCCAGCTTCTGTGAAGCACAGAATAAATGCCTAGAGAAAATTAACTGGAACAAGCCCCAAAGGCCACAGAGGCAGACAGATATCTGATTTGTGGCTAATGATAGGGTTTTGGCATGAGACAGAGAGTTAGTTCTGTTAAGGATAAGGTGCTTCCAAGCATCTGAGAAGCATATCAATATCAGCTAAATCATAGGCACTTAGCACTTTGACTCACTGCCAGTGTCGGAGGGGAGCTAAATAGGAGTCTTCAGAATGGCAATTTTATACTCAGGGTGTCCAACTGTGCCTAAAAATGTGCCAAGTCATTCCATGGTGCTGGGTCCAAATGAATGCATCAAGATATCTGGTAATTTGCAATTGATTTCCTACGCATCAGTGCAAAATTACTAAAATCTGACAATACAATAATGTGTTCCCGGCTGACTGAGGAAGCTGTAAATCTTTCCCTGGGTGAACAAAGAATTTCCTATTATCCTGCCGGCCTTTATTTTGACAGTAGTGCTACTAGCTATGTGTTAATATTTCTTTTCTGTTCTGGAGATCAACTACAATACACCTACCTTTATTCAGCACTGATAAAAGCCACAAAACGAGATTAATGCTGAAGTTTGTGCTCCTCCATGGGTGTCAGTAGATGGGTTAGTATTTCTCAACAGCTTTTCATCACCTACCTTGAAGGATGACCATGACACAAATCAGCAGCTGGGGGGAGGGGGTTACAGCTTATCTCTTGGGGATGTCATTCTGCATGATAGTAACCATCATTTAAAACCATTCTGCCCTCTCTACTTTGTCCCCAAGGGGAATCAGCCTTTCCTACACAGCATTTTTACAGTGCTTCAGGAAGCTGTGGCATGGGTTATTCTTCAGCCACTACACACTACAGCTGAGCACACCAGGACAGCGCTGTGCAAGACCCCCTCCATCAGAGAGCAGCAATAACACCTCACCTCTGCTACAGCAGACAGCAAACATGCAGCTCCTATGTCATCTACTGAAAATTTAGGGATTTCAAAATGCTAACCTTGCATATAATTACCTCACTGTGAACTATGAAATTTGTCTGAGCATGGAATATAAATCCAAGTGGATGGAGACAAGTGGATCATGATAAAGGCTGGCAGGGCATAAAAAAGTATGTCCCAGCAACGTGAAGGAGGTGATTGTCCCCCTCAGCTCCACCCTCTTGAGTGGAGTACTTGCTTGTCCTTTCTAGTTCTGATGTCTATCAGGTCTTGAGAATGTGGTAAGCATGGCAAAGTGTAAGAAAAGGGCATATGAAAAAAAGAAGAAAAAGTGGGATGAATTAGTATATAAAACCTAGTAAAATGAAATCTGAACTGTTAAAGACTAGCTCCTACAGTCACCTTGAGGCTTCAGTGGACTTTGATTTTCATTGTAATATCTCTGAATGAAAATTTCTTCACTTGAAGACAATGATAATTTTCATAACTCATCCTTAATTATTTCATACCTCCTGAACTAAAGCACCTTAATTTCATTGCAAGCAAAACTCTTAACACCCTGCTTCAAGTATCTGCAAAATTTAAAGCATGTTTAGTACATTTTCCCCTGAGATAGTAAGAATCTCATTATTTAAAGCTGTAGACACAGCTAAAAAGAATATCAATAATATTCTTTACGCATTTCATTTTCTGAGATAAATTAATTAGTAAAAGCTATTGTCAGCTCTTGGAAGAACTGTGAGTTAGAATTTAGAGCTGTTGATTCTATCTACAGAAATCAGAATACAATCTGGGAAAAGGGGAAATAATGGTTTTTTTTGGTGTCGTATGAGAAATAACTGGCTCCAGAACTCCAAGCAACCTGTCCAGTGAGTTAATTTGCACTGAGCGCTTAAGTCTTCATTGAATATGAATGATTCAGCGAGTGGAATACTATCATAAATCAATCACTCAGGGATAAAACCTGTCTTCTGGGAGAAGCCGGTAGAAATTACAGGCCAAATACTCATTACTCTAAGATAGTCTTTATGGTCTCTACTGGGAGACAGCAGGAGTTTCAGCAGAATATTTCCAGTCCTCTGGAGCTACGTGCCTAACCAATTTCCCATAAGATAGAGAAAAAAGAAAAAGAAAAAGAAGAAAAAAGATTAAAAGAAAAAAAAAAAAACGCTTTGTTTTTTCAGTGAAATATGCAAAAAAAAAAAAAAAAGATGATGAACTAAGAAGTTCTCTTTGAGTCTATTTTTATTACAGCAGCACTGCATTGCTAAGCTCTTTTCACAAGGGTCTGCTGAATGCCATTTGAGTGTTTACTACCTTTATTACTTCCACGTGCCTCAATAAACCCCCCAAGGTCACTATGCTGTATCTAGTAAACACTGTCAAGATTCTTTAAGTGTACCTATATTGAAAACAGACTATATAATTAATGGCATGTGTGAACATTCTCATATTTAGAAATGATTGACAAAATTAAGGCACTAGAAAACTGAATAGCTCAGTCTATGTATGATGTATGCGCAGCATGAGAAACTAGGGAAATTATGGGTTTTGTGCAAAACAAAAAGATATATTAGTCTAATTGTAATGTTTTGAGTGTTTGGGGCTACTTGACATTTTAAAATGGATGATTCTATATTAGTAATTGTGTGTTTTGTAACTGGAATCCAATTTTCAAACTGGATGAAAATTCTCTACTGCTAAAGCAATTATGACTTTAGTATCCACTTAAAAAAAGTCCTTAACAATTCAGGATAACAGAATGGCTCACAGTTCTATGAAATGCAGCCCAGTAAAGAAGGTGAAAAAGTCTGAGGTTTGTTTTTTTTTAACATATCCAAGTAAATTTTCAAAATCTTACAGTACATTTAAAGTGTTGGACTTGAGGCTCAACAATGTGTAAAATGAACACCAGGATGAGCATCCCAAGAAACCACATCAAAGCTTAATTATGCTATTTTGCACACTGGCTAATAGACCTACTACCACGTTTTCTCCCTGTATTTATTCCAAGTTCATCATAACTTTGCCCATAGGATGGGGTTGGAACTCAATGATCTTTAAGGTCCCTTCCAACCTAAGTAATTCTATGATTCTATCATAACTATAGTGACATATAGCAAATAACCCAGTATTGATTTAATTTAGGCTACATGGCTGAAGGTTTTGTACCAGAGTCAACACATGTCCTGTTCTACAGACTGGGTAAAAATCCAAGGACATTTATATTAGTGACCTGGGACTTCAAAACAGAATCCCATTTTCCACAACCATAAAGCTGGAGCAATATATATATATATACACACTAACTTCAAAGGAAAATAAAAAAGAAAAAAAAAATGTGGAAAAATACACAGTTCTTGCCAAATACTTTTCAATAGCATCTGATAAATTCTGACCTTGCTCATAGCTGGCAGGGTGTACTTTGAGATCTATATAATCAGTACATCACCACCTAACAACTAAATTATGAATCACTTGCAACTTTTGCTGAGCTCAGATGTATTGGAGAACCAGCACAATCTCTGCCATAGTCCTCTTTCCCCTCCTACAGTACACATCAGGGTGAAAGCCTGTTGAAAAGAATAAGAAGAAAAACTGAGCAGTCACTAAAATTGAAGGCAAATAGCTGTAATACTCTGGATGTGCGTCCTGACAATTTTAAAGATGCCATCATTTGCAACTCAATAGTATAGAAATTCAGTCATGTTACAGCACAAAACACATTCAACCTGAAGATGTGAAACATGAACCTCACTAATTCCACTGCCATTGCTCCCCGTGTGACTCTTGCGCATGCTGGGCAGAAAAGGAGGAGCCACTTGTAATGAACCATTTCTTGAGAAATATGGATCTACTCAAGCATTGTGATTTAAATCCTGTGTGGGAGCTAGGCAAGGTCTAAATGAATACAGTGGATTTTCTAAGAGTTACGCTTTCACATCTCTCCTTACATGGAATCACAGAATCATAGGGGTTGGAAGGGACCTTCAGAGATCATTGAGTCCAACCCCCAACTACCACTCTAATCATGAAGATATAATTTGATGAATCTAGATACCAACTAGATGTAAGGATTACATTCTATGTGCACAGAGTCTGAATGAGAGGGACAGTACCCCAGAAGTACTAGAGCAAGTAATCCTGGACAGTGGAACACAAGCATGCTCTGACCACTAAGAGATGGAGAATGGCCTTTGAAAATGAAGTGCAATAATACTGTGACAAGTAAGATGGCTATGCAGCTAATATTTTGGCTTAGCCCATGGAAAGTAAAAATCTACATTTACACTGTAAGCTGCTGTGGGATCACAACACTGAAATTATTACAGGAAAACAAAGTGTTAAACAGAATAACTGAAGTATGTATAAGAGGAAATCTCATGCTCAAAAACACTGCAGCATCAGTATCCTCAAGAATAATGATGTTCTCTACCTGGCTGCAAAAATCAGTCACAGCTCAGACAGCAGCAATACCAAATATGCCTCTTGTCTGCAAGAAAATACTTTAGTCCTCAAGTACATTTACATCATAATACTTTCAACTTGACATTTAAAGCAGCCAAAGGCCTCTGGGGTTTATTTATTTATTTATTTTAAGTTTAAAACTTCAGTTAGATTTTCTATATTTCTTGCATTTGGCTTCACCTAAAGATGTCCTCAGTGTCAATAACAAACTCATTTTCAGCAGGCTGAGAGTCAGCCCCGAGAAAGGCCCATCCAACATCTAATAAATCACTAAGTCAAATAGCCAATCTCTTCACAACAAGAGTTAAAAAATGTTCAGAAATAAATGTACACAGAGTCTTCAGCACTTCAGGCATTTTTAGGACTACTAATGTTGCAGAATATTCAGTGCCCATTCAATCACTTCAGTATGACCTCTCTTTATGAATTTTTAAGATATATTTGATGCTGACGTCACAAGCAAAAGAAGTATATATACATACTGTTCATGAGTCTTAACCAATAGTGTTATGAGCAGTCAGAGGAATAGAATAAAAATATCACTATATGCCTTTTCTCCATGACTTCTGAAAGACAGCTTTACTTACACTCAGCAGGTGATGATGAAGTCTTTTGCCTGATCATGGCAGACTGCTGTGTGTAAGGCTTCAGGGACTGACTAAGAGGTGCTTACTGCTGTGCTGAAGGATTTTAATTTACTTAAAATTTGGGGCATAAAAGCCTTTTCCTTTTACTGACATACATTTCATTGAATTCTAAATTGCATATTAAAGTTCACTGCTATTAAAACGACTCACTGTATGTATTCATGGATACCTCCACAACAGAGCACAAAGTACTCTGTACTAATAGGCCTTTTTCCTTTTTCTTTTTTTTTACAGTTTTGTTTCTTTCTACATTTTAAGCACAGAGAGAATAAGATATAAATTTTATTCCATAGATATTAAATTATGGAAGGAAAATAAATAAATGAATAAATAAGAAGAAACCAAAAAGACCAAAACAGCCTTATTTTGTAAAACACAAGTTCTCATTTTACAGAGCCCCCAAAATGAATTTTCACTACAATATTGAGAAGGTTTCAAAGGGAAGCTTACCCTCACTGAACAGCTGGGATGCAAATACTACATAATAAAGGGAGGTGTAATTGTGAATACAAGCATCAGCACCAAGGCCCCAAATAAGGGCTTTTCTTTTCCATAAATTTCTGCTAACACTTGTCTTATTTCTTACTTTTAGATCATGAAGCTGTGTAGCGACTTCAGATCTCAAGCATACATCGTAAGACTTACCATACGCTTGTCAAGAGACATCTGAGATAGTCAGCTACGTGGAAAGAAGGGCCTCATAAGAAGATACACCAAGATGAAAAGGAATATCACAGAATCACAGAATGTCAGTGACTGGAAGACACTTTGAAAGATCTCCTAGTCCAATCACCCTGCTGGAGCAGGAACACCTAGATTAGGTCACACAGGAATGCTTCCAGGCTGGTTTTGAATGTCTCCAAAGAAGGAGAACCCACAACTTCTCTGAGAAGCTTGTTCCAGTGTTCTGTTACCCTCACCATGAAGAAGTTTTTTTCTTGTATTTATGTGGAACCCCCTATGTTCCAGCTTGCACCCACCGCCCCTTGTCCTATCATTGGATGTCACTAGGAAGAGCCTTGCTCCATCCTCCTGACACGCACCCTTTATGTACTTATAAACATGAATGAGGTCACTCCTCAGTATCCTCGAAGCTAAAGAGACCCAGCTCCCTCATCATTTCCTCATAAGAGAGATTCTCCACTTCCTACATAAAATCTCCTTCTTTTTTTTTTCAATTACGTATCTAAAAATGATGGGCCGATTTCTTTTAAAGTAGATGTTGACCTCTATGCTTTCTTAAGGGTGCTGCTGAATAAAGCAATCTATTCCGCCCACCAAGCTTTTCAGAAGCAGAAAACAAGCATTTGTTTCAATGACTATTCTAAAGGTTTTCCCTAGGGACAAAGTCAAAATTCCAGGTAATGAGAACTGACAAAGCTTTGGATATCTTGATAAAGAGGCTTTGACAAGCTTTATGGACATGGTATAACAATTTGATCTGATGGAAGAAGGTGCTTTAGGGTTTTCTGAAGAACAGCGTGGCTCTCTTCTGAGATGCGTAACTGCGAAATCTCTTTTGGGTAACATCAGTGAAACTGCCATTCATTTCTCCTAATTTCTCTTTCTGGTGAAGACAATTTGTCTCTAGAGAACATGTGAGAGTATAGCTTCTCAGATTGCAGCAGTATCATCAGGGATAGCAACCACCATGAGAATGAGATGGTGGCCAGGTCAGAAAATACTCCTCCTGTTTCCTACATCTAACAAGGCTCCTAAGCCTAAAAACTGTATGAGTCACAGAACTCTGTATACTTGGCTTACTTCCTACTGTTAGAATGCAAAGCTGGGAAGAGGCATGATGAGAAAAAGCTCAGATAACCTTTGCAGGAGCTAGTTCAAGAAACAGATTTCTTATAAACACCACAGAAGATCCTAATATTAAACTTGTTAGCATTGAAGTAGAAATCTTGCAGACAGAATGAGTTCCACTTGAAAGATAAATCTATGCTGCTATAAACTCTATAATGAATCCTGATATCAAGTATAACAAACTACAAACTGTTGTCATTGGAGTGGGTGATTTTACCACGGCTTTTACTGAGAGGATAACAACTCAAAATGCTGAAACAGGGAGTGCAATGGGATTGGTAAGATGATGTTGGACAAAATATTCACGGACTATAGAGAAGGAAGCTGGTGACTAAATCATAAACAGTCTCAAGCTAACATGCCTTTATATATTTAGATGTCTAGATATTCAGATTTCATATGGTCATACTATACTCAAAAGAAAGCACAGTGGCATGAGTAGATATTTAGACAGACTTCTTGAAACTATCTATTACAGTTCACAAGAGGGAATCTATACCCTTATTTTCCAAACAACCACAACAAGCAAAACCAAAGCAACCCCCTCCTCCAGTTTTTCTCTTAGTGATTCTTACTTTAAAATGGCTTACAGTATGGCTCACAGATACAGTCTGCTGGTTAACCTCAAGATGCCGGCTGGGTGGGCACTTGACCATTCTCATTCGGGAATCAGATGAAAAGGAAAGTGTTCCAAAACAATGAGGTCTAATGTAATAAATGTAAATGCTGAAATTAATCAGGCTTTTCATTAGCATTTGACTGTTTTATTAACTACACTGTGATGTGTCATTTCCAAAGGAACATACAACAGCACTTCCAATTTTTTTTCAGCATGTAACTACCATTATGTGCCAATCCTATTAGAACCAACAAACTGTGAAAGTAGAGAGACAGCACTGAAAAGCAGACTTTTCAAGGAGTGATTTAATTGTACCTCAGCCCAAGAGACAATGACCATGAAGCTCAAATAGTTAAGGTTTATTCTGTAACTGTAAGAACACAAGGTGAAGGCTGGAAGACCAACGAGTATTTTGACTAAACAACCCCACCTTGCAACTAGTCAGTGCAACATGGTGCATTTTAGGTTTGGTTTTTCTAAGTACTTTCTATGGAAAGGAATCAGACTGGCTGACTGTGAAACCTGTTGATTAGTTTCATAATAAGGACTAAACTGTCAAGTGAAACCCAAGGAACAGCTGTTTATTGCAATATCATAAAACAGAGAAGCTTGGTTTTAATCATCGTATCACTACAGGAAACAGATTTTAGCCTTTTTTTTTCCATTCTAGAATGAAGTGTGGGTGAGGGAGCAAACATGCAGCTCAGTGACCCAGACAGTGGTGAAAACAAACAAGATCTTGGAAAAGATGACAGTGATTGTGCAGATTACAAGAAAACAATCAGAACTGACTGTAAAACTTCAGCCTTTGTGCAGGCAAGTAGTTATCCAGTTTGTAAAACATATTCTTAGCATGCTACAGATTTTTGGGGGTGGGAGGCAACACAATATTATTTGCCTTCTGCCATTTTTCAAATGCATCTTTTTTGCTAAGGTACTGGTACACACAAATATGTTACTTACTCCCTCATGCGATTCAGCTTGGTCTCAGCCATAGTGCTGTTGAGAGCTCTGAATCCCTGGGGCACCACTGGAGCCATGCTGGTGACAGTTGCCGAACCTACAAATCAATGCACAGACATACAACCTCATTCACCTTCATCCCCTGAGCACTATTTCAGAGACAAGGGCAGTCAGGAGGAGGAAGAGTACTCCTGTTCCTCATAAGGTAGTGCCATATTAGGTAAAGATGAATTAGATTATTAAATACACATTAAGGGCAACTCCTTTTTCAGTGACATGTAGATTTATAACTCAAAAGAACCAGAATTGTAACATGAATTTTCCTGATGTGAAGGAAGTATTCTGTTACAGTAGAAAGAGCAGTTACTGAAGGAAATGCTGGGACAGACAAATATTCAACAAAATGAAATTTATTTGGACAATATTTATTTTCTTACACTGTTCTTGCACTTAGTTGTAAGAAAGAGTATGAACTCTCTTCCTAACAGGCAAGTCTCTCCTTTGGCACAATCATACCGTAAACTGGTAGTGTTTCACTAATCAGACAGTAAAATGACTTATGGCATCGCTTTCCTCTTCAGATGAAAGTACTTCGTGTAAGTATGTCTGTGACTATACATACATATATATACATATGCTAATACTCACACACACATACTTCCTGTTCACAAAGTTCATGTGCTGTTAAAGTATTTAATGACCTGAGACCAGAGCTGCTGAATCACAGAAGACAGACAGAACTGTCAGCTCAAATATCCTGCAATTTTATGTTGCCACTGCATCACACAAGCCTCTACCTAACCTTTGACAAAACCCTCAGGTTCAAGTTAGTGATTGATTTATTTATTGCCTCTACTGCTTTCGTTGGAAGACAATTCCAGAGCCATACTGTGACCTGCTGGCTAAAATCCCCCTTGATTTCCAGACAAATTTTCTTTATTGGCCAAATTTGTTCTCATCATTCTCCTGTGTTAGTCTCTCTTTTTGGCTTTCTCAGTTCTTCCCTTCACTTTTGAATATTCCTCTCATTTATTTGTAACTATGGGAGAAAAAAATATATATTCTGCTTTCACCTTCTTAATCCAAGTAAAGCAGCTATTTTAGTTCTTTCATGTAAAAGTATTTCGTATTAGGATTCCAGTTCCCCAGAGAGAAGAATGTATATCATGGTGGAACTTCTCTGTAAATCCATGGGCTGTGGCACACAGCACCTAAGTTCTGAGCAGCCATAACAGGGCTCTGCATGGGACACAAATAAGCCAAAAGTCACACAAAGAAGTTAATGCAATGCCTTGGCTACATAAACAAAATCTTCTCTCCAAGCAGGTGTTTTTGGCTTGGACTTAGCTGGGTTTTAGCTTGGATTGCATTAGCATTGATAATGTACAGCCAGAAGGAGCTTGCAGCTTCCCTTCTGCTCTGAGGAGTACAGACACCCCCAGACAGTACAGAATGCATCTCCTGAATGCATAACCATGACTTCCCCAGTAGTGAGGCTCACTGCTCTTTGAGCTGGCAGGGAATTAGGGTCCAGATGTGGGGGCTTGGGCTTTGATATCATTGTCAGACTTCAAAGACTGTTACATTTTTTTCTGCCCTGAGTACAAGTGGTCTAAAGAAAACGCAAGCCTTGCATTCTTTTTAGGACTGAGCACATTTAACCACAGGCCCCAGCAAAATTCTAATATTTATATTATTACGGGATATATCACTGTTGTAAGAGCACAGCAAACTCTTCCTACTTAGTGGGTTCAGTCTATTCATTGCTACAATACTTTATCTCCCTTTTTTCTTACGTTTGTTTATTAAAGGCATCCTTCTTGTTTTTTGCCTAGGATTCCAGTCTAAATAATTCTTACTTTGCCTACCCTCAACAATGGCAGTTGGCTAAAAAATGCTTCCTCTTTAAATACAAACTAGTATCTATCTTCCCCTTCATTAAATATGATCTTCTGGGTACTGTGAAGCAGCTGCAAGGACTAGAGATTGTAGGATGCTGTAAAGTTACAAATGCTTATAAATAAATAAATAAAAAGAAAAAAAGAAAAGAAAAAGAGTTCTAAGTGAAATCCACTAACAGCTTTTCACATTGTTACTATGAAAAGCCTCAAAACTGTTCCTAGAGTGATTCATAACCCACACCAAATTCTAAATCACAGGGATTTTCTTATGAAGCAGTTACTTGATCAGGAATATATTTTGCAACCAGCTTCCCAGCTTGCAACAGTCTGCTTACCCATACGTCAACAGAACAAATAACTACGCTTCTTCAAAAGGTGGCTAAGTAACTATATGCACTGCTAAGCAATTTACCATTCTTGATTAGGTAAACTAAATCAAATGAAAAAACAAAACTAGTGATTTCTCAAAGCCAAGTACTTTCACTTCCTATATATATTTAAAAGATGAATAGTCTTCCAGTCTCTAGCAGAGAACAGAGGCAAAACTGTTCTCTTGGGTCATGGAATACCAGTTTTGTGGCTCTCACTGCAGCCTTCTCACTCTGTCAAAGGGAAAAAAGATGAAAGAAATACTCTGCTCACATTTACTCATAGATACTTACAGTAAAAAAAGATTATTAGCTGATGTCTGTACATTACGTATTAAAGGAATTCATACTCACGTTTCTGCTAAAACCCCAAGAATTGTTGACAGACATCTACTGCATCTCTTGATAATTCATTATGTGTTAAGAAACTACTATCTCCACTGAATCATAGACTACTGGTTTGGATTTGCTTTTTCAGCTTTCATTTCCACATATGAGATCCTCCAATGCCTTTTTCTCTAACACTGAAAAGCTCCTCAGAATCAGATGTATTTTCCTGAGTTTATAATATATTTAAAAACACAAACTGACCAAACTGTCTCCAACCTTCCCTTTACTTAAGATAAGAAGACTTAGTAAACCTTAAAGGTCGTTTTTCAAACTTTCTTTCATTTTGTAGATCTTTTCTTGGATGTACTCAATTTTTCATGCTTTACTAGCACGGATTATGTTATCTCAAATCGACTCTACACAGAGCTGCATAGCCAGTCCCAAGTGAAGTTTGCATAGTACCAAAGCACAGACATTCATGGTCATTTACTGGAAAACTGTGGGGAGAAAACTCAGTCGATTCAAAAAGTCCCAGGATTTTACCCTTTATTTCTGAGTTTTTGTAAGAATGAAACTCCATATATGGAAAAAAAAATACAATTTTTCTGCATCATTTTCATCACGGCCATTGCTGACATTTGAAAAAAAAAAAAAAGCTCTAACTTTATTCTACTCAGATGTTCTCAAAGATATGCTTGAAACTGTACATATTATTATTTTTTTTACAACTCCTTTAACAATGAAAAATGGTATGAGAAATTCTGACCTGTCAAAGCTCTGCAGCCACCCTATTACTGCCACGAAATTCCTCATGTTTTCAGGAGCAGTCATTACAATAATGTTGCAGGTCTGCAGCCCAGCAACATGATATTGCTGGTGCTTGTGCCAGCCAACAGGCTTGGGTCTGGCTTTGCAAGAATTCAGCACTGAGGTCTGTCAGGTTTTGCCTGGCTGGTGCTATTGGTTTCATTTCCACTTATCTTTGTTTTCTTAGAATCACAGAACCATAGAATGGTTTCAGTTGGAAGGGATCTTTAAGATCATCTCATTTCAACCCCCCTGCTACAGGCAGGGATATCTCCCACTAGAACAGGTTGATCAAGGCCCCAACCACCCTGGCTTTGAACACCTCCAGGGAGGGGGTATCCACAACCTAGCTGGGCAAAACAGACTTTTCTACAACCAGACTTTTTGGATGGATAGTAGAAACTATCAGTTACTTATGTAGAATGGCAAATTTTTATCAAACATGATTAAAGAAGTAATGTAGAGAAATCTGCCCAATATATCAACAGAAACTTTGAGAAGCAGAGATATAGGATGAGGCTATAGGCAAAGAACTGTAAGAGGCGAGACATAAACTGGCACTGTGGGGCCTACGTATACAAACAACTTTCTAGTTAAAGAAATGCAGACCTGGAAGTGGGTGAAAGTAGCTTTAGCATTTAGGGTTAACAAAGAGAACATCTAAACTATGTAAAATGCACATGTTTTTAATATGACATGAATTTGTTGGCCAGTGAAGGAAAACCAATGGTGGCAAACACAAGAAAACTCCCCCAGCTGGATCCTAGAGTGAGGAAGAAGCATTTCTGGTGAAGGATTGTAAGTGCTGAGGGCTCACCAGATCCCCTGATGTGCTAGGCTGAAGTTACCAGCATTAGTACCAGTGGGAAGGTGAACACAACACCAGACAAAGCAGGAGTTACAAGATGCATGGATTAAAAAAAAAATACATTACTATAAAGAACCTTTTTTCTTTCTTTTTTTTTTTTTTTTAAAAAAAAAAAAACAGCCGTAATCATTTCTTCATTTTCTTTCTCTGTAATTTCTGTAATTATTAGACCTGGAGTAACACTAATTATTTGATTAGACTGTTAAGAAAATGGTCTCCATGCATTCTGAAGAGTTCCCTGTAACAACACAACTGAAATATCTTTTCATATCATAAATTGATATTTTTTTTTTAAATGAAAAATGATTAAAGTGCTGCGAGAATGCTGGAAAAAAAAGAAAAAAAAAACAAACAAAAAACAACCCAAAACCAACAAAACAACCAAACAATATGATACAAGCATTTCTGGTTAATAAGCGCAATGCTTCTAGGTTTTTACATCCTGACGTAAAATACAATAATCCTGGCTCATAGAGTTCTGACTAAGATGCCCTTAACAAGATGGGATATAGATTATTTTAAAGATAGCTTGTACTCTGCCTAGCTTTATAGGTTGGCATTGAAAGAACTTAAAACAGTAAATATTCAAAGCACTTCAGCAACACTGAGCATACAAAGATAAAAGTGATCCTTGTAGATTTCTGTCATATTATCATCACAGGTATTTGTTTGGAATAGATGATGCAAACCTAATTACTAGCACAGCTTTGAGAAAAGCTTTAAGTTTCACAGCAGAGTGGCCAGATGTTTTTTTAAATTATTAAATCATAATTTAATTCTTAATATCATCATTTTAAAAGTCATCTTCTTTTTCACATCCTTCATATTGAATGAAAAAGAAGAAGACAAGAAACTCTTTAAACTAAGAATTATTTTCCAAAGAATTCCATTGTTTGGCTTTGGGTAATACTCTGGATTATTCCCAGAAGCCACTAGGGCACTAAGCCTCTCTTACATTAAGAAAACGAATTGTTGAAGTATAGAGAAACATTTTGTTCCCATTTCTACTTCTGTAAACCTCCTGCAGTCATCAGGGCTGCAATTTTATAAATCAGTGTAAAATTTGAATACCATGAGATCGATTAGTGTGAAGGCAAAACACATGATAACAAGCTTTCATTCAGTCATAAAGATCACCCTGACATGGAACCCCGAAGGTGATCGGAGAGTGACTGAGTGTGATGCCCATACCTTTGACTATTCCCTTTTATCCTTTTTCTTCTTCAGTTTCCTCTGCCATCATTCCATGCTCATGAGCTGGTGTGAAACAGAGCTCAATAATGGAGGAATCACTGCAAGGAGGATATCCCAAGCTTCCCCTATAGTCTCATTTCAAAGTCAGAAGTTTATCGTGACCAGTGATCGTAAACGAGGCACCAAACCAAGAAGAAACAAGGCTGCTTTCATGCTAACCACCCACAGACTGCTACAGGCACGGCTTAACTCAGTAGTTTTCCAGTGGCTAGCCCAGCTCCAGAAAATAGCCATCTTTCATTTAGATCTTCTTTTCAGCTTTTCAGTAGACTATGAGAAACCAGAGCTGGAAACTCTAGATTTACAGAGAGAATTTGCAGGAGACTTTAGGATTAAATTGCAAACATTTTTTGCAGTAGATTAAGAATGCAATTTTCTGGAAGATCACTTTGTTTAGATTTATTTATTTATTTTCAAAATGGAAATAATGCGAATGTGATGAGTAAGAATGCTTAATAACAGCTGAAACTATATTTAAAGAAGAAATAGCATCTTACCCAATGAGCTATTATTTAGGACGCTCTCCAAATGCTTGACCATGGCTTCAGTATCACTGTCCTGAGGGTAAATGAAATAATGAACAACATTAGTGTGACCAAAATCCTAAATTAAAACATAGTGTACAGAGGCATGATCCCACAAACATAAAGGATGCTAGTTACATCAGAGTGTCAGTACTAGACTACAAGAAGGTGAATACATTGTTCACAACTTTTTAAATCTATTCTTCCCTTAAAGCAAATGTTTAGGAATGGTGTTCTATAAAAGCAATTATTTAAGTCAGATGTCTAGCAGAACACAAGCATGTAGGACAGTTATGTTTGTAGCTTAAAGAATATGTTTATTTCTGAGGTTGGTGTGCAATATTTGAAAATATACCAGCATTTTATTATTGGTTGTCCTTGAAATATCTATAATAAGATTCGAAAAGGAAAGTATAGATTTCATAACCATTCCAAAATTTCTTAGACTTACCATATTTACCACTGCAAATTAATACCTATGTTTCATTTAACTGCACCTACTCACGTATTTTGTAACAATGAATAATTGAGACTTTAATTAGGAAAAGATTTTAGACCTTTTCTATTTTGAGTTTTCTGCTACAAGGCAGATAATTAACAGTTTTGCCACGATAACTTTCACATGAAATGTTAGTCATGTTCTTTGATGAAATTTAAGATCTGGCCATTAAGAAAATATTGAGCTCTAGAAAGCACATCACATTACATTAGAATGGAAGAGGATGCCAAGTCAGGCACAAGGAACCTAGCAAAACAGCTCTGGGGTAACAATGCACAGACTACCCACTGTGCTGATCCATTGGATCTATAATTCACTGGAGGTGTGATGATAATTTATACTATATCACTGGAGCTACAATTTATGCCAGTTGATTATCTGACTTGATGATCTCAGGAGCAACCTGGAAACTGGAAATAGGGAGATAATGTACAGCATTACTAGACTTTTAAATAGTGAAGAGGGCTAATTTGCTATTAATATTATCACTAAAAGAAAGCACAAAGATCAAAGAGATAAACTGCAGTAGAAAGCTTCTCAGCTAAATCAAAGCAAATGTGAAACTTTCATGGTTCACTGACTTCTCAAGATGAAACCCCTTCTATGTTTCCTATTTTCCAATTTATTTTTAGTAATAGTTTCTTGTTCTCTTTCACATTGTTTCTCGTGCAATTAGAAACCCTCCTTAAAACAAAAAACTAAAGAATAAAGAATAGAAAAGAGCCATTGGCTCAAGAAGCTAGAAATCTGGAAACATAACTGACAAATTCTTGCTTGAAATCTGGCAATCTGCATATAAGCTGCAAAAGAGAAGGAAAAAGGACACTGAACTCCAGTGTTACAACCAACACAACCAAGATGAGATGTTCACGTGCGTAGGGCTTATAACTGGTGAAAATTCCACATCTACAAGTGGGCAATGCAGTTGAGATCACACAAACTGTATTTAAAGTTAGCAACAAATACAAAGTAGATGCCTCAGCTCCCATCCTAAAACTTTCAATTATACCAATTAAGTGCCTGACTGCACCTTCTTATATGAAAAGGTATCATTTCATAAGGCCACTACTCCATCTATCATGACGTCTGTGGGATTCTAACATAGCAGGAATTAAGAGCTTCAATCCCTTTTAACATTATGCATCCCAACGTGTTATTCAATTAGATGACTTGTCTGACCCCCTACTACTGCATGAACTACTGCACAAATATCAGAGGGTGAGGGTTTTTTTTTTAATTTTTGGTTGAAGTAATGGGGTCGCCATTAAGCACTACCAGACATAGCATTTCTGCACTCCATCTGCACAAAATTAATGAGTAAAGCAATCTTGACATTGGATAATTGAGAAGTTAGCAATGATTAAAAAGGTAAATACCTTCCAGGTCCTTGTCCTGTACTATAGTGGATTGACTTTCAAAAGCTTAATTTGTAAAGGTATTTTTGAAGAAAGAGTTAAAGAGTATGAATTCTATCATAGAAACAGGAGTGGGAGTTTTGGTATTAAGTAGATGACTGCTGAAGCAATGCCCTGCTACACTCTAGCAAGATCAAATTTATTCTGGTAGGATTTGAAGCTTATTATTAAAGTTGAGCATGATACCACCTACCTTTGAGTGGGATTCATCTCACATAACTGTTGACATCCAGAATGAAGATGCCCCATGCATGCTAATAACTGCAGATCTCTTTACAATCACCAGAGAGAGAGGTACCTCTCATCATATTCAATATGACCCACACATTAGGTGTTCTTGCCAAGATAAAATTATTCCTTAAAAACGTGTATTTCTCCTAACTGTATAAAGTTTATACTCAGTTAGGTCAGACATGGGAGTACAGCTAAGTCCAATCTGCTTTGTCTTCATGCTTCCTGCAGAATTTTTTACTCAAGAAAGGGAAAAGACAAAATTCTTTTCAATCCCCAGGAAAAAGAAAAGGTGATTGTTTCAATACCCCCAGAGACAGTTCTGTCATATCTAAGATGCTAGTCAATAGGAAAGAAAATAAATTCAGGCTATTTGCTTCTTTGATAAAAAGTCATGAGGAACAAATGCTCTGAGAGGGTGTGCTTTCCAACTCAGCCTGGGGAAGCCAATTTGCAGAGGACCAGTGCACGGTGTGCGCACAGACTGCTGATAAAGCAAAGCCACACAGCCTGGAGGAGCTGGATCCTGACAGGAGACGTCAGTGGGACAGCTCTTCCAACCTTACACCAGTCCTTGTCACCACTGAAATCTCAATCACTACAAAATGACTGAATGACATTGCTCAAATCTTGCTGTCAACACCTGATTTATTCTGCATTATTGAGAAATCTATTTTTATCTTCTGCCCTTTGTTAATTCTAAGCACCAGTCTGCCTTTTCAAAAACAGTATTGATTGACACTTAATGATATTGCCAATGAAAGTTGAATGAAAATTTTAACAGGCTTTCTAAAATAGAAAAATGGGAAGAAAAAAAACCCCAACATGTAAAGACTGATAAAAGTGAGCAATAATTTATTTTTAAGATTCCACTGTGGTAGATTTTTCAAGCAACAGTTCTTGGATTTTTGAGTGTTGTGAGTAAACACAGATGCAGCAAAGTGCAACAAAGCATCGCCTCAGATATTACACTGATTTCCAACACACACTATTTCTTAAGACCACTATTGTATTCACTGTTAGAAATTGCTGTGTGTTTAGTTTGAAAAGTGAGAGGACACGTCAAGATTGAATGAGGTGTTTATGAGTAAACTTCAAGTTTAACTGGATGAGAGAATTTCAGGATTAAACGCCAATGTGGCAGAAGTAGCATTCTGATTTCTCACAAAGGTATTTAATTTCTGCCTTAAAAGCTACATCTTAAAATACCAATTCATTCAAAAATTTCAAGGAATATTAAAAGTCATTCATAATTTAATGAAGAGTTTTAGCAAACTTGGTTGGTTCTATAGAATACAAACAGCAGCATATTCTACTCTTTTGCATACTTTTGCACATTAATCTCACCAGCATTTCTCATCCTAAGCAAAACCAGACAGTACAGTTCAGAAGCACTGCAGCAAAATGTTTTAAGTTGATGGCCCAGCATAGAGAGTAATTGTTCCTGAATGCCTCAGGAAGATCCATTTTCAGAACTGACTTGGCCATTTAAGTTCATTGATTTCACTGAGACTTGATCACTGAAGACAGGATTCATTGCAGCTCTTTCTGATCAGATCTAAATTAGGTGCCTTTTCCAATAATCTTCAACCTTCAAACGGAGAGTTTCTGGTGGCAACCTTACCTGGCAAAGCTACTTTAAGTCCTTCAATAATAAGTTTATTTTTATTTACACTTTGTAAGATTCTTGGGAAATTTTAGAGATGTGCTGATCAAGACTTGCTGTTGTTAACGCTCACTGTTATCACACTATACTGGAAAATATGATTAATATCATATTAATATATGATAATAAGACAGGAAGATGGAATTCAGACCCTCTGCTTGAAGTATTCTTTCAGCTTTAACTTAACTCAGGTATAACTAACATTACATGAGAGAACCCCACTCTGTGTTTATGGCTACAAGGAAATTTACTGATAGCAATCCACCTTAAGGCATTCATGGGAGTATGGCCCGTAATCTTGAAGAAATGAAAGAATCTTTCACATCAATGCATATGTATAATTCATTTAAAAAATACTCCTACAACTAATTCACGATGCTGATATAGACACACATTCCTTACAAAAGCAAATTTCAGTAATATCAGTAGGAGAAAATCTTGGAAGGGATTTTCCCTAAGAAAACATTAAATGCGTACTGTTTCCCCAAAGGTCTCTCACACACCTGGTGATCTGCCTTAGATACAGTATGTGTCACTTCCACATCCTCCTCCGTTTCACTGTCTTCTGAACAGGATTCAAACTCTTCATTATAATATTCTTCTGCAATTTGTGGGTCTTCAGGGATCTCTAGAGGAAATTAAGAGTTCATAGTGTTATGTAGACAGACAATATTCATGATCTTAGAAAGATGCAATGGATTTTACATCGCTCATCACTAACAGCACATTCTGAATTTGAAAATTTTTCGATAGGTTACCAAATTAAAATGTTCATCTTTGATGGCATGATAAGCTGCCTCTGTCAAAAGGTCACATCCTAATCACATGGAAATTAATGACCTCAGAAGATCTATACTGAGTTTGGGGTGAAATCAATGAACCATAGAATAACTCAGACTGGAAGATAGCTCAGGGATCATCTAGTTCAGCCTCACTCAGAACATGGTCAGCTTTTACTGAATCCAGCTTTTGTGAGCTGAAATTATGCCCCAGTTTGGTTTTCTCTAAAATATGTTACTTCCCTAGGCCTGCTTACCACACCGTGGCATCCTGGCTCCTATCAGGAACAGTGAGGTGAGCAGGACTAGGGAAGGAATCCTGCCCCTGTACTCGGCATTGGTGAGGCACCACCTCGAGAACTGTGTCCAGTTCTTAACACAGAAAGGACACTCAGGTGCTGGAGCAGGTCCAAAGAAAGGAAACAGGGCTTGTGAAAGGCTTGGAGAATATGCTCTACAAGGAGCAACTAGATGAACTGGGGCTGTTTAGTCTGGAGAAAAGGAGGCTGAGGGGAGACTTCACTGCTCTCTTCAAATACCTCAAAGGTAACTACAGTGAGAGCAGTGTTGGTCTCTTACAGCTGACAGGTGACAGGACAAGGGGAAATGGCCTCAACTTGTGCCAGGGGAGGTTTAGGTTGGATATCAGGAAAAGCAACTTTCTGTACAGAAAGGGCCGTGAAGCACTGCAATAAGCTCCGCAGTGAGGTGGTTGAGTCACCAACCCTGGATGTGTTTAAAAAACATTTGGATGTGGTGCTTGGGAACATGGAGGGCTGTTGGAGTTGGGGTAGTGTCATTAGGTTGTACTTGGACTCGATGAGTTTTGGGGTCTATTCCAACCTGAGCAACTGTACGATTCTATGATACGTATCCTGTGATGTATATAATGGCTAGATTAAATTGGAAATAACATACATCAGACTCTGTAAGCAGTGAGTTAGTAAAACGGCTTGAGGTCAGATTGCACCTTCTTCAGTGAGCTGTCCTTTCTCAGCAAAAGCCCTTAAGCACTTGTTCAGTTTTAAACAGAGGCCAGACTGGTGACTATGAAAATAAACAGCAGGATCCCTGTTTTTCTGAACAGAAAGCTTCAATGCAAAGAGTTGTCCATTGGAAGCACGGGTCAATGACAGAGATGAGACCAGAGCAGAAGGAAGACCAGCTCGGTGGCTGTCCCATTGATAGCCTTTAGCATTTGTGCAGGGAGGTGATCCAGGAGAGTTAACTCTTCTGCTTTATTCCAGGCAGTGCTTACTGACTTATTATCGAGACAATTTTTGTGCAAGCCCCAGTACAGCATTTTTATGCTATCAGTTATCAAATATAAAATGTTGCTTAGACTTCCCTGGCTGATATTACTTTAAGAAATGTTAGCTTAAGATAAAAAACAATTCAATATCAAGCTATTGTAAATCACTATAGTCATAACGTCAGCTAATGCTGATTTCTCCCATTCTCCCAATTAAGTCTACCTCTTTAAATCATACAGTTATAAAACCATAGAATGACTTGGTTTGGAAGCATAGGAAGAACATTGCTGAACACAAGTATGTGGTCACTTCCAGACACAGTGAACATTTGTCTTTCTTTCCATCAGGGAGGCTGTCATTCCTGTTATTACTCTAATTTTATTAGGTTCATCTGCATGCTATTTATATGTCTATAAGCATTTACATAGCTATGAATCAGCCTATTATATTGGAAACACTACACTACATTAGTGTTTTCTGACCCTCCCATGCTCTACATTTGCTTACTGCTGTTCAAAAAAACACAATCCTCCCCTTATCAAATGAACAAGGTACAAAAATCACAATTTAAATGCTTAAGCTACAGTAGGGCTCTACACTTTATCAGTAGTTCACAACCAGGCCTTAACTAAGCCTCATAAATCTAAACTACCCAAGGAAGCTGGCACTAGCTGAATCCTACTTTCACACCAGCTTTTGCATCCTTGCCACAATTTCTCACTTTACCATTTGTAATGTTGTTTTGACAGCTATACAAAGATGGTCATTTAATCCAAGTTCAGTTCAATTCAGACTCTATGAGAGATATTCCAGGATACAGATGTTTACTGGCTCCAATTCAGAACCTGTTTCAAGTGACATTTCTTCACAGAAAACAGCATGTCCAATGGATAGGAGCTTGGGAGTTAAATACAACAAGGCTTTAGAACTACTTTTTGTCATGACAAAGATCTTCAAATAACAAACTCATTTAGAATGCACAGTTCATTGAAGTTTCTACTAAATAGAACCAACTCCCCATTGCCCACTTGCTACAGATGCAGAAGCATAACATTTTCTGCTGAATTAATTTGGGTACAGAAGTGCTTACTTAGTTGAGATCTAGGATCCAACAAATCTCAAGAACACAAAAGCTGGCTGTAGCACAGCAGACATAAGTCACCATGCCTCAGAATTTGTTTGGATGCTACACCACAGCACTGAAGAGCTGTACAGAGTGAGACACTGAGTAAACAGCTGGGACTGATTCACCTCTGCTAAGCTGGAGCGAACAAGCCAGGAGAAATCCAAGTCCACCTCTTCATAAACGCTCGCTGTTCTCCGTCTTTCAGTGCAGTGCAGATAACTGAGTGAGCTGGGTTTTTGGCTCAGGAAAGATGCTGCAAGGTAAGGCTGGTCCCAACACAATGCCATTTTTACATTTACAGGCCATCCTCTAGGATGTTTGCTACCTGAGTTCTCCTATAAGCCTTGATATTTTGTCTTACGTACATACGTAGTGTACGTACATATTGGTAGGCAGCCTTGGTACAGCATTGCGAGACTCAATATTTGCAAAATATATTAGGTAATGGAAAAAGAGCTCAGAATATTCCATTATTATAACTTAAGATAACACAGATTGTTTGCTTGTTTATTTGTTTTCCATGCAGGACAAGGTTAACAATGTCCATCAGACAGATCTGTCATCCATTGGCCAGCTACAAAGGAGAAATGCAACCATGTCGATGGTAGGGCGTTGAAACTGGATGATCTTTAAGATCTTTTTCAACACAAAACATTCTGTGATTAAGATCTGAGTTTCATTGCTCAGAAAGTCTACGGAAGCTTTTGTCCATCTTCTAAAGTAGGCTGAAAAAGAGTTGGAGTTGGAAAAGGCATTGTTTAGGAAATGAACTAAGGGATGTAACAGGACTTTTGTGTTCAAAAATCATTTGTATCATCCTTTAGCCTAAATACAAAAGGACTGTGTGGTCAATAAAAGAACTATGTTTTGACAGAACCATGTACTGCATAGATGTAAAGAAAAACGTTTTGTTCTAAATGAAAGCCAGATATATAGCTAAAGTTAAACACTAATATTTTGCTATCCAGTTTTTAGCATTGTAAGAAGGAAAGAAGCTTTGATTTACCTATGGACTTCACTGAGTCATAATTTGCCTACTGCAGAATGTTTCAGAAAAAAATGGAGATAAAGGGGGTCATTATTGCTTCACATTAAAAATGAAGTTGTTACTTGAAAGAATTTTTTCAAAGAAAAATTATTATTATTATTTTAACTTGAATGAGGTTTCCAGGAAAAACATCTTATTTCAAGAACACAGCTCCTTTTCCACAAGCCTTCAACCCCCTGACATTTTATCAGTATATCCGCAAGCTGAGCATGAGAGAAAGAGATGTTGCTAAAAGGAGTTGTTAACAAAAGCGAACAGCACGTAGGCGCACTTTTATCACATTTTTTTCCCATGATTTTCTTAGTTTTGTTTTTTTCTTCCTTCTGATTTTCTAGTGGTCAAACAAAATGGGAGTTCTGGTAGGCAGTGGGAATTACATGATGCCATACTGCCTTTCAAGCATAGCTTAGATTTCATCAAAACTAAAAGTTTTCAAAATAATCAGAAATCCTTTTAGTGCTGACAGGTGAATGAAGAGAAAGAATGATATGGCAATATAGTTGATAACAGGGAGCACTTAGTGAGTCCTGAAAGCCATTTCTTTTATGCACAAAGAGGCACTATTACTGTAAAAGTTGCCTATTACTTGCACAGTGTCCAGCAGGAAGAGAGCAGGAGCTGTACATTAGAGGAAAAATGACCATCTTACACCATCAATTTAAAACTACATTACATACCGCTTTATTTTAAACTTTTTGATCAGTCAAAGTGTACTTTCAAAGAAAAAAATCAGTTTTCTTCTTGAATCTGCCTGACACTTTCCCTATCATTGTGATGACAGAGCTGGGAAGGAAAGAGTCCATATATCAATACAAAAAAGCCACTCCTTAAGAAAACCACTTCCTTATCCCTGAGATTCAGTTCAAGAATGCCATTTTCAAGAGATAAAATGGAGCTGTTTTCATGAAAGCAGAAAACATGGAACAGTTTCGATCTAAATCTGATATAAGCAGAGTGCACATGAGATTCTGGATGCACCAAAGATACATGTAAAGTATAATTAATTTTAGTTTAAGTGGTAATGTAAATTATGACAGATATACACAAAAACAATGACTGCAGCCAAGCAAATCTGCAAGTACTGAGACCCCCAACATCTAGATGTAATTAACTTGTGTAAATAAATGCATTTTCTAGATTGCAGGAACACCATCTGCAGATAAATGAACTAAGCACCTTTGTTGCTGTCATCCTCTCTTTTCCTCCAGATAGGGGTCTGACAGCCACAAGCACTGAATGTTAAGCTGGTAAAAACTTCAAACAAATTCAATATTTACAGCTATTTTTCAGAGCAAATTCTTATTCCCTTGGAATCAGTTCCAGATTCTTACATTGCCTCGCAATTTGGCCCAGCTCCCCAAAAATACTACTTGGTTTGTTAGATGAGTCACAAACAGCTGCAAGTAGATAGGCAAACCAAACGGCTTTGACAAAGGCTTTCTGGGGGCTTTAAGAGTAGAGTTCAATTCCCAAAGGCCTTCAAAGATGATAAAGCATTTTATTAAAAACTTGAAGATAAAGGACGATGATCATCGACATAAAAAGGACAATGCTGTTCTAAACAGGGGCTTCTAAACTACCAAAAACAGCAGGCATTCTAAAACTCCATAAAATTTCCAAGAATATCTCCAAGAATATTCTGTGGCTGCCCTCATGGAAAATGGGTGAACATGCTCACCTAATGCTCATGGAAAAGCAAGAAATGAGCTCTCCAAGGGCTTCCAGGTAACAATCACTTAGACAGTAAGAGTAGCACTTCAGTCAATTAAAAAATAATAATAATTAAAAATTAAATAATTTTCTTAATTGATTACTTTTTCTCTTTGTGGCTAAAACCTGTAAATTTTGTTAAATCTTGCTTGTGATAGAATAACCAAGCAGTGGAAACAAGAGACAGCTGAACATACTCCCAGTGTTCCTATGCCCTCAAACTGCATGAGTGGCAGGAATTCGGGCACCCCATTTGCAAAGGAGAAGTGAAGGACTTGGTAGATGCTAGAACTAAATAGCCAAGTTTCTCTCAGCAAGCATCTCATACTAAGATTTCAGCAAGTAGCAAACTGGGGATATACCTTATGATTTTGGAAATATTGCAGCTTGTAACACAGACCTGTACTTCTACAGCTACTACAGTACTCTACAGAACACTACTCTTGTGTGCTTACATACTTGCTAGCAGTTGCAGTCCTCACCTTCCTATAAAATTAACAGCAATGTAAATCAGTGCTCAAGAATATTCCTCAAGAATAAATACACGCTTTTCTATTACTCCAATAAACATGTGTGATATGTCTCAGGTTAGTTTCTCCAATTATTTTTATTCTCCCTTTCCAGTCCCTAGTTTGCATAGTTTAAATTGGACACGCAAAATGTAGCTTTCTGGCCCACCTACTTCAACCATGGTTCTGAGAAACTGTTAATGCAAGGACTTGTCATCTTTCTTGACAGAGGTGATCCATGTCAGAAACTCATTCAAACTTCAATGCTCAGCTCAGGAAAAGCTGTTTTTTCTTCAAATAGGAGATGCTGAGGACTTACTGGTTTTGCACAAAGTAGGGTAACCACATGAAACAGGAGGCCAATGGTTAGGACCAATGCAGAAATCACTGCAGCATTATCTTCTTAATTGAGACAAGTCTTCCTGGTTACAAAGGATAATATAATCCAGAAAGGTGCTTACTGCTACTTGCTGTAAACAGTATTCTGTTTTCTTTTGACTTACCAAGACTGAAAAACAAAACAAGACAGGGCTTTCATGAAAGCCTTTGAGCTGTGTGACAATACTTCAGAATTATCAGTTACCTGATCAGTATGCTTACATACTGTTTAACAGGCACCAGAGAAAATGTGCATGTGCAAATATGCATAAGAATGCATAGAAAAATATGACAAAATTTATTTACTATTTGAGAGTGAACTGAATTTTACTCACTTAAAATTCAAAGGACTATGCCTGTAACTTACAATTAGCAATGGAAATAGAGAAATAATGTATTCAATTACTGTAATGTACTTAGCTATTTTGGAATTGTAATGAAATCAGGGGTTTGCCAGATGTAATTTAGTGCAACATATTAATCCCAGGAATTGAACATGATGATAATCTCTGGAGCATAAAGAAATAAAAAGGAAGAGAATACAAACCAGAAAATTCCTGTAATATGTCCCTTTAAGTTATGTCTTAAGCTTTTACATTCTTTTTCTGTACAGATAATTTAAATACAGCAAGTAGTTAGCTTAAGATACTTTGCTCCTTTAACTTGACCCCTTTCCACATGCAAGCAAGTCTAATATAAGCAGAGGAGAAGATTATGTAAAGCTGTACCTCTTGTAGGGAGGGAATGAAATGGATCAGAAGGCAGGTGAAGCCCCAACATACAATGTACTGGCAAACATAAAATGCAAGATACAATGTTCTTTTAATGGTTCTTAGGTCCAGTCCTGTTATCCTGCATGGTCTTTTTCATTATAGCCATTTAAGTGCAGTGAGGACATGCCCTCAGAAATTGTTATAGATTTTCATATATAATTTATTATATACTTAAAAATACATCTCTTTCTCAGTCTTGTTTACCATGTCTTATTATCTGTGAAGCTGATATGAATATAAAGTGGCACATTTTGCTGCAAATGCCAGTGTGCAACTTCAAGTTTTTGTGACTGTTAGACTGTAGTTGATGAATTTAATATTCCTTGTAGCACCTGTGAAAAGTAAGGGATTTTGGTAGCCTTCAACCCAGTATCTTTCAGCTGCAAAAACTGATCCAAATCAGAAGGATCTAAGATTATGGTAAGGAAATGAGCGTATCTTTCAAACCTGTAAGAAGTACTGAGCAATCTGGAAGCATTTCTAGATATAGTTTATGGTTTTGCCATCAATTTCCAGGTAACTTCTACTGTAGAAACTGAATGAGAAACCTTGAACATTTAGCTATTACAGTTGTATAACAGGATTACACCTTGTTCTTCATGCATTATGCCACTGCAAAGACTGAGCTTCTCTACCTACAGCATTTTATGTGTAGCAAAGTAAGAAACCTTGGACATCCCACACTAATTTCCCACGATTAAGTACTTAAGTACATTTCTCTGGGTTCATTACAAATGAATCCCCATAGCTAGCCTTTCCTATTTATTAAATACATCTGCAACTGTACCGCTAGTCAGTAGCAACCAAGCTGTACAGAGAGCTGAGAAAAACTATGCTGTACAATCTGGCTTCATTAGGTAATAATGAAACTTACACAAAAGAAATTGCACAGAAATATTTTATGTGATGTAGAGACAGAGCTGCAATTTTCCATCCTAGCCCAGCGTATGGTAGCCCATAAAGAAAAGCTGCAGTGATCTACAAGTACAGCAGTAATCCATGGAAAAGATGAGCATCAGCATCAGAACAACTCTGATGCCAGCCAGGGCAATGCAATATTTTGGCCCAGGAACCACTTTCCACACAGAGAAGTGGGGAGATTTACAGAGCATACAGAACAGGCTGAATTCTTAAGGAGAGGTACATTACAGGTGATGCTAAGCCATAGGCTGGGCTCAGAGATCAAAATGAAGTCTGTACTCTTGCCATGGAACAGAAGCAAATGGTGGGGAACTGGTGCCACTGAGAGCAGCAATTCTGTAGCAGAGACAGAGAGCTGCCAAGGTAACAGCACTGAAATTATGTGTTCTCAATGCACAGCTTCCTCTCCTGGGTCACTGAAGCAAAAATAGCATAACTTGCTATTCACATAATTTTTTCACTGTTACCCACTCCCAAGTTAAAACTAGATCCCTTTCTTCCTGCGTACAAGTAATGCACAGATTTCTGTCAGTAAAAGCTTGTGTTTCTTTGATCCCACCCATCCAGGTTATTCATTTCAGGCTGGAGTAAGGCAGATAGTGAAGAACAGGTTCAAAGAACCCCAAAAGTAAGCAGGGGGACAGAAGGTAGCATGGCAGTGTGCAGCTCCCGTGAAAAAAGACTAAGTCAGCAAAATACAGCTGAGTGGAGTAATAGGGAATCTACTGTAGAAGAACAAATAGAATTCTGATGCTTACAAACAGCATTTTATACTGCCCACAGTATTTCTCTGTAAGTACTTTATGAACCAAATTATTTCTTTACGTTTCTGAAGATGCTTTAGAACCTGTGAACAGTCTGAATGGGCCTGTTCTGTAACAGACTGAGTTCTTCTCAACATTAAAAGCACTGGGTTCGCTTAGATGTCTTTCATACCCCCAAAAAGAAAACCTGCTTGATGACTAACAGATTAATCAACTATTTGCGACTTCATACAACTCTTTTAAATGTCTGTCAAGTGCACAGAGGTGCTAATTAGAATGAAAAATGTTCAAAAAATCTCTGCTGATTACATAAACAAACACAGAGAGAAGCTTAAACTTCCCAAGGAACTCCTCAGCAGTTAAGTTTATCCACCACAAAGTCCAAAACTTCAAAATGTCATCTTGATTTTCATTTATTGAACTACACAGCCTTGTTTTTCCATGCTTTCAAAAACTCTATTTACAACTGCTATAACTGGATAAAGATAACATGGTTTCTCAATCCCCTTACTAAAACTAAACACCAAGCACTGTATTTGACACCTTCCCCAAACACATACAATCATTTTTCATAATACCTTAGATAATTTTCAGTGAAAGCATAGTGTACAGTGTCCTATTATCAGTGTCTCTTTTTAACCCTTTAGGAGCCTTGTCTTTCAATCCTCCAAGCCTCTCCTTTCTCCCTTCCATTCCTTTCCCTTCTGCCCTTTCCCCACCCCTTTTCCTTCCTTTCTCTTTTCATTCCCTTCCCTTCCGTTTCTCTTCTCCCTTCACACCACAAATTTTTCAAGGACTTTAAAACATGAGCCAAAGATAGCTTGAGTATTCCTCCCTACCTCTTGGGACTGGGTACAATCCTTAGCTGTTCCCCACCAGCTTTTCCTATTTCTGAGAGGATTTTTAGTAGCAGCTTAAAGGCGGCTGCTGTTGAAGCTCCTTGGTATCCATGAACAGACTCCTTCGCCTGCCATTTGGCCCCTTTGTCATCTGCTATTTTTTACACAGTTCTATCTGAGGAGACTGTTAGTCTGGCATTCTTCTAACTTCTGCTAATCTGGTATAGGTTACCAAATTTATTGGATGTCAGACAATGTTACAAAAGCATTTTATAGCCTTGCTTCCAGTTTTACTGTTTTTCTATTGTGCGGCACATTGATTGAGAACCAAATTCTACTGAAAATCAACAGCTGGAATTGTTTCTACGTTTTCGGGTACAAAGACTCCATTAATATCATAATTAATAGTATATAGAACATGCATGGCTGCACTGAAATGTTTAATGAAAAGAATGAATACTGAATAGAGTAAGTAACAGCTTTGACATCAGCTTCAGGAATAACAAGGTAGTCACAAAGCAAAGAAAAGGAACTGTAATTTGCTTTGCTTATCCATAAGTCCTTTTTCTCATGAACCCACCACCACTTCAGAGAACCTGACAAAAGCAATATCATTTAAGCAGACATTCATCTTTGCACAGCTTCAGACTGAGCAAACTTTTGCATCATAGATTTAAACGCATTTAATTTCCATCATTATAGTTGAAAAACCTAATGACCTCTTAAGACAGAAACATCAATTTCTTTCCTTTCTTGGATGTTGTCCTGTTTCTATTTAGGTATTTTTGTATGCCACCCCCATACATCTCCCTCCCACTCACATTTACTGCTTTCTCTCCATCTCCTACTTACGAGCTGCTCCACCCCCCACCGCAGGATGTATTTCTAGCAGCTGGGTTCTCTCCTACACAGATCACCCCTCCTTGAACTGTGAAGTAGCAAGCCAACTGTGTGGACGTAAATGAGGCTACGTTGTAAGAAACAAGGCATTTGCTATTAAAAAAACCACCTCCACCACAAACAAACTGATTTTGATGCCTTTAACGACATAATCCCATCACAGATGCATTGAAAACAACACAAAAAGGCAGAGCTATGAAAGTAGTTGCTATATTTTAAAGTATATTAATACCCGCTAACAAAATTCTAATCTAATTGTCTTCCATCAAAACAGTTAAACATTGAAGAGTAATGACATCATTTCAGTACATAATAGAAACAAAACTTAAATATGTGCTATGAACAATTTTTTTGTCATTAAGTACATTTCCACAGCCCAGCCCTTATTCAAAAGTTTGTCTATTTGTTCTTTTATCTACAGTTAAGTGCAAGATAGTACCTAATAATCTCTAGATAGTAGCTAAATATCCAAGAACAGTATAGGTAAGGTAGGCACTTTTTAAAGACTTTCTGTCTGCGTCTCCCATTGCTATGGGTAATGAAAATGGCATCACAGTGTAACAGAAGTGCAAATGCTCTCTATTCTTGTACTCGTTTTTGCACTGGAAAGGTAATTTAGAAAATGTTTTTCTAATACAAGTCATTTTATGTATGCAAAGGTTCAAGCTATTTCCTTTGAACCCTGCGTCTCTTTCGGAGGAGGTTTGTTCACCTTTCTTGCCATTCAAGTCACTCCAACTCTGAGAACCCAGACTTCTTGACACTCGAACTTCCTGAGTTCGAATCCCCCCTGTGGCACAAGTGGTAGAAGTGCCGCTCTGCTACACAGAGGCTCGAATCCCGGGGGTTGGACTCGATGATCATTAAGGTCCCTTCCAACCTGCACAAGACTATGATACTATGATACTATGATAACCCTGCTGCACATCTAGTCTACACACATCCACCTAGAATATTTTCCTTTTCTTTATGTAATTTTTTGTCAACTTTACAAGCCAAACTGTTCTTCATACTGCAGTTCCTCACTACAGATTTAAGTAGAAGGGACAAAATCAAATCTTCTTTATATGAAGTTTCAACTCAACATCAGATTTTTAAATCTTACCATGGTCCGCAAATTGATTCAATCTTTCATTTCCATTTGGTTCATCACATCTTATGGACGTGGAGTCACATGTCATGACCAGCTGAGAATCAGTTACGGATTTTGCAATCTGGTCATCGGATTCCTTAGTCAAACAAAGCAACATAGAGAAGCAGGGACAGTTAGATCTTTCAGTAGCACCACAATATGATGGTTGCCCTGATTCACACAACTGCTGAGACTAATCAAGCAAATATTAAGAAAAAAAAGTTCCTAACTCTTCTGTAATTGACCAGCAGTGCGTCAACCACAAGCTATGATAGATGTAACATGATTTTTATTTCTCCAAAGACAATGAGAAATAGAAACTAGAGTGCATGTTAAATAAAAGCCTGAAAACAAAGTACTAAAACAAACCTTGTGCTGCTTCCACTGTTACCAGACTGTTCCCTGTACTATAAGACATAGTGTTGGTATTAAACAGGACTGTTTTCTGTTGATATTTTAAAAGCAAAGGAGAGTTTACACTGGGATTAACTGAGAATTCAGTTAAAATGTTGATATTTGTACCTAGTCAAATGAAAGTAAACTGTAGCTGTATCAACTTAAAGCACTAAAAAATCACAATTCTAAATTTATCTTGAAATCAAATGTATTTTGAACTCTGATATCAAACAGAATATCAGTGATTCCATTTCAGAGAGAAGATTTAGATCCAGAAGTGTCTTAGTAAAAGAAAACTGTGCAACGACTAGTGAGTTTGTTGAACTATGTCTAAATAACTGAACGTACTGTCACTCATCACAGGTCCATAGGGTTCAGCCAAGGGGCCCAGACTTTGATACACATCTAAATAATTAATCTCAGAATAGGACAGTGTCTCTAATGCTAAAGAAAGTATGTGGCGAACAGAAAAGAGGTATACACTGAAAGTCCATATATAAGGCCTCCAACAGCCTCTACTTACATGCAGGACATTGACATTCAGCTTCTGAAAGTTACGGGACCTGAATTCTTGCATTCTTTTTATATTCTCTTGATATTTTTCTTCTGCCAGCTGTCTGTAAATACATAATACTCATGATTAAGATGTGATGTTGAGGACTGCACAAAGGGATCTTCTAGCAGTAGATGTGGAAAAGCAAATTCCATTATCAGAGTGCTGTGGTACCAAATGCTCACAGCATCCACTCAAGGTGAGGTTAGTTTTACATGAACAGATCTGTGGCCTTTTTTTCCAGTCATTGTATTTTCACAGCTTGTATAATATAATTGAGAAATAGAGAATGGTTAGTCCCAGTACCTTTTGTCTCTTCCAAAGATATTAAACACGTCAGATTTCATCCCACCATGTATTCCAGGGACTTTTCAGCATGCAACACTTGTCTGCTGTGAACACTTCACCCAGGGCAGAGTTGTTAATTGTATATTTTCTGTATGGGACTACTTATGCCAGGTGCTACATTAAGTAAATCCTCCAGCTTCCACCACTAAAACCCCTTTTCATTTATGTGTAGATCTGCACTATTGAATGAAGGTCTCTAGTGTAAGAAGGTACTATGTTATTGAAGTCAGCAGGCAACAACAGAGCTGAATATAGATCAATTTTAAAGATTTATGACTGAGAATAAGATTTGCAAATTAATATGTTGCCTTTATATTACAAAGTAAATATATTTACTTCTTCTGCTGGAGGAAAAAAACAACATGAAAATCTAAATAGAGAATGCTAAAATGCAAGAAAGCAGAGAAAACAAAAGACAAACAAGAAATATCCTGCAATTAGTATTAATTCCTTATTTCCAGCCAGGTTAAATAAGGCCAAGTGCAGGGTGCTGTATTTGGGCCAGTGCAATCCCAGGTATTTATACAAACTGGGAGAAGAACCCCCTGAGAGCAGCCCTGTGGAGAAGGACTTGGGGGTCCTGGTGGATGCAAAGCTGGACATGAGCCAGCAGTGTGTGCGTCCAGCCTGGAAGGGCAACTGTGATCTGGGTTGCATTAAAAAGAGGAGGCCAGCAGGGAGAGGGAGGCATGGGGAGGCATGTGTCCAGGCATGGGGTCCCGAGTACAGGAAGGACGCGGAGCTCTTGGAGTTGGTCCAAAGGTGGGACACTAAGATGATCAGAGGGCTGGAGCACCTCACCTGTGAGGAAAGGTTGAGGGAACTGGGCTTGTTTGGCTTGGAGAAGGCTCCAGGGAGACCTCATTGTGGCTTTCCAGTATTTGAAAGAAGCAAATAAACAGGAGGGGGTTAGTGATAGGACAAGGGGGAATGGTTTTAAACTAAGACAGGGGAGGTTTAGGTGAGATAATAGGAGGAAGTTTTTCACACAGAGGGTGGTGACGATCTGGAGCAGGTTGCCCAAGGAGGTTGTAGATGCCCCATCCCTGGAGGCATTCAAGGCCAGGCTGGATGTGGCTCTGGGCAGCCTGGTCTGGTGGTTGGTGACCCTGCACATAGCAGGGGGGTTGAAACCAGATGATCATTGTGGTCCTTTTCAACCCAGGACATGGGCTGGCTGTGATTCTATGATTCTATTTCTCGATTATTGTTTATGAATAACTGAATAAACATTTTTTAAATTACACTGCGCTTTGCAACATGCTTTTAAAGAAAATATTAAAATTGAAAATGGAGCTTTTCTGATTTTCATTCACATCACATGAAACGCTGAACATTCTTAACTGGGAAAAAAATTAAAGAGTGTCATCAAAACAGTATCTTCTTTTGATTTAAAAATAGGATCCATGCATACAAACATAGCCTTCAAGCTGTTTCTCACATGCCACTCAGAAATGACACTTCAAATCCCCACTTTTATTATGTCTTCCTTACTTAATAAAAAGCTATAAATTTTAAAGCCCTTACAACATGTTGATTTCCCTGCTATTTGATCACTTGACAAGACTATTTCCTGAGCTGTTAGCTTTTATTGGCATATCTCTTAGGACAAAACAATTGACAAAAGCAGTATTGTTACTGAATATCTGACTCCTCAAAATGTGCAATCCTCAGAATGACAAGTCATTAACAAAATCCTATCCCCTACTGTAATGAATCTGAATAATATCTCTCATGTACTTACTTAACTAGAAATACTGTGCTCAAAGTACCAATTTGGGCTAATGCTCTGAATTCTTTTCTACATAAACAATTACATTAATTTAACTCATCCAATATTCCCATCCACTATGAGTAGCTAAAGACTGTTTCTATTTTTTTATTTTTTGACTTTTTATTCTTGACTGTTCTAACTCCCTAATCGGACCACCAAAAGGGTGTGTATGTATGGTATGTATGTATGTATGGTTAGGGCACAACTTACTTTAACTTCTTGGCTTTTTCATCTGCAGCATTCAACTTCCTCAGCCTCATTCGTTCCCGTGGTGTCATTTTCTGTACTTCAGACAGTTGCTGTAGAGTTTGCAAATGAACTTTCCTCTGCCTGAAATTAAATGCACGCAAGCTTATCTTCATAGAGAAATGTAAATATCGGTATTTGGATTTGATATTGAAACATACTGACATTTCAAATGGAATAATTAAAAAGTCACAGGTACTATAGCAGACTAAACACACCTTAGTCTGGAAAGTAAATGCCTCTTTTAAACTGAAATATTTAAACTTGGATTCAGATTTGTGTAGAAGATGAACCATTTCAGGCATTTCAGGTGAAAGCAGAAAAAGGTAAACTCAGCTCCTTAAAAGAATAAATGTTGAAGCACGGTGTAATGTTTACCCTGCCAGGACTCATTGAGCATACTACAAATCCAACGGCAGTTTTTAAATGAGAGCCACAGAAAAAAGAAATACCACGCGTACATTCTGCACTGATTGATAAAAGTTGGCTGCAATGAAAGAGAGCATTAATGTGTCTATAATGAAAGTCATAATCACTATGTTGTCCTTTTGAATTCCTGGTCCTAATCGATAACAATTTGCTTGTAAAATGGCCTCCATGGACCATCTTTGAAAGCTGAGCATGAATTATTGACATTCATAGTTCTGCTGTATTTACTAACACAGAAGAGCAATAGTAGTTGCGTATCAGAAACAATAACATTTATGTCAGATTTTAGCTCAGGAAGTGAGGGAGGGAAGCGAGGAAGGCAGGAAGGAAGGAAGGAAGGAAGGAAGGAAGGAAGGAAGGAAGGAAGGAAGGAAGGAAGGAAGGAAGGAAGGAAGGAAGGAAGGAAGGAAGGAAGGAAGGAAGGAAGGAAGGAAGGAAGGAAGGAAGGAAGGAAGGAAGGAAGGAAGGAAGGAAGGAAGGAAGGAAGGAAGGAAGGAAGGAAGGAAGGAAGGAAGGAAGGAAGGAAGGAAGGAAGGAAGGAAGGAAGGAAGGAAGGAAGGAAGGAAGGAAGGAAGGAAGGAAGGAAGGAAGGAAGGAAGGAAGGAAGGAAGGAAGGAAGGAAGGAAGGAAGGAAGGAAGGAAGGAAGGAAGGAAGGAAGGAAGGAAGGAAGGAAGGAAGGGAGGGAGGGAGGGAGGGAGGAAGGGAGGGAGGAAGGGAGGAAGGGAGGGAGGGAGGGAGGGAGGGAGGGAGGGAGGGAGGGAGGGAGGGAGGGAGGGAGGGAGGGAGGGAGGGAGGGAGGGAGGGAGGGAAGGAGGGAAGAAGGGAGGAAGAGAGGAAGAGAGGGAGGAATAAAAAAAACCCCTCAAATTTAAATTATAAGAATCTCTTGGGGAAAAAAGTCAACCTACACAGCTTTTCCTTACTTAAATATTTAATATTTATGACTTGCACGGAACTGGAATAAACTAAGCCATTAGAGCTTTTACTGTAAGAAATTTTACTCAAATAAAAAAGACAAAAAATAGTTCTGGTGAGGAAAAAAGAATCAGAAATATAAGATAGTATTGACCATGGAGTATTGACAGGGGAGGACACCACAGCAAGGAGCTCCCTGTACACACACACACGTGGACTTCAGTAAATGTGGGTAAATCACTGTTATGCTTCATCATTTTTCAGGTATTTTTATTTCATTGTACCTGCCTCATTGGATTTGTGATGGAAAAAGATATGTGGCATTTTGTTTACCAATGCCAATACAGGCAGCTTTCTCATAAATACTATAAAATTCATCATAGAATTATGGTTTTGTACACATTCTAAACACTTAACCAAGGAGAATCAGACTACAGCACATCTGAAGATAATTTTTCCATAAGCTTTTCCTTTTGATTTCAAATTGATGCTCTGGACTTGAAAAGTTCAAGGTAAATTTCCATGCTCTAATAAAGATAGTTGTTATCCTTAGCTGCACAATTTTTAGGACTCTGGAGCTAGGCCCAGGAAAAGCTTTAAATTGCTTTTCACAGAAGTATAAGAAGACGATACTTGTATTTAGAACTTGCTCGAGTAGTTACAGACTCCAGGATATTACATCTGTCCTTTTCTACAAGCAAAGTGATAGCTGAAGTCTGGGTATGTACTTTGCAGGTAAAAATATTGCATCCCAAAAGCTTTTTGATGCACACAGATAATCTGAAATCCTACACAGATTATAAGTGAAAAAACAAACAACCACAAAGGAATGGATTACAAGTTTTTTGAAGATTCACATAGTGTATATTTTAATAGGTTTTTAACACTCTGTAATATATACAGAATTGACATAACATTTGGGCAAGGTTTCAGTTCCTCAAAACTAGTTAAGGTGTATCTCTGAGGAATACCTCTGCAGCTAACTACATTTCATTTCAATAGACAGGAATGCACACAGAGTTAATTAAGTCAATGCAAACACAGCAGCAATAGACAAAAGATATGCCTAATATTTTCTGAGTACATCAGCAAGTGTGATTCTTGGATTCCAGCATACTCACAAATGGTTATTTCTAGCAGAATCAATAATAGTGGCAAAAAATAGATAACATAGCATCATTTGTTACTGCCTTTCACACTTCTGCTTGCAAAGTTCATCCATGTGTTTATACTAAAGTGGAAACCAAAACAGAGAATTACAGATACACTCCAAGTAGTCACACCAAGTAACAACAGTGTACAGAAGATTCTGCTGAATCCTTATTCTCCTTATCACTAATCTTAAACAATTATTTTGTAGCTGATCACTCCTCCCAAAGGAATGCTTGCAAGTAGAGGTGGTAGCATCTGCAAAGTGACCACAGATGAAAAACGGCAAGCCCACACTGAAAAAGGGGTCACAAAAAGAACAGAGGAAGAAGGCAAATCCCCTCACAAGTGTTGTTAGTTCTGGATCACAGAATCCTGATTTTGAATGTACAAGGGCTGCTCTGAAAGTAATGCCTCCTATTTTATTATGTAGGCCAGCGATAGCAAAGGCAGATGTGGGTGGTATGGCAGGAGGGGTTGAACTTTCCCACCAATATTCCGTTACATTTTGTTGCCATGTGACAGACATGGCAGCAGAAGGGCAGTCTGACATGAAAGCACGTCTGAAGCAAAGGAGTGGAATTGAATTCCTCCATGTGGAAAACAGTGCCCCCACTGACATTGATTGATACTTGCTGAAGGTTTATGGAGACCAACCAGTGGATGTGAGCACAGTGAGGTGGTCCTGTATTTCTGAGAAATGGCAAAATCCCTTTAAAGGCAAAGTGTTATGAAATTAACACAAACAAATGTTCAGAGCAGGATAGTATTTGGCAACACTATAATTTTTTTATAGAGCTGCCCACAAAATGTTTAAAAATACTTACACAGCATCAAAAATGGGAGCAGCTTCTTCCTGCCAGTTAATCCCCTTGTCTTTTGCAGTCATACATGTGAAATTGTGCTGTAAATTCTGTAAAGAAATAAAACAGAAGTGATATCAATGCCTAGGGCCAAAGTGGTCCAGACTCCAACCTATTATCCAAAACAGTCCTAATGCAAAAAATGATTAAGCGGTTTCCTTCCTTACCTCCTTAGAAAGTAATATATTGCATACATTGAAGCAGGGACCAAAAAAGCAAGATGCATTTTAAAACAATGACTAACCAGAAGAGTTCAAAGATTACATGTCCCTAGGCCCAAACTATCTGCACTTGTTATGCATAAGTGCCCATTCTCCTTATTGTTCATGAAATTTTAAAGGGGGGAAACATTTAGCATGCCAAGTGAGAAGGGCTTAATTTCCCACTGCCTCCCTGCCTGTCAGGTTGTAATTTAGATACAAAAAGTCCCTTGATTAATGTTCCCACAGGCTGCTAACTTAGTTTTTCTCCAAACATTTTCTCTATCTGCATTCTACTTTTGTGAAACACAGACGTCTACCACTTTATCGCCTTGTATACCTTTAGTTGCTCATCAATATAAGGGATTTTTAGGATCTCTCCTGCTGCTGGCCTCAGCGAAGGATTCTTATTTAACATGCTGAAACATTAGAAAACAGTAGTGATAATCCAGTCATTATCTGAATTAACTTAAGAAGTAGCTAAAGAAGAGGACAACACACCTGCTCAGCACAGCATTCAGATTGCTTGGATATCTATCAGGAAGAGAAGGTGTATCACCTTCTACAATTTTTAGCACAACAGACAAAAAACTGCGTCCAGAAAATGCATGTTGCATGCAGCACATCTCGTATAAAATGCATCCCAGAGACCTTGAATAATAAAATAAGTAGCATAATGTTAATTTTTCAAGTAGCATACATAGCGACATTATGATAAGGCATGTCCTATTAGCCTCACTATTATGTAATCTTTTTCATCTGAAAAGATCACTATTCATTATTCAGATCACAAATAGACATTGCTGCAAATAGGAGAGATCCTCATTCCTTTCGCATAAATGCAGGGAAGAAAGATGTACAATCTGTATATAAAGTCTTATATGCATGTACAAACATACATACATACATGCACATACACTGCTGAAAAGAGTCTGGACTCACCACTTTGCCCCCCACACCTCAGATATTTATAGACCTGGTTCAGGTCCCCTCTCAGTCTTCTTTTCTCAAGGCTAGACAGACACAGTTCACTTAGCCTTTCTTCAGAGGGGAGATGCTCCAGGCATTTATGTAATGTTTGATGGTGGTCATTTACAGAAGCAGTATGAAAAAAAGCATACCGATGATATTCAGAAGTACACATCAGTGAACAGCATTGGTGAAAAGTGTATAAACGTTATCTTTGAAGCAAATAATGAATACAATTTAAATCATTTGGTTTTGGTTAAAGAAGAGGAATGAGATCAGCCCATTTGGCAACAAAAGAACAAGAGTATCATAGAATCATAGAATTACCCAGGTTGGAAAAGACCTCAAAGATCATCAAGTCCAACCACAGCCTAACCATAGTAATTTAATGTAAAGCTGAAATCAAGGCTCCATATACAGTAAAACAAGGACAGAGGGCAAGGAAGGCTCTCTCACCAGTGCTTTTATATATGAAAATAATTAGAACATTTTTGCTAACAACTGCTTAACTATAGAGATACCGAAATCACTGTATAGTGTCTTAAATATTTAGTTGTCAATCCGCTTTCAAATTTCCAAAATCAATCAGTGGTAACACACAGAGAAGATCTATGTATATGATGTATGTTTAAACTCTAAAACAAGATAATCACTACCTGAGAATATATTTTACAATAGAATCAAGCACAATGAAAGGACTGAACAAAAATGGAAACCCACCAGAGGGAAGAAAGAAGAAAGGAAAATCCCAGACTGACAAACTGTATTAAAACTGTTTTTTGCAGGATCAATCTGTTTTGGATTAATTCTGGCAGCCAAAAAGTGCTTAATGAGACATTAGGAAAACAGGATTTGCCACATCAAGAAAGCCCATTTATACAGCTAGATGAGCCCTCTGACTACACCAGAGGCTTTGGAGAAAGATGAAAAACAACACCCAAGGCATACTGGTATAGCCAGGGCAGCAAACAGGCTACCCAGGGAAAAGCACATCTGGGCCATCAAACCAACAAGCAAAACAAAACAAAACAAAAAAGGAAGAAAAGAAAAAAAGAGAAAATAAAAAGAAGGGGAAAAAGAAAAGAAATTTTACTTCAAGGTCCAACTCTTTGAAATGTAATAAATACCTCCTAGGCTGAGAAATGCTCTGGATTCTGGAGAAAGGCGACTTTTTTTCCCAGGACAACTTCTGAGTTGTAGTTGCCCCAGGGGAATTACCAAACTTTAGCCTCCAGACTGCATTTCTCTGAGCAGTTCTTTCAAAGCCAAAGCGTACTGTAATAAGCACATTCAGCAAGAGAAAATTGCTTCCCAATTTGCCAATGACCCAGACACATAATTTAATTACTTTTATAACCTCAGCCTGTTCAACTGCCATTGTTATGAAATTCTAAAATGGTTATTAAACTATCCAGCCAGAGCACTTGGTTTGATAGCATCCTATGCTTGCAAAAACATTTGATAAATGTTCAAAACAACACTTCATTTGAGCAAAACTGATGTATAGTCATTTCACCTTCAAGACATTTACGCTCAGTTACAGCACAAATAGAAGCATCTGGACATGTTTCAGTATATTATCTGCAACATTGATTGACAGACCTCTAATTTCTCCATATTTTAATCCATTCTAATATTTCGTAGATGTTCCTGAAATACTTTGCATTCCTCCAAATGCTGTAAGATGCACATTAGCTTTTTAATGAAACACTAAGAACCAGACAAACTAAATGCATATGGGTTTGTGGCTTCTATATCTCAGTCTGACTACAACAGCAGGTGCAATGAATTTGCTGACTCCAGGGTCTTAGAGGAATATATATATGTACACATGTAGGTTGCTCCAAAAGTAATGCCTCCTTTTTATTTCCTCAGAAACTACAATAAATTCAAAGAGCACATTAGCTGTATTTGATTGAGCAAATTCTCAGTTACAGAACATTATTTTTGCACATGGTTACCAGAATTACCTATGCATGTTTGCCAGCAATGAACAAGAGCCTGCATGTCACACTTATATTACACACGGAATATGCTTCCGTGGAGGTGACTCACTGTCATCACTGCTGAAACGCACCACTGTGCTCACATCCATTGTTTGGTCTCTATAAATGTTCAGCAAGTGCTAATGGATGTCAGTGGCTGCAATTCTTATGCATGGAGGAATTTAATTACACACCTTTGCTTCATACACTCTTCCATGTCAGACATCATGTTGTAGTACTGCCCCTCTGCTGCCATCTGTCACATGGCAACAACGTGTAAAAGAATATTTGGGAGAAGGTTCAGCCTTTACAGCCGTACCACCACCATCTGTCTCTCACATAGCATACAAATAGGAAAAAAATAGGAGGCATTACTTTAGGAGCAGCTTTGTATGTAACATCACGACATTTTCATGCAGTGCTTTTCAGGTCTTTATGGCACAGTTTCTGTCTCTGGAGTTGAGCAGAAGCTATTATTAATTTCTGGGGGTTACTTGTTGGTGTCTTTCTAATGGAGACAAGTAGATCTGAGTCACAGTCTGTTAAAACCAAATGGAAAGAAGAGCAGCACACTAATTCTCACAATAATTAAATTCTGTGAAATCTTTCTGTGAGAAAGGATCCAGGTTGTCTGTGAACCCAAAATCTCACTTGATTTTTAAATAACTATACGCTTAATGGATACGTCCACTGAATTATCACAAAAGAATCTCTTGTCTGTCAACTTAGAGAGGGATGAAGGCTGAGCACACAGCAGCTTTTGAATATATATATTCACATGCAGTTTACAGTATTGCTACTTATATATATTTACTGCGGTTACACTGCACGTTCCAGTGAGAAGTCAAAGCATCTCTCTGGCACTTTAAAACATTTTCCATCTTCACAAAACCTGCCAGCTTTTATAATCCATTTCCAAACCCACAGCCATTAACATCTGGGAAACTCTGAAAGCCTGAGGAGTCTCCCAAAAGCACACATACTCTGTGTTCACTCTGTGTTAGGTACCAAACTCCTCTTACAGCATTAGTAGTTCATCCAGTCAATACATAACCTTTTATATTAAGTACTATAGAATAGTTAGTTGGTTTGTTGCTACCTGTATGTGGGCTGCTGAAAGTAATCAGAATCAAAAGCCACATCTAAATATTTAAGAATCCAGAATAATCTGCACTCCTTCAATTCTGAAATCAAATATTTGTCCCAAAATGAATATCTCTAGGATTACTGCACCTGCATAATCAACTAAAGGGGTCTTTTTTGCAGTTGTTTGGGAATAGATGGAGGAATTTGGGAGGAAAAAGATAATTTAGACATATATATTAATTTAAATTGCAATTTTATTAGTGCTTCTCTTGAAGACATATAGTTTGGAAAATCTGAGGCAAAATAGTAATATGGTATCTGTAAAGACACAAATCAGGGTGAAATTCATAGGAAAGTTCCAGGTTTCATAATAATTATATTTAAAAAAAAAAAAATCAATCATTTAAACGTTACTCAAAAAAGAGAAAAACAACCCACAAAAAGCCAAATTTTAGATAGTTAAAGACAAACTGAAGCAGAAGCAGAGGTAACAAACACAGTTAACAGGAAAGTCCTAAGATCTGTGGCACAGGGAGCACAACTCATCCAATCTCCATAGAAAAACAGTCTGTCAAAACCTGACAGTACTTGGCAGCTGAGTACAACGGATTCAAATGTGACATTCCTTTTTCTCAGGAAGACAAAAAGGAAGCTATTTATACCTCTCTCGTAAAGAATTTGCTCTGTTTCTAAGTGACAAATACATTTGTTTTTCAACTAAATTATTTCTGCTATCATTTTGGCCTCTGAGAAAATTTATAATATGTAGTATGGACAAACCTTTTGCAAAGTTCATGGATGGAGTTCTGCCATAATACACTCATAACTTTGAAAAAAATATAGTCTGCATACACTTTATCCTATCTTCTCAGAAACAAGATAGTCGTGGCACTGGAAGGCAGATTTTGCACTGGAGAATCTATACACATAAACCCTTGCTAGATCACACACCAGTACAGATTACAGATTCTCATTTAAGCAGCTCCTAATTCTTTGGTGTGGAAAAGCCTGTGTGCTCTGAATATCCTGCAAAGCAGCATAAGGATTTCATCATCTCCCTTGAGTCAGGGCAGAACTGGGCTGACTGGCCACACACTGCTCCCCAGGCAAGTATATCCAGGATCTCCCCAAGGCTCCCTTTACACAAGGCCAGCAGCTGCACAAGACATTGTGGTGGCCAGCATGACTGTGCTCATGGACTGAGCTGGGTCTTTGAGCTGTCAGCAATGAGTGCTGCACTCCCACCTGCCCTAGCCTATGTCCTGCAGAGTCATTAAATGGGAACAAACAGTGACTCTGCTCCTCCTGCTAGATGGTTCAGACAGTAAATGCAATTACTCATGTCAGAGCTCTTTATCTTGTTTTGTAATACTCCTGAATGCTACCTCAGAGCTGAGCTCTGAAGCCTAGATGCTAAGTCTTCCTTTAGGTGTATGAAGTTCATATATGGAGTTCACCTTTACTAGGGCTTCTTACATGTCACTGCATTAAAATTATGCAAAATGGAACAGACTGGTCTGCAGATCACCTGATCTTTTGGTCCTTTCCCCCTCTCTCATGGATGGATGTCATACAATGGGCCATTGAATATAGTCAGCTCTGAAGGACACAAGACCAGCCTCATCAAATATAAGCTCAGATAAAAAAATTAATTATAAGACATAGAATAACGGTTCTTTTTAACGTTCCTACATTTTCTCTGCTGAAGTCAGAATTGAAAATATATATATATTGTTCCTCAAGTTGCAAAAATACTGTCATTTTATCCATTTTATCCATCTGCTGGGTTTTATGTTCCATAAAAGGAATGAATATTTTGTGCTATATAAATGCCTTATGTATAGATATTACTATTATAAGCAGTGATGACAATATAATTAGGCATAGTCAGATAAAACTGGGATCAAATTAACTCAAAGGCAAAATTCCTAACAATTTTATTAAGACTGAGACTTTCCAGCCTTTGTTAGGAAAGAAGCTAAGAATGTTACCTTTCTCCCTAAGGTAGAAACTTGCTATCACTTTTTGAAGGAAACCAATTTATTTAATGAGTTGAAGCTACTGACTGAAGGAAAATGAGCTGTCACATTAAAAAAAGCCCCTAAAAACCAAAGAGCCCAAAACAATTGCAGAACTTGACTTTTCTCATGTGTCAAGCAATAAGAAATGAGCTTTCATGAGCTTTATCAAAAGTATTTATATCTAACAACTGGAGAAGCTTCTCAGTAGGAACAGACATTCAAATTTACTAGTCCTTGTACTAACCTGATAACAAAAAGCAGCAGAGACTCATCTAACTTCAGTTAATAGGTCATGATATGATAAAAACTGTTTCTAAAGAGGAGAAGGGAGAGGAAGGGAGAGGGAAAGGACAGGAGTTCCTAAAGACAGTTAAATGCCGACCCTGGCAACAGTTGACATTTTACCCTTTATGACATTTCCTTTTCATTGGATGTATACGAATGAAATAGCATGCTGACTGCTCACCAAATATCAGATTTTGTGTTATATCCTTGGTGTTTCAGTGCCTCTGGACTCATGTAGTATGGCGTCCCAGTAAATGTTGTTGCCAGATCACACGAACCCATCAAAAGACAAGAAACTCCAAAGTCCCCTAAAAGTAACAACAAGAGAAATCCACCCCTAAACAATTAAGCACAATAAGGTTAAAATTCATTAGAGATTATCACCTCTTTCATACACATCTCTGGCTCAGTTTTCACTTTTTATATGAAGAGCCATACCCTCAGCTTGTAGAAACCAAGTTGTTGCAATAAATTTATTTGAATCACCTTATTCACAGAATGTCTGCTGGATTTTTCTATCGTACTAAAACGTATCTTTCAAAAGTAAGGAAATCTCACCAATTTTCAGAAGATTATTCTTCAAAAATATGTTCTTGGTTTTCAAATCTCTGTGAAGTATTCGCCTGTAAAACAAAATAACATTTAAAAATATATATATTCAATCTCATCTAACTTGAAGGATTCACAGTCAACTGGCAAGTTTCTCAAGTATTTATCTTCTTTCCTTGCCAGGAAGGACAGCTCACCATGTTACAGTCCAACTCTGTTTAACAATGCAGAGACAATGTCATTAAGGAGTTTCAAATAATCATAGAGATGCGTTCACAGACACCCACGTGCAAGCTAAGAGCCTAACCAGACAGGATAATAAAAATGAGCCCAGGAGTCCCAGCTAGAGGTTACAAGACACAGGTTTAAAATGAGCTGCAGAGGAAAGGAGAAAAGCGAGTACTCCTGTATAGCTCTCCTTTAAAGTGTTACATACTATTTGCAGCCAGAAGAAGATGTATCACAATAGAATAAGGGATGAGAAAAACAGCAATAAGCTCAGGGAATCCTCCTTCAGAGAAAATGTATCACTTGAAAGACAAATACGTATATAGACTAGGGTAGTTGTATAATTTTTTAAAGTAATAGTCTGGAAGATAAAAGAACCTCACAAAGACAGAGATCAAAAGGAAAAGAAAGAGAGCAACCAGCTCTTAGAGAGTTATGTTTTTATCAAGGACTGAAGCAGCATCAGACACTACACACCACGCTGGGACAAACTGATTCAAATTTGATGCAAATTATTGGCATTACCAGTAATTATAAGATCCCTTTATGTATCAATATGATTAAAAAAAAAAAAATCTGCCTGGATATATCAGAAAACAAACAAGTCAAAAGCTGAAACCTTAACTGAAACAACTATTTTAATTCTAGCAAGAAATAAATGTATTTTGCCAATAAAGTAGCATGACCTAACTGGGACCCAATAAAGCTTCATTTAACTTGACAGTCAGCCAAGTGGTTATTGATATTCTGGGTAGAAATTAACACTTCAGGATGGTTTTAAGTTTGGCCTACACATATACCTGTGCCTATGTTCTATAGAGTACCTAATTGCTGTCTCATAGTAATGAAAAAGCAGTGTGGTTCACTGAGCAGTGGGCAGCCTCCTTGAATAAAGATCCTCTGCAACCTACTAGCAGGGGGAGCTGATTGAATCTGAAGTAGTTCATTGCTGTGAAATACTCAGAAATGCATTTCTCTTCACTCTTTCTGAAGAACTGTTTTGAGAACTAAGTGTTTCTGGACAACTGTGGGTCCTGTACTAGAAAAGACAACATGAAATCCAGATAAATAGCAGATAAATAGCAGCAAGGCCTGCTATCCTGCAGACTGAAAGCTAGAGTTTTGTTTGCATGAACAGTAACCTGATCAAAATCTCAGTGTTGGTATATTATTCAAGAAAATTAGGAAAGTGATGGATAACATAATGGTCAGCTTTATTCAAACAGAAGTTAAATGTATTAACAGTCTCATTGTCTAATTGCTGAGGGATATATTTTGTGCTCTGGTGTGTGTTGGGCTACAAGCTAGACACCAGATAATGGTTTCACACAAATTCTTGGTGCAGATAAGATCACTGAAATCATGCTGCTGTCTTTAACTTCTCTTCTTGGTTACACAAATGAGGGCTCAATCTATTTAATTCTAGATAATTTAGCTTTCAAGCTTCAATTCAAAAATTCTTCCAACTATATAAAACAGACAATAGATGGAAAACTCAATAGACAATAGATGGAATATTCCTTATTCCTTTGGGGCTTATGAAGCATAAGTAAGAGACATGAATGTTTAAACTGCAGTTTTTCTTAATAGAGGGGGAGAAATGCAAAGTAGAAGAGCTCTTTTTAGAGATAAATCTCCAGCATGAGGGTTTTCAGAAAGCATAGAAGTTCAACTAAAGCTGTTAAAGAAGCACAATCATGTAACAGTCCACATCAAAAACTAGAAATAATTATTTTTTGCTGTTTTGGAATAAAAACTCCCATCCACAGCAGCTGGATTTTCTGAGAATTGGCTTAAGAAAGTCCAGCCCATAGGCAATGAATACCTGAAGCTTCTCCAGGGCTAAGTTTGCTGTCCATTAGAACACTGTTCAAATATATATTATACATTTTTTCCCCATATCAGCATAGAAGAAATAACGTGTGACTCCTTTATTTATATACAGAGGACTGTTATTATATGTTTATATTTCTGTAATCCAAATGAATTTCTGTAAGTAGTTTTAAAGCCTATGCTTTACCATTTAAGCTATTGTTTGGCTGTATAAGATAGAGAATAGGCTTTCTTGTGAACACAGTTAAAAACATAATAAAGGAAATGCAAATACGAATACAACTGTCAAGACATTTGTATGTGTCTGGAGAGGTGCTATTAAATAGCTCTAATTCAAAGACAGAAAATGAAATGCTGTTTGGAAAATCAAATTGCTATTTTCACTGGAGAACCCAGTAATTTAACATACATATGTATATTATATTAAAAATAATTCATAGGAATTCTAAAAAGATTCTTTTGACAGCAAGTAGAAGACGAGAAAAATAATGCAGAGAACAAAAGCAGGCAAAGAGGATGTTTGGAATAAAGGAGGTAACAGAGGCATAAGGAAGTAAGCCCATGCAATCTATTATTTTGCATTAGTCTACACAATGTGCCATCTAAAGACATACATTAAAGAAAGAATTTCATTGCAAATGAACCTTGCAGATTACCAACTTTTTTATGATAAATTATTAAACTGGATTTCAAGAAAAAGGTGGACAAAAAGCACTAATAGTTCAGTTAAACAATAAGGACTTTTATTCCCATTTTTCTCTGTCCTTTCTACCTTAGGTGAACACTGAAAAACACGGCGTCCTGAGTTCTCTCCCTGCTGTGCAGCCTGTGGGGCTGGCATGGCACATCGTGTACAAACCCCACGTGTATTACCACAGCAGGGGAGTTGAAAATAGATGATCTTTTAGATCTCTTCCAACCAAAGCCATTCTGTAATCCATTCTGTTATACTGACAATTAGGAACCAAAATGTTCTGAGTCCTAGACAGCAATTTACTCCATCTTTTTCCCTCTACAGCTTGACATTGTAGGTGCAAAAACTCATTAGGCATCTCTCTTCTTAGGTCAAAGGTATCCTATAGACTTCAGTTCAGCTCAGTTCAGAAATACTCATTCTTGGTGACAAGTGACTGTCCCCATCTACTGCTCTCTTGCAGCTCAAGGTAAAACAACTGAATTTGGCCCAAGCCCTGCTGTGAGATAGATTTGAAACAGTCATATCAATTTGGCGCTTCTTTCAGCCTCAATATAGTATTCATACCACCTATTTTATATTCAGATGGAAAAAAAGAAAAAAAAAATTCTCATCTCTAGATTCAAGGTGTAACCTAACCTTTAAACATCATCTTTTCTCTCCACCAGCTGTACTAATAATTGATGCCATTATTCTAGGCAAGTTGGTTCATTTCCCCAAAACAGGCACCTAAACTCGAGTGTCACAGTGTGTAGAGTAATTATTTACAAGTGGCAAAGTAGATGATGTACAAGGTGATTGCAGATAAACATCCTTAGTCTCTAAGACAGTCCTTGCAGCAAGAACATTTTTAAGAATAATGGTGCAATGGTTCAATGAAACATCTTGGACTCTCAAGCTACCAAGTCTTCAGAAAGGACTCTGCCTTGTACATTAACATGGTATTTCAGAGCTGCTAACATACAAAAGCAGCAGGGAGGAGACAGAGGAGAGGAAAAGATGCTGAAATACAGGCTGACTTCACCTGTCACTGCTCCTGAAAGGGGATCTTGTATTTCTATCTGAGCAGCTGTTCCTCCAGCTCTCTGTGTAGTAGCCCTCTTCTCTTGGCTCCACACAGCACCATTTCCCTCATATCTGTTGCTGTGCTAAGTAGTCACAACTAGATCCTGATGACAGCATGAGATGACACAGATAGAGGACCAAACAGGTTTAATGCACGTCTGCTACAATGGCAACGAGGGAACTGTTTAAATCACTGAAATCAGCCCATATAATAACACTGCAGGCACTCATGGAGATGACCAGGTAAGTATTTATCTGTTGTTATCTCTGCTCAAACCTGTGATCTACACAGTGCAAACTTGGGAAGAGCTGTGTGTGGAGCATGCTACCAGGAGATAGTTGAGTGCTGGATCTCTATGGCTCACATAAAACCTTTTCAGTCCTTCTTTGAGACCTTATTTCTGACCTTGTTTACCTACAGCAAGGACATTTTTAAACCAGTACTCTATGACACTCCATCAGATAACCAACTTGATGTCTGTGGTGGTGTGGGATCTTGCACTATTGGTTAAAAAATGTGCTAATATATATATGTATATGTAAAATATACCACTGTCTGAACAACCTGAAGCAAATGGTTAGGTTAATCTTTGATGTGCTGTTAAAAGTAATGTTAATGCTTATGTGCCTGTAACTTCACTGATTTCAATGGGACCACATCAAGCATATACATTTGATTCTTCACATTAAACATTTGCAAAAATTATTTACTGAATCCCCTTCAAAATGCTGTTTTTATTTTAAACTTTAACATCAATTTACTCTAACAATATTGAACAAATTTCTATGGTGTTAGATTTTTCACTTGGCTGTTAGAAATCTAACACTGTTTTCTTTCCATTTTTAACACTGAAAGGCATCAACTACTGCACTGCTAATAGATGTAACATACAGTGTTCATGCATGGTAGCTAATTGATTACACTTTACATTTACTACATACATCCTATAGCAGCTTGGTAAATAGGATTTTATACGCAATAAAATAATCAATATGGTTTAATTTCTATTTGAACATGTACAAGAACATAAAAGGTTACTCAGTCCCCTCCCAACCAAATGTTCCTGTATTAAAATGACTGTACCTTTCATGCATATAGTTGACTCCAAGTAACAATTGTATAAACCACTCTATTATTTGTCTTTGCGTGAATACTTTCCCAGATTCCTTGTACTCTTGAATTTTATAGTCTAGATCTCCACCCTGAAAAACACCACAACAAATTTGCACATTTAAAGTAAGTTTTTAAAATGTCTTCTCCTTTGTGAAAACACAGGACTCCATTTTCTTACAACTCCATAGCACGTAGTCAGTAAAATTACTGCTTGCACGTGAATTTTGAAGTCTCACAGCACCAGAAGCACACAGAACTGAGGACTCAAATGAGATCAAGCAGTCTGGCTGCCAAGAGAAAGTAGGTCAGTTCTCGCTTAGCATCACACAAAATGACCAAAGTTCTCTGCTGTTCTCACCTTACATCAACCAGTTTTAAACAGGTACGCCTAAGATGGTCACCTCAAACTCCCTTTATAGTTAATAAAAAGGAACATGCAGTGCTAGTGTGCAGTTATCTCTGCCATCTAGGTGCTTGCCTTAGGAAGACATAGATTATGCAGTACAAGCACTGTTTCTCTACAAAGGCTTTCAGTGATGGCCTACACTGAGTTGCTCAAACGTAAACACCTAAGTAGGCAAAATGATTCTACCCCAGCCTGCCTAACTAATGGCTTGTAATTCTGAGGACAACACTGCCACTTAGGTCAAGCAATGCACAGTCAAGAGACACTCATTTACTATGTTGAAATAAGCATAATCAAATAAACTCTCCAGTTCTCTTAAAATACAGTTTTCTTAAAAGAATTATGATACCTTCTCCTTCTTTCGTAGTCTTTTGCCAGAAACAAAGCAGAATTCAAGCACCTAGAATCTGTAGCATGTGTTATTGGGAATATTTAATTAAAAGCTACAATTGAATTTTGATGTAACACTCAAAATGAAGCTATGTGATATATAGCATTCAATGTCAAATAAACAGGAAGATATATAAAGAAAAAGACCGCTTGAAAATCATAAATGAATATATGTGAAAAAATCATTTGAACAACTGCATGATGAAAGAGGCTCTTGAGGAGAGTTAAATGAAAACTATTTATTTTGCTAAAAAAGAGAGAGATGGTTGCCTGCTGGTTATTTATCCAGGTTATAAAAGAACTGGAATTTGTTTAGAAGAATGCACAGTAGTGGCAAGATCTGTGTTGAGGTAACTAATCCCAGAGCAAAGGGACTGTGAGTTATACTGTATTCTACTGATTAATTACCTTACACCAGGATGACTTATTCTGCATAAATCATTACTTCTGCATTACACATCCGGCATAAAATCAAACTGTATATGTGTGTGTGTGTGTTTGCCATACACAAGAAAATAGCTTAACCTGTACCACTGTGGTAAGTATATAGCAAACAAACCACTGGTTAAGTTGATACATGTCATGTCCCATCATCAACCTTTCCATGTAATGTTGACTCTTAAAATGTTGAAGCCTGTTCAGTGGTTCAACCATTCTGCTTCAAACTTAACCTACAAAATAAGCAGCTTCTGTCCTTGCACATCCATACATTTCTGAGTGGACACGAGTTTACAATAATTCCTGCGGTGCTTAAATCTCTAAGAGCTGCAGTATTCAAAAGTGACTATGTTAAAAACAACAACAACAACAAAAACCCACCACCAATGTGTTTTGTCACATATTATACATGTGTTCCCTAACAACGTCCTGCAATTTCTAAATTGAAATGTTTGATTCAGCTCATTTATGGCTGCAACTCTCCATCTGCCTCCCTACAGCAGTCCAGAGAGAAGCTCTTTTGGGAGCTTGGAGTTCTGAGCAGCTGCTCCCTCCTTGCAACTGCAAATGTTCAACAGCTTCCCCCTGGCTGCTCACAGCAGATCAGAAGAAGGGAAGAAAAGGTATTGCTAGGTACAGTACCACACGGCAACCAGATGGGCTGTGTCTAAGCCTGCACTCACCTCAAAAGCACTGACTCACATACTCCAGATGGCTGCCCCAGACCATAGAGAGCCAGTAGTAGCAGTAGCCCAAGACTCAGGGGTTGCTCCAACACATGGCAGCTGGCTACTATCCCCAGGGGACTAAACAGGTAAACAGCTGAAGTGCAGCAGCCTCTGATCACCGTTTCTTACTCTCCCAATGTGCCCTTTCCCACAAGCACGCACTGATGCGAAAACACGGACCTAAAAGGTCCTTCAGATTATCTAAGAAGAGCAAAAGCAGTCAAATGAAGTACTATGTGTGCCCTCAACAAACAAATAAAAAATGGATTATTACAAATTTGCTGAAATACTGCAGCCATGAAACTCTGAAGAAGTTTATTACCCCATTTTTGCATTTTGGAAAGCCAATATAATGAAGTTCATGAGGAAGTTAACAAAGTAGAAATGAGATAGGAAGCTTCCAGGCTGCAATTTCTATTTAAACGTCATGAGCATCAAACACACCGGTAGCTTAAAACAGCTCAGTGCCAAGGGCTGATGATGTGAACAGGCATTAATTGCTCTAATTATTGCTTCTCCTTAAATTTCCTTAGAATATGTATGTTCACATCACAGGGAGAATGCAGTGAACAGACAGAAATAATTACCTGAGGAAAAGTGCGACTAGTTCTGATTTTTGATGTATTACAATGATACAACATTTAAAGGCCCTACTTTGTTTGCATTTATAAAACCTGTATTTGATTGAAGTCCAATTCGTGCCACAAAATGAAACCTAAGTTTCACAAAAGCTGAAGCTCATTTTTTGTTTCAAATTTGAACTACGCGATAATGTTCATATTGTTTATACACGTAAGAAGCTGAATCAAGACAACAGCCAAAAAAGCTCAACAAAAAGACTGAAACAGAATACACATACTTCTTTTCTATAATTTTGAGAGAATTCAGTTATAATAAAAGATGTCAAGCTGAGCAATGGAGAGCAGTGTTCCCTTTTGTTCATAGGATAGGTATAAGACAGGGCAGCTGCATTGGAGGCTCACTCTACACTATTCAAACAAGAACGAACAAAGTACGGCAGCTAATGAATAAGTCACAGTTCTTTGGAGAAAACAGAATAAAGCTGAGAGGGTAGTTCTGTTTCCATGCCAACTTGATGTTTATTCTTTATTTTGAGTTTGCCCAAGAGTACAAATTACTGACAAAGAGGTAATTATTCTATGCATGAGAAACTGAATGTACTAGATTTCCAAACAAGGACAGATCAGATAGCAGCGCACAATGCCCACCATATTAAATAGGCTGGCTACAGATACGTAAATACAAAAGTATACCTCATAGAAATACTCAAGGTAAAACAGAATGGCAGTATGCAAATACAAAGGTATGCAAAACCATGCTTTATACTTTCCTTATCTGAACAACTGATTTAATACATTCTAATTGCTTAATTGCAATAACACAGCATAGTCCGCCTTTCTGGAAAAATCAGAAGCAAATCCTTGTGAACCCAGTGTCATTGTGGCCTGACCTAGTAGACTCAAAAATGAAAAGATTCAGCTGCACCATGAACACATCAATTTCCTCATCCTTTATTTGCCCCTTTCTAATACATTTATGTGTGTTTGAGTACCTGTCCACTGGATTCTAGGACTACTCTGTACTAAAACGTTTCAATTCAGGGCAGTTGACTTTATCTAAATAAAAAAAGATATCAAGACATGCTGCAACAGGTTTGGATTATCATTGTGATTGCTACCACGCCTTTTTTATTCACCAATAACTTTCTTTCAGACAGAAGAATAAATGTAAAAAGCAGTGGACCAAAGACACTACTGTATTCCCATAATGCTGCTGAAGGAGACTCCTTCATTTCTACAGGATCAGCTGATGTAGTTTTAGGCCGCTTTCTACCACTGGCAGAGAGACAGTGAATCTCAGTGCATGGGAATGTCTGGACAGTTAGGATAATCCTTCAGTTCTCAGCTCTGAATTTCCAGTAAGAGTTGACAATATAAAAATCCATTAAGCCTCAGCTGTCAGGCATTCAGAGCGTGAAGCAAAGAATTTCTGCATGAATATAAGAGCAGTACATTAACAAATGTTCAGATTATATAACAAAATATTTCAGATATTATTAAAAAAAAAAATCCCAGCTATAACGTGCATTTAACTGTCATCAAAGAAGGCTTCTAAGGTAGGAGAGACTGGCAGAAATTTTACTTCTTTAATTATTCACATCAAAGTTGGATGTTTGGAGAAATGTGATTAGCTAATACAAGCCTGATGTTGGACAGACAACCCAGGGGTCCAACGTCATTAGCTTTCAAAGCATTTCAAACATCTAGCAGAGCACAACTGAACAGTTTGCTTCACAGATTCATTAAAAGAGCGCTGCATGTATAACAGATGTTTTAAGAACAGCCCATCTATATTTAATGCAAAAGTAGTCATTTGTTTCATAAACTCTTAAAAAGTTGGCTTAAACATGTTTAAATACTTACTTTACAGCCTTAAGACAGATTTTATCAACATGTTTTAAGCTAAATGCTGCAGTAAAAAAAAAACCCTAAAACCAAACTGGTAATTATCCAGCACTGTCTCCTACTTCAGAATTTTCTGTATCCCTTACACTCTGGTCTGACTCATCAACTATTCTCCACGTTATAAAGTAAATACTGCTACCAAACTCATCACCCACATGATCAGCCTTAAGCTCTTTGTAATCAGCTCCAATTCGCAAGAGCTTTCCCTTACTCATTTGCATCAGATTTCACAGTGCGCCTTCAAAATCCCAATCTCATCCTCTCTTACCTATCTGTAGAGCATACACGGTACAGTCTCTCTGAGTTCATCCAGAAATCAAATAGTATATCTGCCTTAGGTCTTTTAATTCCAATTACAGTAAACAAAATGAACTAGTGTTTAAATAACCTATTTTCTCTTCTCTGGTTTGTTTATGAGCTGCAAATTTATGAGCACACACGAATAGTTTGTTTGAAAAATATCTAACAACTAGCAAGCGGTAGCAAACTTAACAAATAAAAACAGAGTGAAACAAACAAACAAACAAACAAAAAGGTCTAGTTTTCTGTTAAGTCCCTATTTTAAAGCATGCATTCCATCGAATTTCTTCAAAGTAATCTAAATCTCTCACCTCACAGTACTCAGTGATAATGCAGAAACTATCTCGCTCCACAAAGCTCGCATAAAATTTGACAATGGCTGGATGGTCTAATTTGGAGAGTAGCTGTGCTTCCAGATTTGCTTCAACTGTTTCATTAGGCCTTAGGTCTCCAATGGAGATTTTCTTCAGAACCTTTCTAGAGGAACAAACAAATATTCACATTAGCAAAAACAAAAACACGGAAAATCCCATAGTGCTCATAATCCCACCATAGTTTCTTAAAATGTAAAACAGTAACATCAGCCAAGTATTTGGCAATATGAAAGTCGACAAACATGGGTAAACAAAGAGCACGTGTTTAAATGCCATAAAACCAGAAGTCACCATAGTCACATGTCAGTAGTTAGTTAGCAATAACGGACAGGCCCTAAACATGCTGAAGTAGAAAAAAATTAAAAGGGTTGGATTTATATTCTTCAACTTAAGCACATAAAAGTGCCATGACAGAATCCCTGATTCAGACTCAGCTCTACAATGTACTTGGGAGATACGCAGTTTTTACTGTCAAACTGTCCTGAAAAGAAAACCTGTAGTGCAGAAGACTCAGAAGAAGCATATTCTGTTGGGATCTTCCTGCTGAAATATCATTCAAGAAGCATATATCATAAAAAGCATACCATTTCCATATATCTTACCAGGCGCTCGGGCATGGATCATTGGTCTATATCTGAAGGAGCACTTTGAGACTACTAGAGAATATCATGGTATTTTATTGAAAGAAAGTGATTAATTTTCAGTAATTTGAAAGGTGAGTTCCACACTAAAGGGACATCCTCACAGTGTTTTTAATGATCTCCCATTCAGTACTGCATGGTTATAAAGACACGCGAGTTAAACACGACAGTGATAAAATTATGGCAATTCAATAAATTAAAGGGGGGGGGAGGAAAAAAAGAAAAATAAAGTGTATTTATTCATAAGAAAATGTCTTCCTAAATCTCAGTCATCAGTTACTAGTATAACAATGCATGAATTTTTGCCTAAGCTTGCCTAGTGTGCTGTGCTGTTTGATTTGTCTGCATCTCTAGAGACAAGGCTCACTGTACAAAGACATGTAATACCTACTACAATATTGTCATTGTCCATTGACACAGGAACATTATGCTTTCCTTCATATAGATCGCATCACAAAACTGACAAACAGAATGAGCTCTTGTTAAACATCACTTAATGCAACATCCTTGTATGCCCAAGACAGCAATGGAAGCCTGATGTGTTGATGTGTGGGGATAGCTTGTCATCTTAGTCCTCAGAGATTTGGATGCTGTCATCAGCTGTCACACTACAAGACAGGTGTTTTTCTTATTAAAATTCATTCCTGGCAACACAAATCAGGAAAGTGTGCTTCTGTAAATAAGAGATTGAGTTTCTACTACATATTGCTAATTCACAGTGAGAACTGGAAGACATTTGCATCTACAAAGAAAACTTCTGTCATGCAACCAAGATGAAGATTACCATTTCAAAGACTCATAGAATGGTTTGGGTTGGAAGGGACTTTTAAGATCACCTAGTTCCAACCCCCTGCTATAGGCAGGGACACCTCCCACAAGACCAGGTTGCTCAAAGCCCCATCCAGCCTGGCCTTGAATGCTTCCAAGGAGGGGCATCAACTAACAATCTGGGTAATCTGTTTCAGTGTCTCACCACCCTCACAGTAAAGAATGTCTTCCTAACATCTAGTATAAATCTACCCTCTTCCAGTTTAAAACCATCTCCCCTTGTCCTGTCACTATATGCAATTATGAAAAGTCCCTCCCCAGCTTTTCTGTAGGCTTCCTTGAGGTACTGAAAGGCCACTACAAGGTCCCCCCAGAGCCTTCTCCAGACTGAGGAGCCCCAGCTCACTCAGCTTGTACTCATGTTGAGGTGCTCCAGCCCTCTGATCATCTTTGTGGCCCTCTTCTGGTCCCACTCCAACAGCTCCATGTCCTTCTTGTGTTGGGGGCCCCAGAACTGGATTCAGTACAGTGGGGTCTCACAAGAGCAGAGTAGAGGGGCCAAATCACCTCCCTCAACATGCTGGTCACACTAAGTACTACCAAAGACCTTATGTCAGCCTCTCAGAAGTTTCACAGCTGGACTGTAGTCTCTAGATCTCTTGTCTCTTTCCTAATAATGTTAAAATAAAAAACACTGAAGCTAAATGTCCTCAATTAGAATTTAATCTATGCAAATTAACTATATTTTTTTTAATACAGAAAACACATTCATGTACTTAAATTCGTTCTACCTCATCCCACTCTCTCTGTATACTGTTTGTGCTTTAAGCCATTCCAATCTATCTCCAATTAGTGATAACAAATAAGCTGATAGATCTATAAACTGATAGACTTTCCACCTGTCAATAATAATAATAAAATTAAAATTAGCAGACATAAGAAAACAACAAAGTGCTACCCATCAGATTTTAAATATAAACAAAACCTATTATTGCAATTTAATGGTGCAGACATTGAACTTGATCTTGAACTGACTGCAACTGAAGGAGCCCTGTAGTGAATACACTCACAGCTTAAGAGTACAAGTACCTGTCACTGTTTGCATCCACCCTAGAGAATGTGGTACTGATAACAGCACTGTTATTCCCCGAGGTGGTGAAAAAACAACAGAGATGAGCCTGCTCCCCAGTACACAGAAAGCAGCTGTCCTTTCTCCATAGTGTCCAGGTTCTCAGGACATCCCCAGAACACTGCCTGGCTCTTCTCAGCAAAACTTCCTGGCTTGCACTGCCACACTACGAAATGCAGCCAGGCCAGCACAAGTGCAGTAATGGGCAGCAAATGGGGAGAAATAGAGCAAGATTTAAAACAAGAGAAAATAAGCACGAAGTTGGAATCCTTGAGGATACGGACACCCAGTGGAAAACCTTTTTTGAGCTTTACTAGTGACTGACAATATGCCACAGCAGTGTTTATCTCAGTCTATTTGCACCAACCTAAAATTAAATGTTTTACAGTCCATCTGGTATTTGTTTACATTGACGGCATGCTTTATTATTATATAATTTGGCTGATTGGATCAGAAGCCTTTTTTTTTTTTTTTTTTTTTTTTTAAATGACAGCCTACCTCAAAAGGCACTTCATTTATTGAGGGAACTGCAACATGAATTATTGACTAGGTACATTTGCTTGCTGATAACCAAGTATGAGGAATACTACTTTTTTAATGTCAAGGGTAAGAATGTTTAATAAACTACCACAGAGAGGGTGTGCTCTAGGAATATATGATTCAAATTTGAAGGTTTTAATTAAATAGAAATTTCATTTCATGCAGGCAGTTATTCAATTAATTGCATGCAGAGATTAGCAAGACCTGCTAGCACATAATCAATGGGCAAAGCTGGGAATTTGTTATTCCATATGGTTTATATTTCACCCTGAATCACCCTGACTTCAGTATGGAGAGTTGTGGAATAACTCATGTTTGTAAATAGCATTTTCATCCCCTTGGACTTCTGTAAAACTACCTCTTCAGTGCTAGGACCATGTGCAAGTCTATAAGAAAGCCACTTGTACTGGATCTGTAACTGGACAAGAAGTTGGCCATAAAGATTAAAATTAAGGGACTGTCCATCTAATTAATAATTCTTAAATACTATTCATTAAATGGCAGACTGAGAAGGCATGGTATTACAAATGGGGACCAAAGCAAACAACAGACCACAACCCTCAGTCTCAAGTCCGGTCTGCACAACAGCTACCTTGTTTGGGAAATTCATAGAATCATAAAGAGTGGAAAACACCTCTAAGGTCACCTAGTCCAACCATCCACCTACCATCAGTATAGCCTACTGAACTGTACCTCTAGGTTCTACATCTACATGTTTCTTGAACGACTTGGTGAATTTACCACCACTCTGGGCAGTCTGTACCACTGCCTGACTACTATTAGTTCAGTAATAAGGATACCATCTGCACACAGACAAAATGAAGTCACCCATCATTACAGCTTCTCAGTCTGCTGCTATTTCAGAATACTGTACAGTCAATGAGTTTTACCCGTTACAGACAGTTGCGTAGTTCTAAAATTGTAATTTTAGATTCCTATTGATAGCCATTCCATTGAAAATACTACATCACTGGAATGTAACTTTTGATACAACGTCCTGTCTCCAGCTTAAGCTCTCTTTTCAGTCCACTTTACATCCCGATATCACAAGTTCCCTTTGGCTTGACATTGTCCTTTGCATTTGAGAAACTCCACACGTAAAGTTACTTGTCCACCTTCAGGCATTCCAGTTTCCACATTTCCTTTCAGACCTCTCATTTTTGCATTTTGGAACACCAAGGTTTTGCCTGCAATTAATAATTACTAATTTTATGACATCCTATTATCTGGAATCTACTTTTTCATTTAGGTTGGTCTTCTGCACCCATGATAATCTTCATCTTATCCTCACACAGAATACATACAGCAAACCTTTTACTAATAATCTTAACAGATTTCTCTGCATGCCCTCAGTGTCTGCATTTCTTGCAGCTTACAGCACAGTATCAAAAATTAAAGCCATCAGTCTTTACATTTTATCAGTTATATTTGGAGCATCATTATCTCTATGGTCAGATAATGTAAATACATTCATTCTTAAACTGAGGAAAAAAAAAGCCGGTGAAATTATAAAATGCAAAAAGTCATGTATACGGATTGGTTCTACTTGGAGAGAATGCTTGATTTTATTTAAGGGAAGAAACACTTATAGGATGTTAACAGCACTTGGCATCTGGGAACATTGAGAATGTGCATAGTCACTGAAAAACAAATGAGGTGTGCTATTTGCTATTCGTAGTTACATATATATGTCTATGCATTAGTCAAAACATCTCGAACTTAAATATTACTACACAGCTTCTTAAATCAAATGCTGGGCTCCTTTTATTGCTCCCATGGCCATTACTGATATATTAGTCAAGCCACAAACCAATTTCAAACCCTAACCATTGAAGTACAACTTTGTCAATCAAATGCTGGGCTTCTTTTGTCATGCCCATAGCCAAGTCTATTAGTAAAGCCACAAACTCAATTTCATCAACGACTGTTTTTTTACTAACCTCCAAAATAGCTTGTTCTTGTTGTACTTATACATTCCTATGCAAGCAGAACAACTCCTTCCCTTGCCCAGCTGGCAGCATGGGCCTGAAACACCACCCCTGGGTATGGTTGGCCCTCTGGGCTGCCAGGGCAGAATGCTGACTCAGATTCAACTTACCATCAGCAAGATTCCCCAGATCTCTTTCCATGGGAGCAAGCTCCCCTGCCTCTTGTCCCCAAGTCTATATGTATATCTAGGGTTGACCCATTCCAGGTGCAGAATTCAACACTTGCTCTCATTAAACTTCATGTCCTTGGTGACTTCCAAGCCCCCTACTTTGTCAGGATCAACAATACTTAAATACCTTCAAATGCTAACAAGAGAGCTGGAGCACCTCTCCTACAAAGAAAGGCTGAGGGAACTGGACTTACTCTGAGGAGATACCATTGTGGCCTTCCAGTACTTGCAGGGAACTTGTAAACAGGAGGGGGACCAACTTTTCACATAGGCAGATAGTGACAGGATAAGGGGGAATGGTTTTAAACTAAAGGAGGGGAAGTTTAGGCCTGGTATTAGGGGAAAATTCTTTACTCAGAGAGCAGTAAGGCCATGGCACAGCTGCCCAGAGAAGCTGTGGTGCCCCATCCCTGTAGCACTCAAGGTCTGGTTAGGGGGCTCTGGGCAGCCTGAGCTGGTGGGTGGCAGCCCTGCCCACGGCAGGGGGTTGGAACTGTGTTGGCTTTAAGGTTCCTTCCAACCCAAACCATTCTGTGATTCTATTGTGATGACATTTCACAAGTGAAGTAGATGATTCATTTTCCATTTCCATCAACAGTTCACAATTATAGCACCTACAGATATTTTTCAAGATGATTAATTTTTGAAAGCTGTAATGTATGCACCAATGCCGAACAGTTCAGCTCATGATGTAAACAGTTTCTGGTTATTTGAAAGTGAACAGTTCTTAATTAGTACGCTATAAGATCATAGAATATATTTTCTGGGACAAGCTCATTTCAGAGAACAAGGCTAAAACAAATTAGTTGCAAGCCTATATATTTTTCTTCTGCACTGAGTACAATCTCGCATACACAAAGGGGCGTGCTTCAAACTATTCTTGGTCAACCATATGTGCCAATGTTGAAAAAAAATCAGTAACTATAAAGCAAAGCAAAGTACTTGTGCTATTCTCCATAGAGCTGACCAAGACATATTGCTGCTTAATAGTGTTAATAATACTTTCTTCATAAAAGCATATAGTATTAAGTATAAATTATACTTCATACAGAAAGTATTATTAACATCATTAGGATATTAAAACCTATTTATTTTTAATAAATCTTTCAGGTATCTTGAGTTGGGACATCTCAGCTCTGAATCAAAGACTGACAGACGTCAATTACATGGAAGAGATTGATGACTTCTCAGGAAAATGAATATAAATTATTATATATAAATTATATGTAAATATATAAATACCTCTGCCTCTAGGGTTGGTTTTTGTTCTGTGGGGTTTTTTTAATTAAATAATTATATCTCTGTGTGTTGCATTATCACCATCTACTGTTCACTTGTTTATTCATCCTTTTTTTCTACAGACTAGTGTTTAAGAAGTTAAATGCCATACTGCTACTAATCTAGATAGAATCACAGAATTGCTCAGGTTGGAAAAGATCCTGAAGATCATCGAGTCCAACTACAACCTAACAACACTACCCCAACTCCAACAACCCTCCACTAAATCGTGTCCCTGAGCATCACATCCAAACAGTTTTTAAACACATCCAGAGATGGTGATTCAACCACCTCTCTTGGCCACCTGGGCACACTGCTGGCTCATACACATGATGGCTCATATTCATATTCCAGATGAATTTTTACAGAGGAACAAGCCAAGAACCAAATATTCTGGTTATCCTCTATACCTTTTGAAGATTTAATTCCACCAAACACCAAATCATCTAAACCAAGCATCTTTCTATTGTAATTTCTTTGCACACACTCGATACATTTGACTTTTAACTGAGCTCTGCTAATTAACATTCCCTTTCAGAAGAAGCAGTCATAGTTACAGAAGTAAAGTTTGGATACAGCATTTTGTGTATTCAAACATTAGAATGGGATTAAACATCTCTCAGTTAACAAGTTACACATACTTCTCTTCAACTTGAAGTCTTCAGCTATAGCACAAGCCATAAAGAATTCTGATTATGCTGAAACTAGTGTGAATTCACATACTACCATGTATCACCCACATATCACCTCATCCATATGCCTCAGTTTACAGAAAACAGACAATTTGGAAGAGCGGGAAGTGGCAAAGGAAAACCAGACACACTGATAATCACTGTAGTATGAATTTATTCCATATAAATTCAAACTAAAACATTTTCTGGTGTAAAACATAATTGGTTCTTTACTGAGCATAAACATATTTTGTAAGCAGAATTATGTTCCCTTCAACGTTGCAAGGATATTTATGTCAGCAGTATTGTTTCGTCTGTGAAACTAATTCCCATAAGTAATTTAAATACTAATTGCTTCAACTTTAATGAGAAAACTCATTCTTCCTACATGTCTCTTTCCAGCAGGCATCTCCTTCAGTGTTTATTACTGATATGCATTGAATTATCCACAGTACCAAAAAGAAAAGAAAAAGCAGAGAGGTGGGGTGAGGGGAGTGAGTAGAGAGAGATAAAAGGGTGGCTTACAGCTTCATAAAAGCTTATTACTGAGAAGTCTACAAGCGTAGACAAAGCTGATCAAGCAATACTAACTGAGGAAATTAACTGTATATATATCTATTGTAAAATTAAAGTCTTCTAAAGCTCTCCGGAGTATGACATTGTGATCCCAGAAATCCAGGAATTATGTGCAAATCAAAAAGTAACTAACCGTCTACACTGTAAAGATATTTCAGAACACACGAAGGACACACCAAGTAGGTGAAGGAAACACTGAAGTAGGAATTATATTTACTCATGCGCCACATAAGCAGAACAACAAAAAGGAAAAAAGGAAATAAAAACACACTAGTTGTCCAGATTCTGGATGAAATCCAGATTTCATTTCACTCATGGCGGTTGTTTTCTCGTTACAAGGTGCTGAATGCAACAAAGAGCTGGTTCTGCATGGAAGAAATACAATATCCCTGATGGAGACTTCAGAGAAAATACCTCGTTGACACAGGCAGCTCCAAAAGTAATGCCTCCTGTTTTATCATGTTGGCCCACAACATCAGTGGCTGATGTTTAATAGTTGTTGGCAGTAGAGGAGGCACTTTTCCACCAATATTCTCTTACGTTTTGCAGTTGTGTGACAGATGGCAGCAGAGGGGCAGTCTGATAAAATGGTGCCTGACATGGAAGTGCAGATGAAGCAAAGGTGCAAACTGAATTCCTTCATGCAGAAAAAACAGCACTAGCTAAAATTCATTGATGCTTGCAGGAGACTCATGGTGACCAAGCAGCGGATGTAAGCGCAGTAAAGTGGTGGGTGGTGCCTTTCAGCAGTGCTGACAGCGGGTCACCTCTGCTGGGGCAGATTGTGATGAGCACAGCATGCAGGCTCTCTTGTTCATCACTGCTGAAACTGCATAGCTAATGGTGGTGACCATGTGGAAAAACAGTGTTTTGTAGCTGAGAATTTGCTCTAACAGTGTTATTGTACTCTTTTATCTGTTGTAGTTTCCATGGAAATAAATTGAATGCTTTGCTTATGGAATGACCTACGTACCACGATCTACAATAGGCAGGTGTATACAAATAATGCAGAACCTAACAGAATTGGTCACAATTTGGCCTGAAGTAATAATACTGTAACTCTCCATTTTCTTACTAAAATTAGCTTACAACAGCATAAAAATTGAATGTCGGTTTCAATAAAATGAATCAGACAGTGGAGATCTCAAGGCATTTCCTTAATTACAAAATCATTAAGTTCCGTCTCTGCTGTACACCTCAAAGCACCGATAATTCACCAGCAATGCCTTAAGCACAACTCTGTGCTCAGTGCTGAAAATACTGCTTGTAAACATTACAAAGAAGGAATTAAGTCAACTACCAGCCCTGCTTGCTGCCTGCATACAAGATCACAGCCTAGTTAGTTGTGATCCCCTATGGGAGCTCAGCTTTATGGGGATGGTATACAGAGTAAATTCCATGTCCATTTGTACGTACACTCTTAAAGTAAAGAGCAGGAGCTAATGTTAGGAAGTTTCTGTAGGGACTCCGGCATTTATTTAGCTCTTGACTCCCCTAACATTCCTCATAGAATATGAAAATCAGGCTTAGCCACTTGAGTGGAAAGTAAGTGAAGGCCAATTTCTTCAGCTACCTCAGCTAAATCATCAAGAAGTCCCTGTCCATGTCACAGTGTTAGCTCTTATCTGGGGCTGAGAAAGGCTTTGCAACTAAGTAGTGACACACGGTGTCCCAAACCTTACATCCAGCAGCAGAGGCACACCTGGCTAAAATAAGCCAAAACAGCACACCGAGAAGAACTTACATTAAAATAAGTGATTATTGGGAAGGTCCTCTATGAACTGCACCTTTGCTCAGTTTCCAAGGAGATCACGAATATCTCTTCATGCACCTAAAATGACCTGAAGGATTTTAACTTTCTTTCTTTTATTAAATGAGGGAGTCCAGAAAAGGCCAACAGCATGATTAGATGAACAAGCACACAGTGACTGCGAGGAAGTCATTTGTTACCGCTTTAATCAATTTGGTTTCAAACAACCGTTCCCTTGGAATGCCTTCAGAGAAGCAAAAGGGGCAGCACACAGGGATTTAGCGACAAAGCAATCTGCTGGCTGTCGCTTGGATATTCATGAGTTACAAAACTCTTCCGCCTTTAGATTTTATTTCATTTGTAATAAGAATTCATAAATAATTGAAAGCCATGTGATAAATAATTCAGCTAAGTGCACAGTTTCCAAGGAATCCTAGCGTGAGCCTGGATTAATGGCATTATGCAAGGCAGGCGCAGAAGTCGGCTGACACCCCACAAGTACCACCCGCAGGAGCAGCCTGGGGAGCCTGGCACATCCCAGTGTGTGCTTTCCACCAAGGGCACCTGTGAGCACCTGATGAATATGGATGAGTCAGAAGTCCCTATCCGCCTATTGCGTACTTCAGCTGCTTGCCTACGCAGGGCTACGAGCAAGAGAAGCTTAGCCCAGTGCTCCAATTCATGCAGCTGATCAGGAGGTTCACCATCTGTATGGAAAGCACTGTCCTTCAGGCTATTGTGAATCTTTGTTATAAAAAGGGATTGGGTTTAGCCATAATTACCTGTTGTAAGTAACTGATAAACTACTCAAGGGCGCAAGGATAAAAGTGACTGCGTGGGGTATTATCGCATGTTCGCCAGAAACAAAAGCAAGCACCTCAAAAACTGAGATACACCTTAGCAAAAATCACATGCCAGTCAAGGAAGCTGCAAGAAAAACCAAATTCCTTGTCCTGCACTTGGAAGTTGATTTGTAAATTTTATCAAGTAATTTTTTTTCTGAACATTCAAGCAAACTCAAAGTCACACTGACTCTTTGTTTGAAAAACTCATCCAAACTCTTGGAAACAATATTGAAAAGCTCTCCTCGTCTCTCAAGCTAGAGATTGTATTTGAGCAAAACACTGAGATGGTAGGATTTTATACCATGGTACTGCCTCGATAACTTCTGAGCTGATGAATAAATTTCACTTGTAACGTTGCCAATAAAATTGGTGTTGTAGTCACACATACAAGTGACTTGAGCTTCCTAGCAAATTAGATCAAGTATGCTTCAAAGCATTTACATACTACAAGCTGACAAAGAACTGAACACAGAAAACAAAGATCAAGTAAACTGGTAAGTTGGAGATGAATTCAAAGTACATAGGTTGCCCCCAAAGTACTTTGTACTTATTATCATGGTAACTACAATAGATACAAAGAGCACAATAACACTATTTGATAGAGCACAAAACAGCTTTTTTTCAACATAGTCAACACCATTAACTATGCATTTTTGCCAACAATGAACAGAAACCTGCACGGCAGGCTCATCAAAATCTGCATGGCCAAACAAGAACGTGGCTTGTCATTCATCTCACTGTCACCACTGGTGAGACACCACCCACCTCACTGTGCTCATATCCACTGGCTGGTCTGCACAAATATTCAGCAAGTGTCAATGAACGTCCCTATTTCTTTTCATATGGAGGAATTCTGTTGCACATCTTTGCTTCATGTGCACATCCAGAAGTTGGAGCAAGAACCTACACTTTTTATGTGATTATTACAAAACTCGGGAATGTAATTTGTTCCCTGACAAGAGGTAAGTGAGATCCTTAAAACCAATGGCTTGTCTGAAATAACTCCACAAGGCACAATCTCAATCCAGAATGCTAATCACTGGGCTGGTTTCCTCCTTCTTCATCTTGGATAACACACTTTGGGAAAGGAGAAAAAACAAGTTGTGCAGGCAGAGAAGCTGGTAGAAGTACAAGGGAACACTTAAGACCAGGCGTACATACACCACCACAGCATTAGTAGTTCAAATCCATGTTATCTGTATAGCACACAACTCAGCTGTATCACACCAGAGCTCAGCAAGTCAGCAGTGTGTATGTAAGTATTTTGCTTGGAACATTCTGAACCATCTCTGAAACAATAAAAAACAGAAATCTAATTCTGTTGAGGTCACTTGGGACTTTAGTAGCTCAATTCTCCATTTACTGCCCAAGTACTCTCAGATCTCTAAGATTTTTAGTTTCGTTTTGTTATTAATAAACATAACTTGAATCACACTCTGAAATGTATTACTCTGGAAGAGTACGAAACGTGATGGAAAATAAAAAGATATTTTTCATCTGAAAATGTACCTATTTCCCAAAGGAAAATCTATCAAGCAGTAAGCAGTATATTTTATCACCTCAAAAACTACATAGAGTTAAAGAGAAGAAAGTACCCACGCTCTATTTTGTTATGCTGCTCGAGCTTTCACATCACTGGGGCCTCTATTTTTGTCATCTTCTAGCATAAGGCTGGATGTTAGGGGGAAGTTCTTCACTAGGAGAGTGGTTAGGCCCTGGAACAGGCTGCCCAGGGAGGTTGTGGATGCCCCGTCCTTGGAGGTGTTCAAGACCAGGTTGGACGGGGCCCTGGGCAACCTGATCTAGTAAATGTGTACGTTTGGTGGCCCTGCCAGGCAGGGGGGTTGGAACTACATGATCCTTGAGGTCTTTTCCAACCCGGGTCATTCTGTGATTCTGTGATAGAAATGGCAGAAAGTTGGGGAATCTGCTCTTCAACTTAAATCGTGGCTCAGAGGAGCAGAGAATAACGGTGATACACGAGTTCTCTCTAGTGATAAAACGATGAACTGCATTATACAGCCGTTCGCCAGAAATCCTGTCAGAATTCCTTTTGAAGTTTCATTTATACAACCCAGTTATTAAGAATAGGACCGGTACGGTCGTGTTTCTTTTTGGACACCTCAGTAACAGTGTCAGTCCTTACAGTGGCATAAAATTATTCCTGAATTCCAATCAGGTGTTACCAAGTATTTGCTGAAAATAAATAAGAAATCATCGGAAATAAAGAGAGAAGTGTAATGAAGTATGTTCAGAAAGTCTTACACTTTCATGCTCACATTTAAAATGTCAATGCTTTAATGAGCGCTGAATGAGCCATTACAGAACTAGATGCTGTATCTACGTCAGTTCTGGATAAATACCAGGTCCTTCACAGTGTGCATTCTGCATTAGCAACTTGTCCAAGGCATGACATTGGGAATAAGCCCATCCAACCTGGCCTTGAACACCTCCAGGGACGGGGCATCCACAACCTCTCTGGGCAGCTGTTCCAGCACCTCACCACTCTCATAGTAAAGAACTTCCCCCTGACATCAAACCTACCTCTTCCCTCCTTCTCTCATAAACTATTTTAGATAAAGCAGACAACATAAATTCTGCTCTTATCTTCAGCCCTCACTACTGCTGAACAGTAAACTCTGCAACACAACACTAAACTTTAGAAACTAATCAATGCAAAGAAAACATCAACAATGCAAGAATGATGGTCCAAACCACTTTTATTTAAAGTATGTAAAGAGCTTACTTACAATTCGTCTCCTTGTTTTGCTTTCTTGTCAGAAACCAGATACACGCTTCCAAAGCTTCCGTTGCCAAGCTTCCTCTGAATAGTGTATCTCCTTGCGATAGCAGCATCTGAGCAAGCAGAATTAGATCTGGAAACGCTGACGTGCTTACCAGTTTCTTGAAATTTCAGCATTGCTCCGTGTAACAGAAACTGCCCAAACGTCTCTAGAATGCAGTTTCCAAATCCTTTTCCTCTTCTACAGAAGTTCAGAAGAAATATTTGAAACAGAAAGAAGAAGATTTATTAATGCAATATTATTAACTAGAAAGCTGTTTGTTCTTTCATTTGCCCTTCAGCTTCCACCATCTTTCTGCCATCCGTCAGCACTTATGACCTCAAATTGTGGCACTGGAAGTTTAGGTTGGATATCAGGGAAAACTTTACAGAAGGGGTGGTTATGCACTGGAATAGGCTCCACAGGGAGGTGGTTGAGTCATGTGTCTAAAAGCCATGTGGATGTGGTGCTCAGGGATAGGGCTGAGTGGAGGGTTGTTAGAGGTAGGGCAGTATTATTAGGTTATGGTTGGACTCGATGATCTTTAAGGTCTTTTCCAACCTGAGCAATTCTCTAACTCCATGTGATAGCGCCTGTGTGACTGACTGCTACCACCTTCTGCCAGCCACAGCTTCCTGCATAACTCCTGGTGCCAAGGGCTTGCCTTCCTGCAAACACGGAGCCTCAGTGACGGTTATGAGCTTGAAACCTCTTAGTTACGAGTACCCAAACGCGCACCAACCTGTTTCAATACCCAGCTGCTCCCCTCAGCCCCCTCCCGTGCACAGAGCGCCGGTGCGGCCCGTCAGCTGCAGCCCGCGGGGCCTGAGCGGTGCCGTAGTCAAGGCGACGCCGCGCATGCTCACCGAGCCCGGCCCGAGGGCCGCTTCCGCCGCCGCCGCCATGGGCGTCCCGGGGCTGACGGGCTTGGTGGAGGAGCGCGGGGCGTTCTTCGCCGAGCTGCGGCTGCGGGACACCAAGCTGGTGATCGACGGCAGCAGCCTGTACTACCACCTCTTCTTCGCCTCCGACGCCGATTGCCGCCGCGGTGGAGATTACGGCCAATTCGCGGCGGCCGCGGGCGAGTTCTTCGCCGCGCTGCGGTCGTGCGGCGTGGCCGCCTTCGTGGTGCTGGACGGCGGGCGCGGGGCGGCGGACAGGAAGCTGTGCACGCTGATGGAGCGAGCCGCAGAGCGGCTGCGGCGGGCACACGGGCTGTGCCAAGGGGACCGAGGCCGCGTGCTGCCGCTGCTGGCGCGGCACGTCTTCGTGCAGGCGCTGCGCCGGGCGGCCGTGCCCTTCGTGCAGTGCTGGGCCGAGGCCGACCGCGAGGTCGCGGCGCTGGCCAACCGCTGGGGCTGCCCCGTGCTGTCCCTCGACAGCGACTTCTTCATCTTCGAGCTGACGGGCGGGTACTGCCCGCTGAGCGCGTTCCGCTGGCGGGACGTCCGCGCCGAGCCTTCGGGACGCTACATCCCCGCGCGGCGCTTCGAGGCGGACACGTTCTGCCGGCACTTCGGGAGGCTGAGGAGGAGCGTGCTGCCGCTATTCGCCGGCATCAGCGGCAACGACTACGTGGACGTGGCGGCGTTCGAGGGGCTCTTCGGCGAGGTGCGGCTGCCCGGGAGGCACGGCCGGGCGCGGGGGCTGCTCGGCTGGCTGGCGGGCTTCACCGGGCCCGAGGAGGCGGCGGACGCCGTGCTGAAGCGGCTGGGAAGGCGGCGGAGGGACGCGGCGAGGGAGCTGCTGCGAGCCGCGCTGGAGGACTATGCGCCGACAGAGGAGAACCTCGAGGAGTTCTTCATGGACGGCCGATACCGCTGCCACGAGGCCGAGGCCTCGGGGCTGCCGCCGTGGATGCTGGGCGCGTTGGCCAGAGGCGAGCTGGCCCCGCTGGTCACAAACGTGGCGACGCTGAGGAGCACCTTCCTCCACGTCCAGGTGGAGGACATGAGGCGGCCCAGCGCGCACTGTGCCGCGCTGCCCATCCGGCAGGTGCTGTACAGCCTGCTGCTCTGCACAGCTCCCAACCCACAGTGTAAGGCACAGGGCAGTGCGCTGCCGCCTGTGTGTGAGTTCGACCGAGTCCAAAAGTCAATTAAAAAGACGTTTGTTGAAGCAGCGAGCCTCCCCGCGCCTTTTGGGGATGATGGTTTTGCTTTGGACAAGTTAGTGGAGGTAAGTGGTTGTCGTAGCAGGTTAACAGTGTGGCACACGCTTAAGAGGTGCTGTGTTTGACAGCAGGGTGCTAAAAGTGATGGCTGAACCCAGAGACTTCAGTGAGCAAATCCTCTGCACACATACAGTTGTGCTTCCGATGGCTGAGAAGCTAGGCACATTTCATGACTCCCCCCACCAAGTGCACCAAGCCAAATGACACGACCAGCTGGCATCATGTATATATAGCATTGCCTGAATCATCCCATGTAAGCCCTTCTCCTGTCCTTCCTGTTCTGTTAAACTAATATCTGCTTTTGTCGTTTTAGGAGAGGACTCACAGTTCTGTGACATTTAGAAAGGTGCAGTTCAACACTACAAAGTTTAACTTGCATTTGATCAAGTTACGGATGTTTCAGAGCGAAGTAAAATGCTTTCTTTTGCTAAATATCAGCATTATTTCATCTGTAAAGCTTGCAGCTGTGCGGCAGTTCCTCCTGCTACGAGTACACATCCTGCTAAATATGCTTCCGTGTTCCTTGCCAAGCAGAACAGCACCTGAAAAACACAACTTGTAATCAAAGGAAGGTTGTACTAGGTTAGTTCTAGTCAGCATTAGCAATGCGGCATATGTACGTTTTTATGGTCTCTTATGGTTTAGGCTGTTCCTTGCAATGGGAAACACCCAGGGCTCATACCTGTTGCTGAAACTTTTGGGAATCCAGTCTGTGCTCTTTTATACTACACATAGAATCGTAGAATTGCTCAGGTTGGAAAAGACCTTAAAGATCATTGAGTCCAACCGCAGCCTAACCATAGTACCCTAACTCTATCAACCTTCTGCTAAACCATATCTCCGAGCACCACATCCAAATGGCTCTTAAACACATCCAGGGATGGCGACTCAACCACCACTCTGGGGAGCCTATTCCCAATCCAGACTCACAATGCACTCATGTTGCAGTTGAGCATCTTGCTCCAGTTCTGCGGTGTGCTCTGCGTGGTTTGTAGCACTGTGTCTTAAATAGCACAGCAAAGAAGGAACGTGCTATGAGCTCATATATTGCAGATGAGAAAGGTGAACTGTACACTGAAGTTTTCACTGTGATAACAGTGTGCTCTTGAAGATGTGATGTTACACAGACACGTTTGCCATACCAAGGTAACTTTAATGCGTCACGCCTGCTGCATTTTCTAAGTAAGTCAACTTTTGCACAGGAATGTAACGTAAATCACCTGATTAGTAGGAGACTGAAACCTATTAAAATCCAGCTGACCTCGGGAAATTGTGAAAATTGCCTTTTTAGGTGGTATTTCAAAAATGCTGCCTGATCACAGTATCTGTGACGCTTAAATAACTATTTTACTTAAAAGCACAAAGTGTTAGCTAGTTTAAACCATCTGATTTGCATTCTGGAAATGACTCACAACAAATGAAGTCTGTTTTTTTTTCCCCCTCAAGATCTTTTGCTTATTTGCAGGTGCCTGTGTTGCGCCGTCAGCTGCTTCTGCTGGAGACTTTAGGAGTGAAAATGAGTTTGCTAGAATCTGTCCCTGCCCACTTGCAGCTCCCTGTTGCTGTAACCTGTTACTGGACACGTTGTTCGGAACCTAAAGTGAATCTGCATCACTTAAAGGCTCTACTTCTAATGATAGTATCTGGAGAACTGCACAGGATAACAAATGATCCAGGTATGTCCCCAGAGAACACCTCTAGAGGTGGCGTTTTTTAGGAAGAGTCCCTGATTTGATGCCAAAGATGATGCGTGCCAGGGTTATTCTGTTGATTTAGGCTCTAAACTCACAGAAACTGCTTGAAAATGGCTGCCACCTGCTTCTTGAGCAGGGTAGAGCAAGTTGGCAGTCTTCTGAGGTGGATTCACTCCCAGAAAAGTGCAGAAAAGCAGCCGACATAGAATCATAGAATTACCCAGGTTGGAAAAGACCTTGAAGATCATCAAGTCCAACCGCAGCCTAACCAGTACCCTAACAACCCTCTGCTAAATCATACCTCAGAGCACCACATCCAAATGGTTCCTAAATACATACAGGGACAGCAGCTCAATCACGTCCCTGGGGAGCCCATTCCAGTGTTTAATGACACATGTTTTTTTCTCCATTGTATGAATCAACTAAATGTCTAGACATGAAGGTAGGCTTCCAGAAATACAACTAAACTGGTCGTTTGTAGGCCCTGTACATTGCAGATACTTTTCATCTTTTCACACAACACTTATTTGTCATTTTCTATTCATAACCTAGATCTCACAGTTCTCCACCCTGAAGACAACAGTATTGCTTATAATGAATTTCTAAAATGGAAGGAAGAGAAACTGCAAAACAAAGACTTTGATTTAGATGCTGCACATGGCTTTTGCCAGTGGCAGTGCTGTCTTGAGATGGGATTGTATCTCAACCAGCTACTCTGCAGTCCTCTCCCTGAGCCAGACTTAGCTAGGTAAGGACATTTCGGAGCTCTGCTTTCCACAGAAGCTCCTGCTGAAATGATTTCACATGTTGCTTTATTGTCTGCGTCATAAACTCCTTTGGGCAGTTTTACCACACTTCGGACTCCTTTCTTTAAAGGTGGGGATATAGAGAAAAACCTAATTAAAATATTCCTTAGGGGCCCGCTGTTGAATACTGTACGTAGTTAAGATGCGGTTTGGGGTATATGGTTTGTTCTCCCCACTGAGCTGCATGTTTCTGTACTTTGCTGAGATCTGATATCAAATGAGAATGCTCTCCTTCCTTTGAGCAGGCTTTACAGTGGGACCCTCGTGCACGGACTGTATCAAGAGCTGAAGTCAACACCTTCCGTGGAAAATGTGTTCAGTCCTTCTCCGAAAATGACTGCGCTTTATCAGGTTCTGTTGAAAACAGTCATGTCAGCTCTACCTCCGGACTTCTTTCAGAAGAAAACAGAGGCCAGATCTGAGTCCTGCAAAAAGAAAAAAGCATCTAAAAAGACAAAGGCCATCAGGTGCGCTGTATCTGAAACTCAGCGTTTATGTGATGTTAACAGGTTTGCATCACTCAGTGTGGATGACTGAAGTCATTACTCCTAAAATCATTTCTAATGCCATGGAGACAGAAGAAATTACATTTAAAATGTGACTTTAATGGAATTTGCTTGGCTGTTTGGCTGTTTTCATGCAAGTTCCTGATATTTTTTTATAGTATTTATTTTTTTACCAACAAGTCTCACTTCAGGATTTAGTATTTTTGTAATTAAAACTCCTGTAAGAAAGGTGCCACATACAACTTGTCTTGGTGTCTGAGCTTTGTGTGTGCGGAAAGTGGGGCTGGCTGGTTGGATGATTGAAAGGTGTCTAATTGAAAATGAGAGTGAAGAACTTCAGCATTTCAGTGTTTCTTGTTCTGAACACTTAAGGTTTACTATCCCTACCTTTCCCTGAATGCTTCTAACTTGGAAAACATCCCTTTTTCAAGCTCGTGTCTGAGAAGCAGCTATCTATGCTGCTGTGTGGTTACAGTCTTACAAATCAAATTGAAATTGACAATTTTTTCTTCACTAGGAGAGTGGTCAGGCCCTGGAACAGGCTGCCCAGGGAGGTTGTGGATGCCCCGTCCTTGGAGGTGTTCAAGACCAGGTTGGATGAGGCCCTGGGCAACCTGATCTAGTAAATGTGTATGTTTGGTGGCCCTGCCAGGCAGGGGGGTTGGAACTACATGATCCTTGAGGTCCCTTCCAACCCAGGTTATTCTGTGAATCTGTGTGATTCTGTGATTTAAAAAATACTGCCTTCACAGATGGTAGAATATTTGTAGTTTTAGGGAGAGGTAGCAGTCACTGCTGATCTGGGTGTTCAAAGGAAAGGTCCCCTCCACCCTTCATGCTACTGATGCTGCTTGGAGTAAGTGGGCTGAGTTGATTGCACAACGAGCTTAGATAGGGAACCTCAGTCGTCCAGGAATCCTAGAGGCGATCATGGACTGACCTGAAGGTAAAAAACTTCAGAACATCACCAGGAGGTGTAATGTGCTGAAGAGGCTCCATTGTACAAGGAACTACCAGAAAATGAAATCTGCCCCACTCATGGATGGATCATGTATTGGGAGACGTTGCAGATGGAAAGCTGCTGTGTGGAGCCCCACACAACAAGTTGCAGAGGCCCCAGAAGGAAAAGGAGAATCAAGCCAATTTGCAGAGGTAAAGTGTGTCCAGCTGGCCATGGATGTCGCTGAACAGGAGAAGTGGCCAGTGCTTTATACTGGCTCATGGATGGTGGCAAATGCCTTATGGAGGTGGTTACAGCAGTGGGAACAAAACAACTGGCAGCAGAGGGGTAAACCTTAAAAGTGCATTTTACAGAGCACTGGCCAATAACCATCATGTTTATGATTCCACATAGCAAACAGTACCACTTAAATATTAAAAATCCTCACCCTTAACACTGTACATAATTGACATACTGAAATGGAAGAAAACACAATGGTTGGTCTGTCATTCAAAGCGTAACTGCAGCAAGGAAGTTCAAGCTAAGGAAGAAGAACTAACAAGCTGAACCCCTCGCTGAAAATTCAGAAATCCTAAATGTGGGGAAAATCCCACAACCCAACAACCTCTGAAAAGAAAACATTAAAGTATGCAGTACAAAGACCTGTGAATATGCCTGGAAAATTAAGCTTCCCTGTCTTTAGGCTCATCACCATACACTGTGTTAGCGTTTTCTACATGGAAAACCTAGACCTCAAGAACTACAGGAATAGTTTCTGATATTGTACAGCTGAGTCTTGATACTTTCATAATACATTCAATGAGAAATTGATACATTTATATCGTGTATTTAACTCATGGGAAAACTATTCTTGAGACGTAGTCCGAAATAGCAGGTAACTGAGATAGTAGGCAGTAATCGTCAGTCCTGAACTGCTACTTTCCCACTTAGCAGCAGATGGCACTCACACTCAGCCACAGAGCAAGTTAGAACTGCTCATCGCCTTTCTGTTTACAGCCATCTACAGCCGCCTTTCCGTCAGATGACTCAAATATATCACCTTCCAACTATTAAAGTTCTTGATCCTAGAAACTAAGACTTACATTCTTATTCATCCAAGTCATCACTTGAATCATTCTCATCTCATGTGTTTCAGATTTCCAAGCTTATCATTCTTTGTGGTTTTTATAATCATCGTCTCATTTTAAGTTACGTCTTACACACACACACACACAGATTCCACTTTGTTGTTGCAGTAAGAAGAGAGATCTTCACCACCCTACATCCCTCACTGGGAAAACATGAGGTCAAATTCTTGAGCCTCACTGAGCACAATCATGAATTAGTTCCAAAGACTGGGATGAACTCAACTGTTCTGTTTTTTGGATGAAGACTTGCTGTGATCACAAGACATGCTGAGATTACCTTTGGGAGCGCTGACCTGGTGACTAAGAATTACTCTACTGGAAATGTGTTCTCAGTTCAAAATTAAGCTGCTCTTTCTTCCTGACAGGATGAAATATATCCCACTGGAAATACCAATCCTGCAAGCTGAAGAAAATCATTACTAATTCTAGGATCACTATTCAGAGTTTAATTGTTTTGGTTTTCTTTGGGTCATCATAGGCTTTCAGTCTTCTGGGAGGAAAACAACCAGAAACAATGAAAGGCTCGTACTCGTTAAGATAGAAAATTTCTCAACTCTGTGCTTTAATAAGAGCAACTAAATTACATAGCTGCTGCCTATTTTCACACTACATGAAATGCATTTTCATTTTTGAGGATAGATCTCACAGTTGATTCACTTGCTCTGAAGAAAACCTTAAACATGCAGCTAGGTGATACTGACCAAGAATGGAGCTAAAAACAAGCAATGGAATTCAGACAGTGAGTACAAGCTTTTATCACAAATGATGAGACTGAACTACTAGATAAACTACTTGTTACTGTTCCACCTTCCACTGGAATACAGCAGAATTGCCTCAGACATAATTCAATATAATTCACTTTAAGTTCACATCTACACTGACAGGTAATTCAGAACATGAGACTTATGCTGGCAAATGAGTACTTTGTAAAATTTCTTTAAATACTAGCAAATAATAATTCCTCTCTAAGTCATTTATGCTTATCTGCACTTCTCTATGTACTTGGACTTCTAGGACTCCAAGAAAAATGCTGAGCACAAAGTAGTCAAATCCCATGGAGAAGATAAGATTATCAACAAGAAGTCTTACCAGATGAAAATGATAGTTACTGCACTTCCTCAAAATCCAGGCTGGTGCAAACGATTCTTCATCAGCATGCATCACCACAGTTTTTACTACACCTGAAATAGCGAACACTCTAGTAATACAGACCCACTTGTCAAAGTCCTACGGGAAAAACACTGATAAATCTTTCCAACTTTTGAAAAGCAGAACTGCTGGAAATGAGAAATTTGTGCTAAGAGAGATCATTTCTAAGAGGTCATCGTGTTTGAGCCCTTATCAGCTCAGTGGTTCACAGAGCATCCTGCAGAAAAGGTGAGTGCCATGTACTAAATTATTTCCCCTTACACTATTAAACCTCTTGCATGTTAACACTGCAGGTAATAAGTGTACATTCAGCAGGCCCAGGGTAGGCCAGAATAATAGATGTGTACCCGCATGCTTAGAATCAAAAGATACAGCATTCTGTCTTCAGCTCCCTCTTGTGTTCTTACACATCACCTTTCCAAGATTCAGTGGGTGACAGTTCCTTTCATTTCCTCAGGGCACAGCTAGTCCATCTCTAACAGCAATGATGTCAACAGCTGCATGACTACTTCTAAGGAAGACAGCTGCTGGTTTTTAAATCAATGAATATCTGAAAATCCAGGCATTATCATATATTAAAAATTACTTTTAGCATATCAAGACACCAATTTATTGTAACACTTTTTGATCCACAAAATTTTAATCTTTGGAATGACTTTCTGAGTGACTCTAAAAGCAATCTATTTATTTTAATGATGGGAGAAGAAAAAAAAACAAGAGGGGCATGGAAGGAAAAATAAGGATATTTCAAAGAAAGCTGTGATTTTTTCTATTAGAGTGAGAATTAGCTTGTTCACTTTCTTATTCAGTATACCACAAAACTGTAAGTCAGATATTTCAGTATTAATACTGTCTTAGTACTCAAGTAGTCTAGCATTTGTAAGGTAAAGTAAATGTGGAACAGAGCAGGTATCTGAAACCATCACAAGCCTGACAATCTGGTGTAAATGCCAGTTCCTTTTAAAGCAAAGAGACACCACACTTATAAGAAAAGCAAACATTTACTTCAAATTGCAGTATAGGCTTTTCAATCACAGAAAAAGAAAAGAAAAAACAGTGATCCGACAGCGGTCACATCCTGTGCAAAAAGAAAATACCTCCGGATACAAAAAAAATAAACCTTAGCACAAGGTACTTGAGCCGCTTACACATCGCAGGATAAAGTAAATAAATACAGTAGCTAGAATATGGCACTCTTGTGACAGACTAAACCCAGTGGAATGCCTCTGAAATATGTTTTTTAATCCTTGTATTAGTAGCAAAGTCCCACCACCGTAAAAGTAAAATGGTACAATGTTTTAAATAAAAACAAACTAAAATATTTATACCTAAGAGAAGAATTTTATACAATTATCTCTCTAAGTGCAGAAAATGGGACTTGGGTTTAGATCTTTCTTTAAATTAACCCCCCCCCACACACAAAATCCCATTCAATCTCAAAAGTAAATTGGTTTGAGGAAAAATGTTACCAAAGTTGCATAATTTCATTTGTTACTCCCACGGCTGGAAGTTAAATTCTAAACAGTCTTGAAACATCAATGTTCATCATTAGCCAGTGAAACAAAGGACTTGTCAAAAGCCCTCAGGACTCCTTAATCCTCCAAATATTGTTTTGCTTTCTCCTACATCGTCAGACAGCAACCCCTAAGTCTGCAAACAAATGAATGCAATATGCATCATACATCAAGAAAAGACGAAGTTGACGAAGAAGAACTTCCATGCTTCTGGATCTTTTCCTTGCTTCTCTCAAACTTCTTTATGATCTCAGTCACTACGCACACAGAGGAAGTGAGTCCCAGAAGAAAAAGTAAATCTGGAAGAGATAATTAGCCTTTTTAAACTTGCTTCTTAAGCTTGAGGAATATATGACTTAGAAGACCTTCAAATTGCCTGCCTATTACTGAGTAATTTGAGCAGAAGTGAAGCAAGAACCATTTTGCAGAACCAGACAATTAGCATGCTTAGTTCATGCACAAATCACAAGGACATGCATGCTATTTCAAATTCTCAAAGTATTTTATAACACTGCTTTTATCAATACCTAGAAAAGCAAAGAACACTAAGCAGCATAATTAGCTTTATACTGAAACTATATTCTCAGAAATGACAGTGCTATAAAAATTCAAAGGATTATCTAAAAACACGGAATGGTTTGGGTTGGAAGGAACCTTTAAGATCATCTTGTTCCTTTTTGCCTGCATCAGTACTCATTAAAATTCCTAAAATATACAAGCACTTCAGAAATGTAAGAACACACTCACCTGTCTGTTTTGTGTGCAATATGCACTTAATTACAGTTTCCAACAAAATATCTAACAGTTTTTTTTCCTCCTCTTATAAAGGATCAGCAGGATTGGTTTTCCTGCTGTATGCAAATAGTTAGAAAGAGCTCTTACAGAACCACTGAACATTTAAGTTGGAAAACACCTTTAAGATCATCAAGATAACACAACCAAATCCACCACTAACCCACATCCCTAAGCACAATAACCCAATGCTTTTACAAATCAATCCTTAATGTATCATGCTTTGAAAGGGAACGTTTCTTACCCAAGACACTCAGGCTCTCTGTTTGGAAAACTTTCTGAAGTGGAGGAAAGTAAATGACCAATAACTGCCCCATTATAGATCCAAGGACAGCATAGCAGAACATTTTGTTGCTGCAAAGTCCAATCTCAAACACAGATTTTGTCTGTAAAACAAGCAATATATTACACTGTACATGTAACTTTAATTGTCTAAACAAGAAAATAATTCATAACTATTTTTCATCTCAACATTTACAAAAGTGTATATATATACATACATACATATATGTATATATACACACAAAGAAAGAGAGAGAGAGAGAGAGAGAGATACCGTTGAGTTGTTTACCTTGAAGATAATCCAAAACATATTCCTAAGAAGATAACTTAATGGGAAACCTGAGTGCAAACCTTACTTTCACAGTCAAGAATTTATTTACTGAGCTCACTTCTCTACAAGTACCACGCATTAGAAGGTGCCCACTGTACAAGAAGGATGTGTTTTTTTCTACCCTGACATTCGCATCAGAAAACAGACTGAAAATTAGATTAAACGTAGTAATTTGTAATTTCTTCAACTAACACAAATTTTGAGACTTTGCCTTCCCTAGAATAAAAATTTAAGCAGGAAGAATTCTTAAAACAAGTTTTCTTAGGCTTTCCTAGGGCTATAGCTTCCTTTGAAGAGAGGTACTGATGTAAATACCATGTAAACAGCAATATTAATCACTCACCTGAGACCTAGAACTCAAAGCATTGAACATATCAAAAAATACAAAACAGGTGAAGGTCATGGTTGTATCTCGAGGCGTTATTACATTGTCTCTTAACTGCCAACAAAAAAAATAAAATAGCTTTAGCACGCTTTAATTTAAAGCTTCAGCAACTAAAAACAGTTACTGCAATAATGCAAGTTCTACTAAGTAATACATACAAGCAAAACCACCTGCTTGCTCCAAGCCCATTCAAGAAATCATAACAGAAGTGACACACTCATCATTTATAAGAATTTTAGTTCCAAGCCGTGAAGACTCTTGACAAGCAGACAGAATACCAAGGACTCTATGATGCGCTGATAAAAAAGATCAGCTTTCTTCCCCACTGGGAAAGGAAAGGCAAACAGCTGATTCCTAACAAGCTGGATGTAAGTTTTGATTTGTTTTTCACAGTTATTTCCCATTCGCTAAGGTTTTTGGGACCCGGAAAAGTCTACACTAGAAACTCTATTTCTCATTTTAACTGCTTTGAAAATCATCCTTTCTAATCTTAGTTACTATTAAATAAGCATACATAAATCTTGCAACTAAGTTCACGCAAATTCTGAACACCGAATTTCAACCACTAGTATTAAAATGACTTAAATATGCTTGCTAAGTCTTGTGTTTTTGTCATACCTCTCTCCAGAAGACGAACAGTGTTCCACACACAATAATTATCGATGACACCAGTATCTTAACAATCAGGTTTTTGGTCAGAATGCTATCCTTCAAATTTCTTGGAGGCTTCTGAATAACATCTTTATCCACAGGCTCCACCCCAAGGCTTAAAATTAAAGAAGCACCTCAGGTTTTTATCATCATAGTGATTTGTTGCTTCTACACAAAGACTAGATTTCACAGGTGAAGAAAACAGATTTGAATCTTCCCTCTGCAGCCTAGGAATCACTTCATTTAAATAAGCATCTGTTATTTTCACCTTCAAAGCACTGAGTTGTAAGTATCAGTAACAGGTAACAGTCCAACACTGCAGTTTCAGAGTCCAAAAGTATGTGGTATCTATCAGACAGTATCAGAATTACTAAACAACAGTTTTTAATGAATCTGCAGTATTAGTAATGTCCACCATGAACTGTTACCTCGATAACTAAGGAATTCTACTGCTACATCCCTTTCACTGCTCCCTCCACCATCTATCCACAGTGAAGAAAGTCAGAAGAAGACTGGACAGAAGCCAGAATCTTGCATGCTGTGGATCTTTAGGTACTATGCTGCTCCCCAACCAACCACTGCTGGATACCAAAGCAAGCCAAATGAATGAACAGGGAATTACACTGCAAACACTGTAATGCAAAGAAAGAACCACTCTGTTTCACAAACACTTCAGAGTTTCTTTTACAAGCAACCCTCTTCCTTGCTTAAGTAATTAGACCACAAACCTCTAACAGAATTTAAAGTAAAGGTAAGCAATTACTTACCTTTGAGCTGGAGGCCCATCCATAATAATATTGATCCATAAGATCTGCATGGCATTGAGAGGATTAGGAAAGTTCATTAATGTAGCCAGTGAGATTAAAGTCAATGCTGCTATACTCCTGTTGAAAGAATCCATTTTTATAACTGTCAGCATGGAACATTTCTGAAGATCCACTGATAACTGCTTTGCAAGCAAAACTTCATATATTTACGAGTACATATAGATTTTGACAACTTCAATCACAACTACCATAATACTAACTTTAAACGGTCAGAATAAAATAGAATGGAACAATTGGAAGGGACTTAGAAAGACCATCCAAGTCCAACTGCTTGATCACCTTAGAACCAACCAAAAGCTAAGGCATGCTATTGAGGGCATCGTCCAAATGCCTCTTGAGCATTGACAGGCATCAACTACCTTGATGGGAAACCTGTCTGAGAGTTTGACCACTCTCAAGGTGAAGAAATTTTTTCCCATGTCTAGACTGAGCCTCCTCTGGCACAGGTCTGTTCCCCCCCTCCTTTAAAGAAGAATGCTAAGGTGGGGCTATCCTGTCACTTACTGACTTTCCACATGTCAATATGAAAGACTGTAATAGAGGCCTGCTTACTGCATTATTTTCTGAATCTTTAAAAATGAAACAAAGCACCAAGTACAAAATACTAAAAATTCAATCCTAAAATTCTCTTGTCGTTATGATCACTGATACTTTCTAGTACAGTCTGTCAGTATGTGAAACCTAAAGTGTTCATATGAGTTTACACATTTGCTTTGTGAGGCTTTGGTTCAATCACAATGCAGTAAGAACCTCCTGATATTCTCAACAATGTTTCAGACTTACGTGCTCAGTTGAAATCTAACAAAATTTTTTATGTTATTATAAATTCCTTTACCCTCTTCAATGGCAGACCTGCAATTAAAAACAAAGATCATACCACTAGAGACTACTGCAACAAAGCTTAAATCAAACAAAAACAGTGTGTTATTTCTACTAACTGAAGCACAAACACAAGTAATCAAGAAAAGAGTGGAGCTGAGCCACTTTGACAGCCACTGTACTTTACTGGAAGATCAATTACAATGGTTCTTACTCTGACTGCTTTCAAAATGAAATGTCAGTAGAAAAATTTCCTCCTTTTAAGGCTCGCATCATCACTGATGCTGCCTCTGGAATCAAGGTGGATAATTAAACAAGCAAGCAAACAAACAACACACACGTTCCAGAAATGACAGAAACAGAGAATGAGTTCAGAAGGCCACGTATTCCTACCGCACCAGAGTGAAATACATACAGACAGAAAGATGTTTCATTAAAACTATACAGCACAAAGTATCAATACAAATGTCACCTACATTATTGTCTGAAAATCATCATCCACAAGGATCATATCTGCTGCCTCTTTACAAACATCTGTTCCAGTTTGTCCCATTGCTACACCAATATCTGCAGCCTTCAGAGCAACAGCATCATTCACTCCATCTCCTGTCATAGCTACTACTGCACCATTATTTTGCAGGGACTAAAGAAAGAGAAAAGAACATAAATCAGAGATTGAAACAGCCCATCCTATATAATCGTTCTGAATACAGTGGTTCATGGTTTTCCCAGAAGAACTATTTTACCATTATAAAATTCTGAAAAAGTGCAACTGTTTGTATCTTAACTCATCATTTATACAAGGTTTTACATTAAGTTTTAGGTCATACATTCCATCTATGTTTGAAAGCCAGGATATATAGAATCTTAATGTTATGGCACTTTCGTAATTCTCAAAACATTCTGTCTTTTAATATTTGACTTTCTATTCTCTGTTTGTAATCAATATGAGAATTAGTACAATTGGAGAAGCACATCCCTATTTGTTAGCTTTGTTTTTTAGCTTCTGAATGGAAGCATTACCTCAGACATGACCTGAAATTCATGCCGTTTTATTGTTTTATTCCTGCTTCCCAGAAGTAGCAGAAATATGGCTCTCTCAAGTTCCCAGTCAATTCAACTGCAATGCGACAAAATCTCCAGCTCCCAGCTCCCACCATATAACAAACTGATGCTGCCTACCAGTAGTGGCATAGCCCTTGTGGTTGTCACGTACCTTTTTCAAGTCATATTTTCAGATATACTTCACTTTCATTTCTGGTTTCAACCAGATGCTCTGCAGCACATTATACTTTAAGTATGCGCACTACAAACAGTACTCACAGCCACCGTCCAGCAACGCAGCCACCAGTGAGACATACCTTTATAATTTTTAATTTATGTCGGGGACTGGCTCTGTAGAATACTGCAACCTGTTAAAAGCACAATGAAGGAGAGACACTTAGAACTGCATAAGATACTATAAAGCCAGAGCATAAGCACATGTTGTCTAAGGCCAACTATGCCCTTGTTTATTTTGAGGCTGAAGCGCCGGTGAAACATGCTTTTGTTATAGTGAAATCATTAATTCAGGAGAAGACTTACAGGTAAACAAAGTTGGTGCTACTTATTTCAAGACAGAACATACAATTTTAAAACCCTCTGAAATAATGAAGCAACTGAGACATAATGGCTTGTTACTGGGCTTCTTGACCAAATGCATGAAGACAACAAAAGGCAAGCAACTCAGAAAAATGTAACTTGTACTATTTTATAAAGCATAGCATTAATGCATTGAAGTTTTAGTGCTAATTAATGAATATTCTAGCTGAGGAGAAATTATTACTTTTCAGTGTTCTTTCTACCTCTCGTCTATGCTGTAAATTAATTTGATTAAGTGGAATTCAGTTTTCACACAAGTTCCACACTGAAGTTAGACTTCTCAGCAGACTCATTAGACTCTACTTTATTGGTTGACTTCACTCAGCTCCTAGTGAGATTTTAAATACATGCTGCAAATCCAACTGGGTCTCAGGTCAAAGGTGCACAAAGTAATTTTGTTGCTTTGTCTTGTTATGTAATGTGAACAGCCTGTAAGAACAAGTATTAGCAAATAAATTTGGGGTTTCTTGGTGAGTCACCAAGACACAAAGCTTTCCCATTAATGCATATTTCTTAATGATACTGGCTTTTGGCAGAGTTGCTACAGCATGCTTCAGTCTCATTTTGCAAACTAAGCAGAATTTTGAAAATTTGTATAAATTTTGCAACAGAGACGCGTACGAAGCTCAATTACATCTGATTATGACCATACATTTACCATGATGACATTGGTTAATGCAGTTAGTTACTTAGTAAGTAAAAGGTATTGAAGCAGCCAACGTAACAAATAGGACTCTTAAAATTCTTAACCAGTGGCTTCAGATCAATCAGAAATTTAAGATTCAGTCATTCTTCTGAATTACAAAAGGACAGACTGATGGAACAAGAAAACTGCAAAGTCATATAAAAGTTACTGAGAGAAATAAAATGTTCTAACAACATAAAAGGGAGATGATGCTCACTGATAGGTAGCAAAATGGAAGTTCTGATATTGGTGCCAAAAGGTTAAAGAAAAAAAAACAACCCACCAACAATATGAACCATTAAAGAGAGACGAAGGAAAGAAAGACTGAATGCACTGAAAAGCTAATCCCATGAGTTGAAAGAGATGAATCTTGGTACAATCTTCTGTCAAACAAAGATCTGTTTGACCTGGGACAGCTTCCACATTCAGTCCTAAAAGCCTTTGGTAATTCACTGTATCTCTATTTCCATTACTGGAATCTCAAAAGTTACATTTCAGCTTTCCACATATAAAAGCATTTCTCAGTATAAAGGATATCCTTTACTGCATTTCAGTGAATAGCATATTGCTACCAACCTTGGGTGTTATTTGAGACAGCTGCTGGATATCCAGATCATCTATTTCTTCTCCAGAGATTGCCTGTGAATTTTTGGAATACAATCCTAGTCGACTAGCTGGAAACAGATCATTAAGAGGTATTATAATAACAACTAACGTTTCAAACAAACAAACAAACATTAAGCAGCCGGTTACTCTTTAAAACTGTTGTTTTCTGCAGCATTTCAGATTTGAAATGTCCACGGCATAGCATCCTAACACTTGACTCAGTATATTGAATTAAGTGAACTCTCGAGAAACTACTGCACACTACAAAGTCTGTTCTAATCAGGTATTTATTTCCTTTAAAATTCTTAGGTCAAGGTCTGCATCTCATTGTGTCAGGCACAATCTAAACATTCTCCCAGAAAATTTACAATTCAAAAGTAACAGGACAGAAAACAAGAAATGAGATGGGGATGTGCACAACACTCAGATGCAAAATCACAACTGATAAAGCACTGCTAACTTCAAGGTGCACCTCTATGTGCACATTCAACTTTTTTTCACCATTGTCATGGACAAAAAGGATCTACAATCCAGCTAGCATATTATATTACAAAAATAAGCTAAGTTTGTTTAAATATTCATTTAGTTTAAATATTTACTAACAATACTTAACCTTCAAACTTAGTCACATGGACAAAACTGGATTGGGAAAGCACTGAAGTACTGAAATAATCCTAAATACTGTCAGCAACTATTTTAGTTTCTCCCTGTTGCTACAAGACAGTCATCCAAAGCTGATGGTAGGGAGGGTGGTGTTGGTAAGAATCAGAAATCAGGCATGTTACAACAGAAAGAATATGCAGTAGGAGAAAACATATACATATATTTAAAATAGCAGTGAGTCAAACATTACCAAATGAGAAAAACTGTACTAAAAGCAAAAATGAAAATGCCACTTCAGACTAGTTCCATTCTGATTACGCTGTGTCATATGTCTAGGCAATATACAGAACTCAAAAATACTAAAGACTTAATAACCACATTTCCTACCACATTGCCAACACAGAAAACAAGTGAAAAATGAAAAGTAGACTATTCATACCAATGGCAACTGCAGTCTCCTGTGAATCTCCAGTAATCATTTTTATTGCAACTCCCGACATAATAAGTGTAGTAACAGCTTCTTTTACACCAGTCCGTGGAGGATCAATTATTCCCACAAGTCCCAAAAAGGTCATCTGCCCTAACTCAGGACCAGAAGCTAAAGCCAGGACTTTCAGGAGACAAAGAAAAAATAAGTTAGGATTTGAAAATAACATTTCCACCAACATTTAAAACAACTGCCAACATTTGCTTTCCAAAATTAAAACTAAATAGCACATCTCTATAATAACCAAAGGCCTCAGTACTGGAAACCTTTATGAGTAGCTTCATTCATCTGAGTATTCTGCTTGAAATGAACCCAACACAAGCAGATATTCAGAAATGAGAACTAATTGAACTTATAAGCTAAAATACAGAAGTAGAGAGGGATTGCTGTTTCTTCTTAAACACGGGTAGCAACGTCTGTTGTCTTTAAGATTTCATGACAGGCTCTTTATAATAAAAGTAGTACACAGAAGACTTTATCAAACACAGGTTTTTTCATGTTCTCAAGAAATCTTTCACATTTATTCACAGTTTAAAACGTTTCTGCAGCGGAAAAAGGCATGGAGCTTTGTGGTTTCTGTGTCCATGCAGTCTTTTATACAAGAGGACAAAGGGAAGATCAGTTAACAAACAAACAAAAAAAAGCTCAGAAAATAAAAATACATATTCTTTATTTAAATAGAGGCAGATTTTATTCACTACATGCCAAATATTTTCCAGAATGCCATTTTTACAGTAGGAACCTTAATTCAAAGATATTTAAATGACTGAGTTGCAAGAGAAAAGCAGGTTTTTCTTTTTCAAAACACAGCACTAGATTTTCTGTTTGACAGTTCTCTGAAGCAGACGTACAGAGAATGATTGTCTGAAGAAAACAAGGCACAAAGAGACACCACTACTCCTTGTAAAACCTCTCCGTTTCTAATCATTTTATCACAGGGCTTTCCTGGGCCATACAGCACCCATACTTCCACATTTAAAACATCTATGTAGACTTAACAACCTGCAGGTCTCTTTACAGAAACCACAGACAGACAGTTACAGTGTCCTGTTTAATGGTTTACCCACAACCACTTCCAATCAATCATCTTCAGAAAAATACTTGCAGCTACATTTAAAAATCTAAGAGTCTGCTAATATAAAATGTAATCTTAACAGCATCTTCTGACTCGCAATCAATCATTTATACTAGCCTAACTCAAAAAGGTGCCAGGAATCAAAGAGAAAAATGAACACATTTCTTTAAAAAATAAATAATTAAAATTTAAAAAAAATCCATAATGAAATATGGAAGATGCCAAGTGGCAACGTGTTTTTCAGTTGTTATGGCTGCAACCAGCAATACCTTTTCTCACCTGCTGGAATTTAATCAGTGTTGTTATGCAGACCTTAAGTATATCACCTGCATCCTCCCTGTCCATTTTAATGAAAAATCAACCAACTCAGTGGCATTTCTTCAACAACAAAAAATCTTGTATCTGAATGTTATTTTAATTTCAACAAGCAGTTCCATTTAAAAAATAATTATCTGGTGACACTGAAACGCTCTTACCCCTAAGTCCTGCAGAGCCCATAGATGTCTTCTCTTGCTGGTATTGCTCTCTCTGTTGCTGAACAAGAGGTAGGGTCTGCCCCTTACAGTTATATGATGTACAATACCTAATTACTTGTTCGTAAGCACCTTTCATAAAGCAAACCTCTGGTTTGTCCTAAAATAGAAAGGAATTACGTAAATGTGTGTGTGTGTATACAAATATATATATATGCACATCTGTAAGAGTGTTTTACCTACTCTTTTCTGAAAAGCCTTCAGAACATGTAATGCAAATGAAAGTTACACTTTTAAACCCAAGAAAGTTTGAAGTATCTGTTTAAAGTATATGTTTAAGAGTGTTAATGCCAAAATAGCTAAGTTAATAATCAATACCTTACTGCAGTAGGCATCATTCACATGAGATATTGTGGAGTCACAGTTTATAAACCAAAGAGGCCATTCAAAGGACAGCATTCAAACTGACACAGTACATTAGACCTGAAAGACCTTTAGCTCATCACCTGATCATCCGTCTTTCTCCACAGGTCATTAAGTATATCACCTACATCCCTGTACCACAAATAACAACTCTAGCATAAAAAGGGACTACAAATTCACTGCCTACCTTAAACTCTTACTCCAATGTTACATCAACTTATCATTTCCCTTCCTCCCTTCTCCATTAAGAACTGCTGCCTCAGCTCAATTTCCAATCACTGATTCTCATCTTCTGTTCCCCGTTGTGCTATAAAGGCCCTTTTAATACACTTATTTTCTCCCTTTGAAGGTGTTTATGCACAGTAGTCAACACTGCTCAATTTTTTTGATAGGCTTATTTGACAGAGCTCTAATTCCACTGTATTTCCTTAGCCTTCAAAATAATTTAAGCTACTTTTAAAATTGTTCCCAGTTTTTCAACAATCTTTTAAAAATGCTAATATCAAAAACATCAGACACAGTAAAATCATATCGAAAAAACATCATCTAGCAATTCCTGCTTGCTACTTTCTTTACAAACAAGGTTTGTATAACCTCATCTTCCATATAGAGAAAAGGGGCCAAAGGCATAGTTTCCAAAGCACAGATTTTACTGCGGTACTTAATGCTGTTGAAGACCCTTTTGGGTCAGAAATACTGTGAAATTATCCTTAAATCTGGAATCAGATCTGTCACTGAACATATTATCTAGAAGCCTCCAGTTATCAGACTGGCAATTGTTATATCAACATTGTTAACAGAAGTATTCATATTCCATTTAGACCAATCTGAATGCAAATACATGTGAAAGCACCAAAAGATGGAAAAATTGGTTAAAGAACGGTTTATGTTGATAATCCACATAACTAACATAAATAAAATCCGTGAACACCAAGGAATGAAAGTACTATTGCCATTAAAACCAGAAAACCTGTCTTTTCAAGCAAAAGAAATTCTTGATTATTCAACACCTACACATTTCTTCTTGCTCTAAATTCTTTAACTGAAACAGCAGAAGTTTGACAGACTTGCTTTAAATATTTGATGAGTGCGGAAAAGGAAGAAAAGCCAGATACATTCAAAGTTTGAGATATCAAAATACTTAGTGTTATTTCCCAGGATGCCTTTATGGAACGAATTTCTTGGCCTCCTTATTCTCCATTTCAGAGCTTGAAACTGAAATTAGATAATCAAACCATATTCCCAAGACTGCGCATTACCACCAGCTTGCCACAATCTCTCAAGTGAAAAATAAGGACATTAAATAGAGTACATAATGGTTCTACAGAGCCAGTGGGCAAGGAAGCTGAGAATCCAGTTTACCTGCTGTGTTCTGTGAACACATTTAACTGCCATCCATTTCTGCTCTGAGCTGAAGGGATATTCAGCCTTCCTTATATAGTCCTCCTGGAGCCCATCTAAACCCATCTGTATAAAATAGAAAAAGCACCATAATGTAAGCACCTTTCTTTTCCAAATAGCTAAGCATTCTGTTTCGCCTTGCCAGTTAACTATAAGAAAAAAATCTCCAAAGTTGCTCATCAGCACACTGTTCTCATTAGACAAACTTCTGAAAAACAAGCCCTCAATGAATCTAGTAGCTTCCTTCAGGCTTCAGCATAAGTTAGAACATTTCAGTCTGTTTTCTTTGACTCAAGGACTTGGAAAAACCTTGTAGATTACGAGTTTGTCAAAACACATTTAAAACAGCAGCGCTTATATAATTTATCCACAAGAAGGGTCTAGAAAATTATTGTATAAGGCTGTAGAAGAGTTGGCAGGAGGCAAGACAGTCATTTAAAGTTCAAATGATCCAATCTGAAAGGATTTTTCAAAAAATTATCATCAATATCTTCCAGCCATTTAAAAGGAAACTAACCACAAAGACTCCAGACAAAATGCATTTCATTCTTCCCACTAAATGCAACTTTCAGAATTCCATGCTCTACCCTTAACCAAGTCTGAGCGCTGATTATAGTGGCCACCAGCCATAAGCCATTCTCAGTACATACAGAGCCTCACAACTCTTTCAGTACTACCCTTTCCAGGAACAGATGTGAAAGATCTCTCCTCTTTTTCTTTAGGGTCCTGCCATAACAACAACCCATTAGTCCTTTCCAGTCAAAGACTGGAGACTTGGAATGAATCTCAGCAAGGTGATAAATCTCAGTCCTCAGTCGCATGGGGATAAAACAACTGGGTCGTACTCAGCTTTGAAGGTTTCTGAGTTTATACACCATTGCAGAAAAAAAAAAACAAGTACTAAAATGTCTTGCTACACTTCTCAGAAGCTCAGCATGTGTTGTAGCATAAAAATAACATTTAACCAGCATTCACAGTTCAAACTACTAGCTCCCAGCACTTAAAAGCATCGCAAATACTACAGGCACCAATGTGTCCATCATCAGATCCTCACTACTTCTGATGAGAACTGGGAAAGAGACAGCACAAACAACACTCAACAGGTAAATTAGCCTCTGGTGGGCAAAACGACAGTACTGCAAGCAAAAAGATGACAGATTTTCCTTCAGTTCCAAAACTTAACTTCCTGTTATCTTTCAGAATGCCCAAAGATTTGCAACAGAGAGGAAGTGCAGGAGACGACTAGTCGTAATGCAAATCTAGTAGTCAAAAATGAGGGGAAAATTGAGGAAAAAACCCCACATTTCTACACACCTGCCACAAATCAAAAATTACTATTGAACACCTACCTTCATTGCAAGAGCAATTAAAGCCCCTTCAGTTGGTTTCCCCATTAAGGTGTTGTTTCTTATCAGAGCATCATTGCAGACACAGCCAGCCTAAAAGATGATGAAGAAATAGGGGAGAATAGACAACACAGTGTAAACGTTGAGTACAGCTCTTACTCCATCATCAACTAAAAGTCACCTCTTTGTGACAGTATCTCACCTCAACAATTTTGCTAACAGATGGGTTGTTATAACCATGAATAACTTCACCATCAAGCATCACATCTCCGAACCTGTTATAACCTACCCCGGTAACCTGTAAGACAAAGAGCCAAAGGCAGTACATGAAACAGTTTGTGAGCCCAGTGAAAATTACATTAAGCTCAGATTTTCACTATGAAATACAGAAATCTACAAGAAAAGCCATCCATAATGATAGATTTTATCCAATGCAGAGTCTCCTACTAAGCATCTAATGTAGCAGGCATTAGATCAGGGAAAAAATTCAGAGGTCAACTGAGTTCTTCCATGAAATATACTGCTACAAAAATGTAGCAATTTTGTTCCTTAGCATAAATAAATGCAGAGAATACTGTCTCCTTACTCAATTAGGACATGTTTTGTTTTTTTCTCTTCTCATTCTTCTTACTTCTGCTTTCTAATTTTTTCCTCCTGTTCTCCTTTACCCTGGTTAATAATGCATACCTCTGCTTGGGAATGGAAGTACACAGCTGAGTCCTACTTTCATGCAGGAGGAAAAAAAAACATACTTGAATGGCCTCTCAGCTGAGACTTGAGCAGTAAAATCATATTCTTAATGCATAAAACGTGGGCATCCAACTAGAATCCTGAAAAGTCTTCAGGTCTACTGCATTAACAGCTAATATATTTAACAGCTATTTCAAATTCTCTTTCCTTGGGAAAAAGGAACTGATTTAATGTTACTATAAACAAATTATGCTAGGAATAAAGTAAAGAAGTAATTACGGCATTCCTACAAAATGTGAAGAATGGAAACTAAGTACCAGGCAAATATAAGTAACACAGAGAATTACAAATATCCAGTATTTATTCTCAAGTTAGTGACAAGGTCTCTCCATTAACCACAGCATGAATAAAACCCTAAACATGAGGAATCTAAAAATTTAAGAACTTGTACAGTATAATCAAGAGTACCTGGCAAACACAGTCAAGTAAAAGCAAAACTTAAGTCTAAGAGTCTCACTACGTACCTCAGCATGCTGCCCATCTGAAGTAAAAATGTGAGTAACCGTCATCTCATTCTTTGTCAGTGTCCCAGTTTTATCTGAACAAATTACATTGCAGCATCCTAAAATAACCAAACAGCACTTGTAAGACAAGGCCTATTTAGAATAAAGCGAGTAACTAATCAACAAATTTCTACAAATACTGCAACTGTCTCTATGAAGAAAAAAAACAACAAGATGTAATTCAATAAAGACAGACAATTTTCAACTATTTATGAATATCTGTACAAGGTTCCTTACAAGTTTGTCTGATAAATCCAAAAAGATGCTCAAAATCCCAAATTCACAAGTTGCCTCAAGTGCTTCCATTCATTACCTCCTTAATTTTCTTCTTAATTTTCTATTACTGAAATTACTATTACTGAAATCTCAGCGGAGATTCTTAGCAGCATTCCTTCCCAGGTAAGGTGAGACTTACTACTAAAGCAGCAATTCTGAATGAGATTGAAACATTATTACAGAAGTATGGAAATACATACATGCTGTTTTAACTTGGGAGAAGTACTTTGAAAGACTGTTGCAGTGTTTTGGCACTCCTGGACCCAATAGCCAGTCATTTTAAAATATAAAAGCTAAAGTTCTAGCATGAACAGTATAACTACTTTAAGGTGCATTACTATAGCATGTTTTCTAATATTTAAACTTGGACTTGTTTCCAGCTGAAAATAACATTCCCATATTCATGCCAAGAAGTTGGTTTGAAAACCATTTCCCACATCTGTTATCTGACAGGAACATCTTTGAGCAAACTAAAAATACTTCCACTGAAATATTTTCACCATTCTACCACGAACTGAGAGCACTCCACACATCTAACTACACAGGCAGGTTTCAGTGTTGAATGTCATTAGTGTGACATGCAATTAATCAGGGGACTGACAGCTGCAATTAAAACACTGTGTGGTTATAAGGCACGCAACTTGTGTTAAAGGCATTCAATTTAGGAATGATACCACCATACTTGCCAGCAAATAAGAATACCTGCTTCATTTTTACCACTGGCCATTAATATTCTAGTTGCTTTCCTAGGATTTAGATCAAAACACCATCTCCAAGTTAGTTCTGTCATACCTAAAGTTTCAACGATAGGCAGTTTCTTTACAATAGCCCGTTTCTTCACCATTCTCATCACACCAAGGGCCAGCGTCACTGTTACTACAATTGGTAGTCCTTCAGGAATTGCAGCTACAGCCAAACTGAAATGAAAACAAATACATAAATATCTTATCTTAGAATATCCTAGATAAACACATGCCAAGTGTTAGAATAGCACAGAATTTTATTAAAAAAAAACCTAAAAATAATTGACAGTAATGTAAACAAGATCACAATATTTCATACAATGCTTCAAGTTGCAGTTTTCATTGACCCTTTTTATTTAAAACACCAAAAACAATACCCAATCACTTAAATCTCCACAGATCCTGTTATTTAAATAAATGCTTTCTGTTATTTAAAGAAACTCTTCTGCCTTGTGTTCCATCCAGGTAATTAGCAACTCAGCAACTTCTCTGAGAGCAGAGAATTAGAGCATATTAACTGTTAATTCTCAGCAAACAGTATCCGAGGATGAAGTTTCCATAAAGTCCTTCTTCAGTTTATTTTTAGCACATGACAAGGCTTGAATTCACTTCTTTTTTTTACTTACAAAATCGTATTTTATTTACTCAGTTGTACAATTTGAATCTCTGTCACTACTTATTGCCTATTTACAGATGTTTCAATAACACTCAAATCACCAAACATACATGATATGATGAGATGGACACATAGTTACCATGTCACTAAAAATTAACATTAGCTTGCTTTTCTGTAGCACAAAGTCTATTTTCTCTCTGTATTCCTTACCTAAACTTAAAAGCAGAATCTGTGGAGATGTACATTATAATATACATCAAAAGCTTTCGAACACGTCCTGTAACGCATGGCCTACGCTGTTTAAAGACAAAAATCTTACCTCACGCCAATTGTGAACATATCAAGGATATGTTTCCCTTGCAACCAGCCAACCAGCATAATTACTCCTATAACGAAAATAGTTGTCGTAATAAATACAAAGCCATCATGTACTGTAGCCTAACAGGAAAAATAAATCAATCACGCTGCTTAAAAAAAAATAATCTGTTATTTCCTTCACTATTGAACATGACTCCATTATTATGACAAAGATGAAGAAAGTTTTTGCCACTCAAGCCCAATCATACCTGCAGTGAGGTATGCACTGCAGCATACCTTGGATCAGAATATAAGACATGCTGCAATTTGAAAGGAAGCATTTAGAAGGTTGGAAACCATGTTTGTGCAAAGAAGCAAGCAAACATCCCTATGATGAAACATACACTATGTTTTTAATCTTCAGATGATCACTTGCATTAACTCATTAAACAGAGGAGAATACAATTAGATTCACATAACAAAAATATATGAATTTTGGATATATTCACTATCCATAAAGATCAAGTCCCTCAGTCTTTCCAGGACTGCAATCAGTCACAAAGTAAACTGTCAGTCACTAAGTAAATTGTAGGTGTTTGCATAGATTTTCTTACCTATTATACCAAAGGAATACAAAGACAGCTGTTTTCCTAAGAGATCCATGCTCTTCTGCAGCGGTGTCTTTGGAGCCTTGGTGAACAGCAAACATCCCACAGTTAACAAGTTAAAAAGTATAATCTATATCAAATATTTCTTCAGGTGTGCAAATGTCAAGACCTTGTCTTGGAAACTACTTGACGAAGATGCAGCTATTTGGTATTTTTCCACACATTCACTGAACAACAGTGACTTTGTTCCCTCATCATGTAGAATTGAAGAAATACGAAGAATACTTCAATGAAACTAAGTAAAATTTAGAAACATCCTTTGGGAGTTTTGTGATGTTTACAGCAATATAAAAAAAATCGTATCAAAGACTTTGCAAAAAAACAAGGTTAACCAAAATCAACCACATTTCTTCCAGACATAAAAGTCCTTGATAACAAGAACAAAAACGACTTTTAGAGATGGAAACATTAAAGCCCTGAAAGACCAATTCTATCTCAGGAAGAATTTATTAGCTAGCAACAAAAATACCAAATAGGAAACTATAGGAATATTTAGTACCAAAAATACAGTACACAGGAATGGGATAACAAGAAAAAAAAAAACAAAAAACACTTTTTATAGATAGATCATAATATATCTATATATGTGTGTATATATATATATATACACACACACACACATATATACATACACACACATATACACACACATCAGGAAAGGAGATTTTTAAACTGCATGCCATTTAGTTTGTTTTGTGGTTTTCTTTGATTTTTTCATACTAATATATGCTGGATTACAGTATGGAAAGTGTGGCAATAGGAGGGAAAGAGGTTAACTGTAAAAATCTCTGCTGCACAAGTCAAGGCAAAAAACAGTGCACACTATGTGGGGAAGCTGACTTAAGAATTTAACTCAGTCTTACCATCAAAATTTGCTTTTAAAGTAAGATTATTATAAAATAAACATCAAAAATAACCCCAAACTACTCTGATATTTCAAAATGTTGATGGTACAGAATGTGCAAACGCTTCTTTCGTAATTCTTTTAATAAATAATTGCAAATGTTACAACACAAACTAAAACCCATTGAATGGATCATATTTTCCTTGCAAGTGTAATGAAGTGGATTCTACTTTGGGCAATTGGACAGCAACATTGGATTGGACAGCAACACTGAAAGACATAGTAAGGTAATGCAGCTAACAACACGAGGTCTGTGGTAAACTCCTGGCTGACACATCTAATGCCTCACCTAATAGCCTCAGTAGCTCTGTTTTGACACATTTCAGAAATGTAATTCAGGGGAAAAAAAGTTCTGCCTATACTATGTCTGATCATGTCCTGACAGCTGGAGACAGACTGTCACCTTCCCACCCTGTGCTGGTCAGGCAGCCAGAAAAGAGGTTAGAGGGGCAAAGGAAAACAAAGCTCTCAAGAAACTGACTTCTGTGTGGATCAGAGAGCTGCAATAAAGAAAGTCACTACAGCAATTTGGTGAAGTCTGAGCTTCATAACCTTAGAAGGATAAGATAGAGATTATGAAGCAGCAAAAAACAACCCTGAAGTACACAGCAGAAACCTTTGGAGGGGAAATATAGTCCTGTACACAAATGTGCCATACAAAGCCCTTCTGTACAAGTTCAGTTCCACTTGAAAAACACAGTAAAAGTTGTTCCATTCTTGAAAAGTTTTGGAATATTATTTTCAAAGATAATATATTTAGGTCACTTAGGGAGAATGCATTACACTGAAGCCAATACTGCTTTCATGTTCAAGAGATAAGATTTGTTTTAACAAAAAGGAAAACATGAAAAGCACTGTAATTTAATCTAACAAAGTTCCTATAGAATAAACCCCCAAAACATAATTTGAATGAACAAAATGTACATCTCTAAAATATACTTCCATATTTCCAGATATTCACTCTTACCTCTTCTGCTTGCATCATTTTGAAAACCTCCCCAAATTCAGAGTTTTCTCCTGTTCCAATAACAATGCCCTAAAAAACCCAAATAAGTAAAAAATTCAATTCACATCTAAGGTTCAATTTTAACATTAGTGATTGTTCTTGATAGCTTTGACTCAAATACTGGGCAAATGCCATTTAGCCTGCTATGATTTTGTTAGCTGTGTATGCAATTTTAACTACTGATACAAATAAGAAGTATTTTTGTTAAAATATATATATATATATATATACATTTTAACTCTTAGAAACAAAGTTCTATTCTGTGTGCTGCTGAAGTACTTGGGTTTTGTTACAGGTAGGTAGTAAAAAGTGCAACACTCAGCTAACACCGAGCACAACCACAAGTCTTTGTTCTCTAACACACAAATGCTGTTCTACAAGTTCTGTCTAGGATGTAATATCCCGAACAGTTTAACATCTGCTTCCTCCCAGTTTGAATACTCTTGACTATAGGCTTACACTCAGTGTCTGAAAGAGCACCACTGAAAACAGCTTCATACTGTGTTACAGTAAAGTCACCCATATTTCCATTAAACATTTCAATTTCTGCTCCATTTCATTTCTATTGTTTTAGAAAAATGAAAATACATGCAGCCAGCAAAGAGCAGTTATCAATTGATATAAGTGAGCATTAATAACCATGGTTATTCAATAATTCATTGAATTAATAACCATGGTTATTCAAATAGTTAAAACATGGAAGTTATTCTTCCCTATCGCTCATAATTTTACCTTTGCTTTTCCACATCTGACCAACGTTCCCATGAAAGCAATGTTGCTCCTTGAAGTGAGGTCTCCATTGGTAGCTGCTGGCTGTGGAGCTGTGGATTTAGCGCATGGAGCCGTCTCACCTGTGAGGCTGGATTCATCGATAGAAAGGTCCACAGCCTTTGGAAGCAAAATACATAGACTGCTAAAAGCCACTTCTACAAGAAGCTAGAAGTGGTAATAAAAACTTCCCAACTCTAAACATTAAAAATATATCCAATTTATTCACATGAAAAGAAATCATATGTCAACATTAAGCCTATTTTACAGGCCAACAAAGCAACAAGCAGTCCTACAGAATGTTAGAGCGATACTCTCACTTTGCAAAGTCAAAGTTTACTCCTCATTTTATGGTCAGGGCTTCTTTTTCTATAAAACAGTCAAAAACTTGTAACCGATGTGTTCCATTGACAAACAAAATAATTAACTGTGAACGCAAATGCATAGACATTTTATCCTCTCAATTCTTCCTCTGTCCATTTCCTCTTAGCGTGGCCAGTAAGGAACAAGCTAACAAAAAATATATGTTATGAAGGGTTTTTTTTTTGTCTACAACGTTCCTACTGGGAAAATGCATTCAGGCAAGAGTCACAATAAACTGGAAAAATGGTAAAGAAGTCCTTCCTTTAGGTTTCAATTTTGTGGGGTATTTTGGGAGCAAGTGTGAGCAGTTAGAGAAGGAAAAGAGAAAAAGGAATTATCCCATTAATGCTACACAGCTGTCTGATAGGAACAAAACAAGTTTTCTATAGATAGACTGTAAAATGAATAATATCTTACAAACATAAGAATTAAAATGTTCTTTCCTAATTGACATCAATTCTTAAATCCTCTATTGATTTTAATGGGTCTTGAATAGTGCCAAAGCTTAAATAATGGAATTCTATTGACACATTCCAAGTAACATAATTTTGTGTTACTAAGAAGTATAAAGCTCTTATTTGTCAGTAGATTTTAATACAATCTTCTTGAAAAAAGCAGTGCTGAAGGATGCTTGATCAAATTAAGTTACCAAATCTCTTTGAAAGGATAACCCTTGAAAAAAGTAAATAAGCATCAGTGACACCGTACTCGGTACCATCACACATAGCACATCACTCTGAGCTTAAAGAGTATTCTTAGTTTGTTCTTTCAGGAGGACTTTATTTTGAATTAACTCGGAAGCTCTCCAGTTCTAACTGCACAATGAAAGGTCTCACCAAGTTGTGCAAGTAGTACAGACTGGATCTGCGGCCAAAATTTTTGTCACTCTGTAGAAGTTTGACGCACATCTACTTTGATTTGGGCTAATCTCCTTTCCCATGAACAGCAACCAAACAAAAATACTTACTGCAGTTCAGTATTTAGTGCATATCTTCTCTTTGTCTCACAAAAATAAATGCTATTAAACATTAGTGCAAGATCACATACCTCAAATAAACGTAGATCAGCCGGGACTCTGTCTCCAACAGACAGGCAGACTGTATCACCTGGGACTAAGTCTCTTGCAAGCGTGTGTTCCACTCTACCTTCTCGCACACTGTAGGTGTAAATACAATGTCAAAGTGCATAACAACATCTCCTCTGGCATTCTGTCTGGGAAAATTGAAGTGCTGACCATGCATTGAAGTGTTACTAGTTTCAGCAAAATACAATTTCAATTTCGTTATTCATTTCTTCAGAAGGTTTTTATCACTTAACATCATCAGAAGCATCCAATGGCCAAAAATGCAGAGTATTATTTTAGAACCACACAACAATCTTTAAAACGAGTCAAAACAAATTAAGTTTAAAGACATAATGGCTTGCTATAAAGGTGTTTTAAGTAAAGCATTTTTCTTCTACTCATTTCACATTAAACTCAACATGACTTAATTATGGAGACAGGATGTGACGATTCCATACCAATGGCATTCTGGAGGCACAAGTTTACTAAGCTCTTCAAGAGATTTTTCTGATCGATACTCCTGCAGAGGAAAGATAAACATTTCAGCAGATGTGGACATACCTCATTTTAAGAGCTGTATTAAAACAATTTTCCAAAGACTTAGTTAAGATCTGCCCTTCAGCAGTTTCTTATTAAATAGATTTTAAAAAGCAAGTATGGTCCAAATGCTAAAATTTCACAGACTCAAGAATGTGCCCACATGCAATTTTCCTGAAAGGCTAGAAGAGGTCCTTTGCATTCTCCTTTAATACTTTCAAGGCTTTGTAGTACTTAATGGTAATGTTTTTAAACTTGGGGATCAGATGCACAACCAAGTTCTGCAGTTTAGCAAGGTTATACCAAAAATATCATGTTCATGTTCTCAGCCCCTGGAGAACAAACTCACCTCTAACTCAACACATGGATTAGAAAATAAACAATGATACGAAGCACAAACAGAAAGCTGTTTTGCCTTAGGCACACGCTAAGTAAAGCTGGGTATTTAAAGAATGAAAACAACTTTTTTTTTAATGATTTAGGAAACAAGATTCAGGGGGTAAAATTCCATACAAATTTGCAGTTAAAGTGATATGTTTAGAACACTATTGCTATGAAACTTAATATTTTAAAGTACTTCAACATTGTTTAATCTGAATGTTTCCTTACGTGCATTCTTTTGTTGCTGATTTCATTACCCATATAGATGCATAAAATGTTAAAGCAGGACAAATCAAGCACTTCAGAGAAGGCAACAGACTTGGATGAAAGCACAGAGCTCTTTAATCAAGCACTGTGCAGCTGCACATTGCATCAGGACAGCTACTTATTAAATATAAGAGTGTACATAAAAGCAATAATCTCATTTGTACAACAGATGTCTTACCTGAACAAAGGCAACCGTAACAACAATCAGTATTGCCTGTAAGAAAAGAAAAATAGATAAGAGAATTCCAAATGGCGATAAAAGTGATATCTGCTTCTGCCCAGCAATATTTACTACTACACATTAGCAATATGGCTTGGAAACAGACTCTCATGCTCATAACGACTGGCTAACCCTCAGGCTTGCTTTAAAAAGCAACGCCATTGTCTATCTATGCCTATTGAGTGGCATCCAAGTGCCTAAGTAAGCTGATACTACTAAAAATAAGACTGATAACTAGATGGTGATTTTGAAGTAAAATTTCCAGTGCCTGGGAAGTAAACTTCTGTGTTTCTAAAAGGTGAGGAAGAGGTAGCAGTGGTGGCATTTCCATAACACAAATAAGAAAAATAATGTCTGACTGAAGTATTCACTGCCTTATTAATTGTCATAAAGCATCTATCTAGTTTAAATCAAGTAACTAGGTAACAGACTAAGAATAAACTGAAGACTAGAAATAAACTAGTGAGCTGAGGAGCTGATCTGGAGCCATAAAATATCTCATTTATGAGAACAAGTAGAAGAAACTTGGGAACTCTGCCCAAGACTACCAAGGAATAAGACAATTCACTGACTACACCCTGAACAGCCAAGATCCCAAAGAGGCAAAACAAAATTGTCTGTAGGAATAACCCAAGAAGAGTGGAAAGGCATCAATAGGAATCAAATCCCCCATATCACACGCAATACTTCAACATAAACATCACGGGGCTTGTACGCATGCAGTGTGAAAATGAGTCAATGAATGAGGTCTATTAGATAATGAGAAAGATCAATTTTGTTTAAAGCATGACCTCCTCCCTCAATACAGTCTCTAATTGAGCTTTGTTATACTGATTGAATTTGTTACTCAAATTGAGTTGTTAGAGTCATTCTTTATTGGTTGGCCTGTACCTTTGAAGACACAATCATATCTTACAAGTACACCCTTTGTAATTACTAAAAATCTAAATATGGCAATTTTGAAAGAGAAAGACCTTTCTAAAACTCTTAACTAAATCACAAGTAAACCCAGCAACTTTCTCTGCCTTGTTTAACACTGACATTACCCTTAGCAATGGAATACTAGTAAATAACTATATATGTGTGTATATATATATACAAAAATATTTTCCCTCCTTCTGTTGAATATTGCTACCTGAGTTACACATGCTTCTTTTGGAGGCAATATCACCTTCTACAGTTCATGCTACCTGCCACAGTTTGGCTCCCCTGGCCTCTCACATCAGCATCTCACAGTTTGTATCTATATGCATCAAGATGCCCGTATCCTCCGAAAGTAAAAACAGATAAATCACCTTAATTAACTGCAGTCAGATACCACCCCATATTAGCATTCATGTGATGTTCAAAGTAGAAGTGGCCACCCATTCTGAAGCACTTTTTCAGAAGATAACATTTGAGTTCCTTACCACAGTGATACTGACAGCATCATCAAACTGATGCATTAAAACACTGATGACCGCAGATGCCAGGAGAAGCATAATAAGGGGATTTTTAAACTGAAACAAAACAGAAGGGTAATTCAGCAGTACTCCATACAGAAAGACTATTTTATCTACACCTTAAAACACATCTAAAAATAACTGACTCTGTACAGTCCACATTTGAGGGTTGGTTGTTTTAAATATCAAAGTCCTTGTACAGGCCATATTCAGTGGTAGCAGAAAAACATTCCTTGATCCATATTTTCAAAGTCAAAATATCTCCTTATTTGTTTATGCTGCATTTAAACACACACAAAAAAGCCTGAAACGTATTCAAAACATTCTTGAGGTAACAACAGGCAGATCCTGTTCCCAGCAATTTATTATTACCAAGGTAATTTCATAAGTTCCAATTCACAACTTCTTGCTTTCCAAGATACAAGCTTTCATTTTAGATCACATGCTTTCTTCAGATTTCTAAGGCTAAAATAACAAAGGATCTTGTGTCTGCATGACAGCTTGTTCCTAACGCTGTCAAGAGAAGCCTTACAAAAGAAGTGAATCTTACAATAGAAGCAGAGGACATTCAAGAGCACATATGACAAGCACATCCAAAGCAAATACATATCTTAATAAATACTACCTAAAATAAGCTTCGATAATAAGCTTTAGAAGCATTCTGATGCATCTAATTGAAGCTATGGATGGGACAATGAAGCATTGGTGTCAGAGGACAGCTAGCACATAAAGATGTTCCCACTCTTATCACCAATCCCATCATTAGTTCCTATCACTTGAAGGTCTACTTTAGAACTTCAGTGTACTGCCGCTTAGACAAGTTGCAGGAAACACAAACCAAAATGTTTAACATAAATTCCTTAGAAAACTCTTGTTTGAAAAGCTGCTTTATATAACTTTGCCAGGGACGCATAAGGGAAGCAAACTATTGGCAAAATAGTGCACCTTCACACCATTCAGAGATGCTGGACAGGCTCATATTTATAATAAATGGATAGGCTGTCTCCATCCACACCTTCAGTTCATAGGCAAAGCTTTTGCTTTTTCAAATTTTCCTTTGCCTATATAGTTATTCACACTTCATGTTCCTTTTAAGCATTTACCAGTCATAAACATTTGTGTCTGATTTCAGTGCAATTCATGCTCAAGCCGTTGCCTATAAGGAACTTGTACTTCTTCAGCCCTTAAGCTAGTTACAGATGGCAGCCTTCTGCTAGATGGGAACATTCATTCAAGAACAAAGCATGTAATCTAAACACTCATTTCTACACCCAAACGAAAGCTTTTTCAATAGGTAAATTAGATGCAAGCTATGGAAGATAATTTCTCACCCAACTTCAGTTTACCTACTTTTATCAGAATGCATTCATGTACATGAAAGCTACAGAACAAAGCATAAAATAACTGACCAAATATTAAAACAGAAAAGCAGAAAAGACAAAAATCTCAACCTGGGAAATATATTTTTTCCAGAGAGGTTCATCTTCACTAATATCAAATTCATTCCATCCATGGAATGCCCGTCTATGACACACTTCACAGTTTTTCAAGCCATTCTGAAGATTAGCCTATAAAAAAAATACAGGAAGATTAACACGGTCAGCAATTATACTATTAAGACAGCCTTCAAAATAAATCTCAACACTTAAATAACGGGTCTGAGATTACAAGCATTTGGCCATCAGGCTTAGCCATCAGAAAGACAAATCTGGTGCTGCTGACTGTATGCCAATAAAAGCTAACTACTCACTGCTTTAATATAATAATTGACAGCAGAAATATTCAACCCAAAATTCACCAAACTAAAGCACCATCTGCAGTTGCACATCTCTAAATGACTGTTGATGTTCCCTGCAGAAAACTCTTCAGTAATCCAAACTGTGGGCACAGCTCCGACTCTTGAGAATTAAGGCAGGAGTTTGGGTGCTCAGCCAAATGACAGCAATAGCTTCAAAGTCTTGGGTTGTCTGTGGGCAATATCTGTCATGGTGTACTCCTCAAGCAGTCAAGCACACAGAAGATGAAAAAAGACCATCAATAAAGAAAATGATCCCAAATTCACTGGTTCATTAACCTGTCAATGGGTAGTTTTCTCAACCCCACTCCTCTTCTTAAAATGGAAGCTGCCCGAATATCTCAAGTATGCCTGAGCATTTCGATGTAACAATGTAAAGATCAACACACTTTTAGAAACAGACAACATCAAACTGCTTGATAATGCACACATCCGTCCTTAAGAAAGGCCAAATGTTCTGTTACATCAGCACAGCTTTAAGAGATGCAGAATTACTCACTTGCAGAATGCTTGCGACTTCATCGACTGGCAACTCACTTGCTTTTTTTGAGGACAGTACAGGAATCATTGTCTCATTGTCACCATCAGGGATTTGTTCAAGACGTGCAACCTAGAAACAAAACCAAAGTCTGAAGGAAATGGAGCACTAATATTTCGACAACACATGCCAGAGCAATGCAGTATTAATGCCACTGAAAAATCATTGTCAATAACCATTTGCACTAAAAAAAATTAAGATCTGCAGATTTGTTTTATTTTCATGCAGTATCACATGTGCAATTACAAAACAAAACACCGGATGTGCAACTGAGAAAACCGTATTTGTAATTAAGCATTAAGCCACAGCAAAGATCCTTACAGTTTCATATATTTATGCTCCTTTACCTCCCTATCATCAGTAACTGGGCAGAAGGTAATAACTCCAGATTAAATTGCACTCCCTGCCCCTACTTTCTACCTACTGATGAAGTCAGCCTAAGCAGGCATATTTGTGTGATACTGTAGACAAAGAAGGGAAAAAAAACATTAAGAACAACACAAACAAGAGCACAGATGCACATGAAGTCACAGAACTTAACTGACTACAGTACAAGAACTTCAAGACAACGCTGCTACAAGAATATATTGCTTTTTAAGAAATAAAAACATTTTTGTAGGGAAGAACAGTGTTTTAGCAACATCGACAGCATAGCTCAGTACTGCATTTAAAGAAACTGAAGAGTTTCAGAATTCTTGCTTACACAAGATGTGAAGCTCAATCAATGCTCTTGTCCCACCCCTCCCCTACCCCCACTCTATGGTGCTGCACACACAGTTAACTCACATCTCGTACACCTTGCTTCTGCCACTCCATTAAGCTGAGCACATCGACCACATAAACATGCACACCACAGAAAATGTTTTCCCATTACACTTGCATAGAATTTGAATGCGCCATTTAATGCCTTCATACAATAAAGGTTTTGAATTTCCTCTGCAGATGCTGTAATACAAATACTTTGTATGAAAATGTGTTAGAAGATTACAGCATTTTTATCCCCTAAAAAGCTATGACAGCCTTCATTTTCTATACTACACACAGTATTCTACACTCAAATATGATAGCTGCGATTAATTCAACCCCATTTTTGTTCTTCCAGCTGCTTACCTAAGTAAGATTACACCGAGCCTTCATCCCATGTGCCTGAGGGAAGAATGAATGAGGGTAAAAGCACCACATGCCATATTGTCATGGAGCTCCTAAAATTTAGCACTGAGTAGGTACTTATTGAATCCAATGTACACACACTCACAAAGGCCTTCTTAAAAAGTGATGATGAACGAACACACATTGTACATTATTAACATGATACCTTAGCAAAAGTTAACTAGAAAGTTACCATTTCTAAATGCTTACATGTATCAACTGAGACAAATTGAGTTAAAATGTTTCAGGGGGGAGGAAGAGGAAATCACAGTACTCTGTGCCATATTGCTCTCTCAACACTTGTTGAGGTTCTCTCAAAATACTTCAGGTATACACCAACTGCTTTTGACATCAGGGACAAAAAAAAACCAACAAAACATAAGTAGAATTTTGTACCTAGCAAGGGATGTCTTCATGAGATGTAAAGACACAGTAATTCAATGCTTTTCAGAAACACAAGTGGTAACAAGAACTTGCACCAGGCAGGTTGCGTTATTCTGCACCAGTGGGACAAACACTTGTCCCACAGCCTAAGGTTTCTCCCACAACACAGCATCCTTCTGCAGAACTGAGCTATATTAGAGCAACTTAGACTAGAGCAGCAGAATGACAGGTACTTCAGCTAGGAAGAATGCAGACATTATGACTCTCAGCCTTACATAATACACTCTGGTACACAAATATTCTCCAGGACTTTACCACTGGAAGTGATGCAACACCACAGTCACCCAGTCTGCCAAGCAGGCATTCAGCCTTTGCTCAGATATAGCACTGCTCAGACTAGTGTCCACAATGCACTTGATGCTTGTGAGACTCAGTCCATAGAAAGAAGAAGTGTTATTCAAATCCGCCTTGCAGAATCTTCAGTATATACTGCACCTGTGTGTAGGCTGCAAAGACCAAGTTGGGCTCTATGATCCTTATGGGTCTCTGCCAACTTGGGATATTCTTGTGACCTGTTCTGAAATAGGAACACACACAGTTAAGGCTGCTGAAACCAGTACTTCATTGAAACACTTCAGTCCTCAGGGAAAGGCTACTGGAGATGATGCCTTCCCATTCTTCAGAAGTTTACACTCAATTTACTTCTACACGTTCTTTTCTTAAACCCAACAGTTACCCAGAATTTTGTCACAATCTCCCCTTTTTGATACAACAAACTACTGAACTACCAGCTCACGTTCTTTCCTTTGCAGTTTCCCCTTTAAATACTAGCATTTGATTTTAGTTGAAAGGAATGACATGGATGTGGTGTCTGGTTACCAACCTCCAGAATTTAAGGCTGAAAACAATTAAGCCCAAGTACTATTTCAAAACAAACCCATAAACAGACGATTTTGACGAAGATGACCACGTGCTCAACTAAAACTAAGCAACCAAGCGTTCCCACTAAGTGCAAGAAGAGATGGGAGCCAACAGCCATTACAAATTTTAGTGCTGAGAAATCTTTTTTATGCCTATAAACAAACAGGCATGGCTAAGAGGCTTCCAAGAAACATGGTGGGTGTGGTTAGTGTTATGGAGGCGATAGGTTGATGGTTGGACTGGATGGATGGTCTTAGTGGTCTTTTCCAACCCTAATGACTCTGTGATTCTACAAAAACCAGTTCCAAGAAGGCATGCACTTACCTGACTGCTTCCTTAATATAATCAATAGGACTTCAAAAAAGACTATTAACAAGCTCTTCATGGATATCTTTTAAAGTTAAATATCCTTAAAAACATGTATTACAATGATGAGGCTTTTCCAACTAAAATTAGTGGCAAAATTGTGCCACTCCAAAGCCTATTTTGACAACTTTTACCATGTCAGACTCAAAAAAAACCCACTGATGTTGAATGCATTGCATTCAAACCACCTCCCACTTTGTAAAAACATTGTAAAAACTTTAGGCCATAAATCTAGCAAAGGATTAGAAAAATAAAGGCTCAGAAGGTCTTTTTACAGTTTCCTTTTCTAGAGCAAAATTAGTTCTCATAAGACAATTCTGACTGGATCCCTCACTTAATTTCCCAAGAAGTTCTACAGTCTCTGTGTAGACAGAGCTCTACTTACTGTTCAGAAAAGAACCGTTTCATGTCCAACACTTTGCAACCATTTATTAAGCCAGTAAGAAACCATTCCCTTTATCACCATCTTCCAGCATACTAAGTAGGTTAACACTGACAGATTTAAGGCAAAAAGAAAGAAGTTAGAAAATCTCTTCCCATCTGCAAGTACATAATAACCATATGCAAACAAATATTGCCTTTATTATGTATTACTTCCACACAGCAAAAGACTTATAATCCTAAGAGTCACTGATGTTGGAACGACCGCAGAGATCACCTATCTAGTCCAACCTATTACCACCATACCACTAAACCATGTTATCCAACGTGACATCTCCCCTTTTCTTGATGTCCTCCATGCACAGTGACTCCTCCGCCTCCCTGGGTGGCACTCAATACAGTCTGAAACATTTGTTATTGTACCCAACAGAAGCTATCCCCAAACCTACAGTGTTTTACATCACAGGAGTCAAGCCACATACAGTAAAATCTCTTTCCATCCTTGATGCAACTCTTTTTCAAACATTTATCTGCTGGTATCTTAGAATGCTTCATATTTCACCACCGGCAAAGATTCTGTAAGGATATAGGAAATGGTGCTTAGCTAATGCTGCTGTATCAGTTGGGCAGCACAGCTGAAGCTTCTGGAGCAATGATTACAGCTTTCCACTCCCCGTTCACAGTTCAACCTACCACAGAACAAAGAAGCAGGATGCCAGCTAACAAAAATAAGCAGCTGCCTCAGGAGGGACTTTTCCTGGACCAATTCCAACATACACAGCACCATTTCTATGGCAAGAAACACACATCAGTCTTATGACCACAGAACTGTGACTAAAGCATGTTTATCAAAATTAATGCAAGTTTGGCTGGAAGGTTTACATTACTGGAAGCTGACAGTTCCTTCCTATTTTTTTCTGAAGAAAAACATGTAATTTTTCTGACCAGCTAACAGTAGAGCAAAGAAATTCTTCCTTCTCATACAAGATGCTGTCTGCCCTCTTTCTACCACCACTGGAGACTGAGTGTCAACATCCTCCCTCTGATAACTGTGCAGCAGCAGCTTAGCAAGGATACTCCATAGTCCATTAGCAATCAACAGGACTCATAGACATAGAGATACTTCAACCAAATAAAAGTAAAATTTTAGCTCTGCATGCTCAGAGAATGCAAATGGCAGGACCTACATTAACTGGGTGGTCTACAAGTTTTTCAGAGCACTCTCGCAACAAAACCTATTTTTAGATAATCTTGTGACCAAAACACTTGGGCTAATTAGCTAATGCAAAGTACTTCAAATGTTACATGTGGTTACTCAATTGACCTACAAGTGCAAAATGCAAAGACCACATAAAACCTGAACTACTCGGAACAGTAAAGAGAAAGAAAAACAAAACCAAGATGTTTAAAAGATATAAAGACATTTAAGTTACAGAAACTAAAAAGAAATGCGGACCCCTTCCTTGAAAAGTTCAATTAGAAAGGCAAGAGAAAGAAACACAGCTGGGTTTGGGTCTCCTCCTGGCAAGGACTGCTTATCCAACTGCATGAGAAGTCGCAGTGGCAAGCTGCAGGTTGATACAGACAGCTCTTGAGAACCACTGCACCATAACTGGAAATGCAAAAGATGAGTGGAAGCATTGCTTCAACATGCAACTTTCCAATATCTGCCTGCTAACCATACCAGTCACCTGAATCTTTCCATCCATCTGATCAGCTCCTTCAACCTGCCTGGATCTGGCTCATCAGCCCCTGCAAAACTGAATCCCTTTCAATTATTACAAAGCAATAGTGAGCTGCCCACGGTTCATCAAAGCTACATTCACATTCTGGACCCGTTTGCTATCAGTGACTGATGAATCCGTGAGCAAAACCTCTCTAGAGTACAAATGAACTTAAGGCAGACAAATCCTGTACTGTGCCATGCCCTGACCAGAGTCATATCATATCAGATGCATGCCCTGTATCAGAAAGGACATATTCTTTTACAACTTGGTATTACCTTTTCTGGATTATTAATTAGTGATCTGCCTTGCAAATGCTTGTGCTTTTCTTACTAGGTTGCAGAAAGAGTCAGCACCTCTTCAGCTCGCAACACCATTCCTCCCAGCCCACCCTGCCTCATGAATCGACTTCCCTATTTTATTTACCTTTCCCTCTTCACTGAGACATCATCAATCTTCAACAACATGATAAAAAGGTTTTTCACTGAAACAAAAGCTTCTATTTTCTTGAATATTCTATATGACCAAGCTCTTAAGTAAAATACACCAAGTGATTTAGAAAACTCAGATCCTATTAAGCAAGTTCTTCTCCTGTCAAGTGCAATGCAGAGCCAAGTGCTGGGGATGATAATGACAGATCTGTACTGTGACAAAGAGCAGAATTCAGGATCCAAGATACCTAGTGGGAGTGAGCATCAGGAACAAGAAGAGTTTTAAGCAGAGATCTGGGTACGTAATATAACTAAATAACAACTGCTTACCTCTTTTACATTGTCTGGCAAGCTGAGAGCTCACAGGAACAGAGAGCTACCAGCTGTCAATGAGCACAGGGGTCCAAGTGCTGGTGCAGAGACTTTGGGAACAGCACCTACTGGGCAAGGGCTCCACAGTTGTGAAGCTCAAGGAAAAGCACTCCTTCCAGAATGGATATAACCCTTTTCTTTGTCAGGTGTGTTATGCAGAAGACTCGTGCAGTCTTTTTATTCATCAGCACACAGCAGACAGAGGATTAGGACGTCCAGACCTCTGACAATCTTATTATTCACCTTCAAACTCTCAGTTTGAACAGGTATCAATGACTACGATCCCAGAGATCTACATTTTAGCAGCGACATTAATAGTCTCTTTTTCACTGGATGATTCTGCAGCTCTTTGCCTCCTCGGCTTTTCCAGTAGACAAGGTGCTCCTAGAACCTCAAAAGACACCCCAGTCCAATGGCCACATGACGGAAAGACACAGCAAAAACCCAAACTAAAAAAAATACTAACAAAATGCAGTAGACACCTTTAATAGTTACAGCAAGTCCTAGACTGGCTGCGTGCCCAGAAGCAAATCCCAGATGCACAGCAGGGCTCCAAAGTGGGAGGCTGGATGCAGAGGAACATAGAAAAAGTCCTCAGACTGCTTTGGGAAAAGCACCACAAAATGCAGTTCAGAATATGATGCAGTTTCCTCTGAAATTCCTCCACATCTTAGCAGGAATTAAGTCTCCAGAGGAATTCACTAGTTCTACTAATGTAAGAACTAGGTAGAAATAGCTGAGAGTGATACACAGATTTAATAAATTCATAAGAATTGGTAAAAACCAAGCTCACAAACCGTAAGTGCAGATAAACTACAGGTGCACTTTGATGAAGTCCATTTCATTTCTAACACCCTACTCTTGGCTTTTGAACTAATTGATCTGTATTTTATTGACGGATAAAAAACTGGAAGTTGTATTCAAGGGGATTCCATCCATGCAGATGGCACTGATAGAGCCAGTTGTACCTCATACTTGATTAAATCATGAAGATCAGTACATCCCTGTATTCTCTGCTAGCAGTTTCTCTAATGACGGCCCAGAAACCTGCAAATTTAGCTAAGAAAGGAGCTCAAATGCTGTCTGATCCATAAAGCCCTACAATGGAAGAAGAATCAGAGGAGATGAGCAAGGGTGATGTGCCCATGAAGCTCAGGAAATAATACAGGGTGTAACTGACCACAGCTGTTGCAAAACAAGCTGACTTCATCAGGAACACAAAGGGGACCAAGTGTGGCCTTTGCTTCAGATAAACAGCTTCATCAGTTGAGCAGATCAACTGACTATGGTTGCTGAGTGCATCAACTGGCAGCATCAAATATTTTCCCCTTCTGTTCATTAGAAGTGTGAAATCTCCGAGTCCACATGTGGAATACCTACAAGAACCTGGACAGAGAGTACTCAACTTAAATACCTTTACCGGAAAGGGTGGTGCTTTCTCAGAGCAACAGGTGAAGTGTCAACGCTCCTTCAACACAGAAACATTCACAACCAACCTGCAAGAAGCATCCTTTGCACTGCAAAGAGCTGTCCCTTCCCACCCCCAAAAGGTGGGAAACTGCAGACTAATGAGCTGCTTATTTTCTACCGGGCTGTGTTTGCTCAGGATATGGGCAATGCTTTATGAAGGCTTTGAAGTTACTGTGCTCTGTCTTCATTTGAGTGGAATCTATTCCAAAAGCGTGATGATTTCTTTTTACTTCTGGGAAACAGCTGCAGTAGCCCTGTATTCTAATATTCAAAGAAATTTGTTCCTATTCAACAGCATTTTAGTTTAAACGTTTTACCAGGAGTCTCCACATCAAAGGAAACACACACAGGAAAGTTCTGTCTCTTAAAAAGCTTGAAGGAAAGAGACACGCTCATTTGCATTAATGAGTTCTCCCCGCAGAGCAGATTTCTGTCCTGGGAGGTCACATGCTTTCAGCCCATTGCTATTGTGTTATTTCAAGGGGCTTTACAGAAAAAGGGTGGTATTCAACCTGGCGCAGAGACCACCCATTAACCGCAGGAATACAAATACCCAAATGAGAACAACCTGCTAAGCAGCCCTACAGCCTGAAAAAGGCTGTGCTGCAGTCCAGTGCTATTCCAGCAGCACTTAAGGCCCTCCTGAGGCCAACAGCAGAAATGGGGGGCCAACAGCAGAAATCTTGCGGCTGGGTGGACTTAAAGGTCCCTTCCAACACAAACCATTCTGTGATTCACCCTATAAAAGCTCAATAACTATGTACGAAAAATACTGAAAAATTACTAAGAATATTTAAGTACTAGAACTACATTATTAAAAAACAGCTTGTCCAAGAAATACATCTCCACACCTGAAATGCACCTCAGGATGTTGCACCTTTTCTTTAAGAAACAGAAAGGAAAGTAGGGCATTTAGTTCAACTGAGGATAGCAGCAGAACAGCAAAATTGGGCAATTTTCTGTAGTTGCAGTATATCCATGGGGTTATCTTGCAAGCCTTGTGAATGACAACTGCCTGCTCTCTCACAGGCAGAAAACACTTCGTAGATATTTCACAACAATAACGACACCTTAAGCTGACTGCAATGCTGTAGATTCCACAAGACTGGCTACAGACCCTACTGAAGAGCACGCCCCCTTCTTTCCTGCTGCTCCACTTGATATTGAAAGGCCGCTCTCAGGTCACATCACAGCCTTTCCAGGCTAAAAAGCCACCCAGCTTCTGCTGAGACCAAAGCCTCTGTAAGACAGCACCTGGTCAGCTTAAAAACTCATTGCCCAAGAGCTCAGCTGCCATACCTCACTTGGCTCCAAACAGCACAAGCTTCCACTTAAATCCTGACTCACATGAGGCATTCTAGAAATTCAAGGCCAGAAGACTTTGGGCAGAAATACCAGTCATTAATCTTGCCACAGTTGCTAACTTACTACAAGAGAACATTTCAGCTCAGAAATAAGATCATCTGGCTCCCCTCCAACAGCCTGCCTCCATCTCTCATCGCTGAGCTTCTCAAAATGAAAGATGGCACTGGAGCAGCAGACACCAAAACAGTTTAGTACCCTGTGGGGTACTACCAGCATCCCCACAGCATGTACGACTTAGCTGCTATGGAACTGCAACTAATTGAAGTCTCAAAGACACACATTTGCTTAGTATTTGTAGTTCAGATTTGTCTAAAATAATGAATGGAACAACAGGACCTAACTGCTGGCTATGCAGTTACTTCATAACGTGACCAAATAATATTCTAATAAAAACCAAATCAATCCAAACTTACCATTTAAAAGATATAAGAACAAGCTGGTGTCAATGCCTCACTGCACCAATACTCATAATAAGGTTTCTTACAATTAGCATCAAGAAAGCATCAGCCTTGAATTCACCAAGACCTGTAGGTGAATTATGCACCTATGGGAAAAAAACCCTGCAGAAAACCTATGACAAAATATATCAAAAGCCTTTGTAGATCCTGTAACCTGCATCTGCCAACCCATTATCCACTCTTTCCCTTCTAATTACTTAGACTAGGACATTTACGAAACAAATAACTAGAAACAGATGCTTGGCCCATATTCACACCTTGATTAGTGTATTTTATTCTCCTTCTCTTCTCTGCATGGCAGCTCTGTCCTTCTTTCTAGCTGATACTAATCCCAGTGCAAATGCCAATTAGTTATCACCTGATAACTTGTTCACAAACTCAAAGGCATAACAAATGAAATCTACTCATCTATAACTTATTCCACACAGAGAGTCTTAGCCTCATACAACAGAGGTACAGCTACAGAAAGAACAGAGTCAATCAAACATCCCGCTTGCAGTAAGCAGGGGGGGCTCTCACCCTTTTTATGCCCTCTGGAGATTCATATGCTCGTTATTTCTGACATGAACTGGACTCTCTCCATGAGCTCATGCAGCTCCCTAACTCGGCAGAGTGCTATTCAGTGTGGGGCAAGGGGAAAGAAGGGTCAGGCAACAGTCACAGTGGCCTATGGAACCAAGATCAACACTCATTTGTCAGACTGGACATCAAAAAGAAATGAAAACACTCGTTTCTCTGTTAAATTAGATATCCTAATTACTTACACTACTGCAATTTGTGACTCACTGACAGCTAGTGCCACAGATCCCCATATGAAAGGGCCACAGAGCCAACAAAATAACTAATCACATATTTTGTGGCATCTGAACTCAAGCAGATCCCACGTTAAACCACTTCCAGGTTATCACAGGTCAGTGCTGGTATATCTGCATCAAAAAAACAGGGACGGATGAAAACTATGTAATGATCTATCAACCAACCACACAACAGAGTCAGAGGTGACACCAACTGCAATTTAAAAAGGAAGCCTGTATTTCTAATGCAAAGCAAGTGCTATATTGGCAATGCTATGATAACTGCATTCGTAACAGGTAGGAAATTATCTACCAGAGTTGTGAAGACTTCGAATACCATGGTTTGAAAAAAACAAAAACACAACCCCTTCCCTCACTTTGTACTCCAAGTTAAATGGAACAGATGTCATTTATGCCAACGTCGATGTAAAGTACTGCATTCCAATTTCCTCATGGCGAGCCACAGATTGAAACAAACTGCAATCAATGAATACAAAAATTCTTGTTTCACCTACGCGGATGATTTATTAAACAAGTAATACCAAAAGACATGTGAACTGCTGTGATAAGTCCTGCTCCATTTCAGAATCGGGAACGTTTTCCATCACAAAACTCATTCTCATTATTTTGGATATTATGTTCAAGTATAATTGACAATGCCACTCCGGAACAGCGTGGGTTGTTTTCCAATCCCTGCTGCTCCAAGCATCCTTCATGGTCTTCACTCTTCCACCAGCCCTTAGAGCCATAGAGTCACAGAATCACAGAATTGTAGGGGTTGGAAGGGACCTCTAGAGATCATCGAGTCCAACCCCCCTGCCAAAGCAGGCTCCCTACACCATGTCACACAGGTAGGTGTCCAGGCGGGTCTTAAATATCTCCAGAGAAGGAGACTCCACCACCTCCCTGGGCAGTCTGTTCCAGTGCTCCGTCACCCTCACTGTAAAGAAGTTCTTCTGCACATGGGAAGAGTCCATGGGCAGCTGGTCCACAATGTGACCACACTGCCCCCAATAAACCAAAGCTGCCCACTGATCTGAAACTGGTCACTTTTCCAACATAAACTACATAAGGAATATGCACAAAACTCATTAGGAAGGGCAGCTGTACTCCAAGCACGGGTTAAAAGCAATAAAACACATGTTGGCTAAACAGTGTGTGACAAACTGAAGCACCTTCTTCAGTGAAAGAAACTGACTCACCCCAGTATTCACCCAGTTATCAAAACAAGCCAAAAATTGCCATTGACAGAGTATAGATTGAAGCAGTGGTCTGTGTCAATCGGCTAAAAGCGAAGTAAGCCTTAAAACAATGAAGACTACAGGTTTCGAAACCACCATGCAACGTTTTTATTATGTCCAATAAACCCGTGCTTGTGCCAATGAGTGACTTCAGGAACATCTACAGGTGGGAAAACGCAGTTCTGACCTCTTCCAATAGGCACAGAGTGAGCTGGAAATGAATGCGACAGAAGGCCTCAGTAACAAAACAGCACCATCACTTCACAACCGGTATCACTCTGCACTCAGAGCTGTTTCCTCTAAGCAGCTGCAAGTCCTCTCGCTTGGCCACTAGTTATGGAAGGGCTCCAATTCTGAAGCCACAAAACTCCAAACAAAAACACAACCTTCATTCCTCTAAGTCACAGAGCCTCACTGGGAAAAAAAAAAAAGTGCAAAAACCTTCCTATGATGGGAAATTCACTTCCCCATTACTGCGAGATACATGAAGTCTGGAGGAAGTTTAATTAGCTAATTCATCCCAATACAAGAGACAGAAACCACAAAGTCTTGGGACGAAGCATTAGCTTACAGTGACTGTGGCAACCTGCTTATGAAAAATGGATTATGAGATGAAAACATCAGTTTTCCAAATGGCATTAGCAATTCTGTCTTTGAATATTGCTCCAAATATAGGGGAAAAAAATAAATCATAAATAAATAAATTATACAGTTCAAACTCTCACCTGGAGAAAATACATTAAGGATTTTACCAGCAGTGCTGATACAATCCAAAGGAAAGCTGCTAGCATTAGAACGGACCACACTGTACCACACAAAACTTGATTATCTGCAATGTCATATTTACTTGCTAATAGAACTAAAAGGCATTAGAAGCCTTCCTGCTCTTTCAGTTTAGAGACACAAACATCAGATACTTTTTCCCTATATGTACTTCTTTTCAATGGCATCACATTCATTGTTCTCCCCCTGCCCTGAGAGCCAGTCATTCAAAAACCTTATTTACAATGCAGCAGGTTTAACACAAAGGCACTGACACTGCTCCTGTCAGCTAAGTGGGCTCCCAAAGCCAAAAGCTTCTAGAGATGTCCCCCCTTACAAACACAGCCATCAAAACTTCTATCTGACAAGTGTCATGTTCTTTATGACAAATACTCACTCAGAAGACGTGATCAATAGCATTGATAGAATCCTAGCATTTCTCAAGTCAGAAAAATGTTCTGAGATGCAAGGCTAGAACAACCCATGGTGTTTTTAACATAGGTTGGACTTTACAACACAGTCACTGGAAACAACAATATCCAAGCACAGAAACCCAGTCTACCCCAAGAAGGTCAATCCAGGCTACTTAGTCAGACCCTTAAGGAAGCATCTCTCTGCTCTGAGCTCCTCAGGTTCACATCCAGCCACAACAAATGAAACAGAGCAGACACCAAAAAATTCCATCCAGTATCTCCAAAGAATAATAACAAAAGAGATCAGGATAAGGGGACTGCTATTTTATAGAATCATGGCATGTCTTGGGACCTTACAGATCACCAAGCCCCAACCCCCTGACACAGGCAGGGTTGCCACCACAGGACCAGGCTCCCCAGGGCTCCATCCAACCTGGCTTCAAGAACCTCTTGCTGACACCCATAACATCCCCAGTCAACTCAGAAGGAAAGCAGCAAAGCACACAGCCAACATCACCAATGGCAAACGGGCTTTCAAGGTTCCCAGAGCACACATGGAAAAGCCAGCATGAAAAATATGAAATAATAACTCCCCAGACTACCCCACTCCCGGCCCAGATGAGGAGAACGTGTATCAGAGCAGTCCAAAGGAGCAACTTCCCGCATCGCATAGAGATTACAGATTCACAACAGCTCATCCAAATGGCAGTGCATTAAGCATTGAAAACCAATTTCAGCGACATCCCGGCATCTAAGGCCCCTACGGAGGTGAAACAAGGCATGCTCCCAGCACAGAGATCCTCTCGGCTCCGGGAAGAGCTTTTACCTTCATCTTCCATCGAAATCGTACGTGAGTCGAGAGTTACAAAAGTCTTTAGCAACAGCGGCGCCGGAGCTGCTGAGAGCTGTTGAGAAAGCCGCCCCGAGATCCCCGGTAATCACACCGATCCCTCTGCCCCCACCTGCAGCAACATCTGCAAGAGAAACCAGCGCTGGAGAAGGGCAATCAAAGAAAAGAATCGTAAAAATAAACAAATAAATAAGTAAATAAATAAATAAAAGCCGCCGGACCCCGCAGGCCGCAGTTCCCCTCACGCCGGGACCCGCAGCTGCGGCTCACAGCAGCACAACACAAGGCAGCACGGCGCAGCCGCCGCACCGCACCGTGACCGTGACCGCTCCCGCTGCCTCCAGCGCCTCCCGCAGCCCGGGGAGCTAAAAATAACCCAGCTCCCTCAGCGCCGGTCGGAGGGAGGGAGAGGAGAGGAGAAGGAAGGGAGCGATCCCCCCTCCAAGCTCGCTCTGCCGGCCCGGCCCCTCCCGCTCACCCAATGGCGCTGAGGGGGAGCCGAGGGGAGCGGACGGCAGCCCCTGGCCGCGCCTCTCACCTCAGCGACTCGGGGCGGCAGCGCGGCCGCATCCCCGCTCCGCTCACTTCCGCGGGCGGCGGACGAGGCGGGGCGCGGGGCGGAAGGGCGGGCGGGCCGCTCCTGCCCCTCAGCGTGCGCCTGCGCCTCGGAGCCCAAAAGCGGTCGGGTTCCCTGTGGTGGGAGCCCGCGGCCGCGGCAATGAACTCGTTCCTAAGGTTGCTTTGAGGAAAAGTGGCCCCTGTGGGCTTCCTGTGAGGCCCTTGATGCTTGGGGTCGTGCCCAAGCTGCTGGTGGGAGGTCAGAAAGAGTGGAGTGATGCATATACGCTGACCATACTGGGGTTGTAAGAGACACAATGACCAAATTACGAGAGGGACTAGAAAGACTGAGAAAGGAGAGATGAAATAAAGGTGGTATTGAATAGTTCTCTGTGAGAACTCCTTATCTGCATCCTCCCTGCTCTCTCAGGCCCCTTGTTTCCTTTACTTGTTACCTTTAAGTTTCCTTATTTCTATAAACTACCTTTAAGTTTCCTTTACTTATTTCTATAAACTACCTTTAAGTTTCCTTTACTTGTTTCTATAAACTACCTTTAACTATTCCCCTTTTATTCCGAATTCCAGCAGAGCATCTGTTTCCTGCTTCACTCTTCAGTATGAATCAGTGTTTAACTGTCCTCCCTGGCTGACTACCTTGCTGTTTACTTTAGCAGGACCTCTTATTTGATTAATCCTGGGAGTAACTTTTGGACCATTTCTGTTCAATAAACTTAATGCTATTGTTAAGGGACAGTTAGAAACAGCCCGTTTAATGTCAGTAAGAAAACAATATGAACAAATGAATAGCAAGGAAGAGGATGAATCTATCCTCCAAAGGGCTAAGGAAGCAGTAAAATGATTTGATGAACAAAATCAGGGTAAAATAGAAAAGGGGGGATTGCGATAGTTAAGGGTTAAGTTTGTTAGTTAAATCAAAACTCAGTTGTGCTTTCTCAGGTGTCTGGGAACTAAGAAGCTGCAGGCATTGTGAACTACACATTGCCGGGGCACATAAGCTGCTAGAAAATAACCAAAGAATAATGGAAAAGACTACTGACATTCACCCTCACAACCATGAGGAAGCAGGAAAATGAATCCCCAGCAACAATCTACAAGCCCAGCAGCAACCTGCGCAGCCGCAGGAATGACTGGAATGTATGCAGGAGATAAGAACTGTATAAATACAAAGCCAATCCTTTGTTCAAATCGAAACCTTGGTGAGTGTGGGCTCCCCTCAGGCTCCCTGTGCTGTTTTGCTCACTTTACCACCTTGCTTAATGAAATAAAGCTATCCCTTTATGTATCACACTAGACTTTGGTTTTGTCACAAGAATCAGTAACAGTCAGGCCTTGCATTTTGCAGCCAATCACACAAGGACCAGCCCATGTCACCAAATAACACGGAAAAGCGTGGCTGATTAGTTTAGATGTTAAGAAGAAATTCTTTACTCAGATGGAGGTGAGGCCCTGGCACAGCTGCTCAGAGAAGCTGTGGTGCCCCATCCCTGGAGCACTCAAGGCCAGGTTGGATGGGGCCCTGAGCAGCCTGATCCAATGGGTGGCAGCCCTGTCTGCAGCAAGGGGTTGGAACTGGGTGGGCTTTAAGGTCCCTTCTAACCCAAACCATTTCGTGATTCTGATTCAATTTACTTTACCAAGACATGCAGAGGAATGTTACTTGAAGTCGCAATTCCAACACTCAGCACCAAAGCATGGGAAAGTGTAAAATGATCCCCACTCAGGTAAATTTATATTTAAGGGTAATGAATGTAAGGTAGGATGCACGGTGCTAGTAACAGCGCTAGTAACAACAAAACGCATTCAGACTCTCAAGGTCATAAATCGAATGGAGACATGCTAATTGTAGGCTTTACATTGCTTCTAAAGGAGTGCAACAATGTGGATGGAGAGGCACAGTCCCATTGACAGCTGATGATTAACGGCCTGTCACCTCTGCTTTGTTTTTCTTAAGCAGCAGAAGAAACCAAAATCCATCTCTGTCAGTTCCTGAGGAGCATTTAACAGAACATTATAATTTCAAACGTTTTAATTACACCTCCTGGACCATAACAGCATGCTTCTCAAATCCCTCAGCCAAAGTGGTCAAGTTAAATGGCTTATTTCCTCTTTTCAGGACCCTAAAGCTCGATTTTTGGGTGCTAAAATAATTTGTCTACATACAGTGATAGGTAAATAAGAATAAGAGTTGCTGATTTATAACCCTAGATACTTGCTTTTGGGAAATCAAGGAGACAACAAGCAGGTCAGCTGAGATTGCCTAATGGTCTAATGCCTAGTTTTAGACCTGTCCCATTTATTTGCCATGTTACACAAACATCTTCATGAAATAGCCCATTACAGCACTGTCACTGTAGGTATGGCTCCAAAAGCACTGCTTCCATTGACTTATTTGTGATGCCAGCAAGGAACCATGTTAACTACCTGTGACACTTGGACCATTGGCATGTACAGCAAGTTTGGACTTCTTAGCACTGTGCTAGGAGAAGCTTTGGGGAAAAAACAGGGGGGGAGAGATATTGGATGTTAGTGAGCTTATCCAGAACTGAAGATTGAGATGTACATAACTGGGATGCAAGTCTGACAAGCAAGAAATATCCTTTTACATGTCTCTAAAAAAGGGAAAGGGGAAAGGGGAAAGGGGAAAGGGGAAGGAAGAGGAAGAGGAAGAGGAAGAGGAAGAGAAAGAGGAAGAGGAAGAGGAAGATGAAAGGAGAGGAGAGGAGAGGAGAGGAGAGGAGAGGAGAGGAGAGGAGAGGAGAGGAGAGGAGAGGAGAGGAGAGGAGAGGAGAGGAGAGGAGAGGAGAGGAGAGGAGAGGAGAGGAGAGGAGAGGAGAGGAGAGGAGAGGAGAGGAGAGGAGAGGAGAGGAGAGGAGAGGAGAGGAGAGGAGAGGAGGAAAGGAAAGGAAAGGAAAGGAAAGGAAAGGAAAGGAAAGGAAAGGAAAGGAAAGGAAAGGAAAGGAAAGGAAAGGAAAGGAAAGGAAAGGAAAGGAGGGGGGAAGGAAGGGGAGGGGGAGGGGAAGGGAAGGGGGAAGGGGAAAAGGGAAGGGGGAAGGGGGAAGGGGAAGTGGAAGTGGAAGGAAGGGAAGGGAAGGGAAGGGAAGGGAAGGGAAGGGAAGGGAAGGGAAGGGAAGGGAAGGGAAGGGAAGGGAAGGGAAGGGAAGGGAAGGGAAGGGAAGGGAAGGGAAGGGAAGGGAAGGGAAGGGAAGGGAAGGGAAAAGTCAAAAGCAAGCACATGATATATTAACAACTGAAAAAAACTTCATCTCTGGGGCTTAATCTCTTTCATATTAGTGTAAATCTGCCAACCATGCACTCCTGAGTGCAGCCACTTCTGCATTATCATAGGACTGAATCCATCCTTGGGAGCTGTATTACTTTTTCTACTGTACTGTGCTCCCAAGTTCAGTGGCTGTTTAATAAACTACTTCTATTTTATCTCCATCTGCTGCTGAATAAAAAGAAAAACCTGACCTTAAGGTGAGCTCAAGAGAATTAGAAGAGCCTTAACGTCCTCTCAGGGGATGGCAAAGTCATTATTTAGCAAACCAAAACACTGTTGTTACAATGCAATTGTAGAGATATGAGTTGAAAATAGTATTAAATAAAGCTTTGATGACAGTAACCATCTAGTTGGCCATGTTCAAACTGCAGGAATCTGCGTTAGATTGTTTTAATCTCATGTGGGGAAAAAAACAAACCTGCAATAAAATGCTGGTGTGAATTGTCCCATGAGCAAATGTGTCTCTATCAACCCACAACATAAATAATTCAAATGAAAATACAGAAGAGTATATTAAAATACTTAAAGCCAGAAAACCTCTAGTCTCACCACTGAAATCTCTTTTTAAAGTAAAGGCAGTACCTGAAAGGATACGCAGCACTGATAGGCTGGGGGAAAAACAGACTGCTCACCTCAGTGATGACAGTGTCGGCATTCACCTCTCTCTTGGCTGTAGACCTGAAAATGCTTTCTAACAAACAAGTGAGCCTGCCAACAATAGGTTTGCATTTATGAAATCAGTTTCATGAACATTCAGTGCCAGCTTAGGCAGCCAAGTGCTCTCCTTGCTGAGGTATTGAGGGGTTTCTGTGCTACCAAGTTCCTCCTAAGTGTTCTGCGTCACAAAGAAAAAAAGAGTTCTGTTATCCTGCCACATGCGCACACCCCTTCTCTTCTTTTTACCTCCCAAAACCTCACCATTTACCTCCTGTTGATGCCAAAGTCTGAACTTTGCTTCTGCAAGCGGCTGTCAGGGGCAAGGAGCCACCAGGTTACCTCTGAACGACAAACGTAGGTGTTAATCAGAGTGAGGTTATGTGAGGACTGATTCCTGTTGAAAATAACCCAGCAAATCAGTAAGCAGAGGCGGCTCTAAATGAATCAGTAGTGGTTCTGCTGGCACAGCCAAAAGGGTGACAGTGCTGCGGGAAGCATAAATAGGGACTTTTTATGTTCCTGTCGGCCTCTGGAGATGAAAATTTGATAGAATGAAATAGGATATGGGTGGATTTTTTTAGTGTAGTCGTCCAAAAAAAAATAATAATAATAATAATAATAAAGCATCCTTTTTTTTCCTGCTGAGTGAATCTACAGGCAACCCAAAAACTTTCAACTGCCTTTCTACTTATTCAGAAGAAAATAAAAGCCTCTGAAAGCCTTGGAAAAATTAAGACATAATAAATTAGTGACATTCCAGATAGAATCATTCATCATCTGGGTGGGAAGAAAGGAGAATTCTAATGTCATTCAATGGGTAGGCCCTCACCTGCAGAAGTTTATATGCAAGCTTAACACAGTGTTTGAGTCTTCAGGATCACAGTCAACTCATCTTATCAATGCCCCTGTGCTACATACAGCACTATCAGAGGTAGTGAAATGTATTTTAAACACAGTAAAGATCCCTATAATGGCATATTTCACAGTTTGGAGATCTGCTAAACACAATTCTTTTAAGGCACTTTTCAGACCGTCACTTTTCTGCTCTGAAGTGAGCCTCAAGATCCTCTTAAAAAAGACCCTTTTAAGATACATTTGTTGAAGTGTTGTCAGAGTTGAGTCATGCTAATAAGGTCTACTACAAATTTTGTTAACCTCACGGAAAGTTTCTTTCTAAGTTCCAATGCGAGATAAGCATTTTTCTAAGTTAATTAACATGTGAACCTTCTGTCAAAACACCTATTTGCTTACTTTGCTTTAGGCATAATTCAACCTGTGCTCAACAGACTGAGCATAAATTAGCTTTTCTGGAAGAAAAATTACTTTCTGGTAAAATTGACTTTCTTTTGATTTTAATCTTACTATTTGTCTTCTTTCATCTATGTGTCAAAAGCTCAGCAGTGTTTTTACAGTCCTCTGCATGACTTGAGTCAGACAGGGGAAGGATGAGAGCAGATCTTCCCATTTTCATACCCTATAAATCATTTGTCACTTGTAAAGCCTGCATTGCATATTTCCTCCCCACATCCTTTCCACGTGTGCTGTCCAATTGATAGCTAATTGGAAGTAATCATCTTTTCTCTGAATAGAATTCTCCGGGGGAGAATCCATGGCAACTCCAGCTAAAGTTTGAATGTTTCAAATGTGTTTGCATATAGAATCATAGAATCACCAAGTTTGGAAAAGACCTCCAAGATCCATTAAAGGGGAAATGTAAAAACAATGGGGAAAAATACATATACATATGTATATCATTCTTTCAGAGGAAATACATCTTTGTTTCATTTTATAGATCTGAGCATGTAGAGATGTAAGAAAGGTAGTTACATTTTCAAATTACCTTAGCTCAGCCTTATCTTGACACTGTGCAATTATGATAATTAAAGAAATTTGGTTTATGGCATTCTTAAATTAGCTTTCACTGACTTTTAAAGCATCATCAGATTTAATCCTCTCATCCCATCCTTAAATCATGTCCCTGCTGGTGTCCCACATTCAGAGTGGGGGTGCGGCCACACCACAGTTTAAGTTGGCGTTATATCAGGCTTTTGTGATTCTCCTTTTGCTGACTCTTATTTCTGAGCTTCTTTGGCTTTGTTGATTACTTGGTTCAGAGAGAGCCATCCAGCCCACAAGCAAGCCAACCTCAAAGGACACGTTACTGCTGAACTCTCAGAACTGATGCAGGAAGGCAAAGTGCATCAGAGGCAGGACTATAGAAGCTCCAACCTTAAATCCATTTACACCGTAGTGAACATACACCTTCAGTCAGAGAATCTAAGAAAATGTGGTTTAATCTATCCTTCTCAGGAAGACTAAATTAATCCCATTTCTCTCAATAAGGCTTTACTGCTACCTCTCAAACCTGTGTTTTCTGTATTTTTCTTGATACATTCCATTTCTCCCACATGCTCTGTGCTCATCTACCAGTCTCTTCCTTCAGCCTCACTCTTTCAAAATAGTTAAAAATACTGTGTATCTTTCACAGAGGTTTTCCCTCCCTTCATTTAAGGCTCTTTCACCGTTTCTGTTTTACTCTGTTTTCAGAGCTGACTACTCCAATAACAGCTTCACTGCCAAAGCGTGAGCTTTCAGGAGATGCGCTTCTATCCTATCTATTTTGGCCTCAGATTTCTGAAGATGATCCTACTCATTTTGTGAAGATCTAGTTTTCTCTTGCCTGCAAAAGGCAGCCAAGAAATGCATCCAAAGAGACTGTGCTCTGTAATTGGAATATGCCGTGAAGCAAGTTACTACTATTGGAAATGTTAGCTGAGGCAGGCTGCACCTGGATATCTGCTATGGGACACATGCAGCACAGCTCTGCAACATCAGCTGCAGCTACAGTCACGTTACAGCTCTTGTACAGCAGAGGATGGAAACAACTACTCCCCAGTAATGTAAAGCTCACGTGTCTTCATGATGGATTATTGCAATTGATTAAAGGGGAAAGAGGAACTCCCCATCTACTCATGAAAGATGTCAGTTCCGTTATAATAAGATGCCTGTGATGGAGAGTAAAGACAATTCAACAGTGTACAGTAAAGAGTTAAATAATCAGTGGCAGTGAGGTGGTTTGGCCTGAACTGATTCAAGGCTAATGTGCCAAGAAGTTCAGGAATGCTGCATATATTACAAGTCTCTCAGCACTTGTAAATTCTTTTTCAAGATTATCAGTGGGGTAAAATGGGGTGAAGGTAATAGTAAGGAGCTGGCTGTTAGTAAACAGATGTTTACCTACTCACAAGATTTCAGCCCCGGGCAAGAACGAGATAATTTGTTTGATTACTGTTAAGTGTAATGTGTCAGACTGCATAATTTTATTCAGACTTGGAGCCAAAAGTTTTATCAAGTGAGAGCATCAGACGGCATTTCATATTGGGAGAAATTCATTATAAGCTTTAGTTGTGCTGGACAGCTTACATTCTATTTCCTTTTAGTTTCGAGAAGTACTATATGTATGTAAATGAAAGTCTAGTCTCCAGAAGCTTTTTTCACTCCCTTATATCTTGAAACGTCTGAGGTCACATCTGGTAGTGGTTACTGATAAAAGCAATTAATGTAGCATGCCTCTAGTGCACCTGTGTGCTCTAGCATAAGCCCCCAGCCTTAAAGTAACCCCCTAAGACTCAATCTTTATTCAAATGTGTTCTCAAACAACTTAAGTAAATAGCTTTGTGTGGTGACAAGTAAAAAGCTGTATGCACAGGGTATGCAGCACTTATAAACTGAGTAAAGTACACTTGGTGAAACGCTGGAGTTTAACCAGGTTGTGTGGAGCTGGTACTCTACCCAGGTACACAAGCCCATGATAGGATGGGCCAAGGTGGGAGTAAGTGCTCAGAAGTGCTTCTCTCCCACTGCTGATGGATACTGAGCTTCAGCACAAGGAGTACGAAGATGGAATAAAAAATTAACGCTCATTTCTGAGCAGCACAAGAAAAAGGGCTTGGAAATATGGTGCTGGAATAACTTCAACACTACCACCATTAAGTGAAATGGCATTGAGTAATAGATCACAGAGCATTGGATACAGCCCCAGGTGAAGCGGGACCTGGGAGGGATAAACTCCGCAGCTATATCACATAAAGTGGGAGGGTATATTCCACCAGCCTGTCATGACGGGAGGGTTAAGAGGGCCCTGAGGTGCCCCTCTCCTTTCCAGTAAATCAGTGAACTGACGTCAGCTGCATTCTGTGCATCTGCAACAAGCCAAGAAGCACCAGAGGGGGATTTAATTTAAAAAGAGTTGAAACCGGTACCATATGCCCTCCTCCCTACCATCTGGCTGGGGGGACATTTCGTACAAATTCAGCATGCCAGCTGCCTGTTCGGAAGGAAAAAAAAAAAGAAGTTTCTCTTTTGGTAAAAATATTTGGCAGTTCCAGTTCCATCTTTAGTGGCCTCCAACGTAATCCAGATCTACGGAGGAGTTCTACAGATGCAGCCCTATTTAAGGGCCTCAGAAATAGGCAATGACAGATAGTGGAAAAGCTTGTTTCACTGTTTGGAATTCTTCAGCCCAAAGTGAACTGTAATCCTAAAGATTATATGTAATGTTTGAAAACAGCCCACGGTCTGTTTGTGTCTAAACAGAGACATTATTTCTATTGTACGTCTTACATATTTTCTATCACACTTAAGGTCACGAGAGGATATAAGGTGGCATTAATTCATTATGAGTATGAGATCATATTAATCATAACACACCAGGTAGAAATAATTTAAATACATAATGTCAGATATGATATTTTTTCATATAGATTTATGATTATGCTAATCAAAGATATGTTTATATCATTAGCTTATCTTTAGTTTCTGTCTAATCAAGTATACACCTGTTCATATATGTATGTCTTATGTAACGAATTAAAATAAATAAATACATCAAGTTGTAACCATTTCTGATTCGTTACTCACTGACCTGTGAAAAATCATCCATTAAGGAAGAGCTCCCAGAGAATTTTCTTCAGCAGGTAAAGGTCCCACAAGGTTATTTTAAGGGTTATTTTAAGAATTCGACTTTGATAGCTTGCATCATTTTTTCACTTCAAATTGTTTTCTGGTTTTGACAAGTTATCTTCATCTGTTCATAGCATCACATCGTCAGTATGTGCATGCCCTGATGCTGCTATTTGTTACTTTCTGGGTCAGATTACAAAGGACTGTAAATAAGCCAACCTTGGTGTTTCTGCTTTTCCTGTTGATAGAATTTGTTATATACAAAGCCATGCTCTCACAATCACATGAACAGATGACTAGGTTTGAAGAAACTAAGCTTTGTGGCAATTAAGCCATTACATCCTACAGAGTCTCATCAAAATACTGCTTCAGGGTTGCAGCTCAATGAGTGCAAAAACGCAACCAAAGAAACTGAAAATCAGTCAGAAAAAAAAGAGTTCCTTTTTAAGACAGGTCAAAACCTTTGAAATCACATTTTCTTGTGCAATACATGCAGTGCTAGTGACAAAAGCAAAAACACTATATATTTATATGTATATATTTCCCCCTAAGTCCCAGGCTGCTTCATTAAAGAAGAAAGCACATTTTGAAGAAAATACTTCATGTATTTCCACACGCATTCACTCAATGGCTTCTGATCCCAAGCAGAACTATTTAGTGTGTTTGCTAACAAATTCCAGGTTCACTGCAGATGTATAAGCTTTTAAGGCGTTTCTCCTTAAGCAGAATTTGGTTTTATCAAGTCTACGTGATTCTGAGCCAGCCTAGTCACTTGTGGCTGTAATTCCATTCAGCCTTTCCAGATAGATGTGGCATGACACCCTGCCCTTGCCTTTAAAATTAGCCCTCCACAAACAGCATCTTCTTGGCACACTGTAATTGCTCCAAGTTACTTCATGAAATATGTGAAATTTGGTCAGGTTAAATGTTTCTAGCACCAGTGCCAGCCAGCACCTCTGAGTTCTATACATGGAACTGCTGCAACTGTTTTTAGACGTTAGCCCTCCTTGCAAATACTGCTCATTACTGCGAAAGACAAAGACTGATAGCACTAAGTCAGGTTCCTCCCTTTGTCCTAAGGACTGAGATCAGCCTGTAGTGGACTATAACAAGCTTCCAGTGGATGTGAAGCAATGATCAAAAAGAAAGAAGTGTGGCAAAGCATTAATACCAAAGAGAGGGTACAACCAGAAGGCCAATTCCTGTAATACTTCTGTATTAATAACATTTTCAGTTCCTGGGCTTTAATCTTACGCTCTTTAATATTATGTACTGGTTTCTGGAACTGTTTGTGTGAGCTGAAAAATGTCCTTGTAGCTGCATAGAAAAGCTTGAAAGCATCAAAGTTAAAACCTAAAGAACAGAAAAGCTAAATGAAATTCCTCTGAAAAGAAATCAGAATTTGAAAGGCTGTCATTTTTGTAACTGTTGTGAGTGACAGCACTGAAATTTCTATTATTCATAAGCATTTTCAACTAGGTTGTTTTATTATTTTTAATGCCTCTTGAGTATTCCATGCCCTCATTTGTTTAAATTTTGGTTAAAAAAAAAAGGGAGGGAGGGACTGTTATAATTTGATCTGATTTCCTGGAGGGAAGCATTAACATGTACTTGTGCTACTGAATGCCACACATCCTTGTAGCAGATGCTCAATACATCTGATAGTGCCCTATAGGACAGGCTGCACACACTTTATAATTGATCCGTGCACCTAAATTGGGCACATGCGGAGCTTTTTAAACTCTAAAAATTCAACAGGAAATTGTTTCCCAGAGATTAAGCATATAGTAAAAATAGATGCAGGGCCTGAGATGTAACTGCCTCATGCTAAGCCATGGACTAACTCCTGTAAAGTCCACAATTTCCCATTAAAGCCACATGTAAGAAATATCATATATAGGTCACCCCGAAAATAATTCCTCCTGTTTGTTTCCACAGAAACTAGAACAGATACAAAGAGCAAAATGACACTGCTCGGTAGAGCAAATTGTCAGCTACAAAACTCTAATATTGTCACCACCATTAGCTGTGCATTTATGCCAGCAATGAACAAGTGTCTGCGTGCCATCCGTGCTTGTAAAGATCTGTGCCAACTAAAGTGACCCAAGAGTCACCACTGCTAAAACACACCACACACCTTCCCACTGTGCTCACATCCACTGGCTGGTCTCCATAAACATTCAGCAAGCCCTGATGAATGTCAGTGGGTGACACTTTATCTGTATGGAGGAATTCCATTCCACCCCTTTGCTTCATCCACATTTCCATGTCAGATACAGTTCTGTCAGACTGCCTCTCTGCTGCCATTTGTTACACAGCAACTAAGTGTAATGGAGTATTGGTGGGAAGGTTCAGCTTCTACTGTTGTATCACCAACACCTGCTTCTGATGTTGTGAGCAAACATAATAAAATTGGAGGCATTACTTTCAGAGCACCCCTCATATAATTCTAAGGGGAAAAAAGCAGTTGTGATAAGCTAGTTTAGTAGGACAGAGCTGAAGAAATTCACTTAAGAAAACAGGAACTACAACCATTTGTTCTGACGAACTGTTTCAGGACTTCAAATGCTACCTATATTTTGATGATTTTCCTGTCTGCACTGCAGTGAAAGTGCTAACATCAAAGTCCCTTACAATCTGATTTATCTTTATTTGTTGGACTCACTCACAGTATGAAAACAAAGGAAGCAGTGGGATGAGACAGAGGGAATTTTTTAATTAAAAACAAATTATTTCCTTTTTACACAAATATAACACCATAGTAATGCAATATTTTAGTTTTGGAATCTTTTCCTTCCATCCTTTTTGTACATCTGTTTACACACACTGCTCCACCAGTTACTCAAATAATGCTGTGAAAGTCCAACTTAGGATCTGTTTACTCATTGGGCTTGGTACCGCACAGCTTATCCTGGCAGGGTTTTCCATAGTACTGGATTTCAGAAGTGACAGCCAACCTGCTGCATGCCCTCTTCAACCCAAATCAGTAGTTGTAATTAGGAGCCATTCAGTCATGAATGCTCTCATTTGATTCCTGTTGTAGGGCCCTCAATCACCGATCCAGTTGAGCTTAGAAGAAGATAATGTGACTACGAAGACCTGAGCTCTCCATCTCTATGAGAAGACACAAAGACTTTTCAAAATAAATCTGTGAAATGCAATGAGATATTAGAACACAGGAATTGTTTTGCTATCTCATGCTGAACACCATCATGTCAGGCAGCATCCATTAACCTCAGAGAATCGCAAAACATTTCAGATCTGGACATACTACCCTAGGGATTCACAGAAGTCAATTAGCACTTTTTGTGCTTCAGAAGAGTGGAGAAGAGAAACTAGGGAAATTGTTTCATTAAGGAAACAAGGCAACCCCCTGTTTAGCTACTTTATCATTAGCACCTTAGTCATCCAAAGACAGCAGAGCACTTTGATCAGCTAAATTTTAACATACACGTAGCTTTTACATACCAATATGTATACAACTATTCATTAGATTTAACTCGATGTGTCTAAAGCCATAATAGTGCAGTTTTCATTAATAGCTGTATAGATTTCTTTGCTGTCACTTGTAATACCTGCTTATGTCAGAGAGAGCTTCTACTGGAAACCTGATGCAGATACAATAAAAATATCATAGAAATCATTGGAAAGGAAACACAAAACCAGACTACAGCTGACCCACAGACACAATTATTTTGTTTTCTTAGAAAAAAAAAAAACACACAAAAATGTCTACCACAGCCAATGCTACTAAAATACAAGCATTGCCACTGCTAGAACATTGTCAAGAATACACCTCCTATATACATCAGAAGCATAAGTGGAATCAAACTTTCAGCCACATCACTTCCAGCTAGAGGTTAACTTATGTGTGATGGGACGTAGTTAATCTCAGAGCAGAGATCAAGTGACAGCTGTATCAGCACAAGTTGCTAGAAGATCTGTATACTGGGTAATGTGTCCTACTCAGGCCCTTGAGCTGCATCTGCAGTATCCCATCCCCAGGCTGACTACATGTCTGAAACGTTTCCCATTTGGAAAGCTGATCCTTGCAAAAGTCTTGGGTTGTCACTTAAGGGCATTAAACTTGTCCTTTAAAATGCCTGTAGTTCTATAGTTTCTGTAGCTGTGCGTCAAATTTGTATGCCAGATTCAGTTACACTAACGTTGCCTGGCATATAGTAACCACATTTAGAGACAAAGTTCAACAGGCCTGTTTTGATTTAATTAATGTAGACTTCAAAGCTGTAAGGAATTATTTCTGTTATCCAGGCTGATTGTACATGTAACAACTTCTACCTGTAAACTGTGCACACAGACTACAAGCTCTATTTAACCTATACAAAATCTCCTTAATAAGAACCTGTAACCAAACTATCAGGGTAAGATCTGTCAGCAGGTAAATTATTCCAAATGTTAACTGTTGGAAAAGTACACTTTAATCTCTATTTGCCCATAGACTGAATGTTTTTTTCTACCTGACTAGTGTCCCTTTGTGAGCCTCGTCTATAGTTACTTGAAGACAAGAGTTTGAGTATATAACTGAGAAGAGCCATCCTTTTTGAAGTAAACAAAGGTAAGTGAAAGAACAAAGAAGTTGACAAGCAAACATCTGACAAGCTCAGTTAAAAGAAGGTCCGCACAGGAGGCACTGTACTTTGTTAAGGCTTAGACCTTAAAGCAACTTACAAACCCTGCACAGACACTCCTATCATATGGATCTCACTTTCATTAGAATCTCCTGCCCATGTGTTCCATGGTTACTGGAAGAGAGGGGCAGATGATAGATCTCACTTCCTTCACAAAGGGTTCTGCCAAAGCAACTGCTGTGGTTAATTGCTGAAGACATACATACTCCCAATGCCAAGCGCAGCGTACAAATTATCCAATGCTACTTCAGTTCTGGACTCTCAGAACTCATTCAGTGTTTTCCCTCAAGGATCAAACCCCATCTGTTAAAGCTCATGTAAAAAAGAAGCAGCTCACTGATCATATCCCCCTTGTGCATGAACTATTAGGTAGGAAAATTATTTTAGCATTCGTGTCCAGTGTGTAACTCAAAAATAATTCCAAAGAAGAGTTGGTTGGTGAGGCTGTAAGAAATGTTGTGGGAATACAAGAAAAGCTGTTCAGAGCAGCAGCTGTGGAGCAAGATAAATGGCATGAGAACCAAGGACACTTCTAGAAGGAGAAGAAGGGACTCACAGCTCTGATTGGATATATGCCTGCATGGACAGTTGGTAAGTGTTTTGTAGAATGCTTTGTTGACATGTAAAGGTGGGTGGGAAAGGTGTAAGGGTGGATGGGAAAGCTAGAAAACAAAAGCTTGTGAAGGTATATAAGGAATGTGAGAACTTATAATAAACAATTTGGATCGCTCACATCTGAGTCCATGCCTCAAACGCTGCAGTCTATCTGCTGGCAAGTTTCAGCAGGAAAGTTGGTGGTTTCTCAAAACAAAATGGTGGTTCTTGTATTTTTTTTAATGCTAGTCAGAGGTCCTTTGGAAGCTGATTATAGAGAGGAAAAAGGGTCCCGTGGTTTCTGTCACAAAAATGTTTGGTCTGGGTCCAACTGGCACTTTCAACAGGAAGCACAAGTTCACTGCCACAGCTTGGAAAGAGGTAACCTTAGAATACTCTTGAAAAGTCATTTCCTCAGATGCTAATTCATGTATATTCAAACTAGTATCAAAGGCAAAGTTTATTTCTTGCTTTGCCAAATAAATTGAAAAAAGATTTCTTCAAGGAAAGCATATAAACCTCCCAGCAAATGCGCAATTAAACAAACCACATATACAGTTTCCACTGTATTTGTTGTAAGCAGAGAGACCTCCTAAACACCTTGAAGTAATATGTCTTTTGTTTGACAAGAAAATAATGGGCATGTTTATAGCTATTCGCCGGCTTTATCAGTGGGAGTGAACAACAGCCAGGAATGGGGTTGACTGGGATTAGTCTGCCGTGTCATTAAAACCACAAATCCATTACATAGTCACTAAAGAAAATTCATTTCCAGGGCTGTTCATTTGCTGTTTTGGGATTGCCTGCAGTCACTTACAAGACTAAAATTCATAGGGCTTTGCAATTCTTTTTTTCCACCCCCTGAAAGAAGCAGTAACCATATCAAAACATACAGTATAATTTAGCCTTCTCTCTGGTGTATCCCTTTTTGTATCTTCAAAGTTCTTTCATTACCATTTGTATATGGCGCTTATTTTTCAGGAAAAATGAGTCTATTATTTCAACTGTCAGTGGCAGTTTCACATGGCAGGACACTGTTTTATTTGTTAATTTCCTTACTCAGGCTGAATTAATATTAAATACTTCATACCTTCTAAGGATTTAACCATAGTTTTTTAAATGGAAAATTTCAGTGTACAGAATTAGATAAGAATCTTTTTAAAAATACATATATTCCCATAAGAAATAGCTACACAGGTAAAGATAAAAGCTTCATTTAACTATAACTGCCTCCTAAAATCAACTAAGCTGTTAAGATGTCATTTGCTCCAAAAGAAACAACCAAGTAACTATAAAACACATCTCCATACCACTTCTTTAAACCCATCAAGAAGATTTCATGTTTTTATGCTCTACACCTTCAAGACTGAATTAAAAGTAGAAGAGAAAATGTTAAAGATCATAAATGAAGTACATTATTGCATCATACCAACACTCCGTGAAGTCCATGCTCCTGGGCCTGATGTGGTCATTGATGAATGACTGAAGAAAGTGATCTCAGAAAGAAGACAATGATTTAACACACTGCCAGGATGGAAATAGTCTCCCTATAGATTAGTGTATATCCTGGAGCAAGCGAGTTCATCCTTCTTAGTATAAGTCTGGATGTTCTTAACCATGTACATGTCCTTCCTATAACCTGTTTCTCTCTTGAACTTTATAAGACTTCGTGGTAATTTCCAGAATCTGTTAGTTCTGAACAACGTGTTTCAAAGCTTTAGGTTTTTTAAAATAGTTGTTGGCCAATGATCTTACTGATGTAGAATCAATTCCCATAAAGTTTATAAGAAACGAATAAACAGAACTTTTATTTCTGTCTAGTTTCTGGAGTAAAATGCAACTGATTAAAGCAAGCATGCAAAGCTGACCTGGGATTGAAGCCATTACATATATTTTAACATTATATTTCATTTTAATGTGTGTGATTGGTGGATAAGTCTCCTAGGATGCATATGTTTTCTGGAAATCACAGTGAACAGCAGTCATTCAACAAGCCTCATTACATTCACTACATAATATCAGGCAATGTAAGAGAAATGAATAGAAGTATCACATTCAATCCATTTTATGTTGATAAAGCTTTGTGCTTTGGGATGAACAGTCTAATAGCTACATGAATGCTTGGTTTGATTAAATGGACTTCCTCTAGCAGCTTGGAGCTGCTGTACCAGAAGTATGTCGCACTGAAGACACTCACATCCTAAATGATACTATTAAATATAGTGACAAGTTACTGGTAGCTCTATAAACCATTTGCCCCCACCAGTGGATGATCAAGTTGTAACCGACTTATGCATCCTCCAGAGATCAGCTGAACCTTTGAAGATGAACCTTTGAAGAACTCGAATCTATAAGCCAACTAAACCCACACACATCCTCCACTTGTGAATTTAACTCTATGACTGTCCAAGCAGCGCAATGAGCATTGCACAGGACTGTCAGAACAGTGCACAAAAACAGTGCAGTTAACATGGACCCATTAGCTCTCTTGAGCTTTACCTTTCATGATCAATAATGGGTGAATATCAAGAATAACAGCAACAAAACCTCAAAGAAAAAGCAGTTAGTCATCCACTGATAATATTTATTACAAGGCACTAGGCCAATATTGAGCAAACAATCTGAAGGACTTACCCCGCTAGATAAAAGAATGGGATCCTCAGTAATAAAAGCCCATTCTGAACACCACGCTGGGTAACCTGCTGAGCTCAGCTGTGCTTCCCACCCCATAAATGTTTGTAGAGTCAAAGAAGCAAATGTTAATGTTGGATGAGCATCACCTCTGCCAACATGGGCCAAACCCAAGGAGAACACATTTTTGAGCTGTTAGCCATTGTAAAAACATTAGGAGTAAAGAAGAAAATAATTAATGTAACAAAACAAAGAAAACAGGGTTCCAAAATGTATCATGTTAAAGCAATGTGCCTTTTTTGTCTGCTGACCTCTCGCTAAGGGAAGTATGCTGTTCAATATGATTTAGAGTACAAAAAGAGAAAAAAATTCAACCATTTCAAGGGAACACAGAATTCCAACTCATGTTATAGGTTTCTTATGAATGTTAATCACATAGCTTAGTACTGAGCACATATCATCAGCGATGGCCCTGTTCTAGCTTCATTCTTCCTCCCACATGCAAAAATCTCCTCTGCTTCACTGTGTAACAGCAGCAGCTTCATACAGTTCAGTTCTCTTCATGATAATCATTTTGCATTTGAGTCAAGAAATCTCAGTGTATCAAAGAGATTTAAGAAACCTAATTACAAGCACAGCTGCCAAGAATTCAATATTATATTTAACACAGATGTGTAAAACAGAGAGCCCAAATGCTGACCAGTCCCTGCACCCCATCTTGGGCAAATCAGCATTGCCTGAAACCAAGTCCTCAGAGCAGTGAGAGAACAGAAGAACACAAGGCTTATGGCTAAGAGAAAAGCTATAAGAAAGGAAGTCTGCTGTGCTTTATAGGCGTATTTAGGAATTTGTTTTCTCGAATGTATCTGCCTTAGTGTAACAAGCAGACTCCAGTACTAAAAGCCAGTCCAACAATTTCTTAAGCCAATAAGGGTGCAGACAAATCATTCAAGATGAACTGATATTGCACTGAAAATGCCTCATGAAAACAGTGAAATATGGATTTTTCTGATCCCCAGTAGGACAAGTAATGACCACTTAAATCCTTACGGTTTCATAGCATGGCTGTTTTGTGTCAAGTAATTTCCTAAGAGTCAAAAAATATTTGCTATCAGGGCCAGTTTTCCACTAAGAGCCATTATAAAAACATAAGCATAGACATTATTCCAAGATACTGACATTTATTTTAAGACATAGGTAAGTCACCCGCAGGGCTACAATTTGATTTAAAATAAGTAAATAAATAAGTTTACCTTTTCTTGACTCCTCTTGACTTTCACTCTCAATACAAGTTTCCAAATTACATGGACAGGAAACATTATGAAATAGAAGGACAATTTATGCAGCAGATTATCCATAATTTCAACAATAGCAGTTGCTGCACGATTAAAGAAGGATCCACATCAGGAATTTGAGGCCCGGATACATGTTTTCTGTCTCTTTCAAAAGAACAGCAATTTTCAGGTGTTCTGTAGTCCTTTTCTGCTGAGCAACCGGTGGAAACCAAAACATCAAATGCAGAGCCTACAACAAATGACCAACATTAAAATGCTGTAACATTGGTTTGATCTGGGAGGACTGAGGGAAGTGCTATCAAATGCAAATCATTTTGCTGACAGCATGCTCTAATAGTCTTACTTCTGCTAAGACTATTCAGCTGCAAAATAGAATAACAGTAACTAGGTGCTGATTTTTCCTACTCATCCTGCTACTAAGATTAAATCTGAACGCCCCTTAAAGCTTCTTCAGCTGCAGCAAAACTGTTAGGAAACCCCTGTTTCTCACATACTTCTCCCCACCACCTCAGCTGTATTTAACCAACAGCATGGTCTGACTTCACTTTTGTTTTGCTCACAGTTCTGTTATGTGGGTTTCAGCCAGATTAATGCACTCTTTCATTCTCCACTTCCTAAACTGGAACTGCAAGGCACTTGTTACAGAGCATAACAATGCAAGCTTATATAAAGCACAGCTTGCAGTGAGAGGTTTAGGTGAGATACTAGGAGGTAGTTTTTCACACAGAAGGTGGCTATGCACTGGAACAGGTTGCCCAAGGAGGCTGTGGATGCCCCATCCCTGGAGGCATTCAAGGCCAGGCTGGATGTGGCTCTGGGCAGCCTGGTCTAGTGGTTGGTGACCCTGCACATAGCAGGGGGGTTGAAACCAGATGATCATTGTGGTTCTTTTCAATTCAAGCCATTCTATGATTCTTTCTTTCTTCTTTTCATCTCTCTGATATTGTTGATCTTTAGAGCAGAGAAGTCCCCAAGAGGAGCCAGGTTCCCATTACACCTGTGCAATTACATCCTTGCTGCAACTCCACAGCTATTCAGAGATTATCTCAAAGTCTTTTAAGGTTTTACTAAGGTTATTTCTGTCCATAATATATTACATAGAACTTGGCTGATACCAAAGTATTTGTCCTGAAGCTATTGAATACAGATGCCAAAGACTAACCAGGCAGAGCTCTGTTCTGTGCCTCCTGCACATCAGCATCTGCAGGAGGTGAAAGAAACAATTTCTTCACTTTCTCAGCATAGTTTCTGGAAAGTGATCCATCTGGTAGGGAAATATTATTGCTTTGCAGGATTCTTCTCCCACTCATCCCTTCTAGTTTAGCACTGCTAAGAAAAAAATCTCTCAATGGGTCCAGGAAAGGATCCAAAACAGATTTTCATGTTTGTTTTCAGAGCTAGCTCATCCCACACTACTAGCACATATCCTTCCCTTTAGGTTTGGAGGCTTAACACAAGCAACTGTTCTGACATTTCACACTTGGAAACCTGCCTTCTACAAATCCATTTCATGCTCCTAAATTACTGTTTGGCTGCTTGTACTTCAGTCCATCTGTTTGGATGGCACAAAGCCTGCTTACAAGGTGATCTTCCAGTCTCACAACTGCTCACATCCAGAGAAGCAAACCAATTTTAAATACTCTGCACAACCCTTCTCCTGCCCTCACGTTGGTACAAGTCCTTGCTGCATAAGAAGCACTTCTTCTGTGCTTTATTGAATTTGTTGTCATTTGTGTGGCTCCGAGCACCTGGAGTGCTGCAGAGGAAATCTGTAGTTGTCAGCACTGGAAAGTGCCAAGTACACTTGTTGCTGTGAAGCCAAGGAAATGTTATGAAGCTCAGTGACACATCACAGTGTGAGAATTTTAATTGCAAGCACTCTGCAAAGCCAGGATCACCAGGAGCAGAAGGACAATGGTAGTAAAACTGAAGACAGAAACCACAAACAGTGGAGCTGAGTAGGTGAAAGCATAAGGCTCTGCTTTGTTTTAATAGCTCTTTTAAGACAGGCAAGAGCTAGGACATATTGGTTCTGCATTGCATCTAACTTTTCTCAAAGATCAGTGTTAAGTTCTATGCCATTCACTGAAAAATCATACAAGGCAGAAGACACATCTGTGAAGTACTGCAACACGCAGCCAACCTCTTCCAGAGTAAAGGACCTCTTGTCAGTAGGCTACTTTTGGGCTCTGCTAACATCTGTGCCTCAGCAACCACATGTACACCTACCTCTCCTGTGCTGCATGCGGGTACTTGCTGAGCACAGCAGGAAATATTTGCAGCACCTAGATGTCTGAAGCCTTAGAAAGGAAGGAGGACATCATCCATTTGGTACATAACTTTGCCTTGGCCAAAATCAGAATTCTACATTTTCTTTAACAGTTCTCCAAATCCCTTACTGGAACAAAGAGATGAAATAAGAAAGCCAGTACAATACTTCACTTACTAGAAAAATTTGCATGAGCAAGAGCAAGTCCGCGGTATGTTTTTCCACTCTTCCTTCAAGGAAGGCAATAACAAGCCAAGGAAAGCAAAGACAGCTTTCCACATACTGTATCAGCTGTCAGGGTGCTTTAGTGTGAGAGTTCTAGTGAAAAATTTCTCATTTCCGCAGTTGAAAATAATGTGACAAAAAAATTCCAAGTGAGCATTTTGACGCCTGAAAGAACAGTTTCTTCCTGTTTTAAACAGTGTTTTTATTAAAACTGGCTCCCTGTGCCACAATACACTTAAAAGGAAAAGAAAAGCATTTAGGAATTGACTGAATTTAGATTAAAACAGTGATCCATTATGTGCTCAACAAACAACAAACAACAGAATAAGCCCCTCAGCCCTGGCATGGCAACCGTACAGTATCAACAAGAATAGCATTCACTTGCTTGTTCAACAAAACCATCTGATATCAGTCAAGGTGAATTTAGCAGCTCTCGCACAGCACTTAGACAACATCTGTTCTGTATTGTAACAACCTTCAACGATAGTAATAAAAATATATCAGTAACAGCTAAAGCCCTCAAACAGCACTCAGATTCTGTTGTAAAAGAGACAAATAATTCTTTTTTGGGGATGAAAACTAGGTATGTAGATGGATATACATCTGTATATACTTGTATAGCTGTATAGCTGCATACACACACATATTTATATATAGACACACACAGAAAAGACACATTATTTTAGTTCCACATCCAGTTATGGACACCTCTGTGCAAGAAAGATACGGGGATACTGGAGCAGGCCCAGCAAAGAGGCTCAAAGATAATTAAGTTATAGGAGCATCTGTCATGGGAGGAAAGGCTGAGAGAACTGGGACCATTCAGCCTGGAGAAAAGAAAGCTCAGGGGGATCGCACAGATGTGCTTCAATAACCCTATGCATTTGGAGGTGAGAGTGGGGAGGGCAATGAAGAAGACGGACTTCCCAGCAGCACACTGTGAATAGACAAAAGGCAATGGGCACAAAGCAAAATACATGCATTTCCAATTATTTTTTCTTACTCCTTTCAATTATAACAGTGATGAAACACTGGAAGCTGGTGCTCAGAAAGGTTCAACTTCAGACATACCCAAAACCTGACTGGAATCAGTCCTGAGCAGCCTTTCTAACTCAGCTTTGAGCAAAGGGGTTGCACTAGATGATTTCCAGGGTTCTCTTCCAACCCCAGCTGTTCTACTACTTTGTGAAATTACAGACTATTACTATTAAGTCCTAAGCATATGCAAATGATAGCATCAATTCTGTATAAAAAGAAGATCATTTTTAAAAAAGGTAGAAAGAAGACTTTAAAATGTCACCAGTAAACTGATTCTTATATGCATAGATTTGTCACTGGTGTAGTGCCAACACATGACATGTATCTCAGTTTTCGTAACATCTTTGTGTGCAGGCATTCACGTGGGCACACAAATAGCTTTATGCAGTACGTACTTCATTGCAAACAGCCAGCTTGGCACTGTTAGACCAGATAGCTGGTCTATAACTCCTCAACACAGAAGCGTTTGGAGATTTTTCTACCTCTGACCTCTTCCATACATGCAAAGAGCAACTTGCTTTTCCTCTTTCTTTCAAGAGGCAGCTCGTTCCTCAAGAGCATCAAGCTGTGATAACCAACAGACTGTGATGGTTGTTCAGCCTGGGTGAAATCGCTCTTAGAACAATGTCCACAGCTCTAAAAAGAAACTCAACAGCAACACTCGTTTCTCAAAACTTCTTCCTTGGTAAAGTTACATACGTGTTCACCAGCCTTCCCCACCAAACAGAAGATACTGTTAATTTAGTTGTAGTTAGAAACATGTTGATAAAGGGAAGACAGAGGCTGAGACTTTCATGCTTGTATAAAGCTAAATTTTCCATGACCAACAAACCTCCCTCCCATTGCTTTAGCCCAGAACACATAGGATACTAGCATCAACATAACAGATGCAAGGTGCCTGATTAGCTGCCATATGGCTGTCAGTGGAGCACACCACGCTCGTGTGCCTCTCATAGGCCACGTACGTTTATCTCTTCCTTGTTTTCAGAAACTTTATTCTTTACCAACCATCCTGGGGTCACCATTGCAGAGGCACAGAATTTTGTTTGTTTGTAGATATTGTTTTTTTGGTTGGTTGGTTGGTTGTTATTTTTAACGTGAAGAAAAGTTCAAAGCCTTGCACTTGCATTGCCACACTGAAAACACAGAGCACTGATCTTCACGGCCACTGTCCTACAAACAACCTCTCTTTTCACTCTCTGTACAGTCAGGAAAGCTATTTGTCTTTTTAAAGCTCTATGGTATTGGGATTTGTGCCCCATTTGTTACCCACTCTCCTAAGTTCTTTGCATTACCAATCTTTAAACAGCAGCTTTCCATTTTACAAAGTGTCACCCTCTCGTGTATTATTTAACATTTATCTAAATTAAAATCTCACTCTATTTAAAAGTTGCCTCTTGCTCTAAAATCTCTTGATCAATCATTCTGTAGCTGGTTGGCCCCTATAAATCTGAACAATGCATGCTTCATTTTATCTTCCAGATTTTTTAATAGAAACCTTAATTGGTGTTTTCACTAATTAATACCAGACCAAATACTGATCCAGTGATTTCCTATTTGATGCCTCTCTCCCCACTGGTGCTTCATTGCTAATTATTCCTACATTGTAGCCCAGGAAATACTGTATTCATCTTAAAGGATTATGAAAGGCTTTTTCCTCCTCAATTCTTCCTCAAGGAACTTCCCACACACAGCAGCAAGAAGCCACACTAGAGTTAGATAACAGAAATCCACTGTGTTTTCTTTGTTTATTAAATACAAAATATTCTGGGGACTATTAACTGTCTGAACAGAAAAGATCAACTAATTTCATACATGTCTCACAGGAGAGTGAAAACATCTTCCTTGTTATACATTGGGCTTTCTGTTAGTCTTAGCTGCTTGACAGGGCAGTAGGTTAGAAAGGACAGGCTGAATTTCACTGCTTGTGAACCTGGCAGCCAGTTCATCTCCTCTATGCCTCTAATGTTCATTCAGGGTGAATTTGAATGTTTTCCATCTCTCACTCACAAGAGCCCAATGTGAAGTCCTTTTCAGAGGAAATTTGCCTCAGGTGGAGAACACTTACAAATCCAATACAGTCCTGATCTGTAACAACCCAGTTTATTTAAGAGAGTCAGAGACATGTAAGGTCAAGTTGTCTAGAAAACCCAATCTCAATGAAAGTGTAAGCTTTACAAAAACAGCATGCTGGGCAACAAGGACTACATCTGTAGATGTATTTGGGAACAAGAGACTCATGACAGAACTGAAGAATCATAGCGGTTGGAAGGGACTTCTAAGGATCACATAGCCCAACCATCTGCTAAAGCAGATTCCCCACAGTAGATCATACAGGGTAGTGTCCAGGCGAGTTTTGAATTTCTCCAGGGAAGGAGACTCCACAACTGCTCTGGGCAGCCTGATTCAGGGCTCTGCCATCCTCAAAGAAGTTTTTCCTCATGCTTGTATGGAGCTCCCTGTATTCCAGTTTCTGCCTGTTGCCCCTCGTCCTGTTGCTGCACACCACTGAAAAGAGACTGGCCCCACCCACTTGACTCCTGGCCATCAGATATTCATAAGCATTGATAAGATCCCCCCTCAGCCCTCTCCAGGCTGAACAGCCCCAGGTCTCCCAGCCTTCCCTTACAAGGGAGATGCTCCAGGCCCCTCATCATCTTTCACCTGAGCACTGAGCTTGTTAATAAAGTCAACCCTGGAGTACCCACGAGTTCGAGTCTCGACCTGGTTCCTTTCTTACTTCAATGAAATGGAAGTAGCATCTTCTCATATGAAATGGAAGTAGCATCTTCTCATAACACAGCTCTCCTACTTCAACCTGTTGTGCAGTATCTCCAGCTATATTTCCTTTTGGCTTTATACCTACGTAAATGTTTCTTCTTTTTTAAACATACTTATCCTTCCCAAGACAATTCAGGTATTTGAATCGAACCAAAAATAACTGACCTTTTCTTCAGTCTTCTCACAGTCTATAATGAATCTTTTCCTTCCTTCCCTAAAGCCCTTCCAAACATTCCCTAAGGAAGCCCTAAAATAAAGGGTACTTTATTTTATAACATGGGCTTTGTAAGGGGGCAGCTTGGACTCCCCCCTCCTCTTCTCACTTTATAAGAAATTAACTGTCTTATGATTTACAGATAGTACTTCAAAAATATTCTGGTTTTTTTTTCTTCTACATGAAGATCTCAGGTTTGAAGTTGGTGAAGCAAGCAAGCAAATATAGGAAATACTGCAAGGTTATTATATGACTTATCCTAGAGCAGTCAGTGTGAATCTTAATAATGACAGGGTATACAGGATCTAATTGAAAGCACGTAGGTACATCATTTGAAAGCTGGTAGAGAGTAAGGACCAAGAAGTACTGAGCACCTGGAATTCCAGGTGCAATTAATAGCTCATTTACTTAGCATCTACTGAAAAAAATGTACTCTACTTCATAAGAATCTCAGTTTCTAAAGGCCTACCTGCTAGGCTGGTCCATTTCTGTACTGATCAGATAAAAAGAAGAATGTGTTGGAAACCTACATATAGCAAAAGGAAGAACCAGCACAATAGTTTAGAGTTTAGAATAAAAGCTTGGCCAACAGGCTTCTGAATTTCATGTAGTAAATTGGCAAACGTCTGACTTGAATGATATTTGAAAGTAAAAAGACACTCAGAAAATGGATTCTGGAAAATTATTCTCGGTTTAGGCTTTCTCTGCTTGTATATCAAAGGACACTCTTCCTAGCAGCTGCATGTCAATCTGTTCTTTCTGCTTTTCACATGCTCTGAGAAATATTTTAGGATTGAATTAGCTGTCAGTTTTGGATAGCCTGGATCTCTAGTGCAGATGATATGCAGCCACTTTGAAGACATCAAGCAGAGAAGATTGCACACATCGCGAACGGATGAACAAAAAAGTGTGCCTAGAGAATGAAACAGAGCAGTATTTGCAGTCTTATTTTTTATTTCAGAACCTAAGGACGTGTCTAACCAGGAGTGCCCATAGCCAGATGTATCATCATCTTACAAAAAAGAGCTGCAGAAACACAAAAAATATGAGACAGGCAATGGTCACGAATACAAAAGCTTTTGTATGAAGTTCTTACTTGAAAAGTTGCGAACTGTTTAGAGTAGTCAGGAGAGAAAGAGGGAAATAAAAGACACAGAACAGAATAGGGTACAGCAAAGAAAGAGTGAGCTTTCCTTGCTTTTACTCCATACAGGGGAAAAACCAAGTCACGGGATATCTGAAACACAAGAAAGAAGTAATTCTTTAAGTTTGCTTTTGAATAAGATAGGAAGTAATTAAAATGTGGAATTTTTTTTTGCCACAGGTCATTTCAGAGGTCAAATGCTAATCAGATTCACAAAAGGATTGGACACATAAGCATATAATGGGGACATTCATGAGAAATGGTACAGGCTGGGATACAACACTGTATGCTTCAGGGCATAAGTCCTTAATCAACTCTAAGGAATTAGAAACCAGGCTATTATATGAAGTTATCCTGGCAGACAGAGAAATAATGATAACTTATTCATAATGCTTTTGACCCAAAATATAAGGGGAGGATATAAGCACAAAAGACAATATGAATAGCCCTGGAACAGGCTGCCCAGGGAGGTTGTGGATGCCCCGTCCTTGGAGGTGTTCAAGACCAGGTGTTCAAATTACAAGTGTTAGTAGATCCTCATCCTCACCCTCTAACTGAACAGATGTTGCCAGTAATGCTATAAGAGAAAGACTAGGAGGGGTTACAGAAATGCTGCCTCTGTTCACACAGGGTGAGTTGGCTGCACAGTGGCAGATGCAGCTCTCTTCAGAATATTCAGATAATACTGAGTAGAGAAAGAGCTACTATGTAGATTGAGCATAAAGGCATTGTGTTGAAAGATAACACATGAATATTTTCTTGCAGGTAGTAAAATTTCTTTAGCTGCTGGTCTTACCTTTGGTTCCGTGGCTGGTTATGGAGCTTACTGTGTAACACGTGATCCAAGAAATGTGAAGATATCATTGTGTAAGTGTTTTACTACAGTTTAAAACAACAACAGAACAAAAAAGACCTCACTGAAGTGCCTGTAAAAATCTTTCTTATTTTAAGCATCATGACAATTTGGTTTTTTCTTAGATTTTAGAATAGAATTGAACAGTTCAGCTTAGCTTACAAAATTCAAGAGCTTGCATGTGGAACTATTGGCAAGATAAAAGCAGCTCATTTACACGGAACCAACAGGTGTGTAACCACCTGGCAGTGCCTCTCTCTGCTGGATGGTTACGTAACTACGTACGTGTTGTGAAATCCAGCTGAGAAACATGGAAAAGTACTGGAATGAAATCATGAGAGACAGATTGGAATGTAGGTTGAGAATTAAAGGTGGTATAAGATAAAGACTTGCATGATGTTCAGTGTCCTTAGCTCTCAGTGAAACAAGTGGTTGATGTGGCGATTTTCTTCACTTCAAGAAAAACAACTCACAAACCATGCAGTAACTCATCCTAGCAAGCTTGCCATGATGCCCTCATGAAAGCAAAGAACTACAGTTTCTATTTAAGGGATATGTTGTTCACTTTATGTAACTGATTTGCAGTAAGAGTTACTGGAAACAGTGCGGGTGACGGAGCACTGGAACAGGCTGCCCAGGGAGGTGGTGGAGTCTCCTTCTCTGGAGATATTCAAGACACGCCTGGATGCCTACCTGTGCGACATGGTGTAGGGAACCTGCTTTGGCAGGGGGGTTGGACTCGATGATCTCTGGAGGTCCCTTCCAATCCCTACAATTCTGTGATTCTGTGTGATTCTGTGTAATAGAATTGGCAAAAATACAAATGAATCAAATATGAAGACTTAAGAAAACAAAACCTCAGCTTTCTTCTTAAGGAAAAACAAGAGTTGAAATATCAGTTCATTGGCCAGAAAGAAACAGAACGATTCTGTGGTTAAGCCCAGGAAGGTGCCAATATGAGGAGGCAGAAAAAATGTTCCAAATTTGCGAGCAGAATAGAAAAAAGCTTTGTAATTATAGAGAGGGTGTAAACACAACTGCAGCATATTGAAGAAATAAATTATGTTTTTTTATTAAAACAAAAATTATAAGTGAAACAAATTATGGAGCAGATGCAGTATTGACTAGTTAAAAGTTCCATTAACGTAAGATCTTCTCTGAGGGATTCAGTTTGCCTCATTTATCTGCTATTTGTACTTTCTCATTCTCAGCCCTGTTGTGGTTCAATTCTTGCACAGGCAGAAGGTAACAAAGAAACAATCCTTCCCCAGCAGCTCTGAAAGTTATTGATAGGAGAGGCTGATGAAACTTGAATTACGTGTTTGTGCACAGAAATGATCACTTGACAGGGTTGTTATCCTTATACCTTTTAACCGTATCCACTAAATTCTCAAAGAGGGAAGTCAGGAAAAGTTGCCACAGATTATCTTTCTCGTAAAGCAAATGTGATGAACAGATTCCAGCTGTGAAGTATGCAGCATCATTAGCTGTTCTTAATCTAAACAGTGTGCATATTGATGGACAGTCTGTTTGTTGCTGTTGTGCACTTCTTCATTATCCCAGCATGGCGTCAGATGAGTCCGATAACAGTGTTCATAGACAGGCATGGACACAGCTGTCATACAATATAGGTTGCTTGGGACCATAAGAGCCAGAACCTGAGCTCAAAACTTGCCCTGGGTGAACAGGGCAAGAGAGACACTCACTGTGTCCTCCCGTCTCTCTGTCTATGGCCATCACAAGGAACTGACTAAGCAGAACAGGCACAGTGTCTCCCAATGGACACTTCAGTCGGCTTCCAACAATCTACAGGTCAAGAATTTCCTGCATCAGAAGTGGTGCCATAGACATAACAGCCCAGATAATTTTTCCTTGCATAAATTTATGTAATTCCTCTAGAAGTGCATATCACAGAATCACAGAATTACAGAATTATGAAGGTTGGAAAAGACCCAGAAGATCATCCAGTCCAACCATTACCAATACTTCCCAGCTAAATCATACCCCTAAACACCTGGGACCTGCAACATGTGATAGCAGTGAATTACACTACTTAACTTTCCTCCATCTCTCTCTTTTCTTTCTTTTTTGTGAATCAATCTGAGTTCCTTGAAAAAGCAAATATATATATACAGTTGTGTAGATAAATGACTGCTGAATTCTTATGAGAGACTAAGAACAGGCCTTGATCTGGTACAGCTATAGAGTATCAGTTGATTTGAACACTTTGCTACTACCACACAGGCAAATATCATATTTCAAGATCAGAGATATAAATAAAAGGATTCTTGGAAAGAAATGATACGATGCTTTTTGTTTTTGTAAAATCTGCAGACAAAACGTCGAGCAGATAAAAGCAAAGGTAAAGGACATAACGTAAGCAGAAATTTTATTGTGAAGATACCAGCAGGGACTAAACATGCAGGGCAATCATAGAGTCAGCACCATTTATCACTGCAAAAAGACTCAGCACTCCCGTTGTAATCTTCTGTTTCTATGGAAAAGCTATTCTGTTTGCTTTCTACCCATTATGATAAATATGACACAATGATTATGCACAAATACCCTTTCCAAATATAATTATGCTTTCATGATAAAGAAACAGTACCCAATTTGCCATTCATAAAATATTTAAGGTATGGTTGGGACAAAATTATCTTACTGATACTCCATATGTGTTACTTAGTGCAGCATATAACTGGGAAATGCTCAGTAACTCTATGGATTGTACAGAAAATTTGGGAAGTAATGTTGCAGTACTGGGACAGATAACTATATCAAGAGAATATCATTTACTGCTGGTGCCAAAATGCAGCCACATTTTGTTCCTCTGTTTCTCTGCAATGGGATTGTACTCATGTGGGATTACAATACTGTGCCCTTATACTTCTTGTCACATTGCCTTCTGAAGAGCAGGAAAACTTGTCCCATCCTTGAATATTTTTTTCTTTGGACAGAACGCATTAGATTGACAGAGGGGTTTTCAAACTCAGCTTTCTAGTGAGCTTGTTACCAAAGCTAGCTGGGTGTATGTGCATGTTTGTGTGTATGTATAGGTGTATGGACCCAGTTTAAGGCTTAGCTTGCAGCACACTTCTAGCCCATCCCTGAGTTGCTCCAAGCAACTTCAAGGTATTGATGCTCCCCAGTGTCTTGGAACTGAAATCACTCTCTTCCCCAGCTGCCATCAGCTCATGCCAATGGTGCTCTACTGGCTTTGAAATAGTGATGAATAGGGAAGTTTCCATTGTCCTCATGTATCTACATTCTTTTGTTTTCCTTTTTTTTTTCCTTTTTTTTTCCTTTTTTAATTGAAATATCTATTTAAAAACTCCCTGTGTGTGGAACAATAAACTTATTGTTGGGATGGGGTTATAAAGAGGTATATTTCATGCTTTCAGTACAACACTTATTAAGTAGGTTTCTCATGGAGTTAATGCTGTTTTAATTGTAGGGAAAAGGCATCTCACCTTCCCATGTTTTTTCTATTTAGAGCCCATCTCCAGCAGCTGGATCAGTCCATCACACCATAGATGCATACAGCGCATGTGCATGTGCATTCTCCTTCTGTTCATTTTTCCAGGACATTCCATGAAATAACGTGATGACATTACCCTGTGATTTACTACTGTTCCCTTTTGCTTCTCGTATCTCTCCAATGCAGACTGCAGTAAGCTAACCTTCTGCTCTGTTGTCTCAATGCAATTTCCCTTATCACCTCATGGGAGCTAAGTCCATACCTTCTTCATAAGCCTTTGATTCTGCTTTAAATAACAATCTTCATATTGACTTTACAAAAAGTGCACTGTGCTCCCTGCTGTCAATACAATTTGGTTCTGTAAATAGATGTATTATGATACTCTTAGGAAAAAATTATTAACAGTGAAAGAAAACAACATTTGCCTAAACTGCTGATTGTCCACCTGGGAAGCCTGAATATCAGAATCATCTGTATTTATTTTTATACTATATCACAATTTGTGTCAAAAGTACTGTTATTTCATTCTCTTGATTAAATGGGCACACAGAGTGCCTGCTAATGGAAATTAAATAATGCACTGTATGAGAGAGGAGAAGGTTGCTGTGGTAGAAATAAGTACTTCTGGTGAAAAGGAAAACAGTCTTTAATATCCATGTTCGTGTGTCAGGTAGAGTATTCACATATAATCTACCTGATGCATTTGCAAGGAGTTCTCACAAGACATGAAGTGAAGGCAGCTGGAAATGCAGATCAAATCTCAGCTAAGGGTGAGGGGTTCTTTAGGGCCCAGTACCCAGACAGTCTGTTACAGCCACTATGATTCAGTGTACACTGGTATTCTATCAAGTGGATTTTGCCACTACTGATTCATTGCATCCTGATGACAAAATAGCCATATATAAAAGCTTTTCCTGTCCTCTGGCCTAGATTCTAGCTTAAAACTGTTTTAGCTTTGGTAAGAGATCTACTGCAGCATTTCCTGAATGTGGTGCAGGCAGAAGAGAAGTATTTCTTTCTCAAACTCATTACCTGGACTCCTACTCTTCTGGTTGCCTCCCCACCTTCCTGGTAAATAACCACGCTGTAATCACCAAATGGTTGAATGGTTGCAGTGTCATACAAAACTTCAGTGTTCTAGTGCTCTAACAGATAGTTGTAAGATGCATCCACTATCAAACATTTTAAATAAATCATTCAAAATACCTAGTATTAAATTATAGGATGCATTTAATTCCATCTTTCGGCTACTTTCTCTCAGTGTAAAATTATCTCATGTATTTTGTCCAGTGGTGGGCGCATATGTAGAAGTAACACAGATGAAATACATTTATATGAATAAGTTTTACTGTGTGTTTTCTGCAAACAAGTATGAAAACAAAGTCTTGCCTCCATTCTTAGATTCAGCTGCGACCCTTCCTACCATGAGCTGAAAGAACACTAGAAGGCAAAATAGGCATTTCACAAGAGCACTGCATATGCTGCACCTTTTCTGCAAATGAAAAGCTTTCACTTCTGTAGCTGACGTTACAGTGCCATTGTATAACCACAGTACTGAATCTAAAGAATATCATGAAAGTTCAAATGAAGGACATCAGAAGACAATTTCTAGTGAAGATGTTCTGATCTGAATCCAGAGTACCTTCATTGAGGTTGTGCCAGGGTTTACACTGGGATACTATAAAATGCCATTTATTAATGGGGCCACATGTTCAAAAAAGACACTGTTATTTGTCTTGTTATAATGGCACCACTGTCAAGGTCACAAGATACCCATAAAATTATCACTTACAATGCTATCCTTTTTTTTTTTTTTACAGTCAAGCAGCAGTGCTCAGAACTGAAGTGTTGCTGTCTTAGTTCCTTTTCAGTTCTAAAACGTCTGCAGTGCTCATATACTCTTTCATAGAATCATAAAATCATAGAACCATAGACGGGCTTGGTTTGGAAGGGACCTCAAGAATCAAGTTCCAACCTCCCTGCCACAGGCAGGGTTGCCAGCCACTTGATCAAGTACTCGATCAGAGTTGGATCCAATCCAGCCTGGCCTTGAAAACCTCCAGGGATGGAGCATCCACAGCCTCTCTAGGCAGCCTATGCCACCACCTCACTACTTTCTCAGTAAAACCCTTCCTCTTGATATGTAATCTAAATCTCCCCTCCTTTCATTTAAAACCATTCCCCCTTGTCCCATCACTATCTCCCCATATAAAAAATGTTTTCCCTCATATTTATAAGCTATTCTTGAATATTGGAGGGCCTCAATGATGTCTCCCCACTGCCTTCTCTTCTCCAGACTGAACAATACCAGTTCCTTCAGCCTGTCTTCACAGGAGAGGTGTTCCAGCCCTCTGATCATCTTTGTGGTCCTCCTCTGGGCCCTCTCTGAAAGCTCAACATCTTTCTTGTGTTGGGGGCCCCAGACTTGGATGCAGTACTCCAGGTGGGGCCACACAAGGGAAGAAGAGAGGGGGGCAATCACCTCCTTTTCAGCCAAAGGACAATTCAAATTTTTCAGCATAAGTATAATTTCCTCAATTGCACAATTGTCCCAGTTCATCATTTCTGTCAGGTGAATATAGCAAACAAAACTATCCTTTATAGCAATGTGTTATAAAGAAATACTGTTTACACAGAGAGTAATTTTGACTGAGATGAAGAACAGAAATTACCAGGCACTACAAAAAGAACTTTTTGGGTAATCATGGGCATATGGTCTCTACTGTCAGGGAAGTCACTCTGAAACTGCATTCCTCCCTCTTCAGCATGAAATTCTGACTGTATCAAAGGTAAAGGGAATAACCTTATTGATTCCACTGAGAGAGAGTTTTCACCCCAGTCTTGTTAAAGACTTTTAACATTTAGCTAGTTACTCCACTAATAGGTTCCCCTCTGAGCTTGCAGTCATGTTTGGAGCGCTTCACCCTCACTTCACCTACAGCTCACAGCTAAAAGTCTTGCATCTGAAGCAGCAGAGCTGTTGATAAATATGATAAAAATCACAAAATTCAGACAGGTATTAAAAAAAAGTGGTCGTGCTTCCAGTGAAATGAGTTGTCATCTCTTTTCATGAGATGAGGCGCTAAGGTTAGAACGCCTACCACCTCTGTAACTACTCCTAAATATTTCTAAATCTTTTCAAATTCTCTGACTGGTTTAAAGCCTTAAGCTTCTACTAGATGACACAAGTGACAGGTTGGGCAAATCAATTTTAGTATGCATCATAGCAAGTTCCACTGAGAGCTTTATCAGCTGCTTATAAATGCCTGAGGAGAAGGTTGATAAAAACAGCTACGCAGAAAGATTAAATGTATTCCCCACGTTGGCATTCATATTGACTCAGAGCTCACAAAAACCTCATGAAGTATTAGCTGCAAAGCAATATCCATCCAGTCTGCTCTTTAAACAGATTACATGTCATTCTGTCAATCAGGACCTTTCATCAGAAATAAAGCAGGAAGAATAAAACAGAAGCGAGAATGTACAGACAATTCCCTTGCCTCAAAATTTGCTGCTTTTACAAACACTACACACAACTACTACATGAAAGGCCACAGAAAGAATGATATTTGGACGAATGGGCTGCAGACTGCAGCAATGAACATCTGTGTTTGTCCTGGTAGCTTATTATACCACATGCCAAAGGACCAGAGAAACACAGAAGAAGGTCTTATATTCCCACTCTTACTAGTCTGCAGTAAATAGTGCAAGTAGGATGCCTGGTAACATCTATTGGCAAACATGTACATATCAGCTGAAAGGCAAATGGACAGAATAGCTCTGTAGAAGTTACCTACTTCAGTGCTTCTCGGGGCTTTTTTACCACTTGCTCATCACATCTTAGATGACACATTTGCTGAACAATTTTAAAAAAAACAAAAACCTGTTAGCAGAACATGCAGCTAAATATAAATAAAGAAGCGAGTAAAAATCATGGTCAGTGAACATGAACAATACCATTTCATGTTGTTTCTATATATGAGAAAAAGGTACATCTAAATCTGATATATTTTTTTTCAGCTTAAAGTTTGGCTTTTTCTTCCAATAAAAGAAGTCTGAGAAGCAATAGTATGGCCTATTGTTCTGACCTAAACTTCCCGTTGGTCATTTCTCATAGTTTTGTTTGCTCTGAAGTCAAAGGGTTCCACTGATGGACATTCTGCAACTTCCACAAGCAATGCTCAAATCAAGCTAGTGATCTGCTTACAAGTAATCTGTTGGTCCTGTGATTCACTCACTTCCGTGGCTCCTGTGATTCACTCACTTACCAGTTTCATAAGAAAATGAAGCAAAAGAACACAAAAACCATGTATATTTCAGACATTCTTTCATTCTTCTCTGCAAAAGAACTTTAATTTGAAGAGAAGAATTAACAAAGAATAATTAAAATCTAAATATGAAAGAATGAAACATTAAAAATCATTCATCCTGAAGACAAAATCTATGACCTAACTCAACCTTGCTCTGAAAGTCTACAGAAATGTTGTAGTGCTAGGAAGTTAAATCAGCCAGTGACTAGCATTATTTGATAATATGGTATTATGAGATACTATGATACGATCCTTTCACATTTGCAACTTTTGGATTGGATCAATATTTATCCACAAGGAACTGAAAGGAAGTTTTGCAGTGTTATTCTAGTACCTACCTGTAGATAGCAGAGAAAAATGACTGTTACAGCTGCACAGCTGGCTAAACCTGTTCAGAAAAAGCTTGGCATGGGAGGAGTAATGCTGTACCTCAGGAATTAGGGATCACACACTCCTGTTATTGGCACATGAAACGTGTGGAAAAATATTACAAAATCTGCCTTCAACTCTTAAGAGTGAGCCAACGTGTCCCATCTGGTATGCCAGGCTCACGTCAGGATAAGTGTGCAGCAGTTTGGGTGCTGCCATGAAGTGCAAACAAAGGTGTGGTACGTGGGAGGCAGGCGCTGTCAGCTAAAAAGCAATTTGTTCCATGGTTGTACTGTTCCTTGGGAAATATCTAACGAGGTAGTAAAAGCAGCATAAATGGTCATCTCTGGGACAGATTTTGTGCTATGAAACCAAATTCCTTACACTCCTAAGAATACAGCCACTGCTGTCTGATTACCTGAGAGCGTCCATCACTTCTTTTTACTGACTTGTCAAAATCAGCAATATTGTTCTTATATAGAGCCTGCGAAGGGGCAAGGTCAGTGGAGATTCCTCATTCTGGAATTCATTTTTCCTTCCCGTCCAACACAGTCCCGGTGCTTTGACTGGAGCACTCTGTGAAAGACAGATTATATCAGCATGGTTTCAAAATACATTTGCTTGCTGTGTGCACGTGAATATGAATTAATAGTACTTAAAAGTGCTTCAGAGCTAGTGGAACCTAACACTGGTGGAAACAAACATCAGACATGCAATGATTCTCTGCAGGGAGCTAAGGACATTTTCTCTTCCTTTTGTATCAAAAAGCAAGATAATTTTCTATCGGTTTAGCTTGCTGGACATGAGATGAAAGATATGAAAAGAGCTAGTAATTAAGTATGGTTAGAAGGCAATTTATTAAATATAATTTTTTTTTTTTCCAAATAATCCTCTGAAACAAGGCTTGTCACACTGAACCTTCATGCTGTGTAACCTTTGTTTGTGAACCTCAAGTGATAAAAAAATAATTCCTTCCTATGCAAATAGGCTGATGTCCCCAGATGCTGATCAATTATATAGAAAATTCCCTAGGGTATCAGATTATTTTGTTATCTGAAATTGTTCTTTGGTATATTTCTGTGTACAGGTAACCAAGAACACGATACAGTGCAGATGCCTCCTTCTTACCTTAACTAGTAACTCCAGGAACTAAAGGAACACTTTAGCACTGCTACCTGTGCTAAGGACAAAACAATTTCTATTTTCAAGACCATGCAGCTTTCAGTGACCATTTAAAATTATCCCTTATTCCAAATGAGAAATGTCTGGCCTATCATATTAGCCTTACACTGTGGGAAAATTAGAAGCTAAATGCAACAGCTCCAAAAGGAAAATAACTTCTTCCAACATATATTCTCTAGAGGATCGTTTGAAGAATTTATATGGCAAACTGACCTTGTAAAATACCTTGATATTTTTCAAATACACTGCTATTTTTCAGTCTGATGTAGTCAGTGCGTAACCTTCACACCCTTGGAAAATGTCTAACTAAAATCAAAGTAACTATTCAGAGTAATGTCATAAAATGCAAACCGTGTGTTAATTCAAACAACCACTGCTATGGTACAAACCTTTTAACCAGGATTTTTTTTTTTTTAACCAGGGCATCTCCCTGGATGCTAATTTAGTGCAATTATACTTAATGATGGTGAGTCTACTTAGCAGAGATGCATTCATTCAGTGACACAGGGAGATTAGTATTAGCAAGCTTTTAAATCAGCACGAAATGCCAAACTTCACTTCCATCACGAACAGAGTTTCCAGCATTAATAAGGAAATAAATGCCAAAGAAAAATGAAATGCTGTGAGTGATCTCCTCACTGCCATATTTCTTTCTTTGTTGGTACTTTATGCCACAGTGACTCTTTTCAGAAACTTTTTTGCCTCTCCTTATCAGGATGGCTGTTTCATTGCGTCGGCTGTCTACCAGCTCAGAGCATTCTACTGAATTAATGCAGAGATTTGCTGAGCTTTACCCACAGAGATGAGCAGATGTGGCATTCCTGCAGGTCTTACAATAAGAAAAACAAAGCTCATGTACTGTATGGGTTGAAGCACTGAAGATGCCTTGCAGATATGATTAATTCCTTAGTGTACCAGACTATCTGTCTCTTCAGTTTTAAATCACTGCTACAAATCACTATTGGAAGAAATTTCTGTCTTATTTATGTTAAGTGATTATCACTGTATAAGACAGATGTGAGAATTAAGGTAAAGAAAATAAGAAAAAAATATATATACATAATGTAGAAGTCCAAAATAAACAAGAAAAAGTGGCTTGGTCGTTATTCAAAATGCCCAGCAAGTAGGCTGGCTTTTTTTTTATTGTTTTTTTAACCAGCAATGTAACACCAACTCAAATTACTCCAGGAATAAGAGCACAAACTCGATTTCCATTTATCCCTGCAGGTTATCTTTTGTGCCACATAAACAGAGGAAGAGATGTCTACTGGAAGGAAAAAAATAAAAAGGAAGAATAAATTACTTCTAGAAAAGAACTAATGAACAGTTAATTAGTATCCTTTTTTTCAGCAATCTATGTGTAATTTCAAGACCTAAAGCAAAACCTGGCTGTTCCTGTGGAGATTTCTGGAGTGTGCAAGAACAGGATGGTCCTCTATGTGAGGTCTGTGCCTGAACACAGTCCCTTTCCTACTGAGTTTTGGCCCTGCTGCAGCAATCCCATGTATTCCCAACTTGCTTATTCTCAAATCAGAGGGCTGTGCTGCTTGCTCTTGACCTGGATACACTCAGCTGGCCCAGAGCAACACTTCACAAAAGGGACCATAGTAATACAGCTTTTTTTTTTGCAGAAAAATCACTACTAGTGACATTTTCAATTTGTTTTATTTCAGATAATGAAAAGGAATGGGAGGAAGAGGTACAGCATCTATGTTTTGTTTTGTGCTTTACGAACTTGAGAGTTTTCTTCTTTTATGGTATGTTTTATATGTTCCTTGTCTCACTGACTAAGCTCTTCCAGTAAGGATATGGAATTTCCTTCCTCCACAGAAAAAACTTCCTGTCTTTTGGCATCTTTTGAAGCAAACATGCAGGCCCATTTCTCAGTTGCTTAGTGCAGCTCTTACAGGACCACTTCCTTACTCAGATAATGGCCTCAGCTTGTGGGCTAAATCATAGCAAGAAGCTCTTGAATTATGTTGAGGATAGAAACAAGCTTTTGCTATAAAGACAGATTTCTGTGTGATACTTACTTCAGTGGATGAGTGGGATTATTCTGTACTCCATTCTCCAGTCACTGAGGAATCAGCTGTGTGCACCTAAGCCGTTGGTTATACTCCCTTGTTTTTTGATAGCTTCTTTTAGGATCTGTGTTCGGCTGGACTGCTCCCACGAAGAAATATGCACCTTGGTAAATCAGTTCCTGAAGCTGTAAAAGTGTAACGAAGTGAACAGAAAATACTACTTGAGTAAAAACACAAATTCCAGCCTTTTCATTTCGACATAGAGCTAAATTCTCCTCAAAGGACACACAGGCGTTATCCTCTCTGGAAGAGAGTCCTGAAGACTGAAATGTTCCCCACTTGTCTGTACCATCTTCCTTTCACTGCATCGTCAGTATCCTGCTTCCCTCCTCACTGCCCCTTCCACAAACATCAGTGTCTCCTTCTATGAAGAAGCAAGAGCCTCCCTGCACACGGCCTCTAAACAAGAAGATGCTGCAATCACAAGTTTCTAAACCTGTATTTTTATATATGACCTGCCTGTGCTAGTTTTGACAGGCAAAAGAAACTAATGTTAAAGCAATAACAAAAACTTGGCCACACTTAATTTGTATAATGTAGTGACTTACAACAACTGTGTGTTACTCAAATTGTATTTCAGAATACTTACAGAATGTAAATGATCCATAGAAGTTCCCAGATTCTCCTCCCTCCTACAAAACTATGGAAAAGTTCCTCTAAAATATGAATGTACAAAAGACAAATATGAAATCTGAATATAAACGATGTAGGATCTCCTGAGTATTTTCTGAGGAGTTTCTGAAATTCCTAACAAGCTGTTAATAATGCAAAGAATTTCAAACAATGAACAAAGTGCACGTTGCTTGTAAAAAGAAAAAGTGTTCTATTATTTATAAGAAGATCTAGCAAGTAACTACTAGGTGCCAACTCCCTGCTAGCTCAAGCCATATTGACAGGCTGCTGGGAGTACACATCAGTTTTATTCCCCGGTTTGATTTGGTTTGATTTCATTCATCTTGGTTTGATTTCATTCATAACTGACAAATCCATTTGCTTTTCTATTTGCAATAAAATACTGTGCAAACAAAATTTGGGAATACATACATGCAGAAAATCCTGTGTCAACATGGACTGGCTGCCAGATTTGGAACTGATTCACTGATTAATTTGAGAGTGATTAATTTAAATCCCTGATTTAAAAATAGATTTATGAAAAGAGAACTGAAGGTAAAAAAAACAGCACTTCAGACAGCTGAATTGTTCCTTCTGCAGACTCTGTTTCTGTATAGTACAATGGTGCAATATAAAATAAGATGATGATGTTGAGGTGATACATTTTTTAGCTCTTCTTGCAATGAAAAATGATGATTGTTAATATATTGTTGGAGGAAAATGTGATTAAATCCCAGCATTTTAACTCTGAGGTACAGGAAGAGATGTACAAGTAGTATACAACAGGTATATTTTTTACATACCTACATTTGGAAGTTCAGCATGCTGCAGGTACACTATTTCTAGGCAGGACACAGCAAGATAAATTGCACTTTGGGTTCAGAAAATAAAAGAACCCCCTGTGGAAAATTCAGTGGCTTGTGAGTTTAAGCGTATCTTGACTAGAGGCTTCTCCCAGCATTGTAATGTCACACCTGGCATTTACCCTCTCCATACACCTCTGACCAATATGCACATGAAACCTGTAGGAAACCTGTAGTCCAGGCCCTGCCATGGCTTCCCAGACACTGCCATGGTTGCCTTGCAGTTCTCCAGGAACAGTACAGGAGGGAGCCTACACAATGAACACACTAATAACAAAACATGAGGACTAACTCTAGGAGTGATTCTTGATACTACGGTTTGTTTGGAAAGAAATTATGAAGAAAAGAGGTCACAGCATTATAAAATGTTCTTTTGAATAGATTAGGAAGAAAACAACCCTAGGAGATCTTTTTTTAATTAGGATTACAGCTGCATATTTCCCCTTGAACAGAATAAATACACATCCTCTTGCATCTTTGAACTCTTCTAATGCTGGTTGTTTGCTTTGGGATACTGCCCTCTGATTCTGATAAGGCACTTCCTTTCTCAAAGTCAAAATCACAGGAATATTTTAATTGATAGAAAAAATACTGGAAGCTCTCCTTGTTTTAATTTATGTACATATGTAATCATGTATATGTGACCGTTATCTACTTGACCCTTTCATCCACTTACATCTGGCCAGACATGATGGAAGCTGCCAGTTTTTCATAGAAAATGATAAACAGCCAACTGCAAAATACATGTTTGGTTTTTCTTTCCATTCTCCTTTTCCTTTCAGAAAAAAAAAACCTGTAAGTGAAATTCAACAAGCATGTAACACTGTCCGCTCAGCCCCAGCATGCTGCGTTGCCTAGGCAAATTGCCCAGATATTTGGAAGGTGCACAGGTGGTGACTGACATTCTCCTTGGTGAATTTATTTTGTGAAGCACTCTTGCAGCCCCTAGAAAATTCCATTCTAGTATTTGCATATGCAACATGAATAACAGTACAGATTTGTTGCGCTACTCTGTCTTTTGAGGTAAGAAAAGAAAATGGCCTCTTCTTCCTATCTAGTATTACAGCCTGCCTATAAAAGTGAAAAAACTGCTATAAAGATACCACATAGCAATCACTGAATGTGATTTAGAAGAAACTTTTGTTTTACGGAAGTCAGGTGACACAGAGCTGACCTAAAGTGATTAACACTGTCTTAGATTATATTCAGATTAACAACTGAAAGGAGAAATCCTATCAATCTCACCATTAGTCCCTCCACAGCAGCTCCACCTTGATTTGGAGCAAATGAACCCTGCTGGTACGTAGAATCAGTAAGAATGGCTTGTGACTCCTTACTGCTTTTTGCCTAGGGAAAAAAAAAATATTATAATGCTAATACTTCAATAACAGGCACATAAAATGGTCCAGTTTCGCTGGGCTTATTCACTGCTCTTCAAAGACACAAAAAGCACATTTTTTTTGTTTCTTAAAAAGAGTGAGGGAGAAAAGAGAAAGAAATTGTTGTGCAAAAACTTTTTCTTCATTTTTTTAAATAAGTTCACGGCAATCTGTCTTCATTTAAACTGCAAGGGAACTGGCTTGGGTCCTGGAATAGACTCTGGTTCCTTTTAAAACAGGGAAATAGTTCCTAAACACATTGAGCTGCTTTTTGGAATTTATGAAGCAGAACAAAAAACTAAGAGTTGGCAACACTTGATGGTAATGAGGCAGGTCTTACATGAGAGTCCATTACAGGATCAGCTAACGATGTTTTCCAGCAGCTGGAAAATGGAATCATCTCCAGCCTGGGAATGAAAAATCTGTCTTTAAAATTATCTGCTTTATACTCCAATATACAATTATTTTAAAATGGAAGCATAGCAGAATTGTGCTTTTTATTGAAGGATGAAAATATGTTTTCTTTGTACAGTGCTGCTGTGCCAGCTGAACTGTAGCACATGGTGGAAAATGGGTCTAGCCTGTGCTTTGCTCCATGTTTTGAAATAGCTAATGGTGCTCTTGTACAGGGCAAAAACTGTCCTTGTATTCAAAGAGCACAAGGACAAAGATTGTGCCTCACTCTCTGGTGCAAAAAAGATGCTTTTCTTTTGCTTTCTGTCTCGTGCTGGGCCCTCCCTGCCCTTGCAGACACCGTTCCATTTCCCTCTTGCTCTTGCATGACTGGCTCTGAGGCATTTCCTTACAAAGGCACATTTGTTATCTGATGTAAGTCCCCAAATGGTACTTCCGACTGTAATTTTGCCATCAGTTGGTTTCACAACTAAAGCATGGCCTATGAGGAGCTGTAAGTCTTTTTCCCATCTCAGAGTTGGAGCATGGTTGCCAGCACTAAGCCATTTGCTGCATGTTAGTGCTGTGATTCCTACCCACCAGCTCACTCTTCTTCCACTACTTGGATTTAGACCAAAATCAGTTGCGATAATACTGTTTTTCAAAACTAATGTATTGGTCAGTCAATATATACAATAGAAAATCTCACTGTTTAGCCTCTCATTTTGCATTTTTTTATGGTGGTTTGCAGAGCATATATTAGCAGAGTCTCTAAATGATGCAAACACCCCCCGCCCAGAATGTGCAAGTCTGGTAGGAAGCATTTTCCTCCTAGGTTGCTCTTTGTTGCTCTTCAAAGTATTATTTTCTAAAGATGTTATGAAAATTATTTTACTTCACTTGCTATCCCTAAATTTTAAAAAAACATAAATCAATTAAAAGCAACCATGTGACAACAAAACAGATTAGCATCCTACATGGTCTTTTTAATTCAAAGAGTACAGAGGGCCACTGACCACAAACTGTGATCATCCAACCAATTCTTTATCCACCAAATAGTCCATATTTCAAATCCATGCCACGTAGAGATAAGGATGTGGTGCAGACCTATGCCAAACACCTCGCACCTATCTAAGTAGCTGACATCAGTTACCCATCCTTTGTCCACCCACACCATCACTCCATCGTAGAAGCACACCAGATTGGTCAGAAATGATCTGCCCTAGGCAAAGTCAGGCTGGCTGTCACGGATTACCTTCTCATCTTGCATATATCTTAATATAGCTTCCAGAAGGACCTATTCCATGATCTTCCCAGATATATAGATGAGTCTTACCAGCCTGTAGCTCCCCAGGTCATCCTTTCTTCTTTTCTTAAGAATAGGCATCATTTTTCCCTCTTTTTCAGTCACTGGGGACTTTGTCTGTCAGCCATGACCTTTCAAACATGATGGAGAGTGGCTTGGCAACAACACCAACAAGTTCCTTCAGGACCCTGGGATACACATAATCTATGTCCATAGACTTGTACATATTCAGCCACATGACGAGGTCTCAGAGTTACTCTACTCTTACAGTGGGAGGGAGTTTCCCCCCCAAACTCCACCTAGACGTTCACAAACTGACTGACTGCCAGTGAAGACTGAGGTAAAGAATTTATTGGGTACTTCAACCTTCTCCATGTCTGTTGAAGCCAGTTCTTCCTTCTCATTTATAAGAAGGGGTATACTCTTTGCCTGTCTCTGCTGACCAATGTACCTGTAGAACCCCTTCTGGCTATTTTTTCATATCTCTTTTCAAATTCAATTGCATCCACACCTTGTCTTCAAGCACACCTTGTTCCATCTCTGCAGAGCTGGACAGCATCTCTGTATTCTTCCCAGGCCAGTCATTCACTGTTCCTGCTTCCACTGCCCATACATTTCCTTCTCCCTTAGTTTAACTAAAGGTCCTTATTCCTGCCGGTTTCCTGCCTCCTCTGCTTAATTTCTTGTGCTGGGGGATGGGAAGCTCTTGTGCTCTCAGACTGGAAGAGCTGCCAGCTCTGTTCCATTCCTACAAACCTATAGACAGTTTCCCCAGGGATCTCATTCAGTAATTCCCAAACTCAATCCGAGCCTAGTTGCTATAGCCTAGAGCGCCATCTACAGGCTCCCCTTGATCGGGTGGCCTATAGTAGACCCTGACCACCAGGTGTCCTTTATTGGTCTGGTTCTTAATTTTAACCCACAAACTCTCAACTTGTTCATGGCAGTTTGTTTTAAAGGCAGCTCTTCACAATCTAACCACTTCCTAATGTAGAGGGCAACACCCCCGCCTCTGCTGCCCTGCCCATCCCTTCTAAAAAGATTGTAAGCCTCAATCATAATATTCCAGTTGTGTGATTCATCCCGACATGTTTCTGTAATAGCAATTAGGTCATAGTTTTCTAATAACACCACGGTTTCCATCTCCTCCTGCTTATTTTCCATGCTGCATGCATTGGTGTAGAGGCACTTCAGCTGGATTATGAGCTGTAATACCTTCTAAGAGGAGTGCTCCCAAATTACTCTGGGACAAATCTGAGGTTTCCTCCTGCTGCTTCCCAAAGTGATGGTGTTCCTTACTTCTTCTCTGTCACTCAGATGTACATCCCCTTCCCCCACTGAATCTAGTTTTAATCTCTGCTAATCAGTACAGTCAACTCGCTGCCCAGAACATTCCCACCCATGCAGGTCATTTGCATCCCATCCAATATTAACATGCCTGGTTTCTCAAAAGTGCATCCAGGATCATAGTAGCCAAAAACCTGAGTGTGACACCATTCACACAGCCATTCCTCAGACTTATCTGTTCTCTCTTTCTACCCATGTCCCAGTCACCAATTGGGAGGATCAAGGAGAACGCTATCTGTACTCCTGGTCCCTTCAACATCCTCCTAAGGGACATAGCCTCTTTCAGTATTTTTTAATTCCCTGGTTGCGGCCTCCCGTGACCTAACTTGAAAGAGTAGGAGTGGATAGTCATCCCCTGGCTTTATCAGACCTGGTAGCCTCTTCTTGATTTCTCTCCTCTCCAGTTTTGCCTTATGCAGGGTGCAAATAGGAGTGAGGCTACAGAAAAGAGGAAATCATGTGGGGTGTGGGGAGAGCAGAGGTGAACTGCAGCCAGCAAGGATTTTTAACAGAAGTGCCTCTTTAAGATGGAGCTGCATGTACATTCTTGCTGAGGCTTGCAAACATTAGCAGCCTGACTGAAGTCAACAGATAATCAAGATGGGCAAAGCAAGCAGTGAGTCAAAGCCAGCAATGTTGTCATACACTTACTTGCCATTTCAAAAACACAAGTTAGGACTTTCTAATGCTAGAGTTACTCTGTAAGTTAGACAATAAGCATGTTTTCTTAAAGCAGGTGGGTTAGGTAGGCAGGGGTCAGAGAAACTTGAAAATACTTGACTGGAAATAGTGTTGAGGAATCGCAAAGATAGTAAACTGCTGAACCAAGATATGTTTTGCTTTGGCTGGAAAACATAAAATGCTGGCAGGATAAGAAGCAGGTATGTCAGCTGCAGAGGCCAAACTGAGAGCAAGAAACAGATTGCTGAAAGAAGATACCCAACTAAGTCAGCCAACTATTTATTACTGTTTATAGTAAAGCTTGGCCCAAAGCCCCAAACACTTTAAAATGTACTAGGTGAACAGTAAAAGTATGAATGAAAATGCAGCTGTAGCTTCAGAATAATTTTATAGCAACTTAAAATTACTGTACTTTAAAGAGTGACCAGCAATTTGAATTTCAGAAACAAGCAAAGTAAGGGGCAGTAAGATCTGAATGAGAAAAGAAAGAAAGAAAATCTCTTCCAACAAACTAATGCCAGTAACTTTCCTGGTGATTGCACAAATATTTTTGTGATTGAGATACGGAGGCTGCAAATCTTGAGTTAGAATTCAAACAGCTGTTAGCAGCCATTTCATATTGTGTTGTCAAGGCTCAGTGAGAACAACAAAAAAAAGGCTTTTTCACTTTTTCTGGTGTTTGCAAATAGAGTGATATGGCTGAAAGACTGGGTATGCTTTTCTATACTGGAGAAGATCTAATTTAACACTCTTGGACCCAATTTTACCTTCATTATAGCCAACTGACAATTTGCCAGAGAATTCGGTGAGCAGAAATCAGATCTCTTGCTGGGAGCAGACAGAAAAAGAATAAGCTGCTATATGTGAGAATATGATTTTCACATCATGTTATAAGAAGTGAATTTCCAGCAGTTCTGTGATATAAGGGGTTCATTAAAGACATAGGAGTGGAGAATTAGGATGCATACATGACAATGCATTGATATGAGTAAAGCTAAGTGCTCAGGAAAGTGGCAAAATCATTGGTGAACAACCTCACACTAGTGGATGTATTGGAGGTGATTTTCTTGAACTTGGAGAGAAAAGAACAAGAGAGAAGAGCCTGAAAATGGGAGAAGGAAAGCAGGAAAATAAAGTTTTCCAAAATTGAATGCACTATTATTTTAAGATCTCAATATTATCACTTGCTTAATTGTAACTGGATTTATCAGAGAGGGTTCTCTCAAGAACAGCAGCACTTTGCCTCGCTCTTTCCTACTCTCTGGCTGCTTCCAGAAGTGGCAGCTATGTTGGAATTCTTGAAGTACCTGCTCATAAGAGCAAAGCCTGCAGGGAAGCTTAGCAAGTTTCTTTTCACCTGCTTTGTTTGTGGAGAGTGAAGCCTTGGTTTATTACCTGCCTCCTGCCACTCCTTAAAAGCTAAAGAGCTTTTCTTTGTATTTGTATAGTTACAGTAACTATGGCAGCTGCACATTTATTAGTTGCAGCATACACTAAAAAAACAAGCTGGGTAACTACACTGAGTGGAAGGTGAAGATATGTGCAAATATCTATCCAAAAAAGTCAACAACCTGTTTACTGAGAGCAAGCAATTGAGAAGCTAATAAAAAATAGAAACTGCCTCGTATTTTGCCATAAAGCAAGATGATAGACTAACAGCTCTGATATTGCACCTGTGAACACAGTATATGCATACGTCTAACTGATATAGCATCCCAGGCATCTTATTATATATCATTCACCACAAACAGGCTCACATTAACAATTTTCTCCTCCAATTTGAATAACCAAAAGCTTTGGCAATTTTAGGTATCATATGCAGATTGGAATTTAGAGCTAAATGTAATGGCGGATGAAGGGAAAGTTTAAACAAAAGACTCTGAACTGGATTTCCCCAAACTTACAGTGCTTTGGTGAGGAAGGGTTAGAGTGGAGAAGAAAGGGCACTGTTTGACATCACAGTATAAACATCACTGCTTCTGTCTGTACCAGGAGGTTGACATTAAAAGAATTAGATGCAATAATTTTAAGTGAACTAAACTCACAACCCAGGATCATCTGCAGAGCAGTCTGAGTGTTCTTGTTCTCACTCTTCTCATGGGGACACACCGAGTATCACAGTGGTTGCTCTGGCTCATGGTTCAGGAGATAAAAACAGTTATACTCAGAGATAGGACTGGCCATAAGTATCTTCCTTTTCCTTTTCCTTTTCCTTTTCCTTTTCCTTTTCCTTTTCCTTTTCCTTTTCCTCCCCTCCCCTCCCCTCCCCCCCTCCCTCCCCCCGTCCCTCCCCCCCCCCCCTCCCCCCGTCCCTCCCCCCCCCCTCCCCCCCTTCCTTCCTTCCTTCCTTCCTTCCTTCCTTCCTTCCTTCCTTCCTTCCTTCCTTCCTTCCTTCCTTCCTTCCTTCCTTCCTTCCTTCCTTCCTTCCTTCCTTCCTTCCTTCCTTCCTTCCTTCCTTCCTTCCTTCCTTCCTTCCTTCCTTCCTTCCTTCCTTCCTTCCTTCCTTTCCTTGGAAATGTGTCCATTCTTTGCCTCTAAAATTCCAGCAAAGGATAATTTAGTACACATGAGCATTTTCGACATTCAGCCTTATGTTACCTGCAGCTTGAACAAACCCTTCTACTGTCTTATAAAGTTATTATCTGCTGAGACTGTGAGCTGCAGGGAAGCCAAAGCCCTAGAAATGGTGAGCAACAGATTTTTACAGTAGGTCTCTGTTTTCCATAAAATCAACCTATAAAAACAGACTTCCAAAACTACTGAATTAGATCTTCCCCCATTCGAATCACCTCAGAATAAACAAATGAAACGCAGCTTCCAGCAAAGCTCTGCTTGCTGCACGGGTCCTGGAAATACTTGAGATCTTAGACCTAGACAGGGAACCTTGAGGCGTTGGCTTCCAGTAAGAGCAGCAAGGCAGAGGAAGCACTGCCACCCAGTGGCAACCGACGGCAAATTTCTGATGGACCAACCAGCAGACTTCACTTCCTTGAGATTCGTGGTGCGAAGCTGGACGGTTCACTTAGCAAAGTTTCATGTCTGATCCTGCTGAGTCAAATCACAGAATCACAGAATTATCAAGGTTGGAAAAGACCTAGAAGATCATCTAGTCCAACCATTACCAATACTTCCCGGCTAAATCATATTCCTCAACACCACATCCAAATGTTTCTTGAACACTCCCATGGTCGGTGACTCCACCACCTCCCTGGGCAGTGCATTCCAATGCCTGACTACCCTTTCCGAGAAGTAATACTTCCTAATGTCCAGCCTGAATCTCCCCTGGAGCAGCTTAAAACCATTCCCTCTAGTTCTATCACTATTCCCTCTAGTTCTATCACTTATCGTACTGAGCTAAGTTCACTTGGTGCAGCGTTGATAATGACACTGCCAACAGCAATGATACAGGCAAGTGTTGAAGGCCAGGCTGTCCACAGCAGCACCAGAAAGCCTGTACTCTGGTAACAGGAGAAGGGCAACAGGATTGCAGCACACCACATGTTCAGTCCTCTTCCCTGTTATCCTGACAAGAGAACAGGCTGTACCCAGATCCTGGAAACACAAGCAATGGGCATCAACAATTACCTGTGCTGCAGTAGTCAATATTCTGGGGAATATTGCATCATGGCAGACAGAAAATGCCATTCAGAAAGACAGAATGATTTGCATAGCTACCCACAGATGTGTTCTTCAAAAGGAAAGCAGATTTGCTTCCTTTTGCTGGAGAAGAGGGGATAGCTCATTGCTCTCTACAGCTGCCTGAAAGGAGGCTGTGGTGAGGTGTGGGTCGGCCTCTTCTCCCAGGTAACAGTGATGAGATTGGAAGGGATGGCCTCAAGTTGCATCAGGGGAGGTTCAGGTTGGATATCAGGAAGAATTTCTCCTCGGAGGGAGCGGTGCTGCAGTGGCACAGGCTGCACAGGGAGGTGGTGCAGTCACCGTCCCTGGAGCTGCTCAAGAACCGTGTGGATGTGGAACTGAGGGATGTAGTTAGTAGGTATGGCGGGGGAGGGTTCGACTAGTTTATCTTAGAGGTCTTTTCCAACCTTAATGAACGTGGAGCAGCAGATGCAAGAGGAAAATCGAAGAGTGGATGGAATAGGAAGGAAGAGCCCCTCTTTAATAACGGAGATAAGAAAACGCTAACCCCAACACACTGAGGAGCTACCCGCAAAGCGTCATGTCGGCGCAGGATGTGAGCTCACGGTACCGCCCCCTCCCCGCCCCGCTCATGGTGCCGGTTCCGTCGCCCTCAGTCCCGCCTCGCTGCATCCCGCGGCCGGGGCTGTCCCGGCTGTGCCAGGCCGGGCGGGCTGTGCCGGGCCGGGCCTGGCCGGTGAGCACCACGAGGGGCTGCGGGGCGGCCCGGAGCTGGGCCCGGTGGGGTAACACAGAAAGGGGCGGGAGTGGCGGCGACGGGGCCCGCGCAGGACCGCGGCCTGGAGGAAGCGGAGGCTGCGCGGGAAAGGGGGTAGGTCTGCGGTCAGGCCGAGACGATCCGGGTTGAAATGTTCGTTGTCTTTTTCCCGAGGTGGACGGGTGCCGCCCGCCGCTGCAGGAGGGGTCGCCATGGGGAACCAGCTGGCTGGCATCGCCCCGTCGCAGATCCTGTCGGTGGACAGCTATTTCTCTGACATCCATGACTTCGAGTATGACAAAAGCCTGGGGAGCACCCGCTTCTTCAAGGTGGCCCGAGCCAAGCACCGGGAGGGGCTGGTGGTGGTGAAGGTGTTCGCCATCCAGGACCCGACCCTGCCCCTGACGAGCTACAAGCAGGAGCTGGAGGAGCTGAAGATCCGGCTGCACTCGGCGCAGAACTGCCTCCCCTTTCAGAAAGCAACCTTGTCCGAGAAGGCTGCCATGCTCTTCAGGCAGTACGTGAGGGACAACCTGTACGATCGGATCAGCACGAGGCCATTCCTCAATAACATCGAGAAAAGGTGGATCGCTTTCCAGATCCTGACGGCGGTGGATCAGGCGCACAAATCTGGGGTCCGCCATGGGGATATTAAGACTGAAAACATCATGGTGACCAGCTGGAACTGGGTTCTTCTGACGGACTTTGCCAGTTTTAAACCAACGTATCTTCCTGAAGACAACCCCGCTGACTTCAATTATTTCTTCGACACGTCGCGGAGGAGAACGTGCTACATCGCTCCTGAGCGCTTTGTTGATGGCAGCATGTTTGCCACAGAGCTGGAAAACATGCGAGATCCCTCCACCCCTCTGGTAGACCTGGCTAACAGTAATCAGCGAACAAGGGGGGAGTTAAAACGTGCAATGGACATCTTTTCTGCAGGTACTGAGAGAGATCTGTGTGATCTTCATGGCTGTGTGTCAGGGATGCACAGAAACTTGTTAATTTTCGTTTGTTCTTTTTACTTATTATCTTTAACTTTTTTATTACGGCAGGCCTAGAGAACAGCTTGTGGGGGAAAAAATTGCTTACCTTAAGCATTAGGACTGGTCTCCAAACCTTTCAGTCACAAAAAGATTACAGACACAATAGAGTAAGCTACATGACTTAAATGCACCCCCGTGTTATCTGAGGAGCACAATCAGATACTTCTGTTACAGCTTATCTCTGCCCTGGAAAAGAGGTGGTTCTGCAGGTCACAGACTGTGATCTTCAGGTGGCTGAGGTCCCAGGGATGCAGTGTATGCTTCATGGGACCTGTGAGGAGGAACCAGTCAGTGGCAATATCTGGCTGCCTGGGAACAGAGCTGCTTTCCAGTGCAGTTTGGCAATATTGGCTTCAGAAGCTCCTTGTCCTTATATTTTTCCCACAAGCAGGCAGTTGGATAACTCAGTAAACTCCTGTCATGGTTCCACTCAAAAATTCTTGATAGAGTCCCATTGTGGGAGGCTGTCTTGAGTCACAGGCTTGTTTTGAGTCATGTGTTTGGCCTATTAGAGAAAAACAAACAAAATTAAAGTCTGAACATTTAAGTAATGGTTACTTCACTTTCACCGGCCAAGTTTCCAGGCTGCTCCACTGACAGGACAAGATGCAAACCATGGCAGGCAAACTGCAGGAACGGGATCTTTGGAGAGGACATGCATCATATACACAACAGGGTGCTATGCCTGGCAACCTTCTTATTTCACACTGTTTTTAGGAACTTGTTTGAGCAAACGTATGCTGTCCCTCAGCATCACTGTGGAAGCAGGACTTATTCTTCTTGCTTCATTTGACCTCTTGCTTAGTCCATGCTTGATTTATTGGCACGCTTCCATGTAACAGTGATGTGGGTTCATTTTCTGATATATTTTCCATTTGACAAGTGGTTGAAGTCAGTACCTCACGTTTCCTAATTGCAAATTTCCCTGCTGTTGGCATGTTTGCAATAGAATACCTGGGAGGCATTTCAGAGATCAAGTGCAAAAGCCAGTTTTTGGAGATGGAGATGCTATCCCCTTTCCCCAAGTGAATTAGTCAGCTCATTACCCTTGTTTTTAATCAAGCTAAGGTTCACATAGGATCTGCTCTTGTCTGTGTACAGAAAACAAAATTTCCGTTTTCAGATCTCTCACATCTTTGACTTTTTTTTCCCCTAGGCTGTGTAATAGCAGAGCTGTTCACAGAAGGCGTCCCCTTGTTTGATTTATCTCAGCTTCTGGCTTACAGAAATGGCCTCTTTTCCCCTGATCAAGTCCTAAACAAAATTGAAGACCGCAGTATCAGAGAGCTGGTAAGGGTGGGCTGCAGCATCAGAGCAATTTCTGTGGGCTGCGTGTAGTTCATTTCACCTCCTTTCATGATAAATTGCTTGCTGGTTTTGATTGTGGGTTTGGGTTCTTATTTATTTACTTATTTACTTATTTTGCATTATGAATGTCTAAACCTTTAATCTTTCTCTCCTGCTCCCTCCTGCTTCTGCCGTTCTCAAGGTCACTCAGATGGTCCATCGCGAGCCAGATAAACGTTTAGCAGCTGAAGATTACTTGAAACAGCAACGTAACAATGCCTTTCCTGAAATATTTTACACTTTCCTTCAGCCTTACATGGCCCAGTTTGCCAAGGAAACGTTTGTATCAGCAGATGAGCGTATACTGGTCATACGTAAAGATCTGGACAACATCATTCACAATCTCTGTGGGCATGATCGCACAGAGAAAGCCGAGGGAGAGACCAAAGAGAATGGGCTGGTTATCCTAGTGTCTGTGATAACTTCCTGTTTACAGACTCTCAAATACTGTGATTCAAAACTGGCTGCTTTGGAGCTGATTCTTCATTTAGCACCGAGATTAAGTGTTGAGATTCTTCTGGATCGTATTACTCCTTATCTGTTACATTTCAGCAACGACTCTGTGCCCAGGGTGAGGGCAGAATCTGTGAGGACACTAACTAAAGTTCTTGCTCTCGTCAAAGAGGTGCCACGCAATGATATTAACATTTACCCAGAGTATATCCTGCCGGGCATTGCACACTTGGCCCAGGATGAAGCCACTATCGTCAGGCTTGCATATGCTGGTAAGTAGGAATCCACTCATAACTCCAAATCCTCTTTTATTGTACTTCTTTCACTGTTTTGTGTACTCACAGACAAGGTTAGAGCCTGGTGCTCGGGGAAGTAGCCCTGCTTCTCTTCTCTAGTTAAACAAGGACATAACATGTAAAAGTACTTCCACAACCATGTATGTGAACAGGGCTTCTGGAGCCTGCCCACCCTCTGCAGATCTAATTAATTGACCTTAGTTAGCATTTTGTTAGCTCAACTGATTGCTTAGAGCGGCCCAACTGAAATTAGTAAATACGAAACATGTAAAGCATCAATTTTTTGTTATACTTCAGTTACTTTCCCACAGGATGAAATTTGGTGTTCAGGGCTGAGCTTGTTAAATAAGTTGAACTGGGGGGAAAAAAATAGCCAGCTTTGTTGGTGCAAGTGCAAAAAAGCTGCAGATCTCACTACCCAGTAGATTCCACTTGTGTTTGCTTGAATTGTGGGTAGCTAAGTCTGGATAGGTTGCCCTCAATTCAAACAGCTTTCTTTTAAGAAAGCTATTGAATTTCAATAAGTTAATAAGTAGATAAGAATATTAGGCTAACTTTAGAAATATAGACATGAGTTAAATTATGTTACCACACCTTTTGGAAGCAGTGTGACTGGTGACTTAGAGGATTTAAAGCAGGCTGTGTATGGTTTCCATTGGCATGTTGATGTTGTCTTGGCCAAGACTCAAAATGGCTGCTTAAGTGGGACGTAAGCCCTGGCAGGGTTATTCCTGTGTCAGCCACTGCCTGACCCATATAGCCCGAGTTGCTTCAGCAGCTTCCAGACACTGCAGGATGGTGCCAGATGGCATGGATAGATACAGGACAAACGTCTTCAAATTGGAACCCAGCCCTCAAGTGTAACCCCAAGGATACGAATCCTGGCATGGTGGCATGTTGTTGTTTTGAATTGTTAATTGCCCTTTCAGTTCTATCAAGCTACTTAGTCATCCACCTGAGATAAGGTGATATTTTGAGCTAGTTTAGAACACTAAAATTGTTTGCAGTTACATTTGATATCCTTACAATTTTTCTACCCATTTAGGCAACGTTACTGTGTGATATGAGATACCTGGTTGCTATGCTGTGCTTAGGGGCACAAGTCCCTGAAGTGGGTTTGCAGAACGTACTGTGTAATCTCAGTGCTATTTGCCTATTTTGACTGGTGTTCTGAGTGGTTTTAATATCTCACAAGGGGATCGTCAGAAGTCTGTAAACTGGCAAAATAGAACAATTCTAAACCAAAATGTTTTCCTTTGCAGAAAACATAGCACTGTTGGCAGAAACAGCTCTAAGATTTCTGGAGTTAGTCCAGCTGAAAAATCTAAATATGGAAAATGAACCAAATGGCGAAGAAATGGATGAAGCATCTCACCCTAGTGATAACTATGATACAGGTAATGTCGCTTCCACTTACTTTGCTTCTTTATAATAGCAAAATAGAGGAGAGCTACTAGTTAGCACTGGTTTTTGTTGTCAGTTGGCCTTCCAATATGGTCATCTGTGCTATTATAACTGTTGCACAGAGTTGTTTGGTGTTTTTTTCCTTCCCTTGGCAAGGAGGGGTGAGTAATAAGTGGACTATGTGTCAGCCTCAATCCCGTTAGTGAAACATGTTTCTTGGATAATACTGAGCAAGTTTTCCAAGCTGAGAAGTTTGTGGTTGAAAATACATTCTATTCTGGGGTAAGTACATTAGTCTGCAACTGATTATAATGCTAAACTTCTCATGGATACTTCATTCAGTAGCAAAAAAAGACGTGTAATATTTTAAATAGTTGCAGAATGATGCTTAAAAAAAGAAAATCCCCTTTCAGTTCCTTCATGTAAACTGTTGGGTATTCACAGTTGCTGAGGCATGAGAGAAGGGAAGGCCCATCTTACAGGCTCTGCTCATAAGAAACACTGTCCTGTATTACCCAGCTAGCTCGGACATGAAAGTAGTAATGCAAGGAAGAAAAAGAGTTTGAATGGTTCTATTCTTTTCATGCTTTCAGAAAGTAAGGCTGAGAAATTTGAACCCAGAAGGCAACTTTTTCCACGTGACTGACAAACTGTTTTGGAAAGTAAATTAGCTGTGGGCAAATGGCAATTACCTCTGCAAAGCTGGATTAGCAATATCTGAATTTAGTGCTATTTGCTTGAGAATCTCCACCGTAAGCTTTCAGTATTAGCTTATGCATCAACTATACTGTTATTTCTGCTTCATGGAGGCTTTTTTTCCTCAGTTCCATCATGGAATAGAAGCAAGGAGTGAGATCACTTTCAAGTTTTTGTCACCACTGTTAGGGTAACTGCTAGTGTTGTGTAACACTGCAAGTGCTCATGTTTTCAAATACTATTTGTTTCTCTCTGACCTTAATGAAGCCAATCTACCTCCCTAAGTAAAAATATTCTCTCATCAATTCACAAATGTTACAACTGATGGTCAAATAAATGTGTAAAAGCAGAGTTGTCTTGAAGTACCTTGTTTAACACAGTAATATTGCTGCTGACTCATTCAATGCTTTTTCTCATCAGCATTTCATTTTTATACAAAATGGGTTGGATCATCTTAGTTGAAATTAAGAGAAATGTAGAATTGCATTTCTCTGGTGATAATTCTGTAGTCTGACTTTGCCACTGCCCTCATGCTTAGTCTGAAGTCTTTTGTAAGACAGCCCTTGGAATTGTTGAGATTCTGTTGCTTTGTTCATCTTAGCAAGTATTTCTATGGTGTTTTTCAGGATATCAGTTTAACTCCCTTAGCAGTATGTGTGCATGTATGGTTTCTCACCAATCTAATTGTTCATTCTTTTGTCTCCTGCAGAGCTGCAAGCATTGCATGAAATGGTCCAGCAGAAAGTTGTCACTTTGCTGAGTGACCCAGAAAATATCGTGAAACAAACACTAATGGAAAATGGAATAACACGTCTCTGCGTATTCTTTGGACGTCAAAAAGCCAATGATGTTCTTCTATCTCATATGATCACTTTCTTAAATGATAAGAATGACTGGCACCTTCGAGGAGCTTTCTTTGACAGCATTGTGGGTAAGGGTTTGGTTTCAGCCAAACAGAATAGTTTTTTCACATCCTGGAAACTGTTAAGCCATTTCTTCTGAAGATGTAGGTAATTTTGGGGAAGTGACATGCTGAATTATTGTGTAAGGGTTTCTCTATGGAGTAAAGAAGAAACAACGTAAATAGAAGTAGCTTTTTTCTGTCTAAAAAATTCTTACAAATGAGACTTGATACTTCTAAGGCCAGATTAGATTAACATCAAAGTAGAATTTTTATTATGTTTGTTCTTACTTTTAATTTTTTTTAATCTTTTCTGAAGCCACTAATTGAAAAAAATGAATTGTGGCAAATCAGTGCTAAAATTTCTGCCAGCCATCTAGAAGATGCATCACCTGGAACAGGCTGCCCAGGGAGGCTGTGGATGCCCCGTCCTTGGAGGTGTTCAAGGCCAGGTTGGATGGGGCCCTGGTCAACCTGATCTAGTAATTGTGGAAGTTTGGTGGCTCTGCCAGGCAGGGGGTTGGAGCTTCCTGATCCTTGAGGTCCCTTCCAACCCAGGTCATTCTATGATTCCTCAATAGACCTGTTTGCGTAATAAAAACTTTGCGCTGATTACCACACTAGAGTAGAAGTGAAGAAGTTATTTAATGTGTCAACTTGTTTATGGTGGGAAGACATCTGACTTTGTGATATTTGTCAATCCCCGTAACTGGGTTAGAAGCAGATACAGTTACGGTCTATGCTGTGCATCGTCTATGACAACAACAATGATAAGCCTGAGTTATTCGATGAAAAAATAACTTTTCTCTCTTGGGAATGACCAGAGGAATTGCCCGGTTGCTTGCAGGAAGGAATGTCAGCTTGATGGGTGTCAAGCAAAAGGAAAGATCAGAATTTCAATGAGCTCCATCTCCGTGACAGTTGCCAGAGATTAATTATAGTAGATGGGTTACTAATCCAAGGAAGTGATTCCAGATGACAGCGTCATGTGGACACTGGCTGGTTGTTGTGTGGGAAAGAAGAAAAAAATAAGAAAGCAGTTTTTTTTCTACTGGGATGTGGCTGATAAGTTTTGGTCCATCAGCTTCAAAGGGATTACATTTATTTTGCTTTTAATCTTGCTTTCTTTCAGAGATCTTTGAAATATATTTTAATTGTTTTAAATGTTTCATTTCAACTGTTGGCAATTGTTGTACTAGATAAATGAACGTATCTGAAAGACGTTCTTTGCTGATAATTAGTCCAATATCCAGTTCAGCCTCTCAGGAAGCTGAATGCTATTCAAATTACCTTTGCTGCTAAATTAAAAGACAAAAATCCTGCCAACGTTCTTTCAGCAGTGCTCATTTACCCTCTCCATGTACAAAAGCAGGCCCTGCATCCCCACCCTTAGGAGCACTGCTATTTTTGCCTCACTGTTTCAGACTTGTGCTGGCCAGCTGTGCTTTACATCCACGCCTTCAGCAGGCAAAGAGATCGGTTTTAGTCAAAAAGCTTTCAGAGCATTTTTCTAACTCTCTGTTTTCTCAGAAATTTGAACAAAAATTGTGTCTTCCACATCTTTACTTTGGATTTTTATGTGGTGTTTGTTTGTTTTAATATTTTTCAGGTGTTGCTGCTTATGTTGGCTGGCAAAGCTCCTCAATACTGAAGCCTCTGCTTCAGCAAGGACTCAGTGATGCAGAAGAATTTGTCATTTATAAGGCCCTCAATGCTCTTACTTGTATGTGCCAGTTAGGGCTCTTGCAAAAGCCTCATATTTATGAATTTGCTTGTGATATTGGTAAGTTGGAAGACAGACCATTACCTTGTTTTCCTACTAAAGAAAACTTCATACCACAGAAAGCTTTGTGGCCAGATTAATAAAATTTCATAGCCTAACTGTTCAGTATGCAAACCTATAGTACTCTTTTAGGGTTTACTTGACTGAGGCATGCCCAACATTGGCTACTGTTTATCAAACAACTAGTCTTTTGAGACTTTATCTTTTTATGGCTTTTCAAAAGCATTCAGAATTTGGGGCAGGTGATTTTTGGTTTTATATCTCATGACTGGATACCGTCCCTTGATTACAACTTCATAAAACCTGTGTAATTGAGATGGACTTCTGAATCCAACTGGAAAACATCAGTTATCTCACAATATAAATGGTGACTATTCAAGGAATAGAAGGGAAGAAGAATGAATGAACTATTTACTCTTTCTTTAATTTCAATGTTCTAACAGTAATTTTCTTTCAGCACCTTTCCTGTGCCATCCTAATCTTTGGATACGTTACGGTGCAGTGGGATTTATCACTGTGGTTGCACAGTACCTAAATATTGCTGATGTCTACTGCAAGCTAATGCCATACCTCCATCCTTTTATCACACAGCCAATAATACAGGTAATGCTTCAAATATTATTTCTGTGGTCTGTTGTTGCCATGGTGCTGGCATGTGTGATTGATATTCCCTGTTGTCCAATTACCAACCTGTAGGCTAGGAAAAACAAGTAGACATGATGCCTACAGCACTTTCATGTTAGTTTCCTCCATATTTAATGGATATCTTTCTTGCTATTGACTGATTTCTGGTTTTGAATTGCAGATAGATAAAGAAATAGTCCTGCTAAGTGTACTTAAAGAGCCTGTCAGCCGTTCCATATTTGATTACGTCTTGAGATCAAAGGATATCTCAAGCCTTTTCCGACACCTTCAGATGCGTCAGAAGAAAAGGAATGGTGTCCTCCCAGACTGTCCACCCCCAGAGGACCCTGCCATTGCACAGCTGCTGAAGAAGCTACTTTCACAGGTGATTGTTTTTTCATTTGTACTTTGGAAGTCAGGACTGAGACTCTTGGGCTCTGTATGCCTCTACAGCAACCTTACGGTCACTGCTTTTAGAGGATCCCAGCATGAGGTTCAGTAGAGGTTTGTTGGACAAGGATTTCAGAACCTTTGGAAAATTCTTTAAAGATCTGCCAGAAATAGGGCAGCTTTAGGCCTGAAATCCCCAAATATATTTTCTTTTTGACAATTTCAGTTGTACATCTCAGATTTCAGATATGATATATCAGTGTTGCAGAATATAGGCTATGTAATGTGCTGGAGAGAATAGTGTATGTTTGTTGAAGAGGCAGACTTGCAAATCACGGTGCAAAAACCAAAGGAAGATAAAAAAGTTATGAAGCTTGTACTTGAAACGGGGAACAGTAAGAGTCACCCATATGAAGTGGTGAGAACCAGAAAGAGGAAGGACTGCAGCCAAGTGTGTGTGGTGTTCTTTTACCCCACTGTTTGTGGGCTGTTGTCATAGCCTAGAGGTGGCAGTTAAGCAGATTGCACCAGGTAGTGACCATTATTAAATGCAGCTCTTCTCTCAGTATTCTTCCTCACTTGAGGAAGAAAGATAAAAATGCAGCTACTTACCCAAAGTATCAAATAAGTAATAGGCTGGTGTCTTTAGTTTTGAGGATGTGCTCTTTGCTTCTGAGCCAGTCATTTTATTTTACCGCTTCTTGTGTCTACATGCCTTGATGCATGTTCTTTTTCAAAACATAAATAATAATATGTTTTCTCTTACTCTGTAGGGGATGACTGAGGAAGAAGAAGACAAACTGTTAGCACTGAAAGACTTTATGTTAAAATCAAATAAAGCTAAAGCCAACATAGTGGATCAGAGCCACCTGCATGACAGCTCTCAGAAAGGGCCGATGGATTTGTCAGTTTTGGGAATAATCAGGAGACAAGTGGATCTGGTTAAAACAAAACAGGAGCCTGATGACAAACGTGGTAGGTATATTTTGTAGTCTATCTAGGTAGAACTAAGTCTTTAATTTACTCAGCAGTTCATCCTACGTAATTATTGCCACCCTCACTGAATTAGCAATAAGAAAATTTAGCATGATTTCTCAGTAGCATGCTGACGTATGATATATCGTTATAGCTAGAAAACATGTAAAGCAAGACTCAAACGTAAATGAAGAATGGAAAAGCATGTTTGGGTCTCTGGAACCACCCAACATCTCCCAGCCAATACCTAAAGGACACGGGCAAACTGCTGATCTGGAAGCTATCCAGGCTGGGAAGCCACTTCGTTCAGAGTCCTCAGCTGGTATTTGCACCACTTTGTCATCCTCCCCACAGGTACTACTGAAAAACACCATCTTTGCATAGAATCATTTGAGTTGGAAGGGATCTTTGATGGCCATCTAGTCTAACTCCTGTGAATGAACAGGGACATACACAGCTACATCAGGTTACTCAGAACCTGGTCCATGCTCTTATAAAAATACTTTCCCATATCTTAATTGTTTTCAAATTTTTGATATTTTGTCATGATGGCTCTAAAATACTAAGTTAATTGTCATTAGTATTGTTGCTGTTGTATATTTTATTAAAACTAATGACTTCTGCAAGCCTCTACCTTTGTAATATGTAAGACATGCATCTGTAAGTGCGCATCTTCTTACAGGCAACTGATGGAACAGTTGTTCAACCAAGGAAACCAACGATACAGGTACTGAGCAGTACAGTGTCTCCATCTCCATACCAGTTACGCATCACTACTTGCAAAACTGAACTCCAGCAGCTGATTCAGCAAAAGAGAGAGCAGTGTAATGCAGAAAGGATTGCCAAGCAGATGATGGAGAATGCTGAGTGGGAGAGCAAGCCTCCACCTCCAGGTAAACCACATTGGCCACCAAGGCCAATAGACAGATGCACAGAAGAAAAATGTTTTGAGTTAAAACTTAATTATACCAAGGAAAAAATGCAAAGTGTTAGGAAAACAGGAAATCTTAGGTAATGTGCTCTTTATGCACAGCACTTATTTAGAAAAACATCTGCCTGCCTATGAAAGAGGATCTGGAAACCTGTATCTTTACCTTTGTGGTAATGGGCCCAAGTGACTGGTGTAAAGCTCAGGGTGTGCTTTCTGCTCCAATGAGTTTTCTGAAGCAGGATGTTTACAACAGGGTCTGTGGCAGATTATTTGCCTGATGACAGGTGATCTGTGCACTAGCTTCTCTACAATGCCCACGAGTTCTAAGGGACTCTTTGTAATTTCACTGAATGCACGTGGAACCAATCTAAAAGAAAATATTTAACTGGTTCTGCCAATAAGGCTTAGTGTAGAGTTGAGCAAATAGCCTTTTTTAAAATGCATCACCTGTGCCCTGTCTCTGGAGACATTCAAGGTTAGGCTGGAGGGGGCTCCAAGCACCTTAATGTAGCTGAAGGTACCCTGTTCATAGGAGGAGTTGGACTAGATGACATTTAAAGGTCCTTTCCAACTCAATCAATTCTATGACTATGTTTTCAGTGCCTTCTGTGCTTTGAAGCTATAATGACTGTTTCCCAACTTGCCTGTTGGTGGGTAAGGTCAGGGGAATCTTCATCTTCCCATTAGGTTAGGAAATCAATGCCATGCTTTGTGATTTTGTTTGTCCCTGTAGGATGGCGTCCCAAAGGATTGTTGGTAGCTCACCTTCATGAACACAAATCTGCAGTCAACCGCATTCGGGTCTCTGATGAACATTCCATTTTTGCCACTTGCTCTAACGATGGCACAGTGAAAATCTGGAACAGCCAAAAAATGGAAGGAAAAACCACTACAACCAGGTAGCTGATAGTTGATACAGGAAAGCCGTGTTGTTGGTTGAAACATAGATGGGTATTTTGGGGCTGACAGTTTCTGGGAGAAGTATTTCTGGGAGAAGAGGATGCATCTCAAAATACAGATGCAGTGAACTGCAGTGTCAGTTAAATAACAGTAACTACAGTATGCTGCTTTGATAGAGATCTGGGGTAGATTGATGTTCTCTTTGTCTGGTAGGCAGATGTGTTCTTTTGCACCTGGTGACTGTCACAACCCACAGGCTCAAAAATGGATGGTTAAACTTGCAGAAGCAACTCAGGCTTTGTTCCTTTCTAATTTTGGAACTCTTAAAAAGCATTGTTTTCGGAGGTCTCTTGAGCCATCGGTTTTAAATGAGTGTTTGAGAGAAGTAATTTTTGTTTAAATTGCCACAAAATACATTTCCTCTTTTTCTGCCCCCTCTCCTTTTACCATTCAGATCAATTCTGACATACTCTCGGATTGGAGGACATGTCAAGACTCTTACATTCTGCCAGGGCTCACATTATTTGGCCATAGCTTCAGACAACGGTGCTATCCAGCTTCTTAGTATTGAAGCTTCAAAGCTCCCTAAATCTCCTAAGATTCAACCAATTCAAAGCAGGTATGTACTTACAGCAGTTAAATCTCCCTGCGAAGCTCAAGCTGCCAGTGTATCTCTTGCTTAGTGTGTGTTTGCTCCAGGCTCCTGCTGGCTGATCCCAGGCTGTACAGGAAGGCTAAAATCTTATCCTGCTTAATAAAGAAGTGCTGAAAGGCAACAGTGTAGGAATGAGGATTTGTAGCTCTTGGTTATTGCTATCCGCTGTGTCACTGGACTCATTATAAGTTTAAAAGTCAGTAAATGTAAATACTTCTAACTTCTTTTATTTATGCACTGGGTTTGCTCGTTTCTTACCTCCCCTATTACAGTATTAATCTCCAAAATAACTTGAGCAGAATCCCTTTAGAAGTCACTAGTGGACACTCACAAATGCACAATGCATAGTTTGGCTTCAGGCTTGCAAATTTGTCTCCCAGGCACTTAATATGAGTAATGTGGTAAAGATATGAGGCATGGGATACTATTTAGAGGAATGTTTGGATGTTTTAATGTTTTTTTTACCTTTCCGTACAAACAGTTTTGAATATTTGGCACCAATTTAACTGCTTAATCTTCCAGCTTGAATGAAGGATGTGTCCAACAGGTGTCTCAGAGATTTCTTTCAGCTCTAAATAAAAGTCACTTGTTTCAAACGTCCTCTCTTGTTTGGGATTAAGTTCATAAATGAAGCAAGCTTAATCTAAGGGAGGTGGAAGCTACAAACTAGAGATGTATTTTCTTTTTAGCATATACAAAGTCACACACAATGAGTGACTGAGCACAGTTCTGTCAGTACAGCAATGGAGAGGAAAAAAGAGATGTGTGTCCCTTCCAGTAGGGTCTGAGTAGATGAACATCTGAGAAACAGTCTTAAACTTGGTAGTACTATCTGTTTCTAAATCAGTGTGTTCTTTTAACCCAGATCCTTAGATTTGAAGGATGATGGCTGTGTGGTCGATATGCATCACTTCAATTCAGGAGCCCAGTCAGTGCTGGCTTATGCTACGGTTAATGGATCCCTCGTTGGATGGGATTTGCGATCTAACAGCAATGCTTGGACACTGAAACATGATTTGAAGTTAGGCCTCATAACTTCATTTGCTGTGGACATACACCAATGCTGGCTGTGTATTGGTAAGCCTGTATTTCTTATTAGCTGATTTTTGTTTCCCTGCTTTGATTTTCCTTTACACTAACTATAGCTCAAGCTTTTGCTTCATCTGGTTGACTAGAAAATGACATTTTTCAAACAAGGGGAGAGAAATAACCACCTGATATATTTACGGGGAGTAGTCTGATCTGTAATTACTTGGAAGCACCTTCTCCTAGAAATAGAGCACAAGGATATGGACAAAAAACCATGTAACTGTCCCTCTGACTCTGGACAGCTGTCTCTCACCAGGCACAAGCAATGGCACGATGGCATGCTGGGACATGAGATTTCAGTTACCAATCTCCAGCCATTCTCATCCTTCCAAGGCCCGAATCAGACGCCTGCTCATGCATCCTGTCTATCAGTCTTGGGTTATTGCAGGTAAACCATCTTAAACTTACCTCACTGTTTACAGAGTCTGTGATTAAAGAAGCTTCTGTTTCAATTTCCGCTTGAAGTCCTGCTTTATGTTTTGGCTCATGCTTGTATTCTGCCACGGCTTTCTAATGTAAAATAGGAGAGAGGTAAAAAAAAAAATCTAGTAATAAGCCATTATGAAAACAACAGCTTTTGCAATACTTATTTTCTGGAGCATCTCTGTTACGAATGTCCCTCCCTATGTGCAAACACATCACTTTTTGCAGATAAAATGTTATATGAGACAAAACCAAAATTATGATGTACATTGAAGTTGATGGGAATTCTGCCACTGCATTGAGAGCCCTTGTAGAGCAGAGACTGAAAGGTTGCTCCATGTCCATTCCCCTCTTAATTCTGACCCAGCTGAGCTTTGGGTTAGAGCTTTCAAAGACCTTACAAGAGTCCTCATCTGGTGTGCTCACAGCTGCTTCATCCTCACTGCATATAGCACTGTCATATGCTCTGCTCATACTGGAAAGTACTTCTAGGTCTTCATGTCAGGAAGACATTCTCAAAAAGACAAGTAGCATAAACTAATACTGCAATAATGATACTGATAAAGTTGCTATAAAATGAGTTCTTACACAAGTTTCCTCTTTTACTTAAACGTACTTCTTAGGTTTGACTAATTCTTATAGCAATTAACCCCTCTGGGACCAAATCAGATTTATTTAAAGGTCATGCAAATAAAAGAAGGTTTGCTGGGCTTCCTAGTTTTACTTCCCCAATAAAGAATGAATTGGTGACAAAGTTCATTATTTTGGAATCATATTGAACAGTTCCTACCCACTTGTTTGATGCCAAGCATGTAAGCAACCCCTTTAACAGGGTTCTTTGCCCGTCTACCGTTAAACATGGGTGTGAAATGTCATTGTAGCTACTGAACTTGATAACTTTAGATTTGCTGCCTAGGAAAAATCAACAAAGTCAGTGATGACAGTGCAGAACAGGCAGACCATACATTGTTCTTAAAGAAGCATGAGAAGTTATCTAGGGAAGAAATTATGAGGTTTTAATTCTTTTTAGAAAGGGTGGAAGATTAAAGCAGGATTATCCTGAGCTGCTATCAAGGGATAAAAACAACAAAACACATGCATGGCTGACAAAGCAAGACTAACAGCTGCTTCAGAGAGCAAGTACAGAGCATTTCTATGTCATACCCTCTGTGTTATGTCATTAGAGTGACCAGTGAGAACCAAAGCCACGTGTTTTATTTGTATGCATTGGCATTATCTTTCCTATAGCTGTTCAAGGCAATAATGAAGTCTCCATGTGGGATATGGAAACCGGTGATCGACGCTTCACTCTGTGGGCCAGCAGTGCACCGCCTCTTTCAGAACTGCAGGTCTGGTCTTTTCCCATTTCTGTTCTGTAGCTGGTCCAGAACAATCTCAGCCTCCATGTTGTGAATCCGTGCAGTTACTTGGCAAACTGGCAAGGCCAAAGAGACACCAGGAACGTGCCCTGGTATTTATTTTGCCACTGTAACTTTTTTGCTGTCAAAACTAAATTCCTTTTGTAAAACAGCAGTGTAACCTAAATCTTCACTGGTATCTTCTACTGCACATAGAAAATATCCAGCCAAATTCTCACAAAACCTGTCAGCCAGTCAAGCCTGCAAGGGTTTCAGTGAAGCCAAAATTCATGGTGTGGCGTCTTGAATTTTTATTTGCAGTGTCTGGGGATGTGGATACTCCATAAGCATCTGTTCTTTCGCACATTCCTTTTATAATACAATGCATTGCTACGCTCAACTGTTAGCTTAAAGTACAGAACTCCAATTCCAGGAGTTAACTGGGAAAGGAACAATCTGGGATATAATAACAAATAACTGCATCTTCTATAAACGTTGCAAATTCAGGTCTGGGATCTACCTAAACTTGAATTTGCACATGCTACAAGTTTCTCAGGTTCACTTTGTTTGATCACTTACTTTGCAAAGTCAAATAGGAAATTGTGATTTGTTTTCTGCTGTGTTCCTTCCTTAATGCCACCATACCATAAAAATTTGAGAGTTCATATGTTTCTCAACAAGATTCCCTTGCTTGATTCTCTGATGAATAAACTCTCCTTTGCCATTGTTGAGAATATTGTTTGGGATATTGGCAAGTTTGATCTGTAGTGTTGTTCTGTGAACCGTAAGTAACAAGAGGAAGCACTTTAATATTCTAAGATGTGGCCTATTAATAAAGTAACTTGGTTTTAGTCACAAGCATTTGGAAATGGGATGGATAAACGTGATAAAGAATGCACTTCCTTTGTCAAGCATGGCAACAGCTTCTGATTGTACTTAATAAATACCTCTTTTCCTTATTAGCCTTCTCCTAACAGCATCCATGGAATATACTGCAGTCCAGCATCTGGTAATCCCATATTACTGACAGCAGGCTCAGACATGAAAATAAGGTAACGAATCCAACAACATGGTTTGATGCTCTCCCTTCTACCCTTGTCTGGGTATTAAGTTTTGCCAAGCATTGCAAAAGTAAGCTCTAAAGAAGTCTAAACAATAATGCTGAACATGTGTTCACTAGCGAGCGTTAGTGAGCAGAAGGAATTGTTATCAGCAAAAACATTGCAAAACTTTCTGAAATGCAACGTGTCCCATTTTGTAAAGTTCCTGGTAGGCAGCATAGGAGAAAGAAACTCCCAAAACATGACTTGTGTGAGCTTGCTATGAGTACTGATTTCTCTGGTTCTTTTGTCCCTTAAGTGCACAAAGCATGTAGTAGTTGTGCTCATTAGTTTTCACCGCAGGAGCAGGACATGTTTTAAGCTGCTGAGTTTAACTGATTTAAAAATAAAATAAATTAATAGTTTTCTTGTATTTCTTTGTGTCTAGGTTTTGGGATTTAGCCTACCCTGAGAGATCTTACATTGTTGCAGGAAGTTCTAATTGCCCGTCTGTGTCCTACTACAGGAAGATAATTGAGGGCACAGAGGTGGTTCAGGTATTTTGCTTTGTCTGATAACCCCATCAGCTTGCTTTTGTGATGGCCCTGTGGGTTACATTAACTGCACAACAGCTTTCCTTGCAACTGTCTCCCTTCTTACAGATGGTATCAGCACAATGTTTTGGCATAGCTGGAAAGAAGTCACTTTAAAAGAAAAAATATCAGTTATTTTTGACAGAATTTAGACTTAGCAGATACTGTTTGATGCAGAAGCCACAGCTTTGAACCAGTTTTCATAAAACCCTTGGAATGTTAAGATGTATGTGTTACCATAGCTGTTATGTGGGACAGTGCTCACCTTGCTGTAAATATATTATTTTCTTTTTTTTTTTCCTTTTTTTTCTTTTTTCCTTCTCCTTTTTGTTCTGCATAGGAAATTCAAAACAAGCAAAAATTGGGACCCACTGATGAGACCCCCCGGAAAGGTCCAGAGTCTCTCCCAGTTGGACATCACGATATTATCACCGATATTGCAACTTTCCAGACCACTCAAGGGTTTATAGTAACTGCGTCAAGGGATGGAATTGTTAAAGTATGGAAATAAAAGTTGCACTAATATATAGTATGTAAATATTTGTAATAAATAAATGATGTTATAATGAAGTTTTTGAGGACTGCTTCCAGATCATGGAATAGAATGGACTTTAAAGACTATAAAGGGGGTGATAAAATCAGTTATCAGTGTCCTGCCACCCTGTTAAAAGCACTTCTTAATCACTTCTTTTATTAAAGATGTTTGGTATCGATGGCATTTCCTTGAAAGGCTGAGCAGTTTATGAACAAATTGTTTAGCTTGGCCTATCCTGCACTGTTCTCAAGGATCTTTTGGAAGTTGATGGAAGGAATTTCCACCTTACACGTTGTAAATGTATAAAAAGGAAAGGGCTGCTACAAGTATGTCAGCATTTGACTGCTGCTGCATTGAATCTGAGAAATGAGAAACGAACCAGTGCACTAATGTCCTTGCATATTCTTATAACTGTAATAAAGTCTACTTGAGCTTCTCTGTTCGGTACCTGAGTCTGTTCACATCCATTGTTCTAATGTGGTGACTGTGTTGTATGGCGGCTGTAGCATAAAAACAATTTGCAGGGAAAATGAGCGTTGGCTCAGCCTTTAGTAATGACAGTGTAAGTGTAAATTCATTAAGCTATAACATTAAGACTACAACAATCCAATAAACTAGAAGCTAAACAGCAGCTCCTCAGGGGTTATATAGATCAGAACTCCCCAGATATCTCAGGATGATCAAACTATTTCAAGAAGAAAAAATCATACCTGTAATTGGGTGTTTTTCAAGTTAGCACCTCTGCTTCTAACAGTAGCCCAGCTTTTGCTCTCTGTGCTTTTGGTTGATTTAACAGGTTCTACAAAATAATGATTATCTGAATTGAAATTGAAATCTCTACCTCTAATAATCCAAGATATAATCTGAAAACCTTTGAGAAATTAATGCTAGATTATGATCATTTTCATACTGCTGTGTAACAAAAACTAATAAAAAGAGGTATTAAATTTACTCACATTCAGCAGAAATTGTGGGCAGTAATTTGGTCCCAAGAACAGCTGTTCTCTGTTGGAAGCCTGAATTAGGTCTCAGATTTCAGCTATTTTGGATTACAAAAGATAGATAGATGAAATGTGTGAGAGGTCCATGTGTTTTGTATTATACTTTGGGAGGAGTGTGGGATTGAGCAGGGAGAGGCTGTCCTTAATTAATGCAGCTGAGCAGTAGGTACGTCTTCATAGATGTTTTTCATTAGAGAACGGGATGTTATTTCAGGATGGCAGCCATATGCCCGTTTAAATAGTCACATCTCAGTTTCTATTCAGTTAGACAGTTACTCCTATCTTAATTAATCCATCTCTATAAAGCTGGGCTTACTAGCATGCACAGAAAGGCCTTCAGCTGTAGTGTTCAAACTGCTCATCAGTTGCCTACAAAATAACCCTTTTAATATCTTGCATTGTATAACTAACTGCTCAAAATTCCTATACTATTTAATGTGTCTGAAAAGTGGGGGGAACAAATCCAATGTTGCAATTTGCTATTTACTGGAAAATTGACACAACCAGTAGGATGAGACGGGGATTAGACAACAGCCAAGCATCCTGTGGTAGCCAGCATATTCCTCAGTGAAAAGCCCAAAGGATTTATGCCAGGGGTAGAAGAATAAAAGATAAATGGGCTAGGAGGCTTTGAGAGCTGTTCTTCAAGGAGGGACAGCTGGTTGGTCTTATCTCAAATAGCTACAGTAGGATCATCAAGCAGCCTGTCTGAGGTAATAAGATGGGAGATGATGCATGGAAGGCACAAGCAATTCAGCTCATGCAGATGCACAGATTTCTCATTATCAAGCACCAAGGGTCCAACACATTAAAAGCCTTCCCTCAGTGAAAAACAAGAAATTTGAGGTAGCAGCAAGACTAAGTAACTTCAGATGACAAGAGCCAGCTGAAAGGAAGAGATGAATTGCAGGCCACCCAGGGTACTCCGTTTCTCTTTGGACAAAGAACCGAAGATAACAGAATCAGCCTTTGCTACATGAGTAGATATGCTTGATTTTTGACCTCTCTCTTTCAAGAAAAAGAATTATTTACTTACCTGAACAAAATGAGAACATCATAGTTCTAAAGAGATTAGGAGATCAGATTGCCCAGTGGTCCTGTCTTAGAAGTAGGATTTCTTTGAGTCTCTTCTGAAAAACAAAACCTGTTTTTCCAAACGAGGCAAACTCCCGTCCTCATGTTCACCTCATGACTTAAGGCAATGATTCATTTTAAAGGAGGAGAGGAACTACTGTCAGCTGGCAGCATACATAAGAAACAGATATTGCAGAGAATAGCAATTGTGATGTTTAGGTAGTAAACACTCCAGAATTGAAACTTGGTACATATTTTGGCAGAAAGCAAACCATGGTTCAGTTTATTCTTCAGAATATATAGGTCAGCAATAGGCTCCCCAAAGATATCTAAGGTGTTCTCCTTAAGTACTAGCCACAAATGTAGAAGATCAGAAACAAAGAGTAGAATGTTTTTCATTCCTTTGCAATAGTTTTAGCAGTCTCATTCTGACACTTGCAAGACAAAGGACAGTGGGTTTACCTGTCTCAACTCAGTTTGGTTCAATAGAGGAACCCATGAGATGTTTTGCATGTTTTTCAACCATGGAGCACTTCTTCTCAGCTGGGCTAAGAGTGACAGAGAGGTAACACTATGTTGTTCAGCATCACCACAGCCCTGGGCTAGCAGAGATTTGCAGTAGCCCACTCCCTTCAAAGTCAAGAGTTAATACTCCTCTAACTGACAACAAAAGGCACCGGGCTTTTCCAGGTTCATCTGTGTTCCCTAGAAGGTTGTTGAGGAATCCTTGGTCAGTAGCCCAAGCAAATTAGAGATATTTTTATTGACATTATTGTAGACAAATACAGAGAAGAACATTATTCTAGGCGAGTTTGTCCACCTCTACAAAGAATGGACTAAGGTGGTAAGAGTACAATGTACCGTGACTTCTACAGACAAAATAGGCAACAGCAGAGCTCAGGTAAGCCAGCAGAGTGTGAAAGCTCAGTTAAGCATCACCCTGTTGTTGAGCATTGCATTTTTTGTCTTTAACAAGAATGTGTCCTCAGAATTTATTTATTTTTTACCCTTCAAGATGAACCATGAAAATCTAATGTTCCTAAAGAAATGCATTTGTCTTTTAGTGATATGGGAAAGAGAACAGCACTTGCTTACATAGAAGAAGGCACAGTGAGAATATTTGTTCATCTGTTTCTGCCATCTAATGGCAGAAGTGTTTGAAAAAGAATGATTTTATTCACATCTTGAAATATTTGTAAGTGGAGTGACTATAGTAGAAAATCCTCCACATAAAAGCAATGTAAGTTCTAGTAAATGTGTGACCTTTGAGAGTTAAATGCTATTTTTTTTCCTCTATACATGAAATGAATACAAGCAATGAATCAATGTTTTGACAGTACTATTTCCTATCTAACATCATTTCATGAAGATGTTTGAAGGGTTGTTTTACCTTATTCAGTACATTTTTAGGATGTACACTTCAGTGTCTTTGGAAGAAAATTGTTCCAACGCTTTTATTCCTTATAAATAACACAATGTTAGCTAATAAAAGTTCCTCATTTGTCAGAATTTTACATCGTCTGCACATTAGTTTTAATTTTCAATATTCAGTACAGTGGATAATAACATCACTTAACAGGTATTTCTTTGAGCTGAGATCTGGGAGGTGAGATGCTGTGTAAAATTTTCCATCTCTTCTGCCCATCATCTTGATAGTGTAACCAAAGACATGAAGTAGTTTAAGTGTCTCTGCACTAGAAAGACTTTATACACCAGAATCCACATTCTTCTTGTGTCTCAAATCTGTTTTTGTTCCCTCCACAGCCCCCATACCAGAACTGACCGCACATGTTCTGCTCTTTGTTGTAGTACCACTTCAGAACGTAATTCTGACATTCTCCCATATCTTGAACCAGGTCACATGCATCTGGAAAAGGCAAATGAAGGAGAGACTTAATGAAAAATCCACCCTTCTTGGCATTAGAATTTCAAGGGAAGTAACATTTAGTACCTCGGGAGATCATCCAGTCCAACCCACCCACTAAAGCAGATTCCCTAGGGTAGGTTGCAGACAAAAGTATGATCAGCTGTTTCAGTAAAGAGGAGTACAATCTATGTTGTCATTATGTTATTTTTGGAAGTTATAGACCAAAACTAAAATCTAAATGATATCCACAGTTCACCCTATAATATAAACTTGTAATGTACAGATTTGGACTGTATATAGGTATATGACAACAAAAAGTTTTGGAAAACAAAATTAATGGAAACGATTCACAATGAGCAAGCATCCAACAGAGTCCTTCACAACTCAGAGATTTTCCACTGAATTAAAAAGAATTCTAATGCTCTTAGATCATACCATAATCACTATTGTCAGGTCCGATTTTAACTGTTGTTGATAGAATTTCCTTTTTCCCCTGAGCTTCTCCATACTCTTGTTGTTTTACTCCAGTTGTGTCTTCCTCTGTGAAGTACTCATTCTCCTCAAAACCATATCCAATTCCTGGCACTGTGTATACAGGTCCCGTGGTAGTCAATTTAACTTCTTCCTGGGCTCTGTTTTCAGTTGTTTCAATGTCTTTTAAGTCACCACTGTAACCACTTTCATCAGTTCCAGGTAAAGGCAACCTTCAAAGGAGGGAGGGGAAAAAGAACTACTTAATCACCAGTACGGCCTTTTCATTCCTTCTGAATACTGTGGAAAAAAAATGTTGATCCTGATCTTGCTTCTGACAAAGCTAATCTAAAGGGAAAAATCTTATGTTTGGAGATAACTGTAAATACATAGTTTTATCCATTACATGCTCACATGTGTAAGATTTAATAGGCAGTTCCAGACCTTTCAGTCACAGGCACTTGCTCCCGTGTGTCCCCCCGATCTAAGTTTTCACATTCGTCTTGAAGTTCAGGAGGAGGATAACTGTTTATGTCTTCTGTGGAGAAAACAAGCATACCACAAGTGAGTTCTGAATTCCTCCACCAGGTTTAGCAAAAAGCAGAAAAAGATTTATTTTCTTGTTAACTGGAGCTTGTATCTTTTACTACCTAGAGAGACCCTTCCAAGGGTCAAAAAAGAAATGTAGGTGACAATGCCCAGAGAAGAAATGTAAGCCTAAATCAGGAGAACATCTGCTTTTTGTGTCTGAGGAACAGTCTTTCCTTCATAAAAGTGAAGTCAGCATAGCCATACTTTGATTACAAAGTTACTGAGAAAAAAAACTTCTCAAGATTTTTGGCCTAAAGCAACATTAGAATGTAATATTGCTTTGTATTTACCGGCAATTCCATTAGTGTCCACTTATAGGTGAAAAACCAATTAGTTACATTATGACTAGAAACTGAGAAGCAGTTCATACACTGAATGCCTTTTTCTACAGAGCATTTCTCATTCTTTCCATAACTTAAGTGAATGGCACTGCATACTACTTACGTTGCAGCAGATTTAGAAACGCCCGGGCAAATCTCTGAGCATATACCATCTCAGACGTTGAAATTCTACCCAATGTCAGTAAGTGCTGATCTGTTGGGGAGCTTGATATTTCCATCAGCTCACTGTCACTCAGATCATTGCCAAACGCAAGAGTGAACATGGTAAATCCTTGGCACTTGACTCCAAGAGAAATCTCTCTTAGTTTCTCTCTGTCTTGTGTGCTTGTTTTGCTTCCAACTATTGTAAATATGACCCTGTGTTTTCTTTGCCTGGGAGCTTTAAAAAATACATTTTCAACCGTCCACTGTAAAGCAGAAGCAATGGCTGATGGCCCTTCCAGTTGGTGAACAGACTCTTGGATATGTTTCTTCATCAAATCTTTACTGTTGTATGTTTCTAGATCAAATTCCAAGGCCACAGGGGTTTTGTTTCTGTCAGGTAAGAAGCCCCTGGGAGCCTGCTGTACCAATGCCACTCTGGTGCCTCCAAAAGATTCACTTGGCTGTTCAGCAATGACAAACTGATCCAGCATGTTGCTCACAAAGTTCTTGGCAATCTGAAAATCTTCACTGCTGATGCTGTGAGAGCTGTCTATGATGTAAGTAATATCCATATCCATCAGAAGAGGTGGAGAAACAGGCACTGCACAGTTGCTGCTGGGCTTGCATTTATCTAGAGAGGGAGAGCCAATGAACAGAAAACTATTTAGCAAAACAACAAAAACAATGGTTTGGAAGAACAAATGTGAGTTCTGTTCATTTTTTTCCCCCTTAAATTCAATTTAAAGTAATCAATTTACTGACCAGACATCTTATATTTTCTTACAAGGGATGAATCCTGCTGAACAAACTGGTGTGTTAAGTTTTACCTTATGAACAGAATTTCCCTGAGAATTTTTCTTCTATCAAAATCTAAACATGTCAAAGGATACTGAAGTAAGCTCTATATTTTATTTGTTTGTTTATTTATTTGACTCAGACAGCTGTTAAGCATTCTGAAACACTGTTATCATTTAGCAGTTTTTCTCTACCCCCATATACAGAATTTATAATAAATGAGCACAGTATCCAGAAACGCAATACTAGACTGTGTTTCTGTTACAAAATAAATGCCAAATAGAACAATTTGTTTCACACAGCTGAGACGGGAATTAAATAGCTTTTGTGTTTTTAAAACCCTATTTCTTACTATCCATATTGTCCAAAATAATTATTCTATTGAAAGATGTAAGATTGTTGCAGATAGTGTAAGAAGAGTAATACAACAGCTGAAATAAGTAAAATGTCTCACCAAAGCAAAGCGTGCAATGTATGATGTTCTCCAAATTTTCAGCCTGTTGTTTTTCCCAAACAAATAATTGAAATCTTCCAGTATCATCAATCTAGGTTTTAAAGGAAACACAGAAGTAACATTATAGCAAAAGATAGATCACGTTTACTCTTTGTTCTTAATGTCATTACTACTTTTCTACTGAAACAGATGTTATCCCTAACTTGGTGGTTTTATTTCTATTGTAATATTGAACAAGTATTGAGAAGACTTTTCCAGTTGCCATATGGAGCGCTCTATCTGCTCTCATGCATTATAAGATCACTGTATTATTCCTGAAGGTTTAACACAGATTGCTAAACTAGTGCAACTAATAACAATTGGTGTCAACAAAGCTTATTAGTGCATTTAAATCAGTATAGAGTTCTAAGCTATGATAGATCATGCAAAGCCAGCTAGAGTATTTCTGGATGATGTTGAACTTGAGCCCTGTGTGTACATTTACTTACTTTGTCTTTCAGCATGTAGGTTAAAGAAATAGCATGGGTAACCAAGTGAAATTACTGAAATTCTATGATTTGGCCTAAAACCTCGAGTCAGAAATAATGCGTGTGCAATGAGAGCTCAAATGGTGATCATTATAGTGAAGAGAATAAGAGTTTCTTTGTTAAAATAGCAACCTTCAACAAAACAGTTTTTAACAGGAGATTGGACATCCCCTATAGCCCTTGTTCTTTACTCAAATAATAGCAGCTACTGAGCAAATAGACAACTGATTCAATTTTCTGTAGTCCGTCTACTTACTGAGAAGGCACGTCTGACATCTGGCAATTCAGTGAAGGCAATAACCACAGTTGTGATATCCCAGGCACTCAGCTCAAGTACAGCTGTGCTGATGACCACATCCTCCTGAGATAGACCATTGGCAAAAAATATGGCAACTTTTCTTGTGAGGATGCCCTGACGAACCCGTTTGAAGACATTTCTCGCAACAAATCTCATGGCTGCCCCAATACTACGTTTCCCAGTAGATCTCTCTAGTGGTATTCCCTGGACTGCCTGTAGAAGCAAGTTGTGATTCTGGAATTCTGAGAAACGAATGAGATAGCGTGTGTTGGTATTGAAAGAAACGATGGAAACACGAGCGCCTGTGGGGCAATTGCTTTCACTGATCTTAACGGTCTTCAGCAATGACATAACAATGCTTCTCATTCGTTCAAATGCAGCTGGAGTAACACCTTCAGACATATCAAGGGCAAACAGCACCTCCGTTGGATAAACTGGGCATGTGTCTGTATCTTGAAACAAAACATGTGTGTGAGAACATTTCAGCAATTTGAACACTGTTCATTTTCTTCAAACGTTTTCTTCATGAAGAATAGGCATGCAGAAGCCTGACAGGCTTACCTGATGAACAAGCTGGAATGAAGAAACAGAGAGGAGACAGATTACTTTGGACTCATATTCATAAAAATGGAGACATATTCACTTATCTTCATTAAGGAGCCTGACTCAAAGCTCATACAAGCATCAGAAATGGTCACAAGAGACAACACTCCTTTTCCACAATCAAATAATCAAAACAGTGAAATTTGGATGAGATTTAAAGAAATTATTCTAGATTCTGCTGAGCAGAGAAAGCTGAGAAAGAATGAACACTCCAAAACTAGAGAATAAGAGATAGATAAATATTCTCTGAGAAGTCCCCAGAGGGGAACTGACACAATGTCAAATAATCAAATTAATTTTAAATGAGAACAGGAGAAATGTGTTACAGCTTTGGGCAGCCTGGTCTGGTGGTTAGTGATCCTGTCCATGGCAGGGGGGTTGAAACTAGATGATCATTGTGGTTCTTTTGAACACAGGTCATTCTATGATTCTAAGATTCTAAGATCCTATGAAGGATGACTATGTGGACCCTGTGGTAAAAGAAGATGCTCCCTACTTACGGCAGTTTTTTCGTGTAAAATTCACAAGTTCACAGGGCTGCAGGAGAAAAATTAAAAAGTAATTAACAGTAAGTTAATCCCAAGTAGTGCACAGCTAGATGTAAGCTAGTTACTTACTTCCATTAAAATAGTGCTTCTTTGTCCCTTGGCACCCTGAAACAAATTAAATACAGATCCAGATTTGAAATTTGAACTCCATACACTTTAAAGCCTTTGCTTTAAACTCTCCTATTGTAGTTTAAGCGTTATAGTTTACCAAAATCATAGACTTCCTTGCATCCCCAAATAAGAACCCCAACTCCACATTTGTTACTTTCTCCTCAGATTAACCTTCCATTCCTCTATCTCTTTTCTGAGCTTCTTCCCTCATCCCCTTAGCTTTCCTGCTGCTATTATAATCACAGATATTCCACACATTTATCTTCATCTTTTCCTCAGCTAATTAGCTGTACAAACATGACCAAAGAGATAACCCCACCAACAAGATAAGAAAGATAGGAAAACAGCCCTTTTTTTTGTATGGCTCTACCCACTACTTGTATCCGTTCTGCAACCCCTTCTCTTCCACTCGCTGCAAAATTCCCACTTCCTTATTTCATTCGTGCACTGCTACCACAGTCATCCCACCAAACCCACACATTCTGTACTCTCTTCTCAGTTCTGTATCTGAAGAGGAGATCTTGAGCTTATAATCTGTCTGAAGACTTCCTGAACCATGGATTGTCAGGGCCAACAAATATATGGCTCATTAGCACATAAGGTCTGTCTGTCCCTAACACAGACATTACATAATAGCAAACAGCATAAAATATAGTAGTCTAGGTATATTCATTGGTCAGAACAATGTAATGACCAAAAATTATGTTTCTAAGTTGCGTGTATCCCATAGGCCATGTCATACAGAAAAACAGTGTTATCAATAGTTACATTTTAAAACTAAAAATGTAAGTTTAAGAAAAGTTTTAAGGAAAAAATGAATGCCTACAATGTTAGTCCTAGTTACTACTGAAATTCATTATCCTTTCACCTGCTTTGATAAAGAACATAACATTTCCTTGTTTAAAATACAGATTAAAAGCACTAGAAAACACATTGCTTGCTCTACATTTTAAATTTTCTCATCTTTTCAGATTAGATTTTTAACTACTAGAGAGACAACGTCACGTATTGCAGAAGAAATTCTGCCCTTCACTGTACGTTCATTTCCAACAGCAGGTGCTCTTGTGTGAACACATCCACAGGCAAGATGCAGTTCCATATGGATGGCAGACTGATTAAGTACTGTATATGTTACAAAACACTATTAAATATTCTACTAATCTAGTAGAAATTCAAGAGATATCTAGGAAGATCTTTTAAAAATACATTACCATAGGTCCTGGTGGTCCTTGGTCCCCTGGATCTCCCAGGGAACCTGGTGTGCCAGCATTACCCTAAGAATACAAATACAGGTTTTATTCTTTATAATTGCACACACATGCAGAATTTCAGCAAAGAAAAAACCTCTATAACTACATTATGAGCCATTTCCTGTGTTTGAATAGACTACCACACTTAAGAATTACTAGCAACAAGCAATTCTAAATGCTTTGGCCTTCATTCTCTCAAAGACCTCTTGCCCAGGTTATGAGGTTATTGCAATAAAAGATTTTAGTAGGAATTATTTGTTTGTTTGTTTGTTTGCTGTGAGGAAACACTGGAGATCTGAGGTGCTTTGCTTACTGAACACTCCATGGAGTTAACAGATTTATCATTCTTACCCTTCTACCCCTAATTCCTTTGGGTCCTTTAGCTCCTGAAACACCCAGGTCTCCAACTTCTCCCTGAAAATTAATGAAGTCCAGAACTTTATAGGAAAGAAGAATACAGACAAAAACACATAACCCCTTCCAAACAAGAACAGTGTAAAACGATAACTAATGAAAGGAAACATGCTCATTTAATTATACCTCTGGACCAGGATACCCTATGAATCCAGACTCCCCCTGCCAAAAGAAAGAAAAAGGATTTCATAAGAAACTAGAAGTTTCTGATTTCCTTAGTATTTGGTATCTTTAATTCAAAACAAATTTCAAAATTTTTCTTGGCATGTCAGGCCACTCAAGTAATAACAAGTCTCAAATGACCCCATAGGCTTGGGCCTGCCATTTAAATAGGCAAATCACTCCAAGTGCAATTACGAAGTTTCTCTTTTTCTTTTCTTTTTTCTTTTCTTTTCTTTTCTTTTCTTTTCTTTTCTTTTCTTTTCTTTTCTTTTCTTTTCTTTTCTTTTCTTTTCTTTTCTTTTCTCTTCTCTTCTTTTCTTTTCTTTTCTTTTCTTTTCTTTTCTTTTCTTTTCTTTTCTTTTCTTTTCTTTTCTTTTCTTTTCTTTTCTTTTCTTTTCTCTTCTTTTCTTTTTTTTTCTCTTCTTTTCTTCTCTTTTCCTTTCCTTCTCTTTTCTTTTTGTTTGTTGTTTAGTTGTATTTTTCTGTGCTGGCTGTTTTTATCATTTAGTTTTTCAAGGCTTCCATAAGAGAGACAAAATACACTGAATCTCATACTGAAACTGATACATTCTTCCAGGACTGAGAGTAAATTGCTTTTGATGTGCAATTATACTTATATAGCAGTTTATAGATGCTATTTCTCAGTCTGACTTACCATAACCAATCTATTTCTCATTGCTTTCACACAAAAAGTCCATACACTTTTGCCTTGCTTTCAGAGTCTGTATTTCTTTTCCTGATTTAGTAGCAATGAGGATTAGGAGAAATATCTCTGTAATTTTATGTATTATATGTTAATCCTAATAAAAATGATGTGGGATTTTTCCCCTAACAACACTCATTACCAAACCTGGCATGTTTGGTGTTGGGTTTTTTTGTTTGTTTGTTTGATTGGTCTATGTTTTGTATATTAATTTAAAACCAACAGCATCAATGATGTAAAAAAACCCTTCAAACTACAAAACAAAATCCATTATATTTAAATTCTGTTTCCCAAGCCCAAAATTGGTTATCAGTGTTTTGATGGAAGGTTTAAATAGACAAATCATCAACCATCAGCCTACTACAGATTGGTTACTACCTCACTTAAGTCATGTATCTATGGAGGTATAATTATTTTGATCTCATTCTTTTCTGTATAGTTCTTGTTTTAGTCAGATTCTTGCATGTTTTTAAACAGCAGACATTTCACTGCTAGCTTGTCAACCCTTGCCAACAGGAGAGGCTAGTCAGGCATGCTGGAGTGCACTTGGTTCTGCAAAAAAGTACAACTTACAAACCCATATCCAAAACCACACACACACTCACACAAATGAAAGAGGAAGAGGGTGGTTCTCAAAAGAGTAGCTCCCTCCCAGTCATTCTCATGTATTATCATGTGTCACTATTTGTTTAAAATGGGACCATAATTCTCAATCTAGTTTTCAAAATCTGCAGAGATGAAGAACTATGTTTACCTCAAACTGCATTCTTAAGCTGTCATGAAAGAGAACTAGAGATCACATTTGTTTTATTGCAGAACCTCTTACAAGCTGTGGGAAGGCTGAGCCTCTTGCTGAACATCAAGATGTTGTAGCCACATTGTACATTTATCTTAAATCAATACTGATGGTCCCATTAATACTGAGCCCACATAATAGAAACTGAGAAATGTTCTCACCTTTGCTCCTTTGCTTCCTTCAGGACCATAGGTGTCTCTGCCATCCACACCCTGCACAGGTTGAATATACCGTCAGTTAGCTTTTAATATGAGATTTATTTCTAGTTCCATTTTGAAAAAGAGACCTCCCATTATATCAGTGTGTCCAGACTTTTGATACTGATGAAGCAGGGCAATCTATTATTACACAGTCTAAAAACAGTATCAAATGGTAGAAAAAGCTGCAGAGAGTAAACAGCAATTAAGGCCACAGCACCCCTCCACTGCGTGACCCACTTCCAGTACAGTCTCTCTTAGCAGATAAAGAGAATCTGAATGAAAATGTTATCTCTGGCCCACAAGGAATCTGGTTTCCATTAAAGCTGAGAACCAAATCTGAAATAATTTTATTTGCACCAAATAGTGAAAATAGAAAAGGGGAATTAACTGTACTGATCCAGCTGAATGAGTGTTTAACCACAAGGGGCCATGAACTAGGGCAGAAAGACTCACTGGTATGCCTCTCGGTCCAGGTGGTCCCACAGGGCCTTTCTCTCCAGGGTCACCAGGTTCACCCTGTCATAATTGAAATGTAAATAAAGAAAAAAATTAAATGGTGGAATGTTTTGATCAGAAAGGTTGAAATGAATAACTTATTTCCAGTGCATAGGAAAATCATAAAATGCTTGACACCGTTGGCATATTCCTACTGTATGTCATGAAAAGCCAGGTCCCATTGAAAGCCATGATGACAGCAATCTGAAGAGCAGCCATGGTGACTAAAAACTTCTTAGCATAGCTCTGACACCTGTGTTTGACCTTGTATCCATTATTTGCATTGATGTGCAATCAAAAATTCATATACAATTTATCAATCTTCACATGTTCCACAAGAAAAACACAAGTGTTAAATCCATGGCTCTTCAGTCAGATTCTTGAATAAATGATACTGTATGATTGCTGTGATCACACACGTTAAAAATGTTTACCTTTACTCCTCTTGCACCAGGCTTTCCACTTGAACCAGGTGGACCTGGGGGACCCAGACTAGCCTGTAATCAGAAATATCAGTAAAAAAGTGAACGGTGAAGAACTCAAGGACTCACTAAACTCAAGGATTCACTGCCACTTGAAGTTTCTGTAGAATCACTACAGACATTAGCACATAAATAGAATTCACCAAAGCTCTTCAAGGACCACAGTAGGTTATGTGTCACACTGTCATTCAAGTTATTTCCTGTTGTTGGTGTGACTGCAATAATATTCTCAAAATGGTATTTAGCATGAAATAAATATTATTTTCTATCTACATAGATATTTAAGTATGACAAAAAAATGCACAAAGTGAATGTATATATACACATACACACGGGATCAGTGTTCAGTCATGATTGACTTTACAGGACTAAAGCCAGTACCCAAGAATGGTAGAGCCAAATGTTCCAATCCTGAGTTATATCAGTGTAATTCCAGAATTAGAACCCAGAACCCAGCAGCATCATACACAGGTGAGGAAGATCAGTGGTCAAGGCTCAATAGTTATAACCTAGAATTAGATATGTCCTGGTTTCAGCTTAGATGGAGTTAATTTTTCCTTCATAGCATCTAGTATGATGCTGCTCTTTGTCTTTAAGAGAAAAACAATGTTGATAATGCAGTGATGCTGTAGTTGTTGCTGAACAATGCTATATGGAGCCAAGGACACTGCAGTTTCTCAGCTTTTTGTACTGTCCTTCCAGTGAGGGGAGCTGAGGGGGCACAGTGAGCTGGGAGGGGACAGAACCAGAACAGCTGATCTAAACTGGCTGAAGGGATAATCTGTATCATATGACATCATGTGAGAAAATATTGAACAATGGTGGGGAGTTGGCTGGGCTGGTTGCCGCTGCTTGGAGACTGGCTGAGCCTCCATTGGCAAGTGGCAAGCAATTGTTAGTGTATCACTTGTTTTGTTCAGCTTTTTAATGCTTTTCTCAAAACAATTACCCATAGAAAATATGGGACTATTTTTTGTGGAATGCACATCACAAATTAGAAGACTAGTAAGCGTGAAAAAGCTCACTGTGACACAAACTTCTTTTATCCTTCTGAATTCCCTAATTGCAAACAGCAACGGGATCTTACTGTTGGAGTAAAGTGATTTGGACTTTTTTCCCTCCAGAATGCTAAGGCCTACAATTAAAGCAAACAAACAAAAACAAGCTATATCTGCACTCCAATAACTTCACTTCTCTACCACCAGTGACAAGCTGATTACTTTGTCTTCAACTGCTCTGCAGTATAAAGGATCTATAGGAGCTGCAAGCCATACTGCTACTCTTGATTCTATGGAACTGACAGTTGAATATAGAACTAAACCCTTTCATTGCAACTGTGCAAAAGATTGATAATACAGTAGTTCACTTTTTATTCACCCATCTAAACTTATTTTCAAGGCTGTGATTTCAGCATAATCAAAATTTGCAGCCTTTTTAACTACTATACTGGAAAATTTCCAGTTTCTTCTTTCTGTAAGTCTTTAAAAAACTCGTTTTAATACCACCTCTATAATAACTATAAACTCACTAATTCCACCTCCGACAAATTTAGATCCCTAATCTGTGAAGCAAGGATATTATTTAAAGCTAACCCGAGAGCCTGGAATGCCTTGTGGTCCTGGAGGTCCTCTGATCCCTTGTGGTCCTCTTGGGCCCTGACAATCAAAAGAAAGAAAAGTCAGTTCAGCATTGGTAGGTTTTCAATGAAGATTAGATTGTTCTGCAAGCCTTAATGCACAGGTGAAACATATGGCTCTTTGACTATGGGAGTTAATCTCTGTGAAGCACCTGAGATGGTCATTGCCTGAAGGCCAAATTCAGAGAGCCACTATGGTGTCTATCATACAAAAGGGGCATTAAGCAACACTACTGGACATACTTTCTCCTATATACATGCCCATACAGTGAGTGGATGGAGCATGTTAAACCTGAAAGCTACCGTAAGTAATTCTCTTCAAAGTAACTCCTTCAAGCACACTTCTAAATCACAAAACTTTTCTCTTTGGTTTTGTCAATTACCATATGGTTTTCACAATGATGTCATCACAGCCTGGAAATACAATACATTCAAATTTCAACAGATTGTACTTACTACTAGCAATTTCTAATGAATTCAATTTTTAGATGCCTGCTTGAAAATATTCTGTAAACTAGAAATTCATTGACTAAATTATTCACTCTCCTTTTGATTTCACTACAAGCTGCACATGCATAAACATAAAAAGAAACTTTGTACATTTATTTCTTCATGGTCACAGAGAATATTTGCTCATAATATTCATTAATTGAAATTAAAAAAAAAAGCATTCCAAAAGGAAAACAAAAGATCGAGACTGACAACTAATTTCTCCACTGCTAACATACATCAAATCCAAAGTACTCTTAGCTACCTGTGGGCCTGGAAGACCAGGGTCTCCTGGGTAACCTGTTTCCCCCAGTTCTCCTTGCTCACCCTGCCATAACAAAAGAAGACACACACACACAAACACATGAAAAGATTTTATAAGAAATTGGAACCTGCCATACTGCCATATGCATGCAGATAATCATTTTGTGTCTGCATAGAGTATTAGCTGATAGAATGTTTATTTCCATCCTTCCAAGTAGCTCTCAAGCAGCTTCAATTTCCTGCTGAAGAAAACTCAATTAAAAAGAAAATTAAGTAGCTTTTTAAAATTGGTATACAATGTGTGATGAACACACGAGGTACATAACAAGAGGTCAGTTTTGTTTTCTTTGCATTTTACACCATGGTCTCAGCAATACTCCTGAATTACCCTTGAGTTATTGACTGACATAAAGCCAGGGCCACAAGGACAGAGCACCTTTACCACCTATAGAAGTAGAAGCATGACTTCACAACTCATCCTACATCTAAATGTTCTTATCCACCTCACCTTTCACTCTGGTCACTCAGTAAGAAAAGTCCCATCTTTCTTGAAGATGGAAAAAAAATTGCTTCCATCTCACATCTACATAAAGTTGCCATTTAAAGAGAGGTCTGTTTAGAGTGCAAACATCATCACAGAGAACATTAGTTACAGACTGATGCTAGGCTTGTGCCACCTGCAAAATGAATAAATAAAGAAATAAATAAAATATGATTCATTAGGCAGGAACTGTGATAATTTTGGCTGATTCTCTCTACATGATAATTTGGTCCTAGGCATGTTACTAGATCGCATAACAAAGGACCACCAATATCTATCTTCATCTGAAAGATGGACCGATTTCTACTCCAGCACAAAACCTTTCTTTTCTGGAAGGACTGTCTATATCATGTTTTCTTATACAGTCAGATTCTGCTGCTCAAAAGTAGATAATTCTTTGCTACGTTAAGTAATTCTCTACAGGAGTGAGTTTCAGAGTGTGTGGAAGTTATCATGCAGATCTGTACTCATGTAGCAAAGGAAAACTGTTAGCCGTTTACTGCAGGGTCTCATTCCTGTCATCTTTAGCAAGTCTCCTCTATGTATGTTTCCAATTTTGCCTTAATAATAAAATTAATTGCCCTTTTATTTCAGTGAAAGCTGTCCTTCTTTCCAGTTCTAAATCCTTCAAGTCAGCAATGCCTTTTGAGTATCATACAGGGAAGGCTGACTTCTATTGCTGAAAACTTGTGTGTTAGATCACATGGAAATTTTTCCTTTAAGAGGAACAAAACCTAAGGCTGGCCCCATAGATGCATATAGATTGACAGCAGCAGTGTTAACCACTCACCTTTATGCCTGGAGGGCCTCTTCGACCTTCTGCACCCTAGAAAGGAGTGGGATGAGAGATTACAGTCTCCAGTGGATTAAAAATTGCTGCAGACAAGGAATTTACAATCACAGGAAGGAAGAAGGGATAAATTAATTTGTGATGAAATTACAAAACAAGTAAGCTTCATAGAAAAGGCTGCACTGAACTTAAGGCTTGTAATTTCACATGAATAAGACCTGTAATTAGCTTTATAGCAAATTTCTCATTTATAATAAAGCAAAGTAAATAAATAAATAAATAAAAACAGCTACTAAATTTGAAGCCAAATATACTTCACTGTTAGAATTACAGATTTTTGTTCCTTTTGAATGCAGGGGTTTTCTTTGTGGGATTAAAAAATAACATTTGTTCATCCTCTCAGTGGGAACCTCATTGTATCTTGGATCAGTTATTTCCACTCTGTATTAATTACTATTCTTACATTAGGACCAGCATGGCCCTGCTCTCCTTGGAGTCCCTGTGGTCCTGGGTCTCCCTGAAAAACAAAACGGTTAACAGACCATTAAATACTGTTTCTTTTTCTTGTAATTACACTTTCTTCCCTTTATGATCCTTCTTAGATTCAGTTTCACTGCAATCTGTTGCATCATGCTAAATGCGGAGTCATTATCTGCAAATCATTTATCATAAGAAATTACAAACCACAGTGATCATGCTTGCTTTGAATTTCCAATCCAGCAGTTACTAATTGTTGACATTTTGTCAAAGCTTTTGTGAATCCATTTTTATTGACCATGGTCTTTCAGCTGGACTTCTTAAGATGAGAAAGTAGTGAGGTTTGTTGCCAAAAAAGTCATCAAAGCAAAATTATCCCCTGAGGAGTTATGTGTCACAGTTATGCACTAAAGGCAAGTTTAACAGGACTGCTTAGTCACTAGATAGGAAATACAACTTAGCAATTATCCAAATCCTCATTCTTCGTTAATACAGATTTACTTGCTTACCTGCCATGCTGGGTTTCCCTTTTCACCCTTAGGACCAGCAATATTATTTTCAATCCCAGGTTCTCCCTGGAAAAGTTAAGTAGAAAACTCAACACTTTCAGTGACCACACCTTTATTATTCTACCTACAGATGCAGAATATGGAAGCAGGATTAATAAGAATAATCACTGCTGCCAAAAAGAAATGCATAAAGGCTATTTAAAAAAACATGCTTGCAAGAACGCTTTATAGGCACTTCTGCAAAGTCCACAGTTTTCTTCTTCAAAAAGGTGAAAATTTGTATTACCAATGGGAAACAAATCAAACCCTTAAAATGTGAAACTGTTCTGGTTGTCTGAGTATAGTAGTAAATTGAACTAAGATTGTGTCTAATTACCAATTATCAGCTGAATTTATATTGGAATAGTTGTATTTAGTCACCTGTTGCTAGACATACATGAAATCTTGATTCCTCAAAAAAGCCCGGTTACCATGACATCTGACCTCTTTTATAAGCTTTAGAATACAGGAGTTGTCACCTTAATCTTAACTCTTCAGAAAAATAAAGACCTTTTTTTATGTACAGGAAGGCAAAGTTGTGGTCCGATAAATACAATGGTTCCGGTGTAATTTTAGTCATTTATATAGGGAGCTCTGAAGCATACAAAATGGATAGGCAGCATGAAGAAGTGAATTTCATTTTACTTCTAACCAAAAGTCAATTAATAGAAATTCTAAATGATTGAGAAATTCCTCTTATAATGAAAACAATAAGGGAGAAATAAATACCTCCAAGAGGAATTACGTTGTTCACAGCAAAAACAAATGTAAATAAATAAAACATTCCCTGCAGAAATGCAAGGAACATCCAGAAGATCTAAGGCTTAAATCTGCTTCTAAGCAATATATTAAAACAGACCAGTCCATCAGCAACTAAATACAGAGTTCCTGAATTTTACCATACTTTTTGGACAGTGCTGAGTGAAGAACTCTTCAAATTATGTTACATATCATATCTCAGACAGCTCCATCATGGAAACCAGGCATAAAATTGGTTCAGCAGAACAAAAATGAAGAAGTAGACTTACATGATCTCCTCTTAGACCAGGTTCTCCTCGTTCACCTGGTTCTCCTCTGGGGCCTTTTCTGCCCTGAAGTCATAAAAAGAATATAAGAAATTCTGTTATAGACAGTACCCATGGTAGAGGAAGGCCAGATAAGAGAACATAGATCTAAATCAGTGGAACTACACAGATTTGCAACAGGAGCAATCATAGTAGAGAATGGGTAGCTATGTAAGAGACTAGAGACTAGAGTCTGTAACATATTAGAGAACAAGTCATGGGCATTACAGATAGCAATACACTTCAGACAGATGTTTTCATAAAATCTCATTCTTATAAAGGATACTTCACCCGTTTTCCAGGGCTGCCTTTCTCTCCAGGAAATCCAGGAGATCCACGTTCTCCCTAAACTCGCATAGAAGGAAGGAAGAGGAAATTAAAATAAAAAAAACAGATGTTCTTTCCCATAAATGTGCTTCTCAGATTCTGCCTGGCAGGATCCAACTTCTATTAGGCATGCAACTCCAAAACAACTAAATTTCTATCTAAACAACTGAATTTCTGCTAAGCTTTAAAACCTATTCAAAGGCACAGAAATCTGTACTTTTGAACCCTGAAATAAGTTTCTCTAATTGCTAATTAATGATTCAAACAAAGATTACCTGCTCTCCATCAGTGCCATCAAATCCACTCTCACCGTGCTCACCCTACAACAATAAACAGAAACCCATCATATTAGCATCGATTCATTTGTTTCTTTTATCAGGCAAAAAGTGATGGCTCTGCTTTAGGAAACTCGAAAAAAAAGTAGTGTGTAATAGTGGCAAGAATAGTTTAAAATAATAATCACAACTTGGAGCTAATAATTATGAATTTTTAAAGAATTATTAGCTCCCAAATGAATTCATGTTTAAGAACAGTCAATAAGAACAACTGATACAATTATAGATCTTTTCCAGGATTCAAGTTGTAGTTTTTTATACAGTTTTTCATAACTTCAGTACCTTCAAAATCTATGTATATTCTAAAATATAACTAGCTTACAGGTTCATATTGTAGGCTTATAAAAATCATTTCATAATGATGAATGATATATTGAAAAGATTATAAAAATAACCACAATAAGAATAATTACAGGAGGGTACCATGAGTTGGACTTGATGATTCGTATGAGTTCTTCTAACTAACAGTGATTTAGTTTAGGACAGAAGAAAAAGGGATGAAGAAAAAATAGTCATTTCAGGTCATGTAGGGAGCCTGAGTCTAGTCTCTGCCCACTGTATGGTCCTCAATGAAGTTTTCACTCTGACTTCAGGTTGGATATTAGGAAAAAATTCTTCTCAGAAAGAGAGATGAGGCATTGGAGCGGGTTACCTAGGGAAGTGGTAAATCACCATCCCTGGAGATGTCCAAGAAACATGTAGGTACAGCACTGAGGGAGATGGTCAGTGGGTATGGTGGGGATAGATCAATGGTTGGACTACACAATCTTAGAGGGCTTTTCCAACCTTAATGATTCTATGATTACTGAATATAAATAAAAAAATAAACCATTCTTATTTTTAACAATAAATGAATTTAGCTGAGGCCACAGTCATTTTACTACCCTGAAAGCTGTCAAGGTATTCAACAGATCACTGAATATGGCACAAGAGGATATTTTAAGTGCTAGTTAAGCCAGCAGGAGTCTCAGTCTGGAAGAGCCTATACATACAATTGTTTTGTAGGTTATATGTTGAACTGCATTATTATAATCAACTACTTAAAGTCCATGAGGAAAAATATTATTTATATTTAACAGATTTGTATGCTGTACAAGAAAAAATATGTGGCCATACATTTTGGAAAAACTGATATGTAATAAACAAGAATTTTGTAAATAAGTATTCCAAGCAGAAGTAAGCAATCACAACTCTTATACAAGTCTTAATTTTCTTCCACTTTTTTTCTACCTCAGAAAGACGTCTCCAAACTTTACTGTATGAATTATTCTGCATTCCATTTTTTTTCCCCCCAAATAGCTGTACTAAAATGCCTTGCAGGCTTCAATAAAGTGCCTCAGCTTTAGTTAGTTAACAGTTCTAGGTTCCCTTCTTTTAATATTCTGAAAGTTTAATATTTTTAAGTTAAAATCAAATTAGTGGATATAATAGTACAGTAAAACGAAACATACACATTTTCACTGGATTTCAGTAGGGCTTTTACTCCTGATTAGTCAAGTTTGATTATACTGTTCAACTTCATTGAAACAAAATCACCTGCAACTACTCTGCCTTCTCTATAATAACATGTTTCAGATACTTAAAGGAGGACAAATTATTTCAAGAAACTGAGCAGCAAATGGTATATGGAAGAAAATCACATGGGAGGATTAAAAAAAATCAGTAGGGAACAGTACTTCAAATAGAGCTGTCCAAATCCACAATAAATATCAGTCAAAATCATTCCTTCCCCTTCTCTTCTGCTTTCTCAGCATTCCTCATTCATATCTACAAAAGGAATATGAAATTTGACCTGAATTACTACCTTGACAGATGACTAAACTAGCAAGTGAATAAATTCCTTTCCTGTAAATTAAACTCAGTTGATTATGACTGCAACCATCCTAAATTCTCTGTGTGAAGTAGGCGAACTGCTAACTGTATTAATTCTCATACAAACGTATTAATAGTATACTAAATATGTTGATGCTTTTAACCTGTTCCTTCCTTGTTTAATTTTTTATCTTACAAGGTAGCATGAATTAAAATGAAGCAGAACACTGTGGTCCTCAAAGAAAAGTTGATTACACATGGAAACACATACCTGACTTCCCTGATGACCCCTAGATCCCTAAAAAGGAAAAGAAATATTAATTAAATTTGGTGACAATCTTCAGAAGCAGGATAGACCAGCCTGATGTGAAAAGGCACTCTGGGATCAGTATTTGTAACACTTATTATAAAGCCTCCTACCACCACTTTAGGGATTGACCCCTTTCCTTTATGAAGATGGTACAGGCTTCATTATTACTTCCATCCTATAAGGATTTGTAGACTTACCTTAGGCTAATCTGGAGCTGCTGGTGGAAAAGCCACTGGCAATAACTGAGCGTTAACTCCCTTGATCACGCTTTGGTTACACAAAGTACCTCTCAAAAGGAGGGCAAAAACTGAATGCTTTTACAACTGGAGGTCTTGCTCTCCCCATCCATATTTCAGGAAAACAACACAAAACAGTTTCGCAGAAAACAAGATTAAGAAACATTTCAGCAACATACTTGCCTTACGGCCTCTGTCACCTGCACATCCCCTATCTCCTCGAGTCCCATTGAAACCAATTGGACCTCTGTCTCCCTAAGAAGCAAAAAAGGAAAGTTAAAACTCATCCTTATAAAGGTGTTTACCAGTTAAATAATTAAATAAGATTAAAGCAAGACAGAATAACCCCTTTTTCTTGGCCTGACTGTTACCTGTGTGACACATCATGACTAACAACTGAGATGGATATACACAATTCTAATCCAAGACTGTCCATCATAATCTCTGCAACCTCCCTTCTTTGTGGCATCTCCTGTATGTAGCCTACTACCCACATTCTGCTACACATTTATTACATTCAGATCTTTTGGATGCTTAAAATACTTACATTATGGCTGAAAAAAACATTTAACCTTTACAAGAGAAAATTTACAATGTGAAATTCACTTTTGGGCTTTACATGCAGAAGACAAAGACAGCTTCTTCCATAGTACAGAAAAAACAAAAAAAAAAAAGTCACTGTGAAATTTAGAAGCAAGACATGTAATTTATCCGGATACTCACAAGGTTACAAAAAAAGTAGAACTTTAATTTTGTAAAATCACAGAATAATGGAAACTTGTTGGATGGGAGGGGCCTTAAAGATCAGTTAGTTTCCAGTTTCCAGCCCCCCTGACATGGATGGGATCACCTTCCACTAGGTCAGTCAGCGAAAAACTCCATCCACTTTGGTCTTGAACACTTCCAGGGATGGGATATCAACAACTACTCTGGGTGACCTGTATCAGTACTTTACCACCCTCATTGTAAATAATTTATCCTTAATGTCTAATATAAACATACCCTCTTTTGGGTTTTAAACTCCTTATCCCATTGTGCATCTACTCATACATAAAGAAGAAAATTGTTTAGATTCCTTCACAGCTTCAAAAGAGGCAAGACTTTGAATTCTTCAATTCAAAATACTGGGGCAAAAAAATCCAAATATTTCCTACTTCATAATATTTAGAGTATTTTCACTTTAAAAAACAACCTCAGGGTTTGGATTTTAATTCTGGAATTTGCTTATGTGGAATTTTATTATATCATTATGAATTTAGGATACCTGAAAGATAAATAAAGTAATGAATCAATACAAGTGGATGCTGCTCAAATAGCTGCAACCAGTGATTTCCAAAGAAATCATTAAATCACCATCCTGATGCAGCTTCTTGATAAGCCTAGTTGACAACTTTTCTTTTCTGTCACCACTTTCCTCTCAACAGAGAGTTGGCTTCCTGCAGGCACTCTAACTAAGGTCAAATTTAGTCTGGGCAACATACTGTGAAATTTGGAACTATTCCTCTGCAGACTTTACAGTTAAATACAGAGAGAAATCCCCATCTGACTCTTTCACTTATAGTTAGGAGTGATAGTCAAGTTCTGGGTGCAGCTCTGTAAACATAGTTGTTTGCTCTTAGCACTAAGAAAATTGCCATTTACACTTTGCAAGATTTCTTTTGTTTTCAGACTGCAAAAGAAGAAATATTCCCAGAGACTGAATTTTGGCATATGTACATTATGCAGAACTCTTTGACAGGAACAGCACAGTGCAAAGAACTTTAAGAGTCACCAAAACACTGCCATATTTAACTTTGTTAGACAATCATAAGATATTCAATTATGCCAAAAATGGATAGGATGGCCTTTTCTGCAAGAATTATCAGCACAGTCTGTCATGGAAAATAAGAATATAACTTACAATTATGCCACATAGGATCCTATTCTGTGATTCTTTCCAACTCTGTTTCTACATTAGCAGCTATTACTTGTTGTGGTGAAGTGCAGGTGCACACAGAATCAAGTCCATATACACACCTTTGATGCTTCTTGCTTAATCACATTTTTGGTTAGTATCAGTAAGTGAATGAGTAAGTGCAGACAGGTTCAGGCATCAGTAAACACCATCTTACAAGGAAAGAATGTTTACTTACAATCCCACCTTCCTCACCAGGATGGCCAGGAGATCCTCTGTAGCCTGTACTTCCCTGGAAGACAGTAACACAAGAGAACGCTCTTCTCCAAGCACACTGAATTCATTTGCATCATTTTACTCTGCCCATGTGGAGAGAAAAATTTTCTTGAAAACCAGATCCACTTAATCTAGGGAGAGCAGGCTCCACCAATTGTGCTAGTACAACCTCTGCACAAAGTTCTGCATACTTGACATTGTTGTGGAAGAAAAAACTGGTAAAATAGTGTTCAATATAAAGTTCAAAACATTATTTCAAGAAACTGCCTAATGGATTAACAAAGCTTAGTGGGTTACTTGGTCAAATTAAGTATCTTTCTTTGTTATTTTGAAGAGGAAACTGTAAGGAAAATCTAAGGTGAAATGAAAAATATATGGAGGTGAACAATTTGTTTGGTCTAAGGTTTTGCAATAGTTTAAGAAGACTTCGTGAATGCTGAAACTTTGTATCTGAACTGATGTAAATCTCATAGCCTCGGGTTAAATATATATAAACCTAATTTTTATGCATGTATACAAACACCTATTACACAGAAACCAGAACAGAGTTTCTAGAAATTGTGACAAATTTATGCTGCAAAAAATGTTTTTAAAACTGTAAGCTGCACAACTCAGTGTATCATGTCTGTCCACCTGCAGTACAACTACGTCTACATTCCGAACACTGTTTCATCTGAGCATTATGGTTTGGACGTTTTATTAAAGCAGGTGTAAGAATACCTACAAGAGTAATGGAAGAAATCGGTGTTACAAGACTACACCTTCGCTGAGTGTTGAATAAAAATGGATTTAACTGCAGATAACTGAAGAGTGTAAAATACAAAGACAAATTATTTAGAGTGTTCCCAGAACAAGAAGAAATAATGGATTTAAAGTAATAATAGACAAATAAAGACTAAATATACTAAAAATCTTAATAATGAGGTCCACTAGCATGCTGTAGAAGTGATGAGGTCTGCTATGCTTGAAATAGATAGTAAAAGAGAGGATATAAAAGCTTGGAGGATATATTGTAAATTAGTGCTGTATTGATCAGGTACAAAAGTCTCACACCCAGTGAAGAAGGATTCTTATTTTCTACTCTCAACTTAGCAGTCGCCTGTTTCTTATTCAGTCAGCTAAAAATGCTTAATCATCAGAAATCATTTAGAAACCCCTCTATATTTTCTGCTGAATTCTGTGAAAAAGAGCACTTAATTATGTTTATGGATGGATTTTCATTTCAAAAATACTTTTGTAATAGCAACATGGAGTAGAGAAATGATTACATCTTTTATCTTCATCTATCCTAATGGCAAGGGTTATGGGCATCTGAATGCATGTTTTGTATTACTACAGAATAACAAAAACACGCTAAAAAAATAAAGCTATTTTTTTGTTGATTACAGCTCTCCTACCTTCCTCCCAGGATTTCCCCAGCCACCACGATCACCTGTTTCTCCAAGGCATTTACAAACAACATTACAGCATTTTCTTTCTGCAACAGTATCCTGAATAAAAGAAGAAAAAGAAAAAAGAAAAAAAAAAAGACAAGTAGCATAGCATATATGTACAATAAATTACAAAACACAGACTGCTTCCCTTTTGTTTATATCACAAAAGGACTTACAAGGTTTCTCCGCAAGATGCTTGCAATCTCTGGGAATCCAACACTCAGTGGTTCATTGTATCCAAAACCTCTGCCAAACTCTATTTCACGAAGTGTAGTCAGGTTCTGAGTATTGTCCAAGCCAACTAAGAGAAGTGCATCAAGACCTTCAAAATAAGTGTAGATAGAAGTTTGTGAATGCCTGAGTGACATTATTTAATCAGCAACACGTCTGTGAATAATAGCAGCTCTCTAAAACTTACATTTTACATTACGTTAAATGAAATAGAGCCACCGAGAAGAACATAGGAGACAAAAATTAAGACTTGTAATTTTCCAGTTAACTTCCCTTCTTCAGACCAAACTGCTGCTACTTCAGCTCAAGAGCTAACCTCAGTACCTGAACAGAAATGTATCTGCTTTCTCCCGCACATGCTAGAGCTGGGCTTAACATCTTGTGCATTTGTCAGTAAGAATGTCTACTCTAGCTGCTGGAGTTGCGCAGTAGAAATAAGGAGCATCTTAGGTTCCCTGCACTCTACAAATATTTCTATCATCGTCTATCAACAAAAATGAGCAAGAGAGGGAAGGAGAAATTAAGGCTCGCTCAAGCCACTTTCTCATCTGGGAGCCCAACACAAATGATCTGTCTGCATTTACCTACTAAATTACATATCGGCACAAGCAAATTTTAGGATTTCTCCAGTTTCCATTTATTTGTCCTTTCCCACTGACAGGAATGTCCTGTGAATAAAATTGGGATTTCTCTCTAGTTTACTAGGGAATTGTATCGGATTGTATATCACATATTTTAATCATTCATTATGTTTTTCTTATTGTAGATACAACTTTAGCCTTTCTATTATACAGTAGTATGAAGTAAAGTTCATTTTTCCCTTCCTCAAATATTGTTTCTCTGAGGAAATCTCTGCTCCCCTCTTCCTCTTAGATGGAAAACTTGTCTCTTCACTTTTCACTTTTTCTACAATTCACATTTAAGGCACAGGGAATCTTGTTGTGCGACAGAAAGGGCTCTAATCAAGTCTCTGATGGCATAGCTAAAGAAAGGTACAAACCAGAGGAGCACAATTAAAGGAAGGTGTCTTATACTGAAAGAGCAGTATTGTTTCACAGGAGTTAATCCTAAGGTACTTTAGGAAACTATAATTTGCCCTATACATAAAACCAGTCTCTGTTTTGCTTCCGCTTCAAGTTAGCAGTGCAGAAGATCATGACACAGATCAAACCCAGAAAATAATAATCCACAGGATAAAAAATAATTTTTAAAATAATAGACTAGCAGTTTTCACTTAATACATTAAAAAGATTGGCTCAAGAATACAACTAAAGATGGGAAATACCCTTGTGAATACTCTGGAATGTGCAATTATTCTGAACATCGTAAACATAGGTTCACATGGAGAAGCACTTTCCCTGTGACTTCTGAGTAACTCTATTAGTGCAGCGAGTTCTATTTTTTTGAAAGTTTATAGTAGCAGAGCAATACACTGGGACTCAGGGCAGTAGGAGGCCGGAGCATCAATGCAGTGCTGTAATACCTTTGAGGCGAAAGGCATTGGCTGCTTTTCTGAGATCTTCCAGAGGATCATCCAGCCCATCTGAAAATACTAACAGAACCTGTCAGTAAAGAGAGTAATACTGAATCACTTGGGAAGAATATTAAAAGCTATGTTAATGTAAAAAAGTACAGTTTGCATTGAAAACTGGCTATGAGGTAGTTTAAATTCCACTACATTGTGTAGACCTGGAACGTATGTGATAGAAAAAGAGCAAAAATACAAAACCCTTTCTTTCCTGAAAACATTTCTATCTGAGAGATCTGTCTTGCCTATCAGTTCTTACCATTGCTATTAATTGTATTGTATCTGCCATATAGTATGCTATCCTGAAGAACAATTCTGCCATGACTTCCTGCACGGAGACCTTAGCAAGTAGAAATGTTCAAACAGACACTACAGGACATGCTCAGTGCTCCACTGAGTCAGCACCTTATTAAAAATAAAAGCAATGATCCTGAAACACTTCACTGAGATCTTTCTTTCACTTAAATGGAATGAATCCTTTCATTTCAGAAGATATTAAGTCAAGCCTTCAAGCTCACCAATTCCTGATTCAAGAGTTCTTGAGCTACCCTTTGTTTCCATGGAATAATCATCATCAGAGACAGCACTAAACATTAAAAATTAAACCATGTAATTTTTCAAGTGTGTATATTCACACCATTATGTTACCTTCACTTTAGCAGAGGTTGCACTAAAAAACTTCTCCTGAACTGCCTGTAAGAAGTCTGCAGTCAGGTAAGTATCCACCACTGTTTGTGCCTCTAAGAACTTCTGTATGATCTCCTCATTATAGTCCTCGAAATCAGAGTTGAAGAGGAATTGCTTGGTCCGTGACAATACTTGGAATTTGAACCTAATGCTGACTGGAGAGCCAGCATTACAGCTGATACTTGGAAGAGATTTCATCTGGAATAAAAGCTTGGGGAGGAATGTTTGCAGTTTCTGTTTCAGAAGCAGTGAAGATGCTGACTGCATGTGTCTTGAACTATCAATAGCTATAGCAAGGTCTATATTGCAATCTGTGAAGAAATCAGAAAAAAGAGAATCTGTAAGCAGACACCATTTATGATATTTGTCTTTCATCACAGTATTGTGGTTTACCCTGACGGGTGGCTAAGCAGTATACAGCCATTTGCTCACTCCCCCCATTCACCAGATGTATGTACATATCCAAATGCAAAACAGCTCACTGTTCTCACTGTTATTCTTCTGCTCCCAAATAGCCTTAGAAGGCTTAGTCTTGCAAATATTTCCATAAGCTTTGCTACCAATTGAGAATAAGCAGCACATATTTCAATTGCAATGTAATGCTTAACTGTGATTTATCATTTTGTCACAAGATCAGATAATGCATACAAATACAGAACAGTAGACTGAAGAATCAAAAGTGATAGTGGGAAAACCCTCTATGTGTAACATATTATAGCTACTGTGCTGTAAGGGGAGGGCTACCTCAGTTACAGAATTGATAGGAGTAAAAATTGTAATGTTCCAGTACTTGCAGTACAAGTCTTCCCTTTGAAGGGCATGTACCAAAACCTTTCAACATACAAAGTCAATGCACTTTTACAGCCACAAAATCTGACTGACTTTTAGGCCTCAGAGAAGTGTTTCTGTTTAGTCCACAGCATGGAAATGCATGAAAATATTTATCTTAAACAGTTATAAGTATCTATACACATGTATACAAACACACTTCACTTGGAGGTGTGAAGTTGCCAGAGCCTGTGATGTTGTCCGTCTGATTTCAAGATTCAGAGAACAACCTCCCCACAGTACCTCTATAGGAATTAATTTTTGTCAACAGTTGCTACTGACAGTTCCATTGGAACAAGATGGTCATATTTGGCTGTAGACGGCGTAAGTTTTCTGTAAGAACCTTTTTCAGATATCACTGAATTATTCATTTTCTCTCTTGTGATTAGGGTATCACAAGCACATCTTCTCTGCCTCCTTTCAGATACTGAGGAATGATGAATGTGTGTGATAGATGTGAAGCACTGTCTCACCTCAGAAATCATTTACCATGGCTAAAAACATAATGGTTGTTGTCTGAAGGAAGGTGTAAGTTTAGAAAGTAACAAATCTATGCAGAGCTATTTGGTAAAACAGTTGCACTGCTTCCCAGCATGCTTGCGTACTTTTGATAGGGACTGTATGTAGCTATGTGGATATTCTCCATTACATACCCAACAATAGATTTATGGTACTTACCCTGGTTAGCTTGGTCTTCAGGTTCACAGATCTCACTGATAATAGCGCTCTTGATTGTTTTCAGTGCATCAAAGTTCTCTACTGTGAACACTCTCCTTGCATCACCAGCTATTCGAAGCAGCTCAAAAGAGTTTACAATCCCTACACCAACTGCAAAGACATGTATCCCATTGCTTCTCAAAGCCATGGCTGCATCATCCACTCTGTCAGCAGAGTGGCCATCCGTAATCACAACAAGGTTCTGTGAAACTCCTTGGTTCTTGCGCCCTCCATTGGCAGGTTCAAAAAGACTCTGGGCAAACCTCAGTCCTTTGCCAGTGAATGTAGAAGATTTCATCTGCTCGATTCTGTTTATCTGTTCCTTTATAATTGTGTCACTATAGAACTCATTAAGATAAAATTCCTTCTGGGGTTCTTGACTGTACTGCACTACCCCAAGACGTACTTTTTCCCTAGAAATAACAAAATTGTCCATAACATCCTTCATGAAGGTCTTCATGATGGAAAAACTATGTTCTGATATACTTTCTGATCCATCTATCAAGAATATCAGGTCTGCCACATGATTGCTGCAAACTTAGGGAGAAAGCAAGGACAAGACACAAAACAACAACAACAAAACGATTAGTGAGGAGCAATGTTCACATTGTTTAACTTCTTCCTTATTCTCTTCAGTTTAAGCCATTAGTCAGAAAATCTGTTGCTGCACAAGGACATAATCTACCTGTCATCTAAAAAAGTATGGTCAAGAAGCCATCTTTCAATACAAAATGAACCATTAAGTGAAGTCTTTCTACAGGTGTCATAGGTGTTTTGATAAATGGGATTTCCCAACACACTGGGTTCTTCTCTAAGCACAAATGAGAAGAGGTGTATTAGGAAGTGATAAGCCACTGTGTGCAGGTGGAATCAGACACATTTGTCAGCAAGGGCCATGTCTACACTAAATAAGCAGGTTCACTGTATTTTTAACAAAAGTTTTGTATACATTTGTTATGCTCTTCACACTCTTAACAGAGTTTGACATATATGTTGGTATTTGAACTACCTAAGTACATTGTAGTATGGTGATATATTTGTTCTAACACACATGAACCTTTATATCTTTAAAATTTAATACTTTTCTTCAGGATGGGCTTTGTATAGTGGGGCAGAGCTGCCTAAGTCTGAAGTTCTAACTTGAATGAAAAATGTTTGCTAGGAGTTAAAAGACATATGCCTCCATCAGTGTAAGCAACCCCTTGAAAACAGCTGATGGAAGACCATTGGTAGGAGGTAACTTTTGAGACTGCATCTTCACATGTGCTGTATTTTAAGCATAGAACTCTTTCCAGACTTTTCCACTCATCCTGCTATTACATCCAAAGAAAATATTTAACACTGATCTTTGTCTTGGACATTCTGCATTTGTAGAAAGAAACGTAGGGGATTTGTTCAAAAATCTATTTTACCTGGTTTAGATATCTCACACACTGTCTGAGTAAGGTTTTCGTGTATGTTTTCTAGTGCATCATAGCTTTGTGCAAAGAATAGTCTTTCTTGATCTTCAGTAATCTCTTCAAGTTCTTCTCTGCTTGCTTTGCTCACTCCAACAGCAATTAAGATGATTCTATCTTCCTTCAGAGCTCTTATGGCCATGGGAAGGTTGCCTCTATCTGATGGCACTGTTGGTTCATCAGTAATGAGAACAAGGATCCTAGCGACAGCAAGAGATGATGCACGTCCACCATAGTTCACACCAAATCTCTGCCTGGCAAACATCAAAGCTCTTGCTGTGAAGGGCTGGCCTGACAAAGGCTTCAAGCTGAATACTGCTTCTCTAATCTGAGACTTGGAAGCATATGAATTCAGTGAGAACTGCACCTCTGGATTGGAGCTATAGACCAAAACACCAAACTGAACTTTGTCCTTTCCAACCACTGAGTTGTTAACTACTGCTTCTACAAGCCGAAGCATGTTTTTGAACTTCAGGTCTGTTACACCAGATGATCCATGCACTACAAACATGATATCAGCAGCCTCTGCTCTCTTGCACACTGTCAGTGGAAAGAGAAGAAAAAGAAATAAAGTTATAATTCCATCTCTCTTCATCACCCCCTAATCTCCTTCAAGACTTTGTATAGATATTTCTGTTCCCATGTTCCAGCTGTAGCCACAAAGTGCAGAGCATTTTACAGAAAAGGGGAAATATTTATTTACTTGCTTACAAAGAAAAGAATGAGATTACAACCTGAAAAAGAATAGTGTGTATCATATGGGGGGACAGATGTAGACTCCACTATGAACATGGAAAACAAAATCTTCCTTTATAAAGTGTTGACAGGAAAAAAAAAAAAAAAAGAAACAAGTACCTAAAGAGAACAAACAGAGAGGCTTATCATCACTACTTACACTTCTGTAGATTACAAATTTCAAAGACAATCTGCTTTTCTGAGAAGTTAATTTCACTCTCAAAGAACACTTTGTCTTGGGCGCCAGTAATCTCCACGAGTTGTGAATTGTTGGCCTGGAGCATGTCAATAGCGTATATACTGATACCTTTGTCTCGTATAGCTCTGGCTGGGTTTTTTACTGCATCTTGTGCTTCTCCATCAGTGATGACTATCAAGTACTGTTTCAATTCAGGACGTCCTCCTCTAGGTCGATCAAAGTAAGAGGCAGCAAAGGTCAGTGCTTTCCCAGTCAATGTTCCCAATTTTATCTGCTGCATTTCTTGAATGGCTCTCTGCACATCAGCTGTAGTGCTGTATCTGTCCAGCTGGAACTCTTCTCTTATTTCAGAGCTGAATTGAATCAAGCCAATTCGAACATTATCAAGCCCAACATCTATCTTGGTAACAAATGACTGCATGAAATCCTTTACCTTCTGAAACTCAGCTGGACGAATGCTGTTTGAGCCGTCCACGAGGAAAACAACATCAGCTCTCACATTTTTACAGACTAAGAAATAAAGGGGGAAAAAAAAATAACAGAATAGGCTAAAATCACAGATTTCACCTGCACTTTTAACACCTCGGCTGTGTCAAACCCCCCAAAAGCCGTAAATGACAGAATGGGAAGACAGATGTCCTCAGCAGGTATATGGACAAGAGTGAACAGGAGCCTTAATCGCTAACAAGATAACCACCCTCTGACTCATATGTTGAATAACATGAATTTATCTCTTCATAAATGACAGCATTCTGCAACACTCAGACTATTCTCCTGTTCAGAACCGCAAATATCCTGATGTTAGACTGCAGGTAATTATCACTGGGCACCGTGTGTGTTCTCATGAAATGGGGTCAGGACATGCCTAAATGCAAGTACTTAAGGTTTTACTCTTGGACATTTTTTTACTTGACAAATTTTGACTTTTGGTATTTAACCTAATTTTATTTTGCTTGATGACTGGTACAACTTGTATTTTGAAAGTTTGTCTAGTCTTGATGTGGCAAAGCCTGAGATCACCCACATACAAATCTCTATTTCTGGTGTGTAGCAATAGCATTCTCAGAATAACCCAAACTGCATGTACACATTCTAACTCTAGCTGCTTGGAAAGAGTTTAGGCTTAAGAGATTCTCTTACCATTTGTTGAACAGACTTCTTGCACAATTTCACGTTTAATATGTTTCAGAGAATCAAAGTCATTTACAAAAAACATTCTATTTTTTGTCTCTGCTATTTCCTCCAGCTCTTGTTGAACAGCATTCTTGATGCCAATGGCATAGATAACAATTCCTTGTTGTCTCAGATCTCTTGCTGCCTGATTCACCCCGTCTTCAGATTTACCGTCTGTAATCACTATAAGAATCTGTGAAACATTTTCCCTATAAGCCATTTTGAACAGACTTTTCATAGACCTTAAGGCATTTCCAGTTCTGGTACCTCCACCAATTTGATCAATATTCTCAATTGCTTCTATTAACCTCATCATCTGGTTGTGTTGGCCAATTATGATTTCTATCTTTGACTCAGATGCATATTGAACCACACCAAAGCGAACATTGTTAGCTCCAAGTTGGAATATTCTGATAACCTCATTCATGAATGTTTTCATGTCCTTGAAGTCGGATGGATATATACTGCCAGAGCCATCAATTAAGAAATAAATGTCAGCTTCCTCTGTGTCCACACAACCTAATTAACAAGGAAAAAAAAAAAAAAAAAAAAAGGTTATAGGAGTTTTGACAATTCCAGGTGTAAAAAAATCACTTTACTGTAACACAATCTCAAAAAAATAGATAAATAAACACTACTAGTAATTTTATTTGGAAAGTCCTTCAGTTTAAAAGCTTGTAAAATCTTGAGGGTTGAATAAATTGAATAAGAGATTACTAGACTTCTCTGCACCAATGGAATATGTCAAAGCAATATATTAGAATAACAAAAGTGACTGTTACTGGCACTCAATAATAAAAGGACAGTAAGCATGATGGGATGGAAGATAAGACTGGAACAGCTACTAGAGTAAGAAAAATTGAATAAAAGACAGATACAGTGGGGTACCATAATAGTGTGGCAGCCTGCAAAGGCAAAAGAATGAAGAAGTGCAGCTAGAACTAAAGGTAATTTGAAACAGAATGGTAAGAGAAGATTTTTTGTTACAGGCTGGGTAGAATCTAGGTATGAAGATAAAAATATTACCAGGGTTTGTTTTATGAGAGGCTAGGTTCCTGAAGTGGTAGTAACAGCATGGCCTAGCTACTTCTAGAGGTGAGAGATGACATTTTACTTCATCACTGTCAGAATTCAGAATCATTGTACACCTAAAAATTATTTTTAAAGTTGGAGCTCTTTTATAACCTGGATTCAAGTAACAGAGAATTGCCTCAGTCTATTTGTAGATATTATTAAGCTGTTATTATTAACAGACAGTTAACCTGGAGAATCTTGAGAAGAATCACATTCACTTGAGCACGAGGTAGATTTGGGATTTGCTTAAGGGGAAGCAGCAAAAACTTCCTGCCACATACTTCCCCAAAAGGGCAGGAATGTGTAGGAGAGGGTTCCAAGCAGGGCAGATCTTGGCTGGAGGATATTTGGAACCATCATCATCAGAATTTTATAAACGTTTCAAAAATATTTCCGAATTTTAATTTCCCCTTGCATTAAGTGCAGATGTTGTACACATCAGCAACAAGGCTGGCAGCATGGAAATGATGATTTTAAGCATATTTCTTACCTTCCTTCAGACTTTGTGATTTTAACGGTACTACAAATGTTTTTGTCACAATTTCATTACAAAGCTGTTTCTTTATTTTCCATTTGATATTTGACAGTTGTAGAAAAAACTTCAAGGTGGTAACATGATTCCTTGGAGGATATGTTGCAATTTTATCAAGTTTGCTACCCTCTGTGATATTCTGGATGCCCACAGCATAGACAGTAACACTTTCACGTCTTAGTTTTGATGCTGGTTCAGTGTAATCATCCAAGGATTGTCCATCAGTGATAACCACAGCAATCTGTTGCACTCCTTGTTTTTTTCTGCTGCCTGCCTCTTGAGTGAAAACCTTATTCCTCAGGAACTCAATCGCTCTTCCAGTGTATGCTTGCCCACCTCGATACGGTAAATTCTTCAGGTAGTTCAGTATTTCCAGTTTATCCTTGAATGTGTCAAGAGTGAACTCTAGTCTTGGTTCATCACTGTACAAGACTAGCCCGATTCTTACATTGCTTGGATCAATATCTAGGGCATTAACAATTTTTAACAGAAAAGCTCTAATCAGCTGGAAATTTTTTGATCCAATTTTGCTGGATTCATCCACAAGAAAGACAATATCTGCCACTGTTGCACTGGAACACACTAAAAGCAAAGTAAATAAAAGGAAGATTACTGTAGGTCACACTGTTGGACTATGGTTAAATACAAAATCCCCTATGGTCATTTCCTAATCCAAGCCAAAATGTCCCCTCATTCAGAACAGGCAATTTCACTGCAGCCAACCCCTCAAAATCACTGCCCTGTTCCCTTTAGTTAGTACAGATTTATAACAAATTATGCACAGATAAACATTGCAAGTGCATGACTAAAGTTGGTGAATATATATATATATATATAATTTTTTTTTTCAATAGAACACCTCTGTAAAGGTGAAGCTGTCAGCCATTTGCACTCTGTTTTTCCCTCCCAGACACCTGAGACATTGCTCTGGATTACCAGTGAGCTGGCTTCTGAGCCTGCCAGTTTTGCTCTTCTGATACAACATACCTGCTGGCACACTTGAATCAAGGTCGTAAAGGGTCTGAAGTGAAGTTTCTATGTCACTGACAATGTTTTGTTGAGCAGGGTCAATGCTCTCCACTTCATAAATCTGATAAGCCTTGCTAGCAGTTGCTTTTAGCTTGTCAAAGTATTCAGTGTCAACTGAGGTAACTTTTACCCCTATCTCTTCTAATATCCAGGCTTCGTCCATGATACTGTTTCTGGATACAGATGTGAAGATCACAACAACCTGTGGAGTGCCATCGTTGAGCCTGCTTCCAGCACCATTCATTAAAAAGGTTTTCTTCAAAAACTCCATGGCACTTTCATTCTGCAATGAGCCTCCAGTGAATGCAATGCTGCGCTGAATGTGGTCAAGCACCTCTTCTTTGTTTTCATACGTGTTCAGTACAAACTCCACCTTTCCTATGCCACTAAACTGGGCTAGGCCAATCCTATACTTGTTAAGCCCAATATCTAGCTGTCTAACTACTTGGGAGATGAAGTGTTTTACCCTCTCAGATGTTGAAGGCTTCATGTTCTCGGTGTTATCAATAAGGAAAATAACATCAGCATATTGTTTTGCGAATGCTGCAGAGAGGAAAAAACATAATAAAAGAGCTGCTGAGATACCCGTATCCAGACTTAGTTTCAAATGTAACCTAAAGAAGAATTGCAACCTTGTCATTGATGTTCATGAATTTAAATTTGGACATGAGCTTTAAGTCTACAGCGTATCATTTAAACATGCTACATGACAGCTGTAATATTATCTTTTGACAAGTTAAACAAACAATTCTAATGAAAACAACCAAAAGTATTAAAAATATCCTGAGAATCTTCTATATCTGATAGTATTTGTACACAAAAAATTTCACCTTCTACTTATGACTTTGTGGGTGAGATGGCATGCTTTATCATGTAATTTCAGTAATATTCTGCTTATCAAGGTCTTCTACATCCCTACTATAATCTAGGTTGTATTTAAGAACTGGGCTCATCTGAACACTTAAGAATAAACTTTCGTTAGTAACAGTTCCATGAAGACTTGTTCCAAAAGGCAGAAAGTCCTTTCAAATACCAGAGGAAGCACCAGAACTTAAAATTATTCTAGCTTAACTTTGCTTAAAGTTAACGGAAAGAGATGCATATTCTGTGAGGGGAAATCAGATGCAAGACAAATGTAACTGGGCCTAAATGTGTCTTTCAGTGTAACAATTCATTATGGAAAAGGAGATTACAGCCAGTTGCCTAAGTACCAACATTAGCGTCCAACCCCTAACATTTTCTCATCAAGTACTAAAGTTATGCATACTGACCTCTACAAAACTAAAAAACAACATAATGTACTTCCAATTTGCATTTAGCATTTTAAAGACTTATTACTGTTTTAAACTTCATTTTATTTGTTTTGATATTAGTTTTGCTACTATGCCTGCATTTTTTATATCCCATCCTCTTTCGTGGTTCAACAATGACAGATAGATTCTACAAAACAGAGAAAATACATTTTCTGTGGATTTTGATATTCAGAAAATATATTGAAAAAATTGGACAATATGGTTTCTCTTCATTTTTCTCACTCCTAAAATGGTCACTCTGAACTGAGTTTTTAGAAGCATTGAGGAAGTGTCCAAAAGTGTAGCTTGATAAATAATTCTGTGAAACTGTTCAGTGACATAAATAATTTTCTGTTAATGGCTCTACCAGCAATAATGAGATGTAATTGAATATATTTTGTTAAATCAGTGAATCCAATCCAGATTTTCTTTGCAGCCCATTAAGGTTCTGTTTACAGAGAGCACTGAGCATAAACTTACCTTTGTTTTTAATAGTTTAACATCACTGATGTCAATATAGGCACTTAAACATGTTTAAAAAAAACAGGAACATCATCCTGAACTATGACTTAGCTCAGATTTAGCCCCATTATTTTCAATGGAGCTACATGACAGCAACAGTTGTATAAAATAGCATCAAAACCAAGACCACATTTCTACATTCTATTTTCACAATTACATGGAATGGACAGCTGAAATAGCACAAGAATAATCCTTACCTTGTATCTGGCTTTCAATTGCAAAGCAGAAGTTTTGCAAAAGTCTTGTGGAGAGATCTGGAAGGTCATCAAAACTGCCAATGCTATACAGATATTTATGGAAAGGTTTGCTGGCTATTTGCTGAAGCTCAGTTGTATTCTGGATACCAATTCCAACAACATAAATGGAAATGCCCCTGTATCTCAGTTTCTTAGCAGGTTGTTCTACTTCATCACTGGATTCTCCACTGGTGATAAGAATGGCTAACTGAGGGACGTAACCCTTTGCTCTACTACCAGCAGATTCTGTGAAATACTTTGTGCTAACAAAATCCAGAGCTCCCCCTGTGTGAGTTTCTCCACCTCTGTATGGCAAAATCCCAATCTGATCCAAAACATCATTTTTTGATAAATACTGATTCAGTAAGAATACTTGGTGAACTTCATCACTGTATTGAGCCAGTCCAACTCGGATCGTTTCAAGACCAATTTCAAGACTTGAGACTAAGGAGGAGAGGAAGTTCTTCACTTTCTGAAAGTCTTCCTGGGTAATACTTGTTGAAGTATCCACTATAAAAACAACGTCTGCCACTGTGGATTTACTGCAAGCTGCTCAAGGAAGATGACATAGAAAAACAAGTTACTATCATTCTTCATGAATAAGGTAGAACAGACGTTTTATTGTTCATGAAAAATTATAGCTGTTGTATGTTTCTGCCTTTCCTTTCCTCCTCTCACCTTCCCCCAGTTCCATTATTTTGAATATTATATTTATATATGTAAATATATTTATATATATATATAAGTATATATAAATATAAACATTTATAAATATTTATAAATATATATATACATATATATTTATACTCAAAAATTGGCAACACTTAAGAGTTGGTATTATTGACAGCATATGGAAGATAGAAGAAGAAAGCTATATTTTGGCAACACACTGAAATTATATTCTTTATCTGCAAACAGAAAAAAACAAAACAAAAAAAAAAAAAACATCAAAGAAGAGAAATAGCTCTTTCAGGACATATCATGGGCAAACTGTGCAACTAGTCCAGTTTCCTCCTCCACAAAACTTTTATAGAACATTGTGAGAGCAAAACTACCAAGCAAAATAATCTTTCACTTTGTAGACATGCTTATCTGCTGACTCACTCACTATTTCTTGAAGTTCATGCAGAGCAAGATCTTTAATGCCTACGGTATACAACATGATACTTGCATCCTTGGCTGCTGTGGCTGCATTTTGAGTATTATCTTCAGCTTGCCCATTTCTTATCACAGCAGCAGTTCGAGGAACTCCTTTATTTGTTTGTTTATTTTTCCACCAGCACTTTTAATGAAGTGATTCTCTATCATAAACTAAAGGATATACCCAGTTCTGGTGCCTCCTCCAATGTGAGACAATTTCTCTACCTTCTGTAAGATACCACACTTGTCATAGTAGGTGTTGAGTAAGAATTCAGTGCATGGTGCATCAAGCTCCTTTTTTTGCACATGGTAATTGCTGTACTCTTTTCTGTATGTGAACTACAATCATAAGAATTCATAGACTCTCTGCCAAGTGAACTACGAAGAAGTTAGTCCAGACTTTGTACTCTGGTCCTTACTTTGAACTCTAGACTGTAAGCATGCATTACTAATAAGTCACACTGACTTAAAAAAGACCAAATACATTTACTTGTAGGGAATAACTAATTCATACATACATTTCCACACCTTTCAGGAGCATACGATAATATTAGAGCATGAATGAAATGTTAACAATTTCCTTAAGCCAAGAAATGCTGTGAAGATTTTCTGCTACAGAACAGAATGCTTTCTCAAGCAGTCGTCTATTATTTTGGAAGATTTAAGATAACAGTGCTGAGCCCTGGACTTACCTTGCACTTTGCTTTCTTGCAATTAGCAAATACATACCTGGGCTGCAAAATTTTTAGCTAGGACACAATGAAATACCCACATAACAGTAAAACTTCTTCCTTGCTTTTGAAAATACAATGTAGGAAAAGAAAAACTATTAATTTGAAGATGAGATATTTCTTTAATGTATTACCAGTCTGCTGTGCATCTGTAGTGCTGAATGTGGATACACTGAGAAGAACAAGAAGCGATTTCCAGACATCCATTTTGAAAGTCTCCCTAGAAAAACGAAGTAAGAAACAAAGAGTATAATTTCTCAGGAGCCTGATAGTTGTGAGTAAAGTGGTTTTGTGTGAATTTTATTAACATCACAGAGGCTTACTATCCCTAGCATTTCAAATTCCAAGTTTCTTCCCTTATGTTCAACATACATGTTTTTAATATAGAACTATTAGTGCTTGACATTGATGTACAGAATAAAACTGAAATGAACTCTTTGTTCTGATCTATATTTACCACAGTCTCAAATTTAAGAGGAAGCAAGCTATTCACAACACAAGATTAATGGAAATTGAACTGCTAAGATTTGGCTCTAGTCTTCAAATAGTTTGATCACACAACTATTTAAAAGAAAATTTTGGTGGGTTATAAAATAGAAAAACATAAAATAGGCTTAGACAAGAACAAGCATTTATTTACAAGTTACAAATGCCAGTTAGCCAATAATGAAGATGCCATGTGACAGTGCCACAATTCAATGCTAGGTGAAATGGGAATTAAAATCTCAGCAAGAAAGTACAAAATTAAGCTACATTACGCTTGAGTATACTAAATAATGAAGAACAATACAGTTTTGAAAAAACTTTCAGTTGTAGAACACAAGTACACTTAATGGTTTATAGAGTAAAAATACAAAAAATATTTTTAAGAATAAAAAGAAATGGAAAGCCAGGTCATAATCATTACCTTTGTTTCATTTTCTACTCCCTTTTTAATAATAGCTAGCAATTGCTTATATATTTGAATGCTACTCAGCTGACATGTTAATGGAAATGCCCATCTTAATCCCTAGATTATATTTCTGGGAAGAGGTATTACATTCTACCAGACATAACTCAGATACTATGCTCAAACATAGAGTAACTGAAAAAGACATTCCACTGGGGACCCCCCCCCGTATATTTCACACTTAATATACAGCTACTGATGGAGATGTATTGGTCCGGAAGATGTATGGCTACTGAACTTTATGTTCTACCAGCTCTGTACAGCCAAAATTTTATACAAAGCATTGTTAAGCTACCAGAAGTATGGAAAAAGCCAAACATTGCTCTGTCTTGGGTAATTGTTTAAACCTGTTGGTTTGTCCTGGCAGAAACTCAGATCAAAACAAAGAAGTAGTTTAAACAACTCATTTTCAAGGCTTGAGTTCAATACAGTGTACAGTTTCAGTAGACTCTACACTGTGACTTCTTAAATAAACAAATAAATACTATTTCAGGGCTTCTGGAGCTCTAATGAGAATAATTTACCTAGAATTTAGTTTTGGAGCTGACAACATTTTTGTCTCAGTGTTCTCCGATTATTGCTTGCCATACAGCCCTCAAATATTAGTTTTGATTGGAGGAGACAGGAGAAGCAATGTCGCTCCCACTTTAAGCAAAGATCAGGTTCATGACCTCCTGAGAAACCCGAACATCCACAAGTCTATGGGTTCCGATGAGATGCATCACGAAGTCCTAAGGGAACTGGCTGAAGCCACTCTCTGGCAGTCAGGTGAAGTCGCTGGTGACTGGAAAAAAGGTAACATCACATTCATTTTTAAAAAGGGTAAAAAGGATGACCCCAGGAACAACTGACCAGTCAGTCTCACCTTTGTGCCAGGGAAGATCATAAAACAGATCCTTCTGGAAGCTATGCTGATGCACATAGAAGGAAGGGAGATTATGTGGGAGAACCAGCGTGACTTCAGCAAGAGCAAACCCTGCTTGACCAATCTAAGTGACCTTCCATGATTGTGTCACTGCATCAATGGACAAGCGGTGAGCCACTGAAATAATCTATCTCGGCTTCAATAAGGCCTTCAACATGGTATCCCACAGCATCCTTCTCTCCAGAATGGAAAGATACATATTTGAAGGGTGGACTGTTCAATGGATGAAGAACTAGTTGCAGGGTTGAGTACAGAGAGTGGTGGTCAATGGCTTAATGTCTGGATGGAAAATGGTGATGAGTGGTGTCCCTCAGGGCTTGGTGCTGGTACCAGTACTCTTTAATATTTTCCACAATGACATTGACAGTGGGCTCAAGTGAACTCTCAGCAAGTTTGCTGATGACACAAAGCTGTGGGGTGCAGCCAGTCAGAGGGACCTAGACAGGCCCGAGAAGTTGGCCCAAGTGAACCACAAGAGGTTCAACAAATCCAATTGCAAGAACTTGCACCTGGGTGGAGGCAATCCCCATTACCAACACAAGCTGGAGGATGGAAGGATTGAGTGCAGCCCTGCAAAAAATGATCTGGGAATACTGGTGGATGGGAAGCTGCACATGAGCTAGCAATGTGCCCTTGCAGCCCAGAAAGCCAACCATATCCTGGGCTGCATCAAAAGAAGCGTGGCCAGCAGGGCAAGGGAGATGATCCTGCCCCACTACTCTGCACTGTTGAGGCCTCACCTGCAGTACTGTGTCCAGATGTGGAGTGCTCAGTGCAGAAGAGATATATATAACTGTTGGAGCACATCCGGAGAAGGGCCATAAAAATGATCCATGGAATGGAACACCTCTCCTATGAGGACAGGCTGAGAGAGCTGGGGCTGTTCAGTCTGGAGAAGAGAAGGTTGTGGGAAGACCTGAGAGTGGCCCTTCAGCATCTAAAGGAGAGCTAAAGAAAAGAAGGGGACAGCAGGGTCTGTGGTAATAGAACAAGAGGAAATGGCTTCAAGCTCACAGAGGGTAGATTTAGGTTACATATAAGGAAAAAATCCTTTACAGTGAGGGTGGTGAGGCACTGGAACAGGTTGTCCAGTGATGTGGTTGATTCCCGATCTCTGGAGACTTTCAAGGTGAGAATTGAATAAGGTGCTAGGCAACCTGATCTGCCCGTGGTTATGTCTGTTCATTGCAGGGGAGATGGACTAGATGGCCTTCAGACGTCCCTTCCAACTCTAAGGATTCTATGATCCTATGATTAGACTTCAGTATCTTCAGAGAATGTGCTGATGGCAGGATATGTTCACATACGTGTGTATTCTCTTTGTTTCTGTCACTTTTGTTTGATAAATATCTGCTTGCCATCAGTGGACAAAAAAGTCCCAGTGATCAGAACAGAGGTCCACCTTGCCCAATCCCATGTCCCTGTCAATAGCTCTTAGATTAAGGAAAGAATATAAAAAGAAAGTTAAGCAACATAGGAATGTTCTGCCTTCTTCATGGACTGCTTTAAAGGTTTCTAATCTCTTTTGAAACCAGCTGTAGATTTATATTAAGATCACAGGCCAACAGATTGTTTATCACATTCTAAACACCATTTATGTTCTACCAGAAAAGTTAGCCAATTATCCATGAAAACAAAGTTAATGACCAAATGCTGCTGTTAACATTTTGTTACATCGGGTTTTAAATTATATCTTGGATTTGCAAATACCACTCAGTGGAAAGGCTGCAGCTGGTCCCCATCATAGCACAGGGTTAAGTTCCAAGGCCCTATAGTAATGACATTAAATATTATCCTAGGTCTTGGAAATAGCAAAAAGCAATGAATAAAAATCATCTACTCAAGATCATATTCTACCCTCAAGCAACAACAAAATATCATTTCCAGGCATCACCACAGCAAGCTCTGCTCTAGGTCCTGAAGGGCTCTCTGGAACATCTCTGGGGAGAAAAAAAACCCACATCTGCTCCATTTCAAGAAACCTACCTCTTAGAGGCACTACCTATTACTAATGCTGCAGTAACACTGAGATGCCAGAAGTATATAATGTCCCTATGCACCAGAAGGAATTCCAGGTACTATATGGAGGCTAAAAAGGAAAAGGGGCAAGAAACATTGGGCTGCTTTGTGGAAACCTTCTTCAATTCCTCTGCATTTTTCACTTCCCTTTAAAAAGTAAGCAAAAGCTTGATATGTCATATATGAAACCCTACCAAATCAAAAGTTTTTCTACATCTTAAATAACACTTCACATTTAAATTGTCTTGATCATTAAATTTTCTGTATATGTCCCCAATAGCTAGTGAACCTCTTCAGCATTCTCCCTGGTAATTACCAGTTCTCACTACTATGTCTCATTACAACCTCTTTTTTAGATTTAATCAGCAAAAAGCTTACTCCGTGTTACAGTTAAATTTTATAATGACATCCAAAATAAAAATATCAGTATAACTATCTTTTGTTAGTGTATGATGTGTAATACCATTGCCGGAGAAACAGTAAGCATCTTGAACTGGATGATCTTTCGTGACAGAGCATTGAACAGGCTTCCCAGAAAGACTGGGAGTCTCCTTCTCAAGCAGGTTCCCTCCTTCACTGTAATGGAACCTGCTTTAGCAGGGGGTTGGACTACATGATCTCCAAAGGTCCCTCCCTACCCCTAAGATTCTGTGATCTTAATAAGTTGTATGTACGTCTCTCAGTGCAGCTTGAAAATAATGCATTCAAGGTCAATAAAGTAAAATGCCACCAGAAAAATTCCCTCTAGTCAGAAAATGCCTCTATGCAAATTTACATCTTGCTGTCAGGTTTTATTTTGGTCCTAAGACTGCTGAACTTACTTACTACATACTTCTGAAAACTTACTGCCTCTAAAAATGAAAGTATCTCCACTTATTTCTTCACTTGAATCATCAACCTGTTTCTTTCTGATAAACAGATACAATATTCCCTGCAATGCAGCATATTTCAAACATATTCTGACAGTGAGAAAGGCCAGAAGTTTTGATTAATGGATTTAAGAAAAGGGATGGAGAAGGAAGTGTTTCAGAAGATATTTATCTGACTTTGTATGAAATGCTGGAAAAAGTGTACAAAAAGATGGTCATACAGGACAGATGTATAAAAGGATGACATAATTTCTTGGAATTTCTGAGAGAGTTAACTATTTAACATAATCTAGAGCACTTTGAAGGTAGAGAGCAATTTGCTCTCTGAAATATTTTCTTTCATAGACTTTACCCAGGAAGCTTTAGCTATGTCGTTATGGCAGTTTATCAGTTCAGTCCAGCCAGATGCCTGATTATTAGTACAGGGAATCTTTCTAGCCAATCTGATAATTCTCCTAGATGCCCCCTGGAACACAAAGTAAAAGAAACAAAGATTTCTCTCTCTTTTGGAGCAAACAGAACACAAACGTCTTCCACAAGAAAATGAACTGTTCCAGAACCTACCAATAATTTTCTGCCAATTTCATCATTTGTGCAGGTCAGCAACTTCAAAGAAAGAAAAGATGTTGTGGTTTAACCCCACTAAGCAATACCATGCAGCTGCTCCATAGTGGGATGGCAGAGAGTGAGTCAGAAAGTTACAAGTGGGAGAACTCATGGGCTGAGATAAAGATGGTCTACTCAGTGAAGCAAAAGCCACATGTGCATACAAAGTGTTTCCCTGACAAATAACATTAATAAAAAACCTTGCACTGCCACTAGCATTTATTTACTATTTATTTACTATTCTGCATCACCACATGAAGATTTCAAAGAATGAAAAGCTCAGTGTCCCACGCATGGAGGTCTGAAGCAAAGGATTTCATGAAGACTGAAATCAAAATGAAGATCCGGAGTGTGCTTCACAGATGTTATGTGCACAAAAATGTTGAGTCCTTCTGGCAGTAAATCATAGAAACTTATAAAAGGCTTGGGTTGGAAGGGATCTTAAAGATAATCTAGTTACAAACTCCCTGCCATTAAATTCTGGTGAGCTTCACTTTCCCCTAACTATAAAGGTAAGAATTTTTAGATCAAAAAACTCTATCTGTGAAAAACCCAAGGGAGTTAGTATCACCAGGCTTCTGGTACTACACACAAACTGTAGTTGCCGTTTTAGCAAGGAGCTTGATTTTCCTCTGTGAAGCAACAATTTTAGTTTTGTACCGCAGTCTCCATCTTACTGTTTCACAGTAAGAGACACATTTTCTGCCTTCATTTTCTCCTGACCTTAGTGTTCATGATGGTCCCCTTTTCATAGGGTCCATGCCTTAAATGCTTCTCTCACTCTACCTAAACAATGAGAGCAGAAGGGAACCAGCTTCCCACTTGCCCTTTATTTTCCCCTTCAGTAGCTCATACTGACATCACACTTCAGGTAGCTTCCTTAAATGCAGAGACACTGCAATTTAAAAAGACATACAGATGAATTTCCCTAATTTCACCATTTATTTTGCATAATTTTCATGAAACCACATGAACTTTCAGTCATACATTGCATACAGTATTTACGAAAGTACTTTATTCCTCCTTTATGCATTCTTCAACATTTGCTAAACAAGCAAAGAAGTATTAAAGCTCAGATACTACAGATCAAATCCTACATTACTCAGATACAGTGCCATGGAGCATTATCAGTTCTGCATACTAAATTAGCAATGATAATATGGAAATTTAGTTAATATAACACTGCAGATATGAAGCCCTATTGCAAGATACCTAATACACATATCAGTAGTTAATTACATAAAGATATATATAGATATAATATATGTGAATGCTAAGACAGCAATTCAAAAGGAAAAAAAAAAACCATATACTTTTAACTTTAAATTTTATTTTATTTTATGCTATTTTATGAAAATCTACTAATATTAAAGTTTTTAGAAACCAGTATAAAAAATACACATATTTTGTAGCACATTTCACCATTATTTTTTCTACTTGTTTGTTCCTAGAGACCCACCATTATATATACGCAAGAAATCTCAAATGAAGAAGCAAGAGCACTCCTGAATTCTTTAAACTCTTCATAGAGATTACTTGCAGTTATATTTTATTTCTCTTTCTGATGAGCTATTGTCCCAGTTTTATGTACTTCAACGTTTTGTGTTCTAAAGGAAAGCTATTCAGTAGATCCTTGCTAATACAGAAATGTCCAGAGTTAAATGCCAATGCTTCTGAAGTGCATTATAAAAAGCATAGGTAATTTGACACAACACTTATTTTACACCTATCATTTATAAGCATGCGGCGTGCAGAATTTCCCTTCACAACTTTGGGTGGGAACATTTTCCTGCTTCTTTATCCATATATTAAGAGAAAGAACACAATCTTTTTTGTGGCAAATTCCCATCTCCAACAGTGTGAAGTATGTGGTCATGCAGCTTTTTCTTACCTAATGAAGTACCTCAGTTAGATTTCTTCAGCTTTTACATCCTGATTTCATTTCTTCTGAAGTCTTTTGGGAAAACGAAAAAAAAGAGAGAGAAAATAAAAGAAAAAGCCCACAAAACTGAGTTCTGGCTCACAGAAAGGCTCGCCTCGCATGCCCTGGTTAGTTACTCCTTCCTCCCCATTCCTTTTCTCTCACTAAGGAGAATTTAAAGCCTAGATTCCATGTACGCAGGTTCGCAGTTTCACCAAACAGTGAAACTAGAATAAATCCATTCCGCCCCCGCACCTAACTACTGTCCTCATATGTTCAGATGCTGAACTTTCACCACTGAGACAGGAATGCCAAAAAAAGAATAAATGTGGCTGTAGAAGTTATGCAAAATATTTACAGTGAGCTGACATTCAGAAAACAAAGAAGTCCTTTTATCAATGATCTCCTCCCTACAGACTTTTTTTTCTTCAATTAGCACATTGTCTTTTGGTTATCACTGAAATGTCTCAGGAAGAAAGTTGCAGCTTCACCTTCTTCAGGTTTCTTAAAAGCAAGCAGACTCCTCTAATGACTGCAGGTATAATCACATGGCTAGACACTGAATCAAGCAAGGACACATTTAGTGACTTACCTGACTTTGGAGGTGAGTGTGATCAACAAAGTATTGCAGATATTCCAAAAGGTGCTTTCCAAAGGAAAAACCTAAGGGACCAGAAAACACACTTGCTACTGTGTTTTGTCTGTCTTCTCTACCTGTTCTGACTTTAGACTCACTTTTCCTGCGATACACAGTAGCATGGTAATACCAAGAGTCAAGTTTTCTTGCTTGCCAGGAAGAACATAATGGTTACCAATAAAAAACCAATAAAGCAGGAAACAAAACCCATTTGACAGGTATTGTAAGATAGAGCAGCTAAACACTGAGGATGACACAAATAATTTGTAATATCCTTACCAGTTCCTTTGAGTGGAAATCAGACAAAAGTGAAGAGCATAAATGCTGAAAATATCAACTTTTACCTACATGTGCTTCGCTGACTCGTTTAGTAAAGGATATCAAGCAACCTAAGCACAAACATTTCATTCATGAGAGCAGCTTCTCAGTGCCAAGAGTGCTAAAGAGAGCTAGCAGATGTGATTCACCAGTTCCTAGGAGTACTGAGTGGAAAAGCATCTTGTACACAAAACTAAGGATTCAAATCCAGATTCAGTTGAAAACAAACAACAAATTTACTTAAAAAATAAAAAAGAAGAAGAAGAAGAAGAAGAAGAAGAAAATCGTGCTTCAGAATAGCAATAATGCAAGTCACCTCACACTTAGCCATCACAAAGTGGGAAGTTCATTAGCTCAGTTTTAATTACAAACTGGATACAGAAGACTTTGAACTACTAGTATATCTAGTATAATCTTGTAAACTCAAAGGAAAAGAAAGGAACATAATTTCTTGAAGTATTCTTATTTCAAAGGAAATAAAGTTCTGCCTTGCTTTCTCCACTCAGGTCTAGTAATACTGTCTCAGTACTAGATATCCCTGACGCTGTGCAAGCTACTCTCTAAGAGTAATACAACAAAGACAACACAGTATTAGATCACTGTTTCTTAAAAGTAATACAGTGAGTCAGGGAAACAGAGAAAGCTCAAGTGCTGTCAAAGTTTCTGAAAGAGATGAACTGATATGCCTGGAAGTAAAAATCCTCGGGAAAGAGCATACCCCACCATTTTCTTCTGGAGATACAACCTCTGCACTTCTCTCTGCATGACCTCACACAGACTCACAGCTGTCAAAGTTAGAAAACTAAAGAAATAACAGATCCCTCCACAGATTTCATGAGTAAAGATATGTTCTGTTCAGGTTTGTTCCATTGACGTATACTTGGCAGACTCTGACTGCACCATAGGATCTGACCCCAAATCTTGTAAATAAGAAGAAAAAGTAGAGAAAGTCATAGCCAAGAAGCTGCTGGTAGACCTCAGCAGAAGGTCAGAGTCAGTAGGAGCAAGAGTGCAACTTAAAGCAGAGATGCACACCAAATTTCAGTTGCTTGGAACTCCCTCTGACTTCTTTTCAAAGTTCAAAAGAGTTTTAAAACTGGCTTCCAGGAAGCAGGAAAAGGCCTTTTCAGTGCTCAGGCAAACCTGAGCCAGGCCTTCTGACTTCAGAAATAAACTGATATGTGAAGTGGCCTAAAGTTGCAGCAGGGGAGGTTTAGGCTGAATATAAGGAAAAACAACTTTACAGAAAGGGTTGTCAGGCACTGCAATAGCATTCCTGGGAGGTGGTTGAGTCACCATCCCTGGATGCGTCTAAAAACCACTTGGATGTGGTGATCAGGAACAGAATTGAGAGGAGGAATGTTAGAGTTAGTGTAGCATGGTTAGGTTGCAGTTGGACTTGATGATGTCTAAGGCCTTTTCCAACCTGAGAAATTTCATGATTCTATAATTCCCATGACAGCATTTCCTTGATGATGCAGTACTCTGCTAATGATATGGGGATTAGTTAGACAACACTCCAGGCTTGCTATAACTGCAAATAAAGAAACAATACAGTACTAATGTAACTGAGTTTTGTCATGGTTGGAAATTCCCACTGGCTGTCACAAATGTGAGGGTCTGAACAGCAAATAGTAAAATTATTCTAATGACTGAACGTTACATAAGGAAGCTAACTTGCGGAAATGTGTGATGTAGGTAATTTATGAGCTGTTCTAATCTGTTGTAGTTTCACAGTGCCTGATTACTTAACACTGAAAGCTTAATTCAGTATCTCTCTGCTATTTTGTTTAGAATCTAATGGCTCTGCACTAAACTTTTTCATTAAAATATTTAGGCTTTCATTTGACAGAGCACTTCATTGCTTGGGACTATCTACCCAGCTCATATGCAATAGACCTCCCTATTTGTATGTTATAAACTGCATTCCAGAACCCTGAACACAATTTTCCTTGCGCTGTAGTTGAGGTGCAGACTCCTCTAAGGTCAAAGGTTTTGGACATGCAATTGCAAGACTGCCATAGAGTTTTGTTAACACCAAACCATATATCTAGATATTTCTGTTCTTGTCATACTCAAGAAGGATTCTTCCGCATGACTTAGACATAAAGAATACACTGTAAAATATAATATGCACACAGAATTTGCCAGACTGAATTGTACTTTTTTCAGAGGTTATAACACAGAAGCCTATACAGGATGTCTCCTAGCTGGAAGATAATACATAATACAGAAAGACTGATGCAAAATCTTTTCTTGCAAGTAATTTACAATAAACATCTGAACAACTAACCAAAGACTGCTTCACCTTACACTGACAACAAAACACAGCAAATAAGTCCCAAACTCTTCTCAAGGAATAAGCATTTTCTGTATGCCAGCCCCATTTTATTTAATTTACTTTTATTCTAAGAATTCTTCGTACTCCTAGTTTTGGTTAGGGAATACTTACATCTAGGATATAGAAGGACCATGGGTACAGAAGTCTTATGTGTGAGAGTAGATGAATGCCTATTCCAAAATATATATATATATTATATATATATATATATTCAAAAAGCACCTCGAGCTTTTCAAAAATTTGAGGAAAGTTGTGTTTACTTAAGAGAACAATCAGATGAGGTTGCTTCAGTTGGCTTGTGGAGAGAAAAGTTATTAACTAGTATTTGTTACAATGCTCATAAAGAAGCATTTTCTCTTCACACAGTCCTTACTTAATTCAAGAAAGCTCACATAGCTTATGCAGAGTTGCCCAGCATGAACTTTACATTTATGTATCATTTCCATCTATGCCAGTTTTGAACCTTTTCTGTATGGCACTTCCAGGTGTTTTTCCTTAAAACTATACTATGTATAAGGGATCATACCAACCACAGCATTACATCAGATTCCAGAATGATTATTTGTAGGAAGCAATATTCTTTTTATTGAAGTAAGGCTGGCAGAAGAAGAACAAAATATGCTAATGCAATCAGAACTTCAGCTAGATCACACAGTGGTGTCTCATATTTCCGAAGAGGCTGATCTGACTAGAATTAGTATTAGATAAAACATATTGGTTATAAACATGTATGTGTTTGTATTGTAGGGAATAAGGGGGAGGAAGGGACTTGCATTCTGCAGTATACAATAGCCAACATGATGGTGTTTTCTCTGCGTGTCTTCTTGCTTCTAGCCATTAGTGTCATTAACAAAACTAACCAATATGAGCACATTCTTAATCCAATTGTTTTAATTAACAATTCATGGAAGTATAGAAAGTATCTGAAGGTGATCATGTCTGTAGCCAGTTTCAAATGCATATCTAGAAAGCATTAAACTGATTACTCTTACACTCTCTCCTTCTCTCATTTAGTCTTACCAAAATCTTTAAACTGACAATTGGATAAAAGCTTGGGTGACAAACTTGCCAAGTACCTCTCCTACCATTACTGCAATAACAACATTCATAATTGTACTATCATCTTCTGAAGTTTGGGGCTCTTATACGGTCCTTTAGAAGTATCTTAATTCAATTATGACATCAACTGGTGACAGAATTTCTTGTCAATAATTTTTAAGTTCCCCACTTTTGAACATAACTGAATGTGCTGCTGTATTACTCCTAAGGGGTAGTAATTTCCTTTATCACTACTTGCCTTCCCCAGACAACTTAGTTTCTAGATCTTTCATTGTCTCCTACCCTATTCACTTCTTTCAACCCTCAGCATCCCTTCACTGAAAACTTCCCTTCATCTTTGCCAAACCTTTCCCTGATGCTTTTATATTACTCAATGATTACATGCCAATGAATCTACAAAAGCTTTAAATGAGAACAAGACATATTTCTAGATAATGAAAAGAGAATGGCGTAAAAAAGGTAATGGTTACTGTTGAGCAAAGCAAAATAATTAATTCAGCTCAAAAGGTAACAAAGTAACAGGAGGGATGTTACTTTTAAACTAGATTGATCTCTTATCAGACAGAATCTAATGAATACTTTAAGGAAGGTGAGGGGAAATGTATCAAATACAGGCCATGTCAGCTGCTCCATATCAGCAAAACACTTTTGTGATTCTAAGAAACTGGTTGTTTACCTCAGCTAAAGCTATACATAAACACTGACTCATACCTCCTCTGCAGCAGGATCAGGAGGTCGCAACTTTAATATTGTCCAGGAAAATCACATCTTCTGTAGGTAGAAACATTCATATAAAAAAATTATCATTAGTTCTGCACTATATTGACTACTTGGTATCTGTCCTTACTAGCAACACAATTCTGACATGTACTAGTTCTTTCATGGAAAATACGTGCTGCCATGATGGGGAAAATGGTAGAGATGGAGTGGAGAAGCCTCTCTTAGTCCACCTGGACCTCTGTCTAAACTTGTGAAGTTAGTTAATTTGTGATAGTCTCTTTAATGGCTTGATCACTAGTTCTGCAAGATCCTTGATCTCACTGTGTACTTACAAAAGGCAAAACTAGATTTTTCAGAAGTTTTTCAAAATTTTACCTTCATTCTCCAGTGGCTTTAGACACCTAGAACACAATTGATGACTACCTGAGAAATCTGTCATATGATTTGTCAGTGTTTCACAGGAATAACTTTGTGTACAGAAGAACATTATTTTAGTCACTAAATTAGCATCCAAGATGCTGAACTCTGCTTTACAGTCCCTTCTCTATCAGCAAAATAAATGCAGCAAGAATAAGCACATAACTCCTTTTTACTACATTTTTCTGTAAATCCACAAAGAAAAACGTTTATGCGCAGTGAAATACCTATGTATGAAAAATACTTTGACATTGTAGTGAGCAATTAAATGCTACATTTGCAATTCATACTGCATATGTACAGGGAGTCAGTCATGGAATTTGGCCTCTATAACACCATCTAAAAAAAAACCAAACTTTTTCTTAGGACCACACAAAAGAGTACAACAAATTTAGCATCACAATTTTCCCCTGAGCCCTATTAAGTTTTTCTGGTTTAAATTTACCATTTGTCTTTGTTTATTTACTGATTAGATCTCTTAAATTTTTAGCACCACTGCAAGCATGTTTATTCCAGAGTCAAGGAAACCCTGATTTGAAGCATCTGTTCTAAGGAACAATCTGGGGAAGATCTGTTCATCTTGCTCCTGGAATAATAGGCAGCAAGGATAAACTGCCCCTATAGCATCTCTCAGTAATAAACATACACAATCCTTTTGAAACTACTTACTGAATGCAAAGAACAGACAAATCTCACTGCAGACCTTTCCTTCATACTCCCAGGCTGCTCTGTACCATAAAATGTAAAAATACAACACGTTTACAGCTTTCACATTAGCTGAAGAAAACCCTTGCAAACAGAATGTTCTCTGAAACTCCTTTTCAACACTTAACAGTTCTAAGAACACAAGAAACACTTTGCACAGCTAAGGAACAAACCAACTGTGGTAGCTATGCTATTGCTTATAGTTTTCTTGAGCATTTATGATTCCACTAACTCATGATGAATCATAAGCCTGATTATCAGGGCCAAAGGAACACAAAGATTTGTGTTCATTCAGTGTCCTGAGTCTCAGACCACCACATCTGTATCCACTGGAGCCCAGTGTTAGGCTCAGTATTGGAAACTGTAATGTTATATAGGATGATTGAAGAGTGAACTTTCAGCCTCAGATCTGCATTTACTAAGCTACAAAAACTGAGTTTAATCTAACACCGTCATATATAAAGATCTAGTTGATTTTTATTAATGGAATGTATTTTCTACTCCACTATGACACACATATATGTTTATTATAATAACTATGCAAATATTCACACTATTTACTTGTAAAATAAGTTGTTGCCAAAATACAGTGCAGATATCAAAAACGCAATGCTAAGACAATCAAGCCTTTCCATATACTTTTCCAATGTAGTTTATCTTTGTGTTCTCCCTGGTACCTATGAAGCTCAGAAAGAATAGGGACAGCTTTAACTTTCAGCTCTCTTGAATTACTATTCACATACTGGCAGAATCGTAGGGGTTAGAGGGGACCTCTGTAGATTAACCTCTGTGCTAAAGCAGGTTTACTAGAGTATGTTACAAAAGGAAAGCATCCAAGCAGGTTTTGGGTATCTCCAGAGGAGACTCCACAACTTTTCTGGGTAGCCCATAACATTCCAGAGGATTACAAATTCTAGAAGATTATCAATGAAATCATGTTTTCAAGGAAGCATCATGAAACATCATCAAGAAAATCAGAGTTTCCATGGCCTCTGACATCAATGATGCTCTCATTTCAACTAACAACCTGCCAGACCTTAGGCCTGTCAACTTTGACTTGAAAGGATGGGAGTGTAGAGCTGTATCACAGTAGTTTTGCAATGAAAAATCACCTGCTTTTTTTCCTGTGCAAGTATTTCTCAGCTTTGTTTCCTCTTTAAGACAGTTCATCTCTGTGGTGAAAAATGTGTTTGTATCTGATAGGGACAACCTACAGAACAAAAGCAGACTGACAAAGGCAATCAGGCTTGGTGAAAAGAGCCTACTTAAAACAGCAAAAAGAGAAAACATGATACTACTAACAACTCACAGCCCCTGGAAGGAAGAAAAGGAAAAGGAAAAGGAAAAGGAAAAGGAAAAGGAAAAGGAAAAGGAAAAGGAAGAGGAAGAGGAAGAGGAAGAGGAAGAGGAAGAGGAAGAGGAAGAGGAAGAGGAAGAGGAAGAGGAAGAGGAAGAGGAAGAGGAAGAGGAAGAGGAAGAGGAAGAGGAAAAGGGAAAGGGAAAGGAAAAGGAAAAGGAAAAGGAAAAGGAAAAGGAAAAGGAAAAGGAAAAGGAAAAGGAAAAGGAAAAGGAAAAGGAAAAGGAAAAGGAAAAGGAAAAGGAAAAGGAAAAGGAAAAGGAAAAGGAAAAGGAAAAGGAAAAAGAACTATATATTTTGAGTAAGGCAGAGTTCTACATGCACTCACAGAGCTCTTCCCCTACCTCCCTCATTCACTGAACTATCTGGGGTATGGCTTGCAACTCTCTCCAAAACTAAAATCCTATCAACTGATCTTATAGTTGTAATGACACTTTCCAGTCACACAGGTATTTTCATTTTGCTCTAAGTACAAATCAATATACTTATCACTGCCCCAGAGACAAAGAAGAAGGGAACCATGGGCACTTATGAAGAAAAGGAAGCTTTTTTTATAAAACATAATCCTGCCAAAAGTATCTCCCTCTAAAGTAAAATAGTCTGCAGCAAAAACTATCAAAGCTTTACTTATGTGGAACTTCCTACTTGTCACCATAAGACTGAGACAGACTTTTTGAAAGAACACTGTAAAATCTTGCAACAGTTTGACAACAAGATCGTTTACACTTTGCAACTCTTTAGAAGGAAATAGCCCTTCCATACCCTTTTATATGTTCCACTTCCTGAACAAATACATACATCAAGTTGCTTGTGGTAAAGGTTCTCAAATCTGACAAATCTAGTGTTTTTACCACTATATGTTTTGAAGGATGTAATACTTTTCTGTGCTGAGATATAAAGCTATTTGAATGCCATAAATAAGCTTGACTAATACATTCATAAGACTGCTTATCTGAGAACTCTGATTTTGAAATTGCACCAAAAATCAGACTATGCTGTCTGAACATAGCTTTTATATAATGTATGGAAGAAGGCTGGAAGAACTTTGGCTTTATCTCTGTGGTTTTTCTTTTTATTTTCAACTTGTTTTAACCTACAGCTGTATCATCTTTTTTTCCAGGAAGCATCTTCTGTGTATCATACAATCTCAAAACCCACACACATCTTGTTCTATTCTATTTTATGGCAATCAGCTGTCTGGGGAAAGATCAGCAGCAATTTATTAGTTTTTTCCCCCTGCAATTTATTCCTTATCCAACATATCCATGGGGATATGAATCAGCAAAGCACCATTGACTTTTATACCACAGTTTATAGATGAGGATCTGGTTTTCAGATGGGGCTTTAATTCTTTCCTTTCCAGTAATCCTTTCTTGGAATGTCAAAGAACTATTGTACTTTGTACTGCCTGGCCACTGACAATGAGCAACTACTGCACAAGGGACTCTGCTGCTCACAGTTCTTCAAGGTATGAGAGAGAACTTAGTTCATTTCCAATGTAAGAGAGATTTATTAGAGCAGTCCATCCCTGCTGAATGCAGTAAATGAAAAAGGTGTAATTTTAAGAATGCAGAGAGAGGAGTAACTGACAGCAAGCAGACAATATGTTTGACTGAAACATCCTTCTCATGGCTGCACAATGCTGGACACCTGTTTTTTCGTTAGGCTGAGCAGTACTCAAATGAAAACAGCTTTTGAGGTAAATGTGCAAAGACTTGCACACATACTCAAGGAAGTATATTTAAGCTTTTTTTATGTGTGTGTGTGTGTGTGTGCTTTCTGCATGGTGTTTGTTTGTTTTATAATGAAAAATAGGTCACCAAAAACAAGGTACAGGAAAGAGCAAAGAAATGAAATTTTAGATTTAAGGAACACTGAAGTTGTCCAACACTGTTTGAGATGTGCATGAAAAAGTTTAGTCCTAGAGTATCCTTCTAAAGGCATTCTTTCTTTTCTAATCAAGGTACAGAATGAAAGCAGCAATCCAGTGGCTGGAGGCAACAAATCAGGAAAAAATCAAGTCCAATAGAAATTGTCTCCAATTGTCTGACAAGAAGTACAGACTTAAAACAAAATTTCTGTTGTTTATTAACTACATTTGTCTGTTAAGGCAGCTTTTTTGCATGCATATGTACCACATACAGTGCAAGTGCATGAAAAGTGCCATACTTGCTTTTTTTAAGACAGCTCAACCTGAACTTAACCTGAATTCAAAATATCTCAAAGAACATTGGCTTAATAGTCAGATTTGAATCATTAAGCTTGCCTAATAAATTCTGTGTTATATAGCTCCTTCTATAGTTTCATATCATTTCAGAAATTCCATATACGAAAGAGAGAAAATTAAGAATAAACTAATGGATAACTGAAAAAAACTCCTTATTTTTCCCCTCCTCTTAAGATTACAAGATACCGGTGTATCAGAGGTGCCCGTCCATGGAGGTGTTCAAGGCCAGGTTGAATGGGGCCCTGGGTAGCCTGGTGTAGCATTAAATGGGGAGGTTAGTGGCTCTGCCTGTGGCAAGGTGGTTGGAGACTCATGATCCTTGACGTCCCTTCCAACCTGGGCCGTTCTGTGATTCTGTAAGAAGCAAACCTATATGAAAGACATTAAATGCTGTATTAGTTTCTAGAAAACTGTGGTCCTCTGGTACAAACACAGTGTGACAATACACAGCTTATGCCTCAAGCACCCACACGCAAGAAATTCTCAATCCTTATGCAAATGGCATATAATAAGTTAGCAAGGGAAGGTGAGATTTCTTTGTAAAAACATAACTGTAAACATCTAAAAGTGAGGCATTTAAAATGTCACTGTTTCAGTTTTCAACCCTGCAGTGACATCTCATGGCCCAATGGCAGTGCCAGCTGTGAATACATGTCAAAGAGCAGGGAGAAAACAGGGGAACATGTAGAACATCAGGTAGTGTAGTATATGTAGAACACCACTGACGTGAGATGAAGTAACTTCATTTGCAAATTAAATGCAATACATTTATCCTCCCAAATAAAGCTACTACAATACAAAACCCCTGTTACAAGGCAGTTAAGGCTGTGCATAGACACAGGTCAAGAATGAAAGTTTGCAATTAAAAAAGAGGATTGGTGGGGAGAATGAAAATCATTTCACTGTACCTTGTCCACTTACTTCTAAGGATTAGGGCCAGAGGATCAGCATTAGCTGAAAAGCTGATTCCCACCTTTTCTAACATGAACAAGCTGCCATGCCAACAGTTTGGCTACCTAATTCAAGCAGAGGAAATGATACATGTCTTAGTTTTAGAGGACTGAATCCATCGTGAGTGTCATAACAGGGAGCTTTATATCTGCTTCATTTTTTTTTCAGCAAAAAGTAAAATAAAATTCTATTTTAATAGTTAACACGTTCTCTCCAAACAACTTGTCTAAATGCTCAGACAAAACTGAGTTCTAGGACTGAAACCATTCCAGCCTAACAAATCACTGCATCTGTATATCTTCCACAGCTAAATGCAAGATAAGTTTTTCTTCCATAATTTAATGAAACCTCAACATCCTGTTATAGGTCAGAAGTAAATAAATGTGTAATTGATTTTCTTATGAAGAGTAGCAAAGCTTCTAACTATCTAGGTATCTTGGGAGCCTGCTTTCCTTTTGCTCACATTGCTGCAAACATTATGACTCTTCATAAATAAAAGTAAACCAGGGAGAAAAGAAATAGGTAGGCTTAATTTTTTTTGTTGTTGTTGAGATTAGGTTCTGAGCCCAGTACAATTTTGTCTGATTATTTAGGAAGGAATCAAACTCATACTTAGGTGAAATCTCAACTGCCCATACCTGTGCACTGTCATACCACCCAAGTCCACAGAGGTCAATCTGCTGTAGTACATTTTCACTTTAGAGTCTTGGTCTGAATGTTGGCACACTGACTACAAGAATATAGTTTGGGAAAACAGTTTACTAGCTCATTTGACTAATTCTGAATTCTATTATATGTGTTGAAAAGAGAGTATTTCAAACCAGGATACGTAATAAGTAAATTTTACCTCAGTACAGAAAGGACATCGAGGTGCTGGAGCAGGTCCACAGAAGAGCAACAAGGATTGTGAAGGGCTTAGAGAATATGCCCTATGAAGAGTGACAAAGGTTGTTAAGTACTGGAATAGGTTCCCCAGGGAGGTGGTTGAGTCACCATCCCTGGATGCATTTAAAAAACTCTTGGATGTGGTGCTCAGGGACATGACTGAGTGAAGGGCTGTTAGAGTTAGGGTAACTTTGGTTAGATTGTGGTTGGACTTAATGGTCTTTTCCAACCTGAGCAATTCTATGATTCTATGATTAAAACCTCTACAGCTTCAATTGGGAGGAAATATGCTAATATTTAGTACTATACATTTTGTTTTATCTCTAAACTCTTCAAATGGAAGTAAGTAATTACTGACGCCAAACCTTGCTATAGCCACTTTCAGCATTTACTGAATGTCGTAGGGATTTTAACTGGAGGAGAAAAAAAATATATATCCTTAGAGATACCCCCATCTTTTATAGAAATATATTTTCCTCCTTTGTCAGTCACTAGTTTTAGTAGAAAAGAAAGGAAATTAGAACATCTGGAAGAATGACCTTTGCAACATTCCGAAGAATAGTGGATTTACTGAGCTTTCTTACATAAATAGAGTATTTCCCACTTGACTGCCACATAATGATGAGATCAGACCAAGTTAATATAACATTCAAAATTGCATATCCTTACTTGTATTTTTTTATTTCTGTTACTGCTGATATAACCCATATCAATCCAATTTATTTATTTATTTATTTATAACTCTTTCTTGTGATCAAATCCCCACATCTCTAGTGAAGTAAAGTAACAGTCGTTCAGGAGTACAGCAATAGTTCAGCAGATTCATTCATTCAATTAATCAAAATCTCCAATTCTAACCAAAATCTCTAATAGCTAATCAAAAGTAAGAAAAGATTCAAAGTGACTGTTCAACCCACTGGTAAAAAGCTCATAAGGCTGTGAACAATTTACAGACACTGCCTAATCCAAAAAAGAATAGGAATTAAGTAAAACTAGATGCTGGCAGATTGGCAGCAACCAGAATGGATAAGTACCATGTACTTAAGTTATGGAATACTTTGCACCATGATGTTGTTCAAATTGGCACAAAGGAAGAGAAGAAAAATTGAAAGTAAAATGTATCAGAGGTCATTAAATATAGAGATGTCTCCTTTTAGCTCTAGTAGTCCCTGTTCCTTGAGCTGCTGGAGGATGGGAAAAATCTGGAAGGGTATTACTACACTTCTCCTTTGTTCCTGTACTATTTATACAGCTGCATTTGTGCATTGTCAGACAACACAGTAGCTCAGAGGGAGATTGGTCTGATCAACTGTTGCCATTCATACTTCTGTGGCCAGTTATCCAAATTCTAAAAGTAAAGCGCTATGTAAGTAAAAGCAAGCCATCCAACTCTACAGATGATGTGTAGGTCTGTTGTAGCTTTGTTCAATTTATTCCCTCTGAGAAACAAGAGATTATTAAAAAGCAATTCTAAATTTTAACCAAAAAGTGTAACCACCTATAGTTATACCTACCTAAGGACAAGAGTTCTTATAACAGCTTTTATCCCACATAGACTTCCAGGGATAGGAAAAATAATTTTAAAAGGTTTTTGCTCAGCCTTAGATCTTAGACAGATCTTAGACATTTGTCATCATGAAGAACATGTGGATTCCTCCTAAAACTCAGGCTAAAGAAGATTGCTACAAAGAGACTGAAGTTAAGCTCTCTCCAGCATTAGGATCCACTTTATAAAAGCTCGTGTAGGCAAGTCACTTAAAAAAAGCAGAGCAGAGAGACAATTTCCTGTAATGAACACTGGGGGATTTTGTCCTTAAGTTATAACTTCCAGACTGCTCTGGTTCCAGTTCTAAACTGATCCTTCGACTGTTTCTAAGCAGGAAAAGAAAGAACAGGCAAAAAAAAATGTTCATCTACCAATACTGCTGGGGGTTCTAGTTCTGGTTTTCAGACCACAGTCAGAGCTACCTTCTTGCCTGCCGTGTAAAAAGAACCCCAAAATTTAAGAATTGTCTGAGTCTAGAAGGACATTTTCAGATCCCTGTTTTGTTCATTCAGTCTTCCAAGGTAGACTTACTTCTCTGAAAATGAAACAGATGTCCTCTCGGGTTCAAACTTTAAAACATTCAATGCATAAAGGATGTCATTTGCAAAGCCACTTCCTGGTAAAAAGTTCATAGAGTGATGACAGCCTCACTGGAAATAACATTTCCAGGAAATATTTTTGTGTCATTGACTCCTTCAGACAGAATTCATCCATTTCACATTGAAGAGACAAAACATCTATAACTCAAGAGTCGATATGAATTTTTTTTTCATAGGTCAGAGTAAATAACTTGTAATGACAAGGAAGATAAAATCCACTCCATACTAGATTCTACCTACCTAGTGTTACTTTACCTTTTACTTTATACGGCACAATGGTCCCACAGGACTAAAGGGAGACTCTGGCTACTTACTTCTGGGAAGAATAATAACTAGCTTTTCATTTGAAGTAAGGAGGGTGTTGGGTGTTTTTTTTTCATGCTTGTTTTAGCAACAGCTGGAAAATTAGGGGAAATACATGGTGCACAAATAATTTTTTTTTTCCAGCTGTGTAAACTCTTATGCACATGAACAACTTTATCCTTGAAGACATCAGTGATAGGACTAAAGGGAATGACCTCAAGCTCTGCCAGGGGAGATTCAGGTTGGATGTTAGGAAAAACTTCTTCGAAAGAGTGGTCAGGTGCTGGAATAGGCTGCCCACAGAGGTGGTGGAGTCACTGTCCCTGGAGGTGTTCAAGGAACTTTTAGATGTTGCACTGAGGGACACAGCTTAGTGTGAAACATCGGTAACAGGAGGATGGTTGGACCGGGTGATCTTTTGAAGCCTTGGTAATTCTATGATTCTATGATCATCGGGATTAAGTAAAAATGTAGAATATACAATAAATATCTGCAGCACAAGCAGCTGACTGTTCTTTTCTACTGCACTCTTATGCAGTGCAAGTGGCATTCTTTTAGTGGACATTGTGAGGTCCACCTGCTGCCTATCTACTAACTTGCTAACAAATGTGCAGTTACTCAGTGTGTTTTCATTGCAGGTATTCTGGGCAGTTTCTTTCCTCATTCCTTTACATACATTTGTTCTTCCCACTTATTTGTTCTTCCCACTCAGATCTTACAGTGCAAGGACTTTGATGAACCTAGCAAACAAGATGTGTCAGAAGAATACAAAAAAAAAGGGGTCAAGAAAAATAGTCATACATCTGAAGGGCTCTCATTTAACCGTACTATATGCAAACAAAATTACTGTTTGGGAAGGTCTAGTATAAACTCAGTTAGCAGCTGCCTCAACCACATTACATTCCTGAAGACAGCATGCACAAAACAATTTTTCTTTCTCACTGATCTCACTATTTAGTATTGTGGAGCAAAAGCATTCACACTGTACTTGGAACAGAGCAGCAGAAGCTCACATCACAGCTTTGCTGGTGAAAACACATTATAACTGGAACACCCTTCCAACAGCAGAAGTCAACACTTGTAATATCAAAACCTTCACAGGAGCATGCAGCCTCTATGGGAGGGGCAAAGAAATGGAGGGTTCCAGTGGTTCTAACTTATGCCTTCTTGATAAACAATAGGTTTCAACTGGGTCTTCTACAGGGGCCACCTATATATGATTCAGCAACATCAGATTCTGCTGTGTAAATTCTTTCTGCAATTATGGTTTTATTTATTTAGTTTAATCCACAAATTTCACTTTGAGGCATGCCTGTTTACAGTAGTATAAGGTAACCCCAGGCTATAACCTGACCTCCATGTTCCATGTCTACCCTCCAAGGAGTACCTCATCTTCAGTCATGCCTTAAGTGCATAATATATTCTGGGATACAAAATTCTGATTGTTTAGTTTGGAGAAGAGGAGGCACAGCAGGAGATCTTATCACTCTCTACGGCTACCTGAATGGAGGCTGTGATGAGGTAGGGAAAAGGTGGAGGGCAGGGACAGGGCAAATGCTTAAACTTCCCATCAGTCTGGACACTGGATATTTGATCATGAAAACAAAGTCTAAATCTCTTTAAGTCCAATAAAATATCAACATCAAAATGAACCAAAGTAACTTAAGACACATCTGTATTTGTAAAATCTGTTACAGATGTGTCTAAAGTTCTTTTGGCTGTTTTTTTTAACCATGTAATAACTTCTATCTCCAATCTAATAGTAGATGGACATCTAGTGGTACAATGTAGCTGACTTCTTTTATCAAACAGTTTTGTATATTCAAAGATCTATCAATAGTAATGCTTTCTAGCAGTGCTTTCCAGCATACTAATAATTATAATACTATACGGTCATGTAAAGGTTTCATGTTCAGCTATGTTTTACTTGGCTTCTTAACTTCATAAAGGTACCAATAAGTAAAAATAGAAGGTTTACTTTCTGGTTCTGAAGCTCCCAATCAAGAAAAATTTCCTTTTAAAGTGGAAAGTATTCAGTGGAACAGATAAGGCTTCAGCCCTTAAAATGCAGTACTCAGGCCTATGTTCCAATAATTTGGTGGTTGCTTACAATAAAAATAAGTCAACAGATATTCTACTTAAAATGACAGTTTATACATCAGAGGAACATAAACTCATCCCTTCCACGTACAGGAGATGCACCAGGCCCCTAGTCATCTCTGTGGCACTCCACTGGGCTCTCCCTAGAAGTTCTCTATCTTTCTTGAACTGAGGAGCCCAAAACTGGACACAGTACTTCAGATGTGGCCTCACCAGGGCAGAGTAGAAAGGTTTTTAATGCACCCTAGGATACCATTGGCCTAAAAAGAGAAAAAAGAAAAAAAAGAAAAAAAAAAAAAAAATGGCCTCCAAAATTAGTCAAAGCCTACTACAGAAAGATGTATAAGGATTTCATATCACTGTGCTTGTGAGATTCAACGCTGATGAAACACCAGGGAGAAACACCACATTAAATACATAATAGCTGAAGCAAAACTACCTATTCCTTCTCAGGAAAGATGAGTCATTTGGAGAGGTTTTTGAAATTCAGTCAATGCTCAGCAGTGGCTAAAAAGGCAAGTACAACATTTGGAGTGATTATGGAAAAAAAGAGAATAGTACAGAAAACAGTACATCAGGATACAAAAATCAGTGCCTCATTTACTACTTCAATACTGCACACCACTCTGGTCACACCATCTCAAAGGAAACATAGGGGAAATACAAAATAAAGTCCATAAAGATAAATCAAAAACACTAAGAGGATTCTGTTCAAGGTGAGATTAAATGTATGAAGAGCTATCAAAGAATACCAAGTTGGTAGGAGCCATCGCCAACATGCAAATGTCTATCCCATCAGTGTATGCATGGAAGACGAGGAAGAGGCAGAGAGACAAGGAAGCCAGAAGGAGAGCTGGGGGACAGCAAATCACAGCATTATGAAGATGAAAGAAAAGAGGGATGAAAGCATCTCAAAGAGCAAGGACATATGAGAATTATCTGATTCTGTCTAACCAGCAGCAAAGGAGTATTAAAGGAAAAATGACACCTTAATTCCTTCATGTGATGTTGCTTCTGCAAAAGGACAAGACCCAGAGGGAACAAGATCAAGAAAATAGACACAGCTATGATCTTCTCAGAGCACATTAATGGGAAAGAGAAAAAGAAGTAAAAAAAGACAGTAAGCAGAGATAAAACATCAAAAAGGATATAGCAAGAAAGGGTGTCAGGAGGCCTACAAGGATGTTGGAACAGCAACTGTCACAACAGGGAAATGGAATAAATGTGTGTGGTGGACACTACACTGCAGAAATGGAGTTTTGAGAAGGACTAGCAGGTTTAAATGCATACAAACTGAATGAAACACAATGTTCCTCACTATCTGTACAGCAAGCCCTTGTCAGGTAGCTGGAAGATGACTCCTGAAGAAAGAAATCAGAGAGAGCAGTAAGTGTCACTGGCAATTATCAGATTTTCCTTCTCCCAAGGGATACTTTTAGAAAATATTGCTCCTGCTTAAGGCTGAAAAGAAAGAAGAGCCAATTACAGTATGTGGCTCCAAAATTAAAATAAAACAAAAATGAAACAAACAAAAGGCAACCATCAATACCTATAAAGTCTTAGCTATAGACAAGACATCACTGTCGTACTCTACTTTTTTATACTAAAAACAGCTTCTTATTTAATTTTACAGTGGATGAAAATTAAACACACAGGCTGTTGTAGAACGGCGGGAGAAAAGCAAACGACCACACCTGTCATTGACATATGATCAGCTAATCTCATTTATTCCTTGGCTACGTGTACATTTATAATACGGATAATTAGCTCATACATATTGCAAAAGCGGAGCTCATCATTGGTTCCCAATTACATACCATCCCCAAGTATCTTTGCAACTTGTTGTTATCATCCTGAAAGTAACTCCCTTGCTGAGTTCACAAAACCATGGCTAGTTTCTCACCATCACAGGGCATCCCGTTGTTCTTGCTGTCCTTGCAGGTGGTATGGCTGCTTGCTTGGCTGCACTGTGTTTACAACCCTTCTCAGCTAACCAGCTGTAAATAATACTCTCTACAGAGCTCTGCGCAAATCACAAATGCCGCCCTTACACATACAGGAAAAAATGCACATCTCTTTCAGCATTTATTTCTCTAAGGAAAAAAAAAAGAAAAACGTAAAAAGTCCTCAAAAAATGTATATCCAAGTAGAACCCCAGATTTACTGTGTTAGTAAGGAAAGCAGTGCCAAGACTTGCAGAAAACCGGTGTTTAACAAGATGCTTTAATGACTGCTAGTCACGTAATGCCAAAGCAGATGATTCAAATTGGTTATTTACAAGAAAGCCTCCTGAGCACTAAAACAAGCAGCATAAACTCAGGGGTGCTGGGGGTGGGAAATGGGATTGCTGGGAGCCTTGTGGTACCGCAGAGCTCCCATGCTCTTCTGGTGCCAATGTCAGCCCTTCCCAGTTCCCAAGAAACTTGGGCTTGCTGCAGCTCCCACCTACATGCACCTTGTACCCCACCAGCCCCAGGAGGAGCATCTCAACCAAAATGTTGCTAACGATGGGTTTGAGGTCTTACGACTCTCTGTCTCATCAGTTCGGGGTTAAATGTCTTTTGTCGTCGTTGCAAAGGTACCAGCTCATAATTGATGGTTTCTTGAATCGTCGGTTTGGGGTTTGGGTGCTCAGGGACAGAAAACTCAGAGCATCCAATGGCCTTGAATTCTTACATCAAAGAGCTAAAATACAGGAGAAGGATTTAATTCTGTAGCGAGTACAGAATATTAGCTTTCCTTTGCCTGTCCCACAAAGCAGCATCGTGTCCATGTGTGCAGGGAACAGCCTTCACTTTCTGAAACCAGGCAATGGCCAAAAATTGAGTTATTGTGGAGCCGGCCTGCAGCAAGGGCCCAGCTCCTTCTCACTGCTCCCCATGGATGGGAAGATGGCTCATCCTTGCATGCTGCTCATGGATTTCCTGAGAGGTTTGCTTTTTGGGCTGTATTTTGAGCCATGGATGGTTTCGAAGAGCTGCCTCAGAGATAGCTCTTATCCTTCATCAGCTTGGCTCACAACATGCCTGGCTCCATTTTGCTGCGTGGTGCTGAAGGTTTCACTTCCCTACGTGAGCGAGGCCTGGTCTGGCTTGGCAGGGCACAAAGAAGGCACAGGTAGGACCCTCAGTGTCCCTGCTTAGTCCTGGACACAACCACGGAGGCCAGCCCTCCTCCAAGGCAATCTTCAGGGTGCAGGAACGACGTCTGAAAGGACATACTAGATACTCCTCAGGAGACACTGGCTTATACAAGGATTTGGGACGAGGCAGGAACAACAGAGGAGACCAAATGGGTGCTGAGTGTGAGTGAGTTCCTCACCCGCCGCCGCCCCAGCATGGCAAAGGACCAGTTGGAGCTGTGGTCCTGGCTGTCACCCAAGGAGGAGCACTGCTCCTGGCCTCCAAGCCAGTAGCAGCCAGTGCTCCGCACCATCCTGGCCAGTGCCATCCTGAAGCGCTCCCCAGCAAAGACATAGAGGAAGGGGTTGAGGCAGCTGTGGAGGAAGGCGATGCTCTGGGTGACCTGCAGCCCAATGTCCAGCCCGTTGATGGTCTGGCAACTGTACACTGCCCCGGTGTACATGTTGATGGTCTTGATTTGCAAAACAATGTTGTATGGGCACTGAGAGAGGAGAAAGGCAGTGATGATCATGATGATGATCTTTAATGACTTCTGCTGTTGGCATCTTTTGGCTTGGAGGAGGGTGTGGATGATCAGGGTGTAGTAAATAACCATGACCAGAAGCGGGAGGAAGAAGCCTATAGTGACTTTCAGAGCCAGAACGGCAACTCTGAAGGCCATGCCAACGTTGGGCGGGTACGTCATTTTGCAGACCGTCACAGCACTGATCTGCTTGCTCTGGCTGTACATGATCTCAGGGAGGCACAGGCTGACAGATGCCAGCCAGGCAGCCATGCACACGAGTTTGCTGTGCAGGATCCGCCTTTTCTTGGAAGATTTAGCTTTTGTTGCTTGAACAATGGTGACGTACCTGTCAAAACTGATGCGTGTTAGAAACAAGATGCAGCTGTAGAAGTTGATCTTATACATGCTATTGACGACTTTGCACACTCCTTCCATATTCTGAACTGTTCTACAGAGCTGGCATGCACTAGAACATGCACTGAATTTTAGTTGCACTTGGGAAGTACTTAACAGTCCCTTAACTTCAGTTCCATCAGATGTAAACAGGGTTTCTGTGTACTTTTGTGATGAATTAGCTCTAAACACCTGCAACCCCTCAGAGAAGGCAGCTTCGCCAAAGGATCCCTTTGGCTGAGTTTCTTCTTTTATAAGACAAGGGCTTGTTGAATTCTGGTCCTTACTCCACAGTTTGCAGCGAGGCAGTATTTACTTCTGGCATTGCACTGCACCTGCTTAGCACGGAGCCTCCAACCTTTTGACCTCCCAAAGGCTTTGCAGATCCCATACAGTTTAGGAACTGAGAAGTACGTTCCAATTTATATCGCCTTCCAAGTGATCTCGGTTGCCTTTAATTTCTCAGCATCATTTGGTACCATTTTGGTACCTTATGGGAAAAGACGCAGTTCATTTCATATTCTGTACTGTGCTGTTGGCTCCTGTGAGCACCATCTTAAATCAATTTGTTAGGGAGAGCTCATCTTGCTCCATTTACAAAAAAGAAAATAAAAATAGTTAAGCTTCTGTTTTCTAAACATTTAAGACTCCATGGTGACAAGACAGATCTCAGACTTTCAATTCTGGTTGCATTTCTGATGACTTTGTACATACAGATGTATGGCTGTACTTTCTGTACTGGATGTTTGGTCCTTTCCTTTGTCTCTCGTACCTAAAACGATCAAGACACCAACCAGATGAAACGGACCTACTGTACACATCCAGAAAAGGAAATTTCAAGGACCATCTGATTAGTTAATATGAAAACTACTCTTGGATGCCCTCAGTTTGAGTCTCCTTCCTTGTAAAAAGTACATGAAAATCCCTGCACTTGCAGAAAAGACATCGGTATCAGCGTTAACTGCCAGATCAGTTATTCAGATGTCACTGGTTCCACTGTTAACATCACTTTAAAATGGAAAAAGTGGTTTATTACCTGGCTGGAGACCTACCTACACCATTAACTACTGCATTTCTACAGCAATGACAGCCTCTACTTCTCAGTGTTACCATGTTTTTGTTTACTTATTCACAAGCCATTAAGGAAACTTCATGGGATGATAACCAGCCGACTCATGTACAGCTTTCAAATGGGTGAGTCCAGGGTATTTCCTTAAGAGTCGACCACCAGGAACGAGCTGGGCTACGCGGCCTTCCAGGTGCTAGGGAAGTACTGACAGGACTTCCAGAAACACAAGGAGAGAATCTGCCTTCTTGGCCTTGTTAAATCACCATGGAGCAGAGCGAAAACTGTGGAAGAATGGTTAACAGATTTAAAGTGCCAGTTTCTTAGGTTTCATTTAAAGCACTAGTGGATTTTATTTTTTTTTTTAATATATTCTAGCAAGTCTGTGATGTACTTTCACTGGCTCTGTTTGTACATTGAGATTGTTTAACAATGCTTTCTATGTTCATATACTGTTTACCTTTTTCCATGGAGTCTCCTGGCAAAGAATAAAATATATTTATTTTAAAAAAGCACCCATGTGGCAGTCGGTCCCTCCGCCACAACGTTACACACACACACACAAGATGGAGACTTTTCCATTTTTTAATGATTAAACTTTATTTCAAAAAGCAAGTTTTTGGTGGTGATTTAGGTGCCTTCTTCCCATAGTTGTATTCACCTTCATTTTCTGTGTCAGAAACTTTCCTTTTCCTTGCCCCTCTCCCTTTTCCTAGGGGAGAGAACATAATTTCAATAAAACATCAGAGTTCGGCACGCTGGAAAAAACAGCAGGGACACTGCTACATCTTATCATATCTGCGTGTAAAGTTGAAGTTCATTTACAGCTCAAGCTTCTTCTCAACAGGCAGAAAATACAACAGAACAGTTGATTTTCTCAGTTTTATCTCTCTCTTTTATACTATTTCTGGAGTTACCATTCTCTCTAGCAATCTTTAAGCAATCTAAACTAAAAGGCTGAAATCTCTACATAGTAAGTATTGACATTATGGTAGAAAGAAGGAAATTAATATCATTAAGAAGCTGGAAGAAACTCACACCTTCTCCTGCAGTGCAACTGAATTAGAAATACATGAATGCTATTCCCACTTTTAAGATGATGATGGTGAAGAGATGATGCAAAGATGGAATTGAAGAACTTGAAAAAAAGGCTTGATTTAGAAGGTAATCCTACACTTACCTTTTTTAGCAGCTACTGCTTGACTTCGAATTTTCTCTGTTGGTTCTGTGTTGAAAAATGATGATAAGGGAGGAAGAGAATCCTCCTCGTCACTGTAGAATTCTGTTGTATCTAGAACCACAGAGAATGTTCAGAATAAGATTTGTTCACTGCATATTTTAAATCATCCTTATCGGTTACAGTCCAGATCAATCTCACAGATACACCTTTCTGATACTACAGCTAGGCTAAGCTTTTACCATGTGCCTACTATACAAGCCATGTTCCTCTAAGCATCAGAATCTATTATTTCTTTTCCCCTGCATAAATCTCAATTACATTACTCTTAAGACTACTGCATTTAGTTTCTATTTACGACATAAGACCCCATACATATTCTGTAGAAATTGCTAACGGTAATCAGATCAGTGAATACTATACATTTTTACACATTTCAGATTAGTTATGTTACTGCATAAATATAAGAAAGGGGTAGTTACTCAGCAGGGCCTGCCTCAGATTACAAAGGAACTTGAGAAAAGTCTTATTTGAGTCTAGAAGAATGGAGGCACATAATTGAAACTGCTACCAAACATCAGAAGTTGTGCGACCAGCAGGAGCAGGGAGGTGATGCCCCTGTACTCAGCTCTGGCCAGGCCACATCTTGAACACCATGTTCAGTTTTGGGTCTTTCACTACATGAAAGAATCCAGGCCCTGAAGCACGTCCAGAGAAGGACAACAATGCTGTAAGGAGACTGGGGCACAAATCTTATGGTTGGGAGAACTGGGATTGTACGCTGTAAGTAATACAGAATTGTTTTGAAGTATTTCTACACATCTCTTTAAGGAAGAAAATCAGATGAAATACTTATTGTGGTATATTTCCTTTCTCATTATGTGTTAAAAATACAATTAATGCAAAATTAGTTCTCATTCAAGCTTAATGATGACTGTGTAAGGATATCTCACCAGGCTCCTCTTTCTCTTTCTTCACTTTAGCAATGTTAACTGCTAATGCTGCTGTATTCAGTGCATTATCCCCACCACTCTCAGCTTGTATATCAAATTCTTCATCAAATTCCATTTTTATTACGACATTATCAGCATCATCCTAAAAATATTAGAAAATTGGTCAAAATAAAATTATACCTTTATATTTCAACAATAAACTGCAATACAATTTTTAGAAGAGAATAAATTAAAGTAGACTATTATATTGACAATTTTAATAGTATTGGAAAGGAAAAAAGAAAAAAAAAATCAACGAAAACACTCCAGCAATAAGTAGTCTTAATAGGCTTTCAAATATAAAATAAGTCCAGCATTAATTTCTTTACACAGTGAGTTAGCAAAACAGCATACATACATACAGTACTAATGGGGTCTAGTGGGGTCTAGTCTTTGGATCAGCATTATCAGCACAGAAAAATACAGCAGTTAAATAATGTAACTGTAGCAACAGTTGGTTTACCTTTTCCCTTTTCAGCGGTTTCCTGCTGGCATCACCAAATGGTGATGACATGGTCTCTTCCAACTGAACCTTCTTCATCTTGGGTTTAACAACTTCACTTTTTATTTGTTTGTCAATCATAGCAGCCAGAATGTCATCTCTTTCCTGCGCTTCTACTTTCTAACAAACAACCAGGGGCGGGAGGGAAACATGTTCATTTTCAGTAAAGGCAAAGTGGAACATGGTGCTTTTTCAGTATTTATTAACATGGAGCAGAAGACTGCCCTTAATTGACAGCTGAATTATAACGCACATTTTACTAATGGAAAATCTGTCACTTAATCTTGGTGAGTTCTCCCCTACTTCATGTGGTTAAAAACTACACTTTTTTTCAAGCTCAAACAAATGGAAACTTTTGGACACTTTGGAATATTTTCCTTTCATCAAGTTTCTCTTCCTCACTTGTATCCCCAGGTACTGATAGAACTTTTCAGTCCTTCAGTGTTTAAAGCAAGCAGTGAGCTTTAAGAGTAAGTTTTATAAGGCACTTTTTCCAGTCCTTTCCAGTTTTTTATTACAGAAGTTGAGGTTTCAGCACAGAATACTTCCAATTGCATCTTCACCATGAACATGCAGAGGAATAAACATTTGTATTATCCTGTGTTACTCCAAAAGATTACATCAGCCATTTTCAGGAAACTCTGAAGGTTGAGGCTCAGCAAGTTACCCACCAATACGCCTTTACCTTTTTGCCAGAGATACTAATGAGGCAAGGTAAAAGCCTTTTGTCTAGCACTTCTGGTCTACATGCTTTGTTCCCAGATTTGTGGCTTTAAATTTGATAATGCTTACTGCTTCCCAACTGGTTAGATCACTTAGAATTGCTAGTTCCTACTCCCAGTTCTTTTGTCATTTGAAAACAAATTTGTTCCTGGTAGTTTTTCTTTCACTGACTTGGAAAAAGAACTGTACTGTACAGATGCAAGAGACAGTCCCTGAGGACAACAAATAGGAAGTCAACTACCCAAAACAGATTTCCATCTGGCCCCTATATTTGGAGATCAATCTGGTTGGGTTTTTTGGGTTTTTTTTTCCTTCTTTTCTTCCTTTTTTGTTTGTTTGTTTATTTTGCTTATTTTTGATATATATTTTTAGAAAGATTTGTGAAACATACTTCAAGCTCCTCAACAAATGCTTCTAAGTCTTCTTTCCAGAGATCCGATGCAGATTTCCTTTTAAGGTCATTTAGTTCTCTCTCCTAAAATGTGAAAGTAGCGTAGAAATATAAGTTGATAAGTTACGTGTCAGCTGAATCATCAGTTACAAGTAACTTAGTACAGACTATCTGAACAGAACATTCACAATTGGGCACATCAGTAATTATTAAATCATTTCAGAATAAGCCTCTCACAGCACACCAACCTTTGAATCTCTCTGCTTCATGAGCTCTTCCACTTTCTCTTTTGTGAGTGACCACAGAGACATGTTTAAGATATAGTTAAAATCAGGGCCAGAAGCCGATCCAGAAGCAGAGGAAGCATCATCATTGGCATTTTGTGGCTCCTCCTCTTCCGCTGCCTGGAGTGAAATATTCAGAATTAGACATATGATTAATCTTAGCTCTGTAAATGAACAACAACAGTTCCCCAAAATACCCTGATGGAATACTAAGGTGTTTCCTCATGGATTCAGTAACAAGAAATTTTTACTTGTCTTTTCCAAAAAGCCATGTTCCTGTCAAAGTGCTAGAAAAACCCTGAACGTATGAACTTCTCATTCTCAACCTTTATATTATCTGGTTGTCTTTTTAGAATTATCTATGTGGAATACCACCATTATGCAACAATATTTGTATGAAAATTTGTGTTTGTATGAATGATAGCCGATGAAACGTAGCAATGAGTAATCTTGTTAAAGTGTCGTGTCATAAATTAATCAGACTACTATAAAAACATACATCTTGATAAATGAATATCATTTATAACAACAGCATCAAACGTATCCAGAGATTTCTGATCATCACCTTTTCCTGCGCTTCTTTCCAAGCTTTAACTGGATCGGATTCATAGCCCCTCTGAACCAACATTTGAATCACATCTCTTTTGGATCTATTCTCTACAACACAAACAAACAAACAAAATCAATGCTGTGAAAGTCCATGTCTTACATACAAATGCATTTTACTACATTTAAATCACTTCCAGATTTCCTCCCAGTTCTATTTTAGAGAGTGTTACTCACCTATGGTAATTTCCCCTAGCATCTTCTCTAGAATGAAGCGAGCCTGGTTGTTTAGCTTTGTAGATTCAGCACCCAACATTCCCGCAAGCCATTTCTTACGTAAACTATAATAATGTAATCGCAAATCAAAGAACTCCTTCAAAATGTCTTGAACAGTTTCATACTTATTTAAACATCCCATATGATCAAAAAGCACCTATAAAAGAGATAACATATGGCTTGAAAGAGATTTCATAACTCAAGATTTTTAATCTTTGTGTATGAGTTTATTTCTATTGCTCTCACATGCACACTATATGAAGAATAGCATTTTGAAGACTGACAGCTCAAACCTTCCTCAAGGACTATACAGCACATAGCTAGATAGGTTATATTTTTATTCACAAGTAAACTTAACATAAGATTTATGATTATATCTTCAAGCAAGAAAGCCAGTATATGGAGAGGACACCAACATTCAGTTGAAACGATAATTTTATCTAAATTCACAATAATATTAATAATAATAATAACAACAACAACAACAACAACAATAATAATAATAATAATCGTATAGCAGTTGAAGAGTATTTTTTATAATCTCTAACCTCCAATGTGAAAACTGCCACTTTAAACATCTCAGAAATCCTTCAAGTACAAAGAAATAAATCATTTTTACATCACAGGCAAAATCAGTTCTGCCTGACTTCTGACACGTCCAGTTCAGACGTTTATAGGTGGACTAGTCACGCTGGGCACCCCTTTCTAGTCAGCTGAAAGAAATAAATCCCTCTCTAGGGGAACTGATCTGTCTAAAGTATCTGTTTGGTAGGTGGATGCATAATAGACTCACATAGGTATCTAACTTTTTCACATGTTTACACTAGGACAGATTGCTTCCTACACAAATACAAGCCTTACAGAAAGATTCTAGCAGTAGTCCCTACGCTTATTCAAACCTGTGAAAATTACATTCACCTTGATATGGTGCATTTGCTTTTCAAAAATAATCTACACAATAGATTGAGCAAGGCCATTTTCAACACACGCATGTGTGTATTTTTGCTTTGTGACAATGTTTGAAAGTAGTACCTGCCATAAAAAGACTAGAATTCTAGACAGTTACAGTGAAGATTCAAAATTCAAGGAGCCCAACATGATCAAAAAAGCAAGACTTGCATTATCTCCAAGACAACTGAATTCAAACAGTTCAAAATTACTTTTTGTCAGCAGCAAATACGAAGATGAGATTTGTTCAGTCGTGCCAAATTCGCTACAAAAACATTCAAGTTTACAACAAGCAACTGTACGTATTCTAATAGTCAAACAGAAAAAAAAGTTACCATAGAATTACAAGTAAGACTTGTTTGAAGCTTAAAGACTTTGTGCAATCCAGCAGCTTCTGCCTGTGTCAGTTTTTCTTCTGTCATCTTCACAACAAATTTCACAGTCGTATCAGTGTGGTATTCCTTGTAGTCAGTAATTAATGCTGGAGTTTTTTTAGTTCCATTCAACATAGGTTCCAGAACCTGTTCTTTGTACAACTATTAAGAAGAAGATAGCAAAAAAACAGAAACACTTATTCCAACTTCTTTAAATTCCTAATTCTTTAAACCAAGCTCACAACCAAGCTAAGATTTCAACTTGTGTATCACAGCTGAAACCAGTGATAATTTACAAAATCAATATAACCTGTAAAATGAAAGCTGGGATTAGAAAAAACGTAAGAGCCATTCTACAAGGTCAAGAAAGTCTACTTAAAAAAAGGGTGGGGAAAGTGGGGTGTGGAGTTTGGGGGGAAGGGGATTATGTATTAACTCAGCAGAAGAAGCAGTTGTTCTTTGTAGTATGGACAGTAGATGAGATAGTACAAGTAGAACCCTCTTCTACAAAGGCAAAGAAAAGAATGAAACCATGTTTCTTTCCATGCATATAAAACCATCAGAAGTGGACTAAAATGTTCTCCTGCATGTAGGATAAAACTGTTTAATATAGAGCTTTTTATCTTCACTGTAACTTACCTGGGTCCATGTCCTTACAGGTAGCTCTGTAATTTCTACAGTGTTTCTGTCCACCACAGATATTTCACCACTGACCACATACTGCTTCTGACCAAGTTCCTGAATGGATCCTTTGAAGTTTTTGTAGTTTGGAAGCTGAAATTGTAACAGAAATCAGTGGAATGCTAAGAAACTCTGTAGTATGATAGAGAAGATTTTTTTATTATTATTTTTTTTCCCATGCACCCTACAGTTATCACTTTATACTGTGCTAATCTCAGTGACAGTACCTTCTCCTATTCTTACAGATGTGTTGAAGAGTACAATTTGGATAAGACGTTGGAAATTGCATATTTGGCTGAAGATAAATACTCGCACCCCATATAAGAAATAGCACAACTTTCTACTCTACTCCCATGCAAAATGACTATCTTTAGGACTTGAAACTTCAAAGTCTTACTGTCAACAGAGAACAGAAAGTCCTCTGAAATAACTGGAAATACACAAATTGTACTGTTTCTTTTCTTCAAGATGAGCTTCTCCACATCACTTTCCAACAGTCAAGTAAGGCTCCCATGCAAAATTACAAGGACAGTTCAACCTAGATACTTCAATAATCAAGCATTCATGGAGTTATATGACTACATTTCCTAAGCACAAAATTAGATTTGATTACCAAATGTATAAAACACTTGTGTATAATATTATTTTTACCATGGGATGGGGATCTAAGCCATCCAGCATTCGTCTGATGTTGTTTACAATCTCTCTGGTATCATAGCTTGGAAGTTTGCAAGCCCATCCAGTACCGATTCCTTCAGCTCCGTTTACTAAAACCATAGGAATGATGGGCAGATACCATTCAGGTTCTACACGCTGGTTGTTATCATAACGGAATTTCAGCAAGTTGTCATCCACTGGTGGAAAAAGAAGCCTGGCTAAAGGGCTTTAAAAAAGAAAGAAAATAAAAATCTGTTTAACTGGAGTCCCACTAGTTTCGCGTCTAAGTGCTTTAACCCTCAGTGTGCCCAAATATGACCTATTTTTTTCATGTCTTCTATTCTTTGCCATTCTGAAGCTGAAATTACAGTGTACACACCTCCTGAGAAAACAAAGTTCTTCCCAATGGAATGGCATACTAATAACAGATGATGTCTGCTTCCTTCCCAATTATACATGTATATAACACACTAACAACTGATCACACAGCACACAGACCTAAGTCTACAGCATTTTCAGTCTTCATCTTTATAATTCAGAGTTTAATTCCCTGAAAGCTACATTTTATACAGCAGTTCTATGCAGAGAAAATCTCTGCAGAAAACTCAAGATGAAAAACCACACTTACAAACATAAGGCCAAAATTGATCACTAACAGCTATCAAAACAGACTAATCCTCTCCTATTCCTTTCACATACAAAAATAAAAATAAAATAAAATAAATCCTTTACTGCTGTGAAAGGACTAATTTGATAATAAAGCTTTTCATAAGCTTAATGTAAACCGTTGACAATATGTTTACCTTAGCATAGTGGAAATACAGCGAGGGCTGTCAGCATCCTTTCCACCATGACGCCTGGTACCAAACTGACCAATAGGTTGTAGAAGATTAACATTGTTACTTCCAACAAAGTTCTGAGCCAAGTTGACAATAGTCATCATTAATGCTTGCTGCAAGAAAATACATGTTCACAGAAATAAACATTAGAAGTAACTCTTTCCTAATCAGTCAAGAATGTAGATTTTTAATGTCCAGGAATTCTGTGACTAACCTGACCTCAATTTCCAAGAAGTCAGCTTGAGAAAGGAACATAGCCTCTTACTAGAGCTACTGGCAAAGCATAAAGCTCCCTCTTTTGTAGCCACATTGCCTCCCTGAGTTAAATGTCCTTGTACTCAATGCATGGAAAAACCCAAAGTTTTCTCAGTTTTTTTAAAGCACTTTTCTGGAGTAATTAAAGGGGCAATAAATGATTGCGCCTGCTTTCTCTTGCACAAACTACTACTCACTACATTCAAAGGCAAAGATGAAAGGATGGAAAGAGAATGAACATGGCAACTCACGTTGATATTTCAGATAAACATAAACAAACAAGAGATAGAAGCAACCATTGTTTCAATATTGTATCAGGTACTGGAGAACACTGTACCCTTCTTACCTTAAAAGACTCTATTTTTTGTTCAACACCAAAAATTTCCATTGCACATAGTTACTATGATTGAGAATATGGAATAAGTTTACTATGTACTTATCTACTTACCATTTCTCCATAACCCATTAACTATTTGGTAATACCACCACGCATAAGGAATTGGACATAATGGAAATATATTTTCTTTTTAAAGTATTTACTGCTCGGCTCAAACTCTTTAAAATTAAATCTGTAATTAGTAGACTGAGTTTAAAGATTTGGAATTTTAATACAGTCAATATTGTACACAGGCTACAAATTCTCACAAATTTTCTACTCTTGTACTCACCTCCCCATGGTAATAAGCTGACATTTCAGCAACAGAACCAGCCAGCTGAGCAACCTTTACTTCACGTTTATCATTTCTCTTAAAGCAAGTGAACAAAACCTTGCGCTGCTCTGGTTTTAAACCTAGTAAGAAGAAGATCCCATTTTCAATACATAAAAAAGCATTGGTTTCTAAGAAAAAAAAAAAAAAATCTTGATTTTGCTTTATCTTCATTTCTAAACTCTGGAAAGAAACTTAAACTTTAGAGGGAAAAAATGCATACTGTAATTTTAACAAAATAAATTATTTTCAATTATTTTAAGGTAATAAAAATAATGGTAGAAAGGAATATTTTAACAAAAAGTTGTCCGAAAAATGGAAACTTCACCCTTTAAGCCAGTAGCACACACACACTATTCTAATAAGTATAATTTCATCCTAAATGTACCTCTGCAAGTCAAGAGTTTTTTCTTTCCAGTATAGTGAGCAAAATCTTTTTCCTAAGAATCAACACAAATCCAGCAGTGACAACTGTAATTGTAGCTTACACTTATTTTAAAGCACTCTGAAATTTAACTATTTCTGATAAAACAAAAATACATGCTATTTCTATCCCTTCTAGATCTCTTACAGTTTTAAGAAGCCATTCTCTTTGATCTTATCTTAACGTTTAGGTACACTTGATGTCCCTGTACACTTGAACTACACCATCTTTGTGGAAGAGACCTTGTTCTGATATGCAGAACTTGTCTGCATATCATCCAGTTTGGAAACTGGAGATAAATGCTTTTTCCTTTTTGTCTTATAAAACCTCAAGGTTTTTTTACAGTATCTTAGTAAGCATATTTATACTGACAAAAATACAGGCAGAAATTTCTTTTCATGCTGCCGGCAGACAGCTTTACACATGAAGAACAAACTGTGCAGTCAAAGCTGCTTCTTTTCATACTCACACCATTGCAAAGGAAGAGTTAGTAAATTTGATTTAGAGAACCATAGGATGACTGCATGAAGGATCAATTAGCATTAAAATAGTTTTCGTGCTACATGATGGGAGAAAACATTTCATCCTTTCATTTTTATCTAAATTCAGATACAACTTGAATTGTAATTATTAGAAGCACCTAAAAGACTTGCTTTTTCTGACTGTTTAAGCAGAAGCAAAGGACTTGTAATGTCCGGGGTAGAGTTCTGGTTAAGCTAAAAGGCTACAAAGCATCAGTTTAAACTTCTTCACAGAAGAACTGTCCTAACTCCTCAGCATAGAAATGACAACAACAAAAATACAGAAGTCTTCTAAACTCTACCTAAATATAATGGCTTTCAAACCAAATCACAAGTTTAAAAAAACAATAAAAGAGAATATTCCAACAAATCATCATAAACTGTCAGCTTACCATCAACAAGGGAGGGAATAGATCTTTCATCGTCTGAAGTAGAGAAAAGGATCAACTCCTTGTTAATTAAGTCCTTGTAGGTCAAATCTTTTGTCTCTGTACCATATAAACATTGCTGAAAAAAACCCACAGACATTATTCACTCAATACAAACACCTTGTTACATTTAAATCTCATCCACCAGATTTGTTACTATTGTTTAGGACTCACTTCAGGAAGGTCATGTAGTCGACGCTGTCGACTGTCCTCCATGACGTTTGTTAACCAGTCTTTTTGATCACCAAACTTCTTCTTACTGAACGCCTGAAAAAATTTCAGTTTCATAATATTATAAGCGTAGATATGTTTGTATAAACATATAAACAGATATGTTTGTATAAACATCTGGAAATTGGAGCACAGGAAGTTCCGCACAAATGTGCACAAGAACTTCTTTACAGTGAGGGTGACAGAGCACAGGACCAGGCTGCCCAGGGGGGTTGTGGAGTCTGGAGATATTCAAGACCTGCCTGCACGCCTACCTGTGCGACCTGGTGTAGAGAACTATCTGATCAAGTACTCAGTATTTAAATAGATAAACCAATGCAAGCACCTCAACAGCTACCTCAACACCTACCTGTCTGTGACAAATGGAACACAATGCCCCCGGTAACTAGGGTAAGCAGGAGTTACCCAACAAACAGCCGTTGCCCCGGTAACAGAAAGGATGCAATGGAGGTACCCCTCTGCCCAACTGCATATTAGTGAGATACCACTGACCAACTTGCTGCCTCCCTGCAGACCAACAAGATGCCGCTGGATCCCTGATGGGGACTATCCTTGCTCTGTAAATCATTGCCTAGAATTTTTCTCTTTTCTCGACAACTTTCCCATCTTCCCATCTGTTGCTTAGAACTTGTAATAAATGACTTGGAAAACATTGGCTTTGTTTGCTGCCTTCATCTTTTTCTGGGTGTATATATATGTGTATTGAACCATCTCCTCCAATAATTGGAGTGAGACACAGACCTCTGAAGGCTTCAGCTTAAGCTTTTGTAAAAACACGTCTAAAATCCTACAGTTTTATTCTGTGTCCTTTCCATGTGTCTATATAATTCCTAGACCAATTGAGTGACAAATGACCAGAAGCATTACTAGGAAAATAAGTCCTTAGGAACACTGAAGAATGTGAAATAATATTTTTCTTGTCATGAGACCTGGTAGGGCCTACAATCTTCAACCCCATTATGCTTAAAGTTGAGCTTGGGGCTTGGATTATAGCTTGCAGCAGCAAAAATATGGATGGGAATACAAATGAAGTTTCTCTTAACAGCATTAGGAGTAGTCAGCAGTTCTTTGCTGAGTAATAGATGACTAATTTCATACAGAATTGTCAGGATATCATTTTAGACAATATGAATCAGTCTTAACAGGTTGTTTGGCCTCAGACATAATTTGGAGTGGGGAGGGATCGTTTCCCAGGCCCTCATTTCCACCTTTTTCCCTGCAGGTGGAAGATCGGAAGGGGATTTTTTGAGCCTGCTGTGTGTGTTTGAAGGAGCTGTGTGTGTTCAAGGAAAGACTGGATGTTGTGCTGAGGGACATGGTTTAGTGGGAGCTATTAGTAATAAGTGAACGGTTGGACTGGATGATTGTTTCGGTCTTTTCCAACCTTGGTGATTCTATGATTCTATGAAGCTGAGGTGGTTTGTGTGTTGCTCTTGTGTGACATCTGATGGAGACAACTCAGGGACACCTGCTGTCTTTACCGCTCACCCTGTGTGCAGACCTCCCAGGGCAGGGCAGCTCCTGGGGCAGTGCTGGGCAGGAGCATGGATGTCCCCATGCCATTGCCCCCCATTTGGGCGAGTGGGTACTTCAGTGTTTGCCATGTGTCTGCTGTCAGTTACTGGGAATTGTAAACATAGGGTGGCTGCTTTTCCTCAGACACAGGAGGAAACAGATCGGGGGTATGGACATAAAGATGGAGCGGGCTTGTAGGCAAAGACATCACCAGTCCATCCCCAGGTGTACATGACAGTGCTTTACTGAAGGGAATTTCAGCTTCTGCTCCATTTGAGCTCCATTTGTTGTAGAATGGTGGGAGAAAAGCAAACGACCACACCTGTCATTGACATATGATCAGCTAATCTCATTTATTCCTTGGCTGCGTGTACATTTATAATACGGATAATTAGCTCATACATATTGCAAAAGCGGAGCTCATCATTGGTTCCCAATTACATACCATCCCCAAGTATCTTTGCAACTTGTTGTTATCATCCTGAAAGTTACTCCCTTGCTGAGTTCACAAAACCATGGCTAGTTTCTCACCATCACAGGGCATCCCGTGGTTCTTGCTGTCCTTGCAGGTGGTATGGCTGCTTGCTTGGCTGCACTGTGTTTACGACCCTTTTCAGCTAACCAGCTGTAAATAACACTCTCTACAACAGGCCACTTATTATTTGAAGAAAAGAGCTAATCATCAGTGACTGTTAGTGAAAAATTCTCCCAAGTGACATTTCTGAATCCAATTTAGGTAGATGAGATCTCAGTTTCCATTACTAAGTAAAGGTCTTTGACTTCCTATTTAAATAAGGAATAACATTATGCCTAAGTGGAGAGTATGAAGTACCACACATAGCAAAATGAAGATGATTCATGTTACAGCTAATAGTGATACAGAGTTTTTCTGTATACTTCAGTCTCCTCTTCACCATGTCTGTCACTCCGGATACTTCAGATTTTCATTTGGTTGAGTCTGAAGTAATGACACGCATAAATTCATTTTACACTACATGTTATGCCACTATGGCTGAATGTCAAATTGAGGTAAACTGAAATTCTTTGTTCATTTTCATGGTGTCATTAAGTAAATATTGAACCAGCATATCTTTATTTTAAAAAGTCCTTTAGTATAATCTCGGTCTTTCTTGTGCTCAATTAAGTACAATAAAACAAACTCTGAGAGAAAAAAAGTTATTAGAAGCACAACCAAAAGCAAAGCTATGAAAATTACAAGAATGGCCTCTACATTCCAGAAATAAGAGTTAAGTTGGAGGGAACCAACAAAGACCATCAAGTCCAACTGCCTGATCATCTCAGGGATAACAAAAGTTAAAGCATGTCCAAATGCCTCTTGAGCACTGGCAGGCATGGGGCAACAGTCACCTTTCTCAGCCACCTGTCTGATCATCCTCATGATACAGAAGGATTTCCTAATGCAAGGTGTGACTGTCTCCTGGCACAGCTCTACATTATCAGTTCCCAGGAGCAAAGCTGAGCACCTCCCTCTTCTTCCCCCCTTAGGAAGCTGCAGATAGCAGTGAGGTCACCTTTTGGCCTCCTCCAGACTGGGCAACTCAAGCATCCTTAGCCTCTCTTCACAGCACTGCTACCAGACTTTATTGCCCTCCTCTGGATGCTTTCAAAGACCTTAACATCCTTTTTGTATTGCAAAGCCCTGAACAGCACACAATATTTAAGGCAAGGCTACACCAATGCTAAGTACAGGAGGAGAGTCACCTCTTTGCCAGATGGCTACGTTTAGTGTTCCCCAAAGTACAGTTTACCCCTCTGGCTCATGCAGAGCACACTGCTGGCTCATGCTGATGCTGCTGTCACCAGCACCCTCAGATCCCTTGCTGCTGAGCTGCATTCCAGAGCCACTTATCTCCTACACTTTACCTGTGGCTGGCATTGCTCCATCCCAGGTGCAGAACCCAGCATTTTCTTTTGTTGAACTTCACGCAGTTGATGATTGCTCTGTGCTACAGTCTATCTAGATCCCTCTGCATGGCTCCTTGTCCTTTCAGGGTGTCAGCAGCATCTCCCGGTTTAATGTCACTGGCAAATTTGCTGAGGATGCAAACCCAGTCCTGCATCCAGATCACTGATGAAAGTGTTCAATAGGACTGGTCCCAGAACTGAGCCCTGGAGAACACCACGAGTGATACAACCAACTAAATCACAGGCTGGTGGTGTGGGAGGTGGTGCAGTCACCCTCCCTGGAGGCGTTTAAGACCCGTGTGGATGTGGCACTGAGGGACATGGGCAGTGGGCATGGTGGGGCTGGTTTGGCAGTTGGATGAGGTGATCTTAGAGGGCTTTTCCAACCTTAATGACTTTGCGATTCCATGTTGGAAAGTCACTGCTAGATAACACAACCACGGTACTGCTTTCAAATTAATAACACCCTTGAGGCACAGCTCGGGTCACCTCACGCCGACATCCCTACCACACACCGTCTGCCCCCACAGCCAGTCAGGCCGGCTCTGCCACCTCACAGCCCTAAATTCCCCTTCCGAGCATGAGCAGCGCTTTCCTCCATACCAACAGGGAGCGTGCTCTCGCTCGGTGCGCTTGCGTAGTTCGCCTCCATGGCTGCATGTAGGGCTCCGGTGGGCAGAGCCCTCGGGGATGAGGCGGAGCCGGGCGGGGCCAGGCCGGGAAGCGGGCGGGCAGCGCGCAGCCGGCGGTGGGGGGTAGCAGGAGGGGTTCGGTCATGGATGCCAACGCGTTGGAGTTGGATGCGGTGAAGTTCGCGCAGCTGGCGGTGCAGCGGGACCAGAGCGGGCGCTACCAGGAGGCCGTGTTCTACTACAAGGTGCGGCGGGGGAAGGCCCAGGGGCGGGTGCTTAAGGCGGAAGGCCGAGCGGAAAGTTTGTTCGCCCCCGGAGGAGCGGTGGGGTGAGGGTGGGGCCGGGCTGGGGGGCACTCGGCCTTCATCGGCGTTTGCTGGACGTGTCTGGAGCTCAAGAGGTGTCTGTGGGCACGATGAGGCAGTGTGTGGTGTGTTTCAGCAGTGGTGAAAGGCCTTACTTCAGGAGTGATCTGTATAGGAAAATCACACTTCTCTTGGGTTTCTGTGTGAAAAGGTGGGATCACAGAACAGCTTAGATTGAAAGGGACCTCAAAGATGATCTGTTTCCAACCCCCTGCGATGGGCAGGGCTGCCACCCACTGATCAGGCTGCCAGGGCCCCATCCAACCTGGCCTTCAGTGCCTCCTGATGGGGCACCACAGCTCCTGCGGGCAGCTGTGCCAGCACCTCACTGTGAAAAACTTCCCCCTGACATCTAATCTAAATATCCCCTTCTTTTGGAGAGATTCTTATGTAGGAAGAACATAATGCATTTAACCTATGCTGTTAACGTAGGTTATCTAAGTTTACTACGGGAATTGTGTGTGTACAGAAGTTATAATTAGCAGTAACAATGCTGATAAGGTCTGTGCTTCTCAGCAGCACTTGCATGGTGCCTGTTAGCTGTGCACACTCTGTGACTACACATTTCTGACATATCTGGAAGAACTTACCAGGTGCTCCTCAGAAGAAAAACATTTTTTTGTGTGTGTGCAAATAACCACTCTTCTGCTTTTTCACACAGCATACAGATAATTATTTTCCTATGCTGCACTCAGGTGATACTTCTAAAAGCAGAAAGGCACCCCTCAGGCTAAATGCAACCAGGAAAGTAGTGCAGAAAATGCTTCATAATTTGCACATGTGAAGGCACAAAGCAGTGTGAGTATGGGCAATGCTCTGTACAAGGAAAGCTTTGGATCATAGCCCTGCAGATACAGGTTTTAGTGCTCAGACAGGAGGTTCCTTCAGCACAAGGTCAGGTGTTGATTCTTGTACCAGGCTCTGTGTGAAGGTATCTGACCTGTCACCAACTAATTATTATTCACTTGTGCTTTTAGTAAGCACACAGATGACAAATTGGATTCTGCGAGAATTGGCCTGAGCATAAAGCATGGGAAATGTTATTTCTTGTTGCTGATAGGCAACAAACAGGATGTCTGAATGGATTTGCTGCGTCTGTTTGCTTGTAATGGATCAGAAATACCGGCTCTGAACCACACCTTCATCCTGTGACAGCTGGCATGATGGCACTGCTGCAGATTAGCACATAAGGGTGCCACAGATGTGCGTGCACTCCTGGAGCAAATGTCTGCAATGCATTTTTATCAGAACTAGTTGTATGTTAGACCTTAATGGTACTTAATTGCTACATTTAAATGAAACCGGAGCACTTCATGTGGTGTAATCCTTGAAAGGAGCTTACAAACAGGAGCGGAACTGGCTTTATGCAGGTTGAGAGTGATAGAACAAGGGGTAGTGGGTTTAAACTGAAAGAGGGGAGGTTTAGGTTAGGTGTTAGGAAGAAACTCTTCACTCAGAGGGCAGTGAGGCCCTGGCACAGCTGCTTAGAGGAGCTGTGGTGCCCCATCCCTGGAGGTGCTCAAGGCCAGGTTGATTGAGGCCCTGGGGAGCCTGAGCTGGTGGGTGGCAGCCCTGCCCATGGCAGGGAGTTGGCACTGGGTGGGCTTTGGGGTTCCTTTCAACCCAAATCATTCAGTGGTTCTATGGTTATGGTAATGGTTGTTGACAGGGTGTATTGCAATGCTTGCTTCTGTGAAGCTCAGCAGTAAAATAAGATAAATAAAGCAGGAGAGCCCCTCTGACCTCAGCTCTGTGCTTGCCCTGCACAGAGCCATCTTTCTGAACACCATGGCTGGAGAGCAGCACTGACAGTTATTGTTCTGCTTCCTACATACGTGCCTGCTACTTGACTGCCTCCCTCCCTCACCCACTGCTGCTGGGAAGGAGAGCACTGCTGTGCGAATGTGGGTTGTTGGGTTTTTTTCCCCCGTGCCAGTAACGAGGTCACAGGAAGGTTTTTAATCTTTGTTTTTGAGAGTGATAAATTTCAAGTTTTCCATACGCTTCTGAGACTGTCAGCTCTGGCTGTTGATTTCAACCCTGCCAAACCTTAACATGGCTCTTTAAAATAAATTTTAAAGGGAATATATTACAACTGAGGGCTTTTTTTTTTTTTTTTTTTTTTTTTTTTTTTTTTTTTTTCCTGATAGATTATTGTATTGCAGAAAAAGACTTCATGTGGATCACAGTGATCAAGTTTCAACCCCCTGCTATGTGCAGGATCAACAGCCACCAGACCAGGCTGCCCAGAGCCACATCCAACCTGGCCTTGAATGCCTCCAGGGATGGGGCATCCACAACCTCCTTGGGCAACCTGTTCCAGTGCATAGCCACCTTCTGTGTGAAAAACGTCCTCCTAATATCTAACCTAAATCACTTTGTGTGAGTGGCGCAAATAGAAAACTGTTTCTGAAATAGAACTCCATAATTCTGAATAATTCTATGAATCTCTGGTTTTGTGCATGTGACTGCACATGCAAGCCTAAGATATGGCCTTATGCCCTGTCCCAGGAGGTGCTCAAGACCAGGTTGGATGGGGCCTTGGGAAGCCTGGTCTGGTATTAAATGTAGAGGTTGGTGGCCCTGCCTATGGCAGGGGGATTGGAGCTTCATGATTCTTGAGGTCCCTTCCAACCCAGCCCACTCTGTGATTATATTAAAACTTCTGATGTTCTGCAGTCTTTCAGGTTGTCCTGTGTGGAATTGAACTTAGGAAATTGGATTTCATTTGTAACTTCTCTCTGGCAGGTTCTCTGTGCACCACTGAGCCTTGATGCAGGTGCAGGAGCCGGCTTTCATGCAGTCTCATTGTTGCTATAGCCTTCTGTTCATGGAAAGTAATTTCCAGTCACCAACTGTTAACTTTTGTTTCAAATTCCTTTCCCTGCAGGAAGCCGCACAAGCCTTGATTTATGCTGGCATGGCTGGGTCAAGCTTGGAAAATATTCAGGAAAAAATAAATGAGTATTTGGAGAGAGTTCAAGCTCTCCATTCAGCAGGTGGGTATGGAGCTTTCTAATTAAACCTTTGCGTAGAGTAGGAAGCCTTACAGTGCTGTGAAATATGTATCTGTGATGTTTGCTCTGCTTCTCACGGTTGTTTTTTGTGAGTCACTGTTTTGAATTCTGAAGTGAATCAGTAATGTAGCACAGTGCAGAAGACGTTTCTTAAGGAGTTGGGTGTGCATGTTCTTTCACTTTAGATATTCTTAGGAACTACATCTGCATAATATGAAAGAGATCTTATGTATGTTAGTTGACATATGACATCTTGAGAACATGTCTCAGCCTTGGGGGAAGAGTGTGTGTTTCTTTTTCCTTGTGAAGATGCGTTTGGCAAAGTCTGCCAACAAGAAAGACACTGAGGCCCTGGAACGCGTTCAGAGGAGGGCTACAAAGCTGGTGAGGGGTCTGGAGCACAGGCCTTACAAGGAGCGGCTGAGGGAGCTGGGATTGTTCAGCCTGGAGAAGAGGAGGCTCAGGGGAGACCTTGTAGCTCTCTATAACTTCCTGAAGGGAGGTTGTAGTGAGCTGGGGGTCGGCCTCTTCTCTTGTGTAATCAGTGATAGAACTAGAGGGAATGGCTTTAAGCTGTGCCAGGGGAGATTCAGGCTGGACATTAGGAAGTATTACTTCTCGGAAGGGGTAGTCAGGCATTGGAATGCACTGCCCAGGGAGGTGGTGGAGTCACCGACCATGGGAGTGTTCAAGAAACGTTTGGATGTTGTGTTGATGAATATGATTTAGCTGGGAAGTATTGGTGATGGCTGGACTAGATGATCTTCTAGGTCTTTTCCAATCTTGATAATTCTGTGATTCTGTGAACTACTTGCAGACAAAGAGTAGATGTTTCTCATCTGATAGAACTACTAGTGTTTCACTACTATGGGAAGGATGCTTTTACGTGTCTGCTGCTGTGGAGAGCTAAACACTTCTATTTTTCTTTTAGTTCAGTCTCAGAACACAGACCCTCTGAAGTCAAAACAGCAGTTGGACTTGGAGCGTGCTCACTTCCTAGTTACACAGGCTTTTGATGAAGACGATAAAGGCAACGTGGAAGAAGCTATAGAGCTGTACACGGAAGCGGTGGAGCTCTGTTTGAAAACAGTATGTTAAGCTAGAAGTTAACTTGGTGGAATTACGTGATGGTAAGGAATTCTTCCACTTGCACAAGTGACTGACCCCTAAAAGCTGGCTTAAAAATGGAGTACCTGTATTTCTAAAAACTGTTCTTGGTTCTTTCTTTTTTGTTTGTTTTCCATTGGCTGTTTTTGTAATGTTTCTTCCAGTTGTTACATCATTTAATGCTGTAAATTCACAGGGACTGGTCATTTGTGTGTTTTCGCCGAGCCACATTATACTAAGAAATACAAATATGCTGAAAATTTGTCTTGTTAACTTTTACGCTAGAATGAATGCAGTTTTAAAAGAGAAATCAAAAACTGTTCAAATTGAAGATGACTTGCTAATGTGTCAGCTATTTGATTTTCTGACTATACTAAAGGAAATAATTCTTGGAATTTTTTTTGTGTAGCATTTTCTGAAAGCATAGCAGTCTCCTGCTGCTGAAACTGGTAAAAAATGATTACTCAGTAGCTAACATTAAAGCTATTATGGATGAATTCATTTCACACTGAAGTTTATGGTAGAGTTAAATTGGCCATTGTGTGAATGATGACAAACGTAATTACAGGTACTACTTTTTTCTCTGAAGCCCAGTTGTCATAACTAACTCATTATAGGAAGAGCTCACCATCATAATGTAACTCCACCAAGTCTGTTTTTTTTTCTCCTCTTTCCTTTTTGTAGTGCGAATATATAAGGGTGGTTGGGAGGGAAATAGTAATATTGCTACATTCTAGAGTAAAACCTTTGCTACATACTAGGGTAAAACCTTTGCTCTGAATTCTACCTAACAGTTTCAGGTAGACTTAAAAACCCTAGTAATACAAGGTAACCAGATCAAGAGCTAGTAGAACTGCTCTGGTTTTTGTGCTTCATCTGTTTAATTGAAACTGCTTTTGTTTATTATAATAGCAGTATGCTGATGCAGTGTTGATGACTGCTCTTTCTCCTTCTGTTGTGTTAGTACGTGCACATACTGCTTACAAATATAGAAATTACTCTGAAATTATCTCATTAACAGTTGCTGTTACCTGACCTTTTATTAGACGCAGATACAGCTAACGTTTCTTTTCATATTGACAACACTTTGTTTTTGTGGTTTGTTTTTTTTTTAAATGACTGTAGGCTTTGTCCCTCAAGGGGGTATCAAAAGGTCCCTTCTTCTTCCCAGGATGAAAGATGGAAGGAACTCTGTCTTGAATCACTAATTCTGTCTTGCTTTCTGCTTGCTCTATTAGGCAGAGAGATCTGCTTCTTTCTTACCCTTGAAGCAGTAAGAGAGCAGCTGTGTCTATTCTTGGTATCTGTCTCCTAGATAGGTGTTCTGGTGTATTGCATCCACTGCTTCCCTTCATATGTCTTTCAAAGTCTTTTCTAACAAGGAACTCTGAAGTGTAACTTACTAGCAGATGGAAAAATGGTTGGAGTGTTTGTAGTTTCATTTCCTAGGATGAAAGTAGCTTGCCTTTTGTTTCCTCAAGTCACCTACATGACTCAGGTGAATCAGTCAAGGTACAAAGCTCAAACCTGAAACCTGCTATTGGGTGTGACAAGAGAAGCCAAAGCTCATGTTGTGCTTCCCGGAGATTACTTATCTCCAATAGCTGTAATTCACCTGTAAGGAAGAAAATATAAACTGGTTATATAAGTGAACTGTCGTGACCTACTTCCCAACTGGAAATAGAAGTTAGCACTCCTGTTGTGTTGAGGAATATGATTTAGCTGGGAAGTATTGGTAATGGTTGGACTAGATGATCTTCTAGGTCTTTTCCAACCTTGATAATTCTGTGATTCTGTGATAACAGTTTTGGTGCACAACACCACATGCATATCCATTCATTTCCAAGGAGGATTGGTGGGGGGTGGGGAGAAAAAATAGGTGGTAACTGTAATTTAAAAGCATGGAATTTTCTGAACAGCTTAAGATGTGAATTTTCTTTAGATGTATAGCTTTTTTGTTGTTTATGTGCTTTGAATTGAAGGCTGCAGAAACTTCAGAAGCAGGCCTGCAGTCAAAACTGAAACAACTGGCTCGGCAAGCATTAGATAGGTGAGTATTGCCACTGTTAGCACAGGTAATACTTGTTGATCATCAGTGCACTCTCTGAGTCCTGTCTGTGAATCACTCTAAAAGGGATTTTCTCTCTCTGGGTTTGTTGTCTTTTTCTGAGGTTCCAGATAATGAATGCTTACATAAATTCTGCTGTTACTGGAGTCTTAAAGGTGACTAAAACCTTATGAATTCTGCTGGAAGTGTCTTTTAATTGAATTTAAAATGCTATATTTTAATTGATTGTAGAATAAGGAAATAAAGAAACTCCAGCATTAGTACTGAATGATTTCTGATGCTTATCTTCTATTGATATTGTTCATGATTTGATTTTTCATAGGAAAAATGATATTGGTCAGCTTGAGCATCTGTTCATCCCTTTTAACAAATATGAGAGCATGAACAAGTTAATGAATGACTGACCCATAGCCATATTTTCATTATGATTGTAAACAGAATGCATTTTTATTTCCTTCAGAGCAGAAGCACTGAAAGTATCAACATCAAAGTCATCTCAGAAGGAGAAGTCAACTGCTGCTAAACCAAATCAGCCGGTCAGAACATTCTTTCCTCTGGGACCTGATTTTTCTTTAAATGATAAACCACAGACAATCAGAGCAGTACAAGCTAGTGAATCTCAAGGGCAGAGGTACACTGCAGAAGAGATTGAAGTACTCAGGTGAGCAGAGGCCAAGATTTTATAACATTTTATCATTTGTGTACGCATCCTTTGGGAGTCTTGGACAGTAAATAGTTATACACCTAAGCTTGAGTATAAATGGTGGCTTGGAAAACCACCACTTACAAACTCATTTGTTGCCATTACTCATGCTTTAATAAATTCTTGTATTCTCTATGGTAATGCAATCAGTGGTTTTTATTCACAGAGCATGTTTTCTAGAGCATGTTTAGTAGACAACGTGTAGTTGGCTGCCAGGAGTATTTTTCACAGCCATATTTTTGTATGTTTGTACCTGATTGAGTTCATGAAAGATCTGATTCTCAGGTGCCCAGATATGAAGGTGGTTTTACATATGATACAATTACTATTTCACAGGAAATCAAGGAAGCATAGTATAAAGAAAGAAAGGCACTGTAATCCTTACCTGACAACTTTCTTCCTTCTCCCTCCACAGTAAATAAGATTGTGACAGAGGTGATGTTCAATGCTGTCCAGGATTTGATCTTAAAACATTTAACCTGTTTATTTACTGAAGGGATTTAAATGGACTAAGGATATGCTCCTGAAGATAGAAATGTGTGTGAGTTTGAAAAGTTGGGGACTTTTCAGACTCAGCCTTTGAAGGATGATAGATAAGTTTGTAACTATGTTTTTCTCTTATGACTTGCAGAAAGACTTCAAAAATTAATGGCATTGAATATGTCCCTTTCATGAGCGTTGATCTGAGGGAACGTTTTGCCTTCCCTATGCCATTTTCGTAAGTGCTGTTCAACTACTGATGTTTCTTTGTTGTTATTTTGCATTCTTTCCAATAATCGGTATTGTTTTCTCTTAAAATTGTTTAAGCACATTTTTAAGCATAATTTTGGCTGAGGTACTTAAATACTGCAACCTCATTTCTGCAGTCTGATCTTGGGTCTGTTTAATGTAAGCTGATTCTGCTCTGCAGTGCCTTTACAGTTGTCTCTGCAAGCCTTCAAGAATATTCTGATTTGGCTTTTTGGAGTATGGGGCTGTGCTTGCAACTTGGCTCCATTTCCTGAGTCTGTTGCCTACTGTTTTTTGTGCTCTTTGTCTCAGTTGTCCCACCTGCAAAATGAAGGTGATAGCTATCTCCTCCATTAAGGGCTATTCAGAGAAGAGTTTATGTATTTATGTATTTATGTTTATGTATGAGTAGTGATATAGGTTCCTGTTACTTAGACATAAAAGACAAGTCATCAACTCTGTTCTCTGAATTTGTTTTCCAGCTGTGTAATTGTTCTGTGCACATTTTACACCATCTTTCAGATATATGTTTGACTTGTAATGTCATTAAAAGCTTTTCTATCAAAACTGTTATTTCTGCCCTTTCTCTCTTAATTCTAGTGATAAATGTGGGAAGTTGCCATTATCCCCCAAACAGAAAGCAATGTTTGCCAAGTGGGTGCGGCCGGATGACATAACAAATAACCCTACGATGATTTATACTGTATCAAGTTTCAGCATAAAGCAGGTAAGCTGTTCCTGAAGAGAAGCATGGGCCTAGAGCACATTGCAGGGTATGAGACTTTCCGAAAGAGGATTACTTTTTCAAAAAGAAACCCCTAAATACGAAAGAGCTTTTCATGGCTCTCTTGATGTTAATTTAACGATGGTACCGCCTCAGATTCCATGTGTACTTTAGCCATGAGAATAAGTGCGTTAACAGTGGAAACACCATGTGTTTTGAGAAGAGCTTAAGTGTGAGAAAATGACAAAATAGCTGCATTTACCTCTCATTGCATTCAATAAATGTTTTAACTTAGAGAGCAAGCTATGTTTCCTGCTTTTTTCTTTTTAGTAACTTGGCTTCTCTCCATTAAAATCCTTTCACTATTGAAAGGAATCACTAACTGACAGTTCCTTTCTTTCCCATTCAACCCATTTTTCCTTGGTATCTAAACATTGGTAAACATCTTCATTGTCACCTTTTCTTTACAGACAATAGTGTCAGATTGTTCCTTTGTGGCATCGCTAGCTATCAGTGCTGCATATGAAAGAAGATATAACAAAAAGTTGATTACAAGGTAAATAGCTATTATTTTCTAGGATCATCAGGCTTAATGCAGTTAAACTTCTGCAGTATGTTCTATTTAGATTGCTGTCTGTTATTACTTATTCATGAGTAATATGTAAAAAAAAATATTTAGAGTAGTTTGCTCTACTTTAATCAGTTTTAATTGACGTTCTCTATCGTACATTCGGGCACAGTAAAATTAGTGTTTGTTTTGCTTTTATCTCTCTGGGAATCCTGTGGCTTTACCACTCCTAAAAGTGAAACTACTTTAAATGTGCTTTGAGAAGAGCAAATAGTATAGAAGGCTTTGTTTTTAATAGAAATTTTACTTAGAATGCTTTGTAGGTTTGTTTCTTTGTTTGTTATGCCAGTTTGTACAACAAATAGTTGATATCAAATCTCACTGCAGAATGGTAACGACATTGTCTCATTCCAACTTAAAAAGCATTCTGTGATTAAATTTAGCATGCATTTGGCAGATTGTCTGCCAGGAGCCCATTGCCAGGCAAGCATGTGAATGTTACTTCTAGAATTCTATTTTAACCTGTACTCGCTAGAAGTGAATGTGTATTCTTCATGAGCAGAGAGTTCTGTACCACCACACTCTTAAAACCTTTGACTGTCATTCAGGCTAATGTTGTATTTAAGTAGAAGTTGCATAACTTTGATACATTTAAAAGTAAGACGAATCTGCTTGTGTTTTTTTCATTTAGATAATTTATTGTATTACTCATGGGTTTTGTTACTCCAATTAGGAGAGAACTGCATCAGGAGTAAGGTCTGAAAAAATCTACTTAGATGTCATTGCCGCTATTAATAAATTTGAGTGTATATTATAGAAATCCCACTTTTTCTATTATCAGTGTATGTACAGCAGAGTCACTTATGTCACAGTTTGTGTTGAATTTATTTATTTTTTTAACAGTATCATTTACCCTCAGAACAAGAAAGGAGAACCAGAGTATAATCCATGTGGGAAATACATGGTGAAACTTCATATCAATGGGGTACCTAGAAAGGTAAGTGGTTTGGGGAAAACTTAATACTGTTACTGCTAAAATCATATATTTTAAAAGCTGATGACCAAAGATTTTTCTGTAAAGAGAGGAGATGCCTGAAGACCAATGGTAGAACTTTATAAACTCACAAACATTGTTTTATTAGTGCAGTAAATAAGGGTATGAAATAAAATACTGTAGCAGTCGCTATTGCAGTTCATTCCCATTCTTTATGGGAATTCAAAAATCCAGTTCTTGTGTTCATAGAGTGGCTGTGTTCTACAAAAAGGATCATCCATTCTTGCACAAATAGGATTTGTCATGAAAATGTGCTGACTCAGTAGTGTATTGGTAATAGACTAACGGTGGAGTGAAATATTTGTGCTGGGAAATTATTTCAGACCATGATGGGTACTGCAGTAATAATCTATCATAACGGGAATTCACAGAATTGTAGGGGTTGGACGGGACTTCTAGAGATCATCGAGTCCAACCCCCCTGCCAAAGCAGGTTCCCTACACCATGTCGCACAGGTAGGCGTCCAGGAGGGTCTTAAATATCTCCAGAGAAGGAGACTCCACCACCTCCCTTGGCAGCCTGTTCCAGTGCTCTGTCAAATTATAGTTTATGCAAGAAATGTAAATGTTTTTATCACTGCTACTTTGATAGTTCTTCCTTTCTAGAAAAGAGAAACATAAATTTGGAACTAGGGACTATGAAAGTGACGTGACGTGCATTTTGGTCCTTTATAGATCAATGACTATAATTCCTCTACTGCGTACTGAGCACAACCTATGTTCTTATTCCTGATTAGGCGAAGGATATTGTTAGGCCTTTCTCTATATTTTCTAATATTGACAGCCACACTGAGCTTTTCTAGCTGGTGTTAAATACTTGACAAGCAAGTTGTGTCATAACCTCCATTTCCTAAAGAGCAAACCAAGGCACATGCTCATAGGTTACCCAGTGTGGTGTAAGAGAGAGCTACCAACAGAACTACCACAGGGCAAGCCTCTGATCAATATAGGTGCCCTCATCTGAAAAAGTGGTCAGATCTGCATCTTGGAAGCCCTGTATTAATATGAGTTAGGTTTTGTTACCTTTCTAAGTTATTCCAGAATACTTTATTAGCTAAAATATTTTTTTTAAATTTATTTTGCACAGGTGATCATAGATGACCAATTACCTGTTGATCATAATGGGGAGCTTCTCTGCTCTTATTCTAACAATAAGAATGAATTATGGGTATCGCTAATAGAAAAGGCTTACATGAAGGTCATGGGAGGATATGATTTTCCTGGATCAAATTCTGTAAGTACTAGATTATTTCTAATAAGGAAAAAGTTGGATAATCTCTGTTAAGTGTCTTCATTTCTTTTAGTGAAATGAGAATGAAATGCTTGGGGAGGTAAGCGTTGAATTTCCTCTGTTTTGTTTTAATTTTTCTTCCTATCACAAATATACTTAAGCACAGTTAAGTGCGTCAGACTTCATGGGCAGAGTTAAACTAGCTGTAGGACTGAGATTTATGGTTGGAAAGTATATGTTTTGTATTGACCCTAGATGAAAGTTTGGAGCAAACTCAAATTCTTAGCCTCTGACTTTATCAGTAATGCAGATTTTCTGTTTCTAGCTGTCATTCTATGAACAGCATGATTCTCTTCCCCTTGCTAGGCAGAGGAGCCAGCAAGAAAGGAGCAGGCTGAAATTCTCCATGTTTCTGGAGGGGATGAGTACTTTGATATACGAAAGCTTATCAGATTGTTCCACTCATTTATAAAATGAGTGTGTGTCAGGTTCCTATGGTGTGGTTACTTAATAGGCTGTCATAATGCAGCAGCCAGGTTGTTGACATGGAAACTATTCTTTCAAAGAGTCTGGACTATTTGAGCCCAAATAATCTTCATTCGTTACCTAGAACAGATTTTTTTTTTTTAATTTATTTTTTCATTCAAACTTATTAAATTTAACGTTGTCTTCATTCCATTCTAGTTGATGTCTTTAATTGTATTCTTTGTGGATGTGATGGATAGCTGTCACCTTCAGAAATGTGATTATTGAGATAAATGTGGTCTTGAATAAGGGCAAAATGTGGTATACATTTTTATGTATGTTTATGTTAGTGGAGAGCTGCTTTGTTCTGCAGAACAGTGCTGAAGAAACAGCATAGCTGTTTCACTTGCATTGTCCTCCTCTAACTTGCTGTCTGGAAAAACAGCTTGACGTTTGACATTTAATCTCCGCCCCCTCTGTTCTCCACTATATCACAGCTTCACTGTCTAATCAGGGTTACTTACTGTCTGTGTTGTATTTGAAGTTTGCAAAATTCCCACCCGCCAGTGCTGTTCATGACTCTTCAAGCCCTTACAGTCTCTGCTTTTTCCTTTGAGGAGTTCAGAACAGAAGGGGAGGAAGCAATATTTCAAGGAGATAAAATAAGGAGATAAAAGCCTCTCATTACTGAAAAGCATGACAGTGTCAGCCTTACCAAAATGAATATTAAAAAACTCTGAAATCCTGAGCCTTAGAAGTAAAGCATAAATAATTTGAAATGCGTATAATAATAGCAAGATTCCAAGTAGTTCTTCTGAGACTGTTCTTTAGAATTCTATGAATCAAAGAAATAAACAGAATGCATCATAGAACTGAGCAATTGATCCTTTTCTAATGCTTCCATAGCTCAGAAGTGTCAGTTCTTCATCAGTTCAATTTCCAAGTTCTTATTGTCTTACTCTTGGGTCTTTATATGTAGAGCTACTGTAATAAGTATCTTTGTTTTCTTTCAAGGCACTTTATGGTTATTTGTTATGATTTCTTTTGAATGCTTGTATTTCAGAACATCGACCTCCATGCGCTGACTGGTTGGATACCTGAAAGAATTGCTATGCACTCTGACAATCAAGCTTTTGATAGAGATAGCACTTTCAGAATGCTCTATCAGAGGTAGAAGTTTGTTCTTTCTTAACTAATTAAAATATTTGCTCTATAGTCAGTAATCCAACTACTTACAATCACCACAGATCCCTCAACAGAATCTTGGTACTACTACAAGTTGGGGCTTGTATATCTTCCACATGCTTTCTGGAAGAAGTAGTTAATGTACTGGTGACTTTAATCAAAGTGTAAGATACTGTGCAATTTTTTATTCCCATTGAATGAGGAACATTTAAAAAAATAAAAATATAACCACCCAATTTCTTCATGAAGAAAATAAACTGTAGAGTCAGAAAAGCAGATGAGAACCACTGTACAATTGAAGTCTTTAAAAAGTAGACCTGCTGTCCCTTGCAAGCAGATCAGTATGATATTCCTAATCATATCACAATATCTTGATTATTATTTTCCAGTTGTAAATCTGGAGGAGCAGCAGAAAACCTGTATCAAAACTGTGATCTTGATCTTCAGACCTACTGTAATACAATTCTACTTACAGTGAAAGATACAGCTGTAAAGTAAATGTCAGCTAACAAGTACTTAAATTTCTTTCACAACTGTTCTGTGCAACCAGTTCCTTTTGTATTCCAAGGCAGAAGAAATGGGATATTGTGTTGACTGAAAGACCCCCATTCATGATGGCAGAGTGGGATTATTTCTGTAGTGCTTTCCTCAGTAGTTTAGGAACTCACACTTGATTGTCAACAGCTTCTCAGACAGATGTTCTGACATTGCAGTTTGTAGGTGTGGCTGCAGTTAGAGTGAGATCTAGTCCTTATAGCTTCACTGTTGTTAATCTGTGCTAGACTTACAATCTGTAGTTCAGTGACCCTGTAAACTGTGTAGGGACTTTGAGTGTACTTGAATTTTATCGTGTTCTAGGAAACACACTAGCAGGTCTTCACAACAGTAATTACTGTGAAGCCAACAACTGCAATTCAGAACAATTGCAGAACTCAGCTGTCATTTGGCAGTTCAAACCCTGGTAGGCATAATACTGACTGACATGTAAGCTGGAATGTAAGTACATGCAGAAACCTAGAAGGATTGATATTTATTTATTTATTTCAAGTTTGGGAAGGCCTCTCAAAATCCTGGTGTCAGTAGAGTTAATTTGCTGTATTCAGTCATTTGAGTAAGTATTGATGAAAGCATTTCTGTGTTCAGCTGGAGATCTGTGAGGAGTATTTTTAATAAATGACAATGATTGAATTTTGGACTGACAAATGCTTATTTTTATGCTATAATGACAATCTTTTATATTACGTGCGGCCTGTACTTAAATGCCAGAAGAAAGTAGTCCTGTTTTCTGAAGTGTCTTCAGGTCTGATTTCTGCTTCCAATAAACAACCTGTATTCAAACAAAGTAGGATCATACTAACAGTGTGCAAACATACTATTACAGTATCTGTCAAATGTGAGTTTGCTGCTGTTAAAAATAGCTTAATTAAAATGTTTCCTCTTTCTTGTAAACAGATTTCATAAGGGAGATGTCCTTATCACAACAGCAACAGGTGTGATGTCTGAAGAGGAAGGAGAAAAGTGGGGTTTAGTTCCAACCCATGCCTACGCAGTCTTGGATATAAGAGAACATAAGGTAACAAGTAAAACTGAACATTTTTTTTCAGATACCAGCTTGAAACCTATGTTTAAGATGCGTTGCCACTGACTTTTAGTTTGTTTTGTCTTGAGCTTTATTGGGAAATTCTGTAAAGTTGAATGATGCTGTATTTCATAAAGATGCTGGTCTCTATTCCATGTTCGTGTAAATAGAAAAATAACCTTGATAAGGTGAACGCAGCAGTTTTATTCTGTGGTTTGTTTGTTTTTTTTTCAGGGGCTTAGATTCCTCCAGCTGAAAAATCCATGGAGTCATTTACGTTGGAAGGGACGGTACAGTGAAAATGACACAAGAAGTTGGACCCCAGATCTACAAAAATACTTGAACTTTGATCCAAGAACAGCTCAGAAAATAGACAATGGTAATAAGACATAAAGAGTCACCATATGTTCAAATAATGTAGACCTTGGTGGTTTATCCCTGCAGAAAGGTGGAAAGAAACACTTAAGCACAAAAAACAGGTGGAGTAAGTGAGGAAACCCTTTTGTTTAATGCCACTTCATTTTGACAACAGTGTGCATCCAAGTCCATTAGATTTTACTTCATTTCATTATGAACTTTGTGCAATATGTAAGAAATAGTGGTCCTGGCTTTTGGTAGGTAGGAGAGATTAACTCATCATTTACATAAATTCAGTCAGTAAGGAATTAGTGTATCTGTAGAGTCTAGTAGTTAAAATTTATATAACGTAGCATTAACAGTTTTAAGGAAGTTATTTTTCTGACTGGACTTATCTACTGATTTTATAGTCTAAGCATGTAGCTGTTCTGACTGTATCTTTCTAGTGCTGCAAGACCTGTGAGTGCCAGTATCGGAGACCTGTTTGAGAGTTCATTTCATCAGGAATCTGTCAGTTCGTAGATGATGCTGTTGGTTGGAATAGCAATTAAATGAGCTGTAGAATGTTAAAATAATTACACAAGAATTGTAAAGATGAAGCAGATGCGAGGTGCTAAAGCAAGTCCCATAATGAAGTGCCTTAACCATACACTTCAGGATACTCACATTAATTGAATACTTCACTGTGTTGCTAAAGTGATTTGTTGAACTGGGATAACCTGTCTTATTTTGTTTTTAAATTAGGGAAGAATAAGGCAGCTCAGTATCAATTCGTGATGTCTTTATCGGATAGAACAGAGGTTCTCTCATGCCTTCTGATTAGTGCTTGAGAATGAAAAATGTCTTGACAGCTTCAGGAAGTACCCAGTGTTAGAGATAAGCAGAGATTCTAACTAACTTGTTTTTCTTGGTTTAGCTTGTTTGCTTTGTGGGTTAAGTTTAACTTTAGGAATGTAGGCATTGTAGATGTTACTACTTTGTTTCATATAAATGTGGGGTATCATTTGCCTGAAAAGGGACTCTTGAAAAACGAGTAAATTCAGCGTTTCTGGTAAGCAAACAATAACAGCAGTTCCTCTTTTAGGTATTTTCTGGATTGCCTGGGAGGACCTGTGCCAGTACTATGATGTAATTTATTTGAGTTGGAACCCAGGTCTTTTTAAAGAATCCACATGTATTCACAGGTTGGTCCAAGGAAAAACCTTTTGTGTCAGTACAACGCTCAATGTCTTGATGTTATCTTGTCTCTGTTATCTTCTTTAGCCATCAATTTACGTGATACCTGTTTCTCCTAGTATTCATCTCATTCAATCTTTTTCTAACCCAATTAGAAGACAGGTGCTTCTGTTTTTCTGGAAGTGAGGGTTTATTTGTTTCCCTGCTGCAGTATACCAAGCTTCACCCCTGCTTCCACACGGCTTCTGTATATGTTAGCTCTGCATGAACTCCATCAATAGTACATCTTCTCATTTTGTCTGCAAAGGTTCCTTCCACCTTTGTGTTCAGATTATAAATGTGCTGACATGATGTAGCGAGATGATCTCTGAGATGAACATACACATTCCATCAACTTCTACTCTATATTTTCCTTGTATTCTTAACGATTGTCATACCTCTGTGTAGGCCAGTGCCTGGCACAGTGACAACTGCCATAAACAGTGGTGTAATAAGAGATAAATCGAAGCGTAGTTAATAATGCAGCCATTCACAAATGCTGTTCAGTTTAAGGGGGTGGGGAGAGTCAGTTACACAAATAGCTTTATCCATTTCTGTTCCTGGTGTGTCACACTGTGTTGTTATCTGCACATTCCCCCCCCCCTCCTCTACCCTCCCATGTTTTCTTTGTCTAGACAGTTGCTGAGGCAGGTTTTGTCATAGGGTACATCAAGGTACCAGGCACCTTTCCAAACATTAAGCAGATTAATTTTTATATAAGAGTTTACCTGAATAAAATTCTATAGGGAGGAGGAGCGGGGGAAGCAAGGTTTTGGATATAAAAGCTCATATAAAGCATCCTACAGTTAGAGAAGAATAAGTCTCTTTGTTTTCAAAACTGATCTGATGAAATGTCTGCACTGCTTCTAGTACTTGGGATGCAAAGCAAGGCCCAGTGAAGGATGCCTACAGCCTGGCCAACAACCCGCAGTACAAGCTGGAAGTGCAGTGCCCACAGGGTGGAGCTGTGGTCTGGGTGCTGCTGAGTAGGCACATCACGGATAAGGTGGGAGTTCTCTCCTTGTGCTTTCCATATTCTAAGCTCTGTAGCATCTGTCTGTGATGTAGTGTATAACTGCTTAGGTTTACGTGTTCAATGGTATGTGTGCATGTATGTGTATAAACTCTAAGTTCAGCAGTATGGATACCTGCTTACAAGATGGTTGAGATAGACCCACTTTAAAATTGAGCGAGGGGATTATATTCCACCATAAGAACACCAGAGTAATTCTGACTCCCACGGGCCTGAACTTTTTTTCAGTTAAATTACTGGTAGTTGGTTTAATTCAGACATTTATAAAGGATAAACACAACTATTGGACCATAGCATGTGGTGATCAGAAGAGTGGGAGAACGCGTGTTTGATTTAGATTAAATGTTGGTTATATTCCACAGAAGCTTATAACTCCATCTGTGTTTTTCTAATAGGATGACTTTGCACACAATAGGGAATTTATTACTATGGTTGTATACAAGACTGATGGCAAAAAAGTTTACTATCCAGGTTAGTATCCCATAACTGTCAAAAAAGATGATGCTTAAGAATGAATGGATGCTTGCAGAGAGTTTTGTGGGAAAGAGGGGCACAGTTTGTTTTAGTGCTGCAAAGCTCATTCTTTGAGGTCAGTCTTCTGATGCAGTCATTCAGCCCTTTGACCACCTTAACAGACTGCATGGAAGGAATAAACCAAGCTGTATGTGCTTCAGATCTTCATTCTACTTGATTTTTGGAGCTTAACTGCAGCTGCAAGAAGGCCATGTGTGTTTTATTCCAAAAGAGATAGTAGGTCTGAGATGCAGGAAGTAAAGGTAATGCTCATGTAACAGGTAATAAGAGCTTTTAAAGTTCTTCTGAACTAAGAGTGGAAGTTGTGCTTTTTATTTTTCTCATTTGAGTCTGTTTGATTTTTATTATTATTTTTTCTATTGAAATAGCTGATAATGGTTGTGGGGTTCATCTCTGGCCTTGTTCAGTGTGCTCTGTAGTTTGCCTAAATTCCAAGCTGTCTTTCGGTAGAAAACATCTACTGAGACCTTCCCAAAACACCAGGTTTTGCACCAGCTGATCTTGTTTAAGAACAAGCAGATTCTTTCTGCCCAAGACGTGCTTGTGATGCTGTTAGTCATAGCAGTGCTTATTTTATATGTGTTATACTGAAAGGATTCAGGTCAGCAAACAATACACTTTTGTACACAGGAGGGACGTGTTCTGCTGTGCTTGAAAAGGAGTTTTCCAGCAAGACCATTAAGGAGAGCTGGACAAATTGTTCGTTTTTGTCTTGATAACCAGACTCTTTCATAAACTTTTAATCTCACGAGCTCAAACTCATTTGAAACCTTTTTCCATGGAAATAGATTTGCCAAGCTGCAGTATTATTTTTGCCATCTGTTAAAATGAGATCAGAACGAAACAGGTTAATCCTTTGGCACTGAGACAGGGATTTCCCACTCCTAAGCTTCTTGTTGTTTTATAATAATCCTTTCCCTTCTCCCATGTTGCTGTGTGGAAGAAAACAAAGGATGCGATCTTGGGTCTATTGAAGTAATTGGCTAGTAAATAGTCTCTGCTTCACTAAAATTAACAGAATTCTGGAAATAACCAATTAGAGACCAGATAACAAATTGCATTGTGTAATCGTAATAGAAAAATGTTTGGGATGCTGATAATGAATACTGCATTTGTATTGTGTAGCAATCCTAAGAGAGGGAAAGAGATGAAGATGTTTTTGTTTCTTTAAGACATTAACATACAGCAAATTCTTGTCTACCAACTGCAGCTGCCCTGCCAACAGAGAAGGGAGCTTCTAACAGACTTCTCATAGATTTTTTTTCTTATAGAGGGCTCAAATGTTCCTTATCTTTTTCTTTAAATTTAAACATAATCACAGTAGGACTCCTTTGAACAGAGATGTTGGTAAGAGCTGGACAAGTAGTTCTCTCAAGTCATTTAAGCTGTACTTCCAAGTGCAGAATTTGTCCTGTCATGTGTGATGCACATCTTCAGAAAATGATAGTTGCTCTTATCTGTCCTTGCTTCCTATGAGCAAAGCTTGAGGCTCCTTTCTTCTGAAAGCACTCAAGACTGCTTATAGATTAAACATAGTGCCAACAGTCTGATTTTCTGGGCAGAATTCACTGATTATAAATGGCTGCGGGGTTTCTTTGACTGGCAGAAGTGTTCATTCTTTTCTTTTTCAGCTGATCCTCTTCCATATATTGACGGCATTCGGATCAACAGTCCTCATTATCTGACCAAGATAAAGCTGACCTCTCCAGGGACCCATACATTTACATTAGTGGTGTCTCAGTACGAGAAACAAAACACTATCCATTACACCATCAGGGTATGTACCGTTGGTTTCATAATGAATGTGAATAATATACTGTAACGTGTCCTTTATTTGTAAATGTGATGAGTGAGCACACTTCTGGGTCCATATTGTTACTTTGAGGAGGGAGGCTATGAATGGAGTGGAACCACTGGATGATGTGCTTGATAATGTTCTCCATTGTAGCTGAGATGATATAAGGTATCAGTACAATACAGTGGTGGTGGGGAGCTCCTCTTCTTTTGCCATCAACCACTACTTTTCCTCTGAAATGCCCTCTGATAAGAGGTAGGTAAGACAGAAAGAGTTCTCTGGAGCCCAAGTTCTAAAGCTGCATTTCCTTTGTGGTTATTTTTAAAGCAAGTAAATAGAGCGAGTATCTAAAACATGTTTGTAGGCAGTTCTGTTTTTGTTTCTTTTTCTTTGTTTATTCCCCTCTTAATATGTCTTGAGAAATGCCAGATGAATGTGTGACCAACTCCTGCTTTTACCACACAGGTGTATTCCTTGTGCAAGTTTACCTTTTCCAAGATTCCTACACCTTACACCATTTCCAAACGGGTAAAGTATTTTTTTTTAGTTACTAAGTAATTATTCTGTTGTGGTCTTTCCATGATTGAGATGTACAAGGTTTCTAAATATAATTTTCCACTAATGTCCAGAAATGCCAGCTTCTTAAAAACCAAACTTCCTTAATTAAGGAGGTCAACTTGAGCTTAATCTAAGCATACCTAGTGCAAGACCAACCCTGTGCTTAGGTTGCATATAACTTGCCAAACAGCTGCTTTAAGCATTGTTCGTAACAACAAAAAAGCCTTTGGTAGCTGGTTAACTCTTTATACTAGTAAGGAGAGTGGCATAACTTCTATCATCATGAAAGTCCTATTCAGTATGTAAGCTCTGTCTTCATCATAGAGTGTTACTGATGCAGATACAAAATAAATCCTTTGGTGTTGGCTTTGGAGTAACAGCCTGTGCTCTAATATGTAATGAGTGGGCCGAGTGTTGCTCACTTCTGAGAAAATGCATTATTTTCATCTAAAGTTCTTGGTGTGATGGGACATAGGCAGCAGTGGCAAAGCAAAGGCACCATTACTAAGGCTGTGACAAATGGACTTCTTAATCACAATGGTCACAATACCTTACAGGTCTTAAATTTACTAAGATATCTCAAAGTCTGTAATTACTTTGGTAAGCACTCACACTGTCAAATAGGAATAAGACAGTATGCAGATGGTATATTTCATATAGAGATGCTCCCTGAGAGTAAAGCAGCAGCAGTGGCAAGAGCAAATACTTGCCCAAGTGGTCCAGAGGCCACGTGCTGCTGTTATTATTGTCCTTGAATCCCACCAGCTCAGGAGCACAGTAAGTTGCTAGAGAGATTCCTGGGAACAATGTAACATTGTTCCAGAGAGCACTGTCACTTTTAGCTCTAAAAACTGAGCTTAGTTTGGAAGACTGGTAGAAAAGAAGAGGTAGAAAAGGCCTGGAAATTCACAGCAGCCTCAGGTTGTGTGGTGGGGGAAGAAATCCCCCTTGCTTTCCTGACTTGTCACATTTTGAAAGCTTTGGATACTGAGTAGAGAAACTTATATCACAGGAAAAAATGTTGATCCCTGCTTGCTTGACAGAGAAGGGGGGAAGTAACATACAGGGACTGCCGCTCAGCTATAGCTGTGTGAACGCCTGGCATGTCTTATAACTTTCATTTAATGACTAGCAGGAGGAACTTGCAAACAGATGGCCTGGTTCTTAAAACCTGAGCAACATTCTGTCTCTTGTATTTTCTTGTCCTTTTGGAGTCTGTCCTTGTGGACATCTTTGTCTTTGTAGCACTGCTTCTCAGAGTGCACAGTGGTGAATGGGCAGCGCTGGAGGGAGAAATTTCCCAAGCAAAGGCTACAACACCAGTATTGTTGTACTTCTTGTGCTGTTTTTGTTTCTCATTTAGTGCAACAAAGGTTTGTTGTTTTGTTTTCTGGAGGAAAGGTCAGGAAAAACGGCAACAAAAAAACCTGCACAGTTCAGCAACCCCAGGACAGGTGGGGAGTACAGATCCTTCATTAGATGCAATCTTTAGCAGTCACAAGCAGCTACCTGGTATTTATGAGCTAAACAATATTGCCTTTACAAGGGATCTAAAGCTCTGAGTCAGGTACTTAAACCTTCTGAATCTGGTCACATTCTGACTTTCACTTACCCTTTAAGGATTCTAAGATTACTGTAGTGACAACTGAAGTGAGAGATGCTTCAAGTCTTATATTGTTTATCTATACACAAATTCTCAGGATATAAAATATTTTCTGTATTTTTTCCTTTTTCTTTTTTTTAGGTTAATGGACAATGGAAAGGTCACAGTGCTGGAGGATGTGGAAACTTCAGAGACAGCTACAAAAATAACCCCATCTATCAATTCCAGCTGGACAAGAGTGGGCCGTTACTAATTGAACTGCGTGGACCAAGGTTTGTCATACATGGTTCTCTACACAGTGAGAGTATCATGCACCAAGGATAAGTTGTCAGAGTCCTCCAAGGGATGGGTGAGAAGATCCCAGAAAAGAGAGAGATAAGATATGGGAAGTAGCTATGTTAAGCTTTATATTACAGAATCACAGAATGACCCGGGTTGGAAGGGACCTCAAGGATCATGTAGTTCCAACCCCCCTGCCTGGCAGGGCCACCAAACATACACATTTACTAGATCAGGTTGCCCAGGGCCCTGTCCAACCTGGCCTTGAACACCTCCAAGGATGGGGCATCCACAACCTCCCTGGGCAGCCTGTTCCAGGGCCTAACCACTCTCCTAGTGAAGAACTTCCCCCTAACATCCATCCTAAATCTTGCCTCTTTTAACTTAAAACCATTTCCCCTAGTCCTGCTATATTAAGCAGGTATATCACTATTTCTTTCTAATGTTGCCATCAGTAGTGATTTAAACCTGCATGCTTTCTACTGAGGAAGTCCTTGACAAGGACCCTTGATGAGGGAAGCAGGAGCCTTCTTTTATATTAGTTTTGGAGTGCAGGTGGAGCTACGTATTGTGAAGCAGGGAAGAGGCTACAAAGGACTAATTTTCCTCTTAAAAGTAGTCACAGTCATGATACCTTTTCTTTTGTAGTAGAGCTAATGCGCAGGATGCTAAACACAGGTTCTTAAATAACAGCCTGTGCAGTACTTTCAGCTCTGACAATGCATCTACACTCTAACTGGCAGATCAGGAGGAAGAATTGGATGTCAGTGCCCTATGGAGTGTCTTTCATAGTGAAAGCTTTTTCCCAGAGTTGCCAGTAATACTTATGGGCTCTCAGCTGTTACTGTGGTAAAGAGGACCTTTATTAAATGACTGTTTATCAGCTCTGGAGAGGGCTCAGGAGGGCAAGGATTTGGAGGGGTTTTAAAGAAAGTAGAATATAAAATAGCTCTAATTTAAGATGTGGTTTAAGTGGCATGATCCTCTCAACTCCTTTGCAATACATTTCAGTATGCTTGATGATAACTAATAAGGGTTAAGATGAAGCACTTTCTCACTTCTTGTAGTCCTGTACTAAAGTTATGTAGGTCAGATTCCTTCAGCAAAATTTATCTGCCTCAAGATATCAGTATACAGCACTTCTAAATAGCAACATCTCCTGCCATGCACTCATCACTTGCACAGCTGCACAGTGTCGCCATAAAATGGCAACTCGTCTCTATGTAACTTCTCTATGTACCTTCTCTTTGAGGAAGCTCTCTTGTGAAAGTTTCCTTGAAGGTGCAATTTTTCCACTCCACTGATTTAGCATTTCTTTTTCTGCATTTGTAGATCATACGTGAGTAGTTTGACTGACAGGGGCAGCGGTGCCTGTCACATTTAGGAAGGGAGAGTAGACAAATTGTCCCGGGTTGCAGTGAAACATGAGAACTGTGCTGAGATCACCAACTTGCATGTTCCAATGACAGTGATCAGATCGCAGCCCAAAACCTGTGCTGCTCAGCCCAGGAACATGTCACTGCAAGTTTAACCACTCGGGCTCTGCTTTGGTGCTGAGGCAGAAAGCTAGTAGAGATTTTCCTGTTTTGAAACCAAAATGCATCTTCCTTTGCTCTGTACGTTCATGTCACACAGTAAGGTTCGCTCACATTTCAGTCACAAATATGATGAAACTTAAGGGTATTCCAGCTATACAGTTCTCAAACACTTGCTTTCCTCCTGCTAGCCCCGATTCCCCAAATAATTAAAGTAATGGTCTGTCGTTTGACTTGCAGGCAGTACAGTGTTGGCTTTGAAATTGTCACTGTCTCAACAGTAGGAGATCCTGGTTCCTATGGCTTTCAGAAGAAGAGCAGTGGGGACTACAGGTAAGAAATAGTTGATTCGGTGCAGTCTTCGCTGCTTGAAGAGTTTCAGACCTTGGTTGTAAGACTTCTTTTATAATAGGTGTGGATTTTGCTACCTGGAAGTGGAGAACATCCTGGCTGGAGTCTACAACATTATCCCCACCACGTTCCTGCCTCAACAAGAAGGTCCTTTTTTCTTAGATTTTAATAGCACTTCTCCTCTTAGGGTATCACAGCTTCAGTGAGGAGACAGACGGGATACATGGCGTTTTAAGGATGTACTATTGAACTGCTCTGCAGTCTCAGAAAGGTGAATAACTTACTGCAGATCTGCATAAAATAAGATCTCACTCCAAGTTATAGCCAAGAGCACAGAGTCACCAATTTGGCAATTGATCATGATGGAAAATTAGATGTGGTTTTTGCTGCTATAGTATTGGCGTGAGCACTGTTGAGCAGGCTTGTGAACAAGCTAAAGTGTTACACTCAGACAAACTGGAAGAATGTAATTTGCTGCAGTTTTTCTACACTTCAAATCAAAATCTAATGAGTTCAGAGAAAAACTAACACCAGAATTCTCTTCTCCTAAAGTACAGGGTCGGTGGGTTGAAGATTTTATTCTGAAATGTAAAAATGTAAGAAAAGTATTCTTGTGTATTCTGCTTATTCATTCTCAGGCCCAAATCTGTAGTAAATGCCATTTGTACCGCTGCCTTGAAAGTTTACAGCATTGAAGCACTTCTCGCATTTAAGTGTGAGTTCACTACTGCTGAGCACATATTCCAGACTGCCATTATCCTGTTCAGCTTATCTCAAGTATGTACACAGGAGTAAAAGATAAGAAAGACCCCAGGTTTAGCTACTTCTAAAAAAGCGAAGGATTTACCCTTACTACCTGCACTTTGAGAGCTATTATTTTGTATTACTTTAATATACATCGTAGCACAAGGTAGATACAGCTTCCTTACTGTTTTTAAAGCTACCAGAGAAAGCTCTTTGCCCTTCTTTGTCTGCCAAATTTTCAAGTGAAAAGGTGGCATTTTCAGAGCACTGGTGCCACCTGTTTGTTAGGAAACCAAGTATGTGCTACGGGAGAACTAGAAATACCTGGGGGTAAAATTACTCCCCCAGAAGTCTCTGCCTTCTCCAGATAGTCTGAGCTCCTTTTTACTTCATCTCCACCATCAGGCAGCTGGTTCATAAATGTCAGGCTTACAAAGGACAGTGAGTACACATGCCTTTTTGGACTGCAGCTCTCTTAGAGACCATGTGGGCCTTGTGCTGAGCATGTCACAGTGTGGCTTACCTTCTCTGGCAGCATATCAACATAGGGAACAGCAGGGGCACAAGCTGAGCAAAAACCCATTAGGTTCTTTGTGGCTCTCCTGGGTGCAGTCAGTTGTGCCAAGGACTGTTCCTCCCTACAAAATTTAAACTTCATTTGCTTACGTGTTCCCTGTGTTTTGCTCAGGTTAAACAGAGGTATTTTATCACCTGTGACATCTAAACTTACAAGAGGCAGATGCCAGAACTGCCAACCTTCAGAACTAAACGAAGCTGTTGCCTCTCCCCAGCTGTTGAGATCAAGCTGGTAGGCCACGGTAAAATCAAGTTCCCTTCTGTACCAGGGTTCTGTTCTAGGGGAAGAGTTTCTTCTATTTATTTCTTTAGGCTTTTTTTTTTTTTTTTTTTTTTCCCTCCACAAATCTGGTAAAATAAGTGAAATAAGTGGTGTGAACTGCTCCTTAAATTACAGCACAGCCTCAGGTGAAGACGTCGATTACGTTGTTCTTTCCTTTACCTCATTGCTATAATTACACCATGGCATTTCTTATCTCTAAGGACAGAATATTAGATACTGAGTTAAGATCAGAAAGCAAGACTTCCAGAAAAGAGTACAGGCTTTAGGGAGGGGAACTGAAGGAGCTCACAGCCGCAGCTTAAACTGGAGTGAGGGAACACTGCCCACATCACTTCCAGCATGACAGCTATGACCCTCAGCTCTTAGCCTTTTAAACATGAAAATACAAGACCTCATTACACTTACCAACAAGCAATACTTCACTCTACGAGTGCACAGTATGTGACAACTGAAAACTGTCCAAGCTGCAGAACAAGGCAGCCAAATACCAATGAAAGCTGGTTGTTGTGAGGAGCTTTAAGAGGATTTGCGCTTTCCTTGATTCACTGAGGGAAGATGACAACAAACAGATGATTTTTAATTCTCTGTCATTGGTGCTGAGGGACAACTGGAGAGCCCTCTTCAGAAGTCTTAACATTCTCCATTCTTATACACTGAGAAAGCTTTTCTGTATTTTGGTATGGGGTTTTTGTTTGTTTAAAGTCCTACCTTAAGCCTCCATACAACACCCTGTGTGCTGCTGTTGATAGCTCAGGGTGAGCCACCCCCTCCCAGCACACACATCACTGGTTGTTATGTTGGGAATGTGTGGGATGAGTCCTTCCTAATCAGACCCATCAGTTTTCCAAGGCTTTCTGCAGTGAGTCTGAGTTTCAGTCCTACTTTCCTGATGCAAGTCTTACTGAACTGTCTTCTTGTAATTACACAGTTAGTTGACCGTACAACCTATAAGGTGTCGTACCAATCAGCTGCTTTGAGTTAAATCTATGTACAGAACCATAGAGGTTTTCATCACTTAGGCAAACAAGGACATATTAAATTGTGTGATAATGCCAAAGAGTAGAAGAATTCCTACATTAACTGTTGCTTTATACATTCGTGCTGCTCATAAATACTTTGATACACCAGAGGCTTATTTTTATATCCATGAAGGCAGCTACTATCACGTTACACATCAGGATATATAAAGATTCCAACAGAAAAGGAACTGGAAAAAGCTCGTTGATTTGCCTGTACTCCCCGGTGATGTATGTTCATTTAAGTTTGTCATATTTATAATTACAGCTTTTACAGAATTTAAAATAAAATGAGTTTTCCATTAATTTAATAGACACACGGTTGTGCCCGTTTACTTGTACATCTGAAGTGTGGTTTACCTGCCGAGCATTGGCGCTGCCAAAGGAAGAGTGGTGCAGTGAGATCCTCACACAGACCCTGTATGGACACGCTGCTTCCATACCCTTCCCTACCTCCATAGCGATGGCTTCAAGCTGCTGGGAGCTGAATCCAGCAATCCCAGCACGCACAAGGCATCACACGCAACTTTCTTTGATCCTGCTGAACATAACATCACTCATTACACAGCAGCAGAGGTCTCTGGTCAGAAGCAGCACTGTGAGAGGAATGTTGATAGCAAAAGGTTTAAAAAACAACAACAAAAAAAACCAGAAAAGAGCAATAGATACTGACTGACAAGAATAGATAAGCCTGATACCAAGGTGAGAGACTCTGCGCTGCGGTCTTCAGCTGAAAGTGATATTTAGAGCCTCACCTTGCCTATGGTTTGAGACACACTGAGCTCAAACAGACTCAAAAGGTGGAAAACAAAAAGGTTTACTGTAGTGTGAAGAATTTTACATTAAGTTTGAGAATCAATACACAAGCTGTGGCAAGGACGAAATACAACAGGACTGCAAAAACATAGAATAGAAAATACTTCGGGCAATACTAAAATTCCCATGAAATTAACAATATAAACCGACGTTTTAGATAAAATGGTGCTTTCAGAAATGCTTAGCCACCAAAACTGAAGAGTCCTAGGATTTTTACTACCACTTATAATGACCAGACACTACTACTGCCTAACAGCGGCCGGCAAACATGCCGGTGCCCTTTCTAGTTTTATCAAACAATTCTCTAGGGCATCCTAAACCTCAGTCCCTCTTACAGTTATAAAATCCCACACAGTACAACCTACGGAGAAATTGAAGAACACATTGTCAATCTACACTGGCAGTTCCTTTTCTTCATGCATATTTTAAGGGCGATCCCCTTAATCGTAACTGTCCTGAATACATCTATCATTCCCATTTTGGAGCAATAACACTTTAAAGTGCTGAAAATAATACTTCACTTCTCAGGGGAGGGGAAGGGCAAGGACCAATCAACTCTTCTTGGTCAGTGGAACCACCCTTAAGAGTGCCAGCCAGACTCAGGAAGGGAGCAAAAAAGGGCCCATGGCTGCTGAGTGATACCGTCCTGCTCCTGTCTCTCTTGGGCCAGTTCTTAGAGGCATGACTCATCTTCATCCTTTCTGTGAGCACCAAGGGAAGAGTGAAGGCTTTTAGACCCCCACGTGCAGCTTTCCTGTATACAAAATATTTCTACAGTTTCAGCATAATACAGACAAATACGGATGTTTAAAGAATACGCCACTTATACTCAAGAGATCCAGTGTATCTAAAGAGCGTCTCGATCTACAAAACCAAAGCCAAACTGCTCTCTGCAAACGTCTGGCTTGAATTTCAGACCTCCCCCCGCCATGAATTTGCACGGGAACGTTACTGGTTATTGCTTCAGCCAGGCTGCTACAAAACGAGTTACAAAGTCCGTGACATGGGAGCACAGCTTACCAGCTGATGACTCGTCTGGCCTACAAAGGATTTACTCAATAAAAACTTCAGCCCTCGACATCAATTAGACTTCTTAGTGCAGTTTTAAATTCTTAGAGTAAACGCTTAAGATTTGGCATATATTATTGGCACAATGTTCTTCAAACACTTAGAAGTTCATATATAAATATTTATATTCCCATTAATCAGGACGGGTACAAGGAGGACTCAGCCAATCTGGGCAGCCTTTCTGCCTGCGCATATTCCCTCTTTGATTTTCATGCATTGAATGGAGAGCTGCTTCATCCGGTTATCCAGAGCCAGCCCCTCAGCAGAGCCGCTCCTGTTGCTGCTCCTATTCTTGCTCACTCTGTCGCTTGCTTTGTTCTCAGCCCCTTCCGCCCTGTCCCCTGCAAAGAGAAGATGAGGCTCAATATTAAACCCAGATATCAGAAGGTAACTGTGGGCCCTTCATGGACTGCCCACCCCAAGGAAGCAGCAGCAGCTCAGCAGCCTGTCACACACCTAGGGGAGTTGAGAGGATTTTCCCCACTCCCTTTGTAAAGCTAAACAGCATTGGCCCAGGGTGTATCGAGCTGTTCGTACCTCTTTCAGCTTCACATTCAGGAGATGAAGCCCCACTGCATTCACTTCGGGGGCCAAGGACGGGGAAGATCACTCCAAACTCAGAGAGGGACACAGGGCTGGGCAGATCCAGGGTGCCAGGGCGAGTCGTGGGGGGAAATGGAGTGGGCACCTCACTGGGGCTTGTAGGCCCAGAGCTGAAGCTGGACACTGACTGAGTTTCTGAGTCTTCCTCAGATACAAAGCTGCTGCCGTTGTCATCCTCAAACACTTCAGAGGCCACTGCAATGTTTGAAGATACATTCTCATTAACAAACCTACCCCCTCGTCACCTTTCTGGGTAACAGTTCCTCAGTTCTGCACCTCCTGTCCACTGGCTCCACACTCCTGGCTGATGGTGTTTTATCAAACTCCAAAAGACAGAAACTAAGACTGAAAAGGGTCTTGGTGCAAGCTCCCCACATTGCAACACGTTTATTTTTCCCCATACAGCACTACATAAAGAACAGGAGGGAACAACTGATGCATTTTAATTCACCCCCCCTCCCCTTCAGGATATAATAAACTCCTGCAATAACCAGAAACATAACAAGTTAACTGGTCCCACAACAGCCACTGAAATTCAATCTGCACAATATACAGATTATCTTCATCTCAGCATTTCCTTTCTATTCCGCAGCCCATGAGATATTCCCAGGCAAAGAAATGCTCTGCACTCACTTGAGACAGTGTCCAGCTCTGGTTTGCTGGTAGACAAGTCTTCCACAGAGGTGTTGCTCCCTTCAGCACCCACACCGCATCCCCGGGGCCCCATGGCAGTGGACCGTCTCCTCTCATGAATCTCATCTGAGATCATCTCCAGGTTTTTCAAGGCAGTCTTATACTCTCCCTTCGCCAGGGAGAGTTTTGCCTGCAGGTCATCCACTGTTTTCTTCAGTTGCTAACAAGAAAGACAGATGTTAGAGGTACTTTGACTACAAACAACACGGACACGCAGCATGCGGTTTGTTATGTTCCCCCTTAGCAGGTCCTGCTAAGCTGTCACCCCACCGAAGCCATGGCTGATGGCACAGAACAACACAGCCCACACCCTCCAGCACCGAGCTCAGGGGCAACCAGCTCCCCATTTCTTCCCTCCATTGTAGTGTATTGACACTTCAGACTACAAGAAGCACAGACAGACAAAATGCATCAGCTCAGTCCTCAAAATGAGGAGCAGGGTTCAAACAGGGGTGTGAACTTACTGCACACAAGGAAACACGGCCTCTTATCTTTAAAGTGTGCTTAGCAAATTGCTCATGATAAGAGGGTTGGAACAAAATTGGCTTTGTACAGTCCACAGTTACTCCGATAGCATGTCCCATGTAATTTCAGTATTTACCATAAGGAGTAAAGAGTCTCGGGGCGATGTGAACTCTGCACTTACCTCTAGCTGGACGTAGTACTTTGCCTTGAGTTCAAAATAAGGTCTGTGGAAAAAACAAACAACTGTTTACAGCCATCAGGACTAAATGCAGAGTGCTGGAGCGGGCATTGCTCTCTCAATAGCATTAACAGAGCTACTTTGTGTCTCAGCGTAATCCTGAGAGACCTCTGTAGAGATGACAGAACACCTACAGGCGCTCTCCTCTACTCTTTTTTCTCCTCTAACCCATTTATTTCTCCTGGGTCTTTTGACCTAAATACAAATTGCAACATTCCAGTTGTTGGAGCTGATGATACAACTCCCTCAGGCCTAGATTCTGCAAGATATTGAAATGATGTTCAGCCTACCGCACAGGCATCCTCTCAGCAACCAAGAACAGTTTCCTTCTGCAGCTGCATTTTGGACAAGAACAAGCAGCCTTATGTACATCTCTAGCTTGCAAGCAAGGGCCCAGAAACAAAATTTAAAGCAAAACCAATGCAAAACAATCCTGTAATCATCCAGTCATCAGTCTCACAAGGCGAATCATCCAAACAACTTTCCTTTAGGTCATCCCAGTCTTACTTCAGAACAGTAATGCTTTAAGCATCTTAATCCAGCCTGAAGCATGCAGCAAACACAAATCACTGTTTGCAGGGAAAGCAGCAACACTTCCAGCACATCTGCCAACCCTGGGGGTTTGAGGGGAGGACTCTGGACAACGTGGTCCTGCAATGCCCCAGAGACCATGCTCAAAGACAGTAGATTTAGGTTAGATATAAGGAAAAAGCCTGACACAGTGAGGTTGGTGAGACAATGGCATAGGTTGCCTTGTGATGTGGTTAATCCACATCCCAGGAGACTTTTGAGATGAGGCTGGATCAGGCCCTGGACACCCTGATCTAGCTGTGGTGCCCCTGCTCATGGCAGGGGAGTTGGACTAGATGGCCTTCAGAGGTCCATTTCAACCCTAAGGATTCTAAGATCACATGAATCTATCATTCAACAAGCTGACTGTGTTTTTGCTCAGGCCCTGAGCAGTGCCAGACAAACAGCACAGCTCATTCTACAAAGCCACGCTGCCACACTGTTATAGCAAACATGCCTGCATCTTCCTTGAGAAGTGCTAAACCTTTCCCAAACTGAGCAAACGCCAATCAAAACAGGCTTTTAGTTGACCAATTTCCCGATCAAATCATTTTTAGATGGTGGGATTAAAAGCTAAACACAGCAAGCAGATTGTTTAGGCAAGCTACAGTCTGGAAATATAAGGAAAGGCTGTGGAATAGAAAGAAGATTAAGAACTGGTTGTCAACAGGGCCAACATTTTAAACAGGTTCTGAGAAAAAGCTGCTCTATTTCTCTGCAACTGAGCAGAACTGCTCATCAAATGCACACACGTTTCTCAGTGAAGCTGCTCAGCTGTGCTCCCCGAAGCATTTCTTTCCCCACGAACAGCTCTTGCACAGCTTTGCTAAGGCAGCATTAGGAAGTAAACAAGTCTGATGTACAGCACGCTGCCCTGATGCAGTCTCACACCTTCCACGTTTCTGTCACTTGCTTTGCAGTCTTCCCAACTAAACATAAGAATTTCACAGAGATGCTGCCTATGGAGCTGCAAAAAGCTTTGCTGTGGTGGTTTTGCAGCTTCAGGGTTTTGTTTTGTTGTGTTTTTTCTTCTGTTTAATCCCATATGCCTCGTTCTCAAGTCACTCATTACGAAAGATTTCAGTGCACTAAAACACAACTAAGAATACACCCAGGAAACTTCTCTAGTACAATTTGTGCTGTAAAGGACAACATCTTTTCACAGATTTCCAAAATCCCACAGAATCCCCTGTCCCATGAACAGACTTGACCACTAAACTCATCTCCAAGTGTGAAACCTACTTTGATTTATTGATGGCTCTTTTCAGCTTCTTTTCCAGCTGCTTCATCCTCCCCATGGCGGCATTGTATTTGGCTGCGGTCTCCTTGTGAACCAACTCACTTCTTGTCTTGGTTTGTTCTGCCTCCATGACCTGTAAGAAGGAAAACAGAGGTTGAGGGGCAAGACCCAAGCATCCATTTCTTACCATTTTATTAACAGTATATCTACAATCTCTCAAATTAGGAGGGGGCTGAAGACGAACCAGGGGGATAAGAAGACAGCACGCAGTTCAGCCTGTCCCCTCTATCTGAAGCACCAGCTACCAGAAAGCAGCCCATCCAATGAGACAGCCTTTGTCATAGAACCCATGAAGGCTGGAAAGACCACTTAGATCATCTAGTCCAGCCATCAACCCATCACCACCATACCACACTACTCAGTGTTATATCTATCCTTTCCTTGAGCACCTATAGGGGCAGTGACTCCACCAACTCCCCTATAGCCTGTTTTGCAGAAGACAAGGAAGCTGCCTTTCCTCTTGAAAGAGCCAGCCAGCCTCAAATCGTGACTTCAACATCAAAAAAGGTTTGGGCCATGAACTGGTCCACTACAGTGCAGGTGGGGAGCATTATGCTGAAGATCAGCCCCTAACCAGGGTAGGCAGATGCCTAAGGCACAGCAGTCCCATTGGCTGCCCTGCCAGCATCCTACAGTCATGTTTTCCCAGTAATTCTGCCTACGGTACTTTCATTTTGCAGATTTGAGCTGCCTGAGGCATCAGAAAATCTGTTTTCTCTAATGCACTGGCAGACAGGATTTAGCAAGAGACAGAACTGATTTGTTTAAAGGAATAGAAGTGGTGACACCTCTCCATTGGTCTGACAGTAAGCAGAAAGCAGGCGGTTTTCAGGCATCCCTTGTTTCAACCCTGAAAGTATTCACAGAAAAATGCCATGGGCCAAATCTGCACTACATCCCCATCAGCTGGAAGGTCGGCTGCCAAACTGGAGGCCACAGTTACTCCTCTGCACTCACCACTTGTTATTACACCAAAGTTGCTATCTGTGAACTAAAAGATCTGATTACACATATAATATACTACGACAACCTTCAACTGCTTCACATGTGAATAAGGCATCCACATCTGAAGTTTAAAAAATAAGAAAGAAATCTGATTGATAGCAGACATTCCCCTGAATCCCAGAAACAAGTTATAGCCTCTCATCTTGAAGTCTCAGAAAGCAAGGTTGATGCAAAGACTTTCCCTGGTGAAATATGCCAGCCAAGGCTGGTTTTAGCATGGAACTGACATAAATTAGAATGCGGTCTCCAAGGATTGCACAAAACCTGGTTTGCTCCTTTGTAGTGTGGCAAGGCAACCGCAATTTACAAATGCTGGAAGCTACAGAATAATAGAGCAACTGAAACGTGCTGATTCTTAATTAAATGCCAATCCTTGCCATCCATTCTTGGGGTGAAATCAGCACGGGATCAACCACTTCAGCACTATCAGCACCATGGTCTTCTAACAGGTGAGGTGTTCTGCCTCTCGTGGACTTCACACATCTTTCATATCAAGCACCATAAAAATGCTTCATCCTGCAAGACAGACTTGGGGATGACAGATTGTAAACACCTCAAACTATGTGACAAAATACGGAATTCGCAGCCAGATATCTACGCCCACATTTGTTACCCTTTTTGGAAGGGAAAAAAAGCTGCATACTTAATCTCCCTGGGGAATCAGCATTGGGAGGCAAGCTTCTCCTCCTGCTGTGTGGCTCTTATACGGTCATGCTACCAGCCTGCTCACATTACCCAAGTGCTCTGCCCAAGGGAGTACAGCTCACGGTGTGTTCGCTAGGCTGAAGACATGGACATGATCCTACAGCACCTGGAAGGCTGTTCCACATCAGTATCACCACAGAGAGCTGCCTGCTGTCAGGATGTATTTAAGCCTTTCACCCAGTCAAGAAGAAACAAAAAGGTCATCTGCTTCTTCACGGAAGCAGAACAGCCCCTTAACATAGAATCTGTCTGCCAGGACATGTGGATAGAAACAGCCTAGGTTCTACTCTAGGCAAGTCAGTGAAAACCCTCAGCTTTTAAAAAGGTCTTAGTAGAGGACAGATGAAGTTTGTGTGGGGGAAAAGCATCAAACAAGTTTTTGGTCACACTATCTGAATACGCTTCTTTCCAATGTAAGACACAGTGCTTCTACCAACAAACCTTGCCAAGGCCATCACAGATGCAAGATCATCTCCTCCAAAAAGCCAGAGACAAGAGTGAAGATGACACCTGCTCATAGGTATCAATCACTTCCTCTTTCCTCATCTACCCTCTGTTTCCAACCCAGATGCCATGGAAAGGAGGGTCAGTACAAAATATATATGTCTAGCAAATAGGTCTGCGCAAGAGGCTTTGTCCCCCTCAGCCAAGAAATCTTCATCAGCTGAGGTAAAAGATGGACTTCAGGCAAATTTCAGCAATAGCAGCTGCAAAAGAAATGTTTGTCAGTGAGATTTAACAAACCTGATCATCTGAGCCAGAGAATTACTCTGGACATCTGTTTCTTTCTCTAAAAAATTAAATGGGCGACTCTTCTATAAGAAGAAATAAAAGAGGTAAGACAGATAACGCAACACCAGTAAACCAGAAGGGCAGAATCAATAACACGAGGGATAAAGATAGTAGAGGGAAGAATGTAAACACTGTTTGACTTCCATGGTGAGAGGATGGAGAGATAAGAACAGAGAAAGTTGTGGGTATCCCTGTTGCTTATTCCACAGCTTTCTTCCCCCCTTTTTCTCCAAGTGGTTCTACCTGCAGGAAGTCTCTTTTCTCTCCACATCATGAAAGCTCCCACGCATTTTACACCAACAGATGGTACTTCACGGTATAATAGCAAAAGGAGCTTTGCAAGCCAAATTAAAGCAAGAGGGAGCAAGCCTTCTCCCTCCTTGCTTCCCCCCCCACCCTTTCCTTTTTAAAACGTCTAGTGATCAAGAGCCAAAACATGTCTTCTCCCTGCCAGAATTTTTCAATGGAACATACCTCACAAAAGACTGCAGATTGCTCTGGCAATTAGAAATCAGCAACATCTCACGCAGGATCTTCTTTTCTGCTCCAGTTAGTCTCAAACTTCAGGTAATATTCTGTCAGCTCTTTTCTTTTGGATGCATTTATATCCAAGAATGATCTTTACAGAATTATAAATGCAAAGATCTCTGCCCCTCATCCCTCCTTTCACTGGCCACCTGTGCCACCAACTCCAGGTACCGACAGACAGGGAAGACTCCCACACCCAAAATCCAAATACCGACTGACACCCTGTACTCCCGGTACCTACTCATGCTGGTTGTCTGCTCTGCATATAGACACATCTCCCACATGTTATGCTTCTGACCCATCCTGGAAATGAAGATCTTCAGCAACACTTGCATTTCTAATCAGTTACACAGATGATTTCTCTATTTCAGTGGCTACAAAAGGCTTGTTGACATTATCCTGTTATATCAGTAGTGCTTATTTTCAATGTGACAGTATCTTTTCAAACCATGGAGAAATCAAAAGGCAGTTACACTGTGCAGCCCTCAGCTCCATTTCTTTTCAACCAAGATCTGCAAACAGCATTTCCTAATAGGTACTTTGCAGTTCAAGTCTTCATTCGCATCCATTAGGTTAAGTGGAAAAGCAACCAGGATTTATTTCCATACAAGACTATACAAATAAAGATGTGTCTGATTTGTCCTCTTGCCTATCCCTTTTCCTTATGTTCTCTGCACTGTCTGTCAGCTACCAAGCTGCTTTAGGGCTCGGATTTGTTCCAAATTTTGAATTAATTCAATAGAGTCTGCTACTGCTGCCTAGGAAGGGCAAATAAAAACACTCCGCTCTTGCCTCTCGTTTCTACCAATATAGAAACAAATGAATTAGTAACTCACTTCTGACATTTGGCCCAGAGATGCTGTTTGGCACTTGATTCATTGCTGTACAAGGCACAGTGCAAGATTATGCTCTGTCCAATAGATGTAATTTACAGTTATAGGCAAAAAAAATAAAGGAAAAAAAAAAAGCTAATCCAAAAAAGAGCAGCCCAACGGCTGCAAAAAGCTTCTCCAAGAGTGACTTTCCACATGGAAACAGAGTGCTGGTTGACTGATGGTAGTTTGTGTACCTCAATGAACCCTAAGAACCTCACTAATTGCATGCACTGAAATGAAGAACATATTCACTCCACTTTTAAAGAAGACTGAAACTCAGACAGTATTCCAAACAAACCACTGCCAGGCTTTTCCAGTCAAGACATTTTTGTTTATTGTTGTTTTCTTTACCCTTGTTGGCTCTGGCTCTATCCTCAACATTGCTAAAAGGGTTAATGAAAATCAGGAGGCAAACTTCCATGTACTTCTTTCCAAACATGCAGTATCCTGGAAAGGCAAAGATATGTGCTTTCTGGGATCTGAGTTTACCCAGACTATTTTCAGTACCAGAAAGAGTAGGGTAACACACTGCCTATCCAGTAAGTCCTCAGCTGCTCTACACAAATCAATCTGTGCCTAGGAGATTTTACATCAGAGTAAACACAAAGCTCCTATGTTCTGTTCAGCTGCAACCATCAGAGATGCCACTGTTTCAGTCACTCCTCGGACAAGGAGATCTCTTGCATTCAGTGACAATACATGCAAACACCATCAGCTCCACCAAACATTGTGAGAAGTCCTCTTCTGCTCTAAGTCACCAAGTCTGGAAATCTCAGGCATGCTCGTCTTGGCTGCAGGATGTCTGAGAACAATTAAGGGCTGCAGAAGGACACAGGAATTCCTTAAGGATATCCAAGGAAAGGAGGAATCCATTTAAACCCTGAAAATTGCCAGCATTTCTTCCCTCCTGCCTGCTAGAGGGAGCCAGCTGATTGGCTGCTCTCAATCATCTCAGCAACTCCTTAGAGAAACTCTAAGCAACTCCTTAGAAGCTTCTATTTCTTCCTCATCTATCTACTCTGAGGATAAAAAAAAAAAAATAGCGTATGCATTTCTGGACCTTGCTCACATGAAACAGGGATAACAGCCAAGGAAAAAACAACAGCTGTTGGTGTCTTGGCAAACACACTGCAAAGCTGGGTTCAGAAACGCAGAGGTTACCAGATCTGCAAATACTTAATGACAGGGACAGTAACACCAACTACTCCCCAGCGGATTTCTGTGCGTTTTTTAGTTATTCATGTTTTAGTTTATACCGGGTTTTCCATCTCTCCCCAACACAGCCAACATCCTTTTTGTTCTCTGTTTCATCATCTGGCAGCTGGTTTCAGAATTCAGTCTGAAATAGAGGTTTTCTTATAACCAAGAAGCTTCTGCAACAGAACAAAGCTACTGCATTGAAGACTGCAAGACAACGCCAGCATTGTACGACACGCTCCCCACGCTTGGAATAGCAAGTTCAGCTTCACTGACATATCAGGGGAACTCTGACAGAACAAAGGATTTCAACTTAGATTTTTGGTTCTTTCATGCTAAAAAGAAAGAGAAGAAAACCACAACACCTTTCTGCATTTTTAACAGGTAAGGAAAAAGAGAGAAGGCAAATGACAGGAAAATTCTTGACAGCTGCTAAAAATGAATACTGCCTTTCACTGTTGCTGCATCTTCTCTGTAGACTTAAAAAGACCTTACCAGGAAGGTAAGATCCTTTCTAAATTTGAAAGTAAATTTATAACAGAATTGTGCAAGCTTAAAATGCAACACACGTTTAGTAATTCTACATGCAGATACACTCCAGACAAAAATGCCTTGCTGAAACTAACGTCGTGCTGAAAATAGGAGACACTACATTGGAACACATCCCTGGTACTCCATGGTCAGCTTCAGCAACACATACACTTAGGAATAGCCATCCCCATGCAATTAAGCCATCCCAATGCAATTATTTTTGCATGGCTTTAAATGCTGATATTCCCAGGGATGCTGTTCACCCCTATTAAACTAATGGTGATTTTTTATTATTATTCTTTTTTTTAAGCAAGAGCCACTCCCCTACCTACTAGCAAGGTCAGATAGAAAGCTATAGTTTGTGCCAGTAGGAGCCCATGGCCCAAATCATTTAACCTCAGGCTTGATAATTTTCTGTAGATTCATTTCCTACAGGTCATATGTCTGGACCGATATAAAAAAAAATGTGCTTCACAAACTTGCATCACATCTCAAAGAAGAAAACTGAACATGGAAAAGCATCCCGGTGTTTCTATTACCCTCTGCGTAGCATGGTTGAGCATCTCTTGCCAGGCAGAGTCAAACTGACGTTTGTCATCCTCCAGAAGCCTCTGCTCAGCAAGTGAAATAGTCTCCTTTGCGGCACGCAGCACTTCAGTCGCCCTCTGAAAATCCTGAGTCGCTCTCTGGGCTTCCAGCTGTGCCTAAAAATGGAAATATAAGGATTAGAGACAAAGGATCTACCACGTTAATCCCAAGACTTTAAAAACACCTACTCCAGCATTACTGTTTCCCAACTGTTTGCTTAGAACTGACACATATTTGCTCACTGGGGTAAATACTGCTAAGACATTACCTGTTCCACCCAAACAGGTAATTTGCAAGGAACTGCCTCATGACGTTCACAGTCAAAACTGCAGAGCTGCTGGCCTACAAACAAGCACCCAGCTGAGAGATTAATAACTGATGCAATAGGCTTAATCACTGAGAAACAAAAGAAAAAGAAGAATGCAGTAAACTTGTAGCATGTCACGAATGTGTTGAGAAAGGCACTCCCTCACTTCAGTCAGGGTAGATTTTTATCAGTGCACCATTAATCACACTGAGGAAATGTTTTGGAGTTTCACACTGCTGTAAAGCATACACAGCTTTTCCAAGAAGGTGGCAGCTAGTTTGCTGAGTGTTCCTCTCCAGAGTGGTCCTCACTCTGGACCAAAAAATTAAACCATCGAATCATAGAATGGTTTGGAATGGACCTTTAAGATCATCTAGTTCCAACCCCCATGCTATAGGCAGGGACACCTCCCTCTGAACCACAGAATCACAGAATGACCCGAGTTGGAAGGGACCTCAAGGATCATGTAGTTCCAACCCCCCTGCCTGGCAGGGCCACCAAACATACACCATTAAGAACAAGTTGCCCAGGGCCCTGTCCAACTTGGTCTTGAACACATCCAAGGACGGGGCATCCACAACCTCCCTGGGCAGCCTGTTCCAGGGCCTAACCACTCTCCTAGAGAAGAACTTCCCCCTAACATCCAACCTAAATCTTCCCTCTTTTAACTTAGAACCATTTCCCCGTGTCCTGCTATTGTCAGCCCTTTCCAAGAGTTTACTCCCCTCCTGGGTTTAAGTTCCCTTCAGGTATTGAAAGGCTGCAATGAGGTCACCCCGCAACCTTCTCTACTCCAGACTGAACAAGCCCAACTCCCTCAGCCTGTCCTCATAGGGGAGGTGCTCCAGCCCCCTGATCATCTTTGTGGCCCTCCTATGGACCCTTTCCAAAATCTCCATATCTTTTTTGTACTGAGGGCTCCACACCTGGACACAGTACTCCAGATGGGGCCTCACAAGAGCCGAGTAGAGAGGGACAATCACCTCCCTATCCCTGCTGACCACCCCTCTCCTGATGGAGCCCAGGATCCCATTTGCTTTACCAGTGGCAGACCAGCTTACAGAACACCAGCATCACGCCCTACATGTTTGAAAGAGGAGCCTCTATGATATGCAAACAAAGAATCTCTGTAAACAAGTTATCAGCATTGGTGGTTTCTGGTTTGTTTTTGTTTCACACATTTACAAGCAGTGGGTTAGTTCTGTTCTACACTGAAGTAAAGGCCTTCAAATGTAAGCTTCACATTCAATTAGTTGAGTGCTGAGCTTGGTGAAGACAGTTATCATTTACATTTCAATTATATACTTTTTTAAACCAAGTGGGAATTACCAAGTTTATACCTATGGGAAACATCTCTGACCAGATATCAGTGAGAGAACAAAAAGACTAAACCTTGATATGCCATGATACACAGAGAAAGAAGCTGAGGCTGAAACAGAGGAAAGGACTATTGCATGGAGAATACAAGCTTGAGGAAGATGAATTCATGAACAAAGAAAGAGGTTTCATTGTGAAGAAATGGCGGTCGCTTGGGAAATAGCCAAATTCCCTGTGACAAAAAGGGAAACGAGTAGAACAACACACTTCTCCAAGCTAACAGCAGGCTACACATCCTCAACACCAATTGCATCAAATACCTTCACGTGAGAGACACCACAATTACTTGTAAAAGCAATTGACAAAGCCTTCCTTCCCTCCCTGATCTCATGGCAGGGTGGAGTCGGAGACAAAATTTAAACACAAGTCTCAGAAGGAAATTAAGCTTCCCATTTCTCCTCACAGTGCCCTGAAATAGCAGCAAGCTCTTCTTATGCCCTTCCCCTTACCACACAGAGAGGTATTTTGCCCCACAGCGACCACAGTAAAATATGAGTTATGCGTCAGAGGTCCCTCAGCTATTAGGTGTGGAGGGAAATCCAAGTTGTTACAGTCAGAGGAGGGATTTCCTTCCAACCGAGGTCCTTGCAGCATTTCCTCCTGAAGTGGTTGTTGTTGTTTTCCACAGCCAAGTAATTCCTCCAGTTGCATCCTTTGCTGATTCACCACCTTATCTAAAGCTTTCACTAAGAGACAGAACATTTAAGCTTTCAGTTCCATGCAGCTCTGCACATCCTAAAGCAGAATGGTGCTTTGCGCCAATTAATGTCATCCCAGTTTTGCTAAACCAGCCATACGTGGCATCTCAACACTCCAGTCAGCAGTTGCCTCCTTCTTATAAAATGTAATGGTGTTTTTAAACAACTCTGAGAACACCAGGTTAAAGAATGTATTGTTTAGCCACTAACCTGAACCACGGTACCCACTGAGCACAGAAGATCTTAGAATGAGGCTCAACTAATGAGGCTCAACCAAAGCTTTCAACAGAGGACACAGAAGAAGCCTAAATCTAAGCCCTCAAAATATCCTCAACTGAATACTCTGAAAATTTACAGTAGTTTGAGGTAGGACGTTAAGAAGTGAAATAAAACACGGGATTCCAGGAATAACCTGACCCAAGTGTAACAGAACAGCACTGAGGACACAAGGAAGAAGTGTGCCAAAATAGGGCTGATTTTCACAGCAGATCACCCAGGAGAGAGCCAGGACCCAATGTCTCCCACGCAGCGAGGCTACTGGAGCCCAGTCCCAGCTCAGGCCTCAGCTCTGTGGCTTCCCCACTGCAGGAGAGGGTCTGCCAGCACTAAGAATTCCCAGCAAACACAGGAAAACAGATGGGTGACCCATTCCCAGCTCAGGCAGAACCACACCAAGTCTGCTTTCAAAACTCCAGTAAAAGCAGATCCCAGGGGCATTGGGAAGTACAGTTTTCTCACCGTAACTGCATCAGCACTTGGATGTTTCTGTTGGCACAGATACCCAGGTCAGGGATCAACACATCTAAGCCAGCAAAGACTCAGCTGAACGTCAGGAGCTGAGTTTCTAAATCCCCAAGGAAGATGGCACTTATTGGAAACCTGTGCTACTGGTAGCTCTTTTAATGAAGCCTCTAGAGCACAACTGGCTACGCAGCAAGAAAATTCTTTGTGATAAGAAAACCAGATGCTATGGTTACAGTTCAGCTGGACTTCTAGTTGTTTGGGATCTCCAGTACCTGGATTTGAGGGCACTGAAGAGCCAATGATGGAAATAGGCAGGTCTGTTCTAGTCACCACTATTGCACACCCCAGAACTGCCTGGGTAAATAGAAAGCTCAGACAAAACCAGATACAAACACTTTCAGCTGCATTTGTTGAATGATCATCAACAAGGGCAGTTTGAAAACACTGGGCTGGAAGGCAAAATGTTTTTTACTTAAGCAGAAGAGTTGGTCCAAATAATTTAGCTTCACCTGTCTAGCAGTCTAATTTTAAACAACTTATTGAGAGCCTGGCAAAGAAAAAAGCTAAACGCTAGAGTAAAGAAAGATCCATTAGTCATTAGAGAAACATCAACAGGTCTGTGGTTTGCCGATGTGAAAAAGGATACCCAACTTAAAAGTACTTCAGTTGCAGGATTACTCAATAATTAGCCTTCATTTAGAACTCCCTCCAGCAGGTACAAGCTGTTCTACAACGTTACCAGCTGATTCCTCTCATGCTCTCAGCCTTGAGCCTACAAGTCATTTGGTCTGATTGAAGAGGTCACAGCCACCATCCTTTGCCTTTAAAACTACAGAGGAAAGGAGCTCATGCTTCCATTCAGCTTTCCAACACTGTGACTAAAACCCCCAAAGGGTTCATAATTACAAGCTATTAATGTATTGCTGTAATAAGCTCCCACTGGGGAGTCAGAAGCTGTGTCCTCATGGGAAATTCCCCACCTCTTCTGCATAGAGCCCTGCTCAGCAGGGAGCCACACTCATCAGCAGTTCTTGTTTCAGCTAAAGATAGCTAAAACTCCATCTAACTCACTCCATCTAACTTTGCAGTTTCTGTTGCTGCCCATGTGGTTACACAGAACTGACTGCTATCAACCAGCCTCCAGAGGACCGGATCATAAGTAAAATGTAAACGCATGAGAAAAGCACCACCAAAATGACTGACAGATTTCCTGTTTGAAGGAGTGCTCAGAAAAGAGGAGTTCTTTCACTGCTCTACAGAACAGGTTCACCAGCCTTGTTCAAAATGAGAAGCTATCTCACTGCTTGCTGCCAAGGTCTTGACATCTGCTTTACTTCAGCATTTCTGTGCACAGCCAAAAAAAGATACTATTTTTTTTTAATACAATTATTATGTTCCCTTTATAATCCAACTTATATTTGCTGCTCAGAACAAGACAACCGGCAAATCACATGTTGACCCAAGGCTTTTACACTTAGAGGCTCTTAATGTGAAATCAACACCTCTACCATTCACTGTTCTTTAAAATAACAGTTTAATTGACGCCATTAAAACCTGCTTAGTGCAAAACAGATAATGACTGACTGGCTGCCAGTCATGTTCTTCAGAAGCAATTTTCAGATATTTCCATTCTCACTCTCCTTCTTTTAACAATATCCCTTGGTGAACTGGTGTGTAAATATAACAGTGAGCACGCTTTCAAGTAGAGCAGCACATCCTTGGTGATCATCCTAATCCTGGAGGCTGCCATACTCCGCACAAACCTCCCGCAAGGACAACAGGATCACTCCTCTACCACAACATAGCCTTGTGATATCACACTGTGATACCACAGTGAGCTCAGTAACTCAGAAGTCCACAAGGTAAAGGTGTATGTGCTCACTGCAACAGAGCAAGTGCCACCAAGTGCTGATGGAGCTGCCAGACCATGAGAGGTCACCACTTCCCTCTACTCTGCTTTGGTGTGGTTGAAAACTGAATGCTACATCCAGCTTTGGGGCCTTCAGTTCAAGAGGAACATCAAGACATCGTTCAGTCCAGCAAAGGTCTATCAAAATGGTCAGAGTCTATAAAATACTCCTATAAAAAGTGATGAGGGATGGGATTGGCCTCTTTCCTGCTAGATTAAACTAAGAAGCAATCAAATTAGCTGCCAGCTAAAATTTGAAGGGCAGTTAGAAAGAGTTGAATGAACACTTCTCAATGGCAGTATGAAGTATAATACGAACAACATAAACTGTGGCTTGGAGATTCAGACTGCACAGTGAAATTTTTTCTACCAGAAAGAAGGGAAGCATGACACTCAGTCAGGTTATCCAGGGAGGTTGTAAATCTCAGTCTCTGGAGGTTTTCAAGACTTGGCACAGCCACGGCTGATGTAATCCTGAGATGGTGACAGATCTGCTTGGAGGAGGTTGGATCAGATGGCCTCCAGAGGTCTTGTACAACAGCACTTCTAGCAAATGCTAGAATTTCTTTCCTACAGTTTGTCACATGCACAAAAAAAGAAAGCCAACAACACAAGGAATACATCTACAAAAATTGACACTGATGCTGAATGTTCTCCTAAATTCTCAAGCCCACACATCTTGTTTTTTTTAATAACTGGAATAGCAATGGAGCTGGGGGCCTTTATGTAAGACCACAACTCTCATTCCTCTCTCCCCACAAAAAAAACTCTGAGCCAAACCAGAACTGAGAGTTAGTAAAGACCAAAACCCCTTCTTGTTGTAAGCTATGTACAGATGCTTATAAACAACTTACAAAAGCCTCTGGAGTGACCTCATTTTGGCAGATCTGAGGTATTTTGTGAACTATGTATTAATCTGACTGCATTACTGACAGAAAATGCAGTCTCTCAAAGAGTCTGAAACACCCTTGTATTCTTCAGGCTTTTTCACTGAAAAAGCTATAAAACCTTCCTGGGTTAGAAATTGCTTTTTCAAGAGTAGATCTGAAGAATTTTATTTGGGTGGAGGAAGGCAAGTGCTGAGGGTAGGGAGGAAATGAGACTCACTAAAGCTTTTTGTAGCAAAACCCATTTTCTCCCTGCTGCACAACTAATGAAATGCCTGTGGAATACGATGACCAGATGTCACTTAGTCTCTGCTGTCAATCAGGTATCTTGTTCTTGTGCTGGGCTTTCTGGTCCCACTTACGCATCCACTCCTCTTCTTCCAACAGCTTAAGCTACAGAACTGACCTGACTTCCAGTTCTAGTTGTTTTCCTGGTAAACCTTTAAACTATTAAAAGGCCCGGGAAATCAGAGTAGACCTATAAAGCATGATCTGAGATACCTAACTCTGTGCTAAAGTTAGCTGATATATTTGGCACCCCTAAGACAGTCACAAGCCATATTCCATGAAATTAGAGGCTCAGGACACAACCAGCCACTCACTTATTAGCAGTTCTGTTAGCAGCATACACACAGTTGGTCTCAAAGACAAAATCCTCCCTCCCTTTGGAACTATGGAAGGAAAGAAAAAAGGAAATATCTAAGCATGCAATATCAAGCCTTTTTCAAGAGCTTGTTTCAAGAACTTGGCCTGCCTGGAGTTGCTTAACCTAGTTAACGAGTCTATGGCAGCAGAATAAGCCAAACTGTTCATGCCAATACCATCCAGACACAGTTTTCTTGGGCACATATCACCATCTGCTTGTTAGCTGTGCAAAATTTAAAGCTGCTGCCTTCTGGAAGATGGGATCATAGAACGTGTCCAGGTTTTTATCTCCAATGTAAATCACTCTATTAAGAGAAGGGGGAAAAAAAATCAAAATACAGCAGCCCTTCTCTCAACATTCACCTACACCAGGGGCTTAGGCAATGACTCAGTGAGCCCAGAGTTTACAGACAGTCACTCTGCATGCTCATCTGCACCTGGCAGCAGCCTTCTTTGCTGAAATTAAATATAGAAGCAAGGAATAAACTCCCACCAATGCACACTGCTAGATTTACACAGCCTGCCTTCATGGATTTTGCCAGTCATCCAAGCTAATCCATGCTCAGCAGATACAGGAGATATACAAAGGAGAAACACTGGATCGTTGTCTCACCTAATTGCCACCAAAGAAGTAAATGTTTGTAGAGGTTTCCAGAGAGTTGGCAAAAGACTGGCAGCCTGCTTGTAGTAGCACACCTTGTGCATGCACAGCTCCCAGTATAAGCAAGGAAAAGACAAACAGACAGAAGTTTCACTGGGGCAAGGGGCTGCTCTGGTCTTGTTGTTCCCCCCCCCTCCAGCCTTAGGAAGCATTAAGCAGCCCAGCAACATCCCAGCCTCCATAACAGGGATGATACTGAAAGGTCCAGACTGACCATGGACATCTTCAGCAGAGTACAAGGTGCTTAGAGAACTCCTGAGAGGTTCATGGAATATCCCTAAGGGTCCCATTAAAGATAATTCATCCACTGACCCTTCAAAATTTCTCCTAATATAATTAAATACATCGCCACAGTACATATGAACAACAGGCCTGCTTGGCTTTAGGAGAAAAGTTCTGAATGGTGACCTGGATATATAAAAGGCTAAGACCATTCCTTAAAAGGAAGAAATCTAAGGAGCAGCAGGGACAGGATTTCAATTCCCCTTCACCGTGCTAAAATCCTCTTGTAAGAACAAACCCTCAGCACCTTCTCTAACTGAAAAACAAGCACGAGAAGCAGACACAGCTGAAGAAGATAGATATTACTTCCAAACCTTCCAGTGACATTTGTCTACTAACATAAGGACTACAAGTTGGCTGCAATTAAAAGAGATGTTTCTTACTTAAACTGGGAAAATACAGAGCCACTAGGCTCTAGAGACAGTATTTTTCAAACTCATACTGGTTTACTACAAGTCCTAATGAAACACATCCAGAAGACTGTAACCAATAACCATATTTGATTTGTTCTGGCAGCAACTCCTAGCATAAGCATTTATGATTTCATAATGAACTCTACCTATTTAAGCCACTGTATGTAATAAAGATTGGGGCAATTGAACAACTTCCCAAAGCTACAATACTTGTGCTGCCTGCAAGTCAACAGTCAACATGCAAAACTGGTATGAAGGATAACAACCTGACCTCACATTATCCATCTCAAATGCCGGCTACTATTTTTAACAGATGAGCGTGTCTGTGGCTTGAAACAGCCATCAATAATGGCCATAGGAGACTGACAGGGAAGAAGGGGAGAGAAAACAAAGCAGGGGCGTCTTTCCTTTAAATTAACAGCAGGTATCTGACACAGAAACAAAACTACCTCCCTGTTACTTCAAAGAAGACACTTCTCCATCAACTTACCCTCCCCAGTATTCCATTACTCCAGACTTATGTACACAAGGCTTACATTTCACAACAGGAAAAGTGCAAGAAAAGCTATTCTTGAAGAGCAGGAAAATATTTATCTCACTGTATCGTTGGCAACTACTGGAGGTTGAACAGCCAGCTGGCTTTGTACCACTGCCATCCAGAAGACGACTCCTGGATGCTTTAGAGAAAATGGAACAGAAGACACAAATACAAAGAATTTGTTTCATTTTGTCTATGGAGAAACTCATCAAAACACTCTGATGGAAGAACAGCATTTTCTTTTACTTCTGGAAGGAAGCACTGAAGAGAAAATGATCTTTAATTTACAGTCCTCCAAGGCACATCTAATAATGATGAAACCAACCATGGTTTTTGCATCAGCAGCTAATACAAATATTTATCCATCAACAGAAGAGCATGCTTAAATAAAACAAAGATGCAGGATGTATAGTATCAACCCAGAACAACCTCTTCAACGAGGCACAGGAAGGACAGACAGATGCAGGAGCTCTAGCTTACAGAGAGAACATACTGTGTGCACAGAACTTATCAGTACAGGCATTTCATCAATAGAGTGGCTAAAAATTAGTCCCCACATCCCAAAGACAACAAGAACATGGCATTTGCAGTAAAACCACCTGCAAATGCTATCTAGCCTGAAGGAAATATAGGTAACAGAGCACTAAATATGAATCAGGTAAGGATATATGGAAGTTTTTTTTTAGTTAACATGAAGCAGCAGCTGCTCACATTCCCAAACATGAGGTAGATTTGCAGCTGTCTGGGACTGAAATGGCAGAAACCTGCCTGTCATTCTGACCTACTGTCCCACTTTAGCAGGATGGGAAGGTAAATGCTTTTGGGAGCTCTCCTTTGCAGATCTCATCTTTGGAATAACCTTCCAAAACCCACCAGGCAGCATCTGCCACTTTAGTTGTTGGAAGGCACTGTATGAGACTCCTGAATGCCACACTGCTCAACCAGAACACAACCCTAAGATTGAGGACTTAAACTAAACAAATAGTATCACTGATACGTCAGCTGGGCAAACTCCAACTGGCTGACCCAGGTTAAATCCCTCAGGTCTCATTTCCCTTCTTCCTAGGCATATTCACAATTTTGGCCTGAACGAAAATGCAACAGAGCTATGAATGCAGTTTGGAGGTTTATGGCCTTCAGGTGGACACACCAAGCATAGTGTCATCCAGCAGCAGTGAAACACTGATCCAAGCATACCCAAATACCAGGTAATAACTCACAGGGTGTCAATAACAATTGTGAAAACACAGCATGAGTGCACAGAGCACTCCCACAAATCTGGAGTGTGGCAAAACATTTTCTTTGCTTAACCTAAAGTGCATCCTGCTTTAGTAATAAAGTTTTCGTAATTCAGTGGGTTCTATGGTTCAAGTCCGGGAAATGACTCCTCTCCCCCAACAATAACAACAGTAATAAAATGACTGATGTATGAGCCTTTTGCTTGGCTTATTTCCTCTTCAGATGGGCACCCAGTCCCACAGCCAGCCACATGCCTATGAAAAGATGAATATACTGTGAAAACACCCTAGGGATCAAAGCAACGGGAACTACATGTTTCATAGGAGGGCTGATTTCATGACGTGTTTCATAAAAAAAAAGAAGAAGAAAGTGTATGTGGGAAAAAGGGGGGTTCAGGTTTAGAGCAGGTCCACAGGGAACAGGAAAAGGATACATAAAAGCTTCTTGGATCATTGAGTATAACTCTCAGCCTCCACGCTTCATCCCTCAACATCTTTCTTTTTACAGAGCTCATGTAAGATTTTTTTTTTTCTCCTTACCACTTACTTACCATGCTGAGATCCTTGATTACCCATACAGCAAGTTCTGAGTCTCCTCCTCCACAGTATCCCAGCCATAGCAATCCCCTACAGGTCTTCAAGATCAGGTTGGATGGGACTTTGGGTAACCTGGTCTACTGGAAGAAGTTCCTGCCCATGGCAAGGGGTTTGGGACTAGGTGGTCTTCACAGTCCCTTCTACCCAAACCATGCTATGGTTCTATTCTATCAGCTTAGGACAGAATACTGCAACTGGCCAAAGAAGATTCGAAGAGTACCTTCTGCTGGCTACAACAGCAGCAATACAGCTGGAAATGCTCTTAGAAGCCCTTACAGTTACTGGCTCTGTGTTAACAGCACTGTTCTCTTTGATGAAAAAGGCACTTCTGTACACACACCACTTTCTCTTTGTGTTTGCTCATCTCAAACAGGGAGAGACCAGAACTGGAGGTCCATTAGTAGTGCTGCACAGAGCAGCAATAGTGCAGTGCTACAGTCACAGAAAGCAGCCACATGCTTTGGACATTGGGCTTCTTTCCCCCTCAGACACTTGAAAGGGTTTGTAGAAGGTTTGTCACAGTCCCTTTTCAAGTCTCTGCAGCCTTGCTTTGAAAATTTCAATCCACCACCCAGATTTCTGGTATCTAAACAGTTAACCAGAAACACTCCTTCAGCCAGGAAGGGTCAGTTGTTTGCCTCACTGCAACTGTGCCAATAATTTTTGCTTTTTACAACTACTCCATGGCAAGCTGCCAAGCAAGAATTCAAGTTTGTCGCAGTTCTGCTGACATTTTAATTTGTACTTCTCAAATTCCCCTTCTCTCCATCTTTTTTTTGCCAAGATAAGCTTACCAGATAACACGAACCATTCTTAACTCCTTGTTCTCTTATGTACAAGCATCATGTCCTCAGCCCAAAAAGTAGCCATAAGAAGCCTCTTTTCAACCCTACCTCCAAAACACCCATGCACAGCACACCTAGGAATCAGAGGGGATGACCAGGACTGCTGTGGGATCTGGAACTGGGAGCTGTCACTCACACCCAGTGATGTTCCCTCCTTGTTCACAGCCAAGAAAGCTAATACTGTGATCCAGTCAGCTTTCCTTCATTGAACAGATTTAGATGGGAAACTTGAATGCTGCAAGAAACACTAGGAAGACAACACTTTCCAATTCCTAATTAATTTTAAGGATATGATTGGCAGTTTTGAACCTCCAAGTTATGTTTACATAAAAAACCTTCATCTCCAGAGATAAGCAAGTTACCATCTGTAGTACCATACTGCTTTCAGACATTTCAAGCTGAACACCTAGAAACCGAGATGCAATGGCCATTTTGGAAAGATCTGTTCATTTATAGATGCTGCAATCTTCCACACAGAACAGTATCAGGATCATCAGCTGAGGAAGAGTCTTCCCACAAGGTAAGTGTGCTCTTACCTGCTAACACTCTTCCCACTTTCACCATCAAGAGGCTAAGCTACTCCTCAGTTCCTTTTCTGCAAGATTACAGATGCTGCTTTTCATCCTAATTCACTTTAAGATTTGTACAATTGCTCACTGCAGGATTCAGCTGACAACTGATCAATGGTCAAGCAACCAAAGATGAGATGCCTATACTTCCCCTCTGTACCCAAGGAAGAGGGACATATCTTAGAAGACTTTTCAAATGCAGCTGTTTCTCACCTCTGACTAGAGCCAGAAGGGAACCAAGTGACTACCTTCAATGAGACTCTAAACCCTTCAGTAGGTACAACTAATCAAGGTGACTGCTATTTACCCACCTTGGTCTACTGGTGTCCACTGTGAACGTTTGATCCTCCCAGTCAAATCCAACTAAAATCATATTTGAAAGAGGAAATGATTGCTCAGTGATAACTGTTCCCAGAGGTTTAGTGAAGACAGGTTGAACAGAGACTCAAGGTATGAGCTCATCCTTAATAATTATTTACCCTGCCAGCTGATTCTTCAAACTGATGTGTCAGTCCAGTATAAAGTATTACAAGACAGAAAGGATGCTACTGAAGCGAGGAGAAGATGCTGGACTACATACAAAGAGATGAAGAAATCTGCCCCTGCTATGCACAATCCAGTTATCCATCCAATCCAAACTATTTGATTTTTGGTATAGCCAGCCTGCAGCAGGGAAGACAACATTGCACATGTTGATTCCAGTGCATTTTTTCAAGTTTTCTGTGATACAAGAGTTTTTTTGTTTGCTTTTGGTTTTGGGTGTTTTGTTGATTTTATTTTAAGGAAGTTCACCAACAACATGGAAAGCAGAATTGGCTGTAAAGCAGAATCAGTGCAGGTGACCTAAGGGGGGATGAACACACATATATCCTTCAGTGTACTACTGATTTCTGAACACTTGTTAGAGATGGATCCTTGAGTGAGAGAAACATAGAGATAGGACCTAGCATTGATCTTTCACCTCTTTATGTCTGAATCAGGCTTTCCAATGCCCTTTTTATTAAAGCTGAACAGGGCAGGGAGCATGGGGAATATCACTAAGCATAACCACATCCCTCCCAGATAGATTCAGTACTAAAGCTAAGCAAAGCATCCACACCTACTCCCATGTGAGCCAGTACTGGGGGACTAAAACATAACTTCTCACTTTGCATACAGAGCTCAGTAACAGCAGATAAGGCTTGCTTAAAAGCAACACTCCCAAGGCTTTCGTTCTGACTAGGGTCACTACAAACACGTGGATTTTCGTACTTATGGGGGTGAGGGAATACATTTTTATCAGATCTTTTTTTCGTCCCCATCAGAAGCAAAACAGAAAAGTTCTCCTGTTTGGTTTGTCTCTGGGTTCATGAGAGATGACGTACTAACAGCAGTGTTTTAAAGGCACCTTTTACCCTATAACCCCAAAGTGCTTTCACTTCCCTTAATGAACTCAGCTTCGCAGCAGCCTGACAGCTCCATTTCACATGGGATCTAAGGGAAAGATGAAGTAATTTCTCTAAGCCATGCAGCAGAACAAAACTGACTCTGAACAGCCCAATGATTTATGCAATAGACCACACTTGCTTTTGCACAGCATCCTGTCCCAGAGCATGCTGCCACTGATGAAGTAACACTTCTCTAATTCCCGCTGCTTTCTTGGATACTATTGCACAGGAGTTTTGCAGTCCCAACCCCACAAAATGCTAAGTCAACAGTGGCTTAGGACACTCCTTACCTCAGAGGCTCAGGACCTGTGCTATTGTTTATATTACTAATGTTTCCCGGTATTGCCCTCCTTCTTTCCCATTACCGTTGGGCAAAAATGAAATAGTATTTTCAGACTAGTCACAGAGAAAAGCAGATTAGTAAGTAAAGAAAAAAAAAGTAATAAAGACATGGGGAAGGAAAATAAATATAATAAAATAAAAAATTAAAAAAATCTGTCTTCCCAATGCCTGGAACCCAGACCACCTTCTGGATTAGATGAACTTCAGATTGCTGCAATGTGATCACTGCTTGCACATGTATGTGAGCCCCAGTGAGCCCACACAAGCATTATGGCATAAGTCAAAGACAGCACCATAAAAAAATCTCAGCAAAAACATATTAAAAGCCAATTAAGCAAATAATTTGAATCAAAACGCTCTATTCCCACCACGAAAACAAAAGGCACAACACAATACCAAATAAAGAACCACAACAAGTTATCTTTGCATAAGTGGCATAAAACCTGCAGGGTCAAGAGCATTATCTTTTTGCTTGCAGCCTCAGCAAAGCTGAATATCAAAACCTTGGTGTCAATGGGCAATATTCTGATTCCCTGTGCCACCACTTTGGAAGACAAAGCTCTCAAGCACTAAGGCACCATTGGTCTATAGCAAAGTTTGGCTCTGAAATAGACTAAGCTGAAATTCTCTTGGCATACATTACACAAACAAGATGTTACAGGAATCTTGCACAGGAGGATTCGTTTTGAATTCCCCATCTTCTGCCAATACAGGATTGCACAAGATGTGGATAAGGGTGAGGAGACAAAAGAACTCATGGTCCTAAAGCTTCTCCGTGGTGTACTTGATTCAGGGGCCTGTTTTTTGCTGACCCTACATCAATGCATTTTATCTCAATAAGAGTTATCTCTACAAGAGAATCATGCTGGTGCAATGTGAAAGCACACTCTTTAGCATGATTAAATACAGCTTTTATAAGATAACTTGCCCTACAACTGGCATCTTAAACTCAAGTAAGACTAGACAACTCCTGCACTTCTTCCAAGCTAGGTTTCTTTAATCACTCAGCTCCTTGTTTCCAGCAGACTTCAATTTATTGCTCATATTTTTACTTCCCTTTATAGAGAACAAGAATTTACACTTCCCCTTCCCTTATGCACAGTCATGCATTTTGTCACTTATTGTCTACTCAAGCTCTTTCCACCACTGAGAACCTTGCGCCTATGTTTTCAAAAGCAGCGTACTGGCTCCAGAATACTTGAAAAGACAAAAGGTAGAAAGAAAAAACTTGATGAGCTCAATGGTTTTTCTAAACACAAATGGAAAGAGAAAGTTATTCCCACAGTTTCTTTAAAACTTTAGAAATTAAAGTGTAAAAGAAAGGTGTTGGACTGCCACCTCACCACATTAATATTCTGGTACATTCCTTCAGTTTCATATCCTATCCTGCTTTATACAGGAAATTTGTTCCCAATTAAACTGAAGTTTCCCAGACTAAGCGAAGACTAGAAAAACTCTTTGGGCAGATGCCGTACTGACACTGCCATCAATCTTTCCTATCCCCCATTTTCCAACACATGCCCCGTTCACAATACTAACATTCCTCTTTCCCTTAATATTTTGTATTTCAAGATTGAAGCTAGACAAGGAGCCAAAAGATAACTAGAAACAACCCTCCAGCTTCATCTCCTCAGCAGATAGAGAGGAAGCTCAGTTCCATGACTCAGTACTAAAAAAGAGTCAAATGAATGATAAGTAGGGGAATCTCCACATTAATAAATAAAAAAATAAGAATTTTTTAAAAAGGGTTATGCTGTCAAGTATTAAGGAATTAAAAGATTTGTGTAGCCAATTAGCAGATCCGGGATAAGTAGCAGTTAAACCCAGCTAATGATAAAATGAATCAGAAGAAAAATACAGTATTTCCTAATAAGCCCAATGCAAGAGGAGCGATTTTGCAAATCTCAGGACTTCAGGCAGTTTGGGTTGGTTTTTTTTTTTTAAGAGTTCTCACAGAGCACCTCTGAACAATTGCAACTGAATGAAGTTTGGTTGCAGGAAAAACGTAGGATCAAGAAATTCCATTTCAGGACATAATCTGCTGCCAGCTTCTGGACAGAGGACAAAGTTCACTGCTCTCAGTGTGTGACATTACAAACCTCAAAGTCATCTGAATTGTTGGTACTGCAAATGTACTTGTTTTCATCATTGACTTTTCCAGGCATAATTCCTGAAATCCTACGCATTCTGCAGTTATTCTGTAGCTGTTTATAGTGAGAGAGATATGGGATCACATTAGAGGCAGGGCCTTTTTATTTATTTATTGATATTAGGCACATTAGTTAGCACAAGATCAGAGAGCTAACTGTTCATGTTATTTTATTACTAACTTTCTCTTTCTCTAGGTCAAAACTGGTTTACCTCTACCACACATCACAGTCCCTGTGATTGGGCTGCTTTCAGAGCAGCAGCCACAACACTTACTGTGTTCAGAAGCAGAGTTTACCTCTTTACTTTACTGTTTTTACTCTCAATGATTAAGTTTAATAATCCCCACACATCTCCACTCACTGAGACAATGGCTCAGCACCAGCAGAACCCACCACAGACATTAAGCAGAAGCATTCCCTAAGCCACTACATACTCAGTTCTGGGCTAATCCTCCTGTAAGGTGAAAAAGATGCCTACATCCCAAAAGATTTCTTGCTTCCCTTGCAGCAAGTGGAGCACATCCTTACCTTCACTCCTCATCCTTTCCTACCTCAGTCACATGCGGCCTTTCCAGCAAAGAAAAACATTAACACCAAAAACAGTTTCCAGGGCCTATCAATAATAAAGTTAGCTTTGGTACTTGAAGTGAGGCTGGTAAGGTCCACATAATCATACAAAAAGCAAAGCTCAATTTCTGCCAATACCAACAAATTTTAGACCTGCACTTAGCACGATCCTGCTTCAGCACAACCTCATCAGCACCAAACCATGCAGGCCTCTCCAGGTTTGTCAACTTGAGCCTCTTCACCAGCAGCTTTGAGTTGCAGCCCTTCATCTGCTCAGCATTTTGCTTTAAGATGAAAAAGCAGATATACAAGGCATACACTATGTTCTCAAACAATTACAACTGCCAAGAGGAAGGCTCTGAAAGGCCATCGGTAATGAAGGGAGAACAGCACTGGTCCTCTTGTTGTTCATAGTTCTTGTCTGTTGGAGCTGCTTGTGGACTGAAGAACATGTGCAGCTGTGACTGTGAATAAGCAGCACACTTTGCCATCACTTCATATGGCTGACACGCAACCCAAGACAAAAACCAGTGTCAGCCGAGAGCGTACACTTATGATGTTATTAATAGCAGAGAAGTGATGCGGTCACTATGTGCTTTCTAGCATAAGCTTATAAGGCAGAAAGTTCTTACCTGCCTGGCCACCCTCCGAGCCTCCCAGTAAGGTTTAGAATCTTCTACAGCTTTCCCAATCTTCTTTACCAGTTCATCCAGTTTTACTGTTGCTTCAACCAGCACAGATCGGAACTTCTGGCGTGCATCCTTCAAAATGTTGCAAAGCAGGAAAAAAGGGGAAAAAAAAATCCAAAGATTAGAGCTTTAAAATTTATGTCTGGTTTGTCCTCTGTAATGCTATAATGCAACAGAAAGCACAGCAATGATAGCAGGATAGCAAAGCCCTAGGCTGAAACAAGTGAGCATTCGCTCAAATACAGCAGCTGCGGACACAGAAACAGAGGGAAAAATCTGCTTACCCTTGTAAGGCCTCAAGTAGGCAAGGATCTCCAGTGAGATACCCTCGCCTCCACTGCCAACCCTTAAATGAGGTCTAGGAAGGGACGGATCCTGGCTCCACCACTTCCAGTCACTTAGGAGCACTGCAAGCAGCTGAGCTCCCCTGGGTTGGCTCTGCCTTCCCACCAGGTGCTCAGTGACTGATTCGGGCTGTGACTTCGCATTTCCACCGCACTCTTTCCAAAGGGACACTTGCCAGAAGGCTCCCTGATCTTGCTTCACCAATTTTGATGGCTGGATTTTTACTAAAGATTTTTCAACACAATTTTTAGCATCCTACTCACTCCATGTGCCTTTCCTTTCACTAACCAAGCTGGGTTAGCAGACAGGCCTAATCCCACAGCAAGTTGGCACTCAAACAGGATCAGCATCTCCTACACTTCAGCACATGTCCCACCCCAATAAGCGTCATCAGTAGAGGCACCATTTCATAGTGCAGATGAGGACAGAAAGGATTTGCTTTCTGCGGGAGGAAGAATCAGATTCTTCCCACATGGCAGTGGTGTATTTTCAAGTCAGCTCCTCCTTCAGTTTTATAAACACTTCAAGAGAGACAAAAAAAAAACAAACCTTCCAGGCCATTGAAGAAAGATTATCCATCATTAAAGCCTGTCTTTTCAGACAAGGTTTGTACCGCCTGATACAGGTTTAACTTTCCATTTGATCACTAATTGTTATATTTAAGAACCGTAAATTCCACCTTCTTCCATATGAGAAGAGTTGCCCTTTATGTGATTAGCTGAAGAGGTTACATTTCTTCTTCTTTTCCGCTCCACTGAAACTTCCACACCATTAAGCAGAGCAATCCTGATTTCAATCTCAGTATCCAACCCGGACTCTAAATCAATGGTTCCGTTGCAGAGAGATGCAAATATAGGCTGAGATCTGGCCCAGGGTTTAAAGAGTCTGAGAGGAAGGGCCATGTGAGCTACTGACAAGCCTTGTAATTCTAATTAGAGACCAGGATTTAGGCAGACTGCTAGAGGGATGTGCTGATAAATCAGGAAGCAGCTGGCTTGAAGATGTGCTCTAATTGAGGAAGGTTTCATCATTACTGCTGAGGATCTCTAGAATGCACCACTGTTTATTCATTGAAAGAATTAATATACATTGGAGCCTGCAACCACGCTCACAGAAGTGGAAAAATCTGCAACAGTACATTAGTTTCATAGAAAAGGAAACATACTTCAATAAAAGCTGATTTGGTTCCTTTTCAGGGTTATTCAAAACCTTAAACAGCACCAGTAGTATTTTTTCCTCTGGTGCAAAAAAGCCTTTCTTTTTTAAGGTGCTCCAGTTTATTCTAAGGAAATACATGGGTGGCAGAGCCAAAACAGAGACATTATTGTAAAAACTTGAATCTAGTCAATAATCCAAGGATGAAGTGATGAAGTGAAAGGATGAAGTGTATCACTCAAACAATATGTATAGAGTCAATGAGTTCCTCAGTGAGAAGAGGTTGAATCATTTCTAAGGTCTGGTTTTCAACTTGTGCAAGCTGTGTATCTGGATGCCAGGTATGGAAAATGAATAAAGGAAAAACAAACATAAATGCATCAAGCTTAAAAAAAAAATAAGCCCTCATGTAGCACATCATCAAAAAATTCAGTTCCCATGTCAGTAAGATAAGCACTTGGAACAAAGCAATCTGACAACAGCAACTTAGTACTACCGCTAGCAAATCTGTGCTTACAGACCAGGGCTTCATCTCCTACGAGCAGGGCACAGCTCCCCTGAAACACATGGCTATATCAGTGTGCTGGCAGGACATCTATAGATGTCAGCAGCCAAGGGACAGCAGAAATCTTCCCTGGCAGGCAATCCAGAGAAGTTCAAATAAGAAATACAGCCATACCAGCTGGTTTTACTCTTCATGCAAAGGACCATAATCACCCCACATAGAGAAACTGTGGCTCCCCATCCCAGGAGGCAATCAAGGTCAGGTTGGATGGGGCCCTAGCCAACCTGATCCAGTGGGTGGCAGCCCTGCCCATGGCAGGGGGTAGGCAGTGCATGGGCTTTAAGGTCCCTTCCAACTTAAGCCATTCCATGTCTATAAACACTCACTCCAAAAATGTACGAGCTCACCATCAGCACGGTGATGCAATATCCCCATGGTTCCAAGCACTGGTGAAGCCTTCCACACCATCCTCATTGCTCATCGAGTCCTGCAGTGTGTTGAGCACCCTGTGAGTGTTACTACTGAGCTGCAGACTTGCTACACTCAGTCTTCCACCCAGCGCCACAAATACCAGAGAAAGAAAACTCCTGCAGTTCCCTGCCATCAGAAGAACCAAGACAGCACAGCATATGTTGTGCAGCTTTTCTAGCACAATCCTCAGCTTCTAGCTTCTGTACTTCTTGAACTTACAGCCTTCCTAACTAGACTCCCACTCCACATCTTTATTTCATTCACAAAGGCTGCCCTATGCCCATCCTGACAATTTGGTGTGTAGAACCTCTGACAACCCATTATACCAGCCTGGAGGTGCATGTGCAGTGAGGATTCTTCAGAGAAGAGCTTTGTGCTTTCATGACATAAGCTCAGAAAACTACCACTAGAAGTAAAGGAAGAAGCCCTTCCTTACTCATCCAAAGACAAAAGCAGACGGCAAAATAAGTACCGTAACACCAATCCCCATGTAGAAGCCATTTCCTACGGAAACAAACAGATAATACAGACAGGGAAAGAGATCTTAGTGCTGGACAAATCCAACACACGCAAATATCACGCTCTCAAAGACAACAGGAAGAAGGGCTGCTGAGCTGCTCCTCCCTCTGCTGAGCACTCTTTGCTGGGATGCCGAAAAACACTGCATGGGGTGGCTGATGGCCCTACAGATAAATTTCCCCAGCCCACTCAGGTATGCACAGAATGAGATTCCCAATGCTGACAGGCCGTTTTTCTAAAACCCGGACTTGGATCTTTGCTTTAAAAATAAAAAGAAGATTCTTACATGGGACGTGGTCTAAATATGAAGCTTCAGCCCTATAAACCAAACATATGAAGGGGGAAGTGGAAAGGACAGCCCTTCCTCTTTTGCAAGGGGTTCCCATGCTGACAGGGCTTACAAGTGACAGCACCACGGCAGACGCAACTCTTTCCTGTGATACTGTTCAACATCAACCCAGAGTAACCTTTAGGACAAATGTGGGACTAAAAGGAGCACAAAGCCTCACAGATTGGGACTAGAGGATCTAGACAAGCATACAAGAAGGATCCTAAACAAATCCCACTTAAAGAAACACGGCTGGAAGTAGCACTGCTTAACTCTAGTTTTTGTGTGCAATCGTTGTCCCTTAATAAACACTAGCAGGCTTGAAGTTCCAGCAACACAAAAGCTGTAACAAAAACCACATTGGGATTGCTAGGATTCCAGTGGTAATTTTAATGGTATGTGCTGCATTTTTCCCCCTGCAATGCTGCCAGAGGTTCCCTTGATTGATCTGCTGCAGCTGAATCGTACCTCTAGGAGCTGGTCAACAATACACAGGGGTTAGATGGATGGGCACGTCGTGTACATTTGCTAAGTGCATTTCCAGGCTCCCGATGAGAGCTCCCATGCAGATGTGTTCCCAGTAAACAGGAAAAATACTGAAATAGCAAGGCACTGCTCAAACTTGTATGTGGTCAAAACCTGCTTCTATTTCCACTGCAAGATGTTTCCGACACCTCTTCAGAGAGGCTTCCAACACAATCAGGGACACGGAGAAAGCCAAGTGTTCAATCCTCTGGAGGGCCTTTATCATCCCTTTGTTGTGTCAGTAACGCTCAGTGTTGCACTTAGTAAGAGTGGCTTGAGGGGTTTTAAATGAAGCCAATCAAAGATTCATTAACAGGCAATACATTAAGGGAACACAACTACCAGCCACTCGGTGCCCTTTATTGGCTCTGCAAGTCCTGAACAGGCTGTGAGTACTGTAAGGTCAGGGCAGTCCTTCAGGTTTTAGTGGGATAGGCCAAAAGAGCAAAAAATGAGCGATTATACCAACTAAAAGAATAGATTTAGCCAACTTCTACATTTCTCAAGTCATGCCACGCATGTAAAATCACACCTCTCACAGGGTGATTCGGGTACAGATTTTTATTATTATTATTGTTATTTGTTTTAAGAAGGTAGGCTGATCAACTCCAAATGGGATCCCTCATTTTGTCACCTCTGTGAGCGGCCAACTCCAATAGCTCTGACATCATTAAAACACAGACACGCCTGTGGCTGCACTGGGAGAGTGCAACGTCACAATCCTAGAGGCATTTACTGATGTTAGCCCCAGTTTTCTATCGGGTAAACATGACCATTTTGCAGATGTAGACCTGAGGCACAGTGAAAATGAAAGCAAGGGATTTACAAACACATAATGCCTACAGCATTTTTCCTGTTATTGGGATCTGGAAAGAGCCAGCGTGCACAGCAATCCAGCTGGAGAAGCTATGCAAAGCTGCAGGAAGTCCAAAGCAGACTCAGATGCCACAAGGTTACTCTTCCTGCTTATTAGAGAGCACTTCAAGTCATGAAAACATGAGGGTTTTTTCCTGATCTTCCTTCAAAGAAATGTACCCTCCATTCGCTTTTTCAGATCATCGAAGAAATATCCAACAGTGGGAATGAATGGACCACAAAGTAATACCATGAGATGTACTATATCAGCTTCCTGTAACGTAAATAGCCTAATGATGCTGTGCTCCCATTAACGTCAACTATTATAAAGTCAACTACCACATTATTCACTCCGTATTTTCAATAACGGAAGAACAGGATAAATATAACTCCATTGTTCGTAAGGAATAAAAAAAAAAGCTCATCATCTAATGAACCATCTCGCAACAGCAGCAACAACACAGACAAGAAATAGGCAACACGAGGGGCAAGCAGCCAAAATTTCAAAGGCAAATCCAGCACAGCTCTCCCAGAAGCCCATGTTCTTCAGCAGCACTCAAGGATTTCAGAACTGGGATCACTGTTTCAAAGACTCGGCTCCTCCTTCCCAACTGTGGATTTATCCTGTAAGAGAGCTGGGCCAAAGCAGCCTTTTCTGTCTGCAGAATAACAGCAAGGCCTTATACTTTGCAAAAAACATAATCTAGAAATGTCCATTTAAATTGCATCTATCAACAGCTACATATATACATATACATAGTAATACATGGATATATATAGTACTACTCCTGAGGGGAGCTGGAATGCATTTAATTGGTAGTGCTGCACTTAAAAAGATCAACTAGCATACTGCTTTTTTAAGTTCACTCTTAAAATACAAATGAAGCCAGTAGCACAGAGTGCTTTCCACAGCTGAAATATAGTTTAATTCTGCATAACAAATAGTCCTCAGCTCCACCAAGTCTATTTGCCAATAAATTCACGATCTACACGCCAGAAACAGAAAATAAAGAAGAAAATTGCCACACAACAAGCTCAGAGATCACTGCACCCTGTCCAGCTGAATGGAACAGCTGGATATAGTATTCAAAATACTGTTATGCTATCGAAATTATTTAGGAACTAAAGTAAAACATTGTGCCAGCTTTCCTCTAACAGCGTTTTCAACCCACAGTACCACAGGTTTTATCTTTTGTTTTGCAGATAACAAAAGAAAACTTAGATGTACAAGTGGGCCAATTAATTCATATTAGATCCACGGTGCTGAGCCTTCCAGAACGGATGAGCAGCTGAAACTCAAATCAACCACTCCAGAACACACCACTGGATTTTTAAACAGCCTAGAACACCCCTTTCTCCCCTGAGTAGGAAGTCTTTTCTTTCAGCTCCTCAACTTTCCATCTTGGCAGGCGTTTTTATACCAAAGATCTTTTAACCAACCAAACTTTCACTGCTGATAATCGCAAGAAGCCAAACCCAAGGGAGCCACTTGTGAAAGCAGAACTTGTCTTAGTTTCGTTTCAAAACCTAAAAATAGGGTTTCGCAGTGGAAGAGGCTGGGTGTTCCACTTAGGGCTTCCACTCCGTCAGCATCACTCACACCTTTCAAATCTACCATCAGTTCCTTGCTGCCAAATAACCTCTTGGGATAACCATACAGGAGGGAACCTGCTCAAAAACCTCTTTTGGTTGTTTACAAACCCCAACAAGCACAGAAGGAAAATGCAAGGATGAAGCTCCTACCTCCAGTTCCGTCTCCCTCCGATTGATTACATCTGTAGATTGATTCAGCTTTTCCAGCTCCCCCTGAAAAGAAAGGAAGAAAATGTTGAATGTGTATGAAGAAATCTGAGGGAAATGTTTCTGAGAACGACCGTTCAGCATACCCACAGAAAGCTCACAAGGGCCGTGGGCTTATATATGTAATGAAAACAGGAAAACCTGAGACACTTGGAACAACTTTGCCACTGGTCTTCTATTCTGCAACCTAAAAGAAAAATAATCAGAGCAGCTCTACAGCTTTATTTTAAGGCAGTATGTTTCCTGTTCTGGCCTATTCCTCACAAGTAAAAATAAACATCAAGTAGAGTCATTTCTGTTCCTGTTAAAGGGAGCCAGCATCTGCTACCTGGAACAGGCACCCCCAAATATATCAGCATCACATTAGTCCTATCACAGGAGATACAACAGAAGGAATAGACAGCCAGCCCTGTGCTCTGGATTTTGGCAAGCCGCTCTATAACACAAGCAGTCAGCGGGACAGATGACGATGTTTCTTAAGCCTGCCTTCCAGCCAACATTTTGATCTCGAACAGCAAAAGCAAAGGTGTTAAACCCTCTGAATAAATACGTACTAGAGGCAAAACTAGAGGAGCCCTCCCCCACTCGGCAGGGACTCCTCACGGCCAGCAGAGACGAAACGCGGACCCGGACCCAAAAATACACAGGCAGCAGGTCACGGCTTGGTTAAGGGGAGAGAAAAAATCGCTTGTATAAAACGCGACGGAATCCAAAGCCTTCCGAACGGCACCGGCACAAGGGAAACGGCAGCTGCCATTACAGCTCCTTCGGAACAAGAATTAAAACACTACGCCATCTCCTACCCCACCCCGTTCCCATCCCCGCATTTCGGGGTGCCGGCCCCGCTCCGCAGCCAAGGTCACGGCCGACGGCAGCCGGGGAGGGGTCCGCACAGCGACAAAGCGCAGCCCCGGGCCGCTCGTGAAGAGAACCGTCCGTCTCCGTACGCGGGGAGGGATCGGCCGGAGGTCCCTCACCTGGATGCGGGGATCCACCTCCTCCTCCTCGGGCCGCGGGGCCTCCTCGGCGGCACGGCCGCGCCTGCCCCCCGGCTCCATGGCGGCTCCCGCCCGCCGCTGCCCGCTCGGCTCCGGCTGCCGCTCAGCGGCCACCTCGGCGCGGCCCCGCCTCCGGGGAAACCCCTCCCTGCCCGCGGCCCCCCCGGCCCTTTGTGCCTGGAGAAGGAAAAGAGGGTAAAATTTCCCCGCTCTTTCCTTCCCCTTTATTTTTTAGCCTCTTTTTTCTTCTGTTCTTTTGTCGTTCCTCCCGGCCCCGCCGGGCACGGCAGGCCCACGCACGTCCACTGCGCGGAGCCGAGGTGAGCGATTTCAGGTGCTGGGGAAAGCCAACCACACCTCACACCGCTCCTTTTGCCTCCTTTTCTGTCTCTCCTATTCCTACAGGCTCTGCTGGTGAGCTTGTAGCAAAGAAAAGGGAAGGAAAGTAGTATTCAAGCTCGTCCAAATAGCTTAAATCCTGAGAGATGGGATGCCACACAGACTGGTTTGAGCAGTGGGCACACGTGAACCCTATGAGGTTCAACAAGTCCAAGTCTTGCACCTGGGTTGTGGCAACCCACACTATGAATGCAAGCTGGGGAATGTAAGGATGGAGCGCAGCCCTCCTAGATAGTACCTGGGGGTACTGGTGGATGGGAAGTTAGACATGAGCCAACAGTGTGCCCTCACAGCCCAGAAAGTCAACTGTATCCTGGACTGAATCAAAAGAAACGTGGACAGCAGGGTAAGGAAGGTGATCTGGCCCCACTGATCTGCACTGGTGAGGCCTCACGTGGTGTACAGTGTCCATATGTGGAGTCCTCAGTACAGGAGAGACATGGACCTGTTGGAGCACATCCACAGGAGAGCCACGAAGATGAGATCAACCACCTCCCCTGCGAAGACAGGCTGAGAGAGATGGGACTGTTCAGCCTGGAGAAGAGAAGACTGTGGGGAGACCTGAGAGTGGCCATTTGGTATCTAAAGGGGCCTGTAAGAAGGCAGGGGACAGGCTCTTTAATACAGTCTGTTGTGATAGGACAAAAGGGAAATGGTTTCAAACTAAAAGAGTGGAGATTTAGATTGGATGTAAGGAAGTTTTTCACAATAAGGGTGTTGAGGCACTGGTACAGGTTGTCCAGAGAGGTGGTAGATGTGCCATCCCTGATGACACTCAAGGTCAGGCTGTACAGGGCTCTGAGCTCCTGATTCAGCTGTAGGTATCTCTGCTCATTGCAGATGACCTCCAAGGGTCCCTTTCCAGCTCAATGATTCTTTGATTCTGTGTTCTATGAAAGAAACTGGAAAAATCAAAACAATGTGGGAAGAAAGAAAATGGCACAAACATTTGAACAGTGTATAAACATGCAAAGTTATACCATCAATCCAAACTAATCAAGGAACAGAGGTGTTGCAAAACGCAGATGGGCTGTTCACATCTTCATTTCTCACAGCAAGAGAAACTGTGTAAAGAAAAAGAAAACATCACCACACAAAAGTGGTTTGTTCCTGTTGATTGCCATTAAGGGAATTCAATGTGTGCAAACAATACAGAGCTCCAGAGTCTCCAGGTCTCTCATGTGGCTCATGTGTTTCAACATCCAAAGCTCTGGTCATCCTAAAAACCACAAAGCAGCTTCTGGAAGGGTTAATGCTGGCAATCCTACTGTAGAGAACACAGCCGTGTAGAAGAGCTAGGGTAGCTTTGTCCTATTTCTCCAGGACCTGGGTGGTCTGAACCATTACACAAAAAGCGCTACTTGCTACTTGGGGTACCAAAATGTTATGACATGGACTGTGCTCTTCCCAAGGGATTTATCATGTCTGAGAGAGAACCCCATTCTTCCACTGCCACTGTGACAGCCCCAGAGATTACCAGAACTCAGAATCAAGCCAAATCCATCAATCTGCCACCATCGTGTCAGAGCAAGCTGTTTCTCTCCTCGTTTGTGCTTGGAGTTAGTGTACTGGGAGAGCTGCCCGCACAGCTTGGCTCTGTGCAAGAGATGGTACGAATGCACATCCCCTTTCCCCACAGCTCCAAAGGCTCACGCACAGCCCCCAAGGCTTCTGAGATCAATTTGAATTAAGCCAGTGCATCAGGGAGGTTTATTTTCAAGAAATTGCTGAAGAATGAACAGATCACAAGTCTGACATCACTAAGGCACAAACAGAAAAATAGCCTTGAGGGGGGAATTTGAAGAGAAAGGGAGACCACTCAGAGTGCATGAATATCGATAAAAGACTCAAGAATATTATTTGCATCATCGGTTTTCTCTGTTTCCCATGAATTAGTTTTGACTGAAACCACTGTCACATGCAATGGGGCAGAGGGCCCCAGGAGTGCATGAGCAGCCCTACTGCACAGCACGTAGGCAGGGCCCATGCTCTGCTTATGGCAATACGGCACAAGACATCAACGGCAGATGATGACATTTGGGTATTGCTTTCACAAAGTCATGAGTCATCTCATCCCAGCAAATCTCCTACATGATGTGTCAAAAGTAAGAAACTTCGCCCAAAAAAGACAGCCAGTCATGCTGACCTTTTTCGATTCCCTTACATGCACAAAGGCAGCTGAGTAAAGCCTGCACGGGGTTTGACCAAGGCAGCCTGTGCACTTTCTCCTACATCAATATTTCAAGTCCTGGTCTGAAGCACTCAGTGTTCAACTATCAAGCGAGGTTCAGGCAGGAAAGAACAGGGCTCTCTGTTGTTAATGGTATTCTGGAGTGGCCACAGCAGGGGATTAGCACCGAGTGATGGGGCCAAGCTGTGGCTCAACACAAGTTACTCTGGAGGTGGTACAGCTCATCTGAAAAGCACCAGTACAGGGAGAGTCATGGTCCAACTCACTTTAACAACTGTTTTAATCACACCAGACAATGCATCTGTGTTGTGCAATGTGACAGCTGCTGTTTGGGGTACAATCTTTACCATTATTGCCAGATGTGGAGTATAGAAACCTCTGGGCAAGGGCCATGCTCTGGCCAAGCAGCAGTCTTACCTTCAAGAGTAGATAACCCCATTTTTTGGCCCCACAGAAATTCTCAGTGTATAGGCAGCAGTTGGCAGGGAAAAGCAGGCAAGGGAGGAGTACAGAGAGAATTTTCTCCCTTGTTCTGGAGGGTGTTTCATGGACTAAGTATTACATTGTCTGATTAGACACTGGGGAAATAGAAGTTGCATTTTAAGTAAAATCAGCCAGGATGTGTCAGTGAGGGACCACTTAGGGAAACATACCAATGACTGCAGTTAATTTAGCAGAGGAAAAAAAAATATCCAAGTGAATGGATAGTGCAATTCTACATGTATCTGATGTTTGGTACATCTTGAATGGATTCAAAAGAAAGGCTGGGTTGGGCTGTTCTGTTGTTTTGATGTGTGGTGTTTTTCAAGTCTATCTTACATTCAGATTTGTGCTTGTACTGTTCCAAAAGCTTGATTCTGCCCAAGCACTAGAGGGAAGAGCTTAAAATACAAATCAAAGCTGCATCTCCTTCCTCAGAAACAAGTTTTACTATCTCCTTTTTGAATGCTGATAACATATTGAGCAGAGTTCAGGACTAATTGGCACATATCTGATTACTGAAGACACATTCATGGTTCCTGGAAAACCTTGTGGAGAAAATTGACCGAGACACCGCCTTGCTTACAGAATATTGCCTCTCTTTCCTCAAGGGGACCAGAAAAATAGTTCTGCTCTGAAAATTCTTCAGCTTTTGTTGATTATGATGCCAGAGGCTAATTTCCCATTGGCCTCAAATATTGAAGCGTTATAGCAATTTAAGTAAATTACCATCAAATAAACACAGAAGTATAAACAGTCCAATTCTAACCAAGTACATAAAACTTGGCTCTCAAAATACACTTATGGGCGTAAAATCCTCTAAATAATTGCTATAACTGAACTAATCCTGAAGACCGCTTTAGTGATTTTACACGCTAACTTTGACAACATTACACCATGTATTAGTTCAGCCCAGAGAGTTCTTGTGTTAAACCAAGTCACCATCTCTCTCTTCTAAACTGCAGCAAAGACACTGCTCTTCCAGCATTCAAGCCCCATATGCTTTGCTGCTTCTCAGAAGTATACTGTGCGTGTTGGAAACATTTTTAAGCACTAAGATTTCGCCCACAAACCCAGTACATTTAAAGATCCAATCCTTCAAGTCTTAAATCTTACAGATAAGAGGCCAAGCCCTTGCTTTATATTTGGAGATACAGACTGCATTTACTGAAGGCTTTAATACTCTGTGTATCCCAGGAATTTGAACACTTCTGAAGTGATCAGAATCAAACTTTCTCTGGCTTTTTCTCAGTCTATATCTGAGAACTGTTATCACAGTTCTATATTCCTGATGTTAGCAGCATGATCTCTCTCTGTGTTTTAGGAAGCACTAAAAATCAAGCATTCTTTTTTACGGCACCACATTATGATGCTATCACCTTACGAACTTGCACACAAGCAGGGAACACAAAGATACGTTAATGGGCCTTGAGCATCTATGGAACAAAAAAAAAGTGATGTGCTATTCCACCTACAAGGAATATATTTAAAGAAAATGCTACATCCCAAAATACCATTTAGTTCATTTCTTTTTAACAAACATCGCTTAAGGATGAATAAAAATACCCTCTAGTCTTTCAAGGCTACAAAGAAGGGAGGCTTATTTAAAGAAGTACAGTCTACTTTCTAGCCATGCTTAGCCTAGATACTTTCAAAAAAAGCTAAATATATATTAGCAAAATTACCTTCTTGGCCAGTTGATACTTTCTATCCCATTATATATTTCTATCCCAGTTGATACCTTTCTATCCCATTAACTACTTTTCTAACTGTGACGAAACCTCATCTGGATGATGCTTTGTACAGATAGTGTAAGTATATGTATTTATATAAAATTTGCATAAGCGTTACTAAATATACAGTACATGACTAATAGCTCGATCGATGCTTGCTGCTGTTTCATACAGAGAGAATCACCACCACCACCACAGGACTTTCTTCTCACACAGTCTGTCCATGGCAAGGTGGGTGGTGTGGAATTTCCCACTGGAAACCACCATCACAACAATGCTGTGTCTCCAGAGAAGAAACAGAGGCCCCCCGCCCATCTGCACAAAGTACTAAGTGTGTTGCTTTTGCAGATTTAGGAGATAGCACAGTAACATGAGACACCCTTACTTGTATCTGGTTCTGAATGATAAGAAAAAATCCCCTTTACAGTGCCTGATGCTTTAACAGGGAATACTCTACACTGCATCCCTTTCAGTTGAACAAATTCACTGCTCTGCCATCTGTATTCTCGATAAGTAGTCTCCCATCAGTTTCAGTGGGGACAGATCAAATGCAAAGGTGTAAATTTATACACAGAAAAAGACCTTAGACAAGAGGTGTCTTGTGAGAGCCAACATGAGACACGAGAGCCAACATGAGATGCAAGAGCCATTCTCCTAAGCCCAGCCCAATAACCTGGTAATGCTTCTTCAGTGAGCCAGATACAACATTGCTATTCAGTACAAAAACACCCACACTCATCTTTTATTTCTTGTGCTCAGACATATATGCAAGCCACATTTAAAACACTGATTTAAAGAATAACCTATACTGACAGATTAATAAAGAAACCCCTGCAGCAGGGCAATATGAAAATGCAAGGGCAAAAGTAAAATGCTAAGTAAGAAAGATCAGATGGTCGGGTTCTGTGTATTCACATGGCTAGTGTATGGCAGCAAGAGGCACAAATGGTTGCTGACAGTTTTGTCAACCCTGCCCTTACATGGAATGGCCACTTCATGCACTCAGCACAGAGTAGTCTTCCTGCCCAGCAGTAAGAATTCATTCAAGCATCAGCTATCCAAGGAAGCTTTCCCTTTGTTTTTCTTTACAAATCCCACATCTTTGTGGTGCTAATTGTTTAAATATAGGGAAGGAGTAGAGATATTTCAAGAACAGGATGGCCTAGATAACCGCAGAAATATTGAAAATAAACTTTTGAACAGGGAGCCAAGTAGCCCAGACAGCTACAGAAAGGCAGTGGGATTTGGGACCTCATCAGCCAACTGATAAGCAAAAAGAAAAGGAAGAAACCAAGGTTTGTCTATAGAAATAGAAGTCAAGGACCAGCAACCAAACAGGGGAACTCCTGCTTCTGAATTGTGGGAAACGGCTGGCAGCCAAGAGGAAAGCAACTGGCACAGCCCTTCCACAGCCAAGCCCAATTAAGATATCATGAGGTCTTTGCACAGTCTCTTTGCTTCCTAACCCAATTGGACTGACCCATAAGCAGTGATATGAGAAAAAAGAGATGTTTTTCCTACCCTCCTCCTTAGCATTCCTCTTAGGCTCATTGTAGCCTAATTTTATGAAGTATCTAGATGCAGAAACAGTTGTCAGTGTAACCAATTTGATTTTCAGGTCTGCAAGATTCCCAGGGTCCCCCCCTCAAGTGTCTCTTTCCTTCTAGATATGTATGGAAATCCAAGAACCACTAAAATACTAAGATATAACAGTCCCTATCAGCTTCATAACAGTAAATGGCTTCTTGTGCACCAAGAGTCTTTGCCCTCTCTCCTATCATTAATAGTGAGATTTTAGCCTTCAGCCTACCACCTGACAGAATCACAGTCTTCAGTGCTTCTCATTACATAAAAATCAAGCAGTTGAGCACATTGTGTGTAGGAGTGAAGCAGATTCTGTTTTAGCACCTAACACTATACTTCAGGATAAGAGGCAACGATGATCTGCATTCTGTCTCGCAGAATATCCCAAGTTGGAAGGGACCAACAAGGAACAACAGGTCCAACCCATGGCTCCACGCAGGACCACCAAAATTAAACCCAGTGTCTGAGAGCACTGTCCAAATGTTCCTTGAACTCTATCAGCTTGGGGCTGTGCCCAGTGTCCTCTGGGGAAGAGCCTTTTCCTAACACTCTCCAACCCTGCCTTGATGCATCTCCATGAGGTTACCACTTTCCCCTGTTCCCACCACCTCAAGTATCATCAAAATGCTTTCCCTGTCCTTCCCTTCTCTTTCCCTTCCCTCTTCTGACCTCCTCAACTTTACATCTTGGTAACCCCTCTTTTAGAGGCAGAATTTTCTGTTCACTCTTCCAAGCTGAGATTTTTCCTGCCATACTCTTGTTCACTTTCACACACCTCAGCCTTCCACCATAACATGGTCTCAGCAGTGCCCTATGAGCATGGCAACTCAGTCTTCAAGCTGACCTTCCTCAATCAGACACAGATCTCTCCACTGCCTCCCAGCAGGACAGCCTTAAACCAGAGGCTGTTGGACTGCCCCAGTAACCCACAGGGAAAGGGAGGCAGCAGAAAGAAGACATACCATAGGCTCTGCCAAAGTGAAAGCAAAACTGCCCACTGCTTTGGGGACTTCTGAGGACTACTACCACTGTAGCCTGACATTATGTTCTTCCTTGGGAAGAATAAAACTCATTTCTCCTGAAATCTCTCCAATACGAGGGCAGCTTTACAAACTCAGTAAAAAAGAGCTTGTAGGGCCAGTAGTGAAGCGTTTCACCTTTAGAGTCCTTGCAGCCCACTCATTGGTCACAAAACTTTATTATTATTATTATTATTGTTATTATTGTGTTATTTTCAGACATACTGAGTTTCATTAACACATGGATGAGCACAGATAACTCCCAGCTGAAGATGTTGCTTCTCTCCTCTACAGTGTGAGCCTTCCCCTGAGTCACTCTTACAGTCACAGAGTCATGGAGTCATAGAATGGTATGGGTTGGAAGGGACTATTAAGACCATCTCATTTCAAACCCCCTGCTACAGATAGGGACCCATTTAAACCAGGTTGCTCAAAGCCCCATCCAGCCTGGCCTTGATCTCCTCCTGAGAGGGGGCATCCACAGCCTCATTAGGCAACCTCTTTCAGTGTCTCACCACACTCACATTAAAGAATCTCTTCCTAATACCTAGTGTAAAGATATTCTCTTCCAGTTTAAAGCCATTTCCCCTTTTTTGGTCACTATATGTGCTCATAAAGAGTTCCTCCCTAACTTTCCTGTAGGCCTCTTTGGGTATTAGAAAACCACTACAAGGTCCCTCCAGAACCTTCTCCAGGCTGAAGAGCCCCAACTAAACAATGTTTAGCAAAGGAAGGGTGCCCGGGTGCTTTGTTGCCAGGACTGTTTCAGTGAACAGACTGAATGGCTCAGGAAATCAGCACGAAAGAATGCGGGTATGGAGAAAAGTAGTTGAAGGTTTTTGCATTGGACAGGTGTATGAGCATCATCCAGCCCTCGCTTGCAGATGGAATCACATATCACAAAATATTCTGAGAATATATTTAACATGCAGCTCTTCTCAGGAGCAAGTCAACCAGAAAGAAAATTGATCTCCCTTCCTGGGCTCGATCACAGGAGAGAATTCAGTGCACTGAGCACCCTGGAGACCCAGAAGGCCTATCTCTGAGATCTCTGAAGCAGAACTGCTGTCAAGAGTGTAAAGGCAGTCCTGATGCAAGGGGATGAAATTTATTCTCATTTAGTCTGGTATCTGTGCTGCTGCCCAGAAAGTGGAATGGAGTGGAGCCCCTATAATTGCAACTGCAGCAGTGCATCAGTATTCATTTGCCCCCTTGCAAGCACCCTTCTGGAGCAGTAATTCTTTCAAGGGAGCAGGAGGGAAAAACAGATAGCCAGCAGCGTGCTAATCCTCACAGACAGAGCAGTTTTAACGCAGTGTAATCTTACAGAAGGAGGAAACAGCATTTCCTTTGTGCCAAAGGTATCAGAATGGTCCAAGATGGCAAGCTCCACTGATATTAACTTTATTAAAGGAGCAGTGATCCCACAAGCCCTGAGGAGGCTTGGAGGGAGCCAGCCAGAAACAGAGAAGCATCCACTTGTAATGACAGAAAATAATAGACAGCTGGGACCTCTTGAAAGGACATATAGGCAAATGTACACACAAACTGGAAACTGCAAATCACAGCAACAAATTTACAGCTATCATACAGTAGCACAGCAGCAGCAATGTGCTCAGCTAAATAACTGCCTCTGATTCTTCTTGAATTCGGCACCTGTATTATTTTGCAGTTGTACAATTTACCAAAGGGGGAAGTGGTGCCCTGGGGTTATTATTACAAGAGTGCCAAACCTTCTCCAGTCAGTTCCTCAGCAGAGAAAGGTTTTTCCATGTAAATTGGATTGAGAAGTGAAAGAAAAGAGACTGGCATTCTCTATAAAGTTCTGAGCAAGAGGAGCCTACTTTTAATTAAGCCTTACTTTAAATAACAGTAGGATTCACATTTTTTTCACAGATGCTCTCCTGCATCTAAATATCAGAAAAGAATGCACAGTAGTGCTGAATGTAAAATCAGTTCCTGAACACCTTAAGTTAACACACAGGAGATGCCCTCCTGATGGCATGTCAGTACATCTCTTGCATGAACACCTTAGAAACAGCAGCTTGCACTATACGACACTGCTCAGACATTCAGAATCTCCTTGCAGAAATCAGCAGAAGCCTATGTTGTTTGTTAGGATGAGATACTTTTGTTACGTATATTTGGTTATACAGAATCTTTGAAGCGTTCAAAAGAGTTGAGAGCCTTGCCTCCTCCTCATGCAAAATGGGAAGTGAAATGTGAATCAAGGTTCTGAAACACAAAACTGTAGTATTGCAACAGAAGCAGAGAATACCAATGCATTCGCCTCCCCCTCCCTGCAAACAGTTCAATTATCATCATGTCCCCGAGCAGATTCCACACAATCACTGTGACATCTGTTAGGGAAGTGAACACAAATCTATATCTGAACGCAGAAAACACACTGGCGAGGTTGCAGCAGGGGGAGGGAGATTAGGTGTCACTTATCACACAAACTAGAAAATGACAGCTTGTCACATCCCTGAGTAAATACCAGCAGAAGCAAGACGATGCAAGATGCTGCTTCACCTTTTTACCCCAGCACAGCGTTACAGAGATACAGATTAAGGACAGTACTGCAGCTTCCTATCCTCTGCCTGCAGTTATAGCATCTGGATGCCCATCGCCCCCCTGGGAGCACTAGCAGTAATGGATTAGATCCGCCGCTCATGCACGTCAGCAAAGCTGACTGAACTGGAGGGAGCTGAGCCCCTTTCCTAGCTGGAGCCAGAAGGGCTGTAGAGGGTGAGTGTGCAATAACCTCTTTTTGAGTCACTCATGGATGGCAAGGAACTGCCCAGAGCCTTGTCAGCAGCAGGACAGTGCTGTGATATAGAAGCAAGGGGCTTAGCCATGACGTGCTGACGTGTGAAAAATCACAATATCATATAGTACAATCCTCTTTGCTCACTCACCTTAATGAAGGGAAAAGTGAAAATCTCAAATTCCTGTGTTTCCCCAAGCACAGCTGTGCACCCATGGACAGCTGCAGAGCCCCTCACACACTGTCTGAGCCCACAGGCAGGAGGCCAAAGGCATCTTAGAATCAGATGGAAAAGACCTCTGAGATCACCTAGTCCAGCTGTCCACCTACCACCAATATCACCCGCTAAACCATGTCCCTGGGTAGCCTGTGGCAGAGCCCAGACACTCTTTCAGAGAAGTTTTGCCTAATATCCAATCTGGGAGTCATATTGGCAAGCCTTCAGTCATCTGGGACCTCTCTGTTTGATCAGGACTGCAGATAGATGGTGGAAAACAGCTTGGAAATTGCATCCACCAGCTTCCCGAGCACCCTCAGGTGGATCTTCCACCACCCTGCAGTCCAACATGCAATACTTCAATGGCTGCATCATGTGGCTAGGCACAAGGCCTCTCCTAGCTCCAAGATGGAGGAAGGGCTGCAGAACAAAGCTACTGACAAAGAAAAAAATCACCATCTAACAAGAGTTCCTTTAGCTCCAAAAGCTATTCCCAACAAGATAGCTTTAGTTCCAAAAGCTATCCCCAAGGCCTCCCACCTCTACCTTCAGGCAACACAATGGAGTGTGCTCGAGACATATCACACCTCCATCTGCAAGAAATACATTGCACTAACAGTTAATGGTATCTCATATCGGTGCAGTGCCCTTTCACTGATGATGGGCTCTTCTCTGGCATTTTCCCCACACCCAGAAGCCTGCATTCAAGGCACTGTATATTCTGATTCATACGGTGTTAACACAACTGTGAAAAAGATACTATTCCAGCTCCCTTCTACATTTAGACACACAGCCTCCCACCCCCTCTTCATTGTGCTTTTGCAGAGAGAGTTTGTTCCTAACTGGTACCCAAGTGCTCATAATCAGATTAACTCCTCCACAAATAAAGTGTTCCTTTTTATCCTGCTGAGAACAGATAACTTAGACTTCACCTACATAATCTGATTCTTAAAATCATCATAATCAGGCTTTGGTGGAACCACTGTTTTAACAGACGTGTGGCTGATGCGTTTCCTAGTTTTATGATAATTGGGCTGCAGGCATAACAAATAATTGGTTTGAGAATAAGCAAAACTTTAGGATCTTGGACAGTGGAGATGAATACCAAAATCAGAGCTCAGAATTCTCCTTGGGACTTCTATTGGTTCATAATCTGCTTCTCCACAATCCTAACCTGAAGCTTTAAGTATAAAAACACATAGAGAAGACTTTGGCAATTGGACTCCTGACCTGAATTTGTTTTCTCATGCAAAAGATAAACTTTAAGCTTTCAAGAGTTACACATTTACAGCCTGATTTCACAACAAGGAACACCGATTCTTCTACTCAGTAGAAAAACAGCACCATTATCTCTAAGAAAGCTGTATTCAGTAGTTAACAGTGAGAAGCTACTTGAAAACAAAATGTAGGACAGGAACAGGAAGGGGTTTTAAGCTATCTAAAGGAAGGTTATTCTTAGAACTACAAGAATACTTTACATCAGAATCATTTAGTAAGCACACTGAAATGGTTCCCTATTAATCACATTTTTGGCCAGGCATTTTAAATTCATGGCTGCAGCAACCCTACTACCTGTTTCAAAGCAGAGGTGAGAGGCCTGTGCTTGTTCTTGCTGCAGCTTGACCCAGAACCACACTGCTGTTGATGTGCTCCTGCCCCAAGCAGTGAAATGCAAGGATGCAATGGGAGTGTGCACAGGAACACCACAGAAACACCTGTATGCCCTGAAGGGGAAATATAAATGAAGAAAAAGAAGCTGCAGAGAAAGAAACAGCAGAGAAAATCTGAGTTTTAAAACTACTTTTTCTTTTAAAAGTTTTAGTTAAAAGGTTACTTCACTGCTTTACATGCAGTAAAAATAAAAGGGAAGTTCAAAAGACTCTGCTTCTAGCTGCCACGCAGTTTGCTTTCAAGTTTGCAGCCCTGTGTGGTTTCTGGGATGAGCAGATACCTCTTCTGGGTGTTTCTAACACACCTACTGACTTAGATCCCTATCCTGCAAATGCTAATGTACTTGCTCTTGTCTGCAATATCCAAGATACGCTTTATGTGCATTATATCTAGGACACCTTAGAAACTATGAGTGAAGACAGACATTCAACATGGCACATTTTAGTGGAATATCACTGTTGTAGTAAAAAAAGGGAGCCCAGTAGTCTTAAATCAAGAAATCCTGGACAGCTTTAAGCTAATTAGGCAAGAGCAAATTGGATCAGTGCACACCCAGTAACAGCACTGATGCTGTCAAGCACTGCTGTTGCCTTTTGTCTGTATTCATATTATAGTACAGACCTCCACCTGAAGCAGCTTCACAGGTAATAATTAGTTGTACCCACAGTTTTCTGTCAGCCACAAGTTTCCATAGTTTAGGTCTTTTGGAACCAAAGCAGAAGCCCATCAGCTCATGCACCTCTTCTCTGATATGCAGGAGCCACAGATTCAGACAGGCTCTTCCTCTGCTCTCCCTGGTGAGAAGGCAGATCTTTCAGTTCCCTCCTTCAGCTGGGCTGCTCCTCTTTTCACCCATACTTTCTAAAGGGAACATGACCCAAAACTGGAAAATGATGGCTCACCCTACAGAGAGCTGTGCTTTTCTTTGCACAGATGTCTGCAAGCACCTGTTGGCTGAAAGGAATTAGAACATCAGTGTATACTGAATGAGGTGTTTTCTGTTTCTGTGCAGCCTTGCCAACCTGGCTGCTTTACATGCACATTCACAGACCAGTTAATGCAATTTATGATCTCTAGTAGCTTGCTGAGCTGGGAACAAACAACTGAAGGGAAGAGGCTGAATGGCATAGTCTCTATCTTCGCATGTGAAGAGTGATAGAACTACTATCTCCACTCTTCACATGTGGAGATCTTCACACAGAGTTCTACTACTTCCCAAGTAGTCATTTTGGTGTATGAAGTATAAAACTTTGCTTCTCTTAACATTTGTTGTCCTTTATGTTTTCCAATAACATTGCTCAGGAGCAAGGAAATCTCAAATGATAAACTGAGGCTATCAGAACTAGGATATTCTGTAACACAGTCACTTGGGAGCACCTATGGGCATCCTTCTGCCTTCCCTCCCTGCCTATGAAGCTATGCTCCTTTCTAAGCAACACTAGGGTTTCAAGAGAAGAAAAGAAAATGGTGCACAAGTGAGCTTATCCCAACATTCAATCATTTTGGAGCCAGCATTGAATCATACAACTGTTTGAGTTGGAAGGGACCCTAAAGACCATCTAGTCCAACTCCCCTACATTGAGCAGGGACACCTACAGAGAAATCAAACTACTTAGAGCCCCATGCAGTCTGATCATAAATGTCTCCAGGGATGGGGCAGCCACCACCCCTCTGAGCAACCAGTTCCAGTGCTTCACTGACAGGTAGGAGTCCCACAGTGTATCTACAAGCTGAGATAGCATTGCCACAAGAATGCAAGAGGATTGGATACGTGCATCCACCATGTTCATGCTAGGTGTGCTTTGCAGAACTTTTTCTGGGGCAACAAAGCAGAGAAATATTTGATGTCTTAAAGTATTCTATGGCATAGAAAAATGCTCCCTTTAAAATTCTTGTTAAGTTTCACTGGGTTTGTATATGAAGTGAATGACCTGGGGGTTCTACCCTCTCCCACAGTAATTAACATATGGGCATCTGTTCAACAGCTCCCCTGTTAATTCCCAGGAGTAATCAGTTTACTCATCCCTACCAAGACTTCAACCCCAGGTTAAGGAGATCTTTACTGACTCTTAAGTTGTTTGTTTTTTTTAACAGACTGGTCCTTCAAAAACATCCTTAAATTCTTTTATCACTGTTTTTTGCCCCATCTCTCTAGCAAGCATACCCATTTGAGGTCAACTATTAGATGAGTCCCAGACTCATTAGCAATTACTGCCCTCCTCCCTCTCACCCCCAAGAAAACTGTAACATTGCCAAATCCCATTTTATCTAGATACTCATTTCACATGTCTTACCATTATCACTAAGGCTTTATCTGTTTCTATTCTGGCTTATCAGTACTCTCAGTGTTGATATTCCCATTTATGATGTTATACTGGTCTGTGGCCCACAAGCTAACTCTCTGTTAATACATCCTATTTGTTTTAGAGAGGGTAGTTTGCACAGCTCTGGCTGCAGCATTATTTACCTTTCCTTCCTTTCTGAAGCTCCCAACTCTGCAGTCCATGCCACATGCACTGTTGGCACTAGAAAGTAATACAGCCCACCAGTGTACTTGTATTCTTTCAAAAGCTGTGTTGCCTTGGATTACAGTGTTCACCACATTTTGTTTCATGAAAATCCAGTTTTGAGTTCTGACACACCTGTCTACATTAGATCTCATTCCTTATAGTACTTGTTTTACTTCTCTACTGCATCCAGTGTTGGAGATTCATCCAGTGTCATCCTTCTTATATTTCATAATTCGGCACTTTGCTCCACCTTGCAAATTACAGCTGATCTACATAATTGTTTGGTTTTGCGTTCTCTAGTAATCTTTCTCAGGTTGATTTGTCTCAGGTCCCAATCAATGTATCAGGGTCTATATCAACTACCCCAGTTGGAAAAACTGGTTTCTCAGTTTCTATTTTAAGTCTGCATTCCCATAGTACTTCTAGTACTTGAAGGGAGCTTACAAGCAGGAAGGAAAGCAACTTTTTATGCTGTATGATATTGATAGGACAAGGGGGAATGGCTTTAAGCTAAAAGAGGGGAGTCTTGGATTTAGGTTAGAAATTAGGAAGAAATTCTTTACTCTGATGGTGATGAAGCCCTGGCACATCTGCTCAGAGAAGCTGTGGTGCCCCAACCCTGGAGTGCTCAAGGCCAGGATGAATGGGGCCATGGCCTGAGCTGGTGGGTGGCAGCCCTGCCCATGGCAGAGCATTGGAGCTGGGTGGGCTTTAAGGTCCCTTCCAAACAAAGTCACTCAATGATTCTACACTAAAAATACAAATATCCTTCCCTCTTATATTTATTTATTCTTAGAGAGTGAAGCATGCCTCAAAATTTTTGAGACATGTCAAATGATTCAGAATTATTGCCAGAAGAAAATATATATATATGTCTCATGACTGTCTTTGTTTTGGCTGGTACCCACCGCCTGCATGAAAGACCCTGTCAGTTTCTCTTCCAGAAAATGCTATCTGTGGTGGCATTTTTAACTGTGATATTTTTCCCATTCAGAACATTTTCTTAATCCATTACACTCCAGGTACCATCTGCTGAACAAGTCACACGTGGCCAAGATGCCTGGCCGTACCCATCTTTACTTAGTGGATGAGCCCTAATTGCTTAGCCTGGAACAATGCAAGCCACTGCACTGCACAGCATCCAGCTCCAACAGCTTGTGTCACGGTTTCTCAAGGGTACAATGCCCCAACACAGCCTCAGAGGCAGCTGCAACCACTGATTAGTTACAACACAGAACAGTCATGCTTCCATTCATCTTCTGTGAAAAGAGGAGGGAGCAACCACTCTGTAGGCCTCCAGTTGCCTTTTGTTTCCACTTTCATGCTAGGAACATGACCATCCCTTCTCTGGTGCTGCTTCAGAGCCTACCAAAAAGAGATGCCAAGGCTGAACACAAGCCTGTTCCAAACAAGGAAGTACCACAGATCTGTGCCACTCAAGCAGCCCAAGTTAACCTGAACAGGAATATCTCAAGACCAACCCAACTACACCAGCACCCTCTCAGCTGTCTTAACCTCTTGGTCTGCTGTTCTCTCAGCCTGTACATGAATGGGCATAGGCTTCAGTTGGAAGGGACCTCAAAAATCATCTAGTTCCAGCCCCCTCTGGCATAGGCAGGATTGCCAACCACTAAATCAGTCACTGCATCAGGCTGCCCAGGGTCCCATCCAACCCGGCCTTGAGCACCTCCAGGGATGGGGCACCACAGTGAAAATATTTCCCCTGACATCTAACCTAAATATTCCCCTTTCTAGTTTAAAACCACTCACCCTTATCTTATCACTGTCTACCCATGAATGTTGCAAGACAAGCGCAGAGAGGATCCTCTTCTCTCTCATTTTTATTTCTGTGTTTAAACAATTAGGTTTTTGCAGTGGCAGATTGTTAGTGTTATCAATAGTTCAGATATTCAATACCCAGAAGAATTACTGTTGCTTAAAATGTGGGTTAGGCAGCATTACATGTAGTTTATTTGTGCTGCCTGGTAACGATTACACTAAACAAACAGTGTTTAAAATGAGATGTAAAGCCAGCAAGAGGTAAATGACATTTTATTCCATTCTTCCTTTTAAGTAAGGAGGCAAAATAGGGATTACTACAGTAGTGGAAACTGCAAAACGGCAAATGAAACTATAGCTGAGTTCAACACAGTAAGGAAGGAAAGAGGTACAACCTCTCTGGTCTCCTGCGTCGTATGCAGCTCTGAAAGTGATAGGAAGAAAACAGGAACAATTCATACAGAGATTTGTCTAACATCTTTGAGGAGCTGATAAAACATCACATTAAGGCACTGCATTTCAAAGCTTCGAAAGCTGTTATCTTAAATCGCTGCAGTTTCCACGGTAACAGTTTAGCAGGAATCAGATCCTACAAAAACAGCCCGCAAGTTGTCAATGCAACAAATTACTGCCTCATAGGTAGAGGTAATGAGGATCCCAGGTGCCATTACAAGCTGATAGTATTGCACTTTAGCCTCCCTCACGTTCTAAGAACATTCTCAATAACAAGCATTGCTAAGATACTACTATATTTTCTTTAAACACCTTTTGCTTTCCTTCTTAGAGACCTGAGAGCTATTTAAGTAGAGAAAAAGATGAGTTAACGACATGTAAGAAAAGACTCGGGCTGTCTAGTTCTTGTATAACCATTACCAGCTCTTCCTACCACTGCGTTAAATGCCAGGCCAGCAGCAGGGCGCGTATTAAAAGGAAGGTAGCGCTGTGGTTAGTGGCTACTGCCATCTTGCGATCAAAATTCCTAACGCCATCCCTTTGCTCTTAGTCGAACTGCATCTGACATAGCAGAGCAGGGGGAAAAAAACACAAAAGCTCAACTTTTGCACAACTAAGTAACTTAGTGATGACATCTCCACATTTTGGCATATTTATGAGAGTTTCTGCCCAGTCCAGATAGGAATTCAACAAAACAGAGATAACCTACAGAGAAGGAAGGTGTTTCAGTCCAAACCCCTGCCATGGTAAGGGACAGCTCCCACGAGGCCATATTAATCAAAGCCCCATCCAGCCTCACCTTGAACACTTCATGGATGGGGCATTCACAGTTTCCTATTCCAATGGCCCACCATCCTCACAATGAAGAATTTCTTCCTAATATCTATTCAAAATATACCCTCTTTTGGTTTAAAACCAGTACCCTTTTTCCTATCACTGCACTCCTTGAGAAAGAGTCCTTCCCTCACTTTCCTGCAGGCTTGCTAATAGTTTTTCCTGGTAGTGGAAAGCTACTAGGTTTCTTCTCCAGGCTGAACAACTCCGGCTAACTCAGCCTGTCTCCACAGGAGATGTGCTCCAGTCCTCTGATCATCCTCATGACCTCCTCTGGACTCACTGCAACACCTTGATGCCCTTCTTGAGCTAAGACCCCAGTGTACTGTACTCCATGAGAGCAGAGCAGAGGCAGCATTCTCAAGCCTGTCAAGGTCACTATGGATGGCATCTCTTCCATGCAGCATGTCAACATCTCAGCTTGGTGTTACCCACAAACTTGCAAAGAGTGCCTTCAAAAATGGTGCTAGTCCCAATACCAACCCTTGTTAAATGGCACTGCTCTTAGGTATCCATCTGGATACTGAGCCATCAACCACAACTCTTTGAGCATGACCATCCAACCAATTCCTTATCCACCAGGTGGTCCATCCAACAAATCAAACTTCTTTTCAATTTGGAAACAAGCATCTCACATAGGACAGTGTCATGCAGCAGCACTGAGCCAAGAAATGGGAAATCATTTCTTCAGTCCCATTTTCACAGTAATTTAAATTCAGAGTAGTGAAAATATTGGTCTATATGCCCTGTTACAAATGGGATAACACCCCTTCTTCCTCTGCTTACCCATCTTGCATAACTGAACTGCTATAATTTTTCGGTCAGTTTGTTTCTTCCACTTTGTGCTTATAGATCCCAGAAAACGCTGTCCCATACTCAGGTCTCCAGATAACACCACGAGCATACAGTAAATATTTAAAAGGGTTTTGTTCAAAAGAATCTTCTGTGGACGATGCCATATTTTAATTGCAGGAATATGAAGTCATTCACAAGAAGCCTTTATTCTATATAAGTACCAGCACACTTCAGATCTGTTGTAACTGAAGTTCTTTCTCACTAATCTTCTACTGCTGACCAAAGCAGACAAAGAGCTCCCATACACAGTATGTCTGCATGGATTAAGTACAAACTGTGTATTAGGGAATCAAGATAAAAACTGTTGGTATCAGTTGATAAGCTAATCCAGTTTTCATCTGGCCAATGAGCATGACTCTGCCACAGTGTATGGGATTCAAGTACTTCATGTTGAAAGGTCTGTTGATGATATTTTCTCTCCATTTAAGGTTTTGTTCTTTTTAAAAACCCTTTATTTAGTGGCTTGGAAATAGTTACTCAAGTAAAACGAAAGGCTAATATTTTTGCATAAAGAAAAGGCTGTCTTGAACAGGAAGATTTTTCTGTTTCTGTATCAGCCTCAAGCATTCCAGTTTGCTTTAGGTAAGGTTCTTCTGTGTATTATTCTTATCTCTAACAGAGCTTCCTCCTGGCCATTTTGTTCCATACAAGCACACATCAAGAATATCCTGAAGACTGCTGATATCTGTTTATTAGCTGCCTGAAACTGTAACCATAAGCTGTCTCAAAAACAGCAAAAGACTTAGAGTGGCAGGGCAAAGACATATGCTACTGTATCAGGTAGAGACCAGAACATCTGCATATTCATTACAGTAAGCATTTAACATGAATCCAGACAAGAGGCGACAAACCAGGCCAGGTCCTAATGAATATAATACAGCATTCCATTGTGCTGACACAAGTTCTGACAAATAATGGTGTGCATTTGGCACACTGACTGAACACAGCCCTGGGAATAGTGGAAGATACGCAGCTCTGCTTTCTGTTTTGGAAAAGGAATTTGAGAATAGGTTTCAAGAATGCAGAAAAAAATCATCAGTCTTTTTGCCAGAGTTGTGACTCCATGCCCAGCTGACATAAATACATCACTTAGCAATTTTCAAATGGAACATGCAAAGCTGCAATCAGATATTCAACTCAACAATCTGATCACGTCTCTTTACCAGACCTTTATAAACCCCATCTGACAGGAGGGAAAACACCCCTTGCTTTGCCATCATGCCTTATTCATAGCAATGCTTTTTGAGGGGACCTCTTGTAGGGTTGACTCTGCCTTTCAGCATCACCACAAACACATACATCAAATCCAAACCCACATGTATTATTGCACATTACATGTGTAGTGCCAGTTGGCAAGTAGCATGGTGATTGCCAATAATATTTCAACCCACCTACACTGTGCACGCATGCAAAGACAAATTTGTTTTGTTATTAAGCAGACGTGCAAGTTTTTGTATTTAATCATTAAGCTTGGGTTTGTGTTATTGAATAAAACAATTTAACAAGCTAACACATTCACTAAGGAAGCAATATCCCGAATACTTGCACAATGCTGACAAATCTTGTAATTTTCAGCATCTTCAAGGTAAGAATCATTTGTTACATGTTTCAAATCATAGCAGCATTCAGAACGGATCTTAAATTGTGGCAAGCTCAAGCTATGGCAAGTAATTTCGTGCGTTTTGATATGTTATGTATTAGTAATCTGGCGTGACTCTGGCAGGCGTATACATGGCCTCTTAAAATTGCCTCTACCACACAGATACTAATGCATCCCTCTTAAAGTCTGAACTCTCCCGTAGTAAGTCAGACCCCACAATACGTCTATGCCAAGTATATACTCCAGGACTAGGGCAATAGACACATTACAGTCCTGGGGTGGAAGACACCCAACCCTCAGCTTCAACCATGTCTGTGTTACAAGGATGTTCTCTCCCCCAAACCCACCACTCATCACCCTATCTCCCTGAAATTTAGTTTGATCACCACATATAATCAAAGTTTCCACACCCATGATCACTAATGCCATCACTCTCTGTATATTCTTTCTGGAACCAAAAGATAGCCAGTTCAGCATAGACCCTCCAGTCCCTGGTAGTGTTCAAGAGGCAACCGGAAGAGGAACTCTGAGAGATGGTTTAGTAGTAACAGTAATAGGAGAACAGTTGGACTGGATGGTTTTGTGATTCTAAGATTCTACAATCTACAGGTCTTAATTTTAGAGGAGAAATGCCAGTTGAAGATGGGGCATTTTGCCCTGTTAGAAATGTAATCTTGTTTTCTAATTGCTTGATACAAGATCTTAGAAGCTCAATCTCCTTTAATTCTTCCTTGGAGAAATGATATCCATTAACAGTTAATAAAAGCAGCTACGCTACAGCAGATGCTGCTACTACTCTTTCCTCTATTGTTAGGATAGATTACCTTTGCTGCCACTGCCAACCCTTAAATGAGGTCTGGGAATGGGTAGATCCTGGCTCCAGCTGTTCTGGTCATTCATTTGCACTGCATGCACCAGAGCTCCCCTGTGTTGGCACTACCTCCCATGAGGTGCTTAATCACTAGTTCAATGCATGACTTAGCGTTTCCCACTACAAGGGCCCAAGATCATTCCTCTTCACTCAGCATGGCCCAGGCAAGCCACGGGGTTGGGCAGCCATGCTCTATTGTATTAATGTAGGAAACAGCTCTCCTTTCCTTCCACCTTCCTTTGAATAATATGGCTTTAGTGTTATGGCATCAGGTCTGGTATATTTAAAAAGCTTATATTAAATGACAAAAGATCCCAATTAAATGTCAGCAGTGTTTTCTCTTCAGTACAAACACAATGAATGGTGCCCATCAGCTTGGGAAGTAGGAATAGAAAAGAGATCTCTAACGAATCATCTTACTGACTAATAGCTTTTATCTGTGCAAGCAACATATCTGTGTGCCTCCCCACAGTAAAAGCTCACCATCTGCCTTTGTTCTAATGGATTCTCTTAATATGTGTTGTTCAATTCCAGCAGAGGACACTGGAGAATCCCACAGACGAGGGTGATGTTTAGGATTCCATAATTGCGGGAAAATCTTCAGCCAGAGTCTGCATTACTTACACCTGCCAGATAAAGCAGCTAGCTCAGCTTAAGGGAAAGGAATGGAAGGTTTTCTGCAAGCAATTAATTCAGTCTCAGCAGCCCTCATTGACTGAAGACAACTTCAATCACAGGATGATCAATATATTAATTACAGCAATGGCATAATGGCTTGTTTGTGCAAGGTGGGTGCAATTCAGTGCATGTATATTTTTTCTGTCAAGTCCTTTTGAGACTATTCCAGGTACATCTGTCCTCATCAACTGCAGTCTCTGGTGATCTTGCATGGGCTTGGTAATGGCTGAAGGGTTCAGTGCATAGTGCTTTTTTCAGCACAACAGCAGACTCGTGCATCTCATGAGTTATAACATCCCATGTGATGACTTCTTAAAGCTCCCTCAACTTCCTCAAACTTTACCAGTTAAAAACGCCTGCAATGATTTGGAGTGCATTGAAACAGAGCATAGAGTGGTATAGAGACCAGTCATCTCAGAACAACCTCTGCATTACTACAACTACAGCTGAAAGCCTTTCTGGCAGAGCAGCATGGTAATGAAAGCTATTTCATTTTCAAGGTCTGACTGGAAATGAGACTAAATGAGAACAAAAATAAATACTACTATTATTTTCCATTGAATGTGTCCTATACAAAAAATGACAACAGTTCCTTCAGAAGAAATGTATTAAACTACTGAGGCTACAGCCACTAATGGTACGTTGCTGTTCAGGAAATGCTTAGTTAGTTCATAGTGAAAAGGGAAGTTAATTGCTGTCTGCAGCTAAGTCTGTTGAGTTGACACAAACATGAAAACTTCTGACTAATATTCTGTTAATGCTTGTCTAATTTTCAGTTCCTTTTGAGGAATGCCAAAGTGACATGAAAACACGGTAGGCAAATCCCTCAGTCTCATTTATGCTCCATCTCTCTGAAAGGACCAAGCATCCAGCCCTATAGGACACCTAGAGTTGTAGGGTCCAAACTGCTCTAAAGCCAACAGAGCTCAGGATACATCCAATCGTAACAAAACTACTGTAATAAAGATAAACGTTCGCTGAGGGAGGCCACAAAATGATGATTACTTAGATTATAATAATGCTATCACTGTTATATCCCTTTCCAATATATTTTTCCATTTATTGTAAATGTTACTAGACATTTATTACTCGTATGGCAGAAAGCAGTAATGGATTGCACAGCAGGGAATTAGTAATACATAAACCCCAGGATGATACTCTCTGTAAAATAACATGTCATATAACAGCCACCCTCAAAGAGTCATAAGGAGAAATCTGTTGCTTAATCTCTTTTTCCACTGAGGCTCAAGTTTGAACATACAATAAATTCAGTTTTGGGGCTCACTGTAACAGATGATAAAGAAACCAAAACTAACAAGCCGTAAAGCCCTGAAACAAAGCAATGATCTCCTGAAAATTTATTCAGAACCATCTCAGCTATAGAGGACTTCTGACAGCTCCCATTTGACTGGTTAACTTTGTAATAGTAGGAGGCTTTATGCCGAAAATGATATGTGTCATCTAATAGCACACAAGTAGAGTGGAGCAACAACCTGAGTAATTTAAGCCACAAGAGATCAAATCCCTGCTTAGAACAGAGCCACTCTCAAGCAGGTTGCTCAAGGCCTTGCCCACTCAACTTCTGCATATCCCCAAAGATGGAGGTCCCACACCTCTCTGGCCATGTCCCAACGTCTGCCTGCACACATCTTCCCCATTCCTCCCACCGAAAAAAACACACCAAACCCACCCAAAAAACAGTATTTCTCTGAAATTTCCCTTCTTGCAACTTGTGTACATTACATTACATTGCTGCCAGTTGCACAAGTCACCACATACTTCCCCTGCTGCAGAGCAGCTGTTCAAAACGCAGGTTAAAGATGCAGACATGTTTTTGAGATGATATAATCCAAGAACAAGTGGTTCTGCAGTACAAGGAGCCAGGGCCATCAAAGGGAAAAGAAAAATCCCCTTCAAGCAGTCAGGTCTGTGACAGTCTGAGGCATAACATCAAAACTCCTTTTAGTGACAGAAACAGCAAAAACCAACACTATTCTGAGAGTGACAGAGAAGAGTTAAGACCTCTGCTCAGGAAAGGAGAAGCAGAATACACTTAATGTAAAATAAAGTACTTCCAGCCCACAAATTTTCCTTCCAAATGGGAAACTGACTTGCAAAACCTTGACTGCTTCGGTTAAGCAAAGGAAGAACATATGAAATTAATTAGGGATAAAGACAAATTGATTCTTTAACTATTTCCTTCAAGCTTAAAATTAGGAACATATGTAAACATATGTTCACTTAAAGTATCTAAATGCTGAGCACATTAAAAAGATTAATATACTGAAGCAACTTAAAAGTATCCCTCACTGAGTCCATTTCATTCTTGCACCTGAGAAATCATACTCGGAAGCCCTGCAAATGCTGAAAGAAGATCATAGAATGGCCTGGATTAAAAAGTACCACAATGATTATCCAGTTTCAAACCCCCATGCTACGTGCAGGGTTGCCAACCACCAGACCAGCCTGGCCTTGAATGTCTCCAGAGATGGGGCAACCACAACCTTCTCGGGCAGCTTGTTCCAGTGCATCACCACCCTCTGAGTGAAAAACTTCTTCCTCATGTCTAACCTAAACCTACCCTGTCTCGGTTTAAAACCTTTCCCCCTTGTTCTATCACTATCCATCCTTGTAAACAGCCATTCTTCCTCCTGTTTATACATTCCCTTCAAGTACTGGAAGGCCACAATGAAGTCCCCCCAGAGTCTTCTCCAAGCTAAACAAGCCCCATTCCTTCAACCTTTCCTCTTAGAAGAAATGAAAAGATGAAATACTGTAACATTAAGAAGTCAATCATAAACACAAGTGATAGAAAAAGAACGCTTATTATAGCTTTTAATAAAAATAGCTTTTAATAAAAAGGGAAATAACAATTGTGCCAGTTAATAATAAAAGCTAGAACTTCAAATTAAACATTTTTTAGTCTATATCATCTGATATTCCAACAGTGCTGCAGAGGATTTACCTTAAAAACAGGAATACAGGTACTCATCAAGTTTCCTGCTTTGCAAAACCATCTTAAGTTTTAATTAGAATTAACATTCATATTTCATATCCGAGGATGAAAACCAAGAGGATGCAGTCATTTATGGTTTACCAAACAGCTGAACACCCACAAGGAAACACTATGTGCTATCACTGATGCTATTGATAATCAGTAAGAACTTATGTCTTACTGAAAGGCTTTTGAAATTTGCTTTGAAGAAAAACTCTTGGAACACGCAACTCTTCTTTCCTATTCACAGTTTCTCGGTGCACGTATTCATTGACCACTTCCTCGTATCCCTCTGCCCTGAAGAGCTGAGACAAGAACTCTAGAAGAGAAAAAAAACAAGCATTAGATGAAAAATTATGTTTTTGCTATTTTTAAAGCGCTAGCCAGCGTTTTTATAAGCTTATGTTCCAATGAGTTAGAGTATGAAAAACCACGCGCCTTTAGATTTTAAGCTGTTCTGCACAAGGAGACTGCTGCACTTGCACTGAATAAAGTGAGAAGGGCACGAGAGACCATTCACTTCAGCAGTAAGGCAGGCTTTTGTCATCATAAACCCAACAGGAAAACACATGGGCTGGCCATAAACAGTGAGCGTTCATCTAAAGCAGAGAATCCACATTAATGAAAAACTAATAAATAGCACTTGTGCATCAATTGAAATTGATATTCTAACACACTCTAAGAATGGGATTTAAATTTACATAGATAGGTCCATTGCTTATTTGGTCCTTTTAGCACCCATTCTCTTTTTAAGAGCTAATTTGTTAAAGTGGAATTAAAAATCACTCAGTAAATAACAGCTCTGGAAATGCTTTAGTGAAGCTGTAGAATAGCCCGCATTATCTTGGATTTCATCATAGTCCTGTGAAAAACAGAAAGATCTCAGACATGATTGATGTCTTTTATATATCAGAAGCAATTAGGTAATACATTATGTCATAATATATGAACATTTACTTGGCTTCAAATTGGTCTCTTCAGTGACTATATTTTGCTTTATACTTGGAAGAAGGAGTCCACAGAAATAAACACTGAGCTTTTATTACACAGTGCCCTATATTTGATAGGAAGAAGTAATGGTCCACTAAAGTTTAGCATGAAGAATTGGGAGTTAAGAGATGAGCTATAAACCCAGTTCATTTTGAGAGTCTTAACAAATTCCTTCATGTCTCTGTGCTTCAATTTAGCAGCCAATAACCTGCAACAATTACCATCCTTCCTAAAGCATTGAGAGCACTAAATGAAAAGCTCTTAAAATACCTTATCAAATGGAAACCTTATTTTGCCTCAACTTCATGAAGAAAGAGAGGACAACGACCACAGATATTTCAGTAGGATCTGGGTACAATCTGCTCAGCCCTTCAGTCATGTTTCTGCTCTTCATTGGCAGACAATCTTCCACACCAGGAATAACCTCATGAATAACCAGAAATAACCTCAGCAAAATTGCATCACAAATGTTTTTTTTATTGAACTTTTACTGAACTTTGTTCTTTTTCCCCTCATACAAACAGATCTGAATGAAATCTAACAAATTTAGAAGCTTCTGCTCTCATTACAAGATAGAACATATAAATGAAGCAACAGCTCCATAAAGTCCTGTCGATCCAATAAACAACCTCCCATAAATAGTAACAAAAAGAGAGGGCAGATGAAGTACTTGACCATTTGACAGCCACCTGTGCAGAAACAAAAATTCTATGGGCATGTTACCAATTCTCTGAATCAAACTTAAGTAGAAGATGATAGAAAACATCTTACCTGTAGTAAAAAAATAGGATCTTGTCCCATCTTGCCTAACATAGAAGTTTTCTCCAAGTTTGCTGCCAAATTTAAACCTGAGCATCGCATGATCATACAGTCCGTAGTCTCTGAACAAGACACACTTGCCTGGTTTTAATATCTGTCATGTAAAAATAAAGTAATAAAGTAGATTTATGCATTCATGTTTATACACACATAATTAAGACAAGGTATCCTAACACGCTCCATACACAAGCAATATATACTTCAAATTAATTCCTCATGCAGCAGAAGTGTTGTATACAAAGTGGATTGTTAGCTTTTAAAAAAATTCTTCCCCATGAACACCACAATACGCTTTAAGATATCTGTTTGGGTGCTGAACAATTAAAGAAGCTTTCTGCAACACTCTTCAAACAGAGAGGAAAGAAAAATGTCTATGGTGTAACAATAAAAATGAAGTCCTAACAGGGTTATATTTGCTGGCTAGGGTTCCACCTAGCACGCAATTCTGCTAAATAAAATACAGAAAACCACAACTTTTCAATGCAAGAAGGAAAAATAAAGTGCAATGTAAGGGGGGAAAAAAAAAGGAACAATTATAGGAAAATGGGTTGCAGGTCAGGTGTTAGTTTTTTTTGTTTAAGTTGCTCTTTGATAAAGAAATCGAGCTATGAAGATGTTTAGAAAGGTACAATCACTACCCTTTCAGACTGGTGATATTTGATCCATGCAACCTTTCTACCTCAGCAATGCCAGCTGCATTTGTTGAAGGAGAAAATGAATATTTGCAACTTGCAAATTTGTACAGAAACCTACAAGTGAGTTAAATGAGCCAGACGTTTCCACACAGAAAACAGTAATTAGCCTTTTTAGGTGCCAGAGCTACAAACCAATCTCAACTTTAGAAAGGAGGTATGTGGGGAAAAAAAAATGAAACATTCCTTTTCCTAACTACTGATAATAAAATGAGCAGGATATCTGATAATACAAAAGCCCAAATGCATGCATACACTTATATAAAAAATACACGTTGACTATGCCTCTCCACAGTCAATATATGACTTGAGATCATATATATGTAAAACCAATTTGATTGTGATCATTTAGAACTGCCCTCTGGAGGGGCCTATCTTTACCTACCAGCCTACACAGGCAGCCCAGGGTGCTGAGTCTCTCTATATTACTGTTAATCTCCAAGCACTCCACTTCCAAATCATTGCAGGTCAAGCAGGTTTAATAATAGCAATAATGTCCTAACTGCAAGTCTTTCCATATTCTGGAAGTCAGTTACAGTTTGCTATCATCTATACCTCATCACCAGACATTTCACAGAATCACAGAATGACCCGGGTTGGAAGGGACCTCAAGGATCATGTAGTTCCAACCCGCCTGCCTGGCAGGGCCACCAAACATACACCTTTACTAGATCAGGTTGCCCAGGGCCCCGTCCAACCTGGTCTTGAACACCTCCAAGGACGGGGCATCCACAACCTCCCTGGGCAGCCTGTTCCAGGGCCTAACCACTCTCCTAGTGAAGAACTTCCCCCTAACATCCAACCTAAATCTTCCCTCTTTTAACTTAAAACCATTTCCCCGTGTCCTGCTATAGTCAGCCCTTTATTTTTTTTTCATTTCAACAACCCGTGAACATTATTTGTATCAGACAACATCAAAGCCAAACTCACAGCTACAAGATACCATTTTGTTGTGTTTATAACATACGCCAGACCAGGATTCAGAATAAAACTGTACTGATTTCAAGCTAAAGAGAATACAGGTGCTTTAAAGGCTGTTAAATAAAGTGTTAATGAGTTACCTTGTAAACGTTCTTCAATACAAGATGCATTTTGTCAGGATGAATGGCAGAAAGCACAAATATAAGGGTGACGACATCCACAGAATCTGCTGGTATATTTTCTAGAAGATCATCTTTGGTAAGGTCACACTGGAACACTTTGCACCTTTCAGTATCATATAAGGGGTTTTTCTGGAGGAACAAAAAGAGCATGTTTTCACTCAAGAATCAGCAGCACTGCATCAAAAAAGTATAAAACAAATATAAAGGGATGCTTCCATGCCTGAGAAATTTTGCTTATACCCCATAGCCAGAAATATAGTATTGCTCCCAAAAAACAGAGTCTGCAACACATTCATTCATATATATGACTGTAATACTAGAAGTTGACATGGGAAACATAGGTCTTGAATAAATCTGTTCTACTTTTCATATAGGGATGATATGGGAAGCCCATCTCTCCATCATTTGTAATGGAGTAAGTTTCTAAGACTCTAAAAGAAGTTCCAAATATCACACCAACCTTCACATACTCAACAGCTCTAGGAGAGAAATCACAGGCATATGCAAAAATATTCAGATCTTCTTCCAGGAGCGGAAATAAGCAGTTTCCAACCCCACAGCCCGCTTCCAAAATGGTCAGTTTCTGGTCTGCAAACTAGGGTGGAAGAAAGCCAAGAAAAAAACACATCATTTTTGTTTTCCTCATTCTATCAGCAGAGACACAGTTCAATCAGTACATAAAAAGCAATAATCAAGTTTAATTACCATTGATTCGGAAATTAAAGCAGCCATCCACTGGATAACCTTCACATTACAGAAGAGGAATCTTGACTTTTGTAAAAGTACACATCTTTTTAGAACGCATTAATACTTCTTAATTACTTGAGGGGTAGATGACTAAACAGATTGTTGTACCATTTCTGCCTTGTCTCGTTCAGATATAAGGAGCAACAGATGCAGATAACTATTCCTCTTAACAACGTTTTGCAATTAGCTTGTAATTCTGGGTGCTTTTCCTTAAAGCTGTGTTTTGAAGTGCTCCAACTCTAAACATCACATTACAGTCTATTTAGGTCACAGAAAAAGTGTTCTAGGTTTCATTCTCACCATCCATGTGGGTCAATTTTAAATTGATCTGATGCATCTGATTCTGAGGTGTTACCTTTGATAATAAGAGGGACTGCACAGAGCACCACACACATAACATGTTAGTGCTCCCAAATTCATGGCTTAATTAGAAATACTATTAAATCATTTGAAAACAGTCAATCCCATCTGTCACAGAGGAAGTGCATAGAGCTCACCTCCAGACACGCTTTTAACTCTTCAAACTCTCTGGTTGTCCAGTGTCTGTCTTTGAAGAAGTTGGTGCTGTTTCTTTTGTAAAACAGATCCCAGTTCTTTTGTGCCTCTTTTTCCAGTTTCAGCTGTTTGAAGTCAGACACCAAAACCTGATGTTTTGCCAGTCTCTCTGCTTCTTCCGGGCTAAGGATTCTTGTATTAGGGCCTTTTGTTTGGAAAGCACCATCTTCAGTAGATGTTGTTACTGTAGTTAAGCAATCTGCTGATGTGTTTTCATGGAACATCCTAGAATCTTTCACACAGATATGAATACCAAAGACCCAAGGGTGGTTTTCTTTCCTTCAGTGTACATTTCCATCATTTAACATAGATAAAATTCCCAAATATCTAAAAGAAACTGAAAAAAAAAAAGAAAAATATTAGGAAAAGTCACAATGCATCAGTGCATACTGATTAGGGCCTTATGCTAATCTATTGTACATAACAAACTGCAAAGCCATCTGACTTCTCTTAATTTCAGAACTGTTCCATGCAAGCTAACACTGAGCATGAAATCCCACTGACATAAAAATTAAAGAAAATGCTTAAAAGAATCTACTGGTCTACTTCATGCATTGTAGAAATCCACCTTCCAGGAGAAAGATGGTGTAGCTATAAACTTCTTGCACTAAAACTGACTTAAAAGGAAAACTTCGGTTCTTGTGAACTCCAGTTAGCAATACCTAAGACAAAAGTAGTGATAAATAGGTGACAGCCTCATTCAAGATGGTAAAGCAATCTGTGCTTGTGTTAGCATTTCTCCTTCCTCTTCTCAGCTCAGTGAGATAAACATCAGCATTTACAGCACCAAGATACTTGGGCAACAAAGCAAAACCAGCATGGTGACGAGAATGCTTAAAGCCAGCCTGTGTCAGCACTCATTCCCTGCTTCTTCCCAAATATACACAACCCTTATAACCATAACAACAACCAGTTTGTTGTTTTGAGTGTTTTTGTTCCCCCCTCCACCCAGGAGTTAAGAAAAATGAAGCAATGAAAAGGGTCTGTGTAGGCTGAGGAGGGATCCAGCTCCTATCCCTAATCACAGAATATCCTGAGTTGGAAGGGACCCATAAGAATCATTGAGACCAACTCCTGGCTCCACGCAGCACCACCCAAAAACCCAACATCCAATCCCAAAACCATTAAGGTAGTTCTAAGCTCTGCCTTGCCGCAAACACCCAGACCCAGGACAGCACGCTGAATTAAACCACAGAATTGGTGCAGCCTGGCAGCACTCACACCACACGTCCCCCCCTCCATGTGTGCTCAGCCCACACCCGCACGGCGCTGCCCGGCCCAAGCTACCCGCGGCGCCGGCTCCTGAGCCGCGTTGTCCCCGTGCCCCGCGCTGTCCTGCCCTCCCGAGGGCGGAGAGCGAGGGGGACCCTCCCCCGTGCCCGCTCCCCCTCCCCGGGGCCCGCAGCCCCGCTCGGCCCCGCTCGGTCCCGCTCCCCTGGCCGCTCGCTCCGCACCCGCCGCCGTGGGCCCCGGAGCGCTTTCCCGGCTGCACTCGGCGCCCGGAAGGGCGCGGGGCGGCAGCGCACACGGCGGGCGGAGGAGAGGAAGGGACCGGCCGGGACGGGACAGGGGGGGTGCGGGGCCATGAACGGCTCGGCGAACCCGCTGCTGGACAAGGAGGAGCACCCGCTGCAGCTGGGCGAGAGCTTCGAGCGGCGGCCCAAGGCCTCCTTCCATACCATCCGCTGTGAGCACCGCCCTCCCTTCTCCTCCCGCTTAGCCCAGCCGCGTCTTTCCTCCCCGCCCCGCTCCCTCCCGCGGACGAGCCCCCTGCCCTCAGCCCCTTCCCGCCGGGCGGCGCTGGGGCTGTGGGCCGCGCGGTGCCCGCCGCCCTCCCGGGGGTCCCTCCCCTCCATCGCCCCTCGCTCCCTGCGGCTGTGCCTCCCGCCGGCCCTTCCTTCTCCCTTCTCCCTTCTCCTCACTGCGCCCGTTTCCCCCGTGAGCATCCCCCTTTCCTCCTCCCCTCCCTCGGGGTCTCAGCGGGCAGTGGGCGAAGGCTCTGAAGTTTTCCGTGGAAGCACGGCTTGCCGCTTGTATTCCTTTATCCTTCTCCTTAATGGCAACGCGGGCCCAGCTCAAGGAGCCGCGGTTTGAATTTAAAGTTTGAATGGATGGAGGTGGTTGCCGTCATGATCCCACGACCCCTCCTCTAGCGATCTAGATGGGAAGTCACTTGATGGGGAAGCGCCGAGAAGTGGCTCAGGCTCACACAGTGTTGCCACACATGTGGTAACTCTGAAGAGTGAGAGAAATGTTGAGGAATGGTCTCTGGCATTAACAGAGTTTTAGAATGACTGGGGCAATCTGCCATTTTTCAAGTCACCAGAGATCATTCCTACTGTTCTTCTGTGGCATTGGATGTGTTTTGTTTCATGTTAAGGAGATGGTTTGGGAGAGGAGCTCGCTGCATTCCTCTGCTGGATTTCTGTGGGCAAGAAATTGCTATTTTGTCTCCTAATAATCCTCAAGGAACTGCTACTTCATCCTTACAACCTACTGCAGGGAACCTGCTTTAGCAGGTGGTTGGGCTTGGTCATCTCCAGAGATCCCATCCGACCCCTATGATTCTATAAGCAGGCCCAGGGCTTAAAAATGAGGAGTTAATAAGCAAAAGTAAATGAGAATGATCCTGAAGTTGTATTTTGGTTGCTATTTGATTGGGTGGGGAACTGGTACAATTAATGCTAGAGATTTTTGTTATGTGATGCATAGTCCAGGGTGTGCAGTCTCATGGCTGTGAGTGTGTCATTTGGTGAGGTCAAAGTGAGCTCTGAAGGAACAACTTGGAGCTCGAGATGATCAGTGCTTGAAGCAAAGCTATTTCCCCAAACAGAAGCCTCTGTCTGCTTATATTGTGTGTGGTCCCCCCCTCTGATCATACGTAGTTCCACCAGGTTGAAGAATGCCATAACATGCATTTGATGTATTTAGCTGTTTACATATAACACTGGATGCTTCTAGCCAGCTCTGCTGCACCAGCAAATCCCCACTTATAAATCAAAGATTTAAAATAGCCCGACCATCAAAGGAATAAGGATGCCGTCTGATAGTGCACAAATTAAACCCAAGCCGTATCCGGATAGCAGTGCAGTGTATTTCTAGAACGTAAAGTGCTTTCATAATCAAGTTCTCCAGGGGTTGCAAAGCCAAAGCACTTCAGGCTACAACTGAAAGAGTATGTTTTGATTTCAGAAGAGGTTTTAATGTGCTGTATTTTCAGTCAGTTACACTCAAGTGAGATCTCTTTTCTGGCTAAAACTTCTCTCTTTCCTAATTGTTGATCTTGGGTGATCTGCCCGGGAACTGAGCATTATATCATTCCTGTAATCCTCTTCATGCAAACTGCAGTAAGAGGATTTTGCAGGCTGGATTTGTCTCTGCCTCCTTAAAATACTTTTATTGTTTTCTGGGATGCTTATGAAATCCTGTACTGAAGAACCAGGTTGGGAGACGCATCTAAAAGTATTTGACTTCTGGTGAAAGGATGGGGTTTTACACCTGAAGAGACATACGTGCTCTCCATCTATGGCAAAACTAGTCAAGCATGGGTGTCTAATGAGCTTTCAGAATGAAAGCAATTTGTTGTGTGCTTGCTTGGAATAAGTGTATTTTACTGTGCTGTGTTTTTTCATTTAGCGGCTGTGCCATTGAAGCTCTTGATCCCTCTTTGGCAAAGATGCCGGCTCATCTACAGCTGGTTCATTTTATTTAGCAAGCTTGCACATCAAGTAGGTGGGAAACAATAGCTAGAAATAGATTGTGCAGATGAGAGTGAAAGATGTGATTTGGTCTGGCAGTTAAGGGATGAGGATTAAGTCAAGTGTGCCTGATTCTGCTTGTTGTGCTGTCAAAGTGAAACTCAATTAGACGTTAACGTCCCCTTAATGAGAATTTATTACAAGCTGTTTTCTTTCCCCAGCAAACGTGCTTTTCAAAGTAGAATTAAAATTTGGGTTTTCTAAGGTATTAATGTCTTAACTAATGCAGTAATTAAAAGTCTTGGTTGTGACTGTAACTGCACCTCTACGTATCCAGAGATGCTGGAATTGGATGCCTGGTTGTGAGAAATACTTAGCTGTCTGATCTTATTTCATTCTGTCTAAATCCTCTGTCACAATGTTACGTGTTTTTTATGGATCAGCAGCATGACAGAATCACAGAGGGGGGAAATACTTTGAAGTTAAAATGTTCTTAGTTCAAATAAATATGCTAAACACAAATGCATTAGTGCAGCAGAAATTATTTAAAGTGGGGCTTTGCTTAGAGCTGCAGCAGTGTCTGACCTCAGTTATGCTCTCCATTCATCTACAGCAGCTTCAGCCTTGTGTGGAACCTGGTGAAAGAACATCAGCACCTTCTTTTTTCCCCATAGGTGGGAGCCAAGGTGTCTTCTCAAGGTGTTGCAGAGGCAAGATATCTGTTAGTAGTCAGAAATATCAGTGAGGCTCAGTGAGCTGGTCTCACCCAATTAGCCTTTGATGTAGATGGAGTCCTCAGGTTTGGAGGTGGCAGGAGCCTGGGTTCTGGGTCTGGGACCTGATACTCTTGTGAGACGCTTGGTACAATTTTACACCTGTGTGCAGCATCACACGTCAGGAGGAGCCTGCTTTTGGTCTTTCAGACACAGTCTGGTAATTTACTTCCACTTTAAAAGGTGAATTTTGCATCTATTATCATCAAGTGTCAGGCTGTGAGTATGAACAGGTTGTACTGTTGTACTGTTCCACCCCTGGTGCAAGCTACTGTGTATTTTAGCATTTCCTATAACAACAATGAATGTGCATTGCCTTTTTGCAAAGGAGAATTCTAAAGGCTCCAAGTTCCGAAGACTCCCAGAGATATAACCACAATTGTTTTCCTCCTTAGATGATTTTAAGCCGGCATCGATTGATACGTCCTGTGAAGGGGAGATCCAAGTGGGTAAAGGAGATGATGTAACAATCACTTTGCCGCATATTCCGGTAAGAATGCTATCTGTGCTATTGAATGTATTCAAGTTCTTTGCAATGTAATTCCACTCTGTCCTATATATTATTATTTTTTACTTCAGTCTTTTCTAGAAACAGGTGGGCTTAGTGTTTGAGCTGCTAGACTTGCAGCATGTTATGTGAGGAGAGGTCTGTACGATTGAGTCTGTGTTAAAGGTCTTATTTGTAGGGCTCCAGTTGGTTCTTTTTTTCCTTCCTTCTTAGTGTAACATGTATAAAAGGACAACTTCTTTTAGCTGAAGCTCTTTACTTGCTTTCCTTCCATTTTTACTGCTGCAAGGTAAGGGATAGAAGCAAAGAAACGGTGTGTTCAGTCAGGATGTGCTATTCAGAATCTGCAGCTAGGCCTGTAGGCATGTTTATTTCCAACACACACAGATAGCACAGATGGTTCCCTGCCTTTAGCTTTATCAATGGGAGCAGGGGGGAGTTTTCTAGTGAGCAACAATGAAGTAGTTTCCCATCCACTTCCTCCTCAAACTGTGCCATAAATATCTACTGGGTGAGGATGATGGTCAAATGGTAATAAAACAAGTGTTCAAGCTGTTTATAGATGCAGCTGTTTTGTACTTGAAAGCTTTGTGGTTGCCTTACCAAAACAAAACAAAAAAGAAAAAGCATTCGCATGCTGGAACTGGATTTGTTTATTAGCTGAATAACGCTACGTGTCAAGCTAACAAGCAAGAATTCACAGATGCAGATAAGTTTGCTGATTGCAGGGCAGCAGCAGTCACTTTGCAAGCCGCATCTCAGATCCTTGTGGGATTCTTTATTTTAGCACTCAGGTATTTTTAATCAGTAGCTGATGGTGCTGTGATAATTCTTGCTGAATAAGGCTTTAGCCTGCTTGCCCTGCTCCTGCCTTTTATATGGCTTTGGTCGCATTTAGGAGCTTGCGTGCTTTAATTTGTCTATAAAAGTGGTGAGTGCAGTAGTGCTGTTTGGGAGCAGGTGATGATGTGATTAATAGCTATGGTATTTATCTTTGATTGGCTGCAAACTGTGCTGTTCATTCAGCTTTTGTGCTGAACAACATCACTTATAATGCCCAATGCCCCTTTCCAAATCTTTGTTCTGATGAGTTTAATTTGATTGCATTCCCATGTATATGAGTGGCTTTCAGCTGGCGGTGTGCTCCAGAGGGATGGTTACTAACTGCAGCCACTGTGTGTATGTTGCTCCATGGGAGAATTGCTTATGCACCTTAGGAACACAAAATGTAATGAAGAAGAGTGAAAAATTCTGAGGTCATTTCATTCTTACAAGGTTTACTGAATTTCTTGCTTCCTGCTTTGCTTCTGAGTTGCGTGCTAGCTGGATTCAGGTTCTAGCTTGTTTTTTGAAATTGCCTGATCCCCGGGGGTGTCTCTGTTTAATGATTTGTTCAGTAGAGTTGGTTTTGTGTCCCTTGTCTGCTTGGGTAACTTGAAGCACTATTTCTACTTATGGATTTAGCAGCTTTCATGTTTGATAAACAACCATGGCTGGGGAAATGAAGAATCTCTGTACTCAAGCATGTGTGTTTAGCAGATAGCTCTGGTTAACGTTACCTGTTTCATCCACCTTCTTCTGTGCTGTAATCAGCAGGATCTGGAAGCCCTGTGTTAAGGATTGCTTAGGTAGGGCTTCCATTTCTGCTCATTTTTCAGCCCAAATCATGATCTTTTGTGAGCTTAGAGATCCCTGGTTAGCAGAGTGATGGCCAACAAACTTTGATCAGCTTTTGTTAATTTTGCTCTTTGTTTCCTGAATTATGTGTCAGCAGGGAGCAGGCTTTGACTTTCAACTTACTTTTTATTGCCTTAAATGTTATTTTCTTCGCTTAAATGTAGGAGTGATAAAACTGTAAAATGCCTTTGAAGATGAGACTGCCACAAGACTTTGATGTTTTCTGAATAGTACCTGTACATCTTACAGTATCTCTGTTGGAAATTCTCATTTTTCACCCTTACAGGTCTGAAGCCATTTTAGGTTGAAGCATATTCTATTCATTAACCATGTTGGGATAAGGAATTGCATTCTGAATTGTTAATATTTGACTCGTAGGACTCATAGCTGAGAGCTTATTCCTGTATGTCTTGTAATGTCGTGTTTTGATGCACATTAATGGCAGGAAAGCAAACAAATGTAAATCATGGCAACTGTGGAAGTGTTTCGTCACTTTATAGGCACATAAAATGGTGAAAGGCATAATGTTGCTATGAGGAAGTTGGCTCTACTGCATTAATTGTATTTTTCCCTTTTCATGAACGAGTATTTTCAATAGGAACTAACTATTAACTGCTTAGCCCCCTAGTCAGAAGGAATGCATTCATTTGTCTTCATGTTTATAAACTTTTGGATAGGGTAATATAACCAAACAAAAATATGCTCTTTCTTTGATACCAGGGTTCAACTCCTCCAATGACTGTTTTTAAAGGAAATAAAAGGCCCTATCAGAAGGACTGTGTGCTTATTATCAATCATGACACTGGGGAGTATGTTCTGGAAAAACTCAGTAGCAGCATTCAAGTCAAGAAAACAAGGTAAAGCTGGGGACTGGGCTGAGTTAATAGGATGAATTCTATTCATCTGAATTCTATTCTTGCTGAAGTTTCCTGCTCAGATTGTGTCTTTCACACCTGAACTCAATTATCTTGTATTTTGGAATAATGTTTGTTTACTAAACCTTATCAGCTTTACGCAGCCAATTATCTTGCCTTAAAAAACCACAAGTAGCTGTCGGGAGCGTGAATCCAAGAGTAAAGAATACGTAAATTTTCCACCGCTGAAGGGACGTAATTATAGTTAGAAGTGAAGCATCTCTGATGATTTGAAGCTTTGGAAGCTGACTGAAAGATGGAATGTGTTTCAGGAATCTCTGGTTAGTTGAAACAGATGATGAAAATACTAGGCTGTCAAAAGGATTGTTGGGCTTTATGGGCTTGTTCCCTGCAGCTTCTGTGGGAGTCGTGGTACTTTAATAATATACTATTAAGGAGCAAGAAACGCTTATCACAGTATTGGATCAATGACACATTGAGTGGAGTAGAAGTCCAAAGCTTTGACATGAAAGGAAAAAAGAAAAAAAGGAGAACTGAAGAAATAACAGTTGTGAGCTTTTGCCTGGAATTGCTGAGGCTGGAAATCTCTCTGCCCCAATATCCAGACTTGCTGTGCAAACACTACAGAGTGAGCAGCTGGAACTTTTTTAGTAATCTTGCTGTTCTGTAAGTGCCTGAAACCTTTGGAGTGTGTGCTTTCAGCACCACTGAACCACAGGATACTGAGATCTAAAAGCTGTTTCCAGAAGAAGCAGGTCTTAAACAATTCTACAAGTGTGATACTTTTTCTTTTTAAGAAGAAAACACTTTGCTGCACTGTAGAGCTTTTAGATGCTACAAGTAATAGGAACGTGGGTTGCAGCTTGTTAGGAATTGGATGAAAGTTTGCCAAAAAACACCTTGAGTTAAAAGTAAATGGATTGTAATGCTCCTCTGAGTCAGTAATGGTAACTCATCCATGTGTCACTCAAAGGCAGGGCATCTTCTCCACTGGATAGGAGCACTTACAGGTGAGATTTACATTCCCAGCTATTTAAATCCAGCTGATAATTCCAGATTTAGCTTAAAGCAGAGAGGAGCCAAAGGAGCACCAGGGGGGCTTGTGTTCAGTACCCTGTTCAGATACACTAAGTTTTGGTTCTCCCAAGGTTTAAACATTTCAGCTTTCCTTAAGCAGAGTCAGGGAGGGGGGAAAAAAAGGCTGAATCCTTAACCACTAGACCACAAGTATGAACCTTTTAATGATCCATACCGCACATGATGTTATGATGTGGAATATTGACAGCAACATTACAAAAACATGACAGTGATGTTTTTAAATCCTTCAGTCTCCTGTCGTGGCTTTATTTTTTTTCATGGCTACTTCAATTATAGCAACCCATGGACACTATGGGAGCAGTGTGTTTAGCATTAACATCCTGATTACATTCCTAGAGGATAAACTGCATTTTATTTACATATGGTCTTCTGTAATTCTAAGAACATAATTAATACTGGAAACAGTCTTTTGCTTTTACTTGTTCCTGTGTGGGAATAGCTTACAGACACAAAGTGTCACACTACTGAGCTGGGACCCTCTTGAACCAAAACTGAGCTATTATACACGTATACTGTTTCCATGCTGTGCTATGTAGAGACATATTTCCAAAGGCTTTGTTGCTGTATGATAAATACACCCCATACTTTAACTTCATTATTGTGTGTCACAGAGAGACCTTAGTATGTTTTTTTCTTCCAAGGATGTTGACTGTTCTACAGTCTGAATAACATCATTGATTCAGAAAAGGAAATAACACCTGATTGGGATTGAACAGCTAAGTACGGCGTTATCCTGTAGACAGTTTCCCACTAAGGAAACATATTAAGCTGGGTTTTTTTTCTGTTGTTGGGTTTGGTTTTTTTTCTGTTTTATTGTTGTTAAAAGGGATAATGGTAAATGAGTGAGAAGTGGGAAATAAATGCTTGTATGCTGTGTTTGTCAGCAAAACATATTGCTTCAGTCAGGTTGACCTCTGAGAGAATTCAGTTTGAGAATGTACCACTGCAAGTGAGAAAAACATGTATTTTGCTGTGGTAATGTTCATCAGGATTTTGTTGAGTGATTTTTATTTATTTTTTTTAATCATCTAGTTGGTTTAATTTAGTCTGGTTACTAATGCTTTTCTAAAATTACAAATATTGATTGCTAAAAGAAAACCTTTATTACTCTTCAGCTACTAAATTTGGTACCAATGAAACACATCTGAGTTTGAAAATGCATTTTGTAAGGATGTTGCAGTGGGTGTACTTGCTGCCAAAAGCATGTGTTACATACAGAAACCTGTCACTCACTGCTCAGCTTAATGGAACAACATAGAGTGTTGTTCAAAGGAAGTCACCCATCATGCATTAGCACCAGGATATTGAAGAAGCTGAACACAGATGCACAGTAGTGCTCAATGTCTCTGGTTGTTGTTTCAGAGCAGAGGGCAGCAGTAAGATCCAAGCCCGAATAGAACAACAGTCTGCCCGAGCATCTCAACCTCCTCCACAGTTCAGAGCCCCAACCAAGCCAGCAACTGGACCTAAAACTTCTCCTTTGAAAGATAATCCTTCACCTGAGCCTCAACTGGATGACATTAAGAGAGGTAAAGAAGGGTGTGTAACTTCTGGGTTTGGATTGTTTTTAATAAAAACTACGACTTACAATGTATAAAAACATGTTAGGATGTACAGGGATTAGAAGCTGGTTCTTGACAGTTGGTTTGTTGTCTTTATATCTCATCTTAAAGGTGAATTATCTATTCTCTTCTGCCAGTATATAGGTATTTATACTGCTGCTTATACTACTCTCTTCCAAACTATTTCTCTAATTTGGAAAGATGACAAAAGAAGTGTGAATTCAGAAGGTAGAAATTACTGCAGCTGAATGCTAGACAGGCTGAATATGGGTGTCTAAGGCAACAGCAGCAAAAGCTGCTGATCCAAGATATAGTTAGGCAACAAGAAAAATAGTTATCCCTGTGTAGAGCAAGGTTGGAACCATTTACCAGGGGGATGGAAAGGCTCAGTGACTGTGTCCCCATTACAGGAACTGGAGTCTGTGCCATATCAAGCAGTGCTATCAGGTGAGGGATGAAGGAGAGAACAAGCCCAGCACTTCCATTACCGTGGCTTCTCTCTAGCTTTTATCACACCTACCATATAGTTGCTGTTCTTACCCTTCAAGTGATTATTGCCTCAACTGAGTCTCCTGCTTAGGAAATGTATTGTCTCAGTGTTTCACTGTGGGCAGGGCTCACTTTCTTTGCCCAAGTTCTTCCTTTCACGCTGGCGTTATTTTGCTGCAGTTAATACTGTCAGAATAAGGAAGGTCTTAAATTTAGATTTTTATTTGGTTCCTTTGGGGTTACTTGTGTGGCACCAGACACAATTATATTCTCTTAAGGCTGTTCTTTTGACTAGTGTTTTATTTCTGGATCTTTTCCCTTATCCCACATAGCTACTTTTGCCTTTAGACTTAGCCTGTGTTAATTTCAGTCTATGTTAATTACTTAGTGGGGCTTTTTTTTTTCCTTTTCAGTTCTTGATAATCATTAGATGACACTTTTACAGCTAAGCTGTCTGTGTGTCTGTATAGGTGCTGACTGGTTTCACTCTTTCACAGCAGTAATATTTTCAATACCTGGAAGCTGGTCAGCAGACAGAATCGAAGTCTGAGAGTTTGTTAGCTACAGTTCCCTTAGTTGCATTGCCATTTTTATTTCCTGTGTAATAGGTAAGGAGAAAGCTATCAGGTTATATATTAATTTAAAAACTGAATCAGTTGTAAATTTTAAGTGTCTTTATTTATGAAATATAAGATATTTAACCATGGGGGAACTCCTCTGCATGTATGTGGCAATTTGTAAAGCTCATGTTCTTACAGCAGAATAATTATATTTGTCTGTTGTGACATCTGTACTGCAAATACGATTTTCTAGTGATCTAAAAATATGTCACATAATTTAGAACTGTTACAGTTTTGGGTTGGTTTTTTTTTTTTGCCACATGATGGTCTTCTATTGGGAAGTACCACCAAACAAATGATCTATTGAGTTTGGTTTCCAAAATCAAGCTAAAGAACACGTGACTTACACTAAAAGTAGGGTGTTGAATTGCTGTTTCATAGAGAGAATCCTTAAAGGCTGAAAAGAAGGAGAGCAAATACCTGGGCAGTTTGCTTTCTGCTTCCAGTATGTGCTCTTTTTATTTTTCTAAGCATTTCTCAACCTTTCAGCACTTCTTATCACTTTCATCATTGATTATCTAAAGCATGGGTGTCCAACCTTTCAGCTTACCTGGGCTGCATTGTATGAAGAGGAATTGTCTTGGGCTGCATATGAAATACACTTATAACATAGTTAATATTATATAGGCAACAAAACTTCTTTTATATGTTTGTATTAAAACAAAAAAAGGCAACAAAAACATGAAACTAGTGGGATATTCTACCTTGGCTTTGTGAAACCAGCGCATCAGTGTCTGGTTAGATGACAGTGGTTGCTATTCTCAGGGAGTTCTCCATGTGTCCATCAGAGATTTTAAATCTAATTTTACTCTTCCTGTGCTTCATCCTTGAAAATATTTGTTCATATATGTAGGTACAGCCAAAAAGCAATGATGTGAGCGAGGTGTGATTGTGAAGCAAGGAGTATTTCTCTCTAATCAGATACAGCTTGTAAAAATCTGGAAGAGAGACGTGATCAAATTTTGTCTTCAAGTTGAATGTCTGATTGCAGTTCTATGTATTTCATTTGAAAGTTCACAGGTAACATATTTATGTTGATTGAAAATGGAGTCACAAATACACACACACACACACGCAAAGATATTTCGGCAGTCTTGAAACCTATTTTCAAACCTTTATCAAAACAGAAAGCACAACAGCTGCATAGTTTCCAGTGTTCACAGGACTGTATTTAGCCAATATATCAAAAGGCATAAATTTATTTGCCATCACATGAGCTTGCTGTAGTTTAAGTCTCATTTGGAATGCTACTATGGTTTGAAATGTAGAATAGATAAGCTGATCTTCACCTTGAAGACACGTGTTTAACTCATTAAAATGAGTGGCCAAATCCATAGGAATAAAAAACAAGCAAACAAACAAACAAATCAGCAACTCTTTTATACTTCTTGTGAACTTGTGAAACACTGAAAATTACAGAACTTGAGTGTTTCTTCCAAAGAGAGCATGTTAACTTATTAAATCATTCTACGAAATAACACAAGCCCAACTTTAATAATTAAATAAGAAAACTTACATGTCTGCTTTGTAAAACACACGTCTTCACAGGCACACACGGGTGTGGGTGGTTTGAAGCATTGTTATGGGCAATGACTGTGTTATGCCAAGCGGCACAACACGTGTAATGTGCAATGTGTGCAGGTTTCAATTTGACTGTTTGTGTGTGGTGGTGCAAAAGGCAGAGTCAGCCCTGTGCTGTGCCCTCCGCAGTGTTCCATTGCCTGCTCAGTCTGTGCTTGAGCTATGTGCAGTCGACCCTCTAAAAGTCAAATAATAATGTTAAAAGCTTACAGCCTTATGGGGCCTCTTACTGGCTGCCCCAGGCTGTGTGCAGCCTGCAGGTTGGACACACCTGTTCTAGAGCATCAGCATTACTAAACCATCTACGTAATGAGAAAGTACTGGCAAAGGTAGGGCTGAAGTGGTACCATTGTATAATGAAAGCAATTAAGAGAACTTAAATGTAGAAGCGGTAAGATAGTCTTCAGTCCTTTTATGTGTATCTTTATGGTTAAAGAATTTTAAGCTGTGAAGAGATTGTGTTCTTTCCGTTCAAGCCGTGGCTTTTCCTGCGATTGAATTAACTCCAGTGTATGAAACAAAAAACATAAAGATGAAATTCAGTGTTTTTTCTTTAATGGACACAGCACAGAACTTAAAATCCTAACAGGAGGTCACTGAAAACATCTTTGTGGCACTGTGACTATCCCTGCTCCCAATATGCCCTGTTCAAGGGTGTGGTAAGACACAGCCCCTGTGATTCTTAACAATAGTTTTAAGCCAGCCTCAGTGTAGGTTTTTGCTTACCTCCACTACCCTCAACTGTGTGTTTCTTCATCTCCCCTTACGAATGGGCTGGGAAATAGACTTCCGGGTCAGTTGGTCCTTGCATCCATCTCTTTTTACTGCTGTTCAAATAGCAGTGTTTGAGGACACGGGCAGAACACGTGGGAGTTAAACCAGTCCTTTCTGCAAGCAGAGAGGTCTTTAGGAGACTGTCTATGGGGTCCTGCACTAGAAGAGTCTTTTGCTGTGACAGCTTTTATCTTGTCCTCCTGCCTGAGAGGAGGAACAGAGAGGGTAAGAGCTTATTCTTTTGAATACGTGGCTACTTATGATCAAATATCATTAAGCAGTTAACCTTTGCGAAGATGCTCCACAATAGCCATTTATGTATGTGAAATTACTGCTATTTATGAGATGTATTTGACCACGACAGAAATGTTTGTAATAATGTTGACATAATTAAAGCACACATTAAGTGCAAAAAACACATAAATATATATCCGGTTTGGAAACTATAGATTCAGTGCTTAAAAATCTGAGCAGATATTATTTACTTAAAAGGCAGCTGTAGTCTTGTAAGTTTTATGCCACAGAACAGTATTTGACTCTCAAGGACTTCTCAACCAAAATTGTTGCACTTCACAGTGAAGTACTGCCTCTTCTAGCTGCCATCTCTGCATATTCAAAATGCCAATATCAAGTTGATTTCTCTCCAGCTTGCATACCATTATTAAAAGTGAGTATTCTGCTATAAGCATACAGCTTTATTCTCCCTAATGCTGAATGACATTATTTCCAAAAGCCTATGGTATTCTTGCAGCCCAAGGTTAGGGCTTTAGTTAAAAGTCCTGCATTGCCTATTGGTTTTGAATGAAGAGGCAAGAACCCTTAGCCATGATTACTGGAAGAGATTAGGGCATTTGGTATGAAATACACAGAGAGAAGAGCCCTGCTGAGAAAGGCTGTTGAATTATTATTATTATTATTACTTTAACAACATCATGGACTGTCAATATAAAACAGTAAGCCATTTTCTTTTCTTGAAGGTAAACCTACAGCTGTAACATCAGAGATGCAAAAGATTCCCCTGGCAATGTCAGCCTTTTCAGATGATGTAGACTCAATTAAGGCAAATGTTCAAAAGTGCACTGTATGAAAAGCTTTTCTCAAAGCTGGGTGCTGCACATCCTGACTCTTCTCATCTTTTAAGCCTTAAAGGCTCATCAACATGAGGAGCTTGATCTCGAGGAGCAAAAAGTGGTCTAGGAAAGGTCTGACTTTTTCATTGTTCAGCTTAGCATATAGGTACAGGTATATACGTGCACAGCTATTTTAATTGGAGGCACTGCAAGGAAGCATTTAGCTGATGCTTCAATACCTCTATCATTTTGTAAGCTGCTTTCTGGATTGGTTATGTTCTTTCCACATTTACATACCGAGACACTTCATTTCGTCCATAGACTCTACCTCAGTAAGCATGTGTGTGTAATTCTCACTCATCCTTCTACAGACCTATTTATTGAGTCTTCTTGCTTTGAGGCCTGCAGTCTGTATGTGATTGTGCTTGCTGCAATCCAGAATGTTCTAGCAGTGTATTCAACTTACAGCTAACAATTCTTATCCTTATTAGAAGTATGTGGAAATTTCATGAAGCTAGGAAAAAAAATATTTAAAGGGAAAGTGCTTTTGTTCTTGTTTACTTTTCCCCTATGACTTACTGAGCCTTGAACACAGTGAACGCTTATCATTTGAAATGTTAAATAAGGGTTGGTAAGAACAGTGACTTACCAGTGCTAATTTTTACGTGTACCAGACTCCAGCCACAAAATGGATTCTTAAAGCTGGTAAGAGTGTTGGGAAGGGCTGAGGGAGCAAGTCATTACAGTACAAAATAACAGCTTCTGTTGACCTAATGGCATATTTTTCCTCCCTCTTCCAATGGTCTCTCATGCTGTGTCTTAAAGATGAAAAGGTAAATTTTGCCTGGCATACTAATGAAGTGCAAAAACCCCAGCTGACCTAGTCAGGGATCTAGCTTCAGGAAGTAGATTTGAAGAACAACCCCATTATCACTAAATACCCGGCTGGAGTTAGTTATTCTCTTTCAGTATGCTGTCCTTGTCACTAATTCAGGATATCTATACCACTTGAAATTGAGCTCTGAACTTTGAGATTGAAAAGTAGCAGCTTCAAAACGGGCAACAGAAAAGTTAATTTCTGAAACCAGTACCTGCTGAGCTGGGGTAACTCCTGCCAGCAAATAACGTGGAGGCTGAAAACTCAGCTGTTACTCTGAAGTGTTAAGCAGCCCAAGGAAAACTGATCTTCTTTAAAAGAAAGAGTTCCAGTTGCTCAGACTTACTCCTGTGTGGGCTGAAGACGGCAAGAACTTAAACTGTGCCATTTTTACATGAAGGAGGGACTCGCTTTGTAAGCTATGGCTGTGCTGTATCAGGAGGGATGTCCCTAGTTCAGGAGCTGTGTTTTGTCTCAGTCAGAGTAACTCACAAGGCTGGTCTATGGTAAATCACTCCTAGTGTTGGTTCTCCATTTGTTGGGTAGGCTCAATTGTACTTGTGTTGTCTCTTCTTTGTCTCTTCACCCTTTGAGTTCTCCAGAGCAAGCACTGTGTTCTTACCTTGCGGGTGCACAACTGCTGGCACAATGAGAGCCTAAATTTTGATGGTTTCTTATACTTTTTACAAATTTAACAGTGTGGAATGGTTTGTGACTTACCTTAATGTCCGCTTAGTAACTGGTTGTTCAGCCAGCACCAGCTCTTGCTGATGAGGCAGTCGTGGTATTCTACTGTTACTTTACACAGGTAACCATTAATGAGGTGTGAGAGTTGAATAACTTGCCACTTTCAGAGCAGTCCATTTTCCCTGACTACTCGTTAGCTCTATAGCAGGTTAAAGTACTGTCACCACTCCCCAGCGTGTGAAGGTTCTCAGCTGTTCTTGTCTGCCCCACTGCTGAGTTTCTAAATAACAACAACAGAAATGAAGGTTTGATGACACTGAACTTCGCTCTTCTTCAACTGCAACAACTGGGTTGAAAAAACTGTCAGGACTGTTTGTTTTTTCTTTCCCGACTCTCTCTTTTCATTTGAGCTATTTTGCTGTTATAAATTCTACTTGACAAAACGATTGCATTTTCATATTCCTTTCCCAAACTCCACGAGGCTTTACTTGTGGTTCCAACCACATGAATGTCCTTTTATTCCAGAGCTTAGAGCGGAGGTTGAAATCATTGAGCAGATGAGTAGCAGCAGTGGAAGCAGCTCATCGGACTCAGAAAGCTCATCTGGAAGCGAAGATGAAAGCTCTAGCAGTGAGGGGGAAGAGCTGGCACGTGTTTCCCCTTCCCAGCCACCTCACCAGCAGTATAACAATAGGAATGCTGTTGCTAACGGCACCAGCAGGCCACAAGGAAGCAATCAGCTCATGAACACGCTCAGTAAGTAAAGGCTTCTGTCTGTCTTATTACTCTGGGAAGCTGCTTGGGATCACTTACTTTGTATGTTAAGCTTGCTCCGTGAAGTACACTTGGCCTAACAGTAATCCCAGGGAGGTGCGCTGGCTGAAGTATGTGGACAGATAGGGGGGTTTAAGAGAAGGCTGAGATGTGTCTGAAGCTGTGAAGATTGCTTCAGTCTGATCTAAAACCTTTGGGCATCAGCACGGTGACCTGTGTTGACCATGCTGAGTCTCAATTCAGGCCTCCGAGTGGAAAGAGTGGACAGCAGAGCGTTAGTTCAGGTGGATATGGTGCACCATATGATGATGAGAATTATTTTAATGTGAAAACACAGATTAGGCTTTATTCTGGGTCAGGTTCAGTGGAGTTAAAATACTGCATTTACAAGAAACTGCAACTTATTTATTGTAATTTGTTTTTAATTTCTCCTGAGGCAAGCTTGAGTACATCTCTTGGAATCCACACAGAGGGAACTGTGTAGTTCAAATGCAGATAAATGTAGAGTTTCCAGCTTCAGAAAGGGAAGTTCGGCTTTTATACAGATGATACTGAAGAGGCTTGCAGGAAAATTGGCAAAGCCAGTCAGTGTTCTTGACAGTAGTGGATGCCTGAGGTGAAACTTGGGTGAAAACCAAAGTTCAGCAAAGTCAGCAGGACTCTTTCCATGTCCCTGTTTTTGTTTGTGAGCTGCCTCTTCCCTCCTCCTTTTGGGCCAAGGCTGCAATACTGCATAGGTCACTGAATTTCTGGAAGTCTCTGACCCGTGTAGGATTTGGGAGCTGTTAAGGTAGCTCCTTTTTTTCATGCAGTGATTGCTGCTCTGATTAATATGACCTCGAGTATTCAAGTCACTGGTGACCATAACTCAAATTTCCCCAAAAGAGGAAAGCAGGTGAAGAAATCCAGGGTGTAGCTGTTGCGAGGCTGCTTTGCAGAGGACTTGTGTTTGGGACAGCGTCTTGGAAGAGTGCCCATAGGACTGGATTCAGTAACCAGAACTTGAGCATGATTATTGCACACTTTTACCCCATCCACCTCCCCAGATTACAAGTGGTCTGCAAGACAGGCTCAAAGATTGTATGTTTGATCCACTTCCAGTCAGTCCTTCCTGTGTTGGATCTCTCTTTGCGCTTTGGAGGGCTGCCCTTGGCCTTCCTTAACCTTCACGCCCTGTATCAGCTGATTTCAGCCAATAGCTTTGAGCTGCAATGGCTCTAACATTTTTTCTGGCCTGCTGACATGTGGAGGCCTTACACTGGCTACCCAATCTGCCTTAAAACAAAGAAGTCTATTTTAATAAAGTCAATTAAGCCAGGGAATTCCTCAGTGCCTGGTCCTAGAGCTGTATACAGGAGTTTGGTGGGTGGAGGCTGTGGAGTGCCTTCTGCAGCTGCTAGCAGAGGGAGTGCTGTCTTCCCTCTGGGGAGCAGACCAGGTGGTTCTGTTGGACCTGGATCAGGCTTCGTATGAGCCCTGTGCGGTTCTTAATGCTCTTGGGCATGGGGAACAAGAGATGACGTTTGCATTCAGTTCTTATGCTTATTTATATCTTCTAGTGTACACGTGGCTGTACTTTGCTTTGATTGCAATTAAATGTGCCTACACACTTCTTGTGTTCTGTTGTTTCTGTTTCCCATAGGAAATGACTTGCAGTTGAGTGAATCTGGGAGTGACAGTGATGACTAGAGGCTGAGATTTTTCCTGCTTCTCTTACATATACATGAAGAACTAATTTACCTTGAAGTGATCATATCGCTTACAAAGAGGATCTGGCACAGGAATTCTTCCATGTGTGGAATTTTAATAGAAGGAATGTGTAACTCTGTAAAATATCAGATGTTGAGGGCTGTTTTACCTTGCAAATTGAGTGTATATTTTGTGTATATTCTTATTCTTGAAAAGCTTTACATAGGTATGTACAGTGGGTAAGCCAGTATGTGCCCCTATGTTCTTATCTGTTCATTATTTGTAAGCTTAACGTGTAACTTCATCATGTCATCTGAAAATTTCTTGTTTGTAGGAGATATTCAGTCCATAGTGGAAGATATTCAGCCCATTGTGTCTCTGTTGGGGGGCTTTTGTAATATAGGGTGAGCATGAACCAACAGTGAGTATTAAAAAAAACCCAACCATGCAGAACCTACAGTGTGCACTGAAGTGGGACTGTTAAAAATTAAGCTTCAACGCTAAGTTGATTTATTTGATTTGGGACTTTTCTAATGTGTTTTTATTGCTATTTATGATTGATTTAATGGACATAACTTTTCAATAGTTGGAAAGGAGAAATTATAAAACCATGTTTGTCACAAACCTTGCTGCACCAGTGCCTTATAAGCAGGTCTTTAAATGGAGCTTCCTGCCACCTCTCATATAGGGAGCAATACTGAAACCTCTTCAGATTGCTTTTACAAAGAAGAGCTGTGTTTCACATACAGGTCGGCTGTGCTCTGAGGGCAGTTAATCTAGCAAGATATAGGATATATGTCAGTCACCTGAGCACATCCGAGTCAGAACCAGATCAGCATTTTCTCATGCAACTGAAGCATCTAATTTTATTCAGATATTCAGTCCTAGAAATATATAGGAGCACAATTGCCAATGAAACTGCAGTGTCACAAATAGGAGATAATGGACTTGCTGAAATGGTCAGACCCAGGGCCTTGTTTGCAGTTTCCTAAAGGATGCAGAAAAAGGAGACGACAAAGCAACTGTGGAACAGCACAAGTCTCTCTCCCACCACAGCTGTCCAGGTAGACTTTAGTCCGTACTATTTGTTGGACGGGATCTCCGTGCTTGGCAGAATTACACAGAACAAGAAATGTTTGCTTACCATGAAATTCACCCCTGTTTAAGGGGGTTTAAATGGTGCTCAGCTGGATTATCATTAACTTTTTGCTCCGATGGAAATGAGTTCCGGGGCAGCCTCTTAATCTTGAGCACAAGGCTAACTTTTTAAACCCCAAATTCAAGTGATATATGCTGAGCGACCCTGCAGTTGTGGTGTAATCCAGTTGGAACTTAGACTGGATCGGATGCCTCTCCATTCTTAAATGTCTGCTTTGCACTGCTTTTGTCTGATAGTTTGTGTTGTAACTCCTGTTTGTTTACCGAGCTCTTTCCTTTTATTTTTAAGGTATTGAAGAGCAGGGTGTCATTGGAAGGGAGATTTTATTAAATGGTTTATTTTAATTTTTTTTTTGCATTCAATACGTATTTAGGCATATTTTTGCATTATTGTACATAACGTTTAAAAAAATAATTGTTTTTTTTAAAGTGTTTTATGATGTGGGTACATATTTTAACATACAATTATGAAATATACTTGATGTAAAGCAACAGCTGATGTGATTCATTTGGTGTCTTGTGGTTTTTTTCCCCCTGTTCTTCTTCTGTGAGTAAATGTGCTCTGCTCGAACAAGCTTCTGCCAGCCTGAGGTTTTACATTGGTGAGGGAGACCCGCATGCTAGTTGGCAGTGTAACCAGTACTAATTCTGCTCCTGACATCCCAGCTTGAGACTGGGATGAGGAGGGAGGCGTTTCTGTTACCATTTCACCATTACTGGCACTTAATGCTGAGTTCCGCTGGTGTTACTGCTTGTGCTTAAATGGAAAAGCAGCAGTGCAACGTTTTCATTGCCTCATTCATTGGCTGCACGTACACTCTAAAATCCAGGACACGTCATAGGAAGTTTACTAATTATATATGAACAAAATACGTGGAACTTAAGAGGAGAAGACAACAGCGAGCTACGCTGATTTGAATCACCACTTTAACTGTGGTTTAAATCAGCCAGCAGGAAAGCTTCATTCACACAGTCAGTTTCTGCCTTGCTTTGTGTTTGTACTCAAGGTCATGGCTTACCTTTACCCCCCATTTCCTCCCTTCCAACCACATATTTCCACACAGATGCCTATCACTGCTGCATTTCAGCCACCCTTTGTGTCCCCTGGAGGCGTGTTGTGTCGGGATGGCCCCGCTTGCAGCTTGTGAGCATTTCAGCCATGTCAAGCACCCATTGGGCTAGTGAGAAACATGGTGGCCCATAGGTTTAAGCCAGTCCCTACGTGTGTGGGACCAGCCTGTCCCCTCACTCACACTGTCACAAGTGGCTCCAGCCATCTCCTCCCTGAGAAGCTTTCTGAAATCCCTACCCTGCCCACAGGTACGTGCTGTGTTTGATGGAGGTCAGCCCTGTGAGAAGATTGGTGGGCGGCTTGTAGGGCGGAAAGGCTGGCTGCCCCTTCACTATGTGCCCTTCAATGAACGTCAGTGTGTTAAAGCTGTTGCCAGCCTGATGTTTTGGTTGGGGATCCTAACGTTTGATGTCTCGTATGCTGAGGAATTATAAATGTCATTTATCTGCTGTTGGTGATTTGCAGCAAGTTCTAGTCAGATGGAAATGGGAACTGAAATAACTTGCAGAACAGCAGTTGTTTAGAATGCTTTCAATTCATTGACTGGGGGTATCTTTAACACTCCGGATAAATAAATGGACTAAAACACATTTCGATAAGACCCCTTAATGAAGCAAAGTGTTCCCGATGGTTCTATCCTTGCACCAGCAGGTCTTAACTACCTTAGGCTAATTTTTAACTCATAAACACTTTTCTTCTGCTCGCTGTCTTCCTCCAGTGCAGTGCTATGACTTGCCTTAAGACTCCACCAGCAAACAGGGCCTGCTCATGACTCCTCCCTTAATCAGCATTGCTTCAGTACCGATAGTCAACAGTGATTTCAATTGCAGCTTATGCCAATCTCATTGAATTGATACGGTTACTATTTTGATTTATTTGATGTAAATATGAAAGATTGGCTGGTTGAGAAGAACTAAGAGGAGAATCGCAGTATTCTTGAGCATTGCTCAGAGTCACTCAAAGGGGTGATGCTCCAATTTTGAGCCGTTTTGCCTGGACTGATTTTCACAGCTTGCATTTCTATGGACGAGCCGTACGCCTCATTGTGGTCATGTATAAAATTAGTTTGCTGGGCAAAGCTTTATAGTCTTCTTTCCTTCTTCCAAGTCTATTTATGTGAATAAAAATGAAGTTCACCAATCCATGTATGTATATATCCTTTGAATATGGAAACTAAGTATTGGAGGCCATTAAAAACATCTTGCTAAAGGGACGTGACCAAGAGTTTTGGTGAGACATTCGATGCTTCCGTTTCATTTAGTAATGCCAATGGGTTTCTGTGTGCTCACACGTGACACTTAGGGCCATTTGTGGGTGAAAGCAGGGGCTGGAATAAGGCTGAGTTGGATTGCAGTTGGACCGTGTGTTTTAAAAACAGTGCTGACTAAATAAATCAGGCAAATTATGGGATTTCTTGGCAGGAATCCTGTATATTTGGTTTGGAATCCCATCGATTCTGTAAATTCTGGTATATCTGGTGTCATGCAGCAAAATACCCCCTATAGAATGTACTTTCTGCTCTTAAGGTCTTTGGCCAAAGTACTGCCAAAGCGGGGCATTGCTGTACCATAAACACCAAAGGCAACAGCTGAAGCTTCCTTAAACATGGCCAAAAAGATGCACTCTCCCAGTTTAACCTGGGGGTTAGAAACGTTCAGATTTTCTGTTACAGAAACAAGGCTGTGATTCCGGCTACTTTAACAAGACTTGAAACGTTGTAAATAACTTCTAAAAAGTGGCTTTCTAAGTCACAGATGTGTCATATTTCCAAAAGGAACCACCTCTAACTTCCCAGGAGACTGCACTGACCAGCCCAGAGCAAATGCAATTGCAATGGACTGTTTCAGCAGGGTAAGGGTCAGTACTGCTTGGTATCAGCTTTGAGATTAGCTCTCAGAAGCCTGGATCTTCTGGCCTCAGTCATGGTCTTAAGGCAAAGGAAAACACCACATCCCATTGGAGGATACTGATTGAACCTGGCCAGGAGAAGCAGCGCATTAAGAAATACTGCTTGATCCCAGGAGCACAACATTAGGCTTTATAGCCATGGTATTAGTATATGAATCATGCTGAATAATAACACATGATTAAATGGCTGAGAAACTCCTATTTTCACAAATGTTGAAACATGAACGACATTCCTGTGGAATGCACATGAATCTCCATCTGACTGTTATGTGAGATGTAAAGCAACTGCACCAAATCCAAAGGAAGGATCCAGAGGCAGAGCTACAACCAGGCTGGCCATATATTTTCTCATCCCATCCTGGTACCAGCCTTGCATGCCTGACATCAGCCCAGGGCTTGTCATTGCAGGGACTGCAGGTAAATGCTGGATGCTTTGTGCTTTCAGCAGCTCACTGCATTGCATGGGGACACAGATCCCTTTCCTACTGCCAGAGCAGCTGCATGAGAAGCTTTGGCCAAGCCTGGGCCAGTGTCTGTGTCTGTTATAAGGTCCTCAGGGTATAACAGCTACAACCATAGCTGCGTCAGTTTACACTAGTGCTCATATTGATAAGATTTTTTTTCTCTGTAGATAATACAGTCAATTTTCCTCTCCTTCTGCCTTTAGAAAGAATGTAAATCACTGTAGTTAAAATCACTGGGCCTTGTAAAAAACTGCCTGTGCCCAGAAAACCAAGCGTCAGAGCTTGCCTGGAGCTGAGGAAGAAGTGGCATCTTTTTCAATAAATTTACATCTCTAAATAGATGATAAGTGTCAAATCAATTTCCATATGTTTAAAATAGCAGAGCATTAAGTATTCTGGCACTTCAAGCAATCAGCTAATTTGGGACTATTATGAGAGTATCTTTTATACCGGCGGAGCAATTCATCTGAAAATCAGGGACAGTCTGCATCTCTGTGCCCTTTCAGTGCCATAAAGGACAGCAAATTGACAAGAAATCCTGTTTGCCTGAAGAGCCTATGGTGTCTTAAGACATTCAGGTCTTCACAAAATCAGCTTCCATGTCTTAGTAAAGCAAGTGATCGCACAGCCCCATGCAGGCTGCACAGGTCCAATGATAAGCAATAATCAAAGTGTAGCCAACGTTATGAGAGAGCAATGCAGGTATAAGGTTCCTGATGGAAGCAGCAGGAGCTGAGCCATGCCAACCTCTTGCCCAGGGCAATGTGTGAAGGCAGATGCTGTTTGGTTTCTCCACCCTGACCCCCAGGCTGGCCGCATCCAACTGATCAGCTCTGAGCACAGCTCATAGTTCTCTGCTCCTGCCAGTATGTTTATAGCTGAGATGAAAGAAATATTGTTTTCCAAAGGTCACCGAGCATTAAAGGTGTATGCAGCCTGTGCTACAGAACATCTCTTAGAGTCAGCCTGTGTTTTTGACCTGGATGAAGGAACTTTTTTTAAGTTCATGTCCTGGAAAAGGCAGCACCACTGGGGAAAGCTGCTCACTTAGCGAGTAGATTTTCCATAGCTCAGATCTTCACTGTTCATCAGCTGATTTCTTACTGCCAAAACAATAAGTTCAGCCACTGGCTTCAATAGGAGGATATCAGGACTTGGAGGAGCAGTGGGATCCTTATTTTTCACTCTTATTTGGTCATTTAGAACTTGAGAAACTACACATTTCTATCCTTAAAGATAAGAAGAACATCAATATGAGTCTGCGGGAAGCTGAGTGCCTTCAGAAGCAGGGCAGGCAGGTGGAGAATAATGTGTGAGATATCAGCCAGCTGTGAGAATGGTTCAGAATGGTCCAGCCATTAAGGGCGCATCTCTGGTAATTCTCTGGAGGTCACCCTGCTGCCCTTCCTGCATTTAGACCACAGCAGAAGGGTGAATAATAAGGGTCACAGGAGGACAAGCGGGTTACTACAGCTGGCCAGGCAAATTAATGCAAATGACTTGGCAGTTCAGTGAAAGTAGGCCAAAGAGGGCTCTTCATGAGGGAAATAAAGGAAAAATAATCATGGAGGCGGCCAGTCCTCCTCCAGTCCGTGCACACTGCAGAAAATTGGCTTATCCACTCACCATTGCTGCTGTCTTGTACCTTTGATCTGACACGTTAGGGACCATGCTCTATGGTATTGGGATTAACACTCTTTAATATCTTCATATTGTGTCCAGTTCTGGCCACTCCAGTTCAGAATATACAGGGATCTCCTAGAAGGTGTCCAGCAGAGGGTCACAAAGACGATAAAGGGCCCGGAGCATCTCCCTCATGAGGAAAGGCTGGGTAACTGTTGGCTGTTGGAGCACATCTAGAGGAGGGCCACAGAAACAACCCATGGGATGGAGCTCCTCTTCTATGGGGACAGGCTGAGGGAGCTGGGGCTGCTCAGCCTGGAGAAGGCTGTGAGGTGACCTGAGAGCAGCCTTTCAGTATCTAAAGGGGAGCAGTAAGAAAGGAGGTATTTTCATAGCCTGCTGCTAGGGCACTGGTGTGAAGGGCAACAGGATCCGACACAAACACTTAAAGAAATAAGCAAGGCTGCTGGATATGAGTGTGTGCGCCGACCTGACTAAGGCTTTGCAGCACATGCTGCATTGAGGCATTTAACGTCTCAGTGAAACCTGCCAGCTTCCCTACCCCATGGAAGGGAGATAAGGAGCACAGCACACATCAGAGTGGTGTTCAGCAGTGCCTAGAGGATACCACAAAGTCCGGCAGTGAGGAAGACGGGGTTTCACGTCAGACTCCGCGGCGTCACGGGACGGACAGCGCTCACTGTGCCGCCTTCAGTCCTCCCGAAAGCCCCGAATCCTGGATCGGCGCCGGCGAGACAGAAGCGAACCCACCGAGCGGGCTGTGGGGGGCGGCGTGCTCCGAGGAACCCCCTCCCTCGCAGCTCGCCGGGGGGCGGCCAGGCCCGGCCCACCGCCCGCCGCCTCCCTCCCCCCCACTTCCCCGCGGGCCACCCCGGCACCTCAGCGGGGCGGGGGCGGGCGCGGAGCGAGGCGGCGGCGATGGCTTTCGAGGCGCTGGCGGAGGCTGCGGAGCGATGGTGCGCCCGCACGCCCTTCCAGCTCATCGCCGCCGAAGAGACGGAGCGCCGCATGGACTTCTACGCCGAGCCCGGCGTCTCTTTCTACGTGCTGTGCCCGGAGGCCGCCTGCGGGGACAATTTCGTGAGTGACCGCGGGAGGGGGGTGGTAGAGCCCTGCCCGAGGGGGGGCCGCGCTGCCCGGCCTCGGGGGGAGGTCCTCGGTGCTGGGGAGGGGGGGGGTCTGCACCCTCCTTTCGAGCACCGAAAGCTGCAAGATGGAGTCGTTGGCCGGTGCGGGGCGGCCCCGCGGGCAGGGCACGGACGGACACCCCCCTCCTCCCCTCAGCCGCCGGGAGCACGGGGAGCGATGCCCCCCCACACACACACATACCATTCCTCATCACCCCCCTTCCCCAAAAGCCCCCGCCGTGCTGCCCGGGTTTGCCCGGGGTCTCGCAGGGCTGTGTGGCAAATGGAGAATGGGCAGGGATAAAATGGAGTCGGGATGACAGCAGGGCCGCCCCTACTGCACCCCGGGCAGGTGCGGCCCCTCCCGCCGGGCCCCGCCGAGTTGGGCGGCGAGTTGTGGGGCTGCCCAGGGAGGTTGTGGATGCCCCGTCCTTGGAGGTGTTCAGGACCAGGTTGGATGGGGTCCTGGGCAACCTGATCTAGTAAATGTGTGTGTTTGGTGGCCCTGCCAGGCAGGGGGGTTGGAACTACATGATCCTTGAGGTCCCTTCCAACCCGGGTCATTCTGTGATTCTGTGTCCGCTCCCGGCTCCCCGCATCGCTGGGAGAGCATCATCGGTGCTGAGGGTGGCACGCAGTCGTAGAATATCCCGAGTCGGAAGGGAACAGAAGGAACATCGGGTCCGACTCCGTCTCCTAACTGGTGGGTGTGTAGAGCGCCGGGTGGGTGCATTAAAGGACTGCGATTCCGATAGCTCCCGGCAGAACGCTGGAGCTGCAGCAACTTCCAGCCCTAGTCCTGCTTGGGAAACACTGAAGAATTCCCAGCCCTGCAGGTGAGCAGAGAGGAATTTGACAAATGGGTCAATGAGACAAAGAGCAGCCAAGCAAGAGGGCAGGTATTGGTGAGCAGGATGCATGCTTGACACATTGGGCAGAGAACTGTGCTGGATCCTGAGGGAAGTGACCCAAGATGAGCTCTGTATCTACCGAGACATGTGGGACCCCTGTGCCAGGGCAGCCCCAGTGTGACCAGTGCCCACCTGCAGCAGGGGGCCGTGCTGGGCCCTGCGTGAGTCTGGCAGCAGGACTGGGCTGGTTGGGAAGGACGCCCACCTGAAGCCAAAACCAGGCAGAAGGGCTACGTTTCTTTCTTACAGCATTACCGCTGAAAGCTCTTTTCCTACTAACAAGTCTTTCAAGGTAGAATGCTTAATTCTTTCCCTGTTGATGATGTTTAAGAACTGCTGATGAGGTGGTTCACCAGCATCGTTCACCAGCACCATCGTTTCTGCTCTGAGAGCACTGTGGGCCCTTCAGTTATGCTCCCAGCTCAGCTATCTTGGTTTGCTGCCTTTTTGCAGCTCTGTTCTACCCTATCCTATCCTGCCCTGTCTTATTTTTCATGTTCCAAAATATGTTTGCTTTCTACACGCAATTACAAGCTGGGCTTTATTTTAAGGAGGCTTAATGTGGGCCATGGGACTGATTCTCATTTGCAGCTGAGTCCCTTGAGTTTCATGGCTCTGGTAAGATGGAAGAGCATGACGGAGCAAGGAAATAGAACCAGTGGTAGACTTTGTGTGATGTTTTAGTCTTACAGATCTTACAAAGAAGCCTTATGTTTAATCTGTGTCTGGTGCCTGGTATTCTTGTTCTCTTTCTTTATGTCCTCATTTCATAATAATGCGACTTTAAAAACTATGTAGGAGGTGCCAGTGAAGTCCATGATAACTCACTTATGAGGAGGAAGTTATGAGCATGCTGAGCTTAAAAGAGAGGAGGAGAAAGACAAGGAAAGGTTGCCAAGAAGCAATCTGGGAGATAAAAACAGGATCTTGTATAAAACCTGAGATCACAAGGATTGTACCATTTCGATTTCCTGGAAAGGTGTCTCAGAATGCTGGGTCTTTCAGCATTCTAGGGGTGCACATGACCCGTTTAGGAACCTACAGGCACTGTCAGCACGTCCTGGATGCTGAAACTCAACGAATCAGCATTTTGGACAGCTGAGCTATGGACAGTTTAGCTCCCAAGGTTCGTGATGTTCTCAGAAGATTAATTGGACTTGTATAGCCGTAACCAATGTGGGTGAGGGTTGAGGAGCTATTCCTTACAGTCTTGACATTAGTTTTGCCACCTTGTTATTGCTGATATTCAAAGTAACCGATCAAGCAAATAAAAACATTATGACACCTGGTTGCAAGAGTTCCTGTAAATGTTTTAGAGCGGAGGTCATGAATATTTTCCATAAGCTGATGGCAGGTGAGAGGCTTCAGTGTGTCCGTGTTGCTACAGCTTTAAATCTTCTGGCAAGGAAATTGGTGGAAGCCTTACTTGTTTGTTGCCTTGTGACACCATGCGTATGTCTCTTCAAAGGCTGAACCATGGATTGCTCAGGTTTTCTCCCTGTGCTCCATCATCTTATTCTCTGCTACTGCTGGCACGTCCCTGCTGGAGACTGAAATGTGGAGACTGCAAAATGAAAAAGACTTTGTAAAAAACATGGTAGGATGGTACGTGGTCAGCTTTCCCTGGGAAGCAAATTAGCTGTTAGTTATAAAAGGGCAAGGCCTGATTTTCTTGGATATGGAAGCCCCTGTGTATAGATTTCATCATTGAAAGAAGCCACAACTTAAACAAGAACCAGGATGTTAATAGTTATGATCATTACGTGCATATAAACAGTTATAGCAGTTTAGCACAAAAACCAAACTGCTGACCTGTAACATTCAGGCCTTACATTTGGCACAAAGATTAGAAGTAATAAAAAGGTTATTGCTCGAACATTAAGAAATCACGAGCCAGACCTCCAAAATCTCCAGGCTGTTGTTACAATGTTGTGATTTGGAAAAGAGCTCATTGGTATTTTTAAAAGGGTTCATCTGAGTCCATTTAATGTACTTCCTGCCTTTTTAGGCCATAACAATCCCAAAGCCAGACTTTTTTCTTTTTGGAACAGGAGCTGCTTGTATGTTTGTAGAACCGCAAGGCCCATGGCTGCGAAATGGCACGGGGTATGGTGAGACCTGTGGTATGTGTTTCTGAGGGCTGCCAGCCTGCCAAGAGATAACTCTGGGTGCCTGGAACAAGTAGAACCTACTCTGTAAGACAGGGATTTTTCTTAGCATACCATTTTGCTGCGGTTATGCAGGTTGAGTGAGGTCAGTAGCGAGGCTGATTGCTGCCTTTTGCCTTAAAGGCACAACTTCAGTGATGTTAAGTAGTGTTTTTGTTAGTCGAATGGAAAACTGCATCCCTGGCCCATTGCTGAGCAGGGAGGCAGCCTGTGAGCACTGCATTGGGGATGGATGTGTGTGGTTCTTGCCCTTTCTCTGAGCATTAGTTAAGCTTCAGAGAAACCCTCTCCTGTCCCCACTGAAGCATAACCTGCTGTTTATAGCCCAGTAAAAAGCTGTACAGCACTTTAGGGGAAAGAACTGCCATGCAGAAATAGAGGTCTAAGTGTCTCCAACAATTCTTGCGGTGTTACACTTCTCTTTGTAAGACAGTCCTGTGCACCAAGGCTTCGGAGTAAAGGTCTTTGAGAGTGCACATTAAATTGTGCTGTGAGCCACACTTGTGAGCAAGGAGCAGCGCTGTCAGAGTGCTTCCACCCAGCAGCTCTCCATTTCAAACAGCCTCAGAGCAGCAGCATTGTTGGGAGAGGCTTCACAAAGCCAGGCTGGGGAGTTAGCTCCTCTTGAGCAAGAGGAGAGGAATATCCCAAATGGGTTTAAATGTGGCTCCCAAGGCCAAGGGGGAACAAATCTCTAGGAGAAGATTCAGCAGCAGGTTATTAATAAGAACACCCAATGAGACTTCCAGGACTAAACAGGGCTAATATCAAAGAAAGCACCTCTGCTTCTAAAACACGTGTACATACAAAGCGTGTTGCCAGCGCAGTCATTAGGGATTTTCTCTCCCATTTCTTGGTGTCAATAAAATCAAAGTTCCTCCCCAGAAGCCTGGCTTCTGACCCAGCCCCCAGTGCAGATCTGAACTTGGGGGCTCGGTGTACTTTGGCAGATGTTTATGAACCATCACCTTTTAAAAACCCATGGAGATGCCAGAGTGGGCCCCTGTTAACGCCTCTTTCTTGTATTGCTGTTGGCTTTCAGCACGTCTGGAGTGAGAGTGAGGACTGCTTACCTTTTCTGCAGCTCGCGCAGGATTACATCTCTTCCTGTGGGAAAAAGACACTCCATGAAATACTGGAAAAAGTCTTCAAATCCTTCAGACCTGTAAGTGCCTCTGTTTTACTTCCAAGTGTTGTCAGTTGTCTGTGACTGTCAGTATGGCTACAGTGAATGGAGCTTACTTCTCTCAGGCACTGGGGTGTTAGCATGTCAGCCTCTATCTGACAACTGCAGATTTTAGGATGAGAGGAAATGGCCTTAAGTCATGCCAAAGAGGTTCAGGTTGAACATTAGGAAAGATTTCTCCTGAGAAGGAGTGGTGAGGCAGTGGCACAGGCTGCCCAGGGAGGTGATGGAGTTGACACTTCTGGATGTGTTCAAGAACTGTGTGGATGTGGCACTGAGGAACGTGGTTTAGTGGTATGGTAGTGATGGGCTGATGGCTGGACTGGATGATCTTAGATACCTTTTCCAGCTTTAATGACTCCATGATTCTGTTCTGTGCTTGGGAAGAGGCTGAAGCAGAAGCTGGGTTTTGTGGGAAGGAGGCTTATGTTTGGCTGGTTTGCTGCTACTCAGCCTTCTCTGTCCTTGTGTATCGCCGAGATTTGGGATGATGCCTGCATTTTGTTAGGGTGAGGTGACTCTATTGGGCTGGCCACTGTGCTTTTTTTTTCTTCTTTTTTCTTTTTTTTTTGCCAAACGCTCCTCTTGCACAGCCTCTCTTTTGGAAAGGGTTGCTTAGATACAACAACTACAGTAAATTTAATAATTAAATACAATAATTGAAGCTTGACTGCTGGTAACTCACTGATTTTGATGTGATTTGGGCTGGGCGTCTGGGTGGAGCTTCATTGCCAGGCCCATGGTTCACTTGATGTCCATGGCAAAGCTGATCAGAAACTCAGCACGCAGACAACTTTCCCTCCTCAGTTTTCCTGACTGGCTAATCACAAAGACTGAAAATTTACCCCAGGTATTTAGAGCGAGAGGGAGTAGTGTTAGGAAAACATGGGACCTCCCCATGCTACATCCTTGTATTGCCGTGGAAAGCCACAGCTGGTTGACATGAAAGAGCGTGATTTTAATCCTTGAGAGACTGTAAATAAATAGAACAGATGCACGCTTTTCTTAGAAAGGACTGGCAATCTGATCCTTCAGTACAGCTGTTTGTCATTTTGAAAACATAGAAAAATACAAATATTCTTCCCAGGACAATATTTAGCTCTTGGTTATTTTCATGGCTGTTTTCTTCTACTCAGGAAAGCTGTGTCTTTGAGGAGAAACTTGCATCGGTTTAACTGAAGAGGACTTCAAAAGGACTTAATTGAGTTGGTACAGATCAGTTACTTCATTTTAAACTGCATTTATTTCAGTGTAGCTTAAGTTGCTGAGAAACTGGCTTCAGTCAAACTGAATTAAGCTACTCTTTGGGATAAAAAAGATCAAAGCCGAGGGAAGCATGATGCTCGTTTAGTCTGGGTGCTTTGTTAGCATTTACCCAGTGATTCCTATAGCCAAGCTCACAAGCAGTAGTTAAGCTGGAACACATCTTTACCAAGACATCCAGTCTTGATGTGAAGACTTCTGGTGACTTAATGAGTGCAATATTAATGGGCAGTTTTCCTTCTCATGATTAGTTATACTCTCGTCCAAAAACTCTTTTAGTTATAATCTGATTTTTTTCTAGCATTGCTTGCTGTCTGTTGAATTTCACTGTGCTTTTCTTCTGCTCAAGAACACCCTCCATTACTAGAGCCCTCCAGCAGACTGCAGCCAAGTACCTCTTCATTTTCTCTGGAATGTACTGCAAAGATTGTTTATGAGATTCTCTTTCACTGAGATACTGAGAGGTTTGCATCAATGTAATGGAACTGGTTTTATTATTCAGTGTATGGCTGTGTGTTGACAAGTCTAATGAGAAATGCACTGATGTATTTCCCTTCATGGAATAATTAAAAATAGCAGACACACAGAACCACGATTCTCTTAAAAAGTGAAGTGTGGTATTATGGATATATGGAAACAGTTATCACAGAATCACATAATGTCACAGGTTGGAAGGGACCTCAAGGATCATGAAGCTCCAACGCCCCTGCCTGGCAGGGCCACCAAACTTCCATGTTTACTAGATAAGGTTGCCCAGGGCCCCATCCAACCTGGCCTTGAACACCTCCAAGGACGGGGCATCCACAACCTCCCTGGGCAGCCTGTTCCAGTATCTCACCAATCGTACACCCTCATGCCTTCATCAGAATGAAACCAGTCAGTACTGGGAAATGGTATCCTGGGCACTCCTTCCCTCCATCCCTTGTCCTTTCTTTGCCAGACCTGTTTTGTTAATGAAACAGCCTTGCTGTGAGTGTGGAGGTAATGGTGCGTTTACAGGGTGTTTTTTTCCCCACTATCCAAGCAAAGCTCACTGTAAGAGGAAAGTCTGGCTGATTGCAGTTTGAAAAACAGCAGTGTAGGGAAAGCTAAAGAAGCACCCCATGATCTTGGGTACTCAGTCTGAGGGGCTGAGAAGGGAGCAGATTTGTGGAGTTTGGTGTGTTCTTTCTGAGCGGTTCCCCTGTGTGTTTCCAGCTGGACATCCAAGATGATCAGGCGGTCTTAAAAGCATTTGGCAGGGAGACGAGGGATCAGACAGAGGTGTCCGTGCTTCTAAGCACATCCACCTGGAATCCCTTCACACCGATCTGCATCTGAAGCACATAACCTCTGTACAGCATCACATACATGGTGTGCTAAAGCTCTTCTGTGTACTTAGGTTGTTTTTCAGTGTGTTTGTATGTCAGCTTCTGGTAGGATGTATTGCTTGTTTCATGAGTCTGAGATGTAAAAGCTACTGGGTTATTTGCATTAGGACGCTTTGAAAGAGTTAAGAAAGATGTGGAAATAACAAAAATGCCTGAGGGAAATGACACCAACCTCAAGAGTTTGCAGAGAACCAAAGTGTGAGTCATAAAACTTAGCAGCAAATTTCTGGACTCATGGATTGTAGTTACCTTTGATCTAAAAGCCTGTGTCCAGAGTGGGGAGTCTGCTGTGTAAAAGCCACTTAGCCTGAGTTCTTGAATTCATGCACGTCCCGCATACTTCCCCTTTACTTCCAAAAAATACCCAGCAGATGGGTAGTCTGGCCAGTAGGAATAAGTAGCCATAGTTCATGCTGTGCTGCTGCAGGCTGTTCTCCTTATCCCTTCACCATCCTCCCTGTCCTCCTCCGCATGCATTTCCCCCACCTGCCACCTTTGTTTCTTTTGCCTACCTCTTCCCTCCTTGATTCTGCTCTCCATTAAAATCCTTTCCAGACTGCCATGTAGCAGATACAGACCAGAAGCAAACATGAGAGTCACTCTGGGGCCAGCTTACACCATGTTTCTCATCTTCTTTTGTAAAACCTGCCTAAGGTGGGTGGCATCACCCCTGATGTTTGCCATGCCAGGGAGAGGAGAGCTGTGTCCTGAAGGCAGGAGGGGGGAGGCATGACAAACAGAGGCCTGGAGGTTTATGCATGTCCTCTTGGTTCTGCCAGTGTATGCTGTGGGGTTTTGTGCTACTTTTGCATACCCAAAAGGCTCCCAGTCTCCATAACACCAAGATGAGGCTCTCACTCCTGTGGCTCATTTCCCTGCAAATCAGGAAGGAATTATAACTGGAGCTGGGCAAAAAAAATGGGATCAAAGCTCTTTTTGCTGGCTGATGTAAACAGAGCAGTGCCACACACAAATCTAATTTGAATGCACCAAATCAGTTGAGCGAAAATAATTCTGACGGATAAAAAAAAAGTGTTAGAGGCCTTGCTTTTCCATTTGAAAAAGTGTTTTAATTTTAGCTTCAAAATGAAAGAAAGCCCCCACATCCTGAAAATGAACCACGTCGTTTTCCATTCATGTTATGCAGCTGAATGCAAGATGTGAAAAATAGGTGTGCATAGGAGTATTTACTGTTTGTTCTGCTCAGAAAGCAAGAACGCTCGGGGTCTCTCTGCAGGCATTTTTAAAATACGAAGGAGGGGGGTTAGTCAGCAAATTCTCTTCCATTTCAATGCCAAGAAGCCCTGCAACTGAAAAATGGTTTTCTCACAGTGACGCTGAAGGATGCATGGACCCAGAGGCTGATGCTGTGTATTAGCTTTGTATCTGCCAGATAATTCAGAGTGTTGATCGTGGACTAAATTTAAATCAAAATTAAACTAAACGTCTGCCTTGTCACTGCCTTCTCATTTTCATATTACCACCAAGCAAGCAGCACTGTCTTGATTTTTCCGGGTTTTGTCTCTTTTGAGAGACAGCAGCTGTGTCACACTCCAAACAGGGTGTTGCATGTGTCCGTGCTGCTCTTCCAGCACTGGCAAGCTCAATACGTACTATTCCAAATAATGCCTGGCGCCTGATTTTGCTTTGAGGTTTTTAACAGCTGGTAGTGTAGGATTCCAATATGAGATTTCCAGAAGAGATACATTAGTTTGCTTATTATTTGGCTCATCTGTCTTCCTGACTTCTGTTGGCTTGGCAGCCTTTCGGAGGGGAGGGGAAAAGTTCAAGCACTTCTATTTGCTCCTTTTCCTGTGGCAAATAAATGCCATTGCAGAAGTGCGAGCCGTCGGTTGGAGGCATCCAGACATTGAAGATTAGATTTGGGCTCGCTCATCTTCCCTGGTCAGAAATATAAAGGGATTTGAGCAACTTTGAATTGAATACACAGTATTTCTTATGGAGATTGCTTCACTTAGCACACAAGTCTTCATCTGGTGTAATGGAATAACGAGTTTAAGAGAAGCACTTAACGTGGTGGGATCCTCAGGGTTTCAGGGGCACTATCAGTTCTGCATGTGGATTGTTTCTTGTTGTATTAGGCGAGTGTGCGCTTTTCGGGCTGTGACGAGATAGGTCCATCCCCATGCCATCAAGATATATGGTGTATACGTTTCCAGTGGGCGTACACGAAGGGCATAGAGTATATATACGTGTGTTAGCTTCAATAAATCGCCATTTTACTGCTCATCATATTGGTGTCATATCAGTAATTGGTCAAGCTGCAAACTTCCAGAGAACACTGACAAGATAAAGGTAACAAATGGTGACCCCGGACGTGATTGGAAGTGGAGCAGCTATAATTCTAACGGCGAAGGTTCTCACGCGGAGCGGTAATTATTTACTCACGGAGTGGTGAAAGACTGGGACGGGAGGATTGGCCATAACTCTTCGTCAGGCAGTAGGGAGAGCTCGGAACCCCCTCGGTACGGTTGGGGAAGCGCCAGGTTGGGGCCAGGTGGGATACGTTTGGCCGGAGGCGACATGGAAGCCGTTATTAAGGTGATTCTGCATGCATGTAAAACTCACTGTGGAAAGGATGTTCCTTCTAAGAAGGAGATTGCTGCAGTTCTTTCGCTGCTAGAGAAGGAGGGGATGTTAACATCTCCCTCTGATTTATATGATCCCAATAACTGGGATGCGCTCACAATGGCGCTTTCACAAAGGGTGCTGGCCACCCGAAAAGTTACAGAGTTCAAGGTCTGGGGATTAGTCTTGGAGGCGCTTAAGGCGGCAAGGGAAGAGAAGATTGTGGGGGATCGGGCTAGGGAACTGTTGGGGTTGGGGGCGAGGGGAACCGGGGGGGGTCTCATCTCTCCTACAGATCCAAAGGAGGAGAAGATGGCGCCGACCCCCTCGGCTCCAACTGACGTAACACCTTCAAGAACAAAGAAGGAGGAAGTTGAACAAGACCACTCAGCTCCAGAGTACACCCCGCCCCCACCTCCCTATCCAGCACGGAGACTATATCCTTCATTAAAATCATTTATGGATGAAGGGGGAGGGGGACCCTCGGTGGAATGTACTGTTGCTCTCTGCACAACTGATAAGAGGGCAGTGGGGGAGGATGGTACTGTCTCACTGCCAGGTTCTGCCTGTTGCTCTAGTCACTCCCCTGAAGGGGCGGATCACTCCGCCCAGCAAGGCACTGGATGTGGGCGTAGCACTTCGATGCAGACGGCCCCGGGACACGCCCAGGAGGGGTGTGGTCCTGTGGCATCTGGCCCGTGGAGCCCGCCCACACTCACTGACTGGGCTCGGGTGAGGGAGGATCTCAGAGCAGCCGATGTGATGGATACGTTTGCCTTTCCAGTAACAGTGAATACAGAGGGTAGAGCTTGGACCCCTTTAAACTCTAAGGCGGTCACTCGCCTTGCGGATTTGGTCAAAAACAAAGGCTTGCGCTCTCCAGTGACTATGGCAGCAGTTGAGGCTCTCATGGCCTCTAGTCTTCTGCCTTATGATGTGGTCAGCTTTATGCGTGTCATCCTTGAGCCTGTTCAATATACCTTATGGTACGACGAGTGGAATAGGCTGCTTCAAGTTGTGGTAGCCGCTGCGACCCGCGATAATAACCATCCGGCTAATGGCCAGGGTCGAAAAGACAAGACGACTCTTGCGCGTCTTCAGGGGTTAGCAGATGGCATGGTGGGGTCCCCGGAGGGCCAGGCGAATGCGCTTAGAGCAGGGGAGTTGGCAGCGCTCACAACCGCAGCCCTTCAGGCTCTGCGGATGGTGGCTAAGGTTGCAGAGCCTGTGCTCCCATGGACAGACATCAAACAGGAACCTTGTCAATTGTGTGGTTGGGCTGGACATGATGCACATCAGTGTCAAAAATTCAAGGTTTTGCCACAGGAAAACTGGTACGGGAGGGTGCCAATGGCCCAGGGCTCCTTCCCACTCTTTTAAACTGGGCCAAGGGTGCAGACCTCATAGTGGCGTTGATAACGGACCTCTTGATCGGCCACCCAAGGAATCCTGAATCGACGGAGCGCAAAAGAAGAGCTTTCTTCTGGATACCGAACTAAAAGAAACCTGAGAACTCGGAGAAACAACCCTTGCTGCCAACGAGAACTACCATGCTAATGCTGTTGTGCCTTTTGTGTCTGTGTTGGTCGCCGGTGGGGGGCATTCATTTGATTCAACAACCGGGGAACTTATGGGTTACATGGGCTAATCAGACAGGAAGAACAGACTTTTGTCTTGCATTACAGTCAGCTACATCACCCTTTCAAACATGCCTTATAGGGGTCCCAGAATGGGATGACTCTGCGTTTAAGGGTTACCTTGGGAAAAAGAGTGGCTGTTTGCGGTTCTGCAACGGACTAGAAAGAACTTGGAGGTGGCTGGGAAATGATTCCGTATACTATCTCGGAAGGAAAATGGCTTGTACTATTTGTAGGTTAAACATCACTCTTCCCGAGGAGCCCCAGCAGCTGGATTTACTTGGCTCACAAATGGTACTAAATGATACTTGGGACAACAATAGCTCACAATGGTTGTCCCCTGGGTGCATGATCTTTGGCTCAATGAAAAGGTTGTCTCTGACTAGGCAGCAACTTCTTGGTCCAGAGGGCCCCTACTGGGACCCGAAAACTAATCAAACTGTCCCCTATACCCTTGTGTATCCCCGTGATGATGAGACCTTTGATATTGATGGAGGATATTGTGGGTTTTACCCTAACGGATCGGTGCCTTATCGTTCTGGAGATTGTCCTATAAACATCTCAATAGGTGAGATTGTTAATATTAGCAGGACGGATGGGTCTGTCCGAAAGGTCGACTGTGAAGATATGGCATTCAACACAGGTTGTTGTGTTTTCCCTATCCCTAAAGGATCATTTTCGTTCATGGGAGAACTTTGGAACAATGATACAGCAAAAGCCTTACCACCAGGGATATTTCTTATTTGCGGTGATCGTGCTTGGCAAGGGATTCCTAAGAACCCGGTGGGAGGTCCATGCTATCTGGGGAAATTGACCATCTTATCCCCAAGTATCTTTGAGATCTATAAGGCATCTAATCATTCACGAGCCAAAAGGGATATGCATGCTCTGGAGCCTGACTGCGGGGACGACGTAAGGTTATGGGGACCCACTGCTAGAGTCTTTGCTTCTTTCCTTGCTCCCGGGGTGGCTGCTGCACACGCTTTAAAAGAAATCGAGAGATTGGCCTGTTGGACTGTTAAACAGGCTAATGTTACCTCTCGGCTACTCTCAGATTTGCTTATAGATGTAGAGAGCATTAGACACGCTGTGCTCCAAAACAGAGCGGCAATTGATTTCTTACTTCTGGCACAAGGTCATGGGTGTAAGGACTTTGAAGGGATGTGTTGTTTTAACCTGAGTGATCATAGTGAGTCGTTGCACAAGAAGTTGGAGTGGTTACAAGAACACACCAAGAAGGTTGGCATCCAGGATGATCCTTTTGGAGATTGGCTAGGAAGTCTGTTTGGAGGTATTGGGCCATGGCTCAAACAGCTACTTAAGGCATTAGTGATAGGGCTTCTTATATTTCTTGCATTAATGATATGTGTGCCATGTATATTTAGATGTCTACAAGGTTGTTTACAACGTATGATAGAAGGAGTGTTCAATGAGAAAATGGAGTTCCAGCGGTTATACGCGAAACTCTGAGCAGAAGAATGAACGTTATAATATAACCAAAGGTGCCTTGAACGTATTAGTTAGAAACTACTAATATTGTTAGATATTGCATCGCTTATCTCTGCATGCTTTGCAATCTACATATCTCCCTTTATAAATTACTTGTTTAGATAAGGACTAACACCTTTATATAATTTAGATTAGGATTAGCGTTCGCGTTGTAACGGGATAAGGCTTTCTTGGCATGGGGAGGGGGAAATGTTGTATTAGGCGAGTGAATGCAGTTTCTTTTTTTTTGGATGGTTACTAAACACAATCTTAAATCAAATTAATACCGCTACGGTATGACCATGGTTTGTTCTGAAGTTAAGCCACTGCCAAGTCTCAACACTCAAAAACTGTGATATGACCTCAGGGAAAAAGGCAGAGCTCTTTGAATGAGCTTTGCTTTGGTTTTATTTATCTTCTGGTCTCTGAGCACTTAATTTGCTGTGAGGATGCATTTGCAAACCTTTCTCTGTCGTCGCAGGAGGGAGAAAAGGAGAGTCGAGATAGTTATGTAATGCTGTTATTCTAGGATTTGAGATTTCTAAGAAGTGGCATCTAGGTATTGTGGGAAGATGTGCAGTGAAACCACGTGTGTAATTTGCTGTTACACCATATTTTCTCTTCTTTGTAGCTACTCGGGCTTCCGGATGTTGATGATGATGCGTTTGAAGAATATAATGCAGATATGGAAGAAGAGGAACCAGAAGCGGATCACCAACAAATGGGTGTCAGTCAGCAGTAATTTGCAGAGAAGCTGAAAAATTGGGAATCCTGTGGTACCAGGTGGGGTCAGATAGTCCCACATTAGCCTGTTCAATTTAGCGCATCACACGGGGGATATCTGGCTCCCAGGATACAAGTTTTATGAAATGTTTATTTAAAAAAAATAATAATAATAACAATCTGTGATGGGCTTTGCTAAGAAGTGACCTGAATTTTGCTCCTGCTTCAGTGGAGTTTCTATGGAGTTGTCTTGGTAGTATTCTGCCATTACCAGTCTAGAAGTAGTTTTGTTGCTGACTGTCTCCTTGATTTGTGTTTGAGAGTAGCGTTCACTGACATGAATGTAGGATTGCCTTGAATGTAGGGACTGCAGGGCCACTGTGCTGAGTGCTCCTTGCACGTCACCTCTAGGGGAAATTGGTGCAGAGAGTCAACGCAACCAGCACTTTTCAGTTCAACAGCTGTGGTTTGTGGCTCCCTGCCAGACAGAGCACCATCCTTTGAGAATTTTCTCCTGAAAAACACTAGTTTAATAGTGGTCAGCGCTGCAGAAATGCACATGGAAGCTCAGCTAAAATGATGGGGAGTGAGAAGACCAGGGAGTATTTGTGTTGGACCTGTTAATGTCATTTTATTGACACCTGAGTTTACAAGTGATTGGATTCATAACTGGGAGCAATCAGAGCTCTGGTATTGACAGTACATATAAAAATGAACCTGGGTACTCTCACACCATTTAACCCAAAGCCAAATACTGTTTTTGTACAAATTCAACCAATTATAAACAGCCATCGCATATGCCATGTCTGCATGAAAACCAATTGTAAGCTTCACTATTTTAAAAACATTGATAAATTACTACACAGATCTTGCAGTGTTGCCAATTGAAGTGCAACTTAACTTGGAAGCCATAGGTGTATAAACCAGCTTGTAACTTTATGCTGGACCTTTTCCTCCCCGTGGGCCTTTGAGCTAATCTGGGCATTTCCACCTCTGACAAGGGGAGCTAAAATACTACCCAAGCAGGAGGCCACCCATATTTGATACCTACTTTGCTTAGCTTTAAGTGGCTCCAATGAGTGCCAGACTGTGAAGATGCAGGGTCTCTTTATTTACATGCCTTTTATACTGAAGATACAAAAATCAAAGCGATGCTGTTGTAAGACATCTGTTTTCTGTGATTGAACATTGTGTTTCTCAATTTATTCCTTCCTTCCAGATTCTTTTTAAATGGCAAAATGAAGGTCACACGCTTCTAAAGCCCTTTTATACAGAATTAGCTTTATAAAAACAAAAAGTGAGCGAAGATAAAACGATAGGACAATTTCCAGAAACAGCTCACACCACTTTGAAAACCCCGTTGGTAACAACATCTCCTTTTCCATAGACTTTTAAAAGACTTTTATTTTTCAAGATTACTTAAGAGAGGAAGTTTTCTTGGGGATTCACATTTCTGATGATGGGTTGAGAGGTGCAGAGCACCTGATTTTTCCAGCCTGAGGCAAAGACCTTCCATAACCAGGACGGCGTGCGGTACCCGATTACGCACAGAAATGTCTGCAATGCTTTCAAAGTTCAGGTTTAAGAATATAAAAAAGAACGGAAGAGAAACAGAGCTCAATGAAACTTTGTACATTCTTTAGGCATGCAGGCATAAACATGGTAGTCGCAACACATTTTCTATGGACTAGTGATGTGAGAACTGTGGCAGTTCATTGTTTAACACTGTGCAGCAGCAATAGGCTTTTTGCTTACAAATATAAAGTGTAAGAACAGTGGGTTCCATCCCTGCTTTAGGTCCCTGAGTTTTCGTTCCTCCCCGTGAAAAAAAGATGTCATAACCATAGGAAGAGCCTTGCTTCAGGAGAAGCTTTCTCTTTGTAGCATCCATTGCTTTGGTTACAGCTCGTACAAATGGATCTTTTGGGGCTGGCTTCCCTCTGCTGCAGTGCCAAGCAAGATGTAATTTACAGTAGCACAAACTATTGATTGAATTGTTAATGAGCGGTTGAACATTAATATGGATGTATGCAAACGTAAAGCTGTAAATCATGTAGATATATTATTTTCTGCATTCACTAACTCACTTTTTCTGGAGTGCCATGTGCCATCGGAGTGATCTGTCCACCAGAGTGCAGGCGCTTGGTAGGTGGGGGGTGTTCTGCTAAGCCCCCGCTACAGCCAGCAAGATTCTGTTCAAACACAACTCTGGAGGCTGCATGAGGCTCAGCCCTGCAGAAAGCTGCACACTCATGTCCCCCCTCATCTGCTGGGAGCAGAATGTGCAGCCTCACTGCTGTACTGAAGCACTGCCAGGCAACGCTAACAATAAACTGGAATTTTATACATAGAAAACTGAAGTGATGTGTGTATTAAATGTGAATGAGCATTAATATAGAACATATTTTATCAAAAAATAGCGATTGCTTCCTTTGACCAAATACATTTCTGTTTGATCATGTTACTTGTTCCATACTTACCTAACAATGAAGAAGATGCAGAATGGGCTTCATCATATCACAAAGTATTTACATATTTTATTTGTGTTTTATTTTTTCTTCAGTCCTCTACATTTTGGGGTTGGTAGCCATTCAATAATTCACTGAGAGCAGCAAGGCCCCTGGCTGGGCTGCCAGACTGAGAGGCTGCACCTGTGAACACATGTGCAAATGCTTGCATGCAGGTGTGGGGACTCAGTGACAAAACATGGGTGTAGGTCAGTTTTGCTACTGACTTGCTCTGAGCTTCGGGTGGATTTCAGCAGCTGGGCCTCTGTGAAATTCAGTGGGTGCAGGAAAAGGACCTTTCTGGTACGATGCCGGGATTTGGAGACCACCCCAACTACCCGCAAAGTATCTGTTTATTGAACTTCTGCGGTGTGTGAGTTATTAAAATTGCTCTGGGCGGTTCAAGGGCTTTGAGCACAGTTATTTGTTTCTGCTTGCATCCTGCCCAATGAATACATTGAGCTGGTGAGGGAGGAAGGGGTAGAGAAGAAGCAAACTGAAAGGCCTTCTCCTCTTCTCCAGCGTTATTATTTGTGGTGTTGTGTGAGTAGGTCAGAGTGATGGGCAGGGAGCAGGAAGCTGCTTTATGAAGTGTGCACTAAAAAACCCTTAACAGGATTTGCTCATAATGCATTGAGAAAAAACACTGTTAAACTATCTCCTCACAGAGATGTGAGGAATGGTGTGTATCTAAGCACAATAGCCTGATCGCAGGCTTCTTCAGCTCTGCCCTGGGCTGGCTGCTCTTTGTTTCATGCCTTTGGATGGTGACTGCTTGTGAAAATGCTCCTTGGTAGGGGAGCAGTCCAAGCTGGTTCTGCATTGGCAACCTGACTGTATGGCTGCTGCATTTTGGTGCAGTGTCATGTGTAAGGTGGGCTGCGTGAGATGGTGGCTGGGGGCAGATGTTCCTGCAAGGTTGCTTAGCAGGTGACTGGCCTTTTCTCCTCTGGAAGCTGGGACGTGAGACTGGGACAGGAATATTGACTGCAATGACAGTGTGGATATTGCTCTGGAAAGATGCCATACAGAACAAGTCAGCAGCCTTTTTGAGCTTGTTTTTTAATCTTTCACAGGCACTCAGCTTGTGGTCAGCTTTAGCTGTGGTGGAAGGCAAGGTTAACTCTTGATCCTTCCTTTCCTCATGTCCATCCTTACCCAACATCTGTACTTCTCAATTCTCTGGATTTCCCACTTTCAGAAAAGACAAAGCAGACAAAGAGAGTGAAGAAGACCCCTTTCACAAGTGTGAGATTGATGCCTACCTAACTAATCTACCTTTTGAAAATCAGGCCCCTTTAAAGCTGTCCTGGCTGGGCATCTAGAAAGTGAGGTCTCTCTGACTGCAGGTCACTGGTAAGCCAGCTGGCACGTCTCTTGCTCAGTGCTGGTTGGCTGCAGGCTGTCCACAGGACAAGGGAAAGCAGCAAGGGTCCTTTTGGGGGCTTTGGCTGGATGCCCCTTTCTGTTAATTGCTGACCATGGGGAAATGCTTTGTTTTATCTTTCCAGTTTTGGCAGGACATCCCCACCTCCCTGCAGCTTGTCTGTGCAGGCAGCTGAAGCTGGAAACCTTCATGTGAGCAATGCGGAGAGCTGCACACCCTGGGACAGGCTAGGCTGGAGGTGGTCATTTCTAACGCAGGTGCTAAAACAAAGAGAACCCCTAAATTTTGTCCATATCTCTGACAGGAAATGTTTGGAGGCCATAGTCTCTCGCTTCAGGTTTTTTTCTGGACCTCTGAGTCTCAGTTGCATTGTTGGTATGTGCTGTCTGTGGCAAGAGCACACTGCATGCTGCAGAATGAAACCTGCTCACTTAACCACAGTCACTCATTGAGTGTGCCAAATAATCATTTACAGGCACTAGGTACGTCTTTTTTCCCTTGTAGCTAAGAGGTTTTTTTTTAAGGAAGAAAATACCTGAAGACGCATCTGTGTTATTATGAACCCCAGTGTCCACAAAGCCATGTAACAAAGTGCTGTCTGTACCATCCTGGTCACAAACGCTCAGATTAACAAAGAGGGTGTTCCTTGGTGTGAAGAAACAGTCTTCAAATGAGCTACTGCTGACTACAACAAAGCTGTCTCGTTTCATGCAAAATACATTGAACTCTGAAATTTCCTTTCTGCACTGACATGCTGCTGCTCCTGGAGGCAGAGATCTGTGGTAGTGCTGTGTATGAAGGATGTCTGCTTTCATCTTTGGGGTGGCAGTGGAAATGACAACCCCAGATTTTAGTCATTAACATCTTTTTGTTGTTGAGTTTTCCTTTAACGATGTGGGGATCAGTCAGAGCTCAACACGTCAGGCAGAAATAATGTTAGACCACGCCGTGCAAAGACTGTCCTTAACGTGCTTGCCACCATTTGTTCTTCTGACTGGAAGATCTCTGTCTCTATGGGACTTCAAAGCTGTGGGACATGTTGCCAAAGGACATTGCTCTTTTGTTCAGTGCTTTAACAGGTGTAAGCCTTCAGTGGAGCCCTGTCTATCCTTCCCTCCCTCTTTCCTTTCCCACCGCTGAGGCGTCAAATCCAACAGTGTAGTTACACCATAGGCTTGCCATTAAAGAGCTTACCAAATGCTAGTGACTGATGGAGTCTTTTCTCTGTGAGCAAAATAAACTAAACAAGGGCCCTGGGGGGATAAAGTGTAACTAAAATGTGTGTGAGGAAGAGGAGAGGCTTGTGTTTCTTGGGATAAACCTGGTGTTTGCAGGTGTAAGGAGGAGAAAATTATTCCATCCGAGCTTTGTGTATTGCAGAGTAAGCCATGCTCTGCAAGACAGGATCCTGAACTGCCAGATCTTTCCATTTAGTGCAAAAGATTTGCTGTCAGAACATGGGAATTAGTGGTAATATTTGTGGATGAGCAAGTGTTTCACATTTCCCGGGTCCTCTTCTGTTTTGCACAGATTAGGGAGACATCTGTTCTAATTAACAGACATGTAACAACGTTGAGATGAAAATAGGAAGTTATGTTCAACTCATTTGCCTCTTTTTTTTAAACACTGCCGTTTTAATTGTCACTTTGACACCTTCTCGCTCTGATTTAATGGAAGGAACGCTGCCAATTGTTGCCTTTTGTCACGAGTCTCTTGTCTGTGGGTTGAAGAGCATTTTCTGTGGAAGTGTGAGTGCTTTAACTTAGCACCTTGCCTTGCATTCTTGGCCCTTGATGTGGTGTGAGTGCTCAGTGGGAGGACTGTGGCCATGATGTGCCCTGTGGTACATCCAGAGCCCTCAGTGGCAGCTCCAAAGCCCCTCTTCAGAAGCTGAAGTGACCTTTATCAGTTTGGATGGCAGCTCCCTGCTCATGTAGGCCTCAGCTGTGGGATAGCAGGCCCTGCTCTGTGGCCAGGGACCCCACACAAGATGGCGGCTGTGCTAGACTTAGAAGCTCTGTTACTGTGAAGACAAAACTAAAGCAAGGTATATAGAAAATAAAATGTATTTTATTAGCCAAACTGATGCAGTGGGAGAAGGCAAACAAGTGTTCAAACTCCCAGGTGCCTCTCTCGTGCTGAAGTAAGAGCAGCAATTATATGATACCAGGTTATTCTTCTCTACAACAACTTTGCCTTGCTTGTGTTCTTTTCTCAAGATATTGTGGCTGTAATGGTGCAGTGGAAGAGTGAGCTTTGGGGCCAGATTTGAGTAATTCCTGGAGATGTTCAAGAACTGAGTGGATGTGGCACGGGGGGACATGGTCAGTGGGCATGGTGGGGGTGTGTTGGTGGTTGGACTAGGGAATAGTAGTGGTCTTTTCCAACCTTAAAGACTCTGCAATTCTAATTACAGCAGTGGTGGAAGCGCCCAGAAGTGGGCGTCTGCTATGTTAAGCACGGGGCTTTGGGGTTTCATAGTAAGCCCCTAGAGGGCAGCAGAGCCTAAATGTTCAGTCCACTTAAGCCTTGCAGCGAAGATAAAAGCAGCTTTGCTCCTGGCCTGCAGATGGGTGCTGGCGTGGGTGCTGATGTCGGCTCTTCCCTGTGCTGCTGGAACCCATCCTGCCTGGGACTGCAGCTGAGAAAACGTTCAACAAAAGTGTTTTGCTGGCTTTGAAATAAAGAGTAATAAATAGTGCCCTCGCTATTCATTAGGTTATCAATACTCCGGCACTGGGAAAAGCGTGCTTGAACAACAAGCCTCATTCACAAAAGGATGTAAACAAAAGGCTTTGAGCTGATGTTTAAAGGCCAGTGCTTGATGAATTTATGGCTGCTTGAGATTAGTGCCTTGCCTAACCATGTTTCCCTGTGTACACACTGTGAGGACTCCAAGCTGTGTGGCTGGGTGACTTTGGGCTTGTCCTCTTTCATGAGGCAGAATAGCTCCAGGCTTTGCTTTTCTTTAATTTGTAGAACAGGTGTATCAGCTTCTTCCTTTCTGTGGAGGGCTGGAAAAGAGCTGTGTGAAGCTGTAGTCTGAGCTGCACGGCCAGGGTGGTGGTGCAGTCACTGTCCCTGGAGGTGTTCAAGAACTGTGTGGATGTGGCAGAGGGATGTGGTCAGTGGGCATGGTAAGGGTGGGTTGGTGGTTGGACTAGATGGTCTTACTGGTCCTTTCCAACCTTAACAATACTATGATTCTATTCTATGATTCTATCCCATCCTTGTAAGGAGAAGGTACAAGCGCATGTATCTGTAGCACTGCCCTCTGTCTTGTTACCACCATACAGTGTCTGGGGAGATTTTATGACTGCTGGCATCAGGATCGATGTCTCACAAGTGTAAGCTATACTGCAGCTGTGTTTGGTATGGGTCCCCCTGTGCCCCAGTGCAGCAGAGTCTTTGCTACTCTTTGTGTTGAGCTGCTCCCAGTCTACTTCACATGGGCTCTTGTTTTACTGTCAATCCTGCCCAGGACTGAGGGTGGAGCTGTGTTTCTCCAGGACCTTCTCAGCATCTGAGCGACCCTGGAAGGGAGCCAAACTAACCCATTCAAACAGCTTGGTCGCAGACAGCCACTCCTTGTGCTACGTTGTTCAAGTCACCTTTCTGCAATGACTCGGATAAAGCTTTGGCACAGGTCATTTAAGCTAGAGGGCACTGAGGAATCCCACCCTGCATGTCAGCAATCTCAGAGTTGATTTGGAGCCTACTGAGACCCCAATTCTGGTTGCCAGTCCCTGGAAACACTCTATCTTGGAAGGGACACTTGATGCCAGCCCTGTAGGGCACTGCTAGTGCATGCATGGGCTCAGAACTGGCGTCACATTCCTTAGCACCGAGTTGTTATCTCAGTGGATGTGAGCATGCATTCACCCCACGTGCAGCTCTGCCCCTCCCCAACTACAGCTGCAGGCTAATAATTGTCAGTGCAGTTGGCAAAAACAGCCTCTTTCTCCCCAGCTTTTCTCCTGGTCAGTGTGCCCAGAACTGTGACTGCCTTTTTCCCAGCTGTTTTGCTGGCCACCCTCCAAGCACAGGGCTCCATTTTTCTCTGTATCCTTATGGATGATACACTCACTTCCAGCAAAGGCATTTGTCAAGAACGGAGACTTGTATGCTTTGTTAAGAAGGGCATATTGTGCTTGAAACAGGGAATTCATACAGAAAAATCAGTGCTAGTTTTTATCGCATCACACCATCCCTTTTGGTTAATAAAAGTCAGGAATTATTTCATACTGGCTTTTCTCAAGGGTTCTTATTGTTCTATTCCTTCTTGTTTGCTGTGCTTCATTTTTGTCTCTGTAAAACCTTTATCAAGAAGGTTGTGAGCTGCAGTGAGTCACGCCGCAGCAATGGGGAGCGGCAGCATCGAGCCATGCGTGCCAAGTCTGTGCCCTGGCTCTCATGACGAGGGCTGCTGCTGGCCTGAGGTGGCTGGGACTCCTCCTGAAGCTTGGTGTTGCCACTGGAGCATACTACACCAGGATTATTTATGCAAAGCGTAAATTGCAAAATGCAGCCTTGTGGAGCACTCCTCACCTCTGGGAAATGTCTGTGCTTGAGTGCAAGGCAGCTCTATGAGATAGCAAAGAGGTTTTTCATGGCTTCTCTAATTGCGTGGCAGCAGCTCTTTCTTCTGATCAAGTGTGCAGCTGCTTGTTTTTCCAGCTCTGTCGGATAGCAGGAGGCACCTTTCTGCGAACAACCACACTGTGGCTCTTGCTACATTCCTTTGGGCTCTGTAAATGTGTAGTTTCTTGGTGGCGTCATGAAAAACAAAGGGAGGGAAGGCCCTACCTGCAGAACCAGTAATGCAGTCATGGTCTGGCTTCATAGGTGCTCCCCAAGCAGTACCAGCACACACCACATGAGCAGTTAATGAGATAACTGGCCCCATGCAGCGTCCCTTGAAACAGAGATTGCGGCACAGCAGTAGGTCAGCTAAAGCACGTGCTGCCAGTCCAGTGAGCCTGGCTTCATGATCAGCATGCAGAGAGCACAGAAAGGGACAGACTTTGCTGCTCCGCGGGCTTTGGAAACTCAGTACTCCATAAAGTGGTTCTTTACATGGCAACAGAGAGAATAATCTGCTGAATGGCTGAATGGGAGAGCAGTGTGTTCAGTGGGAGCAGCCAGGCAGCTCCATGGGGGGCACTTTTCTCTGATGAAACTGAAACCCATTTCAAAACAGGAAATGAATTTCCCTCTTTCTATTTGATGAGTCCCAGAAATAAAACCACGTCCTTTGACACCCATGGAGGTTTCTTCTCTGAATGATGTATTTATAGGAGCGGATGTGCCACAGACACCTTCACATAACGCCAGCTCTGGCTTGTTAGTGACAGGTCCCAAGGTGACAGGCAGCTCAGAACTGTGTTAATCTTGGCTCCCCTTGCAGCAGCCCAAGAGCAGGACTTGCACACTCAGTTTTCTACACTGGAAAGCAGAAGAGCAAGGTGATATGCAGGAAGGATGAACAGATGGTGGAATCGTAGGATCATTTGAGTTGGAAGGGACCCTTAAAGGTCATCCAGTCCAACTCCCCTGCAATGAACAGGGACACCTACAACTACATCAAGGTGCACAGAGCCCCATCCAGCCTGACTTTGAACGATCTCTGGGGACATCCACCACATGGTACTTGTTTTGGAGAATATATGCTACAGACAAATATCTAGTGATTCTAGGGATGATGCTGGCTCCCGGCATGGGGTATCTCCAGCACAGGTTACCCTGAGGGGGACAACAAATCCCCACCACCGCTCCCTGCATGTGCCTGCAGGGTGTGTTGGGGTCTCACAGTGCTGGGAGCTGCTCTTCTGCTGGGCTGCTGCTACCATGGGGCAGGGAGCTCAGTGTGCACTCACTGTGTCAATATTTAACAGTGGTAATTAGTAACAGGTTGGGTGGCTCAGGAATTCAGAGCTCAGCATTTGCCACGTCCACCTTTCCCACCTTCTGGGTGCACGGGGGCTGTGTCTGCAGCAGGACAGGCCAAGGTTTGCGTAATGCCACTGCCCCTTTCTTTTTTCCAGTAAATATTATTCATAGGCTTTCACAAACGTGTGTTCCCTTTGCTCTGGTGGCTCACGACACTGTAAGGCTCGTAACATAAGAACTATATTCTAAGTGGGGAAAATAAAGGTAGTTTTGTGGCTAACTGATGGGCAGCTCCCTCTGCTACCAGCTCCAGAACCCAGTGGTAGCACAGCAAGCATCCTCCCTCCTCCAAGCAGTATATCCTCACTGTGCCACCAGGCCATGCTCCACTGCTGCCCTGCACCCTGCAGAATGTGCTCAAGATCTCTTTGTCTCTGCTCTCTCCACGCTGCCGTGCCAGTGTGTGTGCATTAATTACACTCATGTCAATGGCGATACACGCATTGTTATTTGGCTACACGTACTTATTCCTGGCTTTCTGAAAGGGATGTGTTATGTTGTTTTCCCAAAGGAAGCAATTAGGAGGTTCACTTGATTTACCAGGGGCTGTGCCCTCTCCTGCTGGAGCTGGGCTTTACTGCCATAACAGCGGCCTGGTGCAGCAGGAGAGAGCTCAGCTCTGCATTTCCTGATTCATTCTGTTCTCTATGGCACATCCATAAACAACCTTCCCAATGAGGTGCAGGAGTCAGCCTGCTGCTGCAGATGGGCCTTGTGAGGGCAGAAAGGAATGGAACAATACCCAAGCCAAGAGTCGTTAATAGGAGAGGGGGGAGGGGATGGGAGATGATGGAGGATGCAGCTCAAATGCCCCTGACAGCTGTGTGCCTCCCATGGCTTTGTGTCCACACACAGAGGTGACAGCCCCGATGGGGTGCGCCTTCAATTCTGAATGGGATGCTGTGCACTGAGACTGTCACGCAATGGGGTGCTCAGGAAGAAGGAAACCAAAGGAAGGTGGCTTTTTATGATCCCAGGGATGCAGCACCTCTTGTGCAAGGACAGGATGAGAGAACTGAGGCTGTTCAGCCTGGAGAAGAGAAGGCCATGGGGGGAGACATTCAAGATCAGGCTGGATGGGGCCCTGAGCACCCTGATACAGCTGTAGATGACCCTGTTCATTGCAGGGGAGTTGGATTAGATGATCTTTAAGGCAACAGAGCCAGAAAATTGTGCATTGGGCCAGGATAAAACCCCAGTTTTCTCCATTGTTTTTCCTACTCTGTTAAAACCTGGCCTTATGCACAGCCTTGCCTTGCTCTTGACCATCTAGTTCGTCTTGAGCGCAGGGATCCCACAGAAACACAAGGAAAAACACACACAGCCATAGTGGAAATTATCTCCAGTGCTTCTGATGCAGAATGAGAAAAGCCATATCCCCAAAGCCACGGGGCGAGAATTTGCTTTCTCTAATTCTCCTTTTGTGTGGAGTGCCGTCTCAGGATCAGGATCAGGAATTCTATGGCAACCCAATTTAAATATGACAACATATGAGATCAGTATGAAAATTACTACACAATTCAGAGCCCTCAGTCCTGGTCTAGGGCTCACTGCTGACAAGCTTACATTAAGAAGCAATTACCTTTGAAAATGACCCTATCAGGCCAAGAAAGCGAAGCAAATTTCTCTATCCAACAGACACTTCTGGCAACTTCGGTTCTGTTACACTATCAACATGTTCCATATTGCATCTGCTATTACTGAGTCTTTCCCCAGAACTGTGCACAACCGCAAAGCTTCCAGGCTGTAGGGATTTTTGCAGCTGGGGTGGGTACAGTTCAAGATGGAAGCTCCATTAGCTGGAGAGGTGTAGCCAAATGATTGCTGTGTGAACTGATTTGCATGGACATCTAAATTCCTTCACAAACAGGAGAAGAACCACTCGCTTTTGGAGTTCCTGTCTGAAGCTGCCACACACATCTAAGGCACTTTTGAACCATGGAATCATAGAGTTATTCAGGTTGGAAAAGACCACAAAGATTATCTAGTGCAACTTGCTGTCAACTCACACTGAGCTTCCTTTACACAGTGCTGTCCAGGTGCAAAGCCAGCACCTGAACACATTAACAAGATCCTACAGCGAGAGGCTGCCCCTTTGAAGGGTCGCATCGCTTTTGTGCTTTGCTGTCTCTACGTGTCTCTCACGAAGGCTTTATTATCATTGATAACAAAGAACTAAGAGGGAAAAAAAATTCTATTCAAGTATTGCATAGTCAAAAAAAATCACTTCCCTGGATGCTGGAAAATCAAATGGAAGACTCCAGGGCACAAGGGCTAATTAAAAAAGAAAAATCACACACACACACAAAATCACAAAAGCCTGCTTTGCTCTGAAAACCCTCGAGGGGAGATAAAAGCTGAAGGGAAGCACATGCTTGAATAATAAGGGTCTTAATGGGTTTGGGTCCGTATCTACTACAAAGCATTGATTTTGGATGCTCGATGAAGTTAGTTATTAGATTAGGAAAAAAGAATAATTTAAAGAGACACTGCCCACTGAAGATCATTCTGTTGGAGAAGTTTGTGTTGATGTCATAAATAATCACTCATTTTTATGAAAAATAGAAGAGGCTGGAGTGGAAAAAAATCTTTTTGGTGCCCAGATTATTCATTGCATGGCAGAATCTGTAGTACATCTTAGCTTCTCCCTTCAGTGTCCGCTCCTTGCACTCCTCAACTTGTATCCCAGTCAGTCTTTGGGAAAAGGCTGCAGGGCTGCAGCAGTGGGATCAGCAGGAGAAAAGGACTGAGGTGCTCAGAAAGAGCCCAGTTATGCAGATGGGAAAGGAGAGAAAGGGCTGAGGGAAAGGGGAGGTTAGGCTCCAAAGTCTCATGTGTTGACTCCAACAAACTTAAGCTCTGTCTCTACAGCTGTTCCCTTGTAGGAGCCCAGCAACCTTTGGGATTTTCTTGCTGGGAACAAATGACAAGGCTTGAGTCCCAGTCTTCTTATCCAGTTTGTGGTTTGGACTTCCAAACGTAGGCACTGCAGTGGAAATGTCTTATCTGAACCTGCTGGTTGAGCTCTCTTTGTACTCACTGTGAAGCTGATGAGTCATCTCATCCCAGAGCAGACATTTGAAATGAAAGAAGGCAGGTGACTCATATCTTATGAGTACCCACTTCTCTTCCTTATTATAAAGGGCAGCTCTGATGGAGACATCTGATGTCAGGTGAGGTCACTCCCACCTTGACTGGCTAGTCTGCCATAGGATGCAAAATATGAAGTTAGAAAAAGAATAACACATGCAGACCGATCGTCACTGATCTATACATTACCTTAACCAGTGAAATGGTGAAAAGTCTCGTGTCTGATTGCCTCCAAGGTGTTGGAATGGCAGCCAGGAGGTTATGTTGTGGTTTAAACACTGTGGCCCAGGTTACATGGCTACTCAGACCAGCTGCCTGTAGTAGTCAGTTTTAGGCTGAGCATCTCTGGAAATTAGCAAGTGATATAATGAAAGTTGGCAAACCAGCAGGTTATCTTTGAGAAGGCCAGGAAGTCATCTCCTTTCTCAGCCCTCTGATTTCAGTCCTCATGCCTCACCCACTCTGGCTATGACAGTAACAGTGAACACAGGCTCATCCATAACTGGTAAGATCCAATGGCGCGGGTCATTGCAGAGCTCATCTAGAAACGCCCATTTGATGGTGACTTACAGCATGCTCAGGAGGCCATCTGTGTATGTAGCATCACCACAAACTCAGCCTGATTGTTAATAGCAAAAAAAAAAGCATGTTCTCTCCCAGGCTGGACATCTAACTAGCAGTTGTCAAGTTTTTGGATCCCATTACAAGCCCTGCAAATCAGCAGTAATTCCTGCATTTCAAAAGCAAACCTCTCACTCTGTCATCTACAAAGTTGTCTTTGGAAGGAACGAATGATTCGGAGCTCACCCAAGATGACTGCATGTCTGACTCCTGTAATCTCTGCTCTCCTCCCTGGTTGTTAATCTTGGACTCTGAATAGCTGCCTAGCCCAGCTGCTGCAAGTGCTGCCAGGATGCGATTCTGGGTTTGAGCTTTATGGACTTGTCATTAACACCAGCTGGTCTTGCAACAGTTTTCTCAGTGTTACAGCCTGATCAAGATCTCAGCAGCAGTGGGATGTGCATCCAGTGAGGATGGATGACTCTGGGATTCCCAAGCAATATCTCTACAGCTAGTTAGCTGGAGGCAAAAAACATCTTGTTAACAGACACCACATAGTGGCCAATGTGGTGCATTCAGGTTACCCCGAAATACTCCTGTAGAGCGACCCAGACAAAATAACAACTGGAAGTGGAAAACTTTGGATGCAAACATCTATAGACAAATCCATGACCACAGATTTTGAGGTAGAAAGTACAGCCAGCCTGGAGGGCAGAAGAGAGAAGACGGTGCTGAAGGAGAAGCAGCTGGCCACTTTTTCATCTACCTAAAATTCCTGTGCTAAGCTTGTAGGTGAGCACGTTCCTGATATTTTCATGCATCTTAAGATTATGTATTTTCATGCGAATTCAGAAAGAGCTGGCACATCGGTTAAAACTGGCTACAATATATCTATGAAACGGACATGATGACAACACCCATTCATAATAATAATAGTTATATTTCCCCTGGTTTCTGAAACAAAACCAATTTACCCATTCAAATGTCTCCGGAAAAATTCTGCTGTTACCTCTCTTCATCAAGACAAGGCAGAACCTGGTGCTGATGCTCATTACAAGTGCTGTCCCAGGTAATCACACTGCTCTATGAGCAGCAAAACAAATGAGTATTGAGTTCTGTGGATTTATGACCTATTTTCCCTCATCTGCCTCCAGCAATGTCCTGTGCCATACCCCAGCTTCCATATAGGTCATCTGATAAAAAGCATCTACGATGCTTTTTCTGACTCCTGTGCTGAAGGAAATGAGGATTACACAGGTCTGACCTCTAAATCACTGTTTATCCATACAGGTTGAAAATCCATTGGTTGTGGAAGAAGGGCAGGACAAAAGGAAAGGTCACAATAGGACACATGACTGCAGGAGTACTCAGAGACCAGAGGGCCCTTGTGTGTCAGACTGTCATTTCTGATGTTTGCTGGGGATGTTCAGTTGTGAAGCAGATGCTCAGGTCATTCCTTCCCTGGCAGCTGCAGAATCCCACCTGTGTTCTGACCCCTGCAGACCTACCTAGCCAAGTCCTACACTGCTCCAGTTCAGGAGCTATACATTTTTATGAGTGCTCGCAGCCAGATCGTTTGGATCATTTTTCTTGACTATGCAAGCTCCCAAACAGTGATATTATTATTTACATCCATCAAGTCTCTCATTAATCTAAATCCTGCCCTCTAACAGACAACACATAATGCCTCCTAAGGGAGGAGGCTGCCTCTGAGTCACTGGCAGAACAGTGTGTTCTCTGCTCTCATGGGCTCTCCACCATGTCTGGCTTTTACATCTCCCTATTTGTAGTTTTACAAGTCGTCTCTTGGATTGCAGTCATCCATCAGAGCCCTGCAAGGTGGCAAGAAACGAAAAGAAATGTCTGGGCGTTTTTCTTATAGCTGCCAACCAGTATCTGTGTTGACTCAATGATCTGGCACTCGTTCACCCAGCCCAGCAACACTGAAAATGAGTTTTGGGTATGTTTCAGCAAAGAAAATTGAAGATGTGGGATCCTTTCTTATTTTGATAATTTGGAGACTATTGGTCAGAAATTACTGGGCACTGCAGTACCACATGGCAGATAACTTGGTGAGTAATTCAATGACCCAGCTAATGAGGAAAGATGATCTTACGAGAAACAAAGTCCTTCCAGCAGCATCCAGATGTCAAAATAAGTGAGTGCATGGCAGCATCTCTCTTCTGAAGTTCTGTGTGGGAAATAGCTGTGCTGGGCCTGGATCTTGGGAACGGTCCTAAATATGCCACCTGGAGGCATGTCTGGAGGCATCCAGACATTGAAGATTAGATTTGGGCTCGCTCATCTTCCCTGGTCAGAAATATAAAGGGATTTGAGCAACTTTGAATTGAATACACAGTATTTCTTATGGAGATTGCTTCACTTAGCACACAAGTCTTCATCTGGTGTAATGGAATAAAGAGTTTAAGAGAAGCACTTAACGTGGTGGGATCCTCAGGGTTTCAGGGGCACTATCAGTTCTGCATGTGGATTGTTTCTTGTTGTATTAGGCGAGTGTACGCTTTTCGGGCTGTGACGAGATAGGTCCATCCCCATGCCATCAAGCTATATGGTGTATACGTTTCCAGTGGGCGTACACGAAGGGCATAGAGTATATATACGTGTGTTAGCTTCAATAAATCGCCATTTTACTGCTCATCATATTGGTGTCATATCAGTAATTGGTCAAGCTGCAAACTTCCAGAGAACACTGACAAGATAAAGGTAACAAATGGTGACCCCGGACGTGATTGGAAGTGGAGCAGCTATAATTCTAACGGCGAAGGTTCTCACTGCGGAGCGGTAATTATTTACTCGCGGAGTGGTGAAAGACTGGGACGGGAGGATTGGCCATAACTCTTCGTCAGGCAGTAGGGAGAGCTCGGAACCCCCTCGGTACGGTTGGGGAAGCTCCAGGTTGGGGCCAGGTGGGGTACGTTTGGCCGGAGGCGACATGGAAGCCGTAATCAAATTATCAAATTAATACCGCTACGGTATGACCATGGTTTGTTCTGAAGTTAAGCCACTGCCAAGTCTCAACACTCAAAAACTGTGATATGACCTCAGGGAAAAAGGCAGAGCTCTTTGAATGAGCTTTGCTTTGGTTTTATTTATCTTTTTTACAAGTTTAAGTAACTTGTAACGTATCTTGGAATTTGGAAAGTTTTGTGTGTGCACCTCTTGGGGAAGTGAGAAAGTAATTTTTTGACGTTTGTGCTTCTCCAAGAAGTTTATTGCTTTTGAAAAACCTAGAAATGTTTGCAGACCTTTTTTCAGGTCATCCTGGATTTCTGGTACTTCCTTCACAGTGATAATCATTCCTTTCTTCCATCTTTTTGTCAAACTGATTATGATTTACATGCAACTCCTCCATAGTGTTTCCAAATGAAATGAGCCAAGAGACCTATCTAATATCTGTTAGTTATGGTTACAAAAGAAATCTATCATAAAGACCTTTGCACTGATGTTTTTCAGTGTCAGTTCCAGCCCAATGGTATCAGTGGACAATAATCATCCTTAAAACTATGCTACTTAAGCAAAAAAAAAAAAAAAAAAAAAAAAAGAGGGAATAGAGATGGCACTTCCAGCAGGAAGGCTTGCTAAAATGACATATGTATTGAACTTTTAAATCAAGGATGTGATGATGGGCAACAACCTGTAGCCCTCACTTCATTTCAGTTAACAAGGAAAGAGTGAAAAGTCATGGAAAAAATATGATAATATTAAAGAATTTGGAATCAGGTTAATGGGAAGGCCCATTCCTGCTGATAACTTGGAGGAGAGCAAGAATGCTTAGGATAAACTGTATTGGTTATTGTCACTGTCTTTGTGATTGTTAAATGCAAATGGTATATGAAAATCTTAATGTTATAGGGATGTGTAAACATGAATGCTATATGGAAGTGGAATTATTAATGTTATGTGCAACTGTAATTGAGGGTACGAATAGTGGAATTGTGAAAAACAAAAAAAAGGAAAAAGGCTACAGAAGAACAGTGAGTTAAAATATCGAATGTGACCTGCTCTAGCCAGAGAAGTTTAAGTGCCAGCAAGAGAACGCAAACCCCCGCACTGCCCCCCCTCACTGCCTACCCCCCTCCTCCGCCGCTTGTGAAAGTAAACAAATCGTTACTTCCGAATGGGGACAAAAGCATGCAACTGACCCTAGTTTAGTGTGAATCACTACCCCTGCTGGGACCCGAATTACAGACAAAGTAAGTGATAATTTGGTGTGGGTAGTAGAGGCCCGAGACAGGGATAAGAATGCAGCACCAATTGCATTCAGAGTAACACAGACAGCTCAGCTGATTGAGCTTTGGTCATACATGAACCCATGGTCTCTTGCCACTCACTCCAAACCGCCTCAGTTTTGGTGGGTTTTGCCAATGGCCTATATATAGTATCTGCTCACACCCATGCCAGGTGCACAAGCTAGATATCCCGTGATCATGCCAAGATGGTCTGTCTGGCAGGAATTGTTACAGTCTTTTGGTTTTCTCCCTCTTTGTCTGCAGACCTGTTTGCACCTCTGAAGGTCTCTTGCTAGTCCCAGCAAGAATGTCTTCATTTTCTCCCAATAATATACTCATTTAGGGAACTAGGGTAGAGGACTTGGACAAATTTGTTGATGGAGCTTGGAAATTGTATGGAGGGGGAATTGTGGTGGTGGAGTTGGGAGGAATGGTGGCAGCTTTACTAGAGCAGGTCCTGAAGATCCTAGGATGAGTTTTACCCCCCAGTGGGCTGAATGCAGTGCGCACACAGCAGTGCAAAGATATTTGTTTTCTGACAGTTACAGGTGCATCTCACTCTATACTGCATCAAGAATTACTACCCATAGATGATTTTTGTAACTATAGTAGGAGTAGGTCAACAAGAAAAGCTTACCAATTAAATAAAACAAAAAGAAGAAAGTTAAGGGTAAAACAAGTAACAATAGGAATAAGTAACTATAGCTGTAAATAACTTTCTCTGAGTAGTCTGTATTGTAGAGAGATCTAATATAGTGGTTTGTTAGCAAGAATTAAAACAGGAGAGAATCTGAGATGGGTGAGAAAGGCAAAGTGCACTTTGAAGCAGGGGATGCCCTGCAGGCACTGCCTATCACATTCACCACTATTGTGTTCCTTCTCTCTCCTTTTGGTGGTTTAGCACCTCATAGTTGTCGATAAGTAATAATACATTAGCTTAGAAATTTCCATTTATAGAATTGTCTAAAATGAATGCTTGAATGAGTGTGTATATGTCAACTCAAAAAATTATGACCTTACATGTAACCTTATGTTTAGTGCATTGTCAGTCAAGGTTTTGATTGAGTGATGATTATGTTAACATTTAAGTCTCCTGCAGCTCAGCGACACTGGACCACTGCCATGGTGGTCCTTGGTGTGCCGCGACATATCAAGACAGACAATGGCTCGTGCTTCATCTCGCGATCTACTCAAGAATGGCTTGAGCATTGGGGAATATCGCACTCGAATGGCATCCCTGGGAATTCCCAGGGGCAAGCAATTGTGGAAAGGGCCAACCGACTCCTGAAGGACAAGATACGTGTCCTTGGGGAGGGGGAAGGTCACAGAGGTAGGATCTTGGTAGCCCAGCAGGCAGGCTCTTTGAATGAGCTTTGCTTTGGTTTTATTTATCTTCTGGTCTCTGAGCACTTAATTTGCTGTGAGGATGCATTTTCAAACCTTTCTCTGTCGTCGCAGGAGGGAGAAAAGGAGAGTCGAGATAGTTATGTAATGCTGTTATTCTAGGATTTGAGATTTCTAAGAAGTGGCATCTAGGTATTGTGGGAAGATGTGCAGTGAAACCACGTGTGTAATTTGCTGTTACACCATATTTTCTCTTCTTTGTAGCTACTCGGGCTTCTGGATGTTGAAGATGATGCATTTGAAGAATACAGTGCAGATATGGAAGACGAGGCACCAGAAGCAGATCACCAATAAATGGGTGTCAGTCCGCAGTAATTTGCAGAGAAGCTGAAAAATTGGGAATCCTGTGGTACCAGGTGTGTTGTATTAGGCGAAGTACGACCCTCGGGATGTAACGTGATAGGCCTTCCCCTGCTGGGTCATGCATACGTGAAAAAGATAAGGATGAAACTGGATACCTATATAAGGGACCCTCACATTCCAATAAAGGCCATTTTACCGCTGACCATATTGGTGTAACAAGCAGCTGTGACTTGGTCGGGGCCGTCGATACACATTCACAAAGGGACTTGACTTTCCAGGTTACCAGATCGAGGTAACAATTGGTGCCCCGTGTGAGGCTAAGTCCTGGAGGTGAGTGTGCGACGGCTAAAACCGCGCTGACGGACGCGGTATCCACGGTTCGAGCCCGTGGAAGCACTCTCGGTGGGGTGCAAAGGGGAATGCAGCGCTGCGCCTATCCTACGGCCGATAGTTCGTAGAAGACCAGGAAGACTTCAGGTCTCTGGGTAAATGGATTCCGTCTTTAGAGTAGTATTGCAACTTTGTAAAACCTATTGTGGTAAGAGTGCTCCTTCTAAGAAGGATATTGCCGCTGTTGCCTCTTGCTTGGAGTCGGCGCGGCTTTTACCCTCCCCTGGCGTTTTGCTCGATTCGGGGCGGTGGGACTCTTTCACTGAGGCCCTGCTCCAGAGAGCCACCCGCGAGCATAAAGCGAAAGAATTAAAAACCTGGGGTTTGGTCCTAGGTGCGCTTAAAGCGGCTAGGGAGGAGAAGCAAGTCCAGGCCATCGCGAAAGGGGTCTTTGGTCTGGATTCCGGGACGTCCGGGATCTCGGGGGGTGCGGGGGATCTGCTTTCTTGCAGTGACTCCGGATCCAAGATGGCGTCGGCCACGCCGGCTGATTCCAAGATGGCCATGGCCGCGCTCGAAACAACAACTCCGGAAAAGAAGGCGGAAGCTGAGTCATCGGAGGAGGCGCCACCATCATATCCCCGCCTTTACCCCTCTTTGCAGAGCTTTCACTCACCCGAAGGGGGCGGTTCTTGACCGGAGGGGGGAGGGTTTATGGAGGCGGCGCGCCGTGGAGGCGTGGGCTCGCCCTCATACCCGCCCCCCTCAGAGGAGGGATCGTGTTCCAAAAAGGGGGAGGAACGGAAGGCTTTGCCCGGCCCCACAGGATCGGGTTCGCCTCCACGGAGGGAGGAGTTGTGGGGGGAGCAAGAGGTATCACGCAAGCCCACTAAGTGGGCTGACATGCAGGAATCAATGCGTGAGTTGGGACTCAAGGAGCGAGATCATGCAGTGTTCCCGATTGTCGTCAGAGAGGAGGGACCGGTTTGGGTACCTTTGGAAGCAAAAGCAGTTACTCGGTTTGCAGAAGCGATTGAGAAAAAGGGGCTGAGATCTCCGATGACACTAAGTGCTTTTGAGGCACTCATTGCCCCAGGTCCCCTACTCCCGTATGACATTGAGAGTCTAATGAGAGTCGTTCTCGAGCCAGTTCAGTTTACTTTGTGGAGGGAGGAGTGGATGATACAACTTAAAGCTACTGTAGCTGAGGCTGGACGTGATGCTCAACACCCTGCTAATGGGAGGGAGGGGGAACCGAGAACTGATATAATGAGGCTTTCGGGAGTAACTGCGGAAATGGCTGGGTCCCCAGAGAGACAGCTTAGGCTCCTGCGCCCAGGGGAATTGCTTTCCACTACAGGGGCGGCTGCTACTGCCTTTAGAAACTTTATAAGAAAGGCAGAGCCTGCAGCCCCGTGGTCAGAGATTGCTCAGGGTCCCTCAGAGTCATTCTCTGATTTTGCTAATCGATTGATACGAGCAGTAGAAGGATCGGATCTACCTAAGGACGCGCAAGCTTCTGTTTTAAAGGATTGCCTGAAGCAGAAGGCTCACAAAAATGTTAGGGACATCATTCGAGCTGCCCTGACGATCTTGAGACTCCGGGTGAAATTATTAAGTATGTGCTGGACAAACAACAGACAACACCGCTGTCTAATGAGGGGCTAGCAAACGCATTGCTTTCTGTCATTAATATAGAACATATTTTATCAAAAAATAGCGATTGCTTCCTTTGACCAAATACATTTCTGTTTGATCATGTTACTTGTTCCATACTTACCTAACAATGAAGAAGATGCAGAACGGGCTTCATCATATCACAAAGTATTTACATATTTTATTTGTGTTTTATTTTTTCTTCAGTCCTCTACATTTTGGGGTTGGTAGCCATTCAGTAATTCACTGAGAGCAGCAAGGCCCCTGGCTGGGCTGCCAGACTGAGAGGCTGCACCTGTGAACACATGTGTGAATGCTGCAGGTGTGGGGACTCAGTGACAAAACATGGGTGTAGGTCAGTTTTGCTACTGACTTGCTCTGAGCTTCGGGTGGATTTCAGCAGCTGGGCCTCTGTGAAATTCAGTGGGTGCAGGAAAAGGACCTTTCTGGGAAGATGCCGGGATTTGGAGACCACCCCAACTACCCACAAAGTATCTGTTTATTGAACTTCTGCAATGTGTGAGTTATTAAAATTGCTCTGGGCGGTTCTAACATAGATGCAGTATAACCCTGACTCTTGCTTCTCTTGTTTTTTTCGAATCCCCTTATTCATTTCTACCAGCACCACCTGAATGTGTTGATCCTGAATATCCTTAACAGAAAAAAATTGTGCCATGTACTTGAAGCCACCTATCAATAAGAGGTTTTCCTTGAAATATAAATGGCACCTTCAAATTTGTCGTCTTTCCATAAATAAATCTATTCTAATGAGGTCGTTCATGCCAAGCGCATATTCTGCTCCCCAGCGTTAATCCCCTGGCAAGTCTCCTCAGGCCTTCAGAGTAATCGGTAGCATCATTCTCAGTCATCAATCACAGCTCTCCTGAATGAACACCGGCTGCAGTGGCACACAGTCCCACACACCAGGGCCGAGCTAATGAGGCAGCACGAGCTAATAAGGGCTGATTTGATTGAACTCTGGAAAAATGAATTCCCTTGTTGCTCTCCTTCAGCAAATTTGGCTTTGATAGATATAGCAGAGAAGCTCTGTCCCACAGGTACAGACCACTACAAAATTCTGCCTGTACTTACATGGCAACACCACGAACGCTGTCCAGTTTTTCTATTGCAATATGGAAGTATAAAAATGGACAATCCATGCTGGGACAAGACAAGCATTTGTACTGTATACAGAAAGGCACTCACACACCCTTTTAAGTACAGTAGAAACTGCCAAGAGGTAAGCACATCCTCGCTCCTGTTTTAGATAGAAAGAGATGTAAACTCTCTGGGGCTGAGTGGTGCTCTTCCTGTAAAAATATGCATTTTATAAAGGGCTTTATTTCCTGTACCCTCTGGGAAATGAACAAATGTTGCCACAAATGCTAAATATTTCCAGCTGCATCATTCTGTCTTAACCTATACACTAAAAAGAAAAAAAAAACATAGAAAAGACCATGAAGATCACCTACTCCAGCCATCAGTCCATCACCTCCATGCCAGCTAACCGTGTCCCTAGGTCACAGAGTTGTTGTGAGTTGAGGCTGATGAATTATCTGTGCCTGATGTTGCTGCTGCTAGATGAAAACACAAAGAGAAGCAGTAAACTGCACCTCTGTGAATGATGCCGCTAGGCTGAATAATTAGAATTGCATTGCGCAAAACTTGTTGTCATGGTGGATCAGAGAAGGCAGTTGCACTGAGCGTCTTAAAACCTGCACAGGGCTAACAAACTACAGCTGCACAGCACCAAAATGTAGAATCCAGTTCAGTACAGAGCATTCCCAGCAGATATCCACTTAGCAGAGTAAATAGAAAGTCTTGTAAAGCAGAAGAAAACTTAGTGCAGCCTTGAAGCAGCTGTCTTGACTTAGAGGGCCGGAAAGTGCAAAGGTAGATCTTTTCCCTCAACTCAGGCCAGGGATCTAGCTCACTATGAACTGTGCTTAGTTTTTGCTTACGTTAAGCCTGATGAATGAATGCATGCAAGTTATTTTGCAAATCTGCACTCACAGAGATTAACACAACCCAAAGATGACTAAAGTAAGCAAATCAAACTCTTCCTCGGCAACCATTAAAGCTACTGCTTTTCAAATGAAAAATGTAGGACTGTGTTTGAGTACACACAAAAATAGGTGCTGTGTCTGTAAAATGTGCAATTGCATAAAAGCCGGCTCCTTTTCTGGGAGCTGTTATAACAGGAAACTATTGAAATAAAACACACAGTAAATGAATAACTTAGAGATCATATTTGTATGAATCTTCTTCAAAAATACGTATATGTTGAAGGAGAAGGCAACTGACCATTAAAGTACAGAGCCATGAGCTCACTGTGGAAAAAAAAACCAAAAAGATATTTTTAGTCAAATTAAAAAAAAAGAAAGTCTTCTATTCAAGGCTTCAGATCGTGCTGTATTAAATTATAGGAGTGTAAACTGGTTCTGATTTGAGAAGAAACGGCATAGCAAGATGCGATGTGTCAGAAATGTAATTGTATATTGCACGCTGATGCTCTGCTTGTCTTCATTTTGTTGGAGGCTGACCAAACTGGGAAGCTCATCATAGCCAGGATAATTTTAACCCTCAAGAGTCCAGCCCCACAGCTCTTAGACACAGAATTAATATTTTTTCCCTTGTCTCGTCAATAAGGCAATTTTTGTTAGTTAAGAATTTACAAGAAATAAATCCCCTGAAGTAGAGTTACAGCCACTGGGGCTGGAGGGGAGCCCTCTCTCTGAAAATAAGGCTGTAAGGATCAAGCCTGAAAAAACATTAGGGGCTGAGGTTGCCCAGAGAAGCTGTGGTGCCCCATCCCTGGAGGCTCTCAAGGCGAGGTTGGACGGGGCCCTGGGCAGCCTGATCCAGTGGATGGCAGCCCTGCCCATGGCAGGGGGTTGGAGCTGGGTGGGCTTTAAGGACTCTTCCAAGTCAAACCATTCTGTGATTCTATGATTGATTCTATGACAAACATCATCTTTTAAGGTTCTCCCCATTGTGAAGGGAATGTTAATGGCAAGGAGGTCTTGAAACTAAGCACACGCTGAGAATCTAGCTCTGAATGCTGATTGTGCCAATCCCCACGTTGCCACATTAAGTGCCAGGAGAATTACTGATCCTGGTTCATCAAACCTCTTCCCTTCCCTTCCTCCAGGGAGCATGACTTATTCCTAACACACACCTAACCTCTCATGTGAGACAACAGCCTCCTCCTCTCCCAGACTCACCGACTTCTTCTGTGCCATGATGGCCAAAGCCTGCTGTTCAGGCAGCTGGAACATTGTCAAGTACAAACTAAATCTAGTCACGTAGGAAGGGTATCCTTTTTACCTGAATTTGGACAGAGGTGTATGCAAAAGCTGTACCACTTCAGCATTCCAATACAACCTGGTATTGTCAACCTGGAGAGGATGTACAGGGTAGGCATTTATGCTTGCACTGAAGAGTGTCAACTGTCCAACCATCAACCTATCATCACCATACCCAGTAACCACATCCCTCAGTGACACATCTACATGTTGTGTGAAAACGTCCAGTGACAATGACTCTACCACCACCCTTGGCAGACAGAAAAGGCAGTTCTTGATTCCAAACTACTCCTACATGTTGAAAGGAAAGTGAATGATTATTCTGAGTAGGTGATAAATCCAAAAGCAACAAGAAAAAAAAAAAAAAAAGAAAAAAGAAAAGAACAAACAACAAAACTCAGCAATTCACTCAACAAATGTCCTAGAAGGCTTACCTGAGATTAGATGATGAAGGCATGAACTTTTTGGTCCTGTACTTACTTTAACCTCTACTTCAACTCTAAGCTCTTCTTTTTAACCCACAATATGGCTGTTTATTTGGTGTTTTCTATCAGGCCAAGGGGCATTTGATGGTGAATAAAAAAAAGAATGAAAAATACAAGAGATGGCAGTTGCAAACTGAGAGAAGAATTCACTGAGTGGATCACTTTGAGAACAGTGAGCCTTCCAGCTAGCACAAGATTCCTTCTATCCATATACCTGAAATTCTAATGTAGCTGGTCATGGCTGTGAAATATTGACTATGGAGGGGTTCTGATTTGCAGAGGTTCAGCACCATGAGTTGGAGGGGAAAGAAAATCACATGGTGTAGTCTTCTGAAATCAGTGTGCCAAGGGAAAAGGAACATGCAAAACCTCATGATACTTCTGGTTCCCTACAAATGGCTTTATGCTTTGCACTGATACTGTTCTGAAAGTTGTCCGCTGTATGTCCATTTGGGTCTGTATGCTGTATCTGATAGAGAATACAATTTTTAGATTCTGTAAAGTATGTAATGAGGGGAAAATAAACAGCATGGAAAACATTACTGTCCAGCATACATAGACTTAATAAACATATTTCTCCAAATCTTCAGCTGGTCTTGCTGGCTTCATTGACTTCATAGCAGAGTTATACCAGCCTACACTAGCTGAGGATATGGCCCACCAGATCACACGTTGCCATGTGAAAATGCTGAGTGGTACAGTTTATTTTCTCATGTGTAGGCCCTGCCAACTGGCACGGCTCTCTTATGTCTTTCTCCATTCGCCGTCCTCTGAAAACATCTTTTGTGTTGTCTATAGACATTTCACTTTTCCCTTGCCAAATATTAGCTTTATGACTGAGCACTTCCTTTGATTCCTTTTGAGATATCTTCACAACTTTACCTTTCCCCAACACAATGCCCTTTAATTTCTGTTAAGCAATGTTGTATTGTCTTTAGGTGCAGCATGAGTTTAAAGAAAACAAGTTCATTTTTGCAAATGTTTGTGTAGCAAATGAGTTCCAGTGGTTATAAATAATAAAGAAAAACTAAACAATACACTCCTTCCTGTGAATCATAAGTAGGTTGGCTACTTTTCTGAATTCTCCTCCTAAAATAAGAACTTTGCCTTCACTGAGAAGACAAAAGCATGTTGTCCTATGAAGGCACCTCAGAGCTACACAGTAGCCTGTGAAAAATCATGGGTGTGCCAGAATGAGGTGTTGAAACTGAGAACACTTGTGACATACAGAATGCAGTCTCCCAGTGATTCTTGTAGGCCAGTCCATCCTACAAAGCCCTGTGCCCATCTAATGAGGGCTGAAATTATCTCCTTTACTGAATAGATGGAGGATGTTGTTCTGAATGATCTAGGTGCAAAACTGCAGGAAATCTCCTGGGCTCATTCTCCATCCTCCATTCTCTTTGACTTAAGGGACACGTGAGGTTGCCCACTCCTTTCAAGACACAGTGGCTTTTAGTCTTTAACTTTCAGGCTTTGGACCTTAGGGCTGATAAAATGCTGGATTATAGCCTTACTCCTTCAGAATGAATGCTAACTTGTTCCACCCCTCCACCTCATCCCTATAACCCCACTGATGTCAGTAGGAACACCTAAGAACTAATATTCCCTTTGCTGTGATTGAGCGTACTAGATTCTGATGTGAAATTACATCAGAATTATTTTCTTCTGTATTTTTCTTTGTCTCACTTGACCTCTGTGGTCTAGGGAAACCGAAAAAGCTTTTCTATCACATAAACACTATCTTACGTCAACCAGTGATCTATAGGGTACCCATCCAAACTACAACCTGACCTTCAACAAGCCTGCAATAACTGACCCTCATGGCTGTGTTCTCATGGCTTCTGAGATCCTGCACACTACTCTGGAAAGACAGGCTGGACAAATAATGGTCATTCTGCCAAAGATTATTTATTTATTTATTGTTCCTGGAACGTTTAGTCATCCTGAAATACTTCTTCCAGGACACCTAAAAGAAGGCAGTTTTGTTGGTGTGGCCACATTCTACCTCAGGCACCTAGAGGAAATAAATTCTAAGGACTTCTGGTTGTTTTTTATCTCTTCCTTCCGATGTTGAACTTTATACTGGGTGAAACAGAAAAACAGAAAATATCTGCCTTTGGGAAAAAAATAAATAAATAAATAAATCAGTATTGGCCAATCCTGTGCCTTGATCCTATGATGTGTTTCACTTCCATCTGAGTATAGCTTCTTGTCATTGGAAGACTCATGGAACTGCAATCAAGTCATTCTAGTGTATATGCAATTCACATCCATATAGCCAGCCATGGGCATCCCACAAAAAATAAATCAAATAAATCTGAACAATGGGAGAAATTCATTTTACTCTGAAGATACGCAGAGCTGACAAAATATGTCTGAGAACTTTATTAAAATAATGTGTCATGCATAGCAAACAGCTTGGAGAAACAGTAACAATCAATGCATTGAAAACAAGATATCCAAAACAGAGCTGTAAATTTAGGTGTCCCTACGGCCACTGTACTTCCACAGAAAGTTTGACAGACCTGTAGTACTTTCATGGATACAGCCATGTCATACATGAGATTTTCACAACTTCCCTTAACCAGCTCACTATAAGATCAGGCAGATGTCAGTGAAGGGAACAACAGGAGAGTGCATCTAAGGAAAGGTGGAAGTCAGTCCCATCTTGTATCCTACCACACTGCTTTTGGTTTGAAATATACAGCCTCACTCCCAGTCATGAGTATGTGTCCATGTGAATGTTTCAGAAGACCTACAAGCTCACCTTACTGGAGTTGCACAGCTCTAGATTGTTGCATGATCCTTGAAACACTGGTCAGCTCGTTTTGCAAGTAAAACACATGGAATCACCATATGGAGTTTAAATTTCCACTAAAGAACAAAAATTCTCCTACCCATTGTTGTTGTTCAGGAAATCTCCCTAGCAGGATCCAACTGTGCAGTGTTTCCTTTCTTGAGCCCGAAAAGAGCCTGAAACAATACCCATCAGAGAGGTAAACTGCTCAAACTGCTTGTTTCCATTCAGGTTTTGACTCAAAACATTATTGACACCATTATAAATGTCAACATTTGATACACAATACATGAATACATTTTAGCAGATGGAGAAGAATGGAAATGAAGCCAACATGCAGTTGAGGCTCAGTTCAGAATTACTGGGAGGAGAACTGGGAGAGGAGGGATGCCAAGAAGGAAGTAGAGCAGAAACAGAGAAAGGAAGATAGGAAGGGAGAAAAAAATCACTCCCACCCAGTTCTGCTGAATCAAGCACTGAGGAGTGAAAGAAAAATAAACAACGCATTACTTGCTGCAGCAAACGGTTAGGCTTTGCTTTTGCTCTTTGTATAAAGCTGACTCTGAGATCAGCAGTTGTAGACAGAAGGCGGTGTTTTTGCATAGATCCACACCACAGCCCTTCCTTCACTGTCAGGCATGGAGGCTGTTCTCCTCAACAGGATGCATGGGTTGTCCCTAATGTCAGAGTCAGCTACGATAAAACAGCCTATTAACCACCCATTTTGAGTTAACAGGAGTAACCTACAGCATAAATCCAACAGCTCTACTGAAGCAACAAAATGGCACTAAATTTCTGATAGGGTTTTGTTGTAACTAAAAATTACGGTCCTTCTAGATTGAACAGATGTTCAACACTACCGTTCATCACTCTGGCTGCGAAGGAACAAGTACCTTTGTTAAAAAGCTCAGTTACACAGCAGAAACACATTTAGTAGGGATAAACTGACAGAAAAATAGTCCTCCCGATCTGCAAATGGAAACTTTATCTCTAGAATCTAATGAAATGGGAACTGTATTTCTAGATTCTGATAAAAAGATGCCAGAGTTCAAGGATGAGAATAGATGTGTAAGCAAAAAGCTTAAGATTTTGCAATTGAGGGACCAGGATACCAAGAATTTACAGTTCAATGTGTCTAAAACAGGCCCACAATGTTATTTTTAGGACCCCCTTGACATTTCCTAAAGAGGAGCTTCTATGAATTCTCTCCCTTTTTTTCTGTTCCTATGGTGTTTATGAACTGAACGCTTGTGCTTCTTAGACATAGGTGATTTTTCACAAAGTCTCCGCATTTAAAGGGTAAGTCTATCAATTCACGATATTCACTATTCTTGTGCTACTCTTTCATTCTCCAGGTACAAAAGAAGAATCAAAATTCAACAGTCAACTTTTTTAGGGAACCCTTTTTCATGGGACCTTTTCTGCTTCAGAGCCTTGGTAGCTCCATTTTTATCGGGCAGATTAGTCTGCCTGCTTTTGGTCTCAGATTTGCTTATCTAGCCTTCAGCAAGTGCTATGCACAAGCTTAAGTCTGACAAACTTAATTTGTGTTAAGAAATAATTTTCTGTTGTCATAGAAACCCGTGCAAGATGATCCAGGCATGAGCAAAACCGTAACAAAGGTACACGGACTGGTGCCTCTGCCAGTGAAATACCCCTTGTTGTTTGTGTCCCACCAGTAATTTCCTCACACCCTACGGCGAAAGGGGCAAGAGGATCTCATCTGGCAGCATTGCTGACATGGATGATTTGCCTGGAGGGTGACTGCAGTGCCTTAAGGAGACCACATTTCCCTGTCCAAAAGAAGGTTTGTAGCCATTGCAGTTATTCCATGAGGAGAAAATAAATGTTTTCTTTCAAAAAAAGGGAGCAAAACTGCAATAGAAATCCCCATAACCAGTTGTAGAGACCTCCATGATACCACAGGAAGAGAGAGAATGCCTTCTTCCATTATGCCAGGGGTTTGCTTCCATCAGCAGGAGTGAATCATGCCCACATCTTAATGTTTGCACAACTCTTGTCATCCAGAAATAAGTTTTATTTCCATCATAGATTACACCCAATGAACAGAACAGTAACAGGGAATAAAAGAATCAATGAACACTGATCATCATGACAAGTCTGTGTCTAACTACCTTCACCCAGCACACCCTGCCCATTCTAATGACTCCCTACGTGATATAAATGGACACTTTAGGAGACTTCAGGGCAACGAGAGCACTGAGTCTGCTACAACATCTGCACTCAACCTCAGCCATCAGGGACATTTACACCCAAGACTTGCAACAGCAGTGAACACCTCTTATCGTTGCTGCTGATGCTGTTGGACTGACTTAACTAGATTCTTCCCCAAGGGAAGTCTCTGTGCATCTGCTAGTGTTGATTTGGCTTTCAATAGGCTTTTAGCTAAAAGATTATTGCTGTGGCTCCACGGCCTTACAAAGGGCAAAAGGGCAAAAATGTTACTGCACAAAAAAAGTCAGAAAATCTGTAACATTTTGTGCAGAATTAAAGTTCCTCTAAGCAATGACTGGAAGAAGAGCAAAAGGATTCCCGTCCACAGCGCTCTTCTGGTGCAATTAGTACTGGAAACACTCCAAAAAGACAAGGACATAGATACATTACAGCTTCTTTTTTGCCCCTACTGCTGATTAGTAGCAATATGTCAATAATTAGAACAGAATTTTGTGAAAAAATATTACCTCTTTTTCTGCTGGTGTACTGTCCAAAAGGTTTTATTTTTCCCTTATTATTTATCATATGAAAATATTTCTCAATAATGTCTCTTAGTCCTTTTTGATCTGAAGCTTGCTCATATTCCTTTTGTAAGTGTTAGAGACGGAGGCAGGTCTGGCATCACTTCTGACTCCTGATAAGATAAATGTAGATTTTAGTGCTGGGTGTGCCTGTGAATTCCAAACTGATATTTTTCAATGTTCTCTGTAAAATGCATTTTTGTGGGCTATCTGTGCAGCTTTACCTTTGCTAATAAAGAAAGGTAGAACACAAGGGACAGGAAGACAGCTGAAGTACACTAATCTAATGATTTATGTGGATATTAGTAGGCATTTTTGACAGGAGTCCAGTTACAAGAATCTGAATAGAAATCCTGATTATTTGCTTCTTTTCGCAAGAAAAGGGTGAGTAGGTGATGGAAAATGAACATACTTAATTATTATTATTATTGTTGCTAGATTGTAAGTGCCTATCTGCCACTTCCTCCCTATGTGCATATATACACATCTCTTTTTATGTTCACTGCCTGTCCACAGCCTGTCTTATACATGCATCTCATTATGTCTCATTATCACATCTCATTCCCATGCTCTTTATAGTGCAAAACAAGGTGTGCATTTGACTATGAAAATGCTGGAGGGGGTGTGTGCATTTTGCATGGGAGATGCTGCAATATCATGTCAATCATTGCTCCTTCTCTTTCTTAGGCTTTGCAGATGAATCCTGGATGTGCCCCAGCTGGAATTCTGCTGGCACTGGAGAGACGCAGATTTAGACACCACATTCTCATTCCAGGTCCACTGGCTGTGATTCATATCCTGTTATCAAACAGGGACCCAAAGCTTTCTTTCCAACATGCTGAAAATCTGGTTTAGAGATAAGCACATTATGTGGGTTGCTGGGGAAGGATTGTCTTTGCCAGTTGAGCCCTTACTTTGAGATCTCTTTTTTTTCTTCCTTTCCCATAGGAAAGATTGCTGCCTATTATCCAGTTTAGCTACTGGAAAATGGGTAGAGGGGGACCACAGTGATCTAGTTCATTATTATGTATCCACTGATGCTGGATGGGCATACAGTTCCTACACGTTCCCCAAGCTCTTGCAGCAGCTTGTGCTCTGTCAGTGTGGATACTCTCAGTTTTCTTGCTGAGACGCTCCTCTGTTTCTGAGGCTGTGAGCCTCACCCAACCATGGCTAGAGCAGGAAGAAGGCCCTCAGGGCCTGGATGCATTATCATACAAATGAAGGGACACCCCAGCTATGCAGCTGCAAGGAGGGGCAGTATCTTTAAAAAGCAGGCAGTAAGTACAGCTCAAAACAACGATTTCAGGGAGCTTAGGAACCAGTTAAAATCCGTACTGGTCAGGCTGGATAACACATATCCCCATCCCCTAAAAAGAATTCATTCAGTGCAAGTCGTTTACATCAGGACATTGCCTGGGGCACAGCTGACATATTTGCGGAGGAGCAGTGTATCAGCAAGCAGCTGGGCTAAGATGAGCAGACAGATTACAGCAGGCAACTGAAGGTGATCTCTCCCATTTTCCTGCCCGCCTGTGACTCAAAGGCCATCACTCCATGGGATGCACTCATCATGCTCTTAGCTGGGTTCTGTGCCCAAATCTCTGCTTTGCCCACATACAGGGACCAGCGTTTCCTTCACAGTAAAGTAGTCTGGGCTGCAATCTGAAATCTTCGTGTTGCTTACAGTACCACTGGTAAGCTATGGAGAACCATTCTGCCCTATGACCACTTTGAGGAGAGCATCCTGGCCCTGTGGTTCACAGGAAAAGAAGCATGGAGCAGCTGGGATTAGTACAATGCCGAGGGCTGTGGGATGTATTGATAGCCACAGATATTCATATACATATATTGTACATACAGACTTCAGAATTACTGCCTGCTGTGCTGAAGAAGATGAGCTAACCACCTCTTCTAGATCCAATTTGATTTGTGGCAACAAAAATCTCCACTTTTCTTTGAAAATGAGCACAAGAAAATATTGTATACATGAGTTGTTTTCTATCCCCTCAGGTTCTTGCTCCTGAGATAAGTCCGCTTGGTGGTATGTAGAACACAACTCACCCTCATAATAACAATTGTGCTTCGAGACTGTCATTAACCAACAGAACTGGGAGGCTGGCATATCCCAGATCTGGAAGAAGAGAATGGGGAAAAGATCTTCTGCTCTCTGTGAGAACCAAGAATTTGGAATATATTTCATCAGATGTTAGCCAATTGATCTTCCTGTTGGACATGTGCTGGGCTGTGGCCTCATTGACAGATTCCAGATTAATCACATGCCTCTCAGTGAGGGTTTTCTTAGTGAGGTTTTTCTGCTTCCAGCTCTCTTGGATTCTGGTAAGTATAATAGCAGGATTTTTAGCACGTTACAAAAAGAGGTGAAGTTTAAACACGATTTCAGCACCAGTCTGACTAAATCCCTCTCTCAATCAATCTCGTTCCACTGCCTCCACAATCAAACCATGCACAGAAAGGCCTTAAGAACTGAAATAATGAAACCCCAAGGAAGAGCAGCTTATAATGAAAACAACAGGGCTGATAATTAAACTTCTAGCAATGATCTGAGCTGGCAGTCAACTCAGCCAGCAAATAGAGAGAGAGAGAGACCAAATTCTCTGCTATCTGTCTTTGGGAATGATCAGCCTTAATGATCTTTCACCCTACCTCTTAAAGTGGGCTGAAAGTTTCTATTCTGGCAGCAGGCAAAGCTGTCTCCAACTGGCACGCTCCTTCTTCCTCCTTGGAGTTTCCCCCAGTTGATTTTTAAGAAGCCATCTGATATAAAACCCCGTGTTTGCCTCTGGGCTCCCAGCTCATTCCTATTTCATTACCTCAGTTTTGATGCCCACAAGAAATTCTAATAAGAATTAATTCCCTACCTGTGAAAGCCCTAATAATGCACTGCACAGTGATGCTAATGAAAAACAGTATGTGCTGTAGTATTTGATTCCCGAGCCCTTGTGATTAATTGTGACAGCAGCAATAACAGTCAAACATTTACTTTACGTCAGCTGCTGATTGACAAAATGTTCATCTAGTATATTCCGGTACAGCTCACACCTTTAAATCCTCAGGTGAATTCAAATGCTGCTCCTCTAGCCAGTACAAGCCCTACATAATTAATTGTTCCTGGGACCCATTTTTTAAGATACACCCAGCTATATGAAAACCTGCAGACTGTTTTTGCAGAAATGGTTACTGCATGCTCTGTGCTTCATGGTTTTGCTTAGCAGCCTAACATCACTGGCTTTTATTTTTGTAACTGGTGTTTGCATAACTTGGACTACGACTTCTGTAAGAGCTCAGCATATCCAAAGCTCTTATTATCACAAGGATCCAGTAGAAAATGTATTGACCTTCTGTGCCTATTAAGGTTCTTTTAACCTACACTTTGAGCTGCTTGGAATTCGTGAAGTGTTTTATTCTGACAGGATGATAAAGAGGTAGCAAGCAGAAGGGGATGAACTGAATCAACAAGAGACAAAGTGAATTACAAGTTGCCCAAACAATCAGGCCAGATAGCTGGAAACCAAGGGCAAGCTTCACTGTGACCTGTGCTGCTTCTCTCCAAGCACTGCATCGTCTTCCCAGCTTCTTCTGGGAAAAAAATTCTTCATGTGAGTATTTTTGATTCACCAACAAAGTTTTATTAATTTTTAGAATCCTTTTTTTGGTTTTTCTTTTTTTCTTTTTCCTACCCCCTGTAGTAAAGCCTTTAATAAATCCAGAAGTGCTTTAAGATCTCTCCTTCAACCTCATGAATCCAAGGTAGGGTCTGACTATGAGTAGCAGGGGTACACCATCTCAGTGGGTTACACTTTATGATGACTACATACGAATTTTGTTGGGCAGAGCAAAGTACTGGATGAGCAAGCATGATTTCAATCAAAATATGAAGCCCAAAAGGATTCTGGAAATAACCATTTTCAGATAGAGGAAGGGAGGAATACTCAAAATATAACAAGGAATTTGTCGGGTGTGTGTGTGGGGGGGGGGAATAAGAGCTCTTCAAGGTATTTTTTTATATTTGTGGATTTTCTAAAGCATTGCTTTCCTCTGCCATTGCTGACTGAAACACTAAGCTCCACAACCACATTTACATTTTCCTTTGTCTCTGAGGACAGCCAGCTTGAGTAAGCTGCTCACAGCCAAAGCCTGAAGAATAGGAGAGGAACGCGCATGCGGAGGTGGATGAAAGCAGCTCCTCTGCTCGTGTCCCCAGCCCGGCAGCTGAAGGGTTATGGGCTGGCAGCAGCTTGGCTACACTCGAATTTGTTGAGCTCTCCGCGCCCCTCCAGCAGCTCCAGGCTCTTGGTTGGGATTATAGCCATTATTAAGTAGTATCATACTGAAAAGGCATCGCTTTTAATATACTCCGCAACGTCCCTCCAATCGCCGCACCAAATGCGCTCTGCAAAGTCACCTTTCACATGTTAATGTGCTTTGGGTCATCCTGAAAGTTGGAAGGGGGAGGTTGGGCAAGGACATGAAATGGTGACACCAACATTGAAGCGTTCGAATTCCATGTTGTTACCACACATTCAGCAATTTTTGTGCAGGTTTTTAAATTTCATCTGGGCATCTTCCTAAATTCCTGCATTCTTTTGCTTCATTTTCTTTCTCTATTCCCTTCCCTTCCCTTTCTCTTCCCTTCCCTTTCCTTCTCCTTTCCCTTCTCCTTTTCCTTCTTCTCCTCGTCCTACATTCTTTTTCCCTTGTCCATCTCCTTCTCCCTCTCATTTTCCTTTTTATTTTCCCATTGTTCTCCCCATTTCTCCCCTTTATCTTAGTTCAGTTTATATTTTCTGATTTTTACCATTCTATTACATTTTATTTCAAGAGGATACACAACACGTGACACAGTTTAGCACTGTTTTATTCCTAATGATATACACAGGCCAAGTTTTGCGCCCTACAAATTTGGGCGTATAGTTTTGGCATAATTCCACTGATATTAATGGAATTTAAACTGGCACCAGACTCTCACCTATATTTTGATGCTTGATTAGCATGGTCTCAGCTGTGAGACAGTTTGTCTTTAGACTACACTAAGCCCCCATTAAATCAGAAAAAGCATGTTTCTGACTGAGCATGCCAATCATCACGGCTTATCTAGTGAAAGATGCCACATGCTTTCTCCTGATCTATCCTTATTCCTGACAGCTACTTATGCTTCTCATGGTCTAATTGGGCCTGCCAATCCTCCCTGCTCATCCCAATCTGTCCAGCCCAGATGCACAAGTCTGAAATGTTTTTAAAATCTGCATATGGTTGTTGATTACAAGGAATGGGGAAAAAAATACAGTCTAGATGTTGCGATATGCTTCTTTATGATTCTATTTGTGCTCAAGACAAATAAATAATTGCAAAAATTAAAAGAAGAAAATGCATTTTAATACTTGAGCTGTCTGACTCTGAGGGTGGGAAGGGTACTGCTGGCAGATGAAGGCCATATTTCTTTCTGAGGCTTGCACTCACTAAGCAGCCAGGGCTAAACCATCCCATTTGTTGCTTGCTGTGCTGTGAAAGAGGAGGAGGTGAGAGGTATCTCAGGTAGCACTAAGTGGTAGCAGATATAGCTTGTCAGTGTGCTGCGGAGCCCAGCGCACAGCTTCTAGAGGATCTCTGCCTGCCTGGCAGGTCAGGACCTGCTTTGTCTTCATGTAGAGAAACAAGAAGTGCCCTGCTCTTGGGAAGCCACTTGATGAACAACAGGATTCCCTCTGTGGAGCACATGTCTGCCAGCCGCTGCTGAACCTTATTGCTGCAGCTTGCCAGGAGCACGCTGGCATTTGGGCTGCAGCGTCCCAGCGGGGCTGGCAGAGCTCACACATCCCCCTGGGACCTAAGCCAAAGCTTGGGATTCAATGGGTAAAAAAGCCCATTGATCTCAGAGCTTTGGGATCTGTTCTTTTCCTCTTCTCCTTTGAGGTTCTGTCCAATGCTTACATGCATTATATCACTTCTGAAGCATACGGAGCACTTGGTTTTAATCTCACACTTCCCTGGTGATGGGAAGGGAAATGTGCTGGCAGCTGGCACTGAAAAATACTCATTTATTCTGTACACTACTATTGCTTCTTACTACTCCATGGAAGACAGAAATTACAACAAAAAATCATAGATATTTTGTTTTTGTTTTTAATCAGTTTTTGCCTGCCCTTAAAGGCATAGTAAAATATTACAGCATGCAACTTTTATGCGTGCATGGAAAAATAATGAGAATGTACCAAAATGCGAAGTGAAAGAACATCAACAACTAAAAGCCACCGATAAATGAATGATCCTTTTCCCTAGAAAAAGCCTAGAAGGAAAGATTCAGATTTAGCTGAGGGCTGGATTCACTTCTTGAATTGGAAGGTAAGAACATTTTAGATTTTCATTCCAGTCCAACACCTTTTTGCTTCTTTGTTTCCATGCTGGCTAGTGCAATTTTTTCAGCACTAGATGTCAGTGTGGACATATGATACCAGATTGCTTTGCATTTTTCCATTCACAAGAGAGGAAGTAATGACATTCAGAGTGAAACTAAGCCTCCCCAGCCTCATGATGTGCTTCCTACAAAACAGGTCTCTTCTTTCCTGTCTGACCTCCACAATCTCATACTGTCCTTGTTTTGGTTTTGTGTGGCTGTAGTAGGGCCCGCGTCATTTTGCGATCACATCACATCTGGGTTAAAGATGACTCCAAGACTCTGGAGGAAAAGCTTTGTTTAGGGTGGAATAAGGACAAAGAAAATGTTCAGAATGATCCTGATAAATTGCGACCCCCCTAAGGACCTCCAGGTGCTCTACATGGGCAGCTAACCCTGTAATTACTAGTACTCATCCCAAAGGGAATGCATTGTGAGGCTGAGTCTATGTATTCCCATTGCCCAGGAGAACGTTTTATCATCTAAAAATGGTTTGATACATCAGACTGTTAGAAGAACTAACTGCTACAGTTCTAACTTAAAACCAGCATTTTCTGAATACTGAACTGAAACCAGCTGAGAGCAGAGCAACCTACCAAAGTGGCTAAAGGACACTTTTACTTTCTATTATTGTTTATAGAACATTTTGTTTCTTCAATAGTTGTTAAATTTGGATTATTGAGTCCAAATTATGAATGTCTCTGCGCTTTTACTGGGGAGTCTCCCTCACTCTGTAAGCAACAATTGAAAACAAGGACACCGCTCCTCCTGCTCCTGTGGAAGTACATACCAGGGACAGAAAGGAAGAAGTGGCTTCACAGTTCCTTTCGTTCATCTCTCACTTTCACAGGTTCTGTCTTCTGCCATGTGGATCAGAGCCAGCACAACAGATGGAGTCTTTTATACCACCCTCGTGCCTGCTTTACACCAGGCATGGTGTGCAGCAGCCCAGGCAGAAACGCTTCTGGCAGAGAATGGGAAGTGGAGCCCTCTGACATTCGTCCTGACTCAGTACAGTTGCAGCCCTGATCTAGACCTTCAGAAAAGTCCAGTTACATGCTTTTGTTGTCTTCCTTATGCCTTCCTTAATAAAGCACTACTCTCATATGTATACTAGTAAACCTTACTTTTAATATACCTCAAGGTCTTTACTGTCCCTTTGACTTCAGTTGCAAGAGGTCACCAAAACGCATGCATGACTGCCCAAGCAGCTGGGCTTAAAAGCCCTTTGAGGAGCTACTTGGTATGTTCTTGTTTCTCGTTATTAGGCTTATCAACAGCACGCTGTAAACAGGTGGCTATAAAAGCTTAAAAGAACAATACTTCTGTGATTTAAAACTATCAGTTGAAAATATTACCACATACTGTGCAAAAATGAGGAAAAAAGATTATTTTTCTCCTCGATTCTGAGAAATTAAGGTAATGTTTGGCAGATAACACAGAACTTGAAAGAATACAAATTGTACTTGGCAAATCTAAAGTCACGTGGCTCCATTGCCTGCTCTTATTGCTACATATTTTGCTTTGTTATTGTTTCTGTAATTTCCATTTACTCACCTCTGTCTGCAGATGTCTAGCATTCAAGCAATTAGCACTGCCAATGAAAGATGTATCCTGTAAAAGAGCTTATCTGCAATCAGCTTCTGAAGACTGATTTACCTGTGTAATATCCACAGTGTCAGGACTCAAAGTGCTTTATTTATTATCTATCGTGAATTGTTCAGACAGATCTTTCTGTAAAGCCAAATGCCTCTCTAGGTGCAGAAGGGATTCATGGTCTGGCACTCTGAACTGCAAAACAAGGCAGTGTGATGCAGGAATATACTTTGAAAGACTCCCGTTATTTCCCTCTGCAGAAATAAAGAGGGTTGAAGCCATCAACAGTCCTCCCCCAACTCCCAAATTCACATTCAGCTGGCATTTCTGGGCACTGATACATGAGAGCTGAAAACAAGAGAGAGTAAACATACTTCCCATCTGCTAGTTTGTCCTCCACCCCCTCGTCTTAGAAATCACAGAAACAGAAGAATCAGCTGTATGGAACCTTTACAGGTCAACTAATCCGCCCCCACGTTCCTATACCCACAGATCTGTGTATTAACACCCAAATAAACATAGATTGATGTCACTTCATTTATGAATCAGTGCAGATGCCTTTATTGTAGGCATGGGCACTGTCTAAGCCACTATTTGTCTCCAGTTATTCCTTGAGCACACTTGGTCCGCACTGCAGCTTCTGAAGAAAGATAGCACAAAGGGGGTCGGGGGTGGTGTAGATGCATGAAAGGTTAGGAAGGGATGGAATGGGATACATGTAATGATGATAACAATACCCACCGAACTAACAAGAACTAACACAGTTTATTACAGAACCAATAACTACCCAGATGATGCACTCAAATGGAGTTCAAATTGAACAATCTGGGTTTGTTCAGCCTGGAGATGGCTGTGGGGTGGCCTCAATGCATCCTTCCAGTACCTAGAGGGAGCCTACAAACAGGAGGGGGGGTCAACTCTTAGCAAGGCTAGATAATGTCAGGACAAGAGGAAATGGTTTTAAGTTGAAGGAGGGAAGATTTAGGTTGGATATCAGGGGGAAGTTCTTTACTGTGAGAGTGGTGAGGTGGTGGAACGGGCCGCCCAGAGAGGTTGTGGATGCCTTGTTTCTGGAGGTGTTCAAGGTTGGATGGGGCCTTGGGCAGCCTGGTCTAGTGTTAGATATGGAGGTTGGTGGCCCTGCATGCAGCAGAAGGGTTGGAGCTTGGTGATCCTTGAGGTCCCTTCCAACCCAAGCCATTCTATGATTCTATGCAATGGCAAGTTCTTATGAATGGCACCTGATACTGGGTATGGTTACCTACTATGGTACGCAGTGACTACAATAATACAACCCTTTAGAACGGTCTAGAAATTATTATGGAAAATACATTTTCTAATAAAATTATTCGACTGAAGTGTGTATCTTATCATGCTACTTCACAGCACATAGTAATGGAAAGCACAGCACAAATTGCCATTTCTTCAAGTAAATTACTTCAACATCTTCTTCTTGTGTAAGTGGTCAATCGGTACGTCAAGTCAAATCTCAGACTATTTTTAAGTTAAGTTATCTTTCCTGTGAACATTAGCTTTCTGCATGGGTAACTTGTGTGTACAAAATACAGCATATTGTTTACAGTGCGATAGAAACTTCAGAAAAGCATAAGCTTCAAACACAAGGCAGAAGGTTTTAAACAATCTTCCTAAAACAAGGACAAACTTCCTCACGGTAAAAACATAAGTAACCACACATTTCCAGAATAAATTTAGGACCCAAACCTTAGAAGACATTCAGAGCTGCTGAGCTTTTTTAATCCATGAAGACTCATCACAGCATAGAGCAGCACTGTTTTTACTGTGTCGGTATAAGTAGATGCATAGATTTTTGCAGGAGTAAAGTCAACATGAGCAAAGTGTTATTCAATGCAAGTAAAAATCTAAGACATTGGATAACAAGGTCTTCTACATCTCTCAGTATACCAGCTGGTTATACACTGGTATCAAAACGCTTCACAAAAAGATGGCTGCCATAGGCTTATGTGTAATTCACCATCATGTGGACAGGGTAAATGAAACCTATTGCATTTAGCACACAGATGTGAACATATCTGAGGAGAGTGTGGTCTGCCAGATGGCTAAAACTACCTGCAGATGCAAAGCATGTGTACTTTACACAAGTATTAATTTAGAGGAACAAAACACTTCTGTTTTGCTTCCTCTATCATTAACCAAACTCTTAAAAAGTTTCTGTTTTCAGTATCTGTGGGGAGCTGCTGATAAACAAGGTAGTGTGACTACAGCTAAAATGGAGGCACACGGTTAATAACAAAGAATAGCAAGTGCATGTGCCTGTCTAAACCAGTTTTTTTCCACTATCCTGGAACGAGAAGGTTAGTTCCTATTTCATGCTTATTTAATTACGAACAAGATTCCTTAGATATGTTTCTACAAGAATAATAACAGCATTCATCCATGTAGGCCCACAGAAGTTAATTTTTATATAACTGTGTATTTTCCACTGAGTCCTTGAGATCTGTGGAAATTTGGTCAGCAGCAACACGTTCTACTTTCTCTGCACACCGTCTCCTCTTGCCAATGATTATTTTCTTCGCTGGGTAGGAAATTGAAATTTTTATGCAAACTACTTCTGAAGCATATTAATGAACAAATGGGTGGAAACTACAGTGCCAGGTACTTGCCTCTACAAGACTTACTGCTTGTAGGTAGTCATTCATTAGAAGAAATGTTAGCTTGAAAACTTAACTGTTCTATTGGATATACAGAGCAAATTTCTGTATGTATCTATTCAACCATTAATAAGAGCATGCAGAAAAGATGGAGGTGAGAAATCTAGCTCAGAAGCACGTCAAGCTGCTCTTCTGAAGACACGTATTCACTGGGGTGTGTGTCCTGTTTAGATTCACACTCGATAGTGAGATCTGCAAACATTAAACACCCCAGGTGCAAAGCAAAAACAGAAGCGAAAGGAAAATCATATCTCACTGGGAATATCCACGCTTTCTGTGGAGGCAGGGGCTGTCCTGTTGCTGTCTGCAGCTGAGCCCTTTTCTGTGAGATACTCTATGCTGTTAATTTTCTGACTGTACCACTGAATAACTCTTCAGATGTCTTCAGGCCTATTTTTTCCCCATCTATTTAATACCTGCTCAACTCTTAGGATGACCATAAGGAAAATACAGATGGTACCATGGTACTGTGTAGCAATGCAGTACTTCCAAAGCGCTGTTTGTCCTAACAGCCAGTGGAGATGCTAAGAACACACTAACAGCTCCTAGCACACTGGCCTCTAACAGGGTGAAACAGGCAACGAGCGTTCTGCAAGCAGCAGAAATTATGAGTCATGTCTGCAACATCCTTTGCCCATGTGAATTCTTGGAATCGAGTGAAAGAGGAGGAATTCCTATGGCAGCTTTTCCTTCTGTGGGAACATTAACGGGATCTCAGGCTTTTCCTGTTGAAATCTCTGCGATTTTTGCCTCCTCCACCGTTCAAGCAGAGGTAACTCTTCTTGCACACCAAGCTGTGGGCCGCACTGTGTCACAAAGCATCTGTAACAGAGAAGGGGAAAGGCTTGGATGGGAGGCCTCCATGTCTGTTCACCTGTAGGAATCACATTTGTGTCCATTCAAAGCGTAAGACGCTCAACATCACGTACCATTAAGGAACCGAGTATTTCTGCTCTTGTTTCACTTTGAGCAAACCAAGCCCGTCAGCCACACAGGTACAATTCACAGCAATTTGGGCGCAGTTTCTATCTGTGTATTGCATTCAGCAACCGGGAGACTCCAATGAGTGAGGACAGCCTCCATCCTCCCGGCCATGAGCCGACCTCAAGGCTGCACCAACCTTGTTACATGGCTTATCCGAGATGCCACTGCTCGCCAGGAGCCGCGTCAGGACAACCTTCCTCCCCCCCGGGCACCCCGAGGAACGACACAGACAAACTTGGTGGCTGCACACTGTATTAGAACCACTACGGCCGCCCCTCAGCGAGTCACACGGACAGACGCAACTCGGCTCGCCGCGGCCCTCGCTCCCGCCTCCGCCCCTAACGGCCGCAGCACCGGCTGCCGGCGGCGGTTGAGGCTTTAACCCCTTCCCTTCTCCTCCTTTCCCCGGTCCGAGCGGGGTATCGCCTCACCCCGTGAGGGCATTGCGGAGACCAGCTCCGCCGCCGGCCTCGCCCTCAGCGCCGCCCCGCACCTTGCGTGAGGAGAGGGGCGGGCGGCTCCGCTCCGGGTTCCAACACCCCGCCGCGCAGGGGGAAGGAAGGCGCCGTGAGCCGCCCGCTCCCAGCGCGGGGCCGCCCCCAGCATGGCGACAGCGTAGAGGAGCGGCCGTGCCGCGGTGCCCGCCCCTTCCCGCCTCCCTGGGCACAGCGCGGCGAGCGGCTTCGGCGGGGCGGCTGCCGCCGGTGCCCCCCAGAGCGCGGCGCGGAGCGGCGGGATGGCGGCGGCGGGGCCGAGCGGCGGCTGGGCGGCAGGCAGCAGCAGCAGCAGCAACAGCACCGTGCCGAGCAGCTCACGGCGGCGCCCCGCATCCGCCGGCAGCGGCCGCGCCGGGACCGCCAGCTGAGCCGGATCGCGGCGGGCGGCTCTACCCTACGGCACCGACGCACCGAGCGACGCGTTGCAGCGCCCGGCGCCTTCCTCTCCGAAGGGCGGCGGGGGACCATGGGCGCCAAGCAGAGCAGCCCCACCGCCGCCAACGGCCGCACCCGGGCGTACTCGGGCGGGGATTTACCTTCCTCCAGCGGCGGCGGCGGCGGCGCTAACGGGACCGGCGGGCGGGCGGCGAGCGGGCGCTACCCGCACCTGGCGGCGGCGCCACACGGCGCTCACGGCGGATCGGCGGCGGCGGCGGCGACGGGGGGCGCGGCGGGCACGGCGCCCCGCAGCAGGTCCCTGGGAGGTGCCGGCGCCGCGGCCCGCGCCGCGCAGTCCGCCTTCAACATCCCCCACAGCAGCGGCCCCTACGGCTCGCAGGACTCGGTGAGCAGCACCCCGGAGGAGGGCGGCCGGGACCGGCCCGCGGGGGGCGGCGGATCGGCCGGCGGGCCCCGGCTGGTGATCGGCTCGCTACCCGCGCACCTCTCGCCGCACCTGTTCGGAGGTAAGGGCGGCCGCGGGGATAAGGGGGGGAGCTGAGGGCGGCCTCTCTGTACCCATCGAGGCTGCAGCCCGGCCGCTGTTTGTAAAGAGTTTTTGGGAAGTGGGGGCTGAAAACTGGAAGCAAAGCCGGGGCAAAGCACGGTTAGGAGGAAACGGAGCCTCCCGGCCGCCGACTTTAGACTTTAATAGCCGTAATCAGTGCCTGTGTAAATACTCCTGCCTTACTACTTACATAATTAGAATTTAATTGGATCATGCGTCTCGGCCCTTTATTCTAAAATCGGACCAAACCTCTCTTTAGATGCTGATCGCTACTTGGCCGACGCTCGTGCCTTCGAAGCTCTCGGGTTCTCAATTGTGAGAGCTGAGAAAAAGAGAAGCGAAAGAAAGTTGTTATTTCCCCTAAGAGAGGGGCGCGGAGGGCTGCGTTTCCCTATGCAGGCGGTCCCGGGGACGGCCACGTGTGTTGGGCAGCAGAGGAGCAGGAGGCGAAGCAGCAGCCCGGGCCCTTTGAGAAGTGCATTAGACTTAGAGCGAGTGTGTGCAGCTTTTTTGTCTTTCTAGTTTTATTTGTTTAGCTAGTGGAGGGTTTGCGTTTTACTGCCTGGGTTCTTTGCTTTAAAGTTAAGAGCCTGCACGGAAACTGCCGACTGCTTGCGGCTCTACTCATTCTAAAGGTCGCTGTTTGTACTGGTCACGCATTCAGGTGCAAGGTGACATTTTCCAGTGGATTCATTCTTTTTGATAAAGCCAATATTTATCATGGAATACATGTGTTAGAAGCAGGCTGAATACCGACCGGCTTCCCCAACAGCTTTATTCTCAGTAGGGCAGGACTAACAGCAAATTACCACGTTTCTGTATTGCAATTAATGGACTCGTGCCTGGTGTTTGCAGCAGACTGGGTTCCCTTCCCTCCCGTGGTGCGACCTGTTGGCAACTGAAGCCTGGTGGGGCGCTCAGAGCTCTGTCACATGCCCATCACTGTACTGACCTGGGGGCACCAGAGCTGTCACTGCCTGCAGCCAAAGCCATCTCCTCCCTGTGCAGCTCTGGGATGCAACAGAGAGCTGCCAAGCCCTGTCATGTTAAAGGAGTATTTGCCCTGAAGAAAACTACTGCTGTCATAGCACCGAGCTGCTGAATAACAGTGCTTTGTTGCAGGGGTACTCGCTGTAATGTCAGGATAGCTTGCTGGAGGTAGGTGCATATGTTTCTTTTAGTGAGGAAAAGATGCCATACTGTGAGTGTTGTGAGGTTCATGCTAAGCACAAGGGAATTAAAGCATATGGCTTTAATGTTGTTGTAACGAAAAACTTCTTTTTTTCTCCTTGCCTGGATATTATCTGACAGCCTGCCTTGCTTCAAGGAAGCTCTGAATTAAATGTAAGTGCTGCAATGAGGAGCAATGATCTACCTAGCAAACTGGTCACATGCAAGAAGGTCTCTTCAAAACAACTCTGAACTTGATTATGCTTTTTTTTATGGCATGTCATAATGCATTAATTGCTTTACAACAGCTTGTCTTCTACAAATCTCTGAAACTGGGCTACTAAAGGGGATGTAGGTTGAGGTGAAGCAAAGCTTATTGCTTCTACTGGTGCAGAAGAAGCACCGGCAGAGGTGCATTCTCTTCATCTCCTCATGAAAAAACAAGGAATGCCATACGTTGGGATTGTAGTGGCCAGTGTTAAAATAGACTCTCCATAGGTGGTCATGAGGTGATCATAAATCATTTTGCTTTTTCTGTTCTAAAAATCTTAGTGTTTCTTATCAGGATGAGTAACTGTTTAACTGGAATACAGCAGTGCTGGTGAAAAAGACCTCATTCGATATACTCCTTTTTTACAACTTAAATATTCTGTGATATCAGTGACACAACCAGATGATGCTGAATTGAGACACCCCAGTTTAGTTGCAGGCTTTGTGTTTCCTCTGTTTCTCATACCAATTAGGTGCTTGGAATGTGTATCCTCAATGAAGATCGTAACTTGGTATCCTCAGCATGGTGAAAAATAACTTTGAAGGAGTGTTTTTGACCCGACGGTAACTAGCTCAAGCTTGTCTAGGTGTGGTATCTGGCATTTAACTTGTGTATTAAATGCATGCTGAAAGTACCCTCCCTTGTTTTGTAACTTGCAAACACAACTGTTTCTTTTTGTCTTGAAAACACCAAAATTAATTTGTAGAATTAGCACAATGGTTCTATTCAAATTAAAAAAAAGAAAGAAAGAAGAAGAATAAGTTGAACTGCATTTTTGTCTGTTTATAGTTTTAGGGATACTGCTTGGCTTCATCAATCATTGACGTGTGGGTGGGTGTTGCATTTGTTTGATGACTGTAATTAATTTACCACTAGTGAATTAGACTGTATTGTCATTTTTACTGAGCAGCTTTATATACAGAAGAGGAATATATACATATTAATTCTCTAATGTAACGCATTTAAATCCATACTATGCTTATTAATATACTAGAATATAGAAAGCTTAGTATTTTCATATTGTTCTCATATTGGAGAATATGATGATTTAGTTGCTCTGTTCCTTTGACTAGATTTGCAGTAACAGCAGCCTTGTCTAGCTCTGAGGATCTAGTGCTCCTATCTAACCTCAGGCTTGTGTACCTCATGGTGAGAATGTAATGGAGTAAATGCTGCTGTGCACCCTTGTGTCTTAACTCAGATTAACGTGCATGGACAAACTGAGGCCCAAAGAGGAAAAAAGAACCCCAAGCCATGTTTAAGTCTGTGCTACAGGCACGTATGGAGTTGTCTTAGTGCGCTAAGCAGAATGAGACCCAAATTCCATGAGATCTCAGGGCACACCCAGATGTAGAGGACAAACCTACGCATTATGTTCAAGCACTCTCTTGCAACACAGTGCCAAGTTCCAGTTTCCTATAAGGTGATAACACTGCTATCAGGAGTTTGAACCAGTAGTTTCCCATTCTGTTCCTCAGCGAACGGGACTTCCCCTTTCTTCCAGCCCCAAAGTAAATATTCTTACCTTTGTTAAGAGCAGCATGCTAAAGAGTTGGTCTTGAGATCCACGAGTGATTTCATTTTTTCCACTGTTTTTATGCAGTGAGTGTATCTGCACAGACTGCCAGCTACAGCTATAGCTCTATCCTGCTTTTGTCAGTAATGCTTGTCACTATCAGCTCAAACTGGAGCTTCTTTCAGAATTTTCTTTGATTTGGGTAACTGCTGAAGTGTTGATTTCATCATTTGAAGTGTTGGTAGCTCCTTATTATCCCTCTTTCTTTGTGATCTTTTTCCAGGCGGTCACAACAGGGAGAATTGTTGGTGAAAACACCTGCTAGAAATACACATAGCACATGAAGCATACCTTACAGAGCAGGATTTACTGCCAGCCACTGACTGTATGTAATGCTTTCTGGGTAGAACCTTTCATGTGTTTTGCAGTAGCATTTGTTTGCAATAGTAGCTAGTAGAGGTGATGGTTGAATTCTCCAGGCTATGGAAAAAGGTTCTCTTCATCTTTCTCATACCTTTGCTCAGGAGGCAAGTATCTTCTGGTCCCTTCCTTGCCTTTCAAAAGTACTGCTGATTTGTGAAATCATGAGTGTGAAACTCCTAAACACTTCAGATTTTAGTGCAGTTCCTGTTTTGCCAGTGAAGTCTGTAGCTCTGAGGTCTTTGCCTCCTGATGTGGGAGGAGTGTTGGGAAGTGTGCTTTGCTCTGAGACTTTTGGGATATCCTCTATGTGTCTGTGATTTGTGTCAGGAACAGTGAAACTTACTATTGCAATTTCACCCTGTTATCCAACATTTGAGGAAGGCCAGTTCATCTTCAGTACAACTTATATTTCTCTAAATTGCCCTCCAGCCATTCAGAATGAGGAAAGGTTGTAAGGTTTTGGTCTAATAAAAGATATTGCTTTTCCATATAGACTCTAACTTTTCCTTTAGGGATATTGTAACACAGGCATATGCTCTTGTGAGCATAATAAAAATAAAAATCCCACGTGTACTTTCAGATAGTTTCACTGTTGCTGTTCAAAGGTCTTCCAAGATGCAGCACAGTGAAAACCAATAGACTGTGTTTGCTTTGGTGATTTGCTTAGTTTCTGTTCTCTTGGCTGCAGCGGTGACGCAGTCATAACCATGTTTTTACACTTTGGGAGAGTCGTAGTCATGAGAGGATGTCTTTATTGTGCTTCTTGTAAAGGAACAGTAAAGTGGAGACCACTTTGCAAGATGAGAGAAGTCCAAACGCATCTATACATGTATGTACACCTTTACAGAAACCATAGGTTGTGAAGGAGATGGATGTGTGCCTTACTTTTTCATCAGTTTTGCATATGAATTCACTTCAGAGTGAAAGAGAGGAGTTGCTTCAGCAGTTGCTGAAGATATGAGAGGATTTGGAAATCTATTAGTATCCTATTAACTAAAACGCAGGTTAAAAAAATCCATTGTGCTAGGAAAACAGTTCAAGGATAAATCTGTTGATAAGGAGCTCTTGAAGAATTCTGCTGACAGGTGAGTTTGAGGAATCTGATTGCTTTTCAAGGTCATGTTGTCCCATGTTTAGGGGGCTCTTCTGTTATTCATTTCTACATACAGTGGGCAACGTAGAGCTCCTGGCAGTCAGCAGAGATATAAATTCTCCTAAGAACAGTTGGAGGACAAGAGAAAGAAGTAAAAAGTCCACCTTCATCACCACCTGCCCTAGCTCAGAGTGATTATAGCCTCAAATGTTACATGTTTGGACAAATGAGCTAAGAGAACTAAGGAGCACTGCTGGCAAGCAGTGCTGGGGAATCTCCTGGGTCATGTTTTAGTTCCCTTCAGATGGGGATACAGCCATGTCTCTGTGATGATGGGTTTGGGGTGTCTGGACTAAAGGTAGAGGCAAGTGATTGAGTAGCTTTTCCCTTTTCCCTTTTCCCTTTTCCCTTTTCCCTTTTCCCTTTTCCCTTTTCCCTTTTCCCTTTTCCCTTTTCCCTTTTCCCTTTTCCCTTTTCCCTTTTCCCTTTTCCCTTTTCCCTTTTCCCTTTTCCCTTTTCCCTTTTCCCTTTTCCCTTTTCCCTTTTCATCTTCCAGCCTGGTAAACAAAAGAGGTTAGAAGAAACTGAATAATAAGAATGGCTGTACTGCATTTAGAAGAAAAACTTAAATAGTTAATGGTCTGAATAAGAGGAAACAGCTTAATTATAATGCTATATACAAATATTTTTTCTGGCTGTCAGGGTGGCGATAACATCTGACAGCCTTTGGAGTGCCAGTTCAAACAGGACCTTCCTCTTTAATTTCTTCCGACTACCTAATCCAACTCTGGTATCCTGACAGTGTGTCTTTCCGTGTGCTCTCGCATAATTGCAGACTACACTCAGCCTTCCATGTCATTTCTTTGTCTTGTAAGAAAAGCCTTTTGTCACTGCTAAAAATTCAGAACTATTTTTATAACACATTGCCTACCCATCTGCTTGGGTAAGTTCTCTCCTGTTCTTGGCAGCTGTTCATGGAAAAGTTCATCACGTAGATGTTCTTGATTTGTTGTGTGATCCTTGCATGAAACTTTTAGGAATAATGTTATGAAGATTTTTGGGGTAGGTTTTCTGTGCTACTTGCAGATACATGAACCAAACTTGTATTATTTTCATGATTCTTCTGTAATGTGTCTACTGCTCATTAATGCTTTAATTAGTTTCAGGAGAGACCCATGTTAATTTCTGCATATTCTGTTCATTTACTTGGTAATGAAACACATTGTTCTTGCATATTTTTAACCTCTGAAAAGGAAGAGTGAGAAATCCTTAATTTCTCTGAATTTTTGTTTTGATGTGTACCTGATAAATCAAAAGAAAATGATTATTGTTAATAATAAATAAATAAATAAATAAATAAATAAATAAATAAAACAAAAACCTGAGTAAGACCAAACCAGTGTTTCATAAGCATACAGGAAATTATTGTCTGCTCTCTGCTTAGATATCTCCTAAACAAATGCCTATGTTCCCAAGGCTGCCTTTCCTTTGTAAATGATTGTTGTGACTTTCATAAGGATGTCTTGGTGTGTATCCAGAGCTCACTGGTGTCTGTTATTTGATAGGTTACAACTTCCTGACACCTGCAGAAACGGGAGGGTAAGCTGTAGTAGGAATGAGGATTGTTCTTGCTTTCACTCTTCAGCATGTGCTGCTTCTGCTCTCTGTGCTTAAATTGAACTATATTGTCCTGGGGAGATCAGGAAACACATAGAAAATTCTTGCAGTGTTTGGGATTACCCAGACAGGTTATGGATGCTCCCACCCTGGAGGCATTGAAGGTCAGGCTGAATGGGGCTGTGAGCAACCTGGTCTAGAGGGAAGTGTCCCTGCCTATAGCAGGGGGGTTGGAATGAGATAATCTTAAAGGTCCCTTCCAACCCAGACCATTCTATGATTCTGTGTCCGAATAGTTGCCAGATAGAATGTGAACTTGTGTGATTCTACTGTAACTTGCAGACTTCTCCAGGAACTGACCTACCTGGCTTATTTTCTGCATCCTTGTTTGCTCTGTCTAAAAATCAGACCACCCCAGACTGTGAATAGTCCCCAAAGAGTGGGTGTGCTGCATGCCATTGTGGATATTTTTAGTAGATTCTGTTTGCTGACTGACTTAGTGCGCTATAAATACAGCGTTCTCATCTGGCATGCACTTTACATGTCTTCTAGTAACTTATAATAAATTCATCTAAGAATAATGTCAAGAAAAAAAACGAGCTGTTACAATTTGTTTGCCTTTCCATACCAGGTGTAACTTATAAAAAACAATTATTTAGCTGCACTTTAACTACAAACGGTTTTTGAAAATATCAGTATTTCAAATCACTTTCTAGTTGGGCTTCTGTAATTAGTCTCTATGTCAGATTGATTTACAGCATGATTTCATTACTGTTTTAAGAATTGAAGGTGAAATTTCTAGTTATGAGAGGTTAGTTGAATGACTAGGGTGTTATCAATGCTAAGTGATTACATGCTATGTCAGTGCTGGCACATCTCCTGAATGTGCATAATGGTTATTCTCCTTTAGTTTTTCTAGTGGTCTTTGGTGGTTATATATGACTTTTTGTCAACAGATATCTGTCATGCTAGTGATCAACCTTTTAAGTGTACTTAATGATCCAACACTTTACTTCCAGGAAAAGTGTTCAAAAGAGTTTCAGACTTGTGTCATTTCTTGACACTACAGAATGTAATACGTTGGAAAAGACTGTTGATTTATGACAAGTGGATGAGATCTAAGCTTTATGAAGACCACTTGGCCTGACAGGTATTTTGGTCTGCATGAGATGATATAAACCAGAGGATGTTCTCAGGTTCCCTTCATTTACAAAGACCTCAGATTGCAGGTTAGGGAAGTAGAAGTTAACATAAGGAAGGCTCTTCAGTACTTACAAGTAGTAAAATCTCTTTACTTGATTTAACATAATGTTTGTAAACTGTTTGGAGAATACATGCTGCAAAATAATATGAATTATAAGATACATCTCTAAGATCTCTTATTTTTCTTTGTCTCATCATGGATTTGGGCTGTTTCTTAGCTGTTTAACAGCTGTATTCTGTTCTTAATTCTAAAACTGCGTTAGCCGTAGCATGCAAGTATTCTTTGAAATGTGTTTAAAATCAAATGTTTTCATCAAATGTGTAGGTGGTCTGACAAATCCACAAAGATTCAGAATGAAAATAAGTGAAAAACTTAAATACCCCAGAAAATAATAGCTACAAAGTAAGTCCTATGGAAGCTTGCCAAATTTGTAAGCAAGAGAGAGGAGGAGGAAGAACCATGTATGGAACAGTGGTGTGGGCTATGCTACTCTTATCTAGAAGGAATCAGGATGCACAGATGTGTGTTAATGTAGTTGTTATCCAGTTTCTTAATCTGTGATCCTTAACTCACTAGAGTATGTATTGCTTCTTGAGAGTCTCTCCTTTTTAATTTCCATTTCTCTGCCCTGCTGTAGCTTTCTGTTTGGATGAGATATTGAACTTACAGTGCCAGTACTGAAGCACTATTGGAAACAAAACGGTAACAAAAAAATCTACATAAATACTAATTTAGGAGCATTTTAAACATCTAGCTATGTTTAAAAACGAACAAAAACACAATCAAAACCATGAAAGTGTCTCCTGTTTTTGTTTTTTCCTAGAAAGACATGATTTTGGAAATTATATTTATTTTATTTTATTTTATTTTATTTTATTTTATTTTATTTTATTTTATTTTATTTTATTTTATTTTATTTTATTTTATTTTATTTTATTTTATTTTATTTTTAATTCTTTACCCCAGTTTTTATGGGGAAAGAACACTGAAGTTAAACGTACCAAAATAATTACTTGTATATGAGGCCCCTGTAATTAAATCAATGAATACTGCACATGCAAAACTTTTAGCATATTCACAGATCTGCCTTGAAGAATATAGTATGGTATAGTATAGTGAGATTTATAGAACAGTTACAGCCTTTTTTTCTCTGTGTGTGCTTTTTTCCCCCCAAAACTCTTACTAAACAGTAAGCTAATTTTGTTGGTACCTTCCTAACCCTGCAATTCAGTGAACTGTATGAAAAATAAACCTCATTTAAATGGTCCAGGAATGTTTCCACAGGTAGTGGTCCATAGAGGAAAAGGACAGAAGAAAGGTACTTTGCCAACTTCAGTCAGTTCCTGGTGTATATACAGTACTTCAACACTGCATCTTCCTTTGTTTGCACTGTGCTGGAAAACAATGGGCCTTGCTCCTAACACTGTAAATAATTTTTCATGTTTGTATTTAGGTTCGTAGGCAGACAATGTCTTTTCTTTCAAAAGTTTACACAAAAGGGTTGCAAAAACAGATCTAAGGAAAGGCAATGCATGGTGGAAAAGTATTTTTTGTTGATGAAGAGACCTTGAGGTTAATGGTTCCTTTTGAAGTGTGGGTTCAGATAGATTTAGTCCATTCTGACCAGAGAATGTTACTCTCTTCCCCCTCCCCCCTCCCCCCCCCCCCATTATTTCTTAATGGAAAGAATGGAAAGCCATCTCATTTCCTGGGTATTTTCTTTTGACAACTAATTTTGCCATTGGAAAACTTTCCCCGGTAACTTTCACCTACTGTTTCACAACTGGTTCCCAATTCTGAATATGCAAGGTTGCAGTTGGTGCATTTTTTTACTAGAATAGTTTGTTACAAATATGAAGGGCTTTTCTATTGTATGTAGCTGCACTTGATTCTTTCTAGCCATTAGGTTTGACTTTCGCAACAGTTGTAGTCTCAAAATGTAACTGAAAGGACATTTACTGTGCTGTTACAGTTTAATATCTGTTTTTGTATCTACTTTGTGTTGAGCTTGTAGAGAGCTCTAATTTGCCGGGTGTCTGACAAAGAATGACCAGGGTAGTAAGGAGACAGACAATATTTCACAACAAAAACCTGTCGTAAAACACTTCAGTTGCTGTTTCTGTCAGGGATTGCCTGTGTAACCAGATCCTGGAGGTTTGATCGATAACAGAACTTTTTAAAAATTAACTTGCTATGGAGAATTGTGTTGCATTACTGTTTGGGTTGACTGCTGTATGGGAATAGTTAAATCATGGCCTGAACCACCCTGGTAAATGGGTGTAGCCAGCTCTGGGAGCACAGCTGGAAGCAATTCACCTGTGCAACAGGTAGAGATGGAGCCAGTGTCCACCCCTCCCACACCTCATTTAAGGGCTGGTCACGACCAGGGAGGGGGAGGGGTCTCTACTTGGAGATCGCCTCCTTTGGTGTGCCTTGGTCCTCAGAAAAGGATAAACAATTCCTTATTATGAGACTGTTATCTCTGTCTTGTGTGGGTGATCCTAAACTGGTTTAAAGCAGCTATATCTGCTGTTGCCTTTCTCTACAACTGTTAAGCTTGAAACTATTTATTTCCATATAAACAAGGAAGCCAGCTGTAGCTTTTTTTTCCTTCTTTTTTGTATTTTTTAATTTTAAATTCCAAGCATCTAACTGTACTTAAAAAAAAACTTATATATGGTATATATGGTAGTGACCACATATGAAAATTGGCACTAATGCTGTATAGATGCAATTTACAGTGGTTTTATGCTTGTGTGCATCTCATCAACTCTTATGCAAGCTGAAAGTAGTGTCTTTGCTTCTTTAAGTTGTGGATGTTGCCTGAAGAGCAAGTGTAAAAAAAAAAAAACAACAAAAAAACAAAAAAACCTTTTCAAAGGACTTGATTCTGATTGGCTTGACATGTGTTAATGTATTTCTTCGTGTCATCGTTGTAGTACCTGTCTAAGTGCACTTTGCAGCTGGTTTAACAGAAGATTGATGATGAAGGAAAAGTGGTTCAGTGTTTGGTTACTCCCCAAAGCCCAGCAGAGTCTGGCCCTAACGCGCAGAAGCCTCGGGCAGCCCACGGTTTGTTCAGCACCCGCGCCATGGACAGCTCCGGCAGGAGCCCCTCCAGGCGCGCTGGAGCCGGCGGCGGAACTGGTGTGATGCCCAGTAAGTGGGAGCAGAAAAATGAAAAGCAGGCTATACCGATTTTTTTCTGTTATCTGTTCAGTTATCTCTGAAGCAGTATGACATCCCTTTTTTAAAATAAGATGAATGAAATATTTGATTTTTAAAAGTTAAAATCTTGGAGAAACTTCAAGGTACACGAATCCGATATGTTTTGAATTAATGTTAGAAAAATGCTTTGAGCTGTAGGAGGCTCACTGAAAGATTAACCTTTTGAATTAACATTAGTTTTTCATGACAAGAGGTTAGAATTCAGAAATTAGTATTCTGAAGTACTTCTGAAGGGAGATAGTTTTGCATTCCGTAGTGCTGAGGAAGCAAGATCAGATTCATCATTTATGTTGAAGAAAAAGAACAAAACATGTAAATATTTAATTTCACTTAATAGCTTTCAAAGCCAGGATGGAAAACACAACAATACTTTGATTCATGTGTGAAAAGAGGGTTTGTAAATACGGCAGTGACCTTTTTGCTTTCTTTTTGTGACCCTGCGTGCTGAGAGCTATGTGGATTTGGGTATTTTGTTTTTCCCTATTGTTAAGTGCAGTTTATTTATTTATTTATTTTCTGACTTACTGATATCTTTTTAGAAATGTTGCAGGGTTTTCCTTAGGGGTGGGAGTCATAAAGTAAAACTTATTTCATTTTAACGTGGAAGTGTTTTTAATGTTTTACCCTGCCATTATACTAGCTTCTGTAAAAACATCAGTAGCTTCGTTCAGTTTACTAATAAACAAATAAAAAATGAAACCACATGACAATGATAGAACAAGGGGGGATTGTTTAAGATGAGGAGATTTAGGTTAGACATTAGGAGGAAATTTTTGACTCAGAAGGTGGTGACACACTGGATAAGGTTGTCCTGGAAACATTCAAGGTCAAGCTGGATATGGGCAATGATTGTCAACCCTGCCCACAGCAGGTTGGTTGAATCCAGATGATCTTTAAGGTCCTTTGCAACCCAAGCCATTCTATGATTTCATGTATTTCTTCCTCTTACTCCCCACCAAAAGAGAGTGGATTCTGTGGGGGAGAATGAGTTCTGAATTTGCTGTTTCAATTGTTGGAATATATATTCCAAAAATAAATTCAGTTTCAACTTCATTATAACTAGTCAAAGTGTTACTTTTCTCTTTGTCCTGGGAAAGCTCTAAGGCAGCTGTCACTGATCCCTCAGCATCAAGGTTGAAACTACATGATCTTTAAGGTCCCTTTCAATCCAAGCCATTCTATGATAACAACTTACTATTAACCTTATTTCGGATGGGCCTCTGCCATATATCTGGGAACTGAGGCAAGCTATTAGATAGTAGCTGGAGTTGCCTTTTATTTATTTATTTATTTATTTACCCTTTAAAATTACTTGATTGGAGGTCTTATATGTAACTTGTTTTTTTCTTGTAAATCTAAGGTTTTTAGTGAAGTCATATTCTACAAGGTATTTCCCTAGTACTGTGTTTTCTTAGGTTTGATGAAAGAATTTTTGTTCCCTGAATAGTTAAAGAAATGTATGAATATTGAATAGGGAATGCAACAAAATTCATATTTGCTTGGACTGGGGGGGCATTGTTAAGAGCTGGAACACAGAATCTATATTTAAATACATTTTATACTTGTTTATTCGCTGGCTAGTCTATAAATCTGGTAGTTCTATAGGAGGCTTTTTTTCCTCTTGCCATACTTTCAATTTCTTTCAGTAAAATTGTCCCTGAGGGAATGGGGATTGATAGTAAAGGTTATAATAACTGGCAGTTTTATAAATTGCTTGTGTACAAAAAGCCTGTTTTCTTAAAACAAATTAAAAAGCAACTTCATAGTTGTTCACATTAATACATTTCTCATCTATTTTTTTTTGTCTACATTGATCCTAGATCTACACAAGACTGAGTCTTTGTTCTTTCCAAAAGATTAATAGATTAGAGGACTGTGTTGTTCTTTAGTAGTTTGAATTTATTCCAAAAGGCTTGTTATTTTATTTTGCTGGATTGTACTATCCTTGGGTTTATGATGTACCAGTCCAGGTCAAGAGTAACAACAACATACTTGAGGCTTTATGATCCCACTGATGCTGCAGGTAGAGTAACCTGCGGGGATGATATAAGCATGTCTGAAATGTTTCTCTTTACTGAAGAGCTTGAATTAACATTCTTTTTCCCTCTTGAAATGTTGCTCCTGTATATTACTTGAGTAACTGACTGATAGTATAAAAAGGTTACTTTATGTGAACATTTAGAGCAACTTAAATGAATTTTGTTGCAGAGTCCTGACTAATGAGTTGAAGTTTTTGTTTTTCTTTCTGAAGGACCTCATTAAGTGCTTTGAACTCCATTCCCTAACTTGACTTCTATCCAAAACCATTTGCTTTTGTGTAAATATTTAATTCACATGTGTGTTATACAACCCTTCCAAATGCATCTTTGTTTTCTGGTCACAGTTTTAGCTAAGGATCAGTTTTACACCAAGAGCTGAATTTCAGTCTGCCCTACCAAGTTTTGTGGAAAGTACCAGGCAGACAGCGTGTCAGACTGAGGTCTTTTGTTAACAGAACAAGTTCAGCATTCACTTATTCTCAGGCTTGAGCTGGAGGATCTCCCTGAAAGATTAGACAGCTGTTAGTCTTCTGTAGCCTTCATACTGCCCTGGGGAGATGTCTTCCAAAACAGAAACTGCTGTTGTAGATTATAGGATTAATAGAATGAATGGTACAATGTCTACACAGTTCTAGAAAGCAAAGAAACAAGTTTAAATGGCATTCTTACTACACAGCACAGGAACTGTACTGAGTCTTTTGCTCCTCATAGGGGAAAAAAGGGCAAAACAAAAACCAGAACACAACAACAATGAAAGGAGATTTCTTTTATTGACAGATCTTCCATTTTCTAATTTGTTACAACTGCTGGAAAGGTCAGGTACAGCTAGACCTCCACTAGGGAGAAAAGTGTGTTTCTGTGAAGGTCAACAGGTATTATAGGCTTTTTGGGGGAACTTTTAGATGTTAATAATCATAAAAAATAATAATTTTTTTTTTAATGTTTCATGATAAAACAAGCCTGGAGGCATAGGTTGCTCTTCATATGTCTGCGCCGTACTACTCAGCAGTCTTTAACATGAATGAAAGAATTGGAACAAATCTGTTTTTGGTTGAGGTTTTTTTCAGTGGAGTTAAATGTCTGATGTTTGGCTTAATGTCAGGGATTTGTTGTTGGCCATAATGTGAAATTTACTAAAGTTGCTGTTATTGCTTACACTTGTGTGCAGTGAGCTTGCCATCTGAGGGCATCTGTAAAGAAAGATGTGGGCTTAGGTTGATGTCCGTGTGGGAAGGGATTACCTTGACATCTCTTCCTAAATTCTAGAATAAGGAAATGCTGTAAAAATTGGCAACGAAGTTGAAGAATGAGGCAGTTATCCACTGAGGGTGTAATGGAGACATTTATTTTATAAACAGTTAAAGGATGTCTTCCGTATACTGAAATAGAAGCTCTTTTTAATACATCCCTTTGTTGAAGGACAGAGATCTAAGTTGAAATGCCTATAAATGGTGTTGGTTCTTTGCAGTTCTTAAAACCTGGTCTGTGAAAGGTAAGAAGTAATGACTCAGTAGACAATTACTTAAGGGCAAATATATGCATATATATTTGGTGTGGAGAATGGATCTTTAACTGAAAATTCCCTTTGAGAACTACAGTGTTGATTTGTTGTTTTTCCATAGAAGATTTTGGGAAGTTGCTACATATATATATATATATATATATATATATAATCCTAGAATGGAAGATTACAATGAGAAAATTCAAGTAAATCTGTCTACTCATTTTAGTGTTAGGTGACTAGTATTGTTTAACTTGGGAATTTGGATCTCTTAGTAATGATGGAAAGGGGATAGATTATTTTTAATGAGCACCTTACACTTTGGGGAGAAAAAAAACAAAAACAGAAATTAGATGAGAATGAAATCCTAGTTTGAGAATGAAATCCTAGTTTGAGAATGCCTGTGTGTTCTGTTATTTAATATGTATGATGGAAGATTTTTTCTCTTTTAAGTAAATTGCTTGTAGCTAAAGTGAGTCTGTAATGAAGAAAGCACGTGTTATCTTGTCCTTGTTCTGGAAGTACACAGTCTTTTTCATTTGATTGGCTGTGGTTTCTTTTTCTTGTTTTTAATTTTTCATTTTTTTAAACAATGCAGGTGTTCATTTCACCTTACTGGTCTTTGCCCTCTAGCTGCTGTTTTGATCCTATCAGTGTCTGACTTGTTTAGCCTCTGCTGGCAGGTCAGCTAAACCAGCAGTGTGCAGTGGGAAAGCTTAAAGCAACGCGTGCTCAGGCTGACTCCTCACTAGTTGACAGGCATGTACAGGAGTGGTCAGCAGGAGCAGAGGAAATAGTGCTGCCGAGAGGCAAATGTGAGGTGAAGGAATGAACAAGTAAAATGAACAAGAAGTGTGCAGACTTAAACTCAGGTGTTCTTTATGGTGTCCTAAGAGCTTTTTTCTTCTATCAAAAACATTTATTTTTATTTTTTTTGTGTGTATTTCATTCCTTATGTTCTGTTTGGTTATTTATTTAGAGAATTATGGAAGAGCCTTGCTCTCCCTCTGGGTAAGGCTCTGGTTAGGACAGCAAACTTAAGTGGTGAGGTAGTGCTAATCTGTGTAATGGTTTGCTTCTTCTGTTACCCTTGTCTCAATGTCATGGTAGGCAACCAGGCACTTTTATATGCCGTAATACCTAGAGACTTACAAGAATCACCTGACTTGCTATGTAAGCTAGGACAAGTTTTACTGCCTTTCTAATGCAGACATTGGTCCTATTGTAACCATTGTTCTTCCTTGTCTACTATAGCATGTGGGTTCTGCAAGGGATGGGCTAATGCATATGTGCAAACAGACACACACACACCACTTGGCACACTGTGACCCTGATGATATCAAGGCTTTCCAGAATATAAACTATGATTGGTCTTCAGCCAGCTGAAAGAAAAAAGCAACAACCATTTTTAACTTTAAAAATATAACTTGTTAGTATATTGTAGTTTGATGTCAATCTCAGTATTCAAACAAACTCAAGTCAGATCATGATTTTGTTTGAAGTTGTGCTTCTTCAATAGATAAAAAAGCTTCTCTTACTTTCAGTAATATTATGGATAAGTAAAGCACTGGAGGCTTATGCTTGTTTAAAGGGAAGCCATAATTGGATAAGTGAAAGCATTTTACTTAATGTACTACTTCTCAATCTGATGAGAAGTCAAAACACCTGTCTTTTGAACTAATTTGTTCCAATTAGTCTACTGTGTCTGTGTATTCTTGCATAGGAGCATCTTAGCATGATCTAGTTAATGTAAACAAGATGTTTCTGTTCTAAGAGTAGGTGTTGAAAGTAAGTATCCATAAACAAACTTCTAAATGGACCATTTTGGCAGGTAGACCAATGCAGCAGGTATAAATCGAGGTAAACATTCAGTAGCATTCTCTGCAATGATCATTTGGAGCACAAGTGATGCTCAAAGTATTTCTTCAGTTTGTTCAAAAAGAATAATTACATTGACTTAAAATTGGCTTCTTGCTCATGGATATTCTGTAAGACTTTGCAGGATATGGCGTGGATATTACGTACTCTCTGAAAGATAAAAAGCTGGAAATATAGGCAGGTCTGTTGTGATTGACATGTATACAGCATGTGAGTTAACAGCTTGGTTTTCCTTTACTTTTAATGATAATAGTGAAGAAAACTTAGGTGGAGGTGTTACTTGTCCTATCTTTTTCTGAACCAATTATGTCTCCTCTTCGCTGTTCCTCCTCTAAGGCATTCTGCATGCTTTCTTCACATTGATATTTCCCCTAATCATATTAAAATGTTCTGCCTTAAAAGTAGGTGCTTTTACAAAATCAGTGATTATAAAACTTCAATATTATCCCAGTTTAAAAACCTGCTCTCACATTTTATTAAGCATTTGTTATAGATTCTCTTGGAACTGTACTTGTAACAGATAAAATTGAATAACAGTATGATAAATTTAACTACAGCTATCTGTGATATGTAATTATGCTGTTAAAATATGAAATGTTGTTTAGAGTTGATATTTAAACTCCCGAGAAAGTCCTGTATGACCATTTAACTCCTTATTTACATAGATTCTTCCCAGTTTACTCTTTCTACTATTTTATACTGACTTTTTTGGCATTGATTGGTTTTCCCCTTTTTTCTTTATCACTGCTACCTCTATTTCTGCAGGAACAAGTAGGTTATTGGTAAGTATTTCAACTGAATCAGACTTTACAAAGTTTTGCCTTAGTGAGGACTTCTTATATCCTCACTTATTTTGGCAAAAACTTTGTAGCCAGCAGACCAGTTGTCTGTAAATGCTGTGCTTTCTCAGGTCTCCATTATCACCTTGTTTGTGTAGTAGAATAATAGTTTTCAGACTATCCAAGAGACTTTGTCTTTCTGCATGCTTTCAAGCAGCATCCATATCTGTGCTGTCTTCTAAGATGCTGCCTTCTCCAGGGGCTTGCTCCCTCGTTCCTGTCTGCTGCATTTCAAGTGCAGTGTTTACTTTGTCTCTCCCATTCTTTTTTTTTTTTCATAAGACCTTAAATGCATTTTGGCTAGAAATTTGCTCAGAAGACTTCTCTGCATCTGATAAGATGCTCTGTTTCACGTGTTCAGTTTAGTCATTAATTTGTCAACCATTACTCGGCCGTTTTCACATCATACCTCTTTCCTTTTAGCTATCATTATATATATATATTCTCAGCATGATGTAGCCACCCTCCCCTCTCTTATTATCATGCTTTGTGTAATTCTAATTGGATTCATTGCTTTGTATGGTGCAATATTCTGAGATTTTTACATCTGTGCCTTTTCAAAATCTAGGACTTCATTCTTTCTTCTGATCTGGGAGTAGCTCTTCCTATGCTTTTAAATTATGTGACTTCTGATGAAAGCATTTTCCTTAATCTGAGTGTATTTGTGAGATTACTCACCTTGTGGACACTGAAGAATGTGGGGGTAAAGACAAACTGGTTCCCTTTGCATTAGAATATGTCACTGCCTTGCCTAATTACTTCACTCCAGAAGAGAACAGTAGAATGCTATTACCTTGCCTGACTTTCCCAACTTACATTGTGAAGTGATAAATGGAAAGAGGCCTTCTTTTGCAGGTGTTTGAGGAAAATATGGCTCCAGGGAATGAGGGGGGAAAAAGCAAGGGAGTAGGAAAATTAAGGAAGAAAAAAAACAACAACAAACAGCCTTAGGTTTAGGAGAGACTAGGAATGAGAGAACAAAGTGTGAATCTTAAACTTTGATAGATGAGGTTGGAGAAAATGGTGGGGATATTTAGTATTTACTAAACAAGAGTTTTGAGTCACATCATTTGCGTGAAATTTTCAGACCTTCAAGCTGACTTGCAGTGGGTTATTTAGCATCATTTGGTATTGGAAAAACTAAGCTTGCTTGCCAAGTCAATCCTGCCTACAACGTGCAAATAAAATGTTCATGTGCAAAATCATTAACTGTGTTTTCTATTTGTTTTCTGAATTATGTAGGTCATTGGGCTGCAGAATGTGTCCAAGTTAGCTTAACTGCATATTTAGAAAACTTAGTCCTCCACACATCTCCACAAAATTACTTCAAGGTTGCAAGAGCCTCAGTTTTGTACACCAGCTTCTGAGATGAAGAAATCATTTCTTCCCACACAACCAGTGTTAATTGGCTAGTGTAGGTATATGGAGACCTCACACTTAACTCTGCTTTCTGAAGATCTGATGATGAGTATAGACGGTGAGAGAGAGGAAATGTGTTACCTTCCTTTGTTCCCCTTAAGTCAGATTTTGGAAGGTTGTTATTACACCTGTATGAAAGAGCATGCTCATTTGGCCTTTCCGCTCACCGATCTCCCATTGCTGTAGGAATCAATGGTGTTCATCTGGGGAAGGTGTTGTAGGTAAGTAAAGTTTTTAGTCCCTGATTGAAAGGCTATTTGTCATATACAGCAATTTAAAATAATTTGGATTTTGACTGCACGTGAAACCTTTCTTACAAGACAGCTGAAGCTTGATCTAACCTTTAAATCTACTGAAAGCAACCCCAACACAAGTTTATGCTCATGCTTGTCTTTTCTTAAGCTGCTTCTGTAAACTTGTGATATGGATCTGATAGGAGGCTTGACCTGTCTGAAAGACAATTAGTAATGAGTTAAAGAATCAATTAATGTTATACAAATCATTTTAAAAATGGTTCTTGTTACTGTGCTTATAATCTTGAAACTGCATAGACCCACTTGGAATTTAGACAAAGGAGATGTGAAGTCTGTCATCTGTAGGGATCTGTAGTCAATGCAAATAGCTGAATGAGGTGGATAGTGTCAAACCATACACCACTCCCACACCGTTGGAGTGGAGAATTCTTTCCTCCTCCCTTTGCTGTGTTCTCACATTGATCTAAAACATCAGTCCTATAAAGCTGTTCCTCTAGTAACAGCTTGTTTTTGTATTAAGAAATGAAAACAACTTTTCAACAGGTCTCTCCCACCTCCAGTTTTATCTTCTGGTTTGCAAAACATTTAGCATAGGACTTTTCAGCACCCCATCTTTCCTCTAGTGATTGTATTTATTGTTCTTCGCTTTCTAAAGTGCACAGCTATCAGTTCCAATTGACATCATGCTTTACAATGGCATTAGAAGTTGTGCAGCTGATAAGGGCTTTACTCCTGAGTAAGAAAATGTCTTGTTTAATTCCTGTTCTTCATTCAGTACTGCATCATTTTTCAGTGGTTGCTATTGGATATCTGACCCAATTAACAGGATGAAGGGAGTTAATTTGTGTACTAAGATTGTCCGTCTTCGAGTTTTGCTTAGGAAGTGAGGTGTCATCCAAACATATCTCGCTCTAGTTATTCTGTTGGCTCCTGTAAGTTTGTCCTTAGATCCGTTCCATGCTTGTTCATTCTTTTCTCATTTCATATATTCTTCCTTTTTTCCCTGAGTTCTGTGGGAGCTTTAAATAAAAAACAATTTCTTGTTTTCATCAGTAAATTCACAGGTGTATTTACTTCAGTTTTACAGCACAAACACGGAAGAAATTGCTATAGTTTATGAGAAACTGCTATAGTTTATTAGTACAAATCAGTAAATTCTGAGAAGAAGAAATTATTTGTGTTTAATCAGGTTCTGCTTTTTAAAATGATAGTTTGGAACTTTTGTATCGCCTTGTTTCTCTATAATTTCCTACTTCTCTCTCAAACTGGAGGAAGGACTCCTTTGTTTCTTTCTGTCTCCAAAAGTCTTTCCAGGCAGTGCTGTGTTCTCCCATCTTAAGCCACTGGCAGCATAAGGAAGGACAGAAACCAAACAATTATTTCTATCCTTTCTCCCTTCTAAAAAGAACTTTTCTGCATGAAATGACAACTTTTTTTCTGAGTAGTCACCGGTACTGGTAGCTGCAGCATTCAGAAATCTTCACTTAGAGGGATCCTTGGAATTGGTATTGCATTCTTTTTTCTTCTTTTTTTTTTTAATCTTCTGACTTCTTAAACATAGCTTTAAAAAATGCACTTTCTCTGTTCTTGAATTTAATGTGAATTAATCTTCTTACTCTCTTTGATGGTGAGAGTAAGGTTGCCAGGTTTTGTTAGTTTTGTACATGAAAGCAGTCTGCTTCAACAGAGCTTGATAGTTTTTTAAGGAATTACTCAATCTGTCTTTCCATTTCAGCTGGCTGAGGAGGAAAGAAGAGAACGTTCTGTGGGCAAATAACTCTGAGGTCGTGCCTTGATTGGATTTCTTTTGTCTTTTCTTCAAGTATTGCAAATTGGAGTATGGAAGGGTGTAACAGAAGTTTGACTCAACCAGTACTTGTGTTATTTCAGCAGGAATCTGAATTATTTCAGTCTCTTTTTTTGTCCTGTTCTTAGAATCGCATTTGATAGTCCATTACATGGTTGCACATGAAGTGAAAAAGTGAAAGTAGAGGCATTATACTCGGACAACATGTTTATGTTTTCTGTTTGATATTCCTGTCAGCAAACTTTGAGAATATGGTCTAGATGAAAAAGAAGGTGGATGCAGAAATAGTAGAAAAAAATCATTTATCTGCTCTAAGAGAGCAAGCAGCATCTCACAGTGATCTACATTAGGTGTGTTTTCAGTGTTCCTGGGGAGCAGTTTAAAGAATGAAATACACTGCCAGACTTGTAAGATCTGGAGGCAAAACTGTGGGTCTACTGGGGATTTATGGGTGGATTATGAGTGAAACGACACACCAATCATTGGTTTGTTTACAGGATAAGCATGTTCATATGTAAAGCATGTATGTATCCTTCATTTGGTATCTGGTGTCAGCTGAACAGTATGTTGGGTAATTAGCATTTTGGCATAGGACTAAGAAAGAGCCTGAAAGCTCTGCCCAGTTTTGGCAATGCAGTATTTAAAAACTGGACAGAGTCCAGTGGGCAGCAATAGAAATGAAAGTTGTTAGATAGCAGAGCCTGTGAGGAAAGATTAGAATAACTGGTTTAGTGCAGGCTAGGGGAGAAAGATGAGGAGCACATGCTTTCTAGTGTGAACACACATTTTACAAAGGACAGTTACCAGGTGTTTTCTGTGTCTGCTGAACACAGAAGAAGTAAATGATCTCTTTTTGTAAGTGAAGGCTGCGGGACTGGACATAAGGGAAGATCTTCTGACTCTAGGAATAGCTGATCAGCACTGCAGGTTGCTTAGGATGATGGTAAAATCTTTCACTAGTTCATTATTAAGGGTAGATTAATTCCTCAAAGTACATTTACCCAGTTTCACTGCAGGGGATGAACTCAGTGACCTCTTGAGGCCCTTTTGTTTTATCGTAGAGTTGTTGTTCAGACTTTATTTGCATGATAGTATTCTTGCCTACCATCGTGTTTACTGGATGCTGTGCCTCCAGATTGCCTGTACTTATTGCCCCGAATTCTGAAGGACAATTGCAAGCCTGATGTTTGTCAGGCTTCTTAATACTCAGATATGTTTTATGAAAGTACATGTATGTACATTTTCCTCTTTGTTTATGACTTGTTTAAATGTAAACCGAGATGGATTTTTTTCCATCTAACTTGAAAACATATGCATATAAAAACTTGCCTTTGTTAGATATTTATTGTTAAAGGACAGTGAGTATCACTGTTAGTTTTAGCAGTGTCCTTGTTGAGACTTTTCTACTGAAAGTTTACTCAGATCAGGGTGAGGCTGTCTCTTTGGTGCGTGTTATTCATGGTCACCTGGTGCTACTACAGCTTAACATCAACCAGAAGGAACATCCATTCTTCTGTGCAGGTCTAACACTGCTTTAAAATTTCCTTCTTGTGCAGTTCTGTGACACTCTGTACCATGTTGCCTAGAAGTTGTTTTTTTTTTAACTTATTTTCATCCTACTACAAAAGTGATGAATGCCATATTTATATCATTTGTTGCATTGGCTTTGTTTGCTTTGCTGTTGGCTGAACTGCAGGCAAAACAGTCTGTTTGCAAAGCAAGGCAAACACAGCGAGATACCAATAAAAGGTTGAGGTTAGTATGGATACTGTGAGTGGTCACCCACCAACCTGTCCTTGTGGACAGTTTCCATGCCTGCCAGAGACAAAAGTTATGAGTTCCATAGATGGAAGTGAGAAATGATGGGATTTTTTTGACTATCTGTAGGTTCATTTGCTAAAGATGGTGATCTGATCAAAGTGATAGATTCAGGAAGGAATGAGTGAGAGAATTCACCTCTGAGTACTGAATTGCTGCTATTTAAGCAAGTTCAGTTATTTCAAACTATACCACCTTGGGTTTTTCTAGTCCCTTCTGTTCTGCCTCTTTTCTTGTAACTGTACTTTTTTTTCCATGACTGTGGTTTTGTTGTAAGTAATGTGTTACTTTCAGTATTGTATTCAAGGGTGTGAAACTCGATGTGAGTTTGTAAGAGTTTGTCTGGTGTATTGTAAGCATGCACTTGTTGTGCTAGCTCAGATTTGGTGCTCAGTTCTTTCCTTCTGTACAGAAATAAAATGGAATGAAAGGTTGCTTTTCCCTGGAATACTGTTTTATTGCAGGTAATGTTCTCTACAATGTGAGACAGTCAATGAGTGCCTTTTTTCTGCATGGAGGAATTCAATCCCGACCCACTGCTTCATACGCACCTCCATGTCAGACACCATTCTGTCATACTGCCCCTCTGCTGCCACCTGTCACACAGCAACGATATGTAATGGAATCTTGGTGGTAAGGTTCAACATCTACTGCTGTACCACCACCATCGGTCTCTAATGTTGTTGGTCAACATAAGAAAACAGGAGGTGTTGCTTTCAGAGCAACTCTTGTAAAATATGTTATATAGGTTGTGTATATAAGCAACAAAAGTTATCTTAACCATTTAGTAACTTTAAAACAAACAAAAAGAGGGGCAACAAACGTAAAACTAGTGGAATATTTGACCTTGTTTTTGTGAAACCAATGCATCCATCTAGTCTGATGGCAGTGGCTAGTGAGCTCTCAAGGTGCTCAACAGAGATCTTTGAAATTCTACTCTTCCTGTGCTTCATTCTTGACAGTGGTTGTTCACAGTTGTATGTACTGCTGAAGTGCAATGCCACGAATAAGGTGTGATGGTGAAATGAGCTGTGGGCAACTGCAGCATGGGCTGGGCAATGAGTGGGACATGACTGGGATAAAGGATGCTGAGAAACTTTGTAAGAGTTGCATTTTCATCTGGAGCTGTATGTCCTGCATTATGCTATCCTTGTAAACTTGTATCTGTGTAAGTGAGAATGTAGCTCACTGCAATTCAGAGTTTTCACAGGACACTTCACCTGATGCCACCTCATGTGACAATTGCTTCCACTTTGACCTCCAAGTGTCTGTGAATGCTTCATCTGTGAAACAAGCCAAATAAAGAACAAGTTACTTTTAGGCAGTCGCCGATTGTTGAAGTAATGTGAAACTTCCATAAATTTATCAGAATTGTTCACTGAAACTGGTGGTAAAAACAAACATGGACTATAGATGTTATTAGCCTGCTGAGCAGGGGTACAATAGAGTCTTTGTTCTTATGGAGTACTTAATTGTAAACTGGGTCATGAAATTGTTGCCTTCTGATTTGAGGGAAGATGGGAAAATGCCAGCTTTTTTTAGGACTCAAAACTGGCATTTTGAGCGGTGAATGGTCACTGGTTTATCTTTTAAAGTACTCCTAAATACATAGTGTGTAACTTCAGAATGACTTGTTGTTTGGGGGCTGCTGAAGGAGTTGGAAATATACGTATCCTTCACACAAAGCATGCACTGTGCATCTCTGGAGGATGACAGCTAAATCCAGGAGCTGGTGGTTACAGCAGAACATGAAAGAATGACAACTGCTGTCTCATTTGCTTTAGAAAATGTTTTAGTAGATGCTGAGAGTTCAAGGCACGTTTTCTGCTGTAATGGTGGTCTTTGGCTCAAAGCTGATGCTAGTCAGTGGAAAAACATTTTCAACAAAGATACCTTTACCACTGGCTGTTACTTTGGTCCAGAGGTCTTGGTTAAGTGTAGTGTCCTCTGCCTCTGGAGTTCTTCATAGTATCATTCTGTGTAAGTACAAAACTAAGTACAACAGTTGTACTTAAGACTAAGTACAACTGTAGCAGTTGGATATCCCAGACTTACTATGTCAGGAGGATGTCTGTACTTTCTTACCTGTTACCTTCAGGTCCCCCTTGATACTGAGTATGTCATGAGATAATGTATTGTTAAAATAGGGACTGTTTACAAGACTTAAGGACAGACTTAAGCACATCACGGTTTTGGCTGGAATAGAATTAAGTTTCTTCATAGAGACTCACATGATGCTGTGTTTTGTAGTTAAGATGAAAATAGTGTTGATAGCACACCGGTGTTTTAGTTACCAAGCAGTGCTGTACAGAGCCAAGGGTGTTTTGGTGAGGGCTCTTCAGGGGGCATAAGGAGCTGGCAGGGGACAGATCTGGAACAGCTGACCCAAACTGGCCAAAGGGATGTTCCCTACATTGTGCTTAACAGTATAAAGCTGAGGTAAAGGAGGAAGAAGGAACATTCAGAATGACTATCTTCCTGAGAAACCACTAGATGAGATGAGCCCTGTTTTCCTGGGAATGGCTGAACACCTGCCTGCCCATGGGAACAGATAAATTCTTTGTTATGATGTGTTTGCATGTACAGCTTTGCTTTACCTAGTAAACTGTTTTTATCTTAACCCACAAGTTCTTGCACTTCTACCTCTCTGACTCTCTCCCATCCCGCCTAGGGGAAGCACGTGGCTGTGTGGTGCTGAGCTGCTGCCAGATAAACCACAGCACAGGAAAAACACATTCAGCTGAGTACTGCAGGGGGACAGCCAGAAAGATCTTTCACAGCTGTCTACTTTCAAGCATAGTTTTACATTAAAATTTTTATGGCTTTCACTGATGAGTGCTGCTGCAGTTATTATTAATAATATTATTATATACTCAGTCTCTCCTTGCTGTTCTCCTTGACTTTTAAGTCTTCCATACTAGCATTCCTGGAAGAAGTACCTTTTAAGAAAAGCCTATTAACTTTAGAAGTGGTTCTGAAAACCTTTTGATGATTTTCCTTTGCCCCCGTGCTTCTGCTTAAACATATTGATGTCTCTAGGGAATAGCTCAAAGGGTTCTGTGCAGAAAGCAAGCGCAACCTGTTAATGACTGTCCCACCGCTTAACTAGCCATAAATGTAATTGCTCACCTGCTGTAATGCAAACACATCCTTCTGGCTCAGCAGGGCTCCGTCTGCAGCGTATGAGGAAGTTGCATGCTTTTCACATCAGAATAAATTGTCAGTTATGCCACATAGAAGCATGTAAATGAGAATAAGGGATGAGTCTTAGTAGTTTTCTCGGCTGTGACTGGACTTAAAGTAATCAGCTGTGTTTGGCTGATAACAGTTGGATTTAGCCCTAGGTCAGTTTCTGAAGAAAAATGTAACAAAGTGGTTACGGGTGATTTTGAGTCTTTGGAGGACTAAGATGCTCATTTAGATTTTAGTCAGGTTGAGATGCAGCCCTGGGGAAGGATTACACAGTGGCTGAAGCTTTTTTGTTTTTTGTTTTTAATTTATCTTTTGTCTGATAAAGGTTTCTCCAAGTAAGTAATCCCTATAGCCTGCTTTTCAAAATGTGTGATTGAGTGTTTTGTTCTTGTTAAACTGTGGGTGTAACTTGTGTTAGTAAATGTGTGAGCTTGGAGAGGGATATTGAATAAGTAGAGAGGAGTAGAGAGGAGCAATATGAAATAAAATGCAGCACTGAAACAAGTAGATGTGAACTGCTTATAACTAAAATGGAAAGAATCAGAGCTGTGTGTTATCTCAGGAAGTGGTTTCAGAGTACACGTTTGGTTGCTGCTCAAAGTTCCTCATGTGTGCTACCAGTTGACTGTTTTGAGTTACTTCCTATTAACTGCACCAAAGACAAGCTTTGTCTCAATAAAGGGAGTGCAAGACTTTGGGTCAGTTGCTTCATCTAGATCTGAATAATAATTAACGGTAAATGGGATCCTGGGCTCCATCAGGAGAGGGGTGGTCAGCAGGTGCAGGGAGGTGATTGTCCCTCTCTACTCTGCTCTTGTGAGGCCCCATCTGGAGTACTGTGTCCAGGTGTGGAGCCCTCAGTACAAAAAAGACATGGAGATTTTGGAAAGGGTCCAGAGGAGGGCCACAAAGATGATCACGGGGCTGGAGCACCTCCCCTATGAGGACAGGCTGAGGGAGTTGGGTTTGTTCAGCCTGGAGAAGAGAAGGTTGCGGGGTGACCTCATTGCAGCCTTTCAATACCTGAAGGGAACTTACTCCCAGGAGGGGAGTAGACTCTTTGAAAGGGCTGACAATAGCAGGACTAGGGGAAATGGTTTTAAGTTAAAAGAGGGAAGATTTAGATTGGATATTAGGGGGAAGTTCTTGGAGAGTGTTTAGGCCCTGGAACAGGCTGCCCAGGGAGGTTGTGGATGCCCCGTCCTTGGAGGTGTTCAAGACCAGGTTGGACGGGGCCCTGGGCAACTTGATCTAGTAAATGTGTATGTTTGGTGGCCCTGCCAGGCAGGGGGGTTGGAACTACATGATCCTTGAGGTCCCTTCCAACCCGGGTCATTCTGTGTTAATCGCTGATTCTGTAAAGATCAAAATTTTCAGGCATCAGTAACTTGGAGGTGCAGCATCAAGTCATTAAATAGCCTTGTCTGAATTGGTTCATTGTACACTCCCAAAAGTGTAAGTACAAAAGCAAGGGATGACAAAGTAATAGGGAACAGACATAGGTGTTGGTGTTGGTGGGAGTCACAGTAGCCACTTATACGGTATCATTGCTTTTCCTCAATGCCAATGAAGAAATTTATATTGAGCATGGGTTTTGATTACTTTTAAGTAGGTATTTTCTCTCTGTGTTGTCCTGTAAGGTGTATTTAATAGTTGCTATTCATAAGGATCCCTGCTGGGTGGTTTTTTGTCTCTCACTTGTATGTTAACTTTTCTAGCAGATCAAATTCAGTCTATTGCTCAGACCTTTTTTTTTATTATTATTATTATTAACATAAAACTTGGCCAGCCGATCTTATTCCTTAATTGGCAGATTACTGTCTTTGGTAAGGACATAAATTAATAGTCTATAACAAAACTACTTAATACTTTATGTAGTTGCATCACAACCCAGACTGTCTTAATTAGTCTTTATCTTGCACTGCCTCAGGCTGTGACCTCACATGCTAAACCAGGTCGTAATGGGCTGGGATGGGAGGAGTCAAATTCAGCGCTACAGGAAATGCTGGTGATTCAGTAGATGAGGTGACAACTCTGGGTGAATGTTTTCCCTGTGCCCCAGACTGGTAAAGGGTGGGATGTAAAACAGAGATCCTTTATTAAATTTTCTATGCTGTTCCCGGTAAAAGTGAAACTGTTGATTCAGAGCTCTTCTGGTCCAACCCTCCCACCCCCGATAAAGCAGGTTACACACTTGAGTGGTTAAATGCTCCTTACGTATCCAATTTCTGCTTTAGTAGGTTTGTTACTCTCTTCCATCTTAAACTGCTCTTAGAATTGTTGTGAAGCTTTACCTTCCAGAAGTGGTAACTTGTTAACAGCTGGCAACAGATCCATTTGCCAAAGCAGCAGTCTGTTCTGAGGCCTTTCAAAATCAAGGGGATTACATTCATGTAAGAAATGTCAGGTTAAAGATGAAAAGCTGACAGGTATTTTTGATTTTTATTTTATTTTTGGCTTTGAATATGTGCAGCGTATTTATGTATTAATTCTGGCGTGAATGTAAACACTTGCAACGTGGCCAAGGGTACTCAACTTACTTTATGTTTTTTCATAGGATTCAAGTGCCCTGTATGTTCAAAATTTGTATCTTCTGATGAAATGGATTTACATCTCGTGATGTGTTTGACAAAGCCAAGGATAACCTACAATGGTAAGAAAGAAGTAAGCTGATCAATGTTTCTTTATTTAAACCTTAGTGAAAGTATCTTTTTATTCAGTAAGATGCTCAAGTAACTGATACAATCGACTCAGAAATGGTGTGCTTTTATCTGTAGTTAATTTTTTTCCAAATAATTCTTTTGAATGTAGCCTTTTTTGTATTACTGTAGACTAATGTGATTTATACTGCTGGCTTGTATTTCAAATATACAATTATTCTTATTTGGGCATGTTTTATTCTATATTTGATAATAAGGTCAGATATTGATCTATGTCCATTTAGTGTCTATTTGAATATGTATAGCTTAAATGACCTCACATCTAATGGCATATAGTGGTTAGATATATCAATCAAGTCTCCTTTTGGGGACGTTGTGAAGAACTGTTGTATGAAGCACTCCATGCTATTACTTAGTCAAGAAAGTGACTTGAAGGAGCTAAAGAAGTTTCATGTTTCACTTTCTGCTGGATGTATGTGGATACTTCGTAAGGATTGGTAGATCCTTGCTTGGGTTGGCACTCAGAACTTTGGTAAATTCTCATAAAGGTTTAAGAAAACTAGGAAGGAGAAAAACTTCCTGTATAACTAGTACCTGCTTTGACAAAGCTGCCTTACCATCAGGAAACCTTGTGTTGCCTCCTGGATTATCTTACTGCTTATCAGTCATCAGGTGTGGAATTTATGAAAGCAGATATGATTAGAAAGAAGGGAGTTAGGCTCATCACAGAGTTGTACAGCAAGAGGTAGTGGACACAAGCTGCTGCCAGGATAACTTAGATTGAGTCTGAGGTTGAAGGTTCTCATAATAAGGATGAACCAACATGGGAACAGATGCCCTGAGAGTTTTGTGTAACCTCTGTCCCTGGAGCTGGCCAGAATGTGACTGAGCAAGGCTCTGAGCAACTTAGACTAAGAGGCCTTTAGAGATCCTTTCTAAAAACAGTTGGTGTATAAATAACCTACAGTGCTATGGACTCATTGACTTCCCTGTTCCTTTGCTTTTATGATATCTTACTTTGTACTTCATCTCAGATTAAGTCTTGAAGGATGGTTCAGCCCATCTTATTTTTTGTCTGGATAGCAATAAAGCATCAGGGACACTGGAACAAAACATTAACTGCAAAAATGATTCAAAGTCATATAATTGTGAAATCCATGTCAAAGTGCAGTGCTCAGGTAAAGTAAATATAGATTTATTTATTTATTTATTTTTATCTTGCTGTTGCAACATATATTTGAGGAGGTTGGCTTCATTTAGCAGAGAATTTTGTTTCTTTTTGATCTGGTGGTGGTGGTGGTTGTTGTTATTTAAATTAGGACCGAGCAGTTTCCAAGGTAGGTTTTTAAGAGAGCTGTGTACAGAGAAATGTTGAACATAAGGGAGAAGCAGGCTAGTCAGCCCAGTCGGGGAGGGATAATGCACTTGGGGTCAGTTTGGATGGAGCAGGAGGAGGCAGGCTGCTGGCAGAGAGCAAGCTCTGGCTATAATCCAACTCATGAGATCTGCACAAATTACAAGTTGACAGACTGAAATCCTTTGCTCCTGCTGCTTCCTACACGTACATGCAAGCACAATCATCTGGTGAACATTTCTGCCCAGAGAAACAGCAATTGCGTAACAACCTCTTGGTACTGTTGGTTGTGTTCCATTGTATCACAGTGGTGCCATATTCAACATGTTATTTTTCTTTCCAGCATTGTTTCTCCCAGCTGGCCCACAATTAATTGGAGCTCTTTGAGGCCATCTTGTTATCTTTGTGTAGTCCCCTCAGTCAATTCTCATTAACCCGTAATAGAAGTGTGCATCAATACTTTTAATCGCAGTTGGTTAGCTTCTGGACCTGTAGACTAAATCTTAAATTATAGTATTAAGTTGGTTACTTATTTTACTGCAATGTAAAGAAATTGAGGATATGGCTTCAGAGTTAGGTATCACTCAGTAATTTGGGGCATAGTAGTGATCCATTTGAAGAGGCTAACGTTAGAAAAATAACGAGCAGATCAATAACTTGGCTAAATGCTGCTGTGATTACAGGTCTAGAATTGTATATGAATATCTAAATGATTGCGTTTTTCCTGTGTTTTTGCTGTTTGCCAGGATGAGGAGATCAGTGATGGATATGTCTTTTGCTTTAAGCTACAGGAAGGGCATCTTGAATTTTGCTTGCAAGAAGAAAAAGCATTGTACTGACTTTTGATCTCTTTCCCAAAGGGAATTTTAGTCTCTTTATGCTTTACTTTCTCATGGGCCCTTTGGTGGATGTACTCAAATAGACCTATGTAGGCATATCATCTGTTTATGTTGGTTGCTGATGGTTTCCTACTTCTATCTAGGAGGAGAAATACTTATTTCTCTTATTTGCTTTTCTCTCTTCATTTTGTATTGAAAGTAGCTGAAGGAAGCCTTAGGCTTTTGGGGGTAGGAAGATGTTTTAAAAAGTGAGCAGTGCATTTTATTGGCCTTCTCTTAAAATCACGCAACTTCTCTCTAGCAGAGATCTCATTGCTTCCTCAATTTGACACGTACAAAGAACTCTCTTTTTTTTCTGTGGAACTTTGTTCCAAGTATCTCTTAAACTACTTGTGGTTCTCAGACCTGTTCCAATATATAGTTGTCCTGATACAAAAGGTGTTTGAATGAATTATGTGATAACACTGTGGTGGTTAGTGTAAAAGCAAGGCTGTTTAAGAGAGCCTTTAGCCATTAAGAAACATCTTCGTAGTGTTTCTTGCAGAGCTGAGAAGCTGGAATAGGTCCTGTGCACTGGCTAGCCACAGGTTGTTACTTTTATGGAGAAAGTGGATTACTTGCTAGATGACCTGTTTCTTTAGCTGAGTTTGTTTACTTTGAGAGTGTGTTGGGTGTTTGTTAAAAACAACTGCTAACATTGTACATAGCCATACCACTCCTGTTCAGCTTCTCCAGGCATGTCTTCTCTTTCTTGTCTACAATGTTGTGTGATGTGCAGGGCCCACTTAAAGGCAACTCTCCCAGAGGTGCTGCTCACAGAGAGTCCTGTTGGCCTGGTAGAGCTGTTTGCTTGAGTTGCACTCAGTGCTTCGGAACCAACTTGCCTTGACCTCTGTGCTGTTGGGTCAGTTTGCGTTCCAGCTGCTGTGAGGCAGATGATTAAGACTTACCTGGTGAAGTGTATGTTTTGAATGCAAGTATAGCTTTGTGTATTTACAGTATGGGTACATTTTTTCATTAGAAGATATATAAAATAAAAATGAGAAGACCCAAGTGAGAGGGCTGCTGGCGGCTTGAGACCAACTAGTTTAAGCTGTTCTGCAACTGACGCCGCTGAATCCTTTTGAAGAAACCTTGCAGCTGGCTCTGTCTGAAGTAATTCTGTTTGTCTTTTTGAAATGCCTTTGTTTGGTTCTCAGGACACTTTGTAAGACTTTATTATTATTAAAGGGCCTCTCTGCCAGCAGGGACTAGCAGACGGGCAGCCTGCCAGCTGGGGAAGCCAGTGACCCTGGGAGCTGGGAGAGCCAGTCAGCTCCCTGCCTCCTTGGCTGCTCGGCCAGCCGGCCTCTCCTCTCTCAAAAGTTTTCATTGAATTAGCACATTCCTGTGGAATATTTTGGGTTTCATCGAGTCAGCGCTTTGCATCGGAACGTTGTTCTGCTGGAAACTTTCTCAACGGGCCTCCTTAGGGCTGTGTGCTTAGGGTAGAGCTGCTTTGGCATCAGCGCTGCTTTCACTTGGGTTGCTATGTGTTTAATTCAAATATGGCAGTGGGTCTGATTAGCAGCCGCTGTATTAATCAAGGTTTTTGTTCAGAAGAAAAACTTGCACTAGTCTGATTTTAGAGAGGATGTTAAGATATCCAGTGCACGAGCTGCTGGAGGATTTTCCATGACCCAAGGTAACTGCTTTGCAATTGTTTGTTTAGGTTAGCGAGGGAGCAAAGCAGGGTTTTCTCATGAAGGGTGTAAATACAGCTAATTGTAAAACAGTTTAAAAGAGGAGTGATAGTACTGTTTGATGCTTGAGGTCTGCATGCGAGTGTGTTTCAGAATCCTGAATTGGCATCTGCCAGAGCAGTGATCTTGTTAGAGGAGTTACCAACATCTACATCACAACTACAGGATATGCATTATGATCAATGAGGGACTGGCAGAAATCATCCAAAGAACTGCATACAAGTATTTTTTCAAATATTCTTTGGGAATTTAGACTTTTTTTTTCCTCTCAGAGGTTGTATTATTTTTAGTTTTGTGGCTGTTTCAAAATTGACTTTTATCAGAACTTACTCAGCTGATATTTCTCAGCAGAAGGGAAGAGAAAGATTGCACCTTAACCTGGCATTTGAACTATTGAGATCTGTGATTCTGGTTGTTCTGCCTCTGCAATGACTTCTTTTCCTTGGTTACATCTGTACTGAAAAAAAAAAGAAGAGGGTGTTTTACCCAGCAGCTCTCTCTCCTGATGCTCTGAAAACATCAGTCTGAAGGAAATAAGAATTACAAACATCAAGTTCATGTCCCTGCCAGGATTCTCAGGGTATGAGACCATACCCTAAGAGACCTTGCGGAAGGGCATGGTGCCAGTCTGCCTGGAAAAGCTTAAGCCATCCTCCCTGTCCTCATCCTTTAATAGGACTAGACTTTCAGCAAAGCAGTACAAAATAATACCAAGGCAAAGCAGTTCTTTCATCCTGAGGTTTAAAATTCTCTTTAGAACTTTTCAATTCTTCCATTTTGGAGTTGAGGAACGTCCTTGGTCAAGAGTTTCTCGCTTCTTATTTTGTCCTGGGTGATTCTGCACACTGTCCTTGAGGGTGTGTTGCAACAGGCAAAGAGCACACCCTGCACAGTGGTGTCATGGGACACGAACAGATGCTTAGCCTGTGTCTGCAGTTAAAATAGTGGCATTTGCTTCTGTTCTGATCATGCGTACCCATGAAAACCCTCCTGATTATGTAGGAGGCTCATTCAGTTCCCCTAATGCTTTAAAACTGTTTGGTAATGCATCTCTTTAAAATAATTAGAACCATTAAACATCTGTTGAATTTCAAGATTTCGTGTTGTGTAATGACAGTAGAAGAGCATTGCTATAGTAAAATAAAACTTAAATCTCAAACACAGCTGTTATTCTGTGAATGGGTATAATGTCAGCTCAGACCTCATAACTGTCTTGCAAGTGTTGCAATTTTGACAAGGAGACTTGTTTTTGAAGGTCTTGATTAAAGTATATTGATTACGTTGTACTTCCTCTGTTTAGGAATTGTTTACCTTTTCAGCAAGGAGGAAACTTCCACTGTTTTTCTCCTTTCTAGGCCTTGGATTAGCTATGAAGTAAGTAAGGTCTCACTCAAGTTGGGGTGTGGATCTCCCTCCTAAAGTAGGACCTGATTCTGTGACCCCATTTCAGCTTCAGTGGGTAAATTGGGTCAGTCGTTGATAGTATGGAATTGGAGCATTTTGAGAGCTGCAGCCTCCAGTCTTTCCTCCAGACCCAAAAACTGTTAATTCTTTGCTACCATGAAAGAAAGGTAAAGTGTGTATTTTTAACCGTGGTTGTGAAGAAAGCTCCCAAACTGGAACACAGTGTAACTGAGAGGGAAGTGCCTCAACTATCTGGAACAGCAGTTCTCAGAACTGCAGGCTACCCCATTTATCTCGCTAAGATGCAGTCTTGGAGGTTTTGTGGTGCTGGTTTAAATATCAACATTACTCATTAGCTTCCTCTTCATGTAAGAGAAAAGGAAGCATAGTTTTGCAAAGTAGCTATCACTAGTGCAGTTTGGGGATGCTTAGCAGATTACAATAAATTGTCTTGACTGTAATGAATTCAATTCAACACACTTGCATCCTATTACAGAGGAATGTGCAACTTCAGGACATCAGGCATCACATCCATTCATCTTTATGCTTCTCTCCAATCTGTCTTGAATGCTACTATTTTAATGAACCTTTGGGGAGAAGGCTGTTTGTTGGGTGACTCTGTGCACATTTGCCTTTGAGCCAGGTGTGAACCTAGACAGTGCTTCCTGTGATGGAGTTCTCACCAATCATTCTTGGCCACATAATGTCACCTCATAATGTTCTCCAGAGTGAGATGACTATTTTTTCTCAGTACATTGAAGTTGCCTTTATATAAATGCATATACATGCCGTGGGAATATTTTCAATGCAGCACTGAATAAATACAGTAAAGCTTTTGACAACTATAGAAAAGCCCTTTTCTGAAAGGAGTGGGGAAAATGGGGATCATTCATGCTCTGAATAGCTCAAGTTGTTTCTTTTCTTTACAAGCTACTCCTAATCTCAGATACTGCTGTTGTTTCGCTTTGGTACTGACAGTGCTGCTGAAGTCAAGTGACAGTTCATGTCCCAGAAAATTATAGATACACCTGTGAACCAGTGCTGCAAAGAACAGCTGCATGTGAAGAAAGGAGTGATTCAGATCACGTTAGAAGAGGACTTGATATATTCTACTGTATGTCATTGTGCTTCTGGTGTTATACAATGGCAGTGCAGTGCTGCACGCAGCAGAAAGCGAAGGAGCAGTGTTGTTAGCTCAATAGCAAATGCTCACTGTGCTGTGACTGTGCAGCATGTGATCCAGGCAGATAGGAGCTACCTTCCATGTCTTACTCTTAATCAGTCTTTAGCTTTGAGAGGTCATTTGGAGGATGTCATAAATCGTGTCTGCAACTGCTGCAGTCTTGTGACTGCTGGGAATTTAGCTTCAGGGAAAATAATGTTCCTTGTTTTGAATGGTAACTGCAGTTTGTAAATCTGATACCTCTAAAACCTTGTGATTTTACTCCTCTTCTTTTTTTTTCTTTAATTGCTCTGCAAAAACAATGCTCTTGTAAGTATGCATCTTTTCCCCACCATAGAGAATAACTTTCATTGACTGGATATTGAAATAAGTACTCAAAATCTTATGCTTTTAAAAATAAATGCCAAACTGCATCTCATGGAGTGCTCTGTGTAGGAATCCCACTGTATTTTCTTCCCCAGATTCATTACTGTTTTGCATGAACTAGAACCAATTATTCACAGTCTTTTCCCCTAAAGACATACAAAGCAATGAGCAGCACTCCCTCTTGCTCAGAAATGGCCCCAAGGGCAGATCAATTGAAAATATAGCCTGAAATGCCATTTGTAAGGTCTTTTGTTTGATTTTCCCTTCAGATTAAAATCTTGCTTTAAAGCTTGCTATGCTTTGATCATTTAAATCGTCTTGCACTTATGACTTGCAGACTCAAAACATCAATGATAAAGGAAGTCAGTACATTTTTTTGTGGGGGGGGGGGGAGGGGGGGGGAGGAGGGTGTCTGGTGGTAGAGTAAGTCTAACTCTTCCAAAACAAGCTGCATGAAAACTCTGTTATTGAGGCAGAATGCTCTCAAGTCTGAGTTGGAGATTATCACTGCTTACATAGTAGAAAAATTTACTATTTAATAGTAAACCTTTAATATGGTGGTAGAGAACTGTCTTTTGGGGTCATCTTTTTTTTAAATTAACTCCTGTGTTAATCAGCTTGTATTATTGGATACTATTATTGCTAGGAAATAGGTGTTCCTTGTGAGCTCGTGGGGTGACCCTGGAGTTGGAGTTCTCCAGCTTATAATAAAATTGTAGGATATTCACCACTGGAAGAGAAAGAGCTGTCCAGGGTTAGTATGAGAGGCATGTGGGTTGCTGCGTCTTGGAAAGCATGGTGCTTTGGTGCCTGCTCAGTGCTGATGGAAATGAATCCATTTCCCTCTGCTGCTGTTCATCTGGAGGTGGATCCACCTCTGTGAGCAGTATGTCACTCCTGGGGAGGTCAGTGTCCATGGGCTTCACATCTCTGCTCCTCCCAGAAGGTGCCACTTCTTGATGGGAGGAGGAGGATACATCCTCCCCCACTTGAAGAGCCTCCTCAATGTGTCCCACACAAGGATAGGCAAACACTCTGGAAGTAGCTCTCCTTTGTCCAAGTAATTTTAACTTCAGAGTCCTTAACCACTCAGAGACTGATGTTCCAGCCACAGAGTCCTCCTATTAATAGGGTTCAGATCAGAAGGTGGCTTGCGACACCATGGCAATGTGATTTAATTGTGCCCCACAGAAACAAAAACCAGTTGTGTTAAGGGTGAGATGCTCATGGCCTGGAAGTTGCCCTAGTTTTGAAGTAAGAGGAAGGGTGGGAGTGGGAGTACTGTGGGCCCCTTTCATAGGGTAGCATCCTGTGCCATTTTGCTTGCCTGAGAGAATAGCTTCCTCTTGGTCACAGGGATCGGCAGGGGCTCTAGTCTTTTCTTCATCCCATGTCTGGAGTCCCTTTGATGAGATGGCAGCAGTTGTGTTCCAGGAGAGTTGATGGTTCCCCACTCCCGGCCCAGCTCTCTCTGGCAGTCTCTATTAGTTTAACGTCCTTCTCGTGCTGTGGTTTCCAAACTTCCATGCAGTGCTCGCAGCGAGGCTTCACCAGTGCAGAGCAGTAGGGCAATCTCTTCCTTTGCCCAGCGGCAGTGCTAGGCCTGATGTACCACCCTAGGTGTGATTGGCCCCTTTAGCTAACACAGACAACTGTTTCCCTTCACTATCCAGCAATACTGTGCCTGATGCACCTAACCATGCTTGCTGGAATAAGTTATAATACTGAATTGTCGGTTAGCAGAAAAATTGAATTAACTCTGAAAACTCTGACTGCATTTTAGTTATCAGAAACTGTTGTATTCAGGCACTGGGATTTATCTTTGTAGTAAAACTGATTTAATTTCAAATAGGAATAGCTTGTAGCAGCAGTCTGGCTGCTGTGAATGGGAAAGGAAGACAAAAATTAAGCAGTGATATTATCCATGTCCTGTATGTGTACATTGACATCAAACGTGCCATTTGTGCTTGGAGAAAAGAGATCTGGATTCAGCTGGGAAGGGCACCCTGTTGGCCTAGCACCTGGTACCAGGTTAATAAGCCAGAATTTATACCCACTATGTTTTGGCACCAGAATTTTCATTGTGTGGTGCTCATCATATCTGCTCTAAGAATAGCATCTTAGTCAGACACACCTGTTTTTTTCCCTCCCCTTTTGTAGTTTTGCTTTGTCTCATGGCGTCAGCCTTCGTGGCATCTTCGTTAATGCTCTCTGTGCGTTCATTTTACATCAGATCAAAGCCAGCTCTGTGCCAAGCTTATAAAGAAATGAGGCTGTTACTTGGCCACTGTTACAAAGACCCGGGAAAACTCAGTGTACTCAGGGTACCTGTAGGAAGAGAGGAATAAGAGCCTGGAAAAGAAACAAAAGCACTGAAGCATATCATACAGCCAGCTTTAAAAAAATAGTGGTATTAAAGTAACAGTATTGCCTGGAGTAGAAGGATGGCTAAGTGTAGCTGGCCTTTGTTTCCCCTCTCCTTATGCTCTCTGTGGGCACTGTTTCCCATATCGTTTTCTTCCATAAAGGTTTCTAATCTGCCTGCTTCCTCTACATTGTGGTAGATGAGAATTTTTATAAATAGCTTTCATTAAGCCAGCAGGTCCCCATCAACACTCTCGTTTTCTTACAGATCATTACTAGAATGAAACTTCCTAATTGCTTTGTAATGATTTACATTTTTCTTCTGTCTTCTGCCACTGAAACCATGGTCAGTGCTTGGAACCTCGCTTTTTGGAGGAACTCGCTTCTGTGATATTTTGGGCTCCTTTCACGTTAGGGAAAAGTAGGCTTAAAGTCATTTAAGCTTCCAAAGAAAGGGGATTTCTAACTCTGTTGGGGATCCTATTGGACAGTCACAGCAACGTCTTATATCTGCCAAATCCCTGTCAATTCAGACCTTTGCTTCATCTTGATCAGAGACGGTCATATTCTGTTATTTGTACTTCACCTTATCTGCACTCTATTTCCCTCTCCTAGTCTTTGTGAATGTTGTTGGTAACAGCATCCACGCTTGACTGGCAAAATTACTTGCTTTAATAGAATACAGCGTAGTAGTTAAGTCTTCATTCTGACCGTAAAGCTATTTGCAGCTAACAGTCTCTGAAAGGCCAATGAAAGGAATTCTTCCCTCTCCTCCTGACCTCAGTGGTATCTTTTCCTCGTTCTATCAGATTTCCAAGTGATGAACTGCGATAAGATGCTTCTGGAGATAACAACTGCTTTGAGTTTCATGCCTGGTTGTTTCTTGTGGATTTGTTTTGAGTTGCTTTTTCTTCTTACTAACTTTGCTAAATAAGTTATATTTGCTGCACGAGGCAAACTGCATTTCAAAATTCTCCTGTATTATTTCTTGCTCTGGCAGAAAACCACACAGTTCAGACCCTTTCGCCCTGGGTCTCTGGATTGTGATCCCAAGTTCTCACTGTATCTTAATTGATTTTGTATCTGTCATAGCAGTTTCTTACTGCTTGTATAAATAGTCAATAGCATGTAAGCAGCCTTGATTTATTCCTCAAAGATAAGAAGCATCGTGTAGCCAAGAAAAAAGATGATTTGCAGGCATGGATTCTGTGGCTATAATTCTTTCTTGTTCACTTCTGTAAGTTGAATTCATCCAACCTAACTCTCAACCTTGTAAGAAACAATCCTCACTGCTGCTGACTCTTGTCGGCAATAGACGCTGGCTGCCTCTGGCCGCTTACTCAACCACTCCTCCTTTTGTAGCATATTTGTGGTACAAGATCCTCTTTGATGGTAAACAAAGCCTGGAGAAGTGTAAATCATTATTTCGCAATGGAGCAAGGAGAAGGAGGTATTCCCCCAGTGACAGTTCCTTACAGATTGGGTTCTTTTTTTTCCCTAAGGACTCTTTATTTTGCTGCCATTGCATTTCTTGTGGGTTTGCTAGTTTTTATTTAACTCCTGACATTCAAGATTAATGCTTGAGAGATGTTGATTAAAGAAAAAAAGGAAAAGAAAGAAAGAAAACAGCTTATTTTTATTCTATGAGCTGCAATAAGGAAGTATTTGTTTCAGTTGCTCCAGACGAGTAGGCACATGGGTACACCACTCATGACGGGGTTGGACTGCGGGGCACTACTTTGGTCCTGCAGCATTCAAGGCTTTTTCATGTGGTCACCCACTGATGGGAAAATGTTTAGGAGTATTTTGATCTCTCAGGGGTAGCGTTTCTGAATGGAGGGGAGAAGCCTTGAGATGAACACATCATCCCAAGGAAGATCATTCAAGGAATTTAACCCTTGAGTCAGTCCAAGTGTAACTGCGTCAGTTTAGCTGGAATGGGGACAGTGTAGAATGGATAGATCTGACACAAAATCTCTTTACATCATGTTCTGGAATATAAGGATGTTTCTGGTTCTATTGCAAAGAAATGCTCATATCTAGACAAGAGTTTGAAAGTGTAGCGTGGTACTTAGAAATGCAGTGAGTAGAACTTGAAGTCTTTGCAAGAGGAGGAAGTTGTTTAACCATCCTGAGATGACTTGTGGGCATTTTAATTGCAAGCAGCCTGATTAATCAGAAGTTGGAAAGGCTGCAGTTTCAAGCAGATCTCTCATATTCAATCAGATAATTGTTAGCTAAGCAAATCTTAAATCACAGTGGAAATACATAGTCACTGTGGCAACTGATGTAAAGACAGGAGCACAAGACATTTCCAAATGGAGTGTCCAACTGAGCTAATAAAATTTAACTTGCATGAGTACCTATTTCACCATGGTACTCTGTAGGAGATGCATAAATATGATTTGAGAAAGTTAGTACACTGATCAACTTAGCACAGGATTGACCAGCTGTGGATGTTGCTGTTTGGAGCTGAGAAGCTTTGTTTCCCAGACTACTTGGACTTATATTGAAGCATGGCTCTTCACTGTGAATCCTCAAATGTAAACATGAGAATGTTAATTGGATGTTGTGTAATAGCTGTATTATCTGTGATTTGAAAGGTTTTTTGCTGTACTATATCTCCTACTGAGACAGATATCTTAAAGTTGTAGGCAGATTTACATTGTGGCCACTGAGGTAGTTAGTTCTTAAACAAGAAGTTTAACTTAACTAACTTAGGGCACCTAAATACCATTCCTCTCTATTACTGATTACACCTGATGTGAATTGTATCAAGGTAGCTAAAAGTATGCAGACCTTTTGGGAAGCAGGATGAATAGAACATATGTCTATTGCATTTGCATCATTGTTCATTGAGAAGTAAATACTTTTTGCTACTGCACACACCTGATCCTTATCTGGTTGAACAAGAAGCACTTAGTTATTTCTCAGAAGTGGCTTCTGAAAGCTGAAAATGTTGCGGGAAAATCTAAATCTAATTCTTCACATGTTAGGTTTAGCTGTGAAGCAAGTTGTGCAGTGGTATTTGAGGTTGTGTTTGTTGGAAATGAATGGAAAGTGGCAATGTTTATATAGTTGAGTAGAATGGGGATATTATTTTTTCCAGTGGAATAAGAAGAAACTGAATTCAAGTAATTCAGAAAAGCTGGATGCTGAATTTCAATGTGCTCCTCTTTCTAGAGCTGGTGAATCCTGAAAATCACTGCAGAAAATGTTTCTAATCAAGTTGCTGTGCAGTGCTGCCTGGATGATTGTATTTTATTTCAGTAACTCTTCTCTTGCTATAAATGCACAAATGGAACATAGTTTATTTGTCAGCAGAGACAGAACCAAGATTCCAGGAGAAAAAACTACGGACAACCAGAAGTTAAAATCCTAGTAGTATTAAGCAGGGATAGAGAAGGAAAAAGTCTTTGCGCAGATGCAGGAGGAAAATACTCTGTGCTTCTGCCAGAGTTTGTCTTTACGCCAGTCTTTAGCCAGCAAGTGGTTGTTGCAATGGCTGGAAGGTGGAGGAGTGTTTACCTTCTGTTTGGTGCAAGGCAGATGGATGTGGGCGTGTGGTGAGTGTTTGTGTATGTGCGCACGTGTGGGCGAAATGGAAAAATGTGGCCTCTGCTTATTTCCACTTCCCACTTCCATTTAGGTAATACACTGATAAGAGCATTATAAATATAGTATTGTTGAAAACCCAGTAATGTTCTTTTATTATTTTTTATTTTTTTTCCCCTAATTTTACCTCCTTCCTTCTCTTCTGTTGTTGAGCAGTACCAAATTGTGCTTGGGCATATATAACAATTAGGAATTTGGTGCCAGTTTCTTCAGTACTTAGCTTCACTCTCGCATGAGTGCCTGTTAGCATTCACAGGGCAATGGAAGAAGTGCAAAGTGCTTAACTCTGTGTTGCTGAAGATGAATAAAAGTACTGAATCCTGCTAACAGAATCTGTCCTGCGTGCCTTCACATTCAGTGATCATCAGCCTTTGTAGCAGCTGCTCTTGACATGGCTGGGCCAAGCATGGCCTGCACCGACCACTGCATCCCATGGGGAAAGCCCTGGCTGAAGGCAGGGAGGCGTTTACCTGGGGCTTGGGTGGTAGGACTGGTATTGGCGAGAGGGAGAACGGCAGCATCTGGGGAGAGAGATTATGAGAGCCCTAGAGGAGAGAAGGGGAGTCAGAGACACACCAGGGCTGGTTGAAGATAAAGCTGTTTAAACTGGCATCTCGCCCTGGTGTTGGCTAAAAGGTGCAGAGTCGTGTTAAAGCACTCAGCGGAAGTTCTGAGCCATGCACTGTGAAGTCTGTGCAACACGTGATGAGTCAGGTCATGTACAGTAGAGAATAACATGAAAGCAGCTCACAGAGATGTTTTCCTTTATTATATTTTTATGGGGCAGCATTTTAGTTTCGGTCATCAAGGCTTGACTGAGTGTTTCCCTCTTGAGAGTGCTGGGAATTACTTCACTGGAGGAACCTCAGTGCCGTTTTGCTTTGGGTACCAGTCGCTAACCTGATTAAAAATAACTCTGGAAATTTGACTTTTATTAGCTATGTATAAGATAAATGCTTGTTTTATTAATGGCACTTCTTCCAGTGACCCAGCTGTGGGAAGAGTCGATCTGCTTGTAGGACTTTTGGCTGAGTATTTGTGCAAACAGGCATTCTCAGGATAGTGTCTGAGAGCGTCAGGCAGATTCATATCTCTGTAACAAGACTGTGCTGTCTCTGCAGTCTTTGTCTCCTGGTGTCAGACATTTTAATATGGTTTCATGCAGTATAATAGTCAAGGAAGTCCTTTGCATCCCTCTTCTGGGCAGGCTGGGATTTTTTGACAACAGATGAATTTTTAACAGCTTTTGCATCGTTTCAGATGACTTTCCTTCTTTGGTTCTTGAATCCTTACATCTTCAGACACTTAAGAAACAGAAGTAATTTCTTAAAATAATGCCCACAAATAACATTGCCATGTGTAAAAAACATCTTTTATTTTCTTCACTGTGATGTGTGTATTGTTTATTAGTTCCTTAGGGGAATTCCACATATTCCCATGAGGAAGCAGCACACGTGGCATTGTACAGTGTTTTTAAACATAACCAGTGAAGATCAGCACGGAATGAATACTCTTTTAGAAACCCAAGCACCTATAATTTGCTTACTGCATTTCCTAGAGAAACACAGTAGACCCGATTTCGTACATCATCTCACCTATTCCTGCAGTGATGGCTTTTTAGTTGTATGCTTGTCAATTTGTGTACGTCTGGAATGCCATAGTGATGAGTACTGGAGACACCTGAGAGCACAGCTTAGAGCTGATGGTTTCTCATTCGTACCAAGAAATCGCAGTATTCGTGAAGAATCCCTGTAGGCTCCTTTTGGTTAAGAAGGGGAAATTTTACCCCCAAAGGCTGCAGAAATTTGAACACGTGATCTCTACTTTAGCCAAGTGTGCAACCAGGGATTGCTAGTTGCTGCGTGGTCCCTTTTAGATAGCGATCTGTGTGATAACTTCACTGTGTGAAGTTGCTTCTAACCTGCTTCTGGTAAACTGGGCCTTACGTCATCTCCTGCTTTGTACTGTGCCAAGACTAAATTATGCATCCCATATTCTGGCTAAGAGCAGTGTCCAAGAGAGAAGGTTTTTATTAAAAACTATGTAGTTTCTCAGAAACTTCTATTTGAAAGGCAATTCTTATGTGTTCTTAGTAACATACTGTCTCCTCATTTCTTATGGGATTTGGCAATGATGCCCAAAAAAAAGTAACTCCAGGAATTCAGGACCTTCAGGTCAAAGGTATGGAATAGAAGTGCTGGAGTGGCTGGTTAAAGTTAGAGAAAGGCAGATGTGTAGAAGAGAGATGAGTAGGAGAGAAGAAAGCAAATGATAGGCCAAGTGTGTAGAAGGAGGAAGTTAATAAGATCTGTACCTAGTTAATTAACTGCAGTGTCTTGTCTGGAGAAATATTATCTTCAGGCTTGGACTTAGCCTCCATCAAGATAACTGAATGTGGGGAGGAGGGGATGGCTAAGCAAACACCCTTCCCCCCATCCCCCGAATGAATCCTCAAAGTCCTGGAGTCAGTAGGTGTTGTCTGGATGATTGTACTGAGGTTTCCCAGTGTTTAGCTCCTGGGGTCAGCACACAGCTTGAGTATGTAGCAGCTGCCTGGCTCAGAGCTCAGGTTTCCCAGCTTGGATCAGAGCAGTCTGTGGTGGGATGAGCATCTGCTGAGAGACTATAAACCCCCAAGGATTACTGGCTGCTGACTGTGGCTACCCATCCCCTCTGTGTGACCATCTTCCTGCAGGACTTCATTTTGAGCTGTGACTGTGTTCAAGCAGATACTGAACCATAACCATGTTTTAATTTGAGCTGTTGAGATGTCTCTCATCAGGAATCTTCCATCATATGGCACGTGTGACCCAACCTCACCCTGACAGCACTTTCTGCAGTTCAGGAACTGTTTTCTGCAGCTGCCCGTGATGTTCTGAATAAAGAATGTTTTGCTTGTGGTAGTCTGCTTTTTGACTGTCCAACTTTGTTCTCTTTCTTCAGAGGATGTGCTGAGCAAAGATACTGGGGAGTGTGCAATATGCCTGGAAGAGCTGCAGCAGGGAGATACTATAGCACGGCTGCCTTGCCTCTGCATATATCATAAAGGGCAAGTATTCCTTACAGTACATACCTAGAAGTTCTGACAGTTGCGTTTATAGAATAACTTCACTACAACTTGGTTGTTTTTGCACTTTGCACCAACAAAAACCAAGCAGTAACCACACTAAGGATGATTTTTAAGTGACGTCTTTGCATTTTCCCCAGTGAGCTTTTCCCACTTGCATGAAAAAAAGGCCAAAAATCACTTCTATAGGAGTGGACATCACAGCTGTCAAGCTTGAACTGCACATGCTTTTGTAATAACAGCCTTGTCTAACAGTGTTAGGCTGAAGAGGGAGTGCTTTGGTTTGGGATTATTAAATTTTCAGTGAATGATGAGATATTCCTTTTTTCGTTTATGAACATATAAAGATATAGAGTGTGGACATGCACGTATGCATGTACGTACATTTCTTTGTTAATACAAAATCCCACCATATGTGGAAATAATGAGAAACCAGTTAATATGCATTTCTTACTGTGAAGCATTACTGGGATATTCATGTGAATTTCTTTCATTTTTGTCTTGCATCCTACAGCTGCATAGATGAATGGTTTGAAGTAAATAGATCTTGCCCAGAGCATCCATCAGATTAAGGGAAGATTCGTGTTCTTAGGTAATGTCTATTTTCAGATGCGTACATTTTCGCAATGTTTTGATTGTTATTATTATCTGAAGTCACTCTTGATGCTGTTTTCATAATTTGTAATTTGCTGATGTGTCTCAGAACTGCAATATTAATCAGTAGATAATGACATATATAACAATATATAAAAGGGTTTGGCGTCCTTTTATGGTGTGGTCTGAAATGATGTATTCCAGTTTTAGCGCTGGAAAGTGGCAAGTTGGTGCCAGTAAAGCTTTAGCATTAACTTTTAAAGAGTATTTTTTTCCATGGAGATGAAACAAGATCAGAATAGCATAACGGTGTAATTCTGGACTGTTCTGTGGCACACGTTTCTGAAAGAAAGCTTTTTGGAATCATAAAGAAATAAAAATCAACGTTTCTATCCATCCCATCCCACAGAGGTTCGCATTTCCAGCTTATAGTCGTTAATAAGTTTGGATCTGCAGACAGTGTCAAAGGCTTAAAGGATAGGTTTATTCCGTGAGTTGGCTGGTTCTAAATCTTCACCTTGCATTGAACTGCAGCTCCCAAGCATTGCAAAGCACAAATGCTTGTCTTAATTCTCAAAGGAACGGTGTCGCGGTTCTGTGATGTTTGGTTATCAGTGTTCCACATCACAACTGAAATTCTGGTCAGTAGGTGAAAGTTGATTTTTGTTGTTTTGCTGAAGGTGAGAACCGTCATCATAATCTGAAGACAGCATCGTTGGCATTCATATGTTCATTTGTTTCACTTTGCTTCCTGAACCTACATTTCAGGTCATGCTGCAGCACTAGGATTGTTGAACGGGTAGCAGAGAAAACCTGAGGGGAGGTATCCCGGTGCAGGGATGGCAGTTTGAAAGTCAGGTGTTACGAGCTAAAGTTAGTAAACAAAGCAACCCACGCTCCATATACCACCAGCAAGTGAACTGTGGAAGTAATCCACGTGCTGTTTGTAAACACATTTGTCTGTGTAAGCGCTCATAAGTGTCTAACCTTGTGTTAAACGCAGTTTGCTTTCTTTTTTTTCTCACAGCAGAGATGGCGATAATTGAGGGCTTAGGGAGAAGGGGAAGTAAAAGCGCTCCTGTTTGTGCTGTTTCTGTGTGATAGATACTGAAATAGCTGAAATGCTGATACTTTGCCTTCTGCTTTCTTAACAGCTGCTTCCACTGGTCAGAAAACATAGGAGATCTGAGGTTCCCTTGCTAAACACAGCGTGCCTGGCCTGAGAATAACTGTTCTTTGTGGCTGAAAAAGGCAAAGATGGACGTTGACATGGAAAAAGCATCGCGGACACCACTTACTTGCCAGTAGTGCTCAGTATACCAAACACTCATGCAATGGACACACAGGGATTTTGAAAATGCTGCACATTCTGTAACAATCTACTCCCCCACAGACGCTATTGACACTATTTTATATTGAAGGCCAAAGTTCCTAATTTCAGCCTAACTTCTGGTTCTGTGAAGAAGCGGGTTATTGGACATGTTTCCTACTGCTTCAAGTGGAAGCCGAGCCGTTTGATCCGTGCTATCTGAGACCCTTGCAGGAGGGTGGCCCCATTTTCGAGTGGGAACGTTTCCACCTTCTCGTTGGCTGAAGAAGAGTAAATGGCAAACTTTAGCGTAATCTAACAGCGTGACCTTATTTACTGAATTCACACCCTATTTTACGTTCTTCACTTTTACAAGAACAGAAAGCATAAACTTCTCTGCACAGGAATACTATATGTCAAAATTTTCTAATTAAACCTTTGTCACAATGCAGTCCAAAGAGTAAATCTGAGACAGGTAACTAATTTATATTGATCCAAGCTATAGGGGTTGTCAAAATCTGCGCACTGTATTGCTATTTAAGTAACTAAAACCTTCTCTTGTACTGCTTGTGAGGAAAAACAAACGAACACACAAAAAGAAAGCAGCAAAGCAAAATCTTACAGCTATGCAACTTTTTTTTAGTAGGACAACAAAAGGAGAACTACCAACTTTAAGTGCTGCCAGTGAAGGTAATTTGTTTAACGGGTATTTTTTTAGAAACGTGTCAGGTAATTATTTTATCGTACTACTCTCATCTCCAGGCTGCCTCCTGAGGTGGAAATGAAGAACTGCAAATGTGGGCACAGTAAGAGGGTTTTTTATTAACGTGGGCGAGATAACATCGAGGTGGGATTCGTGTTGCGTTTTTAAAACACGTATGTGCAAGTTTTTTCTTTGTTTCCTCGTTTGAATGTGTTTTGTTGTTGTTTTTTGTTTTCTGATGGCAGGATTTGTAGTACTTTGCAATCTAAATAATTGGTCTCTTCATGTGGAGGCTGACGTCTGACCGTGTGGTTTGTTTTCTTTTTTAAAAAGGCACCTGCAGTTGTTTAATTTATTATTATTTGACTGTATTATATTGGTATAACCAAGGCTCCATGCATCTCCAGCCATCTCCAGAGGGCACAGCAAGTTAAATTTGTGGATGACTATTAGTTTCCATAAAGTATCGCAGTTCCAAGAAGAGAAAGGGGAAGGAAAGAAAGAACAAACTGGAAGAGATATCAGGGCTTAGAAGCATACCTGTTATATCAAGAACTAATCGTAGTAGTATCTGAATTTCACAGTACAGGGAAGAGTTTCTGAATATTTATTTGTGACAGCAGTTTTAGTGGGTTTCAATAGCGAAAATAAATTGCACACTTGAAATGTTTTTCTCGTACATACATAATTCTGCTGGCTTGGTTTTTGTTTCATACATATTTCCTTCTGCTGCTGCGATTCATATCAAAAAGGGCAAAGAACAGGAGCAGCTGCTGCTATATAGGAGAACAAGTGCAGTGTGTGTTAGTAGACTCCCCTGTCTTCTTGCAGAACAATTATTTCCTAGAAACAGTTCCCCTGAATTTTGCACTGTACACTGTCATTGTTATGCTGGAATAAGAAAGGAAAAGAGTCCAAACTAGATGGTTTTCTTAATTGATGATGCTGTTTCTATGTTTCTGGGCTTCTATCACCAGTTTCAGCTGAACCTGTAGCTATGGGGCCCTGTTGTATTCTCTTTTTCAGTGGGAGCAGAACCGTTTTGTCACGCTTCAATTCAGAAGTCATATCGCATGTACAGTAGTTCCCTGCGCAGTTTCCTTTTTAGCTAAGAAAAGTTGTGTTGCCTTGTATTTTCACACGGGGTGAGAAATAGGAAGAATTACAGCACCTGTAATACAGTGGTGTTGCCTGCAGGCCCACTTTTCCAGTGTTCTAAATACCCACTGTCTACTGAAATTGAAGATGTTGCGTTTACATTGGTTTGGTGTTTGCTGTTGGCTTCATGCCTGCAGAAATATGATGTGTAAGCAGGTAGGTTAGTGTTTTGGTGTCCTCTGCTCCAAGGTCATAGATGGTCTTTGGCTTGGGGATTAAGTAGATAGATATTATAAACATAAATCTGTTTACAACTTAAGCTTGATTTTGGTAGTCTGTATTTCTAGTTCATTTATTGCCATTTTGAGCGCCTGTGTTTTCTGTGTTCAGATGCAAATAGGTCGCTTAAAGACCCATGGTTAGAACTGCTGTCCTATGTTTGGGGCCAGTGTTTGAAAAGCACGCCACTAGCGTGGTTTTGCTGGGGGAAGGAGTCTGCTTCTGCTTCCATCAGCACAGTAGAGCTGCAGTACTTCACACTGTTTGAGGAACTGATGGGGGTACAGCCTTAGATGCTGGTTTTGCATTCTTGATCCATAAATCTCTTCTGAAAGCCTATGGAAAGTTTTCCTCTGTCAAAATGTGTAATATAGACCAAGCCAAGAATGACTTGGAAGCATGAGATTGATGTTTGACTCTGAAAATGCCTGTGGAAATTCACCTTTGTAAGTGTTCTGTCACTGGCTGTGTTGGTCAGCTGGAGATGACCATGCCATAGGCACTGCTCATTGTAGGCAACACCATCATTTTAACAGCCTCCACACAGTGGTCCTGAATCATTGTACTTCAGAAGGGAAAAATAAACATCAAACAAGTCTTGTGTCTCAATCAAGGAATACCACACTTGTCCACAAGAAGCAATAACTTATATTTTGGTGCGATATGCTTCTTTGCCTGTAAATATATTAAAATTGCCAAGTCTGTGCTGTTTCACAGTATTTCAGTCATCTGACCTATATCTTCCCTAAGTAAGGAAGGGTGTAAAATAATTCCCATACTCAGGTCTGCCATAAACATGCTGACATGCTGCTTGCCGGAGGGGAAGAGTAGACTCAACACTGTCCTGAAATGTGAGGTTTTTTGAGCTTGTAACATCCCTACGCATCGTAAGTAGCAGTTGGGTGTTCTCAAGCTCTTAGTGGAGGAGTCTTTGATTTGAGCAGCGTGTAGCTGTCCTCCATATAATGCCAAGAGAGCCATGCTGCTGTCAGCACAGGGCACTGATTGTCCTGTCTCTTCTAAATCGATCTCTCTCTAATAACACTTTCCTTATGAAGTAGTCAAGTGAATTTTCTTTCAACATGTACATTAGACATTGTGAGTTCAGGGGGACAAAGGGGGGGAAGAAAAACTTGAAGCACACCACAGATTTGTGGTATTTGGGGGAAGAATAGAGCATCAAACATGGTCTTATTTGTAACTGATGTAATTTTTGTATTCAAGGGTAAGTGTACTGCAGTACGTTGAAGTGGAAAACGTAGGTAAGGTTCAAAGATGCGGGTTGATACTTGTGAGCTGTTTCTCTTCCCTTTCTTCACCCCCTTTATGATGCAAATGAGGTTTTACAGCTTAGTTTCCAGATTTATGTACTAATTCTAGTTCCTAACACTGGAGGCAGCTCTGGCTTTTTAATTAAGTCTTTGCTGAAAGTCTGGAGACTCCCAACGGACTACAGTCTCAAGCAAACGTGGAAGAGAGATTTCTTGTTTTCTTTGCTGTTTATAGACAGCTGGTGTCTAATAGCTGAGATGTGTTCATGGCCTTTTCCATTTAAGGGCTTCAGAAACTTGCTGCGTTTCTTGTGTTCCACCCAAACGCAGGGAACTTGGCACTATTACTTATCTCTGAGTAGTGAACAGCAACAAAGCTCTCACTGGTTTTGATGAAGGCCATGCCACCTTTGTGAATTGTAGCTGCTTTGTCATGTTGAAAGAGAATATCTGCGTGTGGATTTGGTATTGCAGTTCTGTATCTGCCAACAGAGCACCGCATGCCTGCCGATGCAGAAATGCTGCTCTGGGATCTCCCTTCTCACCTGTGCCAGTGGAGGATTGTCTCAATTTTGAAGAATGCTATATCTTGAGATTCACATTCCGCTCCTCCAAGCTTAGAAGCCATTTTAGAATGCATTTCTCTTTTGCCTAGCTGAAGATATGCTACATTTTAGGGCCATAATTTCCTCAGTCTCTGGAAATGCTTTCCATTGACATCTGCAGAAGTAATGGAGGAGGAGACTCTTTAGAAGAGGAGGACTTGTTACAGGTTTTGCTACAGCCCAACCAAACAAACATGCTTTTTTCTGTAGCAGCATCACCAGCTTGTCCTACTTTTTGGCACTCAAGATAACACATGAGAGAAATTCACAAGAGAACAGTGTCCAGTATTTGTTTCCTAAATATAAACTTCTGTGATGTTTCTTCAGTATAAATTTAACATGATTTTGAATTCGGGTTGAAGACATTTTAGCTTATTGGGAGGAAATAAAACAACAAAGTTTTGAGTTTCAACTTACCTCAAGTTGCAGTTGGTTCTCTTGTGAGTGCAGTGCTACATGGTCTGTTGGCTTCCCAAGGCACTGCATAGTGCTATGTGAAGTAACCTTGTACTTGTGTACATCAGAGCTGATGGCGGGGCGAGCTGTAAAATGACCGCGTGGTGGAGCACAATTTGCTGAAGACTTGTTCAGATAAACCATCACAGGGATATGCTGCACCAGAAGAAGATGGGACTTGGTTCTGGCTTTGCTCTAATAAGCTGCCAGCATATAGTAAGTAGGAGGCAGTGGGGCCACTATTTGCCGATCTTCCTGGCAGCTTTTAATCTGTTTATGTTTGTTTGAGAGACTTTTGCCCTTGGGTGTGCTTTGGCAAAGATTTTGCAATGGTAAGTAGGATTTGCTCGATTCTGGCAGCCTCAAATGTACGTAACCCAATGTTACAAGTACGTAATCTGTTGCCAAATCCCGTTCTTCATGTTTTCCCTCAGATCTGTCCTTTTCATTGCTGATTTGTTATGTATAATGGTAAATTCTTCTCAACATAACTGGTCACGAGCTCCGGAGATGTGAAATGCTAAGAGGAGGAGACAGCAAAGCATGATTTTGCATTCTCCCCATGTGTGTGATGCCGAAGCATTCACTACCATGCAGTCTGAAATTCTCTTTTAGCTGATATTGCCAAAGTACTACAACCTTCAAGGAAGAAAAGAAGCTTAGTAGCTGTAGGGAGGGTGTTTTACTGAGCTACTTAATTTCAAAGGCTGAGGCATGGCATGGAACAAGTGGTGCTCCAGCATTCTCCTCATCACTCGATCCAGAGTCTCACTCTGCCTCTCTTCCCACTGGGCAGGACGCCCTGCAGCTGGAGGCAGCCCATGTCCCCCTTTTCTATGCCTCTCCCCAGCCCTGCCTGCGGGGCGGCGCTCAGCTGCGTGCTCCTGCGATGCTGTGCAGTGGTAATGGACAAGATGTCTTCCTTCGTGACCCTGAGCAGAAACCAGAATGTAATTTGCAATGTCTGATGTAAAATGTGCTCTTTTTTTTTTTTTTAATCGAGCGGTATAATTGCAAGTTGAGTTCAGTTGTTGTAAGGTACTCTTTTCGATGGTCTGCCAGTACATAATCATGAATGAACATATTTTTTTATTGATTTTTAGGTTGTACGTTAACATTCCATTCATGTAAGATATGTACAAATACATGTAATAAATCTTTTGAAGCACAGCTCTCCCTGCACTTCCAGGTGACTTTTGTTGCAAAGTCCTGCCAAACGCCTGTGCTGCAGAGGAAGGAGGAGCAGTGGGTGCCCCTGGCAGGTGCAGGTGCCTGGCCCTCTCCTGTTGGGCAGCTGTGACTGTGTGCAGTGACGACAGGCTGCCTATGGGATGCAGCTTTCCACCCTCGTTTCATAAAGCGCCTGTTTTCTGAGGGGGATGAGATCAGGGATGCGCGGGGGTGGGGAGGAGGGTTCAACATAAATAAATAATTGTGTAAAACCCATCGTCGGCTGACGCACGATGACTCACTCCTCATAAAGGCAGCAGAATAGAGATAGATATTAAAAGCGTGGGGACGGGCTCTCGGCCGAGTTCGGCGGGGGCTGCAGGTGCTCACTGCCCTCTGGCCTCGGCCCCTTGTGCTCAGAGCCATGCTTTGCGTCAGGCTCCTGCCCTGCTTTTCCTTCTTGCCCTGGTTACCAATGTCTTTGTTTGAACAAGTGTTTAAATTTTAACTGAGGTGCTTCTCCCCTCCCCTTCTGGCTGGTTCTGTAAGCAGGCTCCAAGCATTAGAAGAAAAACCCACAGCCTGTGGGCTTTGGCACCATTTGGAAGTCCCACTGTGGGCCATGCGGTGGGGCCTCCTCACCCTGCTCCCTCCCCGGGGCACCCAGTGACCAGTTCAGAGGAAAGCTCTTTAGGAGCCACCCGTGCCAGGATTAACATCTGCCAGAGTCGGGATTAAAGATCCTGGCAGGTAGCAGGAGCACGAATGTCTGCAGGCTTTATTTCTCCAGCCTGAGGCCTCCTGGCTGGTGAGGGTATTGCATCTGAATAAGCTACTGCCTCCTGCACAGGCCGAACCACAGCAGCCACTTGGTAGGCAGCAGTTCAGTTGTTTGACATGGGCTCACTCGAGCCTGGGGGCTCTTCCCTTGAGAGCAGCCCAATGGGGAAGATGGGCTCTACCCAAGACTGGTTGGATTCTGGCCACTCTGCACTGATGCAAGCAGGCAGAGCTGTGTGCAGGGACACAGTGTGGGTAGGGGGGACTTCTGTTGTGCTGCCCTGACATGCTGCTCTGTTCCCAGAGGTGCTGGGATTGGCCTTGGTTGCTGCTGTCACGGTTCTCCTGGGCTCTGTGGTTCCACTGCAGCAGGCCTGTCTCCACACACAGCCATTCCCAAAAGTGCAGTTGCTATTTTCTTCAAAACGCTCAAGTTTTGCCATATCCCCCAGGGTCAGTTACTTCACAGCTTGTTGGCTGTCAGTGAGGAGTGGTGCACTGCTGCGAGCCCAAGATCAGAAGCTCTCTACAAGTAGCCTGGTAAAACTGCAAGGAAAGGAACGCAGCCCCACACGCCACACTAACTCACAAGGATGCTCAGGCTGCCTGCAGCAGCTGCTGGTTTCTCTAGCTCTGGCCGTGAGTTGATGCATGAAGCTGGCTGTCCCCTGCCATGAGCTGCTCCTGCCAAAGCAGCCTGAGCAGCACCCTGGCCTTGGGGCTGGCCCAAGCAAGCTCTCACAACCTGAAATGTGCTCTGAGATGAATGGATGCATCTGGCACGCTCCCTGGCACCATCATCAGTGCTGGGCTTGCTTGCTCTATCTGCCAGCTCTGAGGCTGCCTCAACCTGCTGCAGCCCAAGAGACTCTCATGTTCTCAGTAAACAAATGGCTCAGGTGCAGAAACCACTCCTGTTAGCTGGCACAGCCTGAGAGCCTCACCTTGCTGTCTGCCTCTGAGCAGTCAGTGCTGGCAGCACAGGCAGGGAGGAAAAGCTACTGACAAGTAATGACTGCTACATTGGTTTTCATATAAATATATATGAGAGTGTAGGCAGAACTGCTGGCTGGTAAAGGTCTGCTGCCAGGCAGGAAAAGGAGAAACTCTCACCTACCAGAAAGCCTTTTGTGTTTGTGCAGCAGATTTGGGAAAGGGGGTTTGGCACTTTGATGGGAGGTTCTTCTGGGCCACCAACCCTCTATGGGGGCATCAGCAGCAGAAGTATCGTTCTGTAAAGTTCTCGGGGGTGACAACATGGGAGAAGGACAGAGGATAAACAGTGCTTCTCCATTTTTTGGTTCTTCATGCACCATCAGGGGTTGAATCTGAGATTCCCTTTATGAAGGGAATCAGGAAAAAAACCACCTGAAAAACCAAAGAGGCTGCTTCTCTTTAAACTGCTTTCTTTTGAGGTTCCTATAAAGTTACGCTCCCTAAGCACTAATTATTTTGGAGGGGGGATAATGTTTTCATGCTGATCTAATTACTGCTATATGCCCCTTGTCTTGCGCTTCCCAATAGTTCAAGGGTCAGACAAAAGGTTTTCAAGCAGATCTGTGTGTACACGTGTTGCTGGGAGAAGCGATTTCCACCTGACACCACTGGTTTTCAGTTGTCCTTTCTCCCTATGAAGCCAGGCTACTTAACACTGACGTACTGCCACCAGCACATCTGGGCCCTGAGCCAAGGCAGCGCGCAGCCCACTAGTTAATTTGTCACATGCATCCCCGGACCCTCTCCCCAGAACAAACACTGTGAGAACAGGGGGTGGCGGTTTCTGCACAGCCCTCAGGAAATGTTAGGCAGGAGTGTTTTACTGCCTGTATTACGATTTTACAGCAATGGCAGCGAGGTTTTCTGCTTGTAGAAAAGCAAATGTGTTGGCTTCGAGATGGAAAAAAGATTATGGAAAGTAATCGGAGCCTCATGTATCCGTTTCTCCAAAAAAATGCAGTGCCTACAACTGCTGTAAGTCAGTGGGAAAATGAGGGTCTAATTTCTAGGCAGGAGAGGATTCATGCTGAAAGCATTGGTGCCATGCAGCCTTTCGAGACAGTCTGTTTCCATTCAGACTATCATTTTCAGTTATGAGACAGGTAATACTGTGTGCTCGTGGAGCCTGTGCATCTCACACCTCCTTGTGCATATATGTGTGTATAGATTCATGTATATAAATAAGTTAGAGATTATTTACAGCAGTATATAGAATAAATCTGAGCTCAGTTATCAAAATGCACGCACCTGCCCCTGGAATCGTTCTGTTAACACTTAGTGTTGCATTTTCAAAGCACTGTACAGACATTAATTATTTACCAAGGCAATTTCCCACTCACCAAAAGGATTAGGGACAGCAGGCGGTGCCGTGAGCACTGCCTCTGTATGCCACTGTAATGCTGCGGTCCAAGTGTGACAGTTTCTATAATACAAAGCTTGTCCAAACGGGGAAGTCCTCACTCAGAAGCAAATGATCCGTTCTTCATTTTCAAAAGCTTTGGCTTCTTCTTGACTTATCAGGTTCCCATTCAAACTATTGGAGAGAAGTAGGGAGATAAAAGGGGTGTAAAATGGAGGCAGTGACTGCTGCCCATCCTCTGTTTTCCCAAGATCTAAAGCAGAGACCAAAGCCCGGCAGTGCTGCATGAGTTCAGTGCTTCCCAAAGGTACGTGCTTGGGAGCAGGCATCAGGCAGGCAGGCTGCAGGGCTCTTCCAGAAATTAAACTGAACCCCTGGACTTTGTTAAACTGGGACTGCTCCCCGTGTTGGATACGTGCTCTGTGCATCGCAGCATTGCTTCAGAACACTGAGAGGATGATGGGCTGATTTCTATGAGCTCACTTGGAGAAGCTGGGGCAGTAAGCAACAGGGGTACAGGAAGGTGGTGCTGCCTGGGGCCAAATGGTGACAGCACTGCTGTGAAAGGCAGCACATGGCTGACAGAAGTTTATATCGTCTTCATTGAGTCTTCCATGACAACAAAGGAAGAAAGCTCATAAGTACTCAGAAATAATTAACGTGAGATGACTTATGGCAGAATACTCAAATCTGGTCAGATCGATGTTTACAGCCCTGGAAATAAGTAGCCTGAAACATGCAGCTCTCAGAAATGCTACCGACCTACAGAATCGATGGAATGGTGAGGGATGCCTGAAAAGCCAAGCAAGAACCACAAGACAGGCTTTGCTTTGAAAACCCTGAATTTCTCAGGTGGGTATTGCAGCCTCTTTGGCAGCTGGCAGCGGCCTTTGAAAGAAGCTTCTTCCACATCCCCGGGGAGCCCTCTGTCAGATAAAGTGAGTCACGGTCTTTCTGAGCAGGAATTCAGTGTCCTTTCATTAAAACAAACGCGTATTTTAAAACATAAATTTCAGGTTCAATAATACAGAAGCAGCAGCGCTAAAAAACAGCACCGCTCTATTGACTCCTGAGCTCCCAGAGGTGAGGGAAGGAATGTGGTGCTTGGCACAGTGCCCTGCAGTGCACATGCGTGACTGGCTGCTGCCTGCCTAATCTAAAACAAGCAAATCTCACAAAAAAAGTTAATCTCCTCAGAGCTTAGCACTTCTCGTGCGCTTGGAGCACCGCCCAAAGAAAATCCGAGCACAAATAATATGAACCAAATTAGTAATGCTAATTAAATGTAGCCAGCTCCTGCTTGTTGGGATTCAGCTCCTGAGAGGCACGAACGTGTCAAGAAGTTGGAAAATAAATCACGAGAAGCAAAACCTGACTGCAGCTGTGGGCCCAGTTCTGCAGAAACACACGTTCTGCAAGTCGGCGCGTTCAGACAGACGTGAACTAACAGAGCTCCCTGATATCATAACACGCAGGGAAGTGTTCCAGTGACAGAGGCTTTTTGCCTCTTTGAAGCTTGCTGGAACTGCAGCCCCTGCCCTACAGAAACTTGTTCTGTGCTTTTGTTTTTTTAAGGCTAGAAGGTTAATGCCACGTGTTTTAAAGGGAAAGTTTTAAAAGTAAAGCGAGCCTTTGAGGAGAGGATCTTTACCAGACTTCTTTAATGGCTGTGTTCTCCTTGAGAGCTTCACTGAGGTACTTCACTCCTTTGGCTGTAATTTGATTCTGGATAAGCCTAAAAAGAAAGCACTTCATATCAGCCCAGCACGCAAACTATTTTATAGCACAAGCCCACATGAGCTCAGCTTGATGTCAAGGAGCAAAGCTGTCAGTTTGCAACAGGAAGACAGTTGTGATTTCCATCTCTGAGGAGGGCACACAGTGCTTGTCAGATGCCTACAGATGCACTTTCAGAAGCAGAGCTCAGAGTATCATTCGCTTCCTCCTAAGCTCGCGTGTGGCTGCATTCTGGAGATACTGAGCTGACACTGCTGACACATTTCTGCTGAGAGCTCTTTACTGCTGGTATGAGATTGCAGTGTTGGGGCTCTCTGAGACAGACAGACAGCCCTGTGAAGTATATCTGCAGCTGCCCATGAAGAAATCAAGCTCTTCCCATCTCCTTTTATTTTCAGGGTGATGGGCACCAGAACTTTTGCTGCTTACAAGAGACCACAAGTACCCAGCTCTCAGATAGTCAGTACTTTCCTAAGGGCACAGACTACAATTAGCACAGGGAATGCTAACGTGTGATTAGCAAAGGTTTTGTACAAGCTTGTAAAAGGACTCTGTTTATTATGTTCTCTCAATCACTTGGGATGAATGGATGGCTGTTTGTTTCACAGCCCACATCTGCCTAACCCCATTCACAGGCAAATTATTGTGAACCTCTGGATTAGAGCTTCCAGGGCTGTGGTTTCCCAGCAGTTTAACAAGTATCCTTGTGATTGCTAGAAACAAGAATCTGCTTTTGCGGAGATTGGCGTCTCACAGCTAAGCATCCAGTGTCAGTCAAAGTGCCACAGAAGAAAGCACCGGGCAAATGGCAACAGAAGTGTTCAGTGTAGGTTCTTGACTGAAGGATACCAAATGAGCTTGCCACTTTCACAGCATGATGACACACAGTAGGAATCATAACATTACTTTATGCTAGATATCTGCTAGTATTTTTCTGAAATTTACACTTAAGGCCAGTAATGAGCTGCCCCAGAAAAACAAAGGCAGCTGTGCAGTTCAAAAGTTACCAGGACGCACGGCCAGCTTAAAGTTTGCCCTGTAAGAAAGCAGGTTCAAAGCACTAGACAGCAGCTTTATTAACTTTCCATTAAAGCTGTCTACAACCAGTCAGCTGCATCCAGACCATGCACAGAGAGTGTACTGTGACCTACATAGACTTGGAAGGTGAAGCTTTAATGCGGTTACTGCCAAAGAGACTGTGCCTCTGTGGAATGTAACTTACCATAAATGCACCAATTTCTTGTTGATCTTCAGCATCTCTGCAAAACTCATTGCTGCCTCATCATCCAGCTCATTTTTTGTCAGCCTAGGTAGGAGAGAAAACGTTGACTTAAGATGCTATCGTTATTTTTCAGTTTCCTGTTTTTCCAGCTCGTCGGTGACTTCATTTTAGAAAGCCAAAGTGGTGTGTGCTGTTTCTGCCCTGAGCAACCTCTGAAGTCTGGACACACAGACATGCTAAAGAGAAGCCCTGGAGTCAAAAAGGCAACAAGAATGCCAGAGCTTAATTTCTCAGAGCACTGATCTATCTAACGTGGTTTTCTCATAATGTTTGAGTAACTGAAAGCTGCGTGAACTGCACTGGAAAAAGATGGAAAGGCAGAGGCAGCACTAAAGGGATACACAAACTGTGAATGATGGGGAAAGTAAGATGGAGGGAGTAGAAATAAGCATGAACCAGAACTGCATGTAGGGACAAGGGGAGCTGTGAAGCTCCAGCTCACTACTGGACACAACAAAAGCAGAGGCAGATGGATTAAATCATTGCTTTCAGGCAGAGGTCTGCAGAGACACTAAGAGACTTCTGCTCCCGTCAGTCAAAACCCAACCAATCTTCCTAAAGTTACATACAGACACACAGAACCCCACATGCACACTGCTTCTGCTGCCAGAGGAGGAACACTCGAAATGCTGAACAGGACCCTGTCAGACGTCTGTGAACAGCACTAAGGAATGCAAGCTGTCCTCAGCTCCTCTGTCACAGCAGGAGAGCAGTGAAGCTGGGCCTGGCCTCACCTAAGCACATTCAGTGGAAACAGGGGGTATCCTATACCACCATATCAAAACCTACAGGAATGTAAGGAGCCCATTCTACAGACCCAGCTTCTCATGGAAACAAAGGTGTACCAGTGATCCTACAAGCAGGAAAGCTAATCCACTGCTCATCAAAGGATATACCTAGATGATCTCCAGGGGTCCATTCTGATCTTTATGATTCTGTGATCTTACAGCGTGCTGGTAGCGAAAGTGCAGAGGTGGCACGAGGGAAAGAAGGAGGCAGTAAAATTAGGTTGCAGCTTGCTCTGAAGAAGGAAGAGATGGAGAAGCAGCCCACATCATTGATTACCAGAATATTTTCACGGAGTTGTTGTGCTGCAAAGCTTCAGCAATGCTTTTGCCCCCCTCTGTTGTGATGCCATTGAATGCGAGACTGTGAAGCAAACAGACACAAAGGTTTAAGAAGTAGCCAGTGTTGCTTGGCCTTCTCGATACCAAATAATAATGTCTATCTTGGAAGATTCACGTCTCAGCTTTCCAGCTCTGAACTTAGCTGTTTCAAAGGCTCACTTACTTTGCAAATGAATAAGCCCTTCCCACTTACATATGTGAGACCAGTTCACAGGCTGCAGCCTGATGCAGGTCTGTCACACAGACCATAAGGTTTGTTGTCAGCGAGAGCAAACTGACTTTTGGGACTGACAGCAGAGCTGTAGCTGTGATTTTGAAAGCTGTGGCCCTTAGCAAAGTGCTTTGGTGCTTTGCAGTATATAGGTTTGTATGCTCCTTTGTCATCCCAATTCCCACTACAAACCATGCACTTTTTCCTTTAAGTGAGGTGTTCAGACACTTAAATGCTCCATTCCCCTTCCAAACACAATACCTTCTGTTGTGCAGGGAGATAAAAGCCTGTAAATGCATGTTTTCCATTATAAACCACAAAGTTTCTTAGTCTGCCCTTCATTCTTTGAATAGACATTGGCAGAATCACCCAGGTAACTTATGCTTCAGGCTCTGAGAGTTCAAAAAGCATTTCCATCCTTAGAAGACAGGCCAGAGCCTGAAAATAGCCCATGGCCTCAAAAAAGAGGCAAAAAGGGGACGAATTGGAGCAATGGCATCAATTAAGGTCTAGCATATGTGTTAGTATTCCCAGCTTCAGCTGAAACCATATATTCTCAGCCTAAGCATGGCAAAGACACAGAAGTAAAATGTTGTATCAGGGCCCAGCTTTCCTTCACCTCTGCATAAAGCTGCCACAGTTATCTGGTACTGTCTGTGCATTCAAATAATGGGGCAGGATTATCCACTGGAAGACAAGAAGTGAACCCCAGTGCAATCACACTGCAGAGCAGAAGATGCACCTTGTGCAGGTGCCAGCAAAACCTGGCTCTAGCCTGAAGCTGCTCCTCCTTATTTTTGCAAGCACATTCATCAGCGTATCTGTCTGAGAATCCCAGATGCAACACAGCTTTGATTCAGATTCCAACTGTTCTCTTTCAAGTCTGATACAGCTGGATGGCTTCTGCAATTAGGGGAAGATGGCTACTTCTGGTAGCTTTTAAGTTTAAATATATCTAGGTCACTGCACCTGTTCAGCTTTTAATTTTTTAAGCCTGGCTGTTCGCTCACTGAAAGGAGGACAAGGCACCAGCTCTGAAATCCCAGGCTCTGAAATGGCAGCTCCGGAGAGATTCCTGAGCCCGGTACTGCTGCAGAAACCAATGCCATGTGCCACCTAGTGGGGAAAGCCAGGAGCCTCCTCTCCTCCCTCAAGTGGAGGCCGGGGGAACTGGAAGAGAACGATCCCAGTGCTCCAGCTGGATGGATGAACTCCACATCAACAGCAGCCACAATCCACACCTATAAATCCCTAGTCAGGATCTGTAATCCTAGCAGGGAAGGTGTTGGTTTTACAGTGCTGCTTGCACTCCATACTGTGCTGCCAACTTCACCCACTTTAAGGCCTCCAGAGGGCTACTTAGAGTCTAATTACTGAACTCCAGCGAGAACTACATCTCATTACTCAGTTCAGGTTGGATATTAAGAAAAATTTATGCAAAAAAATTATTTTGCTTTATGGCTGCACAGGGCTTTTCAATTCAAATAACCTGGCCTCTTGCTTGCACCAAGAGCCCACTACTGAACAATGACCATGGCACGAGATAGTGGCCCAAGGTCTGAAGAGCCACTGCTTCACAGAGCACTGGGAAAGGCAGCTCCATGGCGAGTTCAGCTGCTGTTTTACCTCACGTTTGTCAGACTGGGGTGGTTCCTCAGGGCCTCTGCAAATGCCTTTGCACCTTCATCTCCAACCTGATTGCCCCACATCCTAGTGAAGACAGGAAACCAGGAGATATCAGACACAATGCTCTATTGCCCCTCAGCCTGCATTCTCTTTTCCTTTCCCCATTCATCCCCCAACATTACTCCCCAGCCTCTGAGAGCTGCAAGAAGCCTGGCATGTACCATCCCACTGAGCCAGGCCTGTTCTGCTCCCTGCACCATCTATCTCTCTAACCCACCAGTACCAGAAGGCCACAGCACAGGAGCAACTCTGGGAGACAACAGAAGTGTGCGTGATGTTGATTATATTTGTGAAATCTTTTAGAACAAAAATAAAAGGCCAAAATCTGATCGTTCAAACCCGATTTTCATATTTAAGTGTTACTGTGATGATGGCCAAAGAAAAGCTTTAATTCCTTTCAGCATTACATTCTAAGAAGAATGCTCTCCTGCAGAGTGGAAAGAGAAAATGGGGATTGCCAGAGGGAACAAGTCAAACTCTCGCATCTAGCATAAATCCTAAGAAAGAGCACGGACTAAATGTTTTCATTATGACCTCTCTCCAGCAATAGCAAGCTCTCCAGTTTAGGACAGAAGGATGATGTGGAATTCCTTTATATTCTCACAGATCACAGATTTATCAGGACTCTCCTTAGCACTGAACTTACCCAATTTCAAACATGGTTGTGCTCTTCTGGATGGCCTGGGCAAGGCACTTCCCTCCTTCACTAGTTATTTTGTTTGCTCCTATCCTGCATAAAATACAAGAGCTGATGAGGTACACCACTTACAACAGTACAGCTATACACCAGCTCATGAAACAATACAGGTATTTAAGGCTAATTAATTCTGGATGCTAGGTACAGTTATCAAAGATTAACCTAGAGTAAAAAATACTGCAGGCATTTGACCTTCAATTAAGAGAAAACATATTTTGTTTGTTGGCCCTCCAAGTTGGACATATTACTACGAAGTCTTGATTTTGGTGCTAAGTGTGTCAGAAAAAAGCCCTAGGAACTGATCTTCAGAGCAAGGCTCCCTGTCTAGCTTTTAATACAGCTCATAATACCAGCTGTTGCTGCAAAGTACATGAATTACATGCAGCACATTTTATGATGCCACAGGGAACAGAACATTTCTTGGTAGCGCAAGTCGAGAGCAGACTGCAGCTGATAAGCACAGACTAATAATTTCAAGTCTTTTTGTTCTGAGCACTGGCTACAGGCACTGGCATAGATCAGAGCACCAGTGGTTGGTGCTCTATAGAATCTATTATTTGGCCTGCATGGGAAAATCAACTGGTTGGAGTTCAAGACAGAGGTAAGTCTCAATTGCTTACACATTACTGTAAAAAAACAAAACCCAAAACCCCTCAAGCTGCTATATTTCCATAAATTAAAACTTTTGTCTGGTTTGTCTGACTGACTTCAGGCACATGAATGCACACTCTATCTCAAAACCATCTCTGGGCTTACTAGGAAGCCTGACAGAAACTGTCTTCCAACAAGCATTTTTTCCTAGTGCAAGTTAGAAGATTAAATTAACACAGCACCCTGTCAAAGCAGTGACAGAACCAGAGTGCTCTTGGGTTTCAAAATCCTGCAAATATTTCAAGCAGGAATTATGTGGTTTCAAAGCAAGTTAGGGGTAGAATAGCACCTAGAACCCAACAATCCCTGGCTGCTGGTTGCTATATTAACACCAGCAGTTGCTATTGCTGTAGTTACCTCTATGTTCTGCTGTGGTCACAACTAAACCATCAGTTAATGATCTACCTTTCTGTTAAGTCACTGCTGTGTATGGCCAAACACATATCTGGAGAAGTTCCAGGACTTCCCAAGTGAAACAACTTCTAAGGTGAATCTGGGCTATTCCAGAGCTGAGATAATGACACTGGCACAGCATGACTGCTATAGCCCATAAAAGGCCAGATACCAAGAAGCTTGATATTAATGCAAGCAAATTAATTCTTGGCAAAGGCCAGTAAGTTCATGCACCACTTAAACCTCATTCAGGTACTCAGACTGGACTTAAGAAAAGGTCTGGTGCCTACTACTACTGATAGTGCAATGCAGTCTTTAGTAAAGACTATGGGTTAAAGAGTTTCCCCTTCTGACATTTACTGCTATGCTACCGTAAAAAGAAATACGTGAATACAATCAATTTCTTTTATTTTATTTGAAATAGATTTTTTTTGTCATTTTTCTTTACTCTTCCTCTCTTTTCAAGTTGCTTTATCTCAGTTATGATAGTGTAGAAGAATAAAACAAACACAAAAAATAACTTACTTAACATATTCAAGGCTTGAACACTCTTCAATAAGTTTTGCAACGTATTTGGCTCCAACGTCAGTGATCTGATTGTTGTATAAGCTTAAAGAAAAATCACATTGGTAAAAATAGGTTACTCCTGCTGTACTTTTATATTTACAATCTGGGTGATTTATAATGCATAGACAGCATCCATCTTTTTTGTATGGCTCTGCACACATACACAATTGCTTGTACTTCTATTTTGATATACAGTTAATATTGTGAAGGGCTAGATATAAAATATGAGGAGAATACACTTAGCAGTGAAAAATATTTATATATAAGCTTTTTAATTGCATGGTCCTCTCAAGCAAACAAATCTTCCCTTTCTTCCTGTGTTAGTACAGAAATAATATTGAATAAAGCAGAAGGAAAAAAAAAGCATGGCAGCACACGAGAAGAACACGTGTTTGTTCTTTTAAAAGCCATAAAATCCCCTTACAAATAGTCCTGAAGATCAGATATCTGAGCAGATGTACTTACAGAAGGGCACAGGAAGAAGGAGAGAATTCTTGGTATTTGTGATCACTTTTCAAAAAGTCATTTTAATGTAGCCTCTTAACCAAAAGTGGGAAGCCAGCGCTAACACACCTACCAGCATTAGCTTGATTAAAAACAGTAGTTTGTAAAATTCGTTATTCTCTATGTTAAAAGACACGGCTATGGTAAAAGGGAACCGTAAACACGACATCTAAACCAGCATGTTTCTTGTCCTCCCTTCTACCAAGCTCTATCTGCTTTGCATAGTAGAAATAAATCAGCTTACAACTGAGAAAGCAGAAAGCTCTGGCTACAAAGCCAGTTATACATACATCAGTATGCATGTGCACACACACACAGCTAGCAGAAGCCTTCAAGTATAAAGCCAGCACACCCACACAGACCAGTGACCTGACAGCAGTCCATGCTGTGTTACAGAAGGGCTTGACTTGAGTGGGAGGTAGTGCAGCGCAAGAGGAAATTTTGGTTCTTTTCCTGGTGAGCTGTTACAGAACAGGAGCTGAATCACGTCTGACACAAAATGCTGCCCGCTCATGTTCAGCAAATGAGAAGGTAACTTTGGTTTCCACCCCATTCATGCTGCAACAGCAGTTTTATTTTCCAGTAGTATTATCTAGTTCTTCGCTCCCCGTTGGTACATACCCCAGGTAAGACACAATTTGGTACTTGGAGAGTTCTTCATACAATATCCTTGCTCCATGATCTGTGATCTGATTTACACTGAGCCTGGAAGGAGGGAAGAGAAAAGAGAGTTTGAGCCAATACAGACTACATGTGTTCATTGTCCAAGAGTCAGTGAATGACTGGAGGTCTACACATTTCCCTCTGAGATTTTAATAGGTTCTTACACCGCACATTAAAAGCAATTAAGGGGAATGTGAACTTAGTATTACATGGTTCACTTCAAAAACAAAAGAAAACAAAAAGCCCCAAATCACCAAGGCAATGTTCTGGAAGCTGTCCATGGAACTGGAAACAATAAAATGCAGAGAATCAGAAACCAGAGACAAACACCTCATCTTCCTCCTGTGCTGTACTGTGACTGCAGAAATTCCACCTGACACCCAAGCAAAAGCAAGCTTTCCACTCCTACAGCCTTCTCTGGGTACCTACTGAAAGACAGGCTTGAAAGCCACAACACAATTAGGATCCAATTAATAAAGGTTGTGAAAACCTCTGGCCAGGAAATGGAACTGCCAGTCCCACGGGCATGCTGGATCTTTCGGATTTATTGTCCCAATTAGACACAAAATGAATCAATGTCTGTCACTCGTTGAATAAAAACACTTCTTTTCACAGTTTTTCCCTACACTACTGAAGCTTTTTCACCTTGGCTGAATGGACAGTTTCATGGGAAACATTCCAATTCTGAAAAATCACACTTTATCAGGAAAACTGTCCCATTGATTTAGACCTGCTTTGGTTTCCCCATAAATGCTGAAGCTGAACACTCATAGCTGAGAGCCATTATCACAAGCAGACTCACGGGCTCTTGCTGGTAGTACCTTGGTCACTTTGGAATGCACTCACATAAAGGAGAAACCAAGATGCCAGTTCTACAGATCAGAGCAGCCCGGTTCTTTGAAACTGATAGTAAAGCTGTTAGAAACATCTCATTTTAATGATCAGAAAAAGTCATTAACAGGGCAGGGTAAGTCATAACATCAGAAGAGCCACAAACACAAAAGCTTCCCAGCAGTGTGGTTTGGTGCTGGAGGTGGCGTTAAGCTCACGCTACTCATGGCATGACCATGTGATACAGACAAAAAAACAAAATACTGTTCTTTTCTTCTCCATTTTGTTTTGAAGACTTGAACCTTTTTTATACAGGTTTCCTATTGCTTTCTTTTGGGTGGTCAGTTGATTTAAAACCAAGTTGGGAAGCCATCTGCTTTGATTTTGTCCTAGAAAGCCTGTACAGGAAAAAAAGGCAAAGCGAGGCCAATCAGGAGTAATAAACCCATGTATAAAATAAATCACCTAAGGTTGAAGGAGTCTCAAAAAATGAATACTTGAAATTTCTGGGTTGTTTCTCTGTGTGAATGTTTGGAGAAATAAAGCATTGCTACATGGCACAACCTCAAAAGAGGCGGAACACTGAGCCTGTGATGCTACAGGTGGAGTTTCTTTGCCCTTGTTACACCAGCTCATGTCTCCCCTCCAAATCACCTCTTAGAAACAATGCAACTAACACTTCAACTACATCCTTTCCTAACATAAGTACATGATAGCTTCATTCTGTGAAAACAACACATCTGAGCAGGATGTTAAAGCAAGAAATTCATAACATCTGTCAGGCACTTCTTGTTACTTGGTGAATGACAGATTCTCTCTTACCCTGTATGTCCGAGGGTAGAGACAGGCTCAGGCAATCTTTAGATAATGGATGAAGCACTTCTCTGTTTTCTTTTGTTTCCCTTGGGCACCTTCTCCCATAAAAATCCTCTTCTGGATTCTATCTAAACCTACAGACTTGACTACTTGTAGTCCTGTTTTTTTTGAGTTTGAAATGCACTTGCCCCTCCTCCTGCTCCTGGCTGAACAAATATTCCCAAAGACCAGAAAGTGGCAAAGGTGTGGATAGTCAAACCTCTAATCCAAATCAAGCTGCCTGGGACTATTTTGAGTGTTCGGTTTGTGCTTTCAAGGCCAACTGCACTTTAATTCCGAGCAGCAATGAGCATCCTCATGTTTCTCTACTTTCAAGACAGACTCCCCTAGCCAGCTGTGGAAGAAATCAAAGCTAAGAAATGATCTGCTTGCACAGATGCCCACCTGAGCACTGCAAGCTTGCTGAAACATGGTAGCAGCTGTTTTACTCCGTAGTCATTGATGTTGTTGTTGTCCAAATCCAGAGCCAAGCGCTTCTGAAAGTGATGCATGACAAAGGAAATAGCACTGCAGTCAGCAGAGTAGGCATTGCAGTATGTAAGCTTGAGGTAATTGGCATGCATGCGTTTTGCAGCCAGCTTTCCCACTTTCTCACTTTGAGTCTCATAAAGACACCTCAGCATCCAAACAAAGTTTGGCTGAACCTGCACCTGGTTGTACTTTGGAAGCCTGGACCGAGTGACACCCTTCAGGTGGGATTTCATGCTCTCCCCAAGATATGTGATGAGCGTCCTTCTCTTCTTTCTAACAACTGCAGGCAAAACTAAATGTTTGAAGAGCTTCTCCTTGGATCTGGAAAGCAGGCCACAGAGAAAAAGGTTGGTAAAATGGAAGTGTTCATTGTTTCGGAAAGGATCCTCCCCTGTGAGTGGTTTCTTCAACCAAGGAACATGAAAGCAAGTACGTTGGGCAGCATCAGCAGAAGAGCATTCATTGAAAAACTGAAGTAACTCCTTATTCTCCACTCTCTCTTCAATAACTAGGAACAAAGCAGTGAAAAAAGACTGAAGGGTTAAGTGCAGGAACTCGTAAGTGGACTGGTCATCACAGCCACTATAACCTTTAACTGTCCTGAGAAAACCCAACTGCAAATCTTCTTCAGAGATGTTCACTGATGAGACCTCCTCTTGCTCAAAGATAAAGATAGAGTTCCCCATCCCTCTGTACGCCATTTTACCCAAAGCTAGAAGAGTTTCCTTTCTTGATCTGAACACCTCTGCTTGGCTCCTCGCATTGTTCCTCAGCAAATTTGTTTTCAGAGACCGGTTTAGATGGACTTCAATCATGAGCAAAAATACATCTGTCAATGTAACAGAACAGTCTGGAAGCTCATGGCTGTCAAACATGGAATGGAAATGTTCATAACATTTAAAAATAATCCAACAAAATAAAGGCACTGAACACAAACTACGGAGGTTGGGGTTAGCTTCCAGCTGGTTCAGTACCAGCGTTCGCTGCCCCACATCTTTAAAAAACATGGCGGTGTATTCCTTCAGGTTATTGCTGGAGAAACCACGAAGCAACACTTTCTTTCTAATGATATTTCTTTGGATCTCAGTTCCTGTCCGTGATGTAAGAATTTTCTTGGATCCCTTAAGAAGCTTTCCTCTGAGAAGGCTTACCAGCAGCACCAGAGGGTGGATGGGTTCATTGGGTGAACACATCTCAGGAACACTACTGAGATCAAAGTTGGAATAGATCTCATCAAAGCCGTCAAACGTGAAAAGAACCGTATGAGGGAACTGCAAGATGTGATGGAACACCTCTGTGGGGTCCTGGTCCGGGTAGCAATTATATCTGAAGAGTAAGTCTTTCAAACACACGGTTTCATCTTCCTTAAAGCAACTAAACATTCTACATCGGAAGTGGAAGAAAAACTTGGCCCCTATATCCAACTGTTTTTTGGCCCAAAGACTTTGTATCTTTTGCAGCAAGATGGATTTTCCAATTCCTGCATCACCAAAAACATAAATAGTCTCTCCATCTTCATTTATTACTCCAACTGCATCATCAAAAAGGGCTTGTAATTGACACACTTCACCCAGGCTCTCATTGGTAAAATTGACCATCTCCATAATACTGTTAGAGTAGATTTCTTCAAGCAGCATCTCTTCCCTCTGTGCATATGACATAACGAATTTGGAGTCCCGTCCCAGCTCATATCTGAGTTTTTGGCAATACCTGCTAACTAAAAAGACAGTGAACTATTATTAAAATAACTACTATTTAAAAGCCTGTTGCATATGATAACCTACCTCCGTGGGAACTCTGAGGGACAGCAAGTTAAAAACAATTCTTACACAAAATCAGTTTTTGGCAGATGACTTCTATGCATTCAGGCTGCCATAATAATGGAAAATTCAGATGCTTAGCAGGTGAGTCACCATTTCCTGAAATCCAACTCTGACTCCAAGACACTGCACTGCACGAAGAGGCTTCTATCTTTCAGATGGGGCTCAAAGTCAAGCCCCCAAAGCTTTGTTAGAGATTGTTTGACTGTCTGCAAAGGCAAGGGGTTTTTGGTCACAGGTTAGTTTTGGAATCTGCTGTTTCACTGTGTTTATATTCTACATGATTCAGGTAGGTGGCCATTCTTTTTGTTTGGTATTTTTCATTATTGCAAATAGAAAGTGTGTGCTTTAGAAAGCAGGAGCCCCAAATGATTTTTTTCTAAACTGATGCAAAAAAACCAAAGTCCCAGTTACTGTGCAATGCTGACTTGTGTTTTTATCACTACAGAAACTTTACCTCTGATGGGGGCAAAGTACTTCTTGTATTTATACAGTATGAAAGACCTCACACAAAGAAAACACATATTCCTGATATACTTTGACTTTTACTAAAAGTCATTATTTAGAACCTTAAAATAATTCAGGTTGAAAGGGATCTTGAGATGTCTCAAGTCTAACCTTCTGCTCAGAACAGAACCACCTGCAAGACCAGATAAGGCTATTCAGGGCTTTGTCCAGTTGGGTCTCAAAAACCTACAAGGAGAGATACGTCACAGCCACTCTGGGCAGCCTGCCTCCTTGGTCAAGTGCCCTCATGATGAAATACTGGCTATTCCATTGCCAAAATGTGACAGTGTTGCTAATAAACTGTAATAGAAGCCTAGAAAATACTACAGCTGGCACAAGGTGGATATGCCATTATGCTATAAATCCACACACAAATGCAAAAAGAGCTTGACTTTAGCAAAACAGGACACTATATCAATGTGAGTGTTGTGTTACACAGCGTGGCCTTTAATTATTTGTCTAGCTCTGCTAGCAAACACAGTATGTGCACATTTATTTTCTCAGGCTGCGTCTGCCTAAAGTCATTTACTCTCGTGCCACCTGGTTAGAACCTCCCAGAAAGTGGATGTTGTAAGGAAAGAGATACAGATGCATGACCTTACCTGGATCTGTATTTATGACAGGTTTACTACAAATATTCTCTGAAGGCTGGTAACCTATTTCATCCAGCCAAGGCTGAAGTTCATAGTAAGCATCAGTGACTTTCTGCAGGACATGGATGAAATATTCTGAAACTTCCTCTCCCTTGCTTTGAACCAAGTCTAGAAGTTTGCGAACCTGGAGAAACAGTACAAGAAAGAACACTGATGCATAGCATTTTGTCACAGTTAAACCGCTAAACTGCTTAGGATCCCTTTTGGACTGAACCCAAACACAGAATCAAAACCAGTGCTTCAAAAATTGCTCTGAATTTAGTTCTGAATTTTAACCATCAAAAAACTCATTTTCTGTTTCTACTTGGATGTTGCAAGAAAGACAGCTCTGCAGGTTAAGGTCTGAACTTGTAGTTAAATCATACACTAACCAAAACCAGTGTGGAGAAACACTGCTCCTCAAAAAAGAATCTAAAGGATTAGCTCAGTCTGGCAGAGTATCTTTTAAATCCCAGTTCGGTTAAAATGAAAAAGAAAGAAGGGATTTCTCAGTGCCCTTAATTCATTCCTCTGGTTTGAAGATATTCCAGTCACACTTAGATTTACCTCTGGATCCAGAGAGATCCATAGTGGGGTAGGCAGAATCTCTCTCTAGACTTTAATGCAGATCAAGAAGCCCACAATACTTTCTTTTAACACAGCAATGGGCTATCTATCTCTCCATACAATGTACTCATTGCCTGCAACTATTACTAAACCCAATGGCTGTCAGACAGAGGCTGGAGCAGTTCAAGGCAAAGAGTTGTCCTTAAAATTGTATCAGAGGCAGATCTCTGTGCAACTATTAGGTAGCAAGCTCATAGCAGAACCTTCCTTGGGACAGAGCTTTGAGGGGCCCCTTTTGAACGCCTGGATCCTATTCTTGCTGAGAATGAATCAATAATTCAGTTCTAAAGCAGAGAAAGGATCTGTTGAGACTATATTCTTTTGCGAGGTACGTAGCACACAGCAAAAGCACTGTAGTTTGGACAAATATTTATGCACTAAAAAGCAATTTTCAGAGAAGCTCCCACAGAGTCCACTTCACTTATGATTGTGGCCTGTTCTCTGTTTCTGCTCAGGCTCCTGATGCACAGCATTGTTACAACAATCACGTATATTATGCTGACCAAAAAGAAATGGAGATGATAGTACAGTGTGCATTTGTTCAGCTTTGAGCTTGTACACAGTGAGTACTGTGCTACCATTTCAACTTGCTGGGAAGAATGATTATTTTATGAAAATCTGCACTGTTGGTGAAGTCCAAGGTCTCTGATTCTTCTATGATTCATCTGCCTCTAATTGTGATGCTACTCTGAAGCTGCATGACTGGTCAGGGAGATAAACAAGGCGCTCGTTCTAAGTTATGATGCAAAGAGCAATTGTGTACATCTAATAATTTTCTCCTGTCTGGGGAACAGGAAAAAATGTTTGCTACTGATACCTAGAGATGATTTACAAACCTAAATGCAGAATCAGTTTTACAAGCAAACATTTATAATGTACAAAGGACTTTAAAGAGAAGGGAAAGTACACACACAGACAACATGCAATGAGAAACCCTAAAATAATATTTAATTTTCATCTTCTCCTCTAAAATAAGCTGATCTGTCCCTCTGTATCCTGAAGTACTTCTCCTCTGCATGATAACGAAGGCTTGTAAGCATCAAAGTCACAGCCTAACCGCCACTGTGGTCAGCTCCTTATCAGAGGGAAAGATGATGCTCAGGGGACAGAACAGCAATTATCAGCCTGTTCATTTTTGCAGCTGCTAATAGGCGTCTAAGCAGTGCTGGTTGTGCTTCTGGAGACACATGTCCAGAAAGAATAGAGTGGTGACTGTTCAAAATAAATAATAAAGATTGTGAAAGACATTAAGCCCGTAAGATCTAACAGTAAATTGAAAATATCAAAAAGTTTAAGCTGGTTAATGAAATAAAAATAATACCTTATCTGCTTGAGTTGGAAACTGGACAACAATCTCTGCATCTTCAGTGGAGAAGTACTCATTGTTAGTCAAGTTGTCAATCAAACACTGCGTGTGTCGGATTTTACTGACCAGAAGCTCTCGGTAGACCTTCAGCAAAGCAATGCAGGACGGACGACTTGCTGCCAGAGGTTTTTCCACAGAAGTCTTTGAGTTAGCACAAAGGTGGCCTTCCATAGCTGAGACAGCAAGAAGCTGCTCTGCCCAGCATCATCTTTGTCAAACTATCTGTCTGCAGTGAGGAGTCAGCTTGGGGTTAACTACAAGGAAACAGGCACTCCGTCTTCTGTGCTGCTAAGCCTGTAAAATTAATTGCACAGAACGACAATTTAAACATTATCCTCTGCAGATACATTGGTCTGTTAAGAGTACTTCCAACCTCTGTGAAATACCATTACCAATTTAATTAAAAAACCATCAAAAATAATTCTGTCCTCCTCATGTACTTCCATTCATTTGTTCCATTCAGGGAAAAATTTATCTACTGCAGACAGTCTCTCCTGTAGTATAAACACTGCAGCTTGCCTCTAACAACACTTCAACATGCCTTATTAGCTGCCTGTTCTTAATATGTAATTGAGTATTTTTAATAGCATCTCAGCAGACAAAGCAGGGCATCTGTCCTAACATATCTGGCCACTAAAATAAGTGGAATAAAATTGCATTATTTCATAATTAATTGTGTACGAAGAATTAATTTACAGTAGCAATTCATTTTGCTTTTTGTTACAGTAGAAGTTTCTGTGTGAAATGTTGCTAATAAGATACACATCCCCAGAAGTGAGGCCTTGTCAACTGAGTCTGAGCTAAAATAAGACAGTTTTGCTAATACAAAATGATTTGGTTCAGGGCAGATTTGAGAGGCAGAACTGAGGCTGTGAGAATGCCACAGGTCAGATGTTTCTGTTAAGGAAGCCAAGAGCAACGTGATGCCCACTATGGAAACACTGCTGTAATCTTAAGAATCAATACAACACTCAGGGGCACACAGCACCTCACACCATGACACCTTCAAATACACAGGCTGTTTGTGCCTTCGTGCTCCATAGCAGCTCTTGGGCTTCTATTCTTCTTTACATATAGCAGGAGGAATCAAGAACAACAAGACTACTTTTATAGCACCAAAGGATTTTTTCTAATTTATTTCCAGTTAATCTTGCCACACAGAGTCAGGAAGTTATGTTGTAATTGTAATTCCACAACAAATTCATTTAGATACTATTTAGCCCTGAACCTTGTACATATCATTTCCAAAGTAAAAAGGCGACTTTTTGCAAGAACCTGCGTGATTAGATTAACACCAACTACTGGCATCCTGTGGTAACAGAGCAAAAAAGTACTGTTGTTTCAGCAGGCCAAGGGATAGTTGGAAGAGTATTTTTCAAGAGGCCAGTAGGCTGCATCTTATGGCTGCTGATCTGCACAGATGAGGCCCACAAAGGCAGAGACTGGGTAAATCCCAAGCACAACTATTTTGGGACACAGTCAACTCCAAAACAGCAAAATTCTTTCAGCCAAAGAGAATGGAAGCAAGTGATCTGATTTTCTTACCACATGAGTGAGTGATTGCAGCTCCCCAGACAAACTAGGCTTTCATTGCACCATCCACATGACCTACCAGATGAAGTGGCTGATTTCTGAGTCACTGGGCTTCCTAGAAGCCACGCTGGCATGTCTCTTTGTTTAAGAAAACTCGTTTCATAAATGAACACTATCATGAGGACCAAACAATGCTGAAAACATCATTCACACTAAAGCTTTTGCAAGCTTTTAAAGAAGTAAAGCCATCTTAAAAGCACAGGCAATAGAAACATTAACCCTTTCCTACACTGCCTCTACACAACATCTCCTGCTTCCTTTGGTTGTTCTAGGACCATGTTCTTTCTTTTTAGTTTGTGACAAATAAGGCAAATATCCAGGAACCCATAATAATGAACTAAGGTACTGTCAAGAGTACAAAATAAATAGAAATAGTTCATTTACTCTTTCAGATCCAATTAGAAAGAAGACATGGAAAGGAATACAAAAATACAGCAAAAAAGATAAGAACAAGAAAAATATGGAAAGAACAGAAGGTCTCAAATAAGCCTGACTCCCATTTGATTAGGTCTGTGTCAGCACAGAACCTGACTGCTGCTGGGAGATGAGGCCAAGCACCAGGGGAATAATGGAGAAAGAGCAGAAAATACAGAACAGTGAAGGCAGAGCTGGATGAAGTAAAACACTTATAGTATCAAAGAAAACAGTATTTTTCACTGATCTCTTCTAATAAGAAAAATGGAAAACCTTCACCATCAACAGACTAAGAAAATGTCATGGCAGAAGGACACCTTAAGTAGTACTGGAACAAAACCAGTTCCCCACGGGTATAGTTAACAGCAAGGCAGGTACATGCATGCTCATAACAGCTTATCAGCTTCACTAAGAAACTTCAGGTTCTACCTAGATGAAAGCCAACATAAAATTTTCCTACCATAGCAGTTCCAGGTGCAACAGCACCTAAAAGTCCTCACCATTGTGACAAATGTGCTTATTCTTTCAGAAAATAAATAAATAAATAAATAAACACAAAAACCCCTGTTGGATTTTGACATATATAACTCTGTATGGCTAGCTTAAATTGATTAGAAACAGGAGACCAACGCATAGGTGCTACGAGGTACCAAACTTATCTGCAAGTCCATCATCTCTCTATCTGGCAAGAGTCCCAGCTTCCACAGCATGGCCTGTTGGAGTGATGGATGACACGGTTACAAGGCACCAAGTCTCCTATTACAAGGATCTACTAGATGTACAGTGCTAGGGTATGCTTAAGGGCAAACACTTATGAGGCTTAGAAAAGGGTGTTGGAAGCAGTCGCTCGCTAGACCACGGAGTTCTTTCTCTTATCTTGGGCACTCCAGTTGCTGGATTCAATTTCAGTGCATCAGTCAAGGGGATGCTAGTAGAAAAGACTGAGACATACATTAGTGCATTAAAGTGTCCTGACATTTAAAAACAGCATAAACACTGACACTGTTGAGCACCACTGCCTCAAGCAGCCATTCCATTCCTCAAGAGGTTGCAAAGGCAAAGAAAAGACAGAGGACAATCCTGGCCTCTGAATGAAGACTCAGTGGGGATGAAAGGGATGTCAAAAGCAATAGCAAGACTGGCAAGAGATGCTTATCGTAAGCCTGCAAAACTGAGAATAACAAAGAGGAAGGGTATTGGGCCCGGAATAAGGAGGGAAATGAAAAAGTGAAATGAAATTTGTCACAGTACAAGTGCTTACAGCAAGGTTTTATGTAATCTATGTCAACAAGCAGCAGCAGTGCTGACAGCTTGTGAGTGAAGGTATCAGCACTTCTAACCAGTGCTGCTTCAGACCTCCCCTTACTTAAAAATCCTCAGCATTGTGCAAGCATACACACAGTTACAGCTTTCCGGGCCTTGCCCTTCTCATATCCTCTTTTCACTATGATCACTTGCTTTCCTTCTAACAAAACTGCCATGCTTGCTCAACTGCCAGTTCTGCGAGTCCTGTGGTAATGAGGAATGCTCCAGTAGCAAAACCTAAATCACTAATAGGTTTCTTCTGTAGTTTTGTTATTCCTGCAAAAACTGTTCCTATAATTCTCTGTGAAATGAAGTCCCATGCCTTAGCACTAGCTACAAGCAGCCAGGGCCTAGAATGTCTTCAAGATTTCACAGCACCCTGCAGCCAGTTCTGGCAAGGGCAACAGCTAAATATGTGCATACACCTCAGTGCCAGCCCAGGGCAAGTGGAGTCTTGGAGAGACTTTCCCATATTTGCTGGCACAGTCTTCTGTCAGCAGCATTAAAAGCTACTCCTACAGAAGCAGCTCCCTTTCCCTTAGAAGTATGAGCCACTGTACCTTCAGGTCAAATTTGTATTGTGGGAAAAGCTATTTTACAGTGATAACCACCCCACAGTAGGGTCATTACAGCAAACGGAGAACTGGAGATCACAATGTGTTTTCTTTAATGATGGTAATCCTGGCTCACTCAAGACAGTCTACACTCAAAAACTTGCTGTCTCTGGGAGAGACTTGAAAAAGAAATTGATTTTACTAAGCTTAATTCATGAGTGACACATTGACTTTGAATACGGCAAATAAAGGAGAGTTTACTTCTGCTCACTCTTAATTTCAGAGCTGTTTCTAATTGTAATCACAACTTTAAAAGAACATCAACTGTTTCACATAGTACAAGAACAGTAAAAAAACCTGCATGTGCTGGAAGCAAATGGGCATATGCACTACATGAAAAGCCTGCATGTTTCCATGAGAAGTGATACAATGGACACACTCCGGGGCCTCACTGTCTTTCTTGTAGTGAGGCCCAAAACCTAAGACAGCACTTGAGGCATAGCCTCACCAGTGCCCAGTCAAACCAGCTGCACGAAAGACCCCCACACGCCCCGTCGCAGGAGCACTGATGGCTCCGCGGCTTTGCACTTGGAGCACCAGTCCACAGGGTCCCGGCCGGCAGCCCCTCCCCTTCCATCCCGTAGCCTCGAGAGCGACAGTAGAAGAGGCAGAAACTTTGATTTCTACCCTTAAACCCCCGAGCTCGAACTCCAGCCCCACCCGTACTGCTGGATGTTTCCCTCCCGCCGCCCACCCCTCACATCAGAACACTGCATCAGACCCTGTCGCCCGCCCCGGCCCTTCCCCTGTACTCACGGCAGCGCGGACCGGACGGAGGGGAGGAGGAGCGGAGCAGCGCTGCCCCCGCCCCGGCCCGCAAAGAAGGATCTCCCGCCCCACATACAGTCTCTCCTCCCCGGCGGGAAGCGGCTCCTCCCCGCAGAGCCATGGTCGAAGGCCTGTTTCCTTGTGAACTTCACCTTCCACCCCACGCAGTTGGCCGAAGGCGGCTTCTTCACACAGCCCGCCATTCCTCCTCCTCTGAGGCACAGCCCTTCCCCATCCTGCATGGGCTCACACCGCTTTCCTCAGCAGGAGCCATCAAGTACCCACCATCGGTTCCCTCCGCTGGGGCAGCCAGGTGATTATTTAACATTTTCTTCTTGCTACAGTAAAACACCCACTTCGAAGTGTCCAAGGAGCCCGGTAAGGGTAAAGCAAAACAAGTGACTGTGGCATTAAGGTGCTGGGCAGTTTGATTTTAGCCCTCTATACTGCAGTTGCATTCATGAGAAGTACAAAGTATAACAGAATCACAGAATGACCTGGGTTGGAAGGGACCTCAAGGATCATGTAGTTCCAACCCCCCTGCCTGGCAGGGCCACCAAACATACACCTTTACTAGATCAGGTTGCCCAGGGCCCCGTCCAACCTGGTCTTGAACACCTCCAAGGACGGGGCATCCACAACCTCCCTGGGCAGCCTGTTCCAGGGCCTAACCACTCTCCTAGTGAAGAAAGAGCCAAATAAAATTTCAGTTATGCTTCTACATCACCCACTTTATAGCTTAATAAGTGACACTGGTATTCCCAAAGAACACATTGCACAGGCACAGGGAGGTTTGGTAACTGCATTTTTATTTACTCAGGTTCAGACCAGACAATGCTAATACAAAAAGTACCGTGTTTTACTGCATTTGTGGTACCTAGCATTAAGAACAGGAGTGAAAAAATACAGAGAAGACATGGTCAGTTTGCTACTTTTTCATTTTTTCCATCTAAGCTGTCACACAGTGACGCCAATTATATCTTACGGCACAGAAGAGAAGCCGTAGTTCAGTAGCTTTGCATCATACAGGCTTCCAGTTTTCCTTTGTCGTCCTCAGACAAGGGGCTGCCACGTACCATAGATTGTGAAGTACTGTAAAAGTACTGTAAACCTTACAAGTGCCACCAGTTTTGCAGGAGATTGTCAGTGCTGTGAGGAAAAGGCAACGTCTGTTCATCTATGTTAATAGACAAAGCTATGACACAGATTCACTAAGATTAACTCACACGAGATTCAGTGTGAAGTACAGTGAAATCAGCAAGTCCTAGATAAACAACAAGACAGTTAAAGAAGTAGTTAAGAAATACAGCATTATCAAAAAATGGTTATTTAGAATCTGTTGGTAAACACAACGTGAAGAAGTTGTCAATGTCAGTGTGTCTCCAGACTGCAAATTATGTCTAATAGTTTACTGTAGATGAACAGCAAACTCATCTGTTCTTGATAAATAATGAAACCGCTGATCAGCACAGTGAGGAGAAGGATGTAACTCAAGGTGAATGGCCAAGCAAGCACTGAATTATTCTATGCAAAATTTGTTTTGTTTGCTTTAATAATAGCTTCAATTTCTTCTAGGATTGGCACCGGTCCTGCATAGTTATTAGTTTCAATAGCTTCTAATTTCTTCTGATACTCAGCTGGCAAGCCATTCTGTTTTGCACCCATGCAGATAACCTATGAAGAAAAGGAAAAAAAAAAGACTTCAATTGTAATGTTAGTAACAACAGATCCCTCCAAACACTTACTGAAACAGAAAGAACTGAAGGCAACATGAGAAGTCCAGGGACTACCAAGGCTACCTAAGATTCTGAAACGCTACCAACATGCTCAAGAGTCCACAATGAAGTTGCTCATTCAGTTACTGAGATCAAATCCGAAGCACAACAGTGAATGCCTAGATAGGTTACAGGAGTAACAGAAATTAATACCTAGCTTAGTGAAAACAGATTCTTTAGTTGTTACTGCAGCTTTCCTTCTACATAAAACAAACAAACAAACAAACAAAAAACAGCAAAAAATCCCCCGAGCTTTTAGTTCAAGAGAAACTCAGTGACTACAAGAGGAAAAGAGGAAGATGTAGGAGCCACACTAGCAAGCTGTCAAATAGGAGTGAAGGGGATGCATACAAAGACTTCAGAAGCTGACAGTACTGCAAATATTTACTCATGCATTCAACAGCCAGGATACCCAAGGATGAAGTGCCTAGAAGTGATTAACTCAAGAAGTACACAACAATAGAAATGCAGTCATTTCTTAAGAAATCCTGCGCCAGCAAAGCAGGTCTTTGCTGTGCTCCCAGAAGATAATTTGTGGGAGTCAGTTCCTTAGTTCAGATAGGAAAATGAGATATAACAGATCTGAGTCCTGTTTCTTTGCTTTTGGTTAAAAAACAAAAAGAAAAAGACAATGCTACAGTGATGGCTATTTGCAATTGCTAATAACTGCAGAATTCCAGACATGCAGTCATGCCACTCTAGGCTAGGTCCTCATCAGATCTCACAAGCTAAGCAGGTCAAGCCTGCTGCGTGACTGCATCATGTGTCTCTACAGTCAGCAAGTTCCAGAATAGTGCTGAAACACTTTTGCCTCACCAGCCACCAACTGAGAACCATGCAGTGCCCTGTGGTGGTGGCAGAAATCCTGTGATGTACTCAGGATGCAACTGGTAAAATGAGGCAGGTGAACTCATGTATTAGAAGATAGCCAGACTAGAAGCCAGGTACTGTGTTCTCCCCACAGAAGTTTCCCTCTGTCCTGGAACTATACTCCACTGAAGTGGAATATGTTATTTTTTTTTAGTTCCAAACAGAAAATAAAACTGATTTAGTACATCTTTATGAGCTGGCTGTCACTTGTAAGCATCATTACACTAGTACATTGCACAAGGATTAAGTTGTACCTTAACATTAGAATTACTCATGCCTTTCATCCACTGTAAATGAAGTACTTATTAAACAGGACACAAGTACTGCATTATATATTTCTGCTCACTCTCTCCTGATGCAACACCCACCTTTTTATACTGTGGAGAAGGGGGACCACAAACATAGTCCTTCATCTGGTAGCTTCGACAGGTCAGAACCTTTCCTTCTTCAGCGTGGACATTAACTTCTATTGGGATATAAATGCCATCTTCAACTCCCTCTTGCCTAAAAATGACATATATTCCTTTCATGCCCAATAATCAATGTGTGAGTAACATCTTTCAAACTGTGCAATTAGCACAGCAGTTCAGAACACTGCTCTGCACTGTTATCTAACTTAAAGAAATAAAGCAAACATATTACAGTACTTTTTGTGCAAACTGCTTTCATATCCAAAAATTAGTTTTTACAGAAGAAATAGAGTTAACTTTTGGCATTTCAGCACCTTAGGAAAGATGACTAGCAGCTACCTTGTAAGACTACAGAGTATTGCTTGTGAATTAGTTACTGTGCAAGTGGTAATCTACAAGTGAAACTCAATCAAAGTTATCAGATTACAAATAATTAAACATTTGCAAAGTTTTATCTTGCCACTGTGCTACAATTGGATAAGAAGAAACTGGCACAACTCTTGCAATGAACATTCCAAAGTGAATAATCCAAGGCAACCTTTAATTTGTGCAAGACCTGTACAGTAACAAAGAGCTAATTCAGGGCAAATATACAGATATAGATTTTGTTTTTCTAACTGGTAAAATTCTGCTGCCTTAAGAAATTAAAAGCAAGTACAAAACTAGAGCTACCTTTTGATTTTAACCATTAGCATTTAGCTACCAATGGATGTCTGAAGAAACAGTAAGAGCTAAAGAAGTAATACAGAGTTCAAGGACAATGCTTTCAGGTTTAATGTTGTTATAGTTCTGTATGGAGCCAGAAGCTAAACTTGGTAGTCCTTGTGGGTTTGTTCCAACTGGGGATATTCTATGATTCTTCTATCATTACAAAAGGCAAGAATACATCCTATTGCCATCCATTCCCAGTTCACAATCTTGGCACCAGTGAGGCAGCTAGAAAAAGCATCTTTTTGGTGAAGTTATAGCACTTAAGTCTCTAGCATCTTAGCTAGCATTAAAGGATATCCCCTCTCTAAAAAAAGTCAGGGATCTGCAATTCCATGGCATGTAAGCAACACTTTTTGAAGTTAAAATATGAAATACTGCTCCTAAAGGAGAGAATGTAGTGCTGCTATCAAAGCAGGTACTGCCAGACAGGATCTCTACCTGGTGAAGTTTATATACTTCAGGAAAGAATAATTTAGAACATTTCAGTATGGGTCAGCAGGGGCTTGGTTCCTCATCCCCAACTGATGGGGAAGCAAGTAGATAAGAAAGTAGTGACATGTGAAGCTCCCACCAACCAGGCGCATTCTACCTAGATGCCTTCTTTGGGACTAGCACTCCCAAGCAAGACATGAGAGCGCTGACTGTGCCCCTTCTCATTATCTGGTCAACAGTTTGTTATCTTCCAGCTTCAGTGTAGGCAACGAAAAGCAAGTTGGAGCTTCAAATTTCATAGCCAACATTATAAGGACATACCTATGTAGCACAGCGCAGTCATAACCAATGTTGCTGTAGTACCAGAAGCAGGAGAACTATGTTAGCCTCATGCTTTTACCTAGTTTAATATGCCTTGCTTCTTTAGCTTCACTAGCCCAAACTTCTGCTGCAATTATTTGACAGTAATGAACTGCTCTGAACAAACAATCCTTGTGCATCACGAATCTCAAATATTTTAGAAGCCGTTACACATACTGTGGAGTGATCTGCACGTATTAAAATCCAAAGCATCTTCTTGATCGCAGCAAATCTTCCACACTGCTTCTCACAGAAAGTTACCTCTTACTTTTGAATTGCTCTCTAAAGTTAATAGAAGACAGCAAAGTTAAGTCACCTACTTATCCAGTGAACTTATATTGCTAGCGTTCAATTTCCACACTATTCCCCACACTTCGTCTCCAGGGCTCTGAACAATGGTAGCTGTACCTCCATGCCAGATAGAACTTGTCCTGCCTTGATGATGGCCAAAAGTGAGCTTAAAATCCTGCGAATGAAACCAATGCAGACAGTCAGTTCCTACTCCACATAAGACAGGGGCTGATCTGTTCTTGATGTTGAAAGGGGAGCTAAAGCACAGCCTATAAGTAGCCAGCTGGAGCCACGGGAGGAAGAACTGATAGTCCCAAAGGCATCTCAAAGGGATAGAAGTCAGCCTTTTTCATCTCTCCAGTGGGAAAAGGACAAAGGGGAGAGAGGCCTGCCAGAAAACACTGCTGGCAGCAGTCTCATCTGCACACATCTAACTATTAACTGACCATTTCTAGTGCTGGGAGAAAAGGGGTAATAGCGAAGCTTCCAAGATAGGGAGCTTTGGGCCTTTTCCTCATTCTCTAATAGAAATGCCCAGTCATAAGATACCATCTGTGTATTTTCTCATGTCTTATGCTGTTTCATCACTCAATTGGAACATTCCTGGGTATCTTTAGTTTGAGACACATGCCTCCTTGACTGAACTCTACTCATAGATTGGCTGGGTTGAAAGGGACCTTAAATGTTGGCTGGTTCCAACCCCATGTTAAGTATTGCAAGATAAAACATTGTTTCAGAAACCAAGGGCTTCTTTTTTCTTACAAATAATACCAAATGTTAGCATAGAGGCAAAATAGAATAACTTATTCTTGCATTTTCCCAGGGTCATTTCACACCTGACCTTACAGGGGTCAGAGTTTCATTCCAACTTGTTAGACAAGGCGTAGCCCTTCCCTAGCAGCACAGAAGGGAAAGAGCAGCAAAACCAAAGCCTACACAGCCCCAAAGCTTTGGTTCCATATATCCGGGCTGTGATCAGCACTGATCTGCTGTAAGGACCCTGGACAAGGCCCTGCCGGTAGGGAAGCACACAGCTGGACCAAGGAAGCTCTCCCGCAGATCCCACTGCGCCCACAGATCTCTCCCCCCGCCTCCTGCCCCGCACACACCTGCAGGCGGCCCCGGGCGCAGAATGCCGCCGAGGGGTTGCGCAGCAGCAGCCTCTCCCGCAGCAGGTTGCTGCCGTACGCGAAGTACAGCACGCCATCCCCGCACACATCCATCGCCTCCGACCGGCCCCACCGTGCCCCCTGCGCAGCGCCAGCCCCGCACCGCCTGCCTGGGCGGGGACTCCTCGCATCCCCGTCCGCTATGGGCGGTAGTGACGTGCTGATGGGCCGGAAGGTCTGCAGAGTTCTGGGCTGCGTCAACGTGGCCGGCGTGTAGAAGGATGTGCTTCTCTGCGCAAAGGGAGCTTGGTCACCCCGTGCACAGCAAGCACTCAGGAGCGTGTCTCACATTTGGGAGGCTCCCAAGGATAGGAAAGCTCTGGATGCCCGCTGGTGTTGTACATTGTCCATGGAGAGGATCAGCAAGGCTATTTGTGCCATAGAAGTAGGATTTCATTCCCATCAGGTTTTTATCCCTAAGTAAAATTTACTCCTGAGTCCCCTCATATCCCACTTAGGATTTTAGGGACCTGAAAAACAGTGAAACCTGCTGAAAAGTGAAACCTGCTGAAATATGTGTCAGTCGTTCACTGTGCCTCCCTGCCTCCTGGCTGTCACAGCATGAGCTTTAATTAATACTGAAAAAGAAAGAACTTGGAGGACTAATAAGTGCATCCGATGCAAATGAACCACTTGTGCAGTCCTCCCCACAGCTTTCCTCTCCTCCTCCCCCAGAAGCCCTGGCAGGATGTGCTCTGTAATTAGTATATCGGTGAAATGGTCCCTATTTGCTGCAGGGCAGTTATTACAGCTGTGATAGCTTCTTGATATGATGTGCAAGGTCTGGGGGGCTGCTGAGATTATATATTCATGCAAATGAATGTATATGATTTTATAATGTGTTGTGATGTTGCTGTGCTCATTCCTTCCTTATAAAATAGAGACCATGAAATCCTGTGTGAGCGCAGCCTCCTGTCCCACCCTATAGAGTGACCTGAGGCTCCTGATGGCTCTGACCAGGGGGAGTATCCTTCATTCATTGCTTGAAATCTGGAGATGTGAAAAGGAGGAGATTGCTTTTGCAGACTGATCCCAATGTGTGCAGCCATGGCATTCAGCTAGCTTTAGTCATTTCGGCTCATGCGCACATTGCTCTGCTCAGTACTTCAGGTACTTGCAGGTGTTTGACTTCAGCAACTAGTTTGAAGATCTTGCCAAACATTACATCAGCTTTCACATGACCTACTTCTGTACTTGTTCTTTTGTGCCGTCCTCTCTGTAAGCACTTCTGTGCTGTTAACCTTCAGCCTGCAGAAAACGTTGAGTGGCTCCAGCCCCTCTGTGGGGTCACGTCTTGTAGCCACGTGCTTTCTGCAAAGCAGCATCATGGTGCTTTGTAAGCTATGAAGGCAGCTATGGCCTGCTGGTGCTGAATGAATCCAAAGCCAGGATGTCTGAGGTTCAGTGCTTTGAGTGGGCTTGTTCCTCTGACAGAGCTCTTCTGCATCAGAACTTTTGTTGCCAGATGAGTGTCATTGATGTGAGGAGCACTCATGGCAGAAATTCAGTCCCAGAGCACATCTATTATTCACGTGGTTTGCAGAGTGCAGGGACTTACAGAAGTCCCATCCCAATGAGGCAGAGAATGGCTGATAAACAGGAGAATAACAGCATTTTCTTCCATGACACATGTGGCCCTAAGCATCTCTAGGGATGCACATTTGGTAGCTGATTGAAATAGGCTTATTTCATCTCTGCCCTCATAGGAAGCCCTGATTTTTATTACTTCAAGCAGTCAGGAATATATATGTATATATATTTTTTTTTTCAGCAAGACAGGGCAGGTCTTCATTCCTTCCTTAAGACTCACAGGAGAATTATGATGTAGGGAGGGAGAATCATCTTTGGAGCTGGTGTTTTGTGAGAATGTCAGTTGGTGCTGCTAGTGCTGGAAAACAGCGAGGTACATGAATTATTGCAGGTAGCGGCTGTCACTGATCGGGTCAGTCAGGACTGCATTATACACAGTGCTCCTATAACGCTCCACTGCATTCAACCGAGAGAGTAGTTTTTGATGAGTGCTAAGGGCATCTGACCACCAGGTGCCACTCTTGCTCCACAGGGAATAAGGGCAACTGTAAGGCCAGGAGTGGTTTGCAGGAAAAGCCAGAACAGGCCGACATCACTGGCTTTGTCCCTGTCTGGATTGCACCAGACATCATTCATTTTGTCCCTGTCTGGATTGGACTGCACAAGAGGTTTAGTAGTTGCTTTAAGCACAATAGTTACCCCTTCAATTTTGGCTGTGGAATTCAAGCTGAAGGTTTCTGCTCCTTAACTAGTCTGTTTCTCAAAAGCTGGTGCTGGGTGACTGACTGGAAAGGCTGGAGTTGGGATTATATTTAAGAGTATGATATGGACATGCTCTGAAAATCAGGTCATTTAAAGCAGTCTTAGCTCCATCAGGCCATGGCAGAGGTGGCTGAATCCTGTAGTTAGCACTGCAAATGCAGGTTATCTATATCAGCATGGCTGGGGAGGTCTGGACACCTTACTGTGTGACCTTCTATATGGAACTTGCTTCAGCAGAGGTTGGAGTAGATGATCTCCAGAGGTCCCTTCTAACCCCTACAATTCTGTGATTTTGGGCATAATTTTTGCCTATGAAGGTTTCCATAACAGGGAACAGAGTACTCAGTTCATTTAAGCGTGAGACCAGTGCTTTCTGGAGCTACAGCCATTGCCAGCCTTTCCAGGGCCCCTTGCATGCTTTGGTTTTCATGGAGAAAAGCAGGATTCCTATCTGCTTGCAACCATGAGAGCTGCCCTGCCAGTGTCCCCAGGGGATGACTTGTGGGATGCTGTAACCACTCTCATTTTTCATGATGAAGGGGGCAGAAAGGATTGATTTGCACTACTGTTGGTTTTCCAGTCTTGGCTGATGTTTGAGCCTGAGGCATCATGTGGACTTCACATACGACCATACAGAATCACAGAATCACAGAATTACCCGGGTTGGAAGGGACCTCAAGGATCATGTAGTTCCAACCCCCCTGCCTGGCAGGGCCACCAGACATACGCCTTTACTAGATCAGGTTGCCCAGGGCCCCGTCCAACCTGGTCTTGAACACCTCCAAGGACGGGGCATCCACAACCTCACTGGGCAGCCTGTTCCAGGACCTAACCACTCTTCTAGTAAAGAACTTTCCCCTAACATCCAACCTAAATCTTCCCTCCTTCAACTTAAAACCATTTCCCCGTGTCCTGCTATTATCAGCCCTTTCGAAGAGTTTACTCCCCTCCTGGGAGTAAGTTCCCTTCAGGTACTGAAAGGCTGCAATGAGGTCACCCCACAACCTTCTCTTCTCCAGGCTGAACAAACCCAACTCCCTTAGCCTGTCCTCATAGGGGAGGTGCTCCAGCCCCCTGATCATCTTTGTGGCCCTCCTCTGGACCCTTTCCAAAATCTCCATATCTTTTTTGTACTGAGGGCTCCACACCTGGACACAGTACTCCAGATGGGGCCTCACAAGAGCAGAAATAAAGTCCAGTTTTCCTCTGGTTCTGCTTGCCCTTGCTCCCCTTTCCTTATCTCTACCTGATCTTAGATTACTCATTAGGCCTGTTTTTAAGATAGCCTACAACATCTTGCTCAAGGTCTCTAATCAAATCTCTTCCCATTTGAGTTCCCCACAGGCTTAACAAGCCCGACATTGCCTGTGTCTACTTCAGCTGGAGGCCTTTTTTTGTTTACTGGTTACTGCTGTTTACCTTTTCTTTTCCCAGATCATGAATAGATATGTGAAACATAAGGTCATTGGGGGCTGCTAATTTCCAAATCCCAGAGCAAGTGATATCTGAAGAACAATTCCATTATGTGATTATGTTATTGTCCCTTACTGGGTTTTCGCAGGGAACTCATTCATCATAGAACAGCAGGTCTCAGCTTCCTGTAACGCTCTTAAATCAATCTCATGATATTGCTGAAACTTTATTTTAATATCTTCCACTGTAATTGCTTAATCATTTTCTTAAAGAAGCCATCCTGCTGTATTTACTAGCAATCAGGCTTTTCAAGAGATTACCTTTTTAGAACACAAGAGCTCAAAAAACCCACACTTCAATCCAGACATCCTGAAAAAGCAAGGAACAGAAAAATATGTTCACAAATGTCAGCCTCACATTGAGACTGTCCAGTTCTTTGGGGTTTCCTGAGTGGTGAGTGAGGTGCTCCAGACAGGGCTGATAGGGGCAAGGTAGGAAACACAACATCCTTACTTACGCGGAGGGTAGCTATCCCACAGAGACTTTTGCAAGTGTGTTTTCAGTGTCCCTCTACCAATGTGCTTCCTGGAAGAAAGTGAATCAGCTGAACTCCAAAGCCAAATTTAATCTACTGTCTGCTTCACACACACTGCTGAATCTGTGCTCCTGCTGGGACAGAGTGATGTGGTATTTTAGTTTATTTCTTGGAAGAAAAAAGGAGGCACAGTCACAAGCAGTCCAAGTCACTGGCTTGGGGTCCTGCTTCACAATTGATGTGAGATAATAATGCGGGAGAATAAGCTATGACCTTGCAAACAATGTCCAACTGCAGATGATTGTATGAGGACAAAAAGCTGCTGCTATTGCTTCAATAGCTAAAGAGTTTATGGCAGCTGTTACTTGCACGTCTGTGCCAGTGCTAAGGACTCCATCTGGATCCAGCAGTTTTAGTTTGCAGGAACAATTTTCTCTTCAGTGAGCACTTTTTATTTATCAAGAGCATCTAAACCCTTCCACAGCCCAGTCTGCTGGCACGTTGCTGTACCTGCAGATTTGTTTGCACCTGCAGACTGCCATACCCGCTCTGCAAAACAAGTTCTTCCCGCAGTGATAAGCACTCAGAGAGTTTAAAATGTAAAGCTTCTGTTAAAATAATCACAATTGCTGATCAAAGTTTGCACCTTATTTTCCCCATGCCCAGCTTTTGTGGATAAAAGTGTGGTAATGCAAATGAGAAAGAAAATACATTCCATTGTCCAGCTGGCCTTCTTCAAAGGGCTTTTTGCCCATTTCTGAATCAGGAACCAGCTGACTTTTCATAGCACGCACCCTGGATCTCCTGCTCCTATGAAGGCTTCTGGCCTCACCTCCCACCCATGCTCCATGCATTGACATGTTGGGGAGACCACCTTGGTGGGTGTTGTGAGCACCCTGGGCTTGCCCCCAGCATAGTGCCTCTGGGTGGTGCAAGAAGGGAAGCAATAGAAATAAGCTCTTGTGCCCACTGACTCAGAGCTAGGGAAAGTACAACATGTCATCCTGTGGTCACCCAAAAAAATGGGTGCTCCTAAGTGACCAGCTGTGTATCCAATGATGCCTTGGTCTGCCTGGATGAATGTCTTTTCAAAGGCAGAACTTCTCATGCTGTTCTGAGTGTACTGCAGTCATTGTTCTTTGCTCTCTTGAGGGTTGTACCTGCTCCTACAGCTAATTTAAATTAGCTGTCTCTACTAATTAAGGCATCCTAATTCATGGAAAAATACTGAGCCTTTATCAGGCACTTCCTGGCTGGAATACAAAGTAAGAGACCAGAGGTGAGCACGACAGAGATTGCTCTTTTGCTTTAAATAGCTTGCTAATGTGAAAATGTGGTTATAACCAAACTCTTGTGAGGACGAAGCTATTTTCCCATGGCTATAGCCCAAGTCTGGACTGTTTCTCCATTTCTGCTCAAACTTCCACTCCATACAAACTGGTGTTACCTGAGAAAAAAAAAGCTGGTTTTTTTTTTTTTTTTGTTTGGGAGGGCTTTAAGCAGAGGAGAATGTGAAAGCAGTGTTATTCATTTCCCTCGGAGGGGTGACCCTGGAAGAGGATGGCAATCTGCCCATCTGTCTTCCAGCCCTGTGGTGAGCAGTTGGCTCAGAGGTAGCAAGTAAGAAGTGGGGGTGAGGGCGTCCTTCTCTTCTGGTTTGCTATTCTCCTGAACATCTCATACCAGCTGTTTCTCTGCTGCCCAGACACATCTAGCTCCTAACAGGAGTGGGGCTGAGCAGCAGGGGTGTGAACACCAGAGCCCCAGGAGCTCTCTGACCAACAAGAGCAGAGAGGAGCATTTGGTAAGCACTCACCAGTCTGATGAATGTGATGATACATAATTTTTAGAGGGCACATTCAAACAAGCAAAGTACTTACTATCCAGTTTTATTAGCTTAGAATTTAATCACTCTTGCAATTAAGGAAAAAGACTAGAGTCTGCCTTCTAATTTACGCAGTACGAAGTTGCCTATCATCCCGACACACTACATATGTGAAACTGTGTACCTCTTCTCCTTCAGTCTCCTTATCATTCTTTTACCTTCCCGTTGGAACACTAAATTATCATTTGAATTGTTCCAATGGATCATTTAAAAGAAGTGGTGAATGTGAAGCCCTTCATTTATGTGATATTTCTCTAGCATCCAATTCTTCTGCTGCGTCAGATCCAGTGCTCTTGACTGAGAGCACTGTAGAATGCTAGATTCTACACCAGGCTGTAGAATCAAATCTTTGTTCACAAAAGTTTTTGTAGGACCTTTGAAATATGATGGGGAGTGGCTTGGCAACCACAACCGCCAGCTCCCTCAAGATCCTGGGTTACATATCATCCAGCCCAATAGACCTGTACATGTTCAGTCTCATGAGATGGTCTTAGATTTGCTCTTCCATTTATCCATGACTGCCCCATGTGCCATGACTTCTAGCAAGTCGAATACTTCCTCTTCTAGAAGCCTTCATTGTCATCACACAGGTGTTGATATTACCATAGAAATGCTATACATTCATTCATTACATTACCAAGAACAAAGATTTCCTAAAAGTCAAAGGAAATACGGAGAATAAAGGCAACAAAAGAATGAATCAGCTTTTCCACTCCAAACACACAGGGAATATGCTCTCAAGAGTGACTTGCTTTGCCTCCCTCCAGGACACACACGTGCATAAGAGTGTTGAGAGCCGCCTTCAGGATCAAGTAAAGAGGAGCAGCCAACAGAGCCCGTCAGTCTGGGTTAAGGAGGGAGAGTGGAGCTAATCAGATGATGATGATAAAGCTAGGATTTTAAACATCAGGCTAATCCATCCTCCTTCAGTGTGGGAAATGAGTAGTCTCCTCTGGATGAACCATCAGAAGCTCCTTTTACTATGCTGGATTATTTAAAACTCAATTTTGCAGACCATTCCCTGGGAATGATATTTTAAGGACTCTTGTGGTGAGCATAAGAAAATTTGACAGAGGTCATTTCTGCCTTGTTTGATATCGATTTCTGCTCAGTGAGGAAGCATTTTAACTGGGTTACAGAGTGTTCTTCTCTAAGATGCTTAAAATAGGTCCAAGGAACCATTATGATATAAACTAATCAGCTGGACATCAAATTCAGAGATGATCCTGAAATTGCTTAGACATTGATTCTTCGTTATCTTTTCCTGTGGAGCCATATTGCTCAATTCTGTTACCATCGAACTGGTGCCAGAAGGAGGACATTTCAGAGAGCAACAGCTATACAGAAAACTAAGTTGTTGTGGGTTATTATTTTTTTTTCCCCCACAAAAGATTATCTGAAAATCCTTCTCAGTATTTTAACAGTGAATGCTTGTGATCAGAGAAATTGGAGCTTTGGTACATTTTTACCGCTTCTCAATGGAACAATGTTATTACTCATGATTACAAAGCCCATCAGTAACAAGAAAATGGGTGTTGCAAGTACAGCATGATACTCCTCTCAATATCATAAAGACATCAAATTAAAAGAAATCAGACAATTGGTTTACTCCTTGAAAGTCCCATTGAACCTGTCTGTGTAAAAGGAGAGCAAAACTGGGACCTTTCTTCTCTCTTTTATGTTCATTCCTGTTTGTTCTGTGTGTTTGAGAGCCTCAGATGAAAGGAACAATCCACAGCATGTACAGCGCTGACCTTAATCAAACCCCATAGAAATCAATTGGTAAATCTTTCTTAGGAGCTGGACTAAGCTCCCAAGATATTAATCAGAAGCTGCCAAACCTTAAGTAATTGTCTCTGCCCTAATGCAACATTGCCTCTCACCCCAGCCCATTTTGATTTAAGACCCTTTATTTTTTTCTTCCTGGAAGGGGTAGGTTTGTTTTACACTTTAAAGTGCCAATGACACAAAGGTTAGCAGAGCATCCGAGAGTTTGTGGGAAAATGTTCTGGGATGTCTCTCTATCTAAATATGGCCAGGAGCTAAGAGAAGGTCACAACGCTGATATGAGTGCATAGGTGTGATTCTGTACAGTTGAGATGTCGCAAAAATAAACGTACACAAAATAGAGCCAATGCACTAAATCCCTGTTCACTGCTGGAGCTGAATGTTCCTGATGTGTGGAGCAGGGAGCTCCCCTGAGGTCTGGGATCATGGTTCCAGGCAAAAATCCACTGACGCAAAGGAAAATTGCCATTTTCTTGGAGGGGTGTAGGATTTCATCAAATCAATCTATGATCCACCCTGGGGAAGATCTTGTGCTGGCCTAAAGTGGTTGAGAGCTCTGTTACTTAATGTCAATTGAGGGTTTTGCCTACAGATTTTATTTCCGGGGAGAATTGCTAGGGGCTCTGTGGCTAATGGACGCAATTCTCTATTAAGCTCTCTTATTACAAAGAGTATTTATTTCTTTATGTTCCTTCTTTCTGTCTTCCAATTACTCTTGCTAACTCTTTCTCTTTGCCTTCTGTGTCTTCCTTTGTCCTCCTCTACCAACAGATTAAAGAACAAAAAAAGAAAGGACCTTCAAACAGCCTCAGTTCCTCTGTTCTGCTGGTTGACCACTACTAATTGACCCTGGCACCTTAGCACATAACACTCCAAAGTCAACACAGCAATTTCTTGGAAAGAGGCAAAATCTCTGTGTTTTGTAGGTTGGCATATCTTGCTATTTGGCTTTACTTTTCTCAGCTCTTGCCTTGAACACTTAAAACTTTTCTCAGTCTCCATTTCAGTCCTGAACCCGATGAAGTTACCACGTAGGCAGTGTTGTGGATTGCTTAGCTGCCTTTTAAGCATAGAAGAGCTGAGGTTATCATTTGAACTCCCTTCTATTGCTTTCCAAAGACTCTGAAATAACTGGTCATGAGGGAAAAGTGTTCAGAGGCACAGCTCTGTCCTGGCGGCACGCAGCCGCCTCTTGATCTAGATAGAAGGACCAATGAACTCATATAAAGCCTCTGGGAATAAATGTTTGCAAGGCAAGTGTTCATTAAGAGATAAAATCTTGCTCATTTATTTAAAATCAGGTGGTTTTTTCCTCAGACCATGCATGGTATTGCACTTTCTAGGGTTGGAATAGCTGACAAAACCAGGGTGACTCGAGAGTATAGAACACAAGCCCTGAGAAGGAGACTAAGTTCTGCCATAGCCATTTCCTTCCCACCTGTATCCAGGGCAGGCATGTTGCAGTGCCACTCTTCACCGTCCTTGCTCAGTCAGTGGTTAAGAAAAGAAGTACAGAAGTCCAGGCTTGTATTTTTTTTCTGTTAAGATCCTTCTTTAAAAAATGGCAGAGGAAAATCTCATCCGATGGCAGGTGTTTTATCCTTTTTGCCAATGATAATGTGAAAAGCATTCCCTGTCATGAGAGAGACAGAAGCATTTTGATCCTTATTCTCCAGGGATTCACATTCACACTTCCCATTTCACACAAAGGTGCTGGAACCAACAGGCTATAAACTACCATCAGGGGATGGCTGGGGATTAATTTCCATCTCTCCTGTTGTACCGTTCCAACTTTTGTACTTTAATTCTTGCTTTTGTGGAGTGATTTGATATCATTCGGCACAGAACTAAGGCGAAATGGAACAGTTTGTTTTGGAATGAATATTTTGATCAAAAATCTCTGTTCTTGTGTCCAATTTTCATCTTCTACCAGCAGAACGTTTTTAGGTGGGGAGGTGCATAAATGTTTCTTCAGAGAGCAAATCCTGGTCAATAATCACATTTTCAAAATACAGAGGGTCCCAGTGCGTTATCTGTGTGATGAGTGATGAGACTCTTCATTTACATCTCCTTTTCAGCTTTAGGAAAGAATGTGTCTTGAAGCAATCTGAACTGTCACTGAATAAAAATAATCATATGAATTCACTGTATGAACTGCTGCACCAGCCCGAATCATTCATTAGCTTCAACGTATGAAAATATTCTGCAGAGAATGAGGGAGGAATTTGTCTGAGAAGTTTAATTTGTTAAAATGTATGGCTGCACAGTTCAATTAAAGTCAGCGGAGTTGAGCTGGTAGAGAATTTGACCTCAAAAGAATAAATCTCTCTCATGTTTTCTTTTATCGGAGTTTCAGTAGATCAGTTTGTTTGCTGGCTGTCAGTTTCTAGGAGTTCGCTGTAGCAATCAATGAAGGGGTAATTGCAAATGCCTGTAGCAGAAGCTCTTTTAAATATTCTTTTCTTTCATGCCTGGATTTTCTATTTCTTTCTAGAGTGAGTGTAAAGGGTATCTGAATTAGACAAAATTGCTCTTCCAACTTACTGCAGTTTGGAAAGTGTATCAAGATGTCTCCAGGTAAAAGGGATGAGGTGGGCGAAAGGGATGGGATGGCGGAAGAGGAGGGAAAGTGGATGAAATAACTGAGTGCAGTGTGTTGTGTAGTTTCTATGGCTTTTATCTTAGAAATAGTAGGTGCCCAATGAAAGCTGCTTCTCATATTACCAGGTTTCCATGCCCTTGGCAGCAGCACAGAGGTCGGATGTTCACACAGAACTATTCACTGGTGACCCCTCTGATGTGCTGAGCACAAACACAGTTTTCTTTGCCCTGGGCATGCTGTACTTCTTCTATTCCCACTTGTTTCTTCAATAAACCTACTTACTCTGTCAGCTATAGAAAACTGCCCCTGGCCTCATTTTTGCAAGCTGCTTCTTTGTCTCAGTGTATCTCACGAAGGAGCCTGGCAATTCAGCAGAGAAATTTTAGTTTGAGTGGTTCCTTAATTTCCAGCCTATACGTTTGGCAATTAGTGGCAGGAGTGTGGACAGCCACTGGGGGCAGACATGAAAGTAGTAGAGTATATATCAATTATATATATTAATTGTAATTAATATATATATGCTATATAGCATATATCAATTTTTGACCCATTCCAAGTTAAAGCAGAAAGACACCAGAAAGGAATCATTGCGGTTTTGCTGGTTTTTTGGATTTTCCTTTTATTGCTTACAACTAGGGTGAGGCAGCACTAAACCACTTCTGCTGGATTTTTCTTATGACTTCATGCATGAATTAATGCAATTTCCTCTCAGGGTCATGTTGTTCAAAGAGTCTGTGCAGTAACATGGATGTAAATAAAGTAAAATTGAACATTCTGTTTCTTGGAGTATATAGGCTGAGAGAGCTGGGGCTCTTCAGCTTGGAGAAGAGAAGGCTCTGGGGGTATGTTACAGCAGTCTTCCAGTACCTAAAGATAGCCTATAGGACAGTTGAGGAGGGACTTAATATAAAGGTATGTAGTGACAGGATGGAGGGAAATGGCTATAAACTGCAGAAGGGTAGATTTAGGTTAGATATTAGGAAGAAATTCCTTACTGTGAGAATGGTGAGAACAGGTTGCCCACTGAGGTTGTGGATGCCCCCTCCCTGGAAGCATTCAAGGCCAGGCTGGATGGGTCTTGGAGCAGTGTGGTCTAGAGGGAGGTTTCCCTACCTATAGCAGGGGGATTGGAACAAGATGGTCTTAAATGTCCCTTCCAACCCAAACCGTTCTATGATTCTGTGATTCTTCACCAGAAGGTGGCCAGGCCATGGAACAGGCTCCCCAGGGCACTGGTCACGGCCTCAAGCTGCCAGAGTTCAAAGAGTGTTTGGACAACGTACTTCGACATAGGGTTTAGATTTCTGGTGGTGCTGTGTGGGGCCAGGAGCTGGAATCTGTAGTCCCTGTGAGTCCCTTCTAACTCCAGATATTCTGTTATTCTGTGATCATCTATACCATTCTGTCTTTGAAGTGTTAGTAATCTGCAATTTAAATGATACCTCACAGAGTCTGAGTGCCTTTTCTATTGTTATCATAACAGACCTGTACCTCTCTTCTGTTTGCAAAAAATCATCTTCTAGGATGAAAGGCTAGCTGCCTGCAAATTATTATGGTTATTATGATCACTATAGGCTTTTCCATTCCAATTTGGGCTTACATATCTGGATTTAGGAATCTGAAACAACAGTGTTGGTACATTTTGAGTTTTATTTTCATCATTCCTCTAGAACAATCTAATCCTAAGTAATAGGTGAGCATAAACACATCCCGTAACAACTACAATTGTAACACTGAAGAAATGCACCTAATTTTATAGAAGCACTGCCTCATAGAATTAAAAAGGACCAACCTATTATATGGACAAGGTTTCTCTTTGCAAGTCTGGAATTCTGAGAGCCCAGATGAAACCAGCGTAAGAGCTGTTACTGAACTATTAAGAAACAGGCAGACACCTTGTAGACGGCTGCACATCTACATGCTCACAAAGCAATCAAATACATTCAGGGACAGCGAGGTCCATCAGGCACTATTAGATCGGATATGACATCTGGCTCAAGAAGTCTCTAAGGCCTGAAATGGCTGCAACTCAGAGGGTATTTGAGAGGAATTAGCCACACGTGGTAGCCTGGTCCCAAGAGCCTTCTCATAAACATCTGCTCCTATTGATGCTCAGGGACAAGATACATTGACCTTCTGTCTGATCCAGTACATCTCTTAGTTCCTTTGTATTCGTACTGAGAAAGCAGTGTCGAATTACTGAGGTGATGAAAGAGAATCAAACTCAAAAAGACAGCATTGAAGTATGCATAGGCAGGCTCCTGAAATACAGCTTATTAATGTTGCTCAGTGGGTAGAAGTCAAAATGAAAATGCCTATCTGGCAGCCGGTCAAACTTTGAATGTTCCATATAGAAGGTTATGTAAAAAGCTTTACATATACAGTATAATATGAAACTAATTTGTTTTTGGCAAATAAAATAGCTTGCAAACCATAGCTCAGATGTGTTCTTATTGTGGGTGATGATTGTTTGCACTGATGTGAAGTGACCCCAGGGAGGACAACCTTTGTGCTCACAGACAGGTCAGCTGGGCTAGGCACATGTGCCGCTCCACAGAGCCCTATTTCATGCTGGTTAGTGTCTTTTGTCATGGTTCTGTCCTGTACCCTGGCCAAATGAGGGCTCTGCTATTCTTGGCACTGTGTCTCTCCCACTTCAAAGGTAATCCCTTCCTCAGAGAACTCAAAGAACAGACCACGACTGGAGGAAAATGAAGGAAAGTGCCACGTCCATTGTCACAAAGCAGCTGGCAGGGGCTGAGGCCCTGCCATTATCCCTGTCAATTATCCAGCGCTGCCAAAGTTCTCAGAAAACTAACTTGGGCTTCCATGTCTACAACGAAACAGTGACTCTTAGGGCCTTTAGCTTTTGGTCACCTGGCGCTGAGTGGTTACCCAAAAACTTTTAAAATCAAGCGTTCAGTAGAAATAGTAACTACATGTTACATTTCTTGTTTCCTCTTCACCTCTCTATGATTCCCAATTCCCACCTTTCTCCTTACCTTACCAAATAAGTGTTCTGTCATTGTCTTCCTCCTTCTAATGTCTGGCTTACTCCAATGAATTCACTTTCAGAAACAACCTACCTGGTACCTAAAATCCAGGCAACTATTCCATACTTGTCTTTAGTTTTGAGGTCTACTGGTGCTATTTCAGGTCAGAAGAAGGCCTAGTTGCCCTAAAAGCTATCAAATTTCTCCAACTATCCCACTTTCTACGAGGTTCAGTACAGCAACTATAATGACTTTATTCTCCCCATGTTCTTAGACCATCTCAGCTACAAGGACACTCGTGTCTTCATACATCCCCAGGATACAACAAAAAACATTCACCCTCACCATGCTATTGTTCCATTTGGTTAGATGGACACAGAAGACCGCTACACATATACTTTTCTAAGGAGGGGATATTTCTGTGTGGAATTTAATTGAAGGAATCTGACACAACTGGAAACACTTTGGAGAGAGGACTTCTACACTAGAGAAGAAATACTATTTTGCTGAAACAGCATAGCCAGTGGCAAGGCAAGGTAGTTAAGGAGTAGAATGACTGCCATGTTGGTTTTGCTTCTGGAGGAGGAAAGATGGAGCAGGGTACCATTGGTCTGCCTTGGGGAGACATGCAGAAATGAATGCCTATTCAGACTGACACCAGCTTTCAAAGTATTTGTACAGAATTAGCACTCTTCTTATCTTGTGCTCATATGGACAAGAGAGTAACTGCAGTACTCTGAGAGACAGCTCTCTTGGGCGTGAGTGGTGCATACATCATCTGCCTTTAAAGTGTCTGGCTTTACTGTCCCTGTGCAACGACTTCTGTGGCTGACAATAGCCTCTTGCTTATGACTGACACAGCAGTCTCAAGCTGCAGGCAGTATCGCTGCCACACGTATTTTACGTTGTCTTTGTCACTCATGACTACACCCAGTGCTGACTTAAGGCACAAACCTCCCCAGCATAAACCAGAGGTTTTGCCCTGAGTGGGATCATAAACCCACCAACTAGCCAATGCTAGAACAGTGTGTGTGACATGCCTTAACGAAAGTCAAACAGCACCAAAATGGAGTATGTGGGTATATGAAAAAATAAATATGCAATTCCCCGAAACATCAGACAAACCCATGTTGGCTCTGACACTGTTATCACAGGAGCTGCTATGTGTTTAAATGCAACCCACCCATAACACATTCCCTTTAATGGTGCAGGGGATATGCTGTGCATGGACATCTACTCTCAGCCCTACTACTGCTTGTTCTCAATGGGGCATATATGTATAGCTGGTGTAAGAAAGTTGAGAGCTTGCTGCTGCTTCATTGAGAGTGTGTTCATGCATCACGCATGATGAAACTCACACAAGCAAATAGAACAAGGAGAATGAAAAAGAAAGGCTGAATATAAGGAAAATGTACAGATATACCAGAACTGAATGTGTTTTTCACATCAAGCATGTTAATTACCACTGCTGTCATGAACTGGAGAGATGCTACTGTGCCTGCAACTGCAAAGGCAAACAAAGGTAACAAAACAGGGTGAAGACTGCAGGAATATACCAATCAACCTGCATCTCATGCCCTTCACCCAGCCCAGCTTTGTAACGCAGAGAGCAAGAAGTTACCTCCCTGCTACTGGGTAAGAACTCAGTTTTCAATCTGCCAAAATCAGAAATGGTGATGCATATATTTATTAATCTGGTGAACAAACAAGATCTTTAGTGCAGGCTGTTTTCAAGCAGGCACCACGTAATGGTGAATCTGCACATAGAAATGTTTGTTATCATCAGTATTGCCGGGATTATTCCACTCTTTCGTGTGCTGGCTCTTTTCTCCCATGGAATTTTTGTTCTGTACAACTGACTTTAATGACTTTAATTGCATCACTGAGCCTATGAGTGATCACGAACACTTGTGGTTTAATGTCGGTGTACAGAAAGCAATAAAAAGAACGTGTTATATTATGTCAGGTCTAGTGAAGCATTGCATCAGTGAATAACAATATTGCAGGTAGATATGGAAAGAATTGTAATAGAATTTTTTCATCCACAGATCTCATACTCAAGGAGATAATCTGACTGTGAAATTGCAATGGAAAAGATTTTATCTAGGAATTTTAGAATTTCTCAGCCAATTTGATCCTGGATGAATAGAAAAAGATTATAGAAATGCTGCTACAAGGACTTAGTACTTCTTCAAAACATGAGGAGTGTATCTATTCTCCTGATTTTGTCAGCAACTACTTCTGTCCTGAGAAAAATGCAACATGACTGATTTAGAGTTGTCAGCCTGCAGAAATACTCCATGTTGAGCAGGGTTTTTACACAGCAATTTTGAAAGGATTAATTCCCACTGAGTAGTTTCTGGAATATATCCCCATTCACAGGAGGTTGCAGATTTGAGTACAAAAGTTAATTTCTTGTACAAGTACAGTATTTCTTTATCAGCCTTCTGTGGCCAATTGTACGACAATACAATATAGATGTCAAGTCACAACCTATGCTTGCAGGCATGGTTAAAAATCTCAAACAAACTTGCTATAAATCTCTGTGAGTTTGGCTTTCAACCATAGAGCACAGAGCACAAAGAGGGTGGGAGAGTTCCTCTTTTTCTAGCAGTCCAGCATGACTGTCCAGTGTTGACTCCCCTGCAGCAGAAGCAGCAGCTAGTTTGGCTTTATAAAACTAGGGCTCAGGCAAAATAGACAAAAGGCTGTGCATTTCTGCTGTTCCAGCAATCTGCTGCCCTAATTGTGTGATTATTTTGCTGTTGCCTACAATTTGTCCAGGCTCATGAGCACTTACTTGATCATGAAGAGTGTCCCTGGGAAGGTTTAAGTGATTAAAGCAGCTCCTGATACTTTAGACAAGAGGAGTTACTTTTATGTCACCGCTGATCTTGAAATAGAGTGGTGAACATGAGCACAAGTGGATAATTTGGGTAAATTGGTCTTTGGGCACAGAAGCTAATGAATGAAGGTCTTTACGATGCAGGTGAAAAGTCCTGGGAAGAAAGTCTCCAGGAAGATTGGTACAACAGATGAAGTTGAGCTGAAGGGCATCACACCCTTCTACTGGTTGGGCTCATTGAGGAGGCTTTAAACTAGGTATGAAGGGAAAAGGGGATGAAAGGAAGCTTGCTGGAGATGAGCCTGAGGGAATGATGCTGTAGCTGGGGGTGAAGCCAATGGCTCTGTTGAAGTGCATCTACACCAATGGAAGCAGCATGGGCAACAAAGATGAGGGACGTGGTTTAGTGGGTAACAGTGGTGGTAGGTGGACTGTTGGACTAGATGATCTTACAGGACTTTTTCAACCTTAATGATTCTATGATTCAGTGATCAATGTTTTGATATATCTGTGACTCCACTTTTAGTTAACATAAATACATCACCTGCAAATTATCAAATGGAATGTATAGATTGAAATTGGATATTCTACTTAAAAAATCTAATCATGTCTTTCTACTAGACCTATCCTAGAAGAGGAATATCCCTTGCCTCACAGTTACAACTTAGTCAGGTCACCACTTTTTGGCAATATGTAGATTTGTGAGCAAATATTTTCAAGGATGAAGGAGAATTTGCTCTGCTAAGTGGTGCTACATTGCTCTTGGTATCTGTGGTACTTTCCTTGGAAGTAAACAGGAGGCGTTACTTTCAGAGCAACCTACATATTTGCAGCACAAGACAATTCCTCTTCACTGAATGTATTACAGGTGCACCAAGAGGTTGGATGCCCATGGCTTAGGATGAATTAGAGAATTCCTTTGTTTATTGGACCTTGCAAAGAATGCAAAGAAATGGGGGATGGACCTTGTTACTGTGAACTGATGAGATACCATGCAAAAAAAAACCCAAACAGATTAATTGCAGCCACCAGTATCTTATAACATTTCTCTCCATTCTATCTGCCTCTCATCAGGGGATATTTTGAGGCTTCTTAATATTCCAGCATCTAATACTGTATGAGCATTTCACAAGGAATAGATACAGTTCTTTTGTCTCTTGAGATATATAATCATACATCTCCTCTGCTACTGTCACTGTACAGGGAAATGAAGCAGTGACTGCTCTGTATCCTGTGTAGATGTGATTTGATAAATGTGTTGCAGAATGTATCTGTCATGAACGCTTTATTCATGCCTGCAGTATTTTAGTTTCTAGAGATTTGCTATTGATCTTAGCTACTGGCATTTATCTGTGAATCTTCCAATATCAGTCACTGTATTTTACTTCGCATTTGTGCTCAGTGCCACCAGAAGAAATAAACTTTTCTGTGGGGCAGCCAGCTATCCAGCTCATTTGTCATTTTTAAATGGATACCTAAGAAAGATTCTCTCCAAGCAAAGTAAATCAATACAGTCAGTTACACCGAATGCATTAAAACAAGGATACTTGAAGGGGAGAAAGAAAGATATTACAGCAAAGAAAATCATGATGGAGAAGTGTGTATGCAGTAAGCATGATGAAGGCTGGGAAAATGGCAGCAAGGTTAATCTATGCCTTGAGAATGAAGAAGGGATGAAGCAAGGGAGCTATAAAATGAAGGGTAGGGCTGAGGAATGAAGAAAAGCCAAAGAGGCAGACTTTAGGAAACAAAGAAGATCAAGTAGGACAAGAGGTAATGGCTTTATGTTGTGCCAAAGGGAGGTTCAGGTTGGATACTAGGAAAAATTTCTTCTCAGAAGAAGTGGTAATGCAAAGGAACAGGCTGCTCAGGGAGGTGGTGGAATCACTGTCCTGGCAATTTGCAAGAGTGACATGGTTTAGTGGTACGGTGCTGATGGGTTGACAGACATTTTAGATAATCTCAGTGGTCTTGTCCAACCTTAATGCTTCTGTGATTCTGTGAAATGGTGAAGAAACTGGTTACCCACCACGCCACAGATGCTAGGCCTAGAGACCTGCATTCTGGACATTAAGAGCAGCTGAGGGATTTTACAGCCCAAATCACTTTTGTCGGTATCGCAGCTTCAGCACAGCAATAAACGTAGCAAGAAAAGCAGCATATACAATAGACCAGCTCTTGGAAATGGAGCAGAAAAGAATCCTGTCTGTTTTTATGGAAGTATTTGAATCCTTTTGAGGGTAGGGTGTTGCTTTCTTTGCAAACCTTACACTTTATACGCAGTTAAAGGTTGGTTGTAGAACTAGCTGAAGGCTGTAGTGCGATCCGTGTCTGTAGCAGACCATGCAGGTCAGACAGGCGCTGGCTGCCCCTGCCTGAACAGCTTCATCTCCTGCTGTGACCAGGTGACCCACCTGGTGGATGAGGAAATGCTGCTGATCTCAGACTAGCAAAGCTTCTGACACTGTAAGAGCCCACCGGAGAACACACACCTCTACTACAGAATAGGGAGGGCTATGCCATGACATCCTCGCACACGCATCTCCTCCATTCGGCCGTATACACAGCGATTTTCCATCTCAAATCTTTCGTTTTCCGTCCGGGCGGCGGCCGCGCAGAGGGGCGGGTTCCCTCCCAGAGCCGCCCGCTGGGGGGAGGGCGGTGGGGCGGCCCCGCTGCTCAGCGTCCGTGTGTGTGTGTGTGTATGTGTGTATATGTGTGTGTATGTGTTTGCCGCAGACCCCGAGCGTTCTTCTCACAGGTTCCACCGCAGGTTTGAAAAAATACCGAGGGCTGTTGTTGTGGGCTTGTTTTTGTTTTTCTCTATTTCTTATTTCTTTCCATCACCTGTGGATTGCTTCTGAAATAAATGTACGCATGTCTTTCCGGTGACAGAGTGAAGATAGGTGCTTCTCTTGCATCCCCGTCCTTGCCGTAAGCAAACTGCTGTGTCTTTAACCTGGAAACGTGGAGAACATTGTGGGCACAAAGAGGTTTGCTGTGGTCAGCTTTCGTTGGCAGGCAGCCTTCCTTCTGCTGGTAGAAAGCTGTAGGAAAAATGATACTCCCGTCTGCTCCTGTGTGGTCCACAGTGCTTACATGGGTGTGGGAAGTACGTCTTTATGCTGCTGCATGCTTCGGGGCGAGGCTTTAATAACTGCCTTTTGGTGCTTAGTTCAAATCTGATGTGTCGTTTTCCTTCCGAGTGCGGGATGTTGGACTGATGAAGCGCTTACATGACAACTGCTTACACTATGGAGAAAGCAAACTCCTTCCTCTCTGCTGTCTCTTCAGATTTCAGTGAGTGCAGTTGGTATCGCTGTGTTGCCTGGCCTAAGTGCAGCTGGTGTGAGCCCAGGTAAGGTTAAGCACAGCCTTACACATCTGAGCCGAATACATAAAACCATAAAACGTCTTGCACAATTCACATTATAAGATAGCAGCAGCGTGACAGATTCAAGAGGGTGTGGAGTGTAAGGCATCCTTCTGACACAAAGGCCATCGCTTACACTGGGATTTACAGATTATTCCCCTCTGAAGTTGTCCTCTTTGCCAGCAGGAAAAAACTATATGATGAATGTCTCATGAGAAGCTCTAGTTCTGGTTGGAGCTAAGGAAACAGGCAATGTGCTGAAGGTACAGTGGGACTCACCCACTAATCTAAATCATGAACACATCAGCAGTTACAAGATGCCTACTTTAGTGCTCTTAAAACTTCCTTTGTTTCTTGCTAAAGCAACATGAATCTAGTACAGACCATGATCTTGCATCTCTGGTAGGAACGTACAGCTTTATTCAGCGGCTGCTATTGCTGTGCCTACATGGCTGCGGTTGTATCTTGGTTTCAGGTGTGTGTGGGATTGTTGAGTGTGTGCTAGTCTCAGCCTGCCCTTTGGCCTTGTTTGCTGAGGCACTGGGGGATAGTCAACACGCATCTACATGTAGACACCGTGGGAAATGAGCAAACTTGCTGCTTGGGTGAACTCATGCATCTTGAATACGGCAATGTACATACGCCTCTTCCAGACAGTGGCAAGTTGGTGATAGCAAAATGACAGGCAGTTCTTAAGCAGAATATAGAGTTTTCATGTAGCCTAATCTAGTTGAGAAAATGAGATTTTTTTGGGGGAGTCTTAACTGATTCAGAACTTCAGGTACTGCACACAGTCACTGAATCCTTTCATACTATTTAAGTGTTGCCTTTTTGTTGTTTCAGGATGCTAACCAGAACGCCGAGTGTTGTTGCCCAAGTGTTCCTTCTTCTAAGTGTAATTCTTATCATTGCTATTGCAGTGGTTCAGATAAATCAGCAAAAGATTCTTTCCCCAGGCCTTAAGGTAAGTAGGTGAGGAATAGATAAGTAATAATAATAGATATGGAATAGGTAGGGAAGGAGAATGGTATTTGGAATTGATATTTAATAAAAGTTTTTTGCTTTTCTTATAGCCACGAGCATATACAATTTGTCAGATACTTCTTTGAAGTCACTTCTACCTTTCCCTCTACATATTTACCTGGGTTGTTCACGCAGTAATAGCAATATGCTAATAAAACTTCCTGTTACTACTTCCTGTTTGACCTAAATCTCTGCTCGGAGCAGTTCTACATCCTAACAGCTTTCGCTCAAAGCAAAACTGCACTGATATATAAGCTAAGGACAAGTATCTAAAATACAGCATTACTTGTGTCTGACATTAGTTTCTATTCATAATGACAAAGCTGTATACGTTAATCTTCAAGGAAATATCAGACCCACCTGGATTATCTGGAGGTGGTTTATTTGTGGAGGTCTGCTTCCTGTGTCACAGCAATTTCATGGCTGGTTCTAGAGGAGGTTTGGCAGTTCCTCTGCTAGATGCCTTGGCTTTGGATTTCTTTTGGGGCTGTAAGCCTGATTGTGCAGAAAGCTGCAGTTTACATGGAGGGTTTTGTGTCTGATTCCAGAGTTACTGAATAGTTCTCAGTAAATTATTAAAGCACTTGCAAGAGGTGATTCTTCAGGAACAGAGCAAGGACCTTGGCATGTCATTGTGGAGCTCTGCAGTACTTAGTTGATGTGATGGAGCCTGGAAATGGCAGAGTCTTGAAGTCTGTGGTTGATGAAAATTGAAGATGGTGATAAAATGATGGAAAAAGCCTTCCTTTTTCTAAATGGCCTTATCATAGAATCTTAGAATATCCTGTGTTGGAAGGGGCCTAAATCCTGGCTCCACACAGGACCACACAAAAATCTAAGGAGCTTCAGGAGTTACCCTGAAATATATCCAATAGTCTCTTATATATATATATTAGTGAAGAAAACAAGAGGCTGTATAGGAGAAGTGTGAGGGAGAGAAGGAGAAGATAAAATTGTTAGCTACACATTTGTTCGGATAATTGTACTGCTACTCTTTGGGTTGCAAATCTGTTCTTCAGGAAGTATGCTGGGAAGTGGAGGTAAATACTGCAGCAGGAGGATGGAAATGGGTCTAAAAGCTTCACAGTTTGCTGAGGTAGAAATACTTCCATTATCTCCCAGCTCCACTTGGGCATGACAACACTAAGAACAGCTAAGTTAAAAGCTTCTGCTTGGCACTCCGAGCCGTGACCAGATTTAATTAATTGCTCTTGAGTAAATTTACCATTACTGTATTATGTGTCTGTAGTGCTCATCTGTCTTTTGAGGAAGGGGAATACACTTAAAGTGTCTTTACTAAAACAGTGCTTGAATGGAACCTGACAGCACAGAGGATTGATGGTATCTGTGGAACCTTTCACCTTGTAGTTGATCAGGTTAAATATCATCTGAGTAAACATGAATGGAATTTTCATTATCTAGCAGTCCTCTGGGAAACAGACCAGGGACTATAGAGACTGATACCACTGATAATTCTTGGGGGAACAGGAGCTTGTAGAATTACAGTGGAAAGCTGAGAACTAATGAGGTACAGAGACTGAATGGTGTGTCACCTGAAGCAGTGATCTTTCTTGGAGATTTGGAGCATCCAAGGGAGGCTGCGTGATGAAATAAATTAGCCTGCTCCAGCTGCTTTTACTGTTTTGCAACCAGATGGAGGCTCTCATTTTTCAGTATTGTCAAGCTCCTTCTGTCTTTTTTAAAAGAAAAAATGTTGACTGAGAAATGAACCCTATACTACGCAATTCCTACCAGTTGGATGATTTTGAAGAGGGAGCAGCTAAACTTATTTTTTGGGATAACAAAGAGGAAAAGCAAAACAAGCCTCACGCTCTGGCACAGACTATTTTCAGAGCCAGATTAGGCAGTGGACTGCCTAAGCACACAAAAGAGTACTTTTACTGCACAAATAGAAAAGAACCAGACTTGTTTCATCATTCTATCTGTGGATTATACACTTCTACCTCGTTTGTGTCTTCATAGATTCTCTGTGTAACCCTGAATCTAAAGCCTGTGCTCTGGTATCAAACCCATCAGTGTCCAGTGTCTGGGGTAATGGGAAAGCAATTCACAGTGCTATCTATGTGTCAAGCATGGATTTTCAACCTGATGCTGAAAGGAGACGAGTGTTTTCCATTTTCACTGAATTTATTACTGAGGATATATAGTGTGCTGTTTCTTTTACACCCAGATTTATTCTGTGCTCTTCTGCTAGATTCTTGTCTAAGTACCTAACATGAGAATTAATATATTTCTTGTAAATACACCGTGCATATACTTTCAAACACTTTAGTTTGATTATTTGAGAATGTACAGCTCATATAGGTGTTCAAGATGCCACTGTTTGTCTCTTGATTTAATCTATTACCTTTTTCTCCACAGTATGGAATAGTCCTTGATGCTGGATCTTCGCGGACTACAGTCTATGTCTATGAATGGCCAGCGGAAAAAGAAAATGATACAGGAGTAGTGAGCCAAACCTTCAAGTGTGATGTGAAAGGTGAGCTCAGACAGCAGTTCCTTACTTCTTTGTAGCCTCTGGGAAAAGGTTATTTGGAGGCTTATACTGTTTCTCTTTCCAGTTTTGTTTTGTGTTTTTCTTTCAATTTCAGTACTGAAGAGCAAGAACTGTTAAGACCGTGTCTGTGTCTGTCAACATCAGTCCTCCAACTGTTGCTATAGTAGGGTGTGCTGTTTTCCAACAGAGAGAAAATTATAGCTAAACTTGGTTTACTCCACTGCAGTGTATCAGTGATGCAAACAGAATTCAATTACAGAGTCAGTTCCTTTACAATGCTTACAATACCCTGAAATAATTTTTTTCAAAAGAAACATATAAAATATATCTAAAAATATTGTGGAATAAGAAATCTCAGGAAAGAACTGGAAATTTAGCCCTGGTTAGATGTTTGGCATTGATGAGGGCAAAAATGGATGTCAATTATGCCACTGGAGTCTGAAAAAGTAGTTTTTAGTTTCCAAAAGCGTTAACTATGTTTAAAAAATACTAATGTGGATTGAGTCAGGTTTCCTAGAGAAATGGGGCTTATGCAGTTCATCTGGAATTATTCTGTGATTACTTTGAAAGGGACAAAAGAGGGGGAATTATGAAAGGCATCAAGAAAGTGAACTGGAAGAGCCTGTCAATTCTAGATAGCAAGGGAGAGTAATAAATTATCAAGTAAAACAGTAAAACAACTGCTCTAGCAGTTGGCTGTGGATTTCTTCATAAGAAATGTCAGTGACCTTTGGCTAAGTTTTCAAAGATACCAAAATTTCACACACCTGACAGAGGTGTAGCTTCAGAGGTTCATAAGTGACTATGAAATGAGTAGGAGGGAACAGTTTCTCAACAGCACCAATCTTTCTGTCATCATAATTAAGCATATGGATAATTTTAGAGCAACAAAGGAAGGAAAACAAATGTGTAATGTGAAGAAACGTACTGTCATGTGCCTGATGATGTGTCATTTACAGGTTGCAAGAGTGGCAGCCTGCTTGCTGGGGCAGGGGGTACACTGTGCAGTTTTCTCACTCTGCAGTGAGAAAGTGGCAGTTCCTAGTCTGCTCTAAAACGAACACGGAAGTATTTTGTGACTTTAACTGGGTAAAAAAAATATTGTGAAACAGAGGAGTCCAAATTGCTTTGAGCTTTTCAGGTCCCACTGGGCCTTAACCAGAGTCAACCGCAGTACTTCTCATCATTCAGTGTGTAAAATCAGAATGTTTTACTGCTCTAGTCTTGGGTGCCTCTGCTCTGGAGGAGACAGAGGGTTCATGTGTTGTGTTCCTCAGGTAAGTTGAGTGCAGTGTCAAAAGTGTCTGGACACTTAAATTGTGCCCCATCAAGAGGTAGACTTGTACATACTGAACTTGAAAGTCAAACAATCAACTGATTTGTAACTTCTGAGGTGTTCTTGTAATTTCATTTCATCTTTTGTTAGGTAACTCTGCCATGTCTGCTTGAGCAATCCCCAGATCAAAACCTTTCAATGCAGTGCAGGTAGTCTGTCCTGATCGGGCTCTAATCATCAGCAAAGCAGGCTGTCTAGAATGGATAGTTACTGCCCTGTGACCTGCTCTGCCTGATCTGAACGCTGAGGAGTAGAGGCTCTTGTCCCAGGAGAGTGTATGGGGGAGTGTGATGCAACAACAGCTGCTGATGGTGTAGAGCAGAAGTTGCTCCTCTGCTTTCCTGGATTTCTCTGTGTGCCACTTCCTCAGCTAGGGAATTTAGTAAGGAATGAAATTTATTAAGGAACACTCTATTGTTTGCAACTACATGAGGGAAGAGGGAAACTCTTTGTCGTAACAACTATTTGCTTAATTAGGTTATTTTGTACTTGGCAAAACAGTGCAGTCAATCTACTTACTTTCTTTTAGGTCCTGGTATATCCAGTTATGAGCGTAACACAGGAGCTCTTGCAAAACCCCTTGATGAGTGCCTGAATAAAGTCAAGGAGAGAATCCCAGTTCATCTACATAAGAGCACTTCAATTTATCTTGGGGCTACAGCTGGCATGCGACTACTGAGGTACAGTGGAAGTTTGAACTCCTCTGCATGTGTGTTGGTATAGCAGCCTGTGAAGAAAGAGTGTGAAAAAGGCACTGGGCACCTTTCTGTCCAATGGAAATTGGTTGTTTCAAAAGGAAATGGAGCCCAGTCAATTGAATTCAATTATTTTATTTTATTTTTTTAAATAGGGAAAGCATGGCTATATAAAAATCCTCTCTTGCACCACTTTGGAAATAAATCCTTGCCTTATTCTGCAGAAGGCAGAATTTTAATTTGCTTTTTCAAAGCTGTCTTAAAATCCAATGCATCACTAAACTGATGTTTGTGCATATCTGAGGGCAGCAAAAAAGCTAGGCATTGCAGTTTCCTTAGTGTGAATGTGATGTAATGTGGTTTTTGGGGTCTGTCTATGGCTTCAGCTGTGGCATGAACTTTTTTATGTTTGGTCTCTGACTAAGCAGAATGAAAAGAAAGATTTCAGGACTGTTTTAGCCAAGAGATATGTAAGTGTTCAGTTCACTAAAAGAAGAGTATGTTTGAGACAAAATACTTATGAACTTGTATGATAAAGAGTGAAGTTGGTATATAGTGGGTGAGTTGCTTGCTGCGATGATGCTGGGTGTTTGGCTGTTCCCTATAATAAGCATCCCCTTTAGGCAAAAACAATGTCAGTTTTTATTAGGTGATTGTAAGGCTTTTCTTGAGCTGCTAGGCAGTGAAGATTAAACATGAAATTGCCTTTCCAGATGCTCAGTGTCTCATGTTTTGTGAATTGCTTAGGTTGCAAAATGAAACAGCAGCCAACGAAGTCCTTGCAAGCATTCAAAACTACTTCAGAGCACAACCTTTTCGATTTAGGGGTGCGCATATCATAACTGGGCCAGAGGAAGGGGTGTATGGATGGATAACAGCCAACTATTTAATGGGCAATTTCTTAGAGGTGTGTGGAAAAAAAAATAATGCATGCTTTTCACTGTTCTCTTTCTTGTAAATGAGAGGTTTGAGAGGAAATGCCTGCTAAAACATCATAGCTATAATTTTCATTTCACAGTGAAGCACATAACGGGGTCTTGTGGTAGTAATTGAACAAAGGAAGCATAGATGGGAAGATGTGACAGGAATCTGACCTGGGAAAGGTAAAACTGTAGATCAGTGGATCTTCCATAAATGACATCAATGCCACACGTAGAAACAGAAATTTCATCACTCTTAAATGCATTAGTATTTTAAAATGTGATGGGTGTTGACTATCTTGACAGTGGTGCCAATTATGGATGTTTCCACCTGTGGCTTCTGCAGGTAGTTGCTGTCTTTGCAACCCTACTGATGAAAAGTCTACACAGCTTAGGAGTTTCCAAACTGTTTGGCAACGGTAGCTCATTTGTCTTAACTGAAAAATACAGCATTTATTGCAGTTCTTCCAGATAGTCTTGATAGGCTGAAAAGAATTCCAACCAGACCTCTGAGTATTGTTCACTGTCTTGATAGAATGGTTCCTGATCAGTCATGGAAATCAGTAAGCAGGAGTTGGTGCTCCAAGTGATACTTCATGGTGAATGTGCTATTGGTTCCTACTAAGAAAACTACATAGTAGAATCACATGTTCTAGCATGGTTTTTCTTATTTTATGCAACAAAAATGACTTCATGAAGTGATGTCAGTCTCCTACAGCATGAATTTTAATAACAAATATCTCAATTTCCATATGACAGATTCATGAGGACCACCATAGAGAGTGCTAGACATTTTGAAGCCAGTTTAGTTTAGGGTTGTGTGAAGACTAAAGCGTGGATTATTATGAGTAGGAGCAAGAAGCTTATCACTATTCTTGTGACAAGGCTGGAGATAGGAGTGAAATTCTCCCATAGGCTCTTAAGGGGAATCTATCACTGTAGATTTTTTTTTCATAAGTATGTTTGTTAGCCCATGTTTCTTTTCCTTTCTTATGTTTACATCGACATCATTGTTCATAGTAAATTATACTGCAGTACATATGGACAGAATTATTAACGCAGAAAGGGTATATATATATGCACAGTGACTGTGTAGATCAAATGCAGAATCTGGGGGATGTTTTGGATAACAAGGAAAAATGCCAATTGGGTGGATCAGATTTATTGCCACTGCATTTTCAGTGAAGGACATGTACAGATTAGGCGTTCACATTCCTCTGACTTCTATTTTACTCTACTTTCGTTCTCTTTTTCTGTGTGATCTCATAGTATTTTATTCCTTTAACAATTTATCTTGCCTTGAAGCAAGTAAATTTGAATGCTAATTCTATTCAGATCTCCCAGGTACCCAGACTTCAATTTCCTGCATTCTAGTATAGATATTGATCAGGTTAGTCCAGTGCTTTGATTATTGTGCTGTCCTTGGTGTTCAAAGCTGTGCTGTATTACTTTTTCCATCTTTCAGACTCCTTGCCCTGTGGGAGGACTTCTCACTTACCTAAAAACAACATCTGCATGTTTTCCTTAGAGCCAAGAACTTTGGGAAAGAGTGAAGGACAAAGAGGGAGGGGAAATCTAAGAGAATTACATTAAAAGTAGAAGAGCTTGAAGGGAGAACAATCAGATGGTATTTCTAATAAGCTTTGTTTTTATTTTTATGTGTAGAAAAACCTGTGGAGGACATGGGTCCATCCATACAGAAAAGAGACCACGGGTGCACTGGATCTTGGAGGAGCTTCCACTCAAATTTCTTTTATCCCAGAGGACTCTCAGGAGAGCTTCAATAACACCATGCAAGTGAAGTTATATGGTTATGACTACAATGTCTACACTCACAGCTTCCAGTGTTACGGGAGAGATGAAGCTGAGAAAAGGCTTTTAGCATTGTTGCTCCAGGTCTGTTTAAGACTGTTTGCTATGCTGCTCTTGCAGCTGTTCAGTAATTGTCTAAGCAGGTTCTTGGGGTTGTCTCTTCCCTTTGGTGGAGTTTGGAGACCCCAGTAAAAGCTTGTGTTGCTGTGGCCAAAAAGCACTTAGGTTTCAAAGGTCTTCATACGTGTTAAATATTGAGTTTTGTATCATTAGACAAAAAAAAACCTCAGTGGGTTCTGTAAGGGTTTTGCTGATTTTGCTAATGATGATTTTGAGGAAAAGAGTCCATATGAATTACAGTGTTCAGCCATGGCAGAGAACAAGAACACGTGTATGTGGATTGAAAAGGTTTCTGTAGTTCTCATCACATGAGGTCTTTCTTGCTTTTGAGTAGTCTTTGTTTTTCTTCAGAAATCAAGCACCAATTCCACTGTGGATAATCCATGTTACCCTCAGAATTACGAGACTGCATTAACAGTGAAGTACTTCAGTGGCAGCCTTTGTACACAGTCTCTGAGACCAACAAACTACTACCCAAACCAATCCATAATCTTCCGTGGAACAGGAGACCCAGGTCTGTGTCAGGAGATGGTTTCATTATTGTTTAACTTCACTACTTGCAGAAACCAGGAGGACTGTCCATTTAATGGAATCCATCAACCAAAAGTTAAAGGGAATTTTGTGGTATGTTTCCAAATCAGCATTTCTTTCTGAACTTCCTTGCTTTTGATTTCAGTAGTTCTGAAAGTAACAGACCTTTCATCTGCTCCTTTTCTACAGGCTTTCTCAGGATTCTACTATACAATTAATGCTTTGAATTTGTCTGGGCACTTTTCTCTAGCTGACTTCAATTCAAGTATGTGGTCTTTCTGTTCAAAAACTTGGGCCCAGGTAAGTGTGCCTTTGAAAATGGACTGTTTGAGTACTCACAACTTTTCAGGTCTATATCAATATTAACATTTGTTTTCCTACCATGCTTCAAATCAGAGGCATTACTTTCAGAGCAACCCTTATACTTCGTGTAAATTTATTCATTCCAGGGAATTGGAGATTGCCACGACGGAAGCATTTAGAAGGCTGATAAAACAGGCCAGTTTAATCTTTAAGACAAGACTTAGCTAGGTAATTATTGACAACACACTTCGATCTCACACACTGTCAGCAGTATCATGATATATTCAAAGCATTTAACAGCAAACAGTTGTATTCTACATTTATCAGCAAGTGTACAGTCCAGCAGAGCTGATGCAGTATAGCCATAATTTGACTTAAATGGGAGCTAACTTTGGCTGTGCAGAACTTGTACTGGTGGAAGGCAAATAGATTTTTCACTATCTCTACAGAGTTCATATGAGGAAAAGATAAAAAACTGTTAAAATTACTAAAGCAAATTGGCCCTAACTGGCATACTATGACCTTTTCATCCAGGAGTTTTTCATTTTCCAGTTTACTTAATCTGTCTTGGATGTTTAGAGTATTCTGTGATACACTGATCCTGTTCGTCTTGTAACTAATGGGGCTTGGAACTGGGAGTTCAAAGCACTTTGCTTGTGTCTTTGAATTCCAGCTGATGCTCATCTTCAAAATGAGCATCTTGGGTCAAAATTGACATCCAGAGACCAGTCCTGTGATAAAACATACTCTGTAACCTGCAAGCATCTTTATCTGATCGAGGTTTAACTGTGTTTTTCTAATCCTGTAATATTCCTCATGCTCTGTTCTGATCTCAGCTGTTTGTGTGAACACAGGATAAATGGATGGACCTGTATCAAATTGAAGGAAAGTACCTCAGATTACCAAACTATCTCATTGTTTTGCATTCAGTTTGCTGCATTTCCTACTGTAATTTACCATCATTGTAGCTTGAAAGCTGACTGCCACACACAAGGTGCACTTGGTGATCCTCTTAAAGAGATCTGTGGCAGTGGGTTACTACCACAGTTTTAAGCCCACCATAAAGATGACGTGGAAAATTTAGCAACCATAACATCCTTGATCTTTTATGTGCAGTTTTATGTTTATTTTGTTTATTTTTAACCATGTAAGCTGTCTCAATGTCAGGGTGTTTTCACTCTAAATCTCTTTCTAGTTGTACACAATTTTACTTGCTTTTTCTAACGCATTTTAATTAGAAGCCAAAGTATTCTGATTGGTTTGCTTTCAGGTCTCTTGTTTTTTGGTTTTCTTTTTGGTAAATGAATTCATTTTATAATTTACTTTTTTTTTTTTTTTTTAATGTGCTTTTAGCTCCAGTTGATGCTACCTAAAGCTGAAGAAATATATGCTAGATCCTACTGTTTTTCAGCCAATTTTATTTATTACTTGCTTGTACATGGCTACAACTTTGATGCAGGGAATTGGCCACAGATACACTTTCAAAAGGAGGTGAGTAATAATCATTCTTCATAAATTTTAACTCAAAGATGTCTAGAAGAAAACAAGAGATGCAGCAGCCTACAAAAATATTCTGGTTGTAAGCAGCCTTTATAGATGATTGTCAAATGACAAGCAGAAAACAAAGCCACTTTTCAAATCTCAGTACCAATTTCAGTCTGGTTCCAGAGGCCACAACATTACTTGGTGATGCTGGCTACATTCTTTAAAAGCATTAACAATAAGTCAGATATCAAATAATACTATTTTTAACCTTGCCCCAGTTAAAGTACTGGCTCACTTAAGGCCTGAAACTCTTCTCCAGTCAGGGTCATTGAGCTAACGCTGATGGGCTGAACAGGAGAACTCCAACCTTTCTGTCTGCTGCCAGAACCTTGGGCAAATGGGCAGAGATGGTTTGTAGTCAGAAGATGAAGCAACTAGGGCAGCTGTCATCCTCATATGGCCCATCCACCTGTTCTGTAATCTGGTTTTCTGGAATAAGAATTTACACTCATGGAGTGTTGGCTTGGATGTGGCAGACAGGCTTACAACCATGTTTGTGTAATACCTACACTACTCTCTTCCCTGGCCTCTGATTTTCCTCCTAAAAGCTAGAATACTTGGGATGAAGTGGTATACATTCATTCTAAAGCTGCTGCTAAGAAATCCTTGCATTCAGTTCAGAAGGCACGGCCCACTATGTAAGCCTGGCTGTTACATCAGGAAATATAGTCCTTGCACTGCTCTGTGACTGCATCCTTTCCTCTCTGTTACTGCAAAACCTTGTCCTGGGTTGTCTCTTGATCTCCATTAAGTCTGGAAATGTGTTGGCACTTGCATGCAAAAACAATAAATGAATAGTTGTTGATCTTCATGCAGGGAGGTTTTAAATGCAAGGCATGCTGACAAGCTTTCACTGAGAAATCATAAGTAATCACAAGTCATGTTTTCTGAATACTCAGACTCTACCACTGGTGTACTAAAGAATCAAATCAGATTTAGCCCTTCTACCAGGCAATAAGCAAAGCTTACTCTGGGATCTTAATCTGGACCTGCAAGGAGTGCACCTTTATTTTTTTAACATACGTTTTGTTGCCCCCTGCAGGTGGGAGCAGCCAAACCCAGCAATATTTTTCTGTATTTAGCCAAGACTACAAAAATACTGAGCAAGATGTAAACACAAAAGGCTTATTTGCTACCTACAGGTTGCGCCGGGGTAATTGTGAAAGTCCAAAAGAAAGACTACATTCTCTTAATCAGATCTGCCCCTCAAAGAACTAAAACTAGTCACATCTATCATGACTAGCTACCCCAGAGATAACAGCACAGTTGCTTCCAAGAGTACATACTGAGAAGCGTGGGTGTTTTTTTCTAGCCCATGCTATAAAAGAATATTTGCTTTTAGTTAGCCAAAGCTTAAGAACCTTAACACAATACTAAGATTTGTGTAGAACTAGATGATTTGCAAATGTTCTGAACCCCACGATGAGAGGTTTTCCCTCTTTTATGAATGAAAAGTCAACATAGTCCATCTTACTGCTTTGCTGAATCTGCTGTATTTCAGTTCTTGTTGCTGTAGCTTTTTCTATATTATTTAAACAAAAGGTATTACAATATACACAACTATAGAAATGACCAAATATTATAGATCCTTGTAGTCTCCTACAACCAGTAGGACTGCTTAAAGTTGTTCGTTAACATTAAATTTACCCTAGCCTCCTCTTTGTTCATGTCAGTTGGACTGTTTTTATTTACTTGAATTAAAGAACGTCCTAGGATTTGGCTACAACGGGAGAGCAATCCTAAGAGTTTGCAATAGTGCTGATTCTTTGTTTCATCCACGTAAAATCCCATAACAACTGGCTGTCTGCTTGTATATCACCCATCCTTGTGATCAGTTTTATTAGCACCCTCAAAAAAAAAGGCAGTTTTCCTTGATAACTTGAGAGTTGCCAGCAACAGCAGTTCAGCTCTTTTCTTTGTCTGAAAAGTACCCGGGAATAGGACTCTTTTATCTGTATTTCAGGTTGGAAACAGCAGCATAGCATGGTCACTTGGTTACATGCTAAGCCTCACCAACATGATTCCAGCGGAAGGCAAGCTGATCCAGTTACCTCTGAAACCTCCCTTGTTTGCTGGGCTCCTCGTCTTCCTCACTGTCCTGGCACTGCTGTGTCTTTTCTTCCTTGTTTACTTGTGTATTGTGTCACGTAATCAGAAGGTCATCAGCCACGTGGAATATGTATTTACTCCAGAATGAAAAACCTTACCTAAAGACTGACCAACAAAAGTCATCATCCTATAGGGTTATGTAGAACTTTATAGTTGAAAAACATAGTTAATGACGGGTGAAACTGACCAATAAAAGTCATCATCCTATAGAGTTATGTAGAACTTTATATTGGAAAACATAAAGACAGGTGAAAAGTGCTGGAAAGAAGAACGAATCAAGGAGATAAGAGGCACTAAGGAATCTGTGATACGGTGGAGTGCTTATTTGAAAACCATAAAGACAGGTGAAAAGTGCTGGAAAGAAGAACGAATAAAGGAGATAAGAGGCACTAAGGAATCTGTGCTATGGTGGAGTGCTTATTCATGTTTTAATGGTCTCTTTCTGTCAGATACACATGAATTTTTATCCATTAATCCATGATTCTGAGGCATTCATGTGGTAGGCAATTGGACGATCGCAATCCCGCCTCCGCACATGCGCAGTAGAAGCTGGAGGGCGGCTTCCGCCCTGCTCGCGTCCCGCCCTTCCCTTTCTGCTCGCGGGCGGCCATCATGGTGCGGGCGTGCGGCCGCGGCGCCGACAGCGGGGCCTGGAGCCGGCGGGGCCTCCCCGTATCTTTCCTGCTTGGTTGAGGCGATCGGTGGAGGCCTCCCTGCTCCTCACCCTGCGGCGGGGCTGGGCTTTGGGCCGGGCTTTGGGCTGGGAAGGGAGCAGGCCGCATGATACGAGTCGGAGCGGGGCACGCGTGGCCGCTGGGCCGCGATTGGTGTGGGAGGGGGGTTTATGAGGGGCGCTTTGGGGTGTGTGGGGTTTAAAGGGTGCTTCGGCCTCGCCAAGCGGCTCTACCGCTTTACATCAGGGGGGTTGGAATGGGTGGCTGCGGGGCTGGGGTTTGTAGGCAGTGGGGGGGTACGGGGTTGCTGCTTGCGGAGCCTTGAGTGCTGACTCGTAGCAATCTTTGTGCCCATAGGTGTTCAAACGCTTCGTCGAGATCGGCAGAATTGCCTTCGTCTCCTTCGGGCGCCATGCTGGCAAGTTGGTGGCCATCGTGGATGTGATCGACCAGAACAGGGTCAGCCCAAAGCACTGTGATTTTGTTGTCTTCGTTATCTGTGAACGGCTTGAATCAGGCCTCGTAGATAGAGCTTAAAGGGAATTTGCTGCCAGGTTATTCAAGGGAGTAAGCATTTGACACAGATGGGATTAAACAGCAGTTACTGTATTTTAAACTTTTGGTAGCAAGCTGTATGTTGCCCTCTCCCATCTTTCCTGAGAAAAGAAGTGGCTGAGTAAATCCACTTGGAGTCTGAAACCTCTGAATGGAATGGCACTTGATGCACGCTTGAAGTAAATGAAAGAAAAGAACAAACAGGTTCTTTTCACTATATGTAAAGATCCCTCTATCCTGAAGACCCAAAAAAAGATCTTATTTGGGTGTGTTTTTCAAATTTTTTTTTTTCCCAAAGATGAAGATGAGCCTATAGGGTTTGGGTAATGTGCATCAGATCTCATTTCTGGTTTTGTCTGAATAACACGTATCTTGATTTGAAGTATTGATATCAAAGTGAAGTTCCTAAATGATTAGGAAACTAAGTGGAATATGATGGAAAAGAAACCATTTTAAACAATAACTCACTTTTTCAGGCGCTAGTGGATGGCCCCTGCAGCGGTGTCAGGAGACAGGCCATGCCCTTCAAGTGCATGCAGCTGACTGACTTTGTTATCAAGTTCCCGCATAGGTGGGTTGTTTGATTTTTATTTATTTATCTATTTGCCTCTATAAAACATACTGTCACTTGCTGTCTGAGTTATGTGATCTGATGAGAGATTTTCATACAACTTTGTCAATACATTAATGCGTATGCAGCTGAAATTGGGCAGACCATGTTATAACGGCTGAATGTGGGTAGGTTTCATTTATCACCATTGGTTGATAACTGCTGCTCAGGAGTTATATTTGGGATGTGACCTGACCTGGGCACTCATGTCACTTTCAGGCATTAAATGCATTCCCTCTCTGCAGAGCTGCATGGAGTTTTAGGAGACTGAACTGACCCCACTCTCTCCAGTTTAGTAGTTATCTGAGCTTTGGTGAACTTCTTCACTAGGAGAGTGGTTAGGCCCTGGAACAGGCTGCCCAGGGAGGTTGTGGATGCCCCGTCCTTGGAGGTGTTCAAGGCCAGGTTGGACGGGGCCCTGGGCAACCTGATCTAGTAAAGGTGTATGTTTGGTGGCCCTGCCAGGCAGGGGGGTTGGAACTACATGATCCTTGAGGTCCCTTCCAACCCGGGTCATTCTGTGATTTGGTGGCTTAGAAGCAAAAATTGCTGCTTTTCTGATTGAGAAGCATTGCTGGCTGGAAATCACTCTCAGACTGAGTCCTAGCAAAGCGTTACACATAACAAAATTTGAATGCCACATACATCTGTGTGGTATAATTGCCTAAAACTGAAGGGTTGGTTTCTGCATCTGAAGGAACGCAGAAGGATGATCTTCCCTTGTGTGAAATGTGATGAGATGCCATCAAAGTGTACTTTTTGTACAGATCAATATAACTACTTGGCTCTTTTAATACAGCGCTCGCCAGAAGTGTGTGCGTCGTGCCTGGGAGAAGGAGAACATAAATGAAAAGTGGGCAGCAACACGATGGGCAAAGAAGATTGAAGCCAGAGAAAAGGTATGAGGTTTGACTGGATGTCTAATGCGCTTCATACTTGCTTCTGCTTGTGATACATGTCCCATTGAGGTCCTCTGCAGTGAAGATGTGTACCTAGATCCAGTCTGGGGATGGGGGGAAGTCAGAGTTAATTATGGAACATTGTGAAGTGCTGAATTGTATGACTTGCATGGCTATGTAGCACAGCCTCATGACTGATTCTTTTCAAACAGAAAGCCAAAATGACTGACTTCGATCGTTACAAGGTTATGAAGGCAAAGAAAATGGTAAGTGCTTCAGTGTGGTTTCTTTACAGGGTTAGTGCTTTTAAACAGTAGAGTCACGTGGAAATCCTTACTAGTCTTGCTTTTATAGTTGGCTTGGCTTATAGAGTGACAGAAAATAGTGGGATGCCTTGAATTGATCAGACACGAATTCACGTGGTCTGTGTGTCAATATTCTGAGTTATAACTGAGGAGTTCCCTGCTGCTGAAATGAGACGTTCTCTGTTGGATGCAGTTAATGTTTCATTCTGTAATAAACTCCTTACACGTGGAATACTTGGACATCTGCATTATCAACCTGAGTGATGTTTGCTGCTTGGTAGATCAGTTTTAAGTGGAATTTGACAATGTAATACATGGTAAATCTTTTGACTTATTAAAATACAGTCAGATTAGCAAAGGTTTGTTACTGGAAAGGGCAGAATCTGAAAGCTTAGAACTGAAGTTAAGGAATGATACTTTGGAACTGTTGTAGTTTCCATGTGATTAATAGTAATTTTTGGTTGTTTTTACAGAGAAACAGGATCATTAAACATGAAATTAAGAAGCTCCAGAAGAAGACCACCAAGAAAGACAAGAAGCCAGAGAAGAAACAGAAATAAAACGAGCTTCTAGCTATGTATCACTTGGTGTCCATGTTCTGATTCTTCAGAAATGACAAGTGGTAAAAGATCTGATGTCAATTGTAATCATGTTCACTTCGCTTCTGTTGTCTGTGTCATTTATTAATGTTACAAGTGTTGGGTTCAAGGGTTTCTCTGGATCATGCAGGATTGTTTTTGTCACGTTCTGCTGACCACACAGACTACGCTCAGTTCTCTGTACCCAAGACAGTTTGAAATACTGATGTTTTTACTTATGGTAGTTCATATCCTTGGACATCATCTGGTTATCTGTGAGCAGTGGACCTGAGTGCTTCATTATAACAAGATGGGAATAGGTGGTTTTATTCAGCACGCCAGCTCTTTAGTGTGTTTGAAGTTGATAGCTTGTATCACTACCTTACACCTGAGTTCCTTAAACTGTGCAGCACACAATTGCCACTTGTTAATCAAAACGATTAAGCGATGACCTAAAAAATAATCCATGATTTCAGTATTTCAAATTGATTAAGTCTTTACACTTCAGTGTCTTCATCTGTAAATGTCAGCGCTTTCCATGCTGTCTCAGGCATGGTCTGTGGGCAGAGGATGTATTTTCTTCACGTTGAATGAAGAAATTGGAGTTCTGAGTTCCCTTGTAGTACAAAGGGAAGTTGTTTTTAAAGTCAGCTATAAAACAGAGGCAGGAGAATACTGAAAAAATGAAGGTTGTGAGACCTTCAAGGACACGGTCAAATATGCATTCATATATTGTCAAGTAGATTGATGTGTGCCTTCAAAAATGAATGCTTATCAATAGTTACGTGCCTGGTTCTTTTAACTAAAACTGGGTGCGTTTCCTCAAGCACTTGGGAGTAGTTTGACAACAGTTTTATGCCTCTGGAATTTGCATTCAAGAATCTGGAGATGTTAAATTATATTGGATTACAGGCTGGAGGAAGGAGAAACAGAATGTACCATGTTTTGGGTAACTTCACCTTCTGACAGCATGTTGTGTGTAAGCCGTGTGTGCTGCTCCTTAGTGATAAAAGCTCTGAAGCTGCCTGTGGCTTTGCATGTATCAGGGGTCCACCTCAAGCATTGAGTGCTGTGCTGGATGGTTGGATCTAAAAGCCACACATACACCCAGCAAGGCCAAAGGATGGCTTTGTTTCTAACGCTTACCACACGATGGCAATATTTGCTCTTCACAGCACCTCATAAGGTAATTGCCACACGTGCATACAAGGGAGCAGTGCCAAACAAAGGTGATGGCATGAATATTTGACAATGATGGATGTGCTTATCCATATCTTTATTTTGCACTTATAGTTGACTGAGATGGAATTTGTTGGACAGAGGCAGCATGTGCTTCTTTAATTTACTTAGTGGACTGCTAAGAGATTGGATCTGTTAGGAAACCTCTTAAGGTGAAGGCCCAGCATTGTTGTTCTTAGATGGTTTCAGACAGAACATGTAGGAGGCTTGTTGGGAGTAGAGAGGTCCGTGTTGATAAGGTATTTCTCCATTGGGCTCATGGCACGAAGGTGTCTCAGGGCGTTTTATTCAGCCCTGTGCTGAACATGGCTGAGCCCACTTCATACCTGCTCTGTGTGCTGTACTGGGGCACAGTGCCTGTGGTGCAGGTTTGTATGGCAGGTTCTCAGCTGGATGCTCTGCTTTGGTATGTGCTTTGGAACGGGAATAGTGCTGATATTTAAATAGCAAGGAAGAATATTATCTTTGAGATCAGCTGGAGCTTTACCTGAAGACACCCAGCGGGAGGGGACGGCATCTGAATATTTTCCACAATAACTCAGCAGTCAAGTCTTAGAGCCGCTGTTTGAACCTCATGTTTACCCAAGCTGTCAAACAAAAGAAAGGCTGCTCCGAGCTGAGTTCCTGATTGATGCTGTGTAAAGGTGGTATAAAGAATGGGAAATAGACCTGTGGGCTTTGTCCTTTCCTTCCCCTTTCTCTTCCCCCCTGGAGCTTCTGAATAACCTCAAATGGATTTTTTGTGGGGGGGTTGTTTATCTTTTATTTCTACCGCTTGTCTCATTCACATTGCACACGTGAGCCTTAGCTCATCCTGGAAGCCTCAGAGGATAATGGAAAAAATCAGAGGGTTTATGGCATAATGAAGCAAATTAACTCTGACTGGCTAAAAGAGGCATTGTTTTTGCTCTGGTTGCTCAAAGCATTTTGCAGGGTCCGGGGGGAGTCTGGCAAGCTGCTCACCCCATACGTGAGCAGGCTGCCTCAGCTCCCAGCCACCTGAATGTGACCTAGGAGAAACTACTGGGCTTGGGAGGTGCTGGGTGGGCACAGACAGCAGCGTGTCCCTTCCCTTTCTCCAACATGTATGGCAGCAGGACCAGCGCTGCTATAGGATTCTCCCCTGCCCAGTTTCTTCAGAACCTTTTTTAGACCTGCCTGTGAATCTTAATTTTTCAAGCCTGTTCACGCTGCCCCTATCCACAACCTTGTGATAGGTGTCCCAGGAATTGCTGCTGTTTGCAGAGGAATCTGCTCTATTCCAGTGCTGTAAACCCACTGAGGATCAACCTGTGTTTGAGGCAGCATTGGGGCTGGAGATGGTGGTGAGAAAATGCCTGTTCCATGCCCACCACCCTCTGGTGAAGAACCTTTTCCTAACACTCACCCTGACCCTCCCTTGAAGCAGCTCTGTGCCATTCCTTCAGGGTTAATATTGGAGATAATAATAGTAAGAGTAAATAACAAAGAGAAATCCGAATCTCCAGATTTAAATAGTCACAGGCTGAGAAAGTATATTTTTCTAATTAACCCACAGACTCTGGAAGTCTTAACAATACTTTGTGCCTCATTCTGTGTGCGTCTGAGTGATGCGGCAGCCTGATGCTGTAGGTGCTTGTGGGAGGCACGGAGCCATCACACCTAGGGATTGTCTGGTTTCTCTGCAGATGCTATTGTGCTTTCTGACGCCGTGAATGCTGTTTATAAAGACATTCTCCTGCTTCAGGATGAGGCCCTCTGATTTTTATCTTGAGTCAGAAAAGGTATAACAGAAGCACCTGACAGCATTCATGCACCCTGATGCTCTGGTTGGGGCCTTGTTATGGGAATTCAGAGTGCTGTTGGTGACCTGAGTGGGATCACTGCCATGAGAGCAATGCAGACATCCTGAGAGAGCAGGTTGTCTTCCCTTACCTCACAGATATGCAGAAATCTCCCATTGCCTTTGTTTTCCCTGCATTAGAGAGCTGGGTTGTGTCCCCTTTAGGGACAGTGGCCAGGGATGGGGGAACATCGTGCTCAGAAGCCAGATGAAGATCTGGTTTAGCAGCCTGTCAGTTTCTCAGCATCTCCGGCTCTGCAGACCCCAAGCCCAGCACCCCTGGTAGCCACCTGCTTGTTCCTTGCTGTCCTTTTGCAGTAGCTAGGAGGGCTGGCTGCAGTTTTAGGGTACCCTCTATAGCCTTCTCCTTAGTAGCATTAAGGCCCACTGCCAGCAGATATAAGAGATAACAGGGAGAAAAGAGAAATCCAAAGGCTTTCTTAGCAGCTCATTTGTAATCAGTGGGCAATAGGCAGTGATTTATATGGGTAGCGATTGGGACTCTGAAATCCATTGAAGCTTATAATTATCTTGGTGTATGTGGAAAGTTGTATTCACGGCTCCTCAAACCCATTAGAGCCTCACGTTTTTTTCCAAATGGGGAAAAGATAACCTTTACCTTTATCTGTTCACCTTCTCAGAGGCAGAAGATCTTTCTGGACCTTGCTATCCCTTCTGAGGCCTGTACCCGTGCTGGTACCAGGAGCTTCTACCCCAGCTCCTGAGACAGAAGAGGAGAAGATGTCCATAGAGGAGATCCTATACAGCCTCTCTGAGCCTATGCCAGTTCTCTGTTGTTTGCACAGCAATAGAAGTGCTGTCTCATGTTCAGAGGGAGCCTCCTGTGGGCCACTTTCTGCGTCATTTCAGAGCCAGGTTTTGCTCTTTGAGAGGAAACTTGGCTGGAAAGCTGCACAGTGGAAAAGAATCTGGCAGTGCTGGTGGACAGCTGGCTGCACATGAGCCAGCAGTGTGCCCAGGTGGCCAAGAAGGCCAACAGCATCCTGGCTTGTGTCAGAAATACAGCCAACAGGAGCAGGGAGGTGATCATCCCTCTGTGCTCAGCACTGGTGAGGCTGCACTTCAAGTGCTGTGTTCAGTTTTGGGCCCCTCACTGCAAGAAGGAAAGTGAGGTCCTGGAGTGTGTCCAGAGAAGGGCAATGGAGCTGTGAGGGGTCTGGAGCACAAGTCTTATGGGCTCAGTCATCCTGTGGGTCCCTTCCAACTTGAGATACTCTGTGATTCTGTGACTGATCATAGATTATAGATCATAATACAAATGATGCCAATCAATCTCAATGGCCAGAGCACCAAAAATGGCTTTTAACACATGAACTCCTTTCAAGTTGTTCAGAAATCCTCTCCCGGCTCCAGCTGTCAGTGCGGCTCTGTGCTGTGCTGCTATCAAATGGCAGCAGACACTGCTAGGAACCTTGGAAAGGTATTTTTGGGCACATACACACTGACACAGGGCTCAAATTGCCAGGTGCAGTGCTGTGGGACCAGTGGGGTCCCTGGGCTCCACCGCTCCCCTTCTTGTCCCAGCTCAGGGGCTCAGAAGCAGTTCATGTCATTTCACCCTCAACCTAGATCAAATCAGACCTCTGTTTTTAAAAGGAAAAGAAGGGAAAAAAGCAGCAAGAAGGGCTTTTATTGTGAAAAAGAGACTCTTCAAATGCCTGCTCCCCCCTTCCCAGCCTCTCTGCTCCCCCCACCGGGAGGTGGGTCCGGGCTGCTGCTGAGTTGGAAAACTGGCGGCTGGACTTGGCCAGGCGTCCTCTGCACAGGGACTGCCGCCAGCCTGAGGGGCACAGGGCGGCAGTGCCTGGCCTGGTGCCTGGGGGACAGGGGATGTGGATCAGCCACCCAGATATTTTATGTATAAATAATGTATTTAACATCCTGGTTCTGCATGGAACTGCTGCTGGGGAGCAGTGCCAGCCCAACAGTGACCGCGTGCAGGGAAGCCCACGAGGAGCAGCGTGCCGACAGACACTGCCAGCCATGGTATGGTATGGGGGTCTTCTTGCTGAGCTGGGGGGTGGGAGGAGGTGCGGAGCCTTCTCAGAGGCACCAGCCCCTTGGGATGTGATATGAGGATGTCCCCCAGCTGTTCCCATCCTTGGGGAGATGAGTCTGAAGGGAACTCTCCCAGGGCTGGGACATGTAGGTAGGGCTCCAATATGGGTCTGTCCTTGTTGCCAGTACGGGGAATGCACACAGCAAGTTGTGAGGATATCCACAGACACAGTTCCTTGGGCTGAGGTGCTGCTGTCAGGCGGGATGATGCATTTTGCCTGGTGGTCTTACGGAAGAAAGAGTATTTAATTGTTTGGAAGCAGTGAATCTCTGTGGCAGTGTCACCTATGTCACCTGAGCTGCATGGCTATGGGAGCTGATGCATCTGTCAGGACAGCAGTGCTGGTACATGTGTGTGTTGTGAGTGTGAGTGTGTGTGTGTGTGTGCAGGGAGATGTGGCACTTGGCAGTGTCCATCCCACCACTTACACACGCTGGTCTCAGTTTCCCAATTAACAATCTTCAGCAAAAGGTGGAGAGGGTGTCACACATTTAGGGATCAGAAGTGGCTCCTCCATACAAAGGAAGAAGTGGGGCAGCTCTCCCCATGCCAGGCTCCCCTTGCAGCGCTGCCCTCCTCCCTCCCAGCCCGTACTGTGCAGCCCTTCACAGTGCCTGCAGTGCATGCCAGGTGCTGCTGTGGTCTCCCTGCTGGAGCAGGGCATTCACTTTCCATCTGGGTTTCCATTCTTCCTTTGCGAGAACAGGTCTGATGATGCCATTGTTTCTTCTTGGTCAGTTCCTGTATTGATTGATTTTGCTTTTAATTGGCATTTGATCTAGACACTCAAAGACAGGTTAGTGAGAGTGAAGGGGATTGATTTCCAGCTGTTCCTGAGCTGCTCATCCTGTTGCTTCATCTGTAGATAAACCCTAAGCGAGACACTCAGATGATTTCTGACTTCTCCCAGCTTCTGGCTTCAAAATCTACCAGCAAGGAATTTCTAACAGCTCCATTGTTCTCCCAGCATGAGGCACTATGGCCAAGAGGGGCTGACTGCACTTTATCCCTGCTTTTGCAGAGCTGCCAGATGCCACAATCACCCCTCCTGCTTCACAGGCTCAGTGCCCTGTGGCTGCTCACTGTGCCCTAGGACAGTGCCTATTCACCTGGTGAGGTCTGCTGGGAGAAGGGAAAGCAAGAGGCAGAAGCAAAGCCACGCAGGGAGCAGGCTCCTTTCCCATTAATTTTCTGCATAGGAACTGAAGGAATGGTTTAAATTGAATGAAGTTATGACTTTCCTGTATTTGAGGATGGGCATGTCTGAACAATTCTGTTTTCAATCTAGCCTGGGGCTGAATGGCCCCGCTGTCCCCCCACTCCTGGCTGCAGCTGTGGAATCCCACGAATGCACTCCTTTGCTCTCCAGCAAGACAAAAATCCCTTGGAGCAAGAGAGGGGAGATGGAGCCAGCCCGCTCACACTGCCTGCACCGAAACGCGCTCAGAGCGCTCTGCAGCCAGTCTACAAAGGCTGAAAATCAAAAGAGGGTTGAAATTCACCCCAAGCCCAGACACAGGGAAAATATAACCCCCAGTAAAAGAAACAGAACTGGATCGGGTCCCAGAAATGTGAAAGAGAGATCTGGCAGTTCTTCAGGCCCTGATAAACGTGATTGGTAAACTCACCAAGAGCAAGAAGGGAGCAGAATTTGATTTCATGTCAGTGTATTCCTCAATGTAGCCCGTGTAGCTCAGAACACTCTGTAGAAAGATGTCGCTTTCCAGCACTTTTGCTCTTCACTGCTGTAATGCAGAAAGAAGCTGAACCAGCTCAACCCCACTGGAGATGAGGATCCAAAGCTGGTGAGCAGCTCTGGAATGCACAGGGAGAAGCTTTGGGGTAAGGGACGTTGTGAGGACAGGGAATTGTGACTCCTTGCTGCTGTTGCTGTCCTGGCATTGAACGTATTGCAGAAAGCAGTAATGCAGCTGGGTTCCATGCTGCAACTGGATACAAGTCATGAAGAGCAGGGCTTCTGGTTCCTGCAGAACGTAAGGAATAAAGGAAGGAAACCAGCATGCAGAGGCAGCGTGTGTGCAGGATCAGAAGTGGACAACCCCAGCATGCGGTCTGTAGGCTGCTGCTCTCCTCCAGAGCATCCTCTGTGTGGCTCCCACTGCACAAAGGCAGCACTGTTTGAGATGTGCGGGCACACGCAGTGCAGATGTTGCACAAAGGCAAACCACATCTGTTCTGCTGGGGAAGGGGCCCCCTCGTACACATGGGAAAGCCATCCTGTGTGCATCTGGGGTACAGCAGGGAGAGGAGGAAAGGAAAATCAGCAGGCAGCAGCAGGACCGTGGGGCTCAAGCTTCAAACACTGTAAATGCAGCATCCCGGAGACTGTTGGCTCTGGTGGTGCTATGTGCTAACTCCTGGGATTAAACTGGTGAGAATAGGAGTTGCACCATAGGTAGCATCAAGATGGAAAGTTCCCTTTCCATCAGTCATAGAGCTGAATGTTCCCACACACCAGCTGGGAAGATTTGGCAGGACGGACCCAGCAACACGTGGCAGCAGATTCAGCATCCCTCTCCCCCTGGATTGTTATGGCCCATTTTGTACATCTGGTGGAGTCTGAAGGGGGCTGGGGCTGCCTTGGGGCTCGTGGCTGTAATTCAAGAGCTGTCTTAGTAAAGCCCCACTTGGCAAGCCATATATCTTCCCCAGGCAGAATGATATAGGAAGGCACTTAGCAATTGAATCGTGGGCTCTGCTGGGGGTTTCCTTCAGCTTGTGCTCTGGTGAGAACAAGATTTGGTCCAACCATTTTCCAACCATAACCAAAAGGATGGGACTGTTCTGCTCCTGGAGGAGATGCCATGTGGTGAATCATATGGATGTGCCCCCGTCAGCCCCACGTTCCTGGGCAGCTGTGATGGCTGCAAGGCTTTGAAGACTCCCTTGGAAGGGTGGGCTGTGAAAGAGGATTTCTGGTGGCTGTTCAAGTGGTCTTTGTTAAACTGGTCATGGCGGGCCACGTCGCCTGCTGTCCACACGGTTCTGTGGTTTATTTGGCAGTCTCCAGAAGAGAGTGGCAGTGAATCTCACATTTAAAGGCCATGTATTTCTATGGCATCTTTTGTGGTTTTAAGGCTGTTTCTTACATTCCTGGATAATGAAGTTTTGGGTTTGTTTTTCTTTTCTTCCAAGCTCAACAAAGCCAATTTGATGCACTTTGGAAAGCAATTGAAAACAGGCTTCTCTGTTGCTAATTCCGCCAAGGTTCAGGCACCCTGGGAACAAAGCATCAAGGATAAAATCCTCTGACCCACTCTCAGAAAGTTTTTTATCCCTGCTGAAGGGCAGCCTGTGCCTTCAGGAGCCCAGGTTGTGCTGTATATCTATGTGATGTGTGAGCATACACACTGTTTGCTCCTTGGTGTCCTGGAATGAGCAGCACCTCTCTGAAGCCTTTTTATGGGCTTTTAGTTAGCTCGCCTGCTGGGAAATGTATCTAATTTCTAGAGAAGACGTGCTGTACTGTCAGTTTGTCAAGCTGGCAAAGTGGAGCAGTATGTATGGTTTTCATTTCAGGCTGAATTGAAGCCATAGCTTCAAGTGCAGCATTTTTAACAGCACGAGCTTGGAGAAGTTCTCTTTAGAAAAGGATTTACCCGTGGCTTGTAAATATAGCACCATTTCTGCAATGCTGCATCATCTAAGTTATTATTAAATTTGCAACATTGACTGCCAGAAATAACACTTTTCACACTTTTTCCCCTTATTACTGTTGATGTGGCAGGGAAAATGGGGCTCCACAAGTTGAATATAAAAAGGGCAGTAGTGGCCCAGGTTCGCACCAAAGGATTTCAGGCTTGGCTATAGCTTGCAGTGCCCAGAGCAAACCTGCCCAGGGTGAGGACAAAGCAGTTTCAGGCAGTTTGGGTATTTCAACGTCTCACTCTGCAAGCCAACTTGACATTATAAGAAAAGGATAATCGTTACCATCCGTTTGGATCCCTGTGACCAGTGCTACTTTCCCTCACTGGAATAAATAGGCTTTTTCCCGTTGCATTTTCTAATGGCTTCTGCGTGCACCCTCAAGGGTGTGAATTTACCTAATTAAAGGCGGTCTCAGTGGCTGTGCACGTTCAAGTGCTTTCTGCACCATTAACGTAAGAGTTCCCAAGTGCATTCATGAACACTGACGGCAGCACTTACTTAAGCTCTGATTTTAGGGATGTAGAAAAAAGAGCTGTTGTTATTGGGGTTGTTTGGGGCAAGGCTCTGAAAAATACTCAGATGGGTGTGAGGTTTCTGAGAAACTCCTCTTTATTTTTGCCATATGTTTCTAACATGGATCTGGAGATGTATGGGAGGTGGCCAGTGTAAGCTGAGTGCCAGGAAAGTATTCCTGCCCAGAGCAGCTATGGATGCTCCATCCCTCGAGGTGTGTAAGACCAGGCTGGATGGGACTTTGGGTCCCAGTCTAGTGGGAACTGTCTCTGCTCATGGCAGAGGGGTGGAACTTTGTGGTCTTTAAGGTCCCTTCCAACCCAAACCATTCTGTGGTTCTTGTGTGCTGCCTTCTGTAAGACACTCTGGTTGCTGGCTCCCTCTCCTACAACATTTCATCTTTTGTTTTTTCAAGCTTTTACTCATACAAACAGTTCCTTATCCCTTCCTTGGCAGTATACTGTCCCACCATGTTCTGCTGTAGATATGCTTGTGCTTCCAAAATAAATAACTGCAAAGCGAAGAGGAACAAGGCCTTGTTCCCTACTTATTGTCTCAAGCCTCGCTGCTGAATTGCTGGGAAATGCCCCTGTAAAGCAGATGGGTGGTGCTGGGCTGGAAAACAGTGACTGGCCAAAGCAGGCTGGCCACCAGCAAGGAAGAGATGAGAGCTTGGTACCAACACAGCTCCCAGCCAGCAAGGTGGCCTTTCAGCAGTGCCAGTGCTGTGATACCTGCAATGGGTTTAGGGCAAAGCAGACACAGCGGTTTAGCAATGCAGAAATGCCTGATGACTTTCTTCCTTCTGATCCACAGACCCAACGACCATGGAGAAGGATGGGGCTGAAGCAGCCTTCCCTAGTGGCTCTGGTAGCCTTGCTGGCCCTGGCCCTGCTGGCACTGTCCTACCTCCCCTCACCACGGAATGGGGACTATGGCCTGGCCCCTTCGCCCCATGTGGCACCAGCACCTCCAGCACCTGCATCACTTCTGCTGGCACCCCGGCCCCGGCGAGATGTGGCCATCACCCCATGTGGGGACAAGCCCCCCAACCGGGGGACAAAAAGGCATAGGGGGAAAAGACGGCAGCTGAGGGAGCAGGGTGCCCTAACACCTTCTCCTTGTGAGGATCAGCCATGCACATGGGGTGGCTCCCCTCAGGCGGACAGGCTGTGTTTTGGTAAGACTGTTCCACCATGGCTCTCAGAGGATGACATCCAGAAGATGAAGCTGCTAGCCCATGGCCAAGTAGTCTCCAAAAGCCGTGTGCCAGCCCATGGGCAGGTCCTGCGCATCCACCTGCATGCTGATAGTGACACCCAGCCTGCCAGTCCAGGGGAGGACTGTGGGGATGGGCGTTGTGGGCTCATCAAACGCTCCACAGACCTATATGAGGTGGTGGCTTTCCACCTGGACAGGGTCTTGGGGCTGAACAGGAGCCTGCCTGCAGTGGCCCGCCGCTTCTCCAACCCCATCCTACCCTACAGCTACACCAATGGTGCCCCCCGGCCCCTCATTTGGTGGGCACCCGATGTCCAGCACCTGGAGGACAGCAACAATGACCAGAACTCCTGTGCCCTGGGGTGGCTGCAGTACCAGGAGATGCTGCGGTCCCGCAGTGTGGCCCCAGTGGCAGGAGATACAGCCTGTGCAAGCATCCAGCGTGGTGAGTGGGGCCGCTTGGCACTCTTCGACTTCCTCCTGCAGGTAGGGCATGGGCAAGGGAGGCTGCCATTAACACTGCATGGGACACCAGGTCCTCCTGCACCTGGCCATACCTCTCTGCCCATCACATCTTTCTCTCTACTGTGAGTTGCGCAGGAGTTGTGTTTTACTGGGAGGGAGTGCCAAAACACGAATCAAAAAATCACTGCTGAGGTATCACTTGGCACTTTTTGGGACATCCCAAAGATCATAGAATCATAGAATCCTTAGAGTTGGAAGGGACCTATCTAGTCCTCACATGTGACTTGGGATAGTTTGTAGTGAGCTTCAGTAACCAGCAGGATGCTAAATAATAAATACATCCCTAAAACCTACACTGGGGCTGGCCTCTGCCTTCGAGCCAGCACACTCAGCCCTGAAGCAAACAAGGCCTTTCAAGGATCATGGAAACCTGTGGAGAAGACACTCGGTGCTGAGTTTGGCTCTGGATGGTTGGGTTTGTCAGGCAAAATTCAAACCAAAGGGGATTTTTTTTTCTGCTCAGCTCTGGGGATTTTAACATGTCTTGAATCCTCCAGGCTTCAAACCCAAGCAAAGTCCCTTTGACAACAAAAAGACAATCCCTGCCACCAGGCAGCTTTCCTTCATCTCCCCATCACAGTGCAGCACAAGAAAGCACAAGTCTATTTTTTCTTTTCAGAGTAGGCTGTCTTTAAACACAAAAAAAATGTATATCTTTCATGCTTATTAAAATGTTCATTTTCTGGAGGCTTGGGTTTCATAATTGCTGGCTTTATAGAGGATGTGAATGTCTGCTCTCCTGTGGTACAGCTTCATCCCAGTGTGGCTTCCCTTGCTCTGCATCACGTGGGTGCTGCAGTGGCTCAAGACAGGTACATACATTTAAATAACAACAAAAACAAAAAAGGGACTGAAAAGTCAAAAAAAAAAAAAAGACGATGTGTGCTCTCATTATAATTTTGTGATGATTATTATTGGCACACTGACCATTAATCTTTATAACATCAGACTACGGCTGGCAGAGGAGGAGCAGTCGTGGCTGGGCTTGGAAATATTTTCGATGAAACAGCCAAACAAATGGGAAGATTAACCAACTCTTTTCCCTCCCCCAGGCCCAAACCCTATTGAGCACAATGGAAAAGCTGAGTATCCAGAAGCAAAAGCCATCCAGTTTTAAAGAGACTTTCCCTCAGAGGGCTGAAATGGTGAAATGATAAATCAAAGAGCAATCCACAGATACGTTTTTTTTCTTAATATCTCTGATGGAATCCTCCCATGTGTGGAAAAATCACACACAGAGGCACAGAGCCAGCTGGATGCTGTAGAAATGAAATTACATCTTTCAGAAATGGCTCTAGCATCCTGCAGTACATACTGGAGAGTGGGAAGATGTGAGCTTTGAACCCTCCATTGCAGCCCTCGATCAGGCATTGAGATCTTCATTGTCTTCTAGAAAGTCTTAGAGTTTGGCTTCTTCCTATCTGCTCTTCCTCTGTGTTTCAGAGCTTTTTGATCTGAAAAATGGGGCAATATGGAAACTCAGGACTTGATGCAAAGGCTGTAGTGGTGGCCAGAGGAGTCTCTGGGGCTCTACAAGTCTGGGAGTCTTGCACATGGTTCCCCATGGCCCTCTTCTCTTTCTGGTGATGCAAGAGTTGCTCTGCTCTGTGCATTCTGCCCCCATCTTTCTCCTCCTGGGCTTTCTTCAGGCGTGCTCCAGCTTGAATCCCTGCCTCCAGCTGCTGGGAATGCTGGCAAACTTCAGAGGGGTGCTCAGGAAGCATTGACTCATCACCACCACCATAACCACAGCATCCTTACCGCAATGTCTCCTTCCCCTTCTTGGCATCTTGGACTCAGGATTTCCACACCCTGGTGGCTTTTGCAGAACCATGCTGGTTTGTTGGGAATCTGGCCCCAAACTTCTCCTGACTGTAACTATCATGGTCTATTGTGTGGTGTCTCCAGGGCTGTGCAGAGCTTGCTTCACCCTGATACATGAGTGCATTTAATGTCTGCATAAATCATCCCAGACTGTCTTCACCTTCTGTGCAGACTATTATTCTGCTATGAAAGGAAACAAGGCTGTGGGTGAGAGAAATTGGTGTGCTGAGCTTTTTAGTATATGGACAAAGGAAATGTATGGAAGAAATGTGATGTTTTCTTTCATTTCAATGTGTTTCATGTCAAAAGGCACTTTAGCACTTTAACGGGTAGCTCTCCCAGTGGAGGAATGCTGACTGGAGTGCTTCATTAAACGTCAGGAAATAGAGGGATTTGTTAAGGAGCTCTGGTGTGGGACTAATCTGTTTCTTGCAGGGTTATGGAAGTAATAGTCATGGAAAACATGGAAATTTCCTATGGCATCTACTCCAATGCATAGCTGTGTTTCCTACTGGGCCCTGTCTCGAAGCACAACTTGTTAAATTTAACTAATTATCAGAGTGAGATGAGCAGGCATCAAGTTGCTCACCCTTGACTGTCTACAGCCCTGCAACTGCTTCAGGAGCTTCTGCATACCCTGAGCCCTGGCTCCTGGCTCAGCACCAGCAGCCTCAAAAACCTTTGTGCTGCAGCTGAACTGAGCTTGCCTTGCTTCACAGCCCTGGCTCTGACATGTCTCACTGAGGTTATTTTGCATTCCTCTTTGTGTAACCCTTCCTTTCATTTCAGCTGCAAGCACAGCCCACTTGGTCTGTGCAGCATGTGGTGTCTGAACCCCAACAGGAAAACTTGTCATTGTCACCTCTGTCAGGCTCCTCTCCAGCCCCAAGGCATTTTGCAAGTCTCAGCTTCTTAGTGCTTCCCTGTGCCTCCCATGCACTGGTGTAAGCAGCTTTTCTACTGAGGATCCTTAAAAACATGTTATTTCCATCTGAAGAAGAAAAGTTCCTTGTGGGAAACATTTAGAACCTGCCCATGCAGGGCATCTGCTCCCACTGAGGATCCCAAATATCTCCCACAGGTTCATGACCGCCTGGACCGATACTGCTGTGGATTCGAGCCTGATGCTTCCGAACCCTGTGTGGAAGAGATGCTCCATGAAAAGTGTCGAAACCCATCTGAGTTGTTCCTGGTGCACATCTTGGTATGTCCCCAGCCCCCGTGACCCCTTTCTCCTGCCCCGTGTCCCAGAGCCTGCTCTGGACAAAATATAAGATGCCTGGGAGGTGCCGGCAGCTGCAGGTCCCACAGGCTCTCAGGGTTACTCAGAGCATTAAAAAGCCAGCCTAAAGCACTAGGCTGGTGACTCCTCATGGTAGGCAAGCTTCTCCTTCCCACCTCTGCTGACAGGTCCGGAGGAGTGCTCCATCCCAGTTGGTGTTCATTGACAATGCAGGCCGGCCACAGCAACCAGAGGCAAAGCTCAACTTCAGGCTGCTGCAGGGCATAGACAGGTGAGACGGGCAATGCATGAGTACCTGATGGAATATCTCCCTCCTACCATTTCTCACGTGCAGGCTTTGACAATTTCCAGGTCAGTGTAACTGATGGCAGACTCCATGTTCCTTCATAATTTCAGCTTCCCAGAGAAAGCTGTGGCCATACTGAGGTCAGGCTGCCTGGCCCACAGGTTGCTGAAGTCTCTGAACATGGACCAGGAGCTCTGGGAGAGCCAGGGAGGTGCTGCTGGGCTGTGGCCTCTGCTGCAGGTCCTGGAGAGGCGCGGACAAATCCTGCTGCGGTACCTCCAGGAGCACAACCTGACTGTGGTGAGGGACACACTGCACTGAGCTCCGCAGTGATGGGTCGACCTCATGCCCTCAATGTCTACAATGTGAAACTGCACGTGGGTTCTTGCTCCTCCAAAAGGTATCTTTTAATTAACCCCTGTTGGTAGGACATCCTGGAAAAGGACAGGAGGTTGTGGGGTGTAGGAAAGAGGAAGAGGAGAATTTCTGAAACAACCAATAGATGTTTTCAGAGGAGAATACCTGTGAGATTTTGGGTGTCTTCAACCTCCTGTCTTCCCCAGCATCTCTGAAAAGGGCAGGCTTGACCTGCTGAACAGACTGGAGAGCTTGGAAGGATTAACCCAGCAAAGAGGCTTGCACAGGTCTTTCGTTGACGACGCTTTCATTATTCCCAAACTAACAAAAGTAGAGTCTGGAGTGGTGTAGGGAAAAGCAGAGGGAACCCTAATAATCAAGGACAAGCCACCAGAGCTGAGCTCTACCTTCCCCTATGGTGAAGGTGACACGTGCCTGACGTCTGCATTAAGCTTTCTCTAAGGCTTGCAGAAAAATCGTACCAAACACCCAGGACAACTTTGACAGAAAGCAACCAAATGCAAAATGCCATCTGAGCATGCTGACAACAAAACAGAGGCTTTCTCATCTCTTCCAGCATTGCCCACCAGCCTAGCAGTGGTTTAATTGGTGCTCAATGGTCAGGGTTCAAAGAAGAATGAAGTAGAGGAGACCAACATGGGTGTCTGTGCATGCTGCTGCCCAGTTGCCCTTGAGCTAGAAAAGCTGTCCATCTACACAGCCACAGAGGCAGAAAGCAGGCGCTCACACCTATCCTGCTGCATCCATCTCAGCAGCGTGTCAGGTTTAGAGCCTGCCAGGGGATACTTTTGTAGCCGTGCTGATAAGTGTAGGCAATTACCTTTTCCTCTTGCTTAAGAAAAGATGAAGTGAGGCTGGAGTGACATTAATCAGTGAGCGTGAGTGCTCTCAGAGAGCACTGGCACTCAGCACTGCCTACTCCTCAGCATCCCGAGCCCCAGCAGCACTTTGCTGCGCTCCTGCCCTGGTGCCAGCAAGGGAAAGCCCGTCTGCCATCAACATCCCCTGTGCCAGGGCACCCTGCTGAATCCCGTCCCATGAGAACTCATTGTGAGGAGGTGATCTTAGTTTGTAAGAATGGAGGAGAACAAAAGGACTCATCTTGGGTCCAAAATATCCATAATAATAAATGAGACTATGCATCATGAAATCATAGAATCGCTAAGGCTGGAATCATTAAGGTTGGAAAGGACAAGATCACCTACCACTAATATTGCCCACTGACCATGTCCCTCAGTGCCACATCCACACGGTTCCTGAACACCTCCAGGGATGGTGACTGCACCACCTCCCTGGGCAGCCCGTGCCACTGCAGCACCGCTCCCTCTGAGAAGAAATGCTTCCTAATATCCACCTGAATCTCGCCTGGTGCAACTCAAGACCATTCTCCCTCAACCTATTGCTGTTAGAGAGCCTGGGAGAAGAGGCTGACCTCCACCTTGCCACAGCCTCCTTTCAGGCAGTTGTAGAGTGATCAGGTCTCCCCTGAGCTTCCCCTTCTCCAGACTGAACAACCCCAGCTCCATTGTGCTCCAGACCCTTCACAGCTTCATTGAATTTCTTTGAGCATAATGAACATAATGAAATGGAACATAATGAAATCCAGAAAACACACCATGGTAAGCTCCATGGTAGCCGTGGCATTAGTTTGGATGTGTAGCATTAGTCATAGCCATTAAAATGAGAAACTTCACTAAAAGAGAGTTTGTCATCCCATGCAATCCAAGTCATCTGTGAGCCTTTATGCACCTGAATCAAAATACATATATCTGCTACAAATCCTTCCACCTTTGCAGATCTTGTTGAGCATCCTGAGCACCCGCAGAGAACCGTGAGATCCCTGCTCATGTAAAGGCATACACAACCAGAAGGGAGCCGCAAGCCCTGGAAGCTCAGCCCTGTGCAAATTTATTGTTAAATCACTAGATACAAAAATAACCCGCCTCTCAGAAAGCAATTTATTTGTGCTTTAGGTACTTGCTTAAATATTTATGTGGAAAAGGGAAAAAAAACAACACCTCTATGACATAAGAATATCATCGCAGCAATGGCTTTAAGATTAATGGAAGCAAATTAGCCCGACGTTTTATTTACGTCCAGCAAAGAAATAGATAAACTCTCCTCGTGATGGATTTTCTTCATTAGTGGGGAGAACGCCTAAGGTAAAAATTCTGACATTGTTCCCTTCAAGTGGTTAGACAAACAGTTTATCAAAAGAGTATAAAATTGTCGAGAAATGAAGCAGATTAATGATCAGTAGAGGGAAGATCATGGAATTTATGACATAAGTAGCAGCATCACTGGAGCCCAGGAAGCGGCTTATTAGATAAGCAACGTATGCCTGCACGCACAACCCGAGGGCCTCGCTGGCGCACAGCAGATTTACAGCCCATGGAAATAAAAGAAGGCTGAAACAGTGAGGCAATACTTGGCTTTTACCAGGACTGGTGCTCAGGTGAAACATCCCCATAAAACCCCGAGTCTGCTCACAAGCAGGGCTGCCTCAACCAAGCTTGTGGGCACAGCACTCAAAGCTCATTTTTGGGTCTGAATGGCTGACACAAGGCACTCTCCCAAGGCGCTTTTCTGAAAGCAGATGCATGGCTCTGTCAGGGTCTGAATGCAGGCAGCTCTTTGGCTTGCTGGGAGATAAGATGGGCTTTACTCCCAATTGTGGCTCCCCAGAGAAATCCCTTCTTCACCACTTTAGGGCAGCCAGTTGTTTAACTCCCTTGCTAGAGCTTGTGAACATATTATTTCTTCCCAGTTAAAAACCTCTTAGGCTTTAGGGGAAATAACCTCGTCTTTGTGCCTGTGCAGCAATAACAGGCTCCACAACTTACTTTGGAGGGTTTGGAAGCTATTACGGCAGTGATAATAATACCAGTAACAACAATAATAACATCTAGGACATCGCCGGTCTTTTGATTCTTCTACAAAAATCCCACAGCAACGAAGGATCATGGATCCCATATGGCTCCTCCAGCAGTTACCTCTGGAATGATAATTAGCTGTCACACAAGGCAAGCAAGGGAAAGGAAATTGTGAAGCAGTCCCTTCCCCACAGTGGCCCATAGCCAGACCCCACAGGCATGTGCTCAGGTCGGCAAGATGCAGAGGAGGGGCTTTGGTATAAGGATGCCTAAGAACTTGTCCAGTTTAAATGGTGCCATAAATCTCCAAGTCTCCAAGTTTTGTCTCCAGCAGGTGGCATCGGCTCAGCAGGGATCCAAACGTAGAACCATCTAGGTTGGAAAAGACCTTCAAGATCACCAGGTCCAACCATCAGCCTGAACTACCGCATCCCATTGCTAAACTATGTTTCTTACTTTCACATCCACACATCCCTTGAATATTTACAAGGATGGAGACTCCACCAACTCTTTATCCAAATATTATCCAAAACAGATCCAGAGGATGAGTTCTCTTCAATCTGACCTTCTTACCACACCTACTGTGCTTCTTCTTGTGTGTCTCTCTATGGTGCCTTGCCCTTTTGCCACTGCAAAAAGAGGCTGATAAGGCTTGTTCAATCACCACGAGAGCTGGCAGCTGGAAATGTGAACCAGAAGCAGTTCTTCCAGATAAGGAGTAGCCTATAAGGGTGCACATTTGCATTTCCAGAAACTGGGACCATCTCCTTCATCCAATTTGCAGATGTGGATTAAGGAACACCCTAAGCACACAGGCACTACTTATGAAGTGATGAAACCCCTATACTGTGGCTTTTATGAGCTGGACTGCATGTGTGTGAACAAGCTGTATGTCACATAGATATCTGTGGGTGTTTTTTTTCTGTCCAACCAGCCCTTACAGGGTTGTTTTAGCCCATACCTCAAGCCTCCTGCTTGGGGTCTTCCATTGGATGTTTTCATAGCTCTGTCTGGGTCAAACACCTTGAACAGTGTGAAGGCAAAGTTCCCCAGAACTCATTCCTTGGGGTTATTTTGGGTTCCCTTTCTCCCTCATCACCCCCCCAAAAATACCATCTGCCTTTTTGTACTGTGGAAATGATGGAGATTAGCAGAAGCCTCCAGTGCACAGGCTATGAGGCCAACCCCATCAACACTAACATTAGCTCCCATTTCATCTAGTCACTACTTTCATTGCTAGTCCTTCCCATTTCTTGTAATCTGTGATATCCATGCAACACCAGGCACCGTGGGGACTTGCAGTACCTGTGGCATATCTACCACAGACAACAAGCAGGGAAGAGAAGTCTGATCTTTCCCTAAATCCATGAGCTCTTGCCTCCCTCTCACTTTTTGCTTGACAGTTCTGTGGTCTGTCACTGACATCTGCCCTGCAGTGCTTCCCCCAGCCATGTGTGTGCTGCTGGCCGAGCTGCCTGCTACTGCAGGCATGGCAACAGCTCTCCTAGTCCTGCTATTGGGGCAGATTTTGCTCCATTTGATTTTCATTTATTTATTTTTATTATTATTATTTTGCCACGTCCAAGAGGATTAGTGCAGTGGGACACAGGGGTTCAGGCTTTGCTGTGAGTGTTTATGCAGGTGTTGTATTTTAATTGACCATCCTGGCTGTATCATGTAAGTCCCAGGGCTGATTATGTACATAAACAAATGAATTTTTTATTGCTTTGACCTCTCCTGAAACAAGTTCTTGGCTCCTCTGAATTAAATGCATTAAAAAAAGTGGATCTTTTAAGCCAAGCATCAGATTTGGGTTTCTAGAAAGTGCTGACAGGATACCAGGAGGCTGAGATTGCAATAATTGGAGCAAATCTTCTTAAATAGTTTCTGTTCAGTTCAGCAGGGTCTGTCAGCTCTGCTTCTTGCCCAGAGCAAACATCCTGGGAGCAGGGAAGTGGCAAGTATATTGGGGATAACGAAAATCAGCCTACATTTCCTTGACAATGGGTGGGAAGCGATGGTGCACTGTGTGTGTCTTGAGAGCAGGTCCCTGCTCATCTCAAGCAGGTTTGTACACTTGAGCACAGCCCTTCTTCCCCCTGCTCTGCCCATTCCTTCCTCCTTGTTGTCCTCAGCTGTGGAGAAGGGTGTGGAAACTTGGCATGGGGGTTTTCAAATGGTTGGGGTCCTGCTGGGGTGTGAGGATGGGGTACAGCACTGCTCCTTCTGCATCCAGATAAATGACATTCATTCTTCAGGAAAGTCAGGACCTTTAGCAACCCTTGTTGGCTTCACCAATGTCCAGCATGCGGACATGTCCACTGCATATGGGGAAAGGAGCTGCACATCTGCTCTGCTCTACTGGAGCAGCTGCCTCTGCTACCATAGGCAAGTGACTTGCTGCCACAAACAGCTGGGAAGCTTTGCAGGGTGCTGGTGCAAGCATCCATCTCCAACCTCCATCATCACCAACTCTGTCTCTATCTCACCACAGGGCCTGAGAAACGAGCTTCCCAAGCTCACAAACTCATTTTTCTCCCCTACAAGAAGGAAGCACGGTTGGCCTGATTGAGGAGTTCCCATCTCCCAGCCAGCCTGAGGCCAAAAAAAAGCAGTTTCCATGCTGTGGTTGAACAAAAGCACACACGCAAACAATGAACTCCAGACAGTGTTTTATTTGCAGAGCAAACACAGGGTGAGCAGTGAGCACTTTCACTGCCTGGAAGCTGCAGAGACTAGGCTGGAGAGCAGTAAGGACTTGCTTCAGCAGAAGCCTCAACCTGCTTTTTCTGCCTGACAGCTGATTTTGTAGCAGGGCTGCTGTCTGAGGTTGAAGCACTAGAAGGGCTGGTGCCAGTTGATGGGGGCTAAGAAAGGTTTAGTTTGGGGAGAAAGAAACTTTTGTATTGACATCAGAAGCTGAGGTGCAATTAAAGTATGTGTGCTGGTAAGGGAGCAAAGGGAAAGTGCTGCTGCAGTGAGACAGCTTAGGAAGCAACTTGAAGAAATACTTTCACTGTGATTCTCCAGCTCTGGTGTTATCTATGTCAAAATCTAATAAAATGTGGATCTTCATTGAGCAAACAGGTTTTAAGACTTCAGAGATCCGGGCTTATAGCAGCTGAGAGAGACTACAGATGTAATTCTTTGGTCTTAAGCAAAAACATTAGTCATTACCTCCAGCTGAGCTGCATCATTGATTCCATAAAACCAATGGTTTAACAGCCCAAAATTGCAGATGATGAGCTACTGCCCAAAGCTGGAGGCTCAGCAGGGACTATCCCATGGGGACAGCTGATTCCTGCACGTGTAATTATCTCACCGTGCCTCTCCAGCACCAACATGAAGAGCAGCTTTCCTTGCCAGCCTCCACGTGGCTGGAAAATGAGGCTGAGGCAGGCAATGTGGAGTCACATGCACAGCCTGCTGCCCCCACTGGCCCCACTTCGACCTTCATGGCTTGTTGCCTCCACCAACCCCACACACACCACACCAGAGCCCCACAGGAGTGCTGGCGCTGCCCAGGAGTCAAAGAGGGCAAAGAAAACTGAACTTTGAGTCAATCACTCCAAAACGATCTCGCTACCTTGCACGCGTGTGAGGATGACAGGCAGCCACAGGGCTGATGGATGGTGCGAGCAGGGGCGTTGATGTGAGTACCTGCAGGGATGTGGGCAATGAAGTCATTTCTCTGTCTTTGCAGAGATGCAGCCTTGAAGGTTGTCTCCTTTATTCTGTGGGGACCACAGGATGCAAAAAAACAGATGCCATCTGTCCACCGCGCCTTGTAAATCAGTTTTTAATCATGCTGGGGAGAAGGCTGTCTGCTGTTGCTGCTGCTAACCAGGTCTACAGGAGTTACTCTGCAAAATTTACATTGCTGAGATGGCTCAGGGATCAGGGCTCCAGCTCTGCTTCATGACAAGCTGGATACCCCTGTGCCATGGGTCCTGAGGTGCCACTGAGGGGAGATGTGCCTGCTTTGACACACCCATGGAGGGTGAGGAAATGGGGGTCCTCACAAGATGTCGAGAGGGAGATGCTTTGGGCTCTGGCCAGGGCTCCACAAAGGGGGGTGAGGTGCCTGGTGTGCAGCTCCAAGTGCAGTAAAGCAAGCTTTTAAAAGCTGTTCTCATAGGTAGGTGTTTACGTCCCACCAGCCTTTCTTTCCCCAGCTCTGCTCCCAGAACCCATGGGCTGGGGGAGCCTGGACAGAGCCTGGACCAAAGGATATGGAGTCATTCCCACAAAATCTTATTGGAGACTGGGGAGTGACAACCAAGGTTGGCTTTGTTCAAAGATCCCTGATGAGATCCTTCACCGCCAGCCCTGCTGATGAGCACATTCATTTCTCCCTTCATCCTCTGGCTGCATGAGCAGAGAATTTCAAAACGAAACACTGCTGAGAAAAAAAGAGGAAAAAAAAAAACCAACATTGGTCTCCTGAGACACAAATCACAGCTACAGCCCCGTGTCAGGAGTATGGAAACAGTCTTTCTATGTGCTGTAGGTGGCTTGACAAGTGGGAAAATATTTCTCAGCTGAGTGTTCTCTCTCCAGTCTGGATTAATAGCTTGGCTCCAGTTTTAGGTAGAAATTTCCCCCCTCCCCGCAACAAATACATTTTAAAATGCAAGTAGCCAGAGGGAGAAAGAATCTGCTGGCTGTCTGTTTTGTGCTGCATTCCTCTTTTAAAAGCACTTTAGCTCTTCACGGCTCTTCTTCTTCAGACTTTACAGAAGTGCCTGCACTGGAATATGCAGGGAATTCAGATTTCAAGGCATAGCTTAGTGTATGGATTGGATCAGCCAGAGCTGCCACCTGGAGTTAACTGAGGAGGAAGCAGCCCCCAGCTCAGAGATCAGCCTGGGTGTCTGAGGAGAGCCTAGTGTGAGCCACTGCCCTTTGGCAGCCCCTGAGCATCACCTCAGGGTCTGCTGAGACACAGCTTGAGGAATGGGAAAACACAGCGAGCCCAAGCAGCAGTGTCTTCCTCTGAAGCCCTGGCACTGCAGATGGGGGTCCTTCCTCAGCTGAATTGGTAAATTAATTATCCCAATCGGGGAGCTTCAGAGTCAAGTCACAAATGGATCCCTTTCACAGACAGTTTCCATTATGCCCGTCTGCTGAGAGCCTTTTTAAATGAAGCGATGCTCAGAGAGTATCACACACTGCAGAGCCCTGCCTGGACCTGGCCCAGCAAGTCTGGCTGTGCCCATGTGCATTGCACGGCTTTCTGCTTTGGTCTTCTTCCCAGTCAGCAGCTGTATTCAAGGAAAGCATTTGTGGGCCCCTCAGTTCAAGCCAGGGGTGCTCCTTGGAAGAGGATCTGAAGGCTGTGCTGTGGTTTGTGGCATGGCCCACCTCAGCTCTTACCTGAGGGCAGGGGTGCTCAGTGAGAGTGCAGAATCATGGCCACTATAAACCCTGACTTTCTGAATCAGAGCATGCTTAAAATGGGTCCTACCTCCAGGAGGTGATGACACCTATAAGGAGAACACACACCATAGAGGATGAAGCCACCTGTTCCTCGGCAGAGCTTGCTTTCACGCTCAAGCTTTGCAGCATGCTTTTGGGGACAAAGTCTGCCCTGAGATTCCCACAACACCTCTGCAGTGCAGGTGGGGGCTCTCATATCCCCACTGGAGGACATCCAGTGGGAGTTGCAGCCATCCCTCAGGCCTGACTAAAGGAAAACGGTCTAACATGAAACACCATTTAATCAGAAAGTACCTCCTATCCCTAAGGAATTATTGAAAAATTTGCTTCCAAACTAGTTTTCAGAGGAAAGCTGCCACCTGCATTCCAATTTTCAATTAAAATGGCGATTATCTCCATACCAAACCTTTGCAGGAGAGAGGGAGGGAGGAAAAATTGCCAGAGAAACAAAGCATTTCCCACAGGAGCAGCCAGGATGTGCAGCTGCAGTGAGCATCCCCTTGGAGCTGCAGCAGAGACATCCCAAACTCTGAACCATTCATGCACAGAGGAAAGCATCTTTCTGTCTGAAAGGAGCAGATGAAAGAAGTTGTTTGTGAAATACAGATGCAAACGGCAGTCCTGCCTCCTCCTCTGGTTATCTGCTCCTGAGTGGGTTAACTGCTTCACTCTTGTGGCAAGAGAACCCCACAGAAACCAGGCACACTTCATTGAAGGCATTGAAGAGGGGTTTCCCAAGGACTACGCCTTGCCTATATGGTGGTGAGCTACACTGGGAGAAGCAAAACGTGGTGAGAGATGCCTGGACTGAGTTGCACCCGCAAGGGATGGAGATGGGAGCAGTGGATATAAGGAACGGTAGGAAGTGGATGATCTTGGAAATGTCATGCCAACAGAAATGTTTATGGCAGGAAAATGATGCTGCTGCTGGTGATGGCATTGCTGGAATCCCCAGCAAATACCTTGGTTCACCTTGAGGGACTGTGGAAGCCTGCATGCTGTCTATCTTGGCCCACCCTTTACCCACAGGCAGGGGGATGTAGGAGGTGACCACTATTGCTGGCAATCAGAATCACCTCTGGTTTGGTAGGAGCAAATGACAAGGAGCCTCCGGGTCAGACAGTGATAAATGCAGTGGGTTCACTTGTAGGTGCTGCATTATGCATACACAGAAATGGCTGGCCCAGAAGGAAAAGCCAACAATTTAATTGAGCTGTTCAAATAAGCAAAACAAAGGAAATAACAAAGGGTAACTCAATTAAATTTTAAAGGCGACACATTTTCAATTGTCGGGACTAAGCAACACTTAAAGGTGATGATTGTTGCCAAGTTATTTGGAGAAAACAGGAGGCTATTTGGTTTATTTGTTTGAACGTGCCAACAATAATTCAGTATTCAGCATGTTCCAGAGGGATGATCTGAGAGGCAATAAGCAGGGCCAGGCTCTTGCCCTGTGCACCAACTTGCAGAGCCATGCTGAGCTCTGTGCTGCTGGCCCATGAGGGGACACGCTGTGGAGGAGGTGACTTATCTTACATAAAGACTGCACACACGCAGATGGTGATGCTTCTCCTGCCACCCACGGCACAGATGGACTGTCAGTCATCACATTGAAAGCCATTCCAAGAGTGTTTCTACCCCAAGTCCATCGGGAAAGAATTAAGTGCTCCTATCCACCAAAAATATTGTAGAAATAAGTCTGCTATTTATATAGCTTGGCAGATGAGACACAGCAATAAAGCAGAGACACTGAAGTCACCCTTTTGTTTAACACAAATTAAATCCTGCCTGCCACACTGTTCCCCATGAGGAGGTGTAGGCCGCCATGAGGAGGTGTAGGCCGCCATGAGGTCTCCCCTCAGCTTCAATGCTGCACACCTGTGACCTGTCGAAAGCTCCATTTGGTTCTTCCTCCTCCTCAGTCCTGCCAGTGCAGAATACTCCTGCAGCAGCTGGCTGCTCCTTGTGCTTCAGCTAATTAAAACAAGGTAGGAAATGGCAGCCAGAGGAAATCCTCTTGGACGATCCGCCTCTGTAAGCATGCCCAGGCTGGGCAGCAGTGAGCTTCAGCCCAGCTTGTTATTAGCATCCTGCCCTGCCCCAAGAGGATTTTGGATTTGATCCCAGCCATTTCTCTTTTTCCTGGACAGTGGGGCCAGACAGCACCACAGAGATTACAGTATATGCTTTGGGAGCATAAATAAACGATGCAGGGGTGGAAGGTGTGAGTCTCTTGCACAGCACAACTTGTCAAAAGGAGGCCCCTAAGCATGCTTGATTAATAAACTCTTTTGGAAATAGTACAACCCAGCTCTTAGCCCTGAGTTCCTGCACATGTAAGAGATGCATCCGCAGCTACTGTGTACAAAAAACCCTGCATTTTAAATTCTTTTTTTTTAACAAAACTTTCAGCAATGCCAGACTGGCATTTATTTTGATCAATGAAGTGGCACTGACAAAGTCCCATCAGGTCTTCTTGAAATGGGAAGCCTGCAGGCTGTGTGAGAAGCAAGGGAAGCAAACAGCCTGTGGGACAGGGGAGGACGGGGAGAAAAATGGAACAGACCTGCAGATGGCAAGGTTATTAAAAAGAAAGAAAATTCATTACGGTAAGACACTAGCACTCCAGCACAGGTCTTGAGGTAGCATAAATCAGCATAACATTACCATGCCCAATTGAGGACAGCTACAGGCTGGGCTGCGCGCTCCCAGCGTTGCTTGCTGCAGGAAAGCAGGAATTCAGGGTAAGTCAGCAAGGCTCTGATACAGATATTCCCATACTGAGCAGGTGTTGGAGGCAAATAGTAACATTACCTTCTTAATTTCTGTGCTGGTCTCCCTCAGAATTCGAAATGGAAAAGTCCTTTGTTTCCATCTCATACAGTATTCACAGCACTGACAAGGAAGACAGAGCTTGAATGCACACTTTCGGGAAGCATATTTGATTATCTTCTGGAAAAAAATAAGGCTCTGAATGCAAGAAATTGTTTCAGGCTCAAGTGAAGAGCATGGCAATGAAGACTTTAGGACACAGCGCAGATACTCACTTCACTTCAGCAAGAAGGCCATGTTGTCCTAGGAAAACAACTGTTGGAGGATTCAGGCACCAATAAATACTAGTGGGCAAGGCTATGATGGCAAAGCAAACACAGACCTTGACAGACTTTGGGATTTTTTCTTTTCCCTTTACATCATAAAAAACCTGTCTGAAAACAAAACGAGACATAATGAAAATGAATTCACAGAAGCAGCAGTAGCCTGAAGGTCCAATGTTGTACTGCGGTGTTTTACTCATTTTTCAACCCTCCTGTTTCTTGTCTGATTTTTGTACCAATGTTTGTCTCCTCCTCTCACTGAAACTCATATTATAATCCTGCTCTGAGATGCTCACCTACCAGTCCATCACTCAGAAAGCAAGCCATTTATCCTACTGCCCAGACATCCATCCAGACCTTGGCAGGACAGCAGGGAGCAGAGTGAGAGAGAGGAGAGCAGTTCTCCTGTTGCTTTAATATTGGTTATAAGCTATAGAGTGTGCTAACATCGATCAACAAAATCCATTCACACTTCTGTCCCTTTCTTCCTCTCTCCCCCAAGACCTACACCTCCAGCATAGGGCTTGCTTTTATTTTTCATCCAGCCTAATGCAACAGCACCCATGTAACTGCCACTGCCTGACTCTGCTTGCTTTCCTTCACATCAGCTAAATCAGTGCCCAGAAAGCCTCCCCACGGGCCTTGCCTGTCACTTAACAAAGCGTGTACCTATTAGCAGCTGATCTCAACAGATTATGCTGATCAGAAAACAAACAAGGGTTTTCTATGAGAGGATTTTCATGCAGAGGACCTCTTTCCCCACCACCTCTTCCAAACCACCCCTTTCCCTTCCCAAAGAAATGTGTGTAACACACAAAGTGAAAACCAACACCAAAGCACAGTAAGTTCTTTTACCCATTCCAACCTCCCACCTGCTGCTCTGGCCTTTGGCGTTGGAAGCAAAGTGCTGCTCTGACAGGACAGTGTATAAGGCACGTGCAGTGATTTTAAACACAGCACTGACGTTGTTGTCTCCTTCAGTCAAAACAACAACAACAAAGAAAAGAAAAAGCTCCCCTACACACACTTCATCACAGCAGCAGATAGACAGATCTATCACAACATGCATTTCCACAGGCGATAAAAAGCAAAAACGCCACGGAGGTTTACAGCAGTTTAATGAAAGCTCCCGTACCAAATCCTTAACTCAAACTTACAAGTACTGAAAAAAAATAACATACAGTTGACAAAGCTGATGAGAACTGCCCACCTACCCACGGCATTAGCTGCGGATTAACGCTGTGCTTAGATACCACACAATAGAAACAAATTTAAATCACGACTAAGGTACACACAATGCAATTCCATTCTGTTTTCAATTACATGTATTCATGTAACGTAACCTCTGCAAGTTCCCCGAAGAACAGAGAGTTGTTTTCTTTATGATTTTTTTTTTTTTCCTAACACTCACTGGAAATAAATACCATTTAAAGAACACACACACATACACACAGAGTGCAGTCAAATGGACACTGAGGCACTGGTACAGTCTAGTCCTCTTCAGCCCTCTACAACTACAAGACCATCAGTTTTAAACCAAAGATGGCGTGGAGGGCAGAGCTGTACTGGTAGTGCACAGGTTATGTACTACACAAGAGCACATCTGCAAAAGGTCCCAAGAGATTTTTGTTGAAGATGCAGCGTATCCACACCAGGTATATTGTGAAGGGCTTAATGTTTTCTGAGAAGGTGTGATTCTGATGGGACAATATGTAAGGCATGTAAGTGTTTTCTCCTTGCTCTTGTATCCACACTTCATATTTCACTTCTCTGACCTTCAGGTACTTCAGGTTCCAGGGGACCTGCCAGGACACAGAAAGCTTCGCTTCACTTGTGCCCTGGACAGAAGCCTGACACCTGGCATCCCTCACTTTGCCAGGGTAGAGGCTACCAGACCACTTCTTCTTTGTCCCGGGCTTTGACTTCACAGTCTGCCTGATGACATGGATGAGGGAAGGGATGTCCACCTTTGTGTCCTGGTAGGCACGGAACAGCCACTCAGGGTTGCGGCAGCACAAGTGCCGTGGCACCTCTGTGCTCTTAATGATGCGTTCTTGCTCAGCTTTGTCGAGATGTGCAATCCCACCCTGATCCCAAGGTCTATCCGGGTAGGTAATGGTGTTTTCCCTGGCGGTGTTCTGCCAGGCAATGTACTGCAGGTCCATGCCAGGAAGTGTTGCCAGGGTTTTGTAAGGGGTATAGTGTTCAGGGTTGATGGCATAAGGAAAGAGCTCCACCACTGTGGCACCTCTTGGCAGGAAGAGAGACATCACTAATTGGGCCCCATGCATGCTGACCAGCATGGACGCGTTGCTGATCAGCCGGACGATGTCAGAAAACGAATGCTCCTCCAGAGAGACCGTAATGGTTTTCATCTGAAACTCCTGGGCGAGGGCCAGGATTAGTTCTGCCTCATTTAGGATAAGTCTGTTGATTGTCCGACTGAACACCACGATGTACTCCTCACTGGAGCTTTCTTCCAAGCTGACATTCAGCTTCTGCATCATGAATTTGGTGAACTGCCTGATCTCGTTACCAGAAACCAGGATATTGGCCTTCGGCCCTTGCGGCTGGACAAACCCATACTGGTACCAGGTGGTGATTTTGGACAGTCCCACGTAAGATTTGGTAAAGCAGAGGAGCCTGCCCAGGGTTTTAAGCTGCTCCCTGAGGAGCGGCTGCTTGTTACTCAGTAACTTGTAGAGGTCAAAATGAACACCTTCACTCCACCCTTCCATGAAGAAGAGACGCGTCTCCGGATCTAAATCAGTGAACTGCTGCATGGTGTAATAGATGGGGAGGAGGTCATCGTGAAAGACGTGCATCAAGTTGTCTGGGTTGAACCTGTTAGCAATCAGCGCCACGTCAGGCACGAAGACCGGCTTTGGCATGAACTTCAGCGCGGCAGCGGGCAGCTCCACAAAGTTAAAGTACTGGGTGTTGTGATCTTCCACGGAGGAGAGGTCGAGCAGAGCTGGCTGGAACCTGCGGGAGCCCAGGTTGGGCAGCATGACTGAGGAGTTGCTGTGGAAATAGATAAACTCCTCAGCCTCGGTTGAGTAGCAGAGGGATTCAAAGCGGCAGATGCGGTCGGTGTGCATCCTGCCGGTGCACACCATCCTGGTACCGTCCTCCAGCAGGGTCTGGAGAGCTGCATGGTAGTCAATCTGAGCCTGAGAGAGCTCCTGGGACTGGCGCATGAGGAGCAGCTCCTCTTCAACCATGAAGGCATGCTCTCGCAGCTTGATGTATTTCCACAGCACGGTAGCAAGGACAGACACGAGCAGGGCATTAAACACAGCTGCTATGTTCATTCTGTAGTTAGATCCTAGCAAGATGACAGGTGGGGAACGCAGCAGAGGGGGAGCACATCATTAACACTCCTTGACATGGTGAAGGCAGAGACCTGTGGAAAATAAAATAAGAAAGGAACCATTTAAACATCAAGTTTACAGACTTACCGTAACTCATATTTCATGGACTATTCAGAAGAGGATCAGGGTTTTTCAGCATTTTTCCTTCTTGAAGAGGAAAGGGAGAAAGTCTGCCAAAGCAGCACTTGAAAATGGAAAAAAGGGAACACAAGAGGAAACAAAAGAAGCTTTCCTCTCTCATTTCCATTTCTACCCTTGTAGAGATGACAAAAAAAGAGAAAAAGGTTGAGGATGAGCTCCATGAATTTTTGTCAGAGGAAAAGGGACACGGTTCAGTAGACAGTACTGGTGGTAGGTGGGCGGTTGGAATAGGTGATGTTAAGAGAACTTTTCCAGTCTTAATGATTCTATGATCCCTTGACATGCTGCTGTACCAGCTGTCCCATGGGAGACTGCCAGGTCACTGCCATTTCTTTGGCTTCAATCAAGGACCAAAGGCTGGGAGCTGCCACCATTTTCCAGAAGAAATAATGGCATAGGAGAGAAGAGGGCTGCACTCTTTAAACAAGGAACTGATGTTTTATTGATGTAATCAAGCCTTCACTGACTGAGAGTGTCTGACTTGCACCCTCACAGCTGATCCTTACACAAAGGTGGGTAATACATTACAATTGTTTCCAGCACTTTCTGGTGCCTTCCCATTCCAGCCCAAGAGTCTCCTATGTGCTGCTACATGGCCTCCCTGTTTCTTTTCCTGTTACAGGAAGCCGCTGTTTTCTTCCTAAGCAGAAATGCTACTGGCTTATATCAGAGCATTGATTATATTTTCAACTGTGAATTTCAATTGAGATATTGATTCACCTACAGTATTTATGGGCTCCGATCTTCATTATGCATCAAGGTTCACTGCTAGTCAGCCTGTAGATAATAGTGGTCATGACTCATGAGGAACTATAGAAAGATAAATTTCTCATTGGTATATACCTGATTAGTCTGTTTCTAATTGCAGTTTTTAAAGAGTGCAATTTAAACTCCCTTTGATGCAAGTTTGTAGAGAGGGGAAAAGAAGCAATAGCTCAAGCACGTGTTCCAACATCCCAAGCAATGATCTCTTAGCATTTTAACCCAGAGACACTTTTCTTACATGCCAGAGTGGAGGAAGACAGCAAGGCACATTTAGGACATATGCGAACATTTCTCTACTGCCAAGGGAGTTCTTTTGAAAAGAGATATTGCAGCTTAAATGTTTGATCTTACAGTCTGATTCATGCAGCTTGGAAATGAATGGAGATCCATTCATGGAATTCAATAAGGTTAAAAAGAATCCCCACAGCCTGTGGGATCCCTACAGCTTGCAGGATCCCCATCCTAAGAACTGAAAATACCTGAGAGACTGAATAATGCCATAGAATTGAGTGCTAGCTGTAAGCCATGCAGATCCTAGAGGTAGTCTCTGGGGACCTTAGCAACAAATTCATTTTGGAGCAGCTTTAATGACTCAAAGGAGATAGAAATGAAGCCCACCTCCTTTGGCAAGTAGTCTGAAATACTGGCTCATTTAGCAACTCCCTAAAAGCAAACAGCAAATTTAAAAGGTGCTATTTTTGACTTCAGCCATGATAAAGGAAGGGAGAAAGGACACAGAATGGTCATCTAATTACCGAGGCATGATCATCTCCCGACACCACTCCCAAAAGATGCTCTTCTTAACACTCATCCAGCTTTTCAGCCAGCCTGTAGCACTAATGGCATAAAGGATTCGCATAAACTGTCCTAACTCTCAACCTTAATTTCCCTGGCAGCAGTTTAAATGTGGTCTCGTCCCATGTGCCACAGATATCCAGCACAGACGAACAATGGCTGCCACATCATCTCTCAGTCTTTTCTCCAGAACAGGGGATGATCGATGCTCCTGCAGCCATCAGATGTGGCTGTCCCGTGGCAAGCCTTGAATGGAAACCTACTGAGGACAGCAGTGCATCACTTGGTGAGCTTTCAGGCCCAACTAATGCCTTCAGATCAGTTCTCAGGAAAAGAACCACCCTACCCTACTTGGGTGTTTGATGGGGACTGTTCTTAAATTATTTTAGTGGTACGAGATTTGAAAGCTTTGTTTTTCTTCTTCGCTGTAACTGAAAGACATTCTGATATCACCCAGCTCTCCACATGACATCTTCACTACCCATCACAGCTATTGAGAATTTGCTGCTATCAATGGCTTCAGCAGCATTAGTAAAGAAAGGACCAGGTCCAGACAACGAGAGTTGCAAGAACTTGGCAGAGGAGAACAACACGTGGCCCTTTTATTATTCTAGTCTGGCAGGGAGTGTGTGTTGGAGGGTGTTTCAGAGGCATTAGAAACCAACAGTCATAACACATCACTGACAGCACCTGCATTTCATGGGCATCTCAGGGGTGGGGAGCTCCAGCAAGCATTACAAATCCATTGAGCCATACAGCCTTTTCTGATGTTTCACCCCGACTGATTTGTTCTCTCCCTTCCAGCCCCAAGGGAAGGACATAAGAGGCACTTCAGAGATGCAGCCCGATGGATGCAGCTGATGTTCATAGGTTAGCAATTTTCACTGCAGACTGTGCTATGGCAAAACCTGCTAAATGGCTACAAATGAACAGCTCAGCTTTTTAATAAAAATCACCTGTTAGCCCTCCTCCGTCTTTCCCCTGGCTGCAGCTCTTTCACTCCCTTGCATCTTAGCTAAAACAAGTGCGTGTGCTTTATCTGACCGAGTGTCAGGAAGGAATGTTACAAGCTAGCAGTGCTGAAGGAATTCATCTTTATTCTTGCTTCTAGCTGCTTATTTGTAAATCCTGGTTCACGCTGCTTAGCTGAGAGCTGCTTTTGATGGAAGTGAACAAGGGAAAATGGACAGCAATGGGCTGTCATAGGCAGAACTGAAAAGAATTTCACAGGTACTCAGGGAACAGTCTTGAATCTTTGCCTGTTTTCTCACATTTTTATCATCCGCTACTTTTTATTTGATGCTTGCAGTGAACAACATGGAGAATAAAACCCCTGGTCCCTCCGGGAGCAATGGAACATGAGCAGCACACCGTGCCACCTGTTTGCTCCTGCACACCTAGGAGGGGCTGCATCAGGGAGACAAAGGCAAGTAATCACTCTCCACATCCCCCGAGGCTGAAATTCATCAGTTAAGTGCTACCAACAGCAGTAGTTCGGCATGGGGAACCTACCCAGAAGGCAGCAAACAACTCTGAAACGGGAAAACATTTAGTCTTCCACCTAAATGAAGCTACAAAAGCTGCTTTTGTTACTAAACCTCCCTCAAAAAATGGGTCTAGGGCTGTCACTCCCCCCCATAGTGTCACTGGAGAACATTCTGAGATCTGAAAAGCAAGCGGTCGGCCAGATGTGCTGCTGCTTTCCCTAAACTCAAAGCCCTCAGTGCTCTGTTTCATTCTGCATGTGTCAGCATTTGGATTGGTCACACCTCCAGCTGCTCACATAGTACCCCTGTGTTGGAAGAGCTCACCCCATTCTCCATCTCTCAGCATCATTCTCTTTGCCAAGCTACTGCTCCCCTTGGCACAGAGCACTGATGAGCAGGTAAAGATTCTGGGGCAGCGTGCGTCTGGGGGGTTCAGTGAGAACCCTGTGACACTTGCAGGTCTGTGGTGTTATGGGCAGGTTGGATTGATGTGCTAACTATCCCCAGGAGGTGGGAAAGCAACAGGAAGTGTGGATGGAGAAGCTGTTCCTCTGTTATTAACACGTAGAGGAGAGCAGAGTGGGTGGAATTGGAGAGAGGAGTTTCTACTAATATGCAGTTGGCATAAAGGACTGTTTGGATTCATTTAAGAGATGAGTTCTGCTGTTATTTTTTAATTATGAAGATAGGGCAGGATGAATCACTACTTTAAAGATATTAAAATGATGGACAATGTTTTGAACGTCTCGCTATTTCTGTAATTACTGTTTAGGTGAACAATTGGGAGAAACGCTACAAAATCCAATGCAACAAAAACCCCAAATGCCACAAATATTCACCACTAAGGCCCCGAAGCAACAAACAACAGCTTGATTAGAGAGGACGGGGGTCAACAGCAGGTCTATGGACAGACCTCCAAGTCCTGCAGGACATGACCAAACAACAGGTTGTGCCTGTGTCTTACAACGGCCTTACGAAGCTTTTCTTACTAACTACCCAAGCCCTTGCTAAGACATTTCTCCATTTTCCAGAGCTACAGGTGTCCAAGATAAAAAGCTGGGAGCAGATTTAGGTGCTCCTGCCGTGGTTTAGGGAAGGAGTCCAGGCAGAGACGTGTGGGCAGTGAATGGGCAGGGGAACATGGCCCCTGTGGCACCCCAGTGTATGCAATGAGGGCAGATATCCCCTCACTGAGGGTAGTTTTTCCATTCCTGCTCCCTTCCCTCAGATCTGCCTTTTGCTAAGCTGGCTTTCCAAGACCAGCAGAGGAAAAGTAAGGAGTGCCAACACGACATTTCACACTCCCCCTGCAAAATGTCTTCCGCTCTTTCTCTCATCTGTGATGCAAGAGGCTTAGCAAAGGATGTGGTACATGTAATACATGCAGTTTTAAATACCTACTTCATTCATACTGAAAGCAGAAGTTGCTAGAAGGCAACTCTCCCGATTGGAAGGAGGGGGAGTTGGGATTCGACAGCCAAGAACAAACTGGCTTTTATCCTCAGCTCTGTCACAGATTTCCTGCAGAACCACCAGCAAGTCAATCCCCACAGCCCAAAAGGCTGTTATCATCTTATTCACTGTATTTGTTTAATGAGATACATATATCTTTCACAGTACATATCACATTAAAGAAAGGATGGTACACTGAATGATTGATATCCTGGAACATTTTCTTTGTAAAAAGCAGCCAAGTGTAGAAAGGCTGACTTTTTAAACAGGAAAAGAGCAGATTCTTGAAGGGAACAAATGTGGTAGTTAAAGCTACAAATAGCATTAATGAAGCCGGATACAAAAAGGGAATATGAAAAATAAGAATAATTTAACTCAGTGCACTCAAATTAAATTTATAAAACAGGACTGTATCTGGAAACAAAAAATAAAACCTAATCTAAATCAAACACAACCGTTTTAGAAAAAAACTTTAGCTGTCTACAGACAGTAGTAGCCAAAATTAGGTTTAACTTCACCTTTTATGGTTTAGTAATTCAAGTCGGGAAGATAAAGTAGAACTGTAAGGCTTCCTATGACAAGCCCACAACCAAGGAGGCTCTGCACCATGGTCCCAAATGCACACATACGTTCAGCATGAACAGGAGAATACTGGTGGCTAATGCACACCTACCAGTTGTGCTTAAGGATGGAAAAGAGTTTTCTTTAGTTTAATTTCAAGTCAAGGGTGGCTGGAATAGGAAGAGATTCAACCTGACTTTCAGGCTAACTAGAAGCCATCAATGCAATATTTGTTGAAACCGCTGTCTCGATCTAGAAAAGAGCATGTAAAAATAATAATTCCAATAGTAAGCAGTCAATACATCTAAGTAAACCACAGAACTGGGCTTGAAGTGTGTAATGATAAAGAATATCTCTCGGGCTTTTAAGAGCTGCTTCTCCCAGATCTCCATTCCAGACAGAAAGACACGACTGGTAAATCCCGTCCCCAAATTAAAACTCTGACCTCCAGAAACTTCCCCTACGTAAGATGTATTTATAATGAAGATAAAAAAGGCTTACTAGGAGATATAGGAAAAATCAGCAAAACAAAACCAAAAACCCACCCAAAAAGCAGAAAAAGGAAGTATTTCTCTCAGCCCCTAAGCCTTTAGGTTTGTCCAACAGTCCCACAGCTGAAGACGAAAACTGAAGGTTCTCAAAATAGCCATGGTTAGACTGAGGGGGAAGCTTAACAATTGATCTTGGCACACTCGAGTATCCTATCAAAACCTATCAGCTTCTGTTGGTAATAAAAGCACTGGCGTAGGAGTTAAAAATAATAATAAGAAAATCCTTTTGCCTGGTCCCTTGCTTTCAGTCTGTAAGCAATATACCTTTGTGGAAAGCAAAAATGTGTCAGAGACCAACAGTTTTATCTTAATCCAGTGGGTCTTTAGGTCTTATCTAAAACAAATACTGAGCGGGGGTGGCTGAGGGTAAAATTTCCCAATGCTACAGAAGTGAATTTAAAAGAATACGATGTGAAATCCTGGAAGTAGCAAACAAGATGAGCTTTAGTCACTCCAACTATGCCTTTGGGCTTTAGATGCGACTTGCTATTTCTCTGCATGTTACCTGCCTTTTCTTTCCACCCTCTCTGACGGGAAAAGTAGCTGTGCTATTTGGGGACTGGCACTGGTACTTAGCAGCATTTACAGCCTGAGCTCTCCCTGCTTCCCCTTCAGTGTGGTTCTGAGAGCACTCCTGTGTGCTACAAATTCTAAGCAGGGGATGAAGATGCTGGAGCACAGCATGGCCAATAAGAGCAGTGAAAATTCCTCCTGGGTTTCCACAAGCCCTACAGTACCATGTCTTTAGGGGAGGGTAAAAATATATACGTATACCAACCCAGTAACCGTCCAGTAGGAAATGAATTTACGAAAGCCCACAGAATTCTGTCCTGATCAGAGATGTTTTCCCCATGAGACTTTCTGTTTAAAAACAATAAAGCAAACCTCCAGCCAGACAAAGACTGACTACAAAGACATGGGATTATAAAGAAACTGCTGACCTCCTTCCCCCTCCCTCCCAAGCATGCATAGCCACAAAAGAAAGGTTTGGTGTGTGTGAAGGGACAGGGAGAGTCAGAAACACACACTGAAGCCCCTTAGAAGTACCCTGCAGCCAGGAGAGCCCGCACAAGTGAATTCAGAGCTGTATGTGATCAGCACAGCAAACAGAGCACAGTTACAACAGCACCCAGCAAAGAGACACATTCATTCAGAGCATCTGCAGCCTTTTTCATCCTGGAAGTACTATCACTAGTAGATCAGCGTTTCAGCACATGCACGCATACCTGGTGTTGCTAAATAAATGAAATGCTATCCAGTGCCTCTCTTTTCACGGGAGGAAGGAAAAACAAAAAGAAGACACCTTAAAGCTATGTTTTGCAGGGGAACGAACACTCTCCAGTCCTCTTCTTTCCCCACCACCAGAAAGAAAGAAGGAAAAAAAATTGCATCTCCCAGCTCTCGGCACAGTAACTGTGCACCATCTGCAGACCGAGCTACCTTTCTCCCCCAGGTCTGAGCATGCTCTGTCTGCCGGCAGTGTCCTATCGCTCCAGCTGGCTCACCTCAATTTGTTAGCCTCCCAGAGGTCAGCCTTGCATGCAGGATGATTTGCTGCAGTATTCCTGCAAATGCCCAAAGGGCGGCCACGCTGAAACAAACCGCCCTGCTGCTTCGCAAAGCTGAGTGTGGCACGGGAGACAGACGGCAAAGCGGTCCGGGGACGCTAATTTTAGACATCCTGGTGTTGGGTGCTATTAATGCCACTGCTGCTCCAAACACTTTGCAACAAAGAACGTAACAATAGCAGAGAAAGGGAAAAAAGCTGCCCCTCGCTGGAGGATGTCAAAGCCATTCTGCATGCTTTCTAGCAATTCCCTTGGCACTAAGGAAGCGATTTCCTAGCCGTGATGGTCAGCAAATGGCTTAGTATTGAACAACACTGTGAGTGCCCTCCTTCCGACATCCAGGGAACCCTGTTTTTGAAATGAAGTTATCTTTTACAGGGGAAACTGTGATTCCTGAGCACAAAGGCACAAAAGGAGCCAGGGCTTTTTAGACAGCATCTTGCTGCATCCAAGCTGAAGGTCACGAAGACAAAAGTGTCGTACACCAACCTCATCAGCAGAGCTGGAACCTGTGGGCGCCGAGCAGGTTCTGGGAGGTGGCAAAGCAGGCAGTACTGATTTGGAACATTTCAATTCCTAATCCTGCAAATGGATCCCCATGCCAGGACCACAGAAGCATCCCAGTTCTGCCTACCAAAAGGCTCACAGTAGGAAATCATATCCCCGAACACAAGTATAGCTGTTATCAGGAGCAACATCCTAGCCCCGCAGGGACATATTTGCAGACACGTCACAGTGGAACATATGAGGCTTGCTGCATGATACCCCTTGCTGATTATATGGAAGGCTCTTTTCCCTTAAGTGAGACTTAAGAGGCAAAGTAAGAATGACAGAAAGAGAAGATCTTTAGCACCCACCTGCATGCACATGTCTATACAGACACCCTCAGATGAAGAGCAACCCTTTTACTTAAGGCAAAACAGAAGAGCATTCCTGGGTTTTTGTTTGCGGCAGAAATTATCCTTGCTACCAAAACAAAGTTTAAATGGCTCTGCATTAAAAATAAAATAAAATAAAAATATAAAAGCCATTAGATAGGGAGGATTCCAAACTCAACCTGGAGAGCTTAGCAGCTAGAAGGGTTAGCATGCCACCTAAACTCTCACGTTAAATTCCCACCATGGATAATGTGCATCTCCAGCTTCTTATCCTCCCCAAAGCATGTTGGAAGCCATCTGAGAGAGGGGATAAATGGATTTACAGCACCTGTTGACACTGCACTATGAAGTCACACAGCATCATCTGGTTGCTGTTGACCAAGTCTCCGATCTCTCTGTCCATGAACAACCCCCTACTTAGTGTGGGAACCCAACCCTGAAGAACCTTCTGTTTTCATGCAACAACACAAGAAGGCCCTGCCATATTTGTCTGCAGCGAGAGATGGAAGCATTTACAGGGTGGTGAGGAGCAATACCTTTTGAATCATGTTCACAATAAAGCACAATACAGAATCACAGAATCAATAAGGTAGGAAAAAATAATTAAGATCACCTAGTTCAGCCATCAACCCATCACCACCATGCCCACTGACCACGTCCCTCAGTGCCACATCCATACAGTTCTTTGGTACCTCCAGGGACAGTGACTGCACCACCCCCCTGGGCAGCCTGTGCCACTGCCTCATCTCTCTATCAGAGAACGCTTTCTAATTTCCAATCTGAACATCCCCTGGTGCAATTTGAGGCCATTCTCTCTCATCCTATGAAGTACTGCAGTACCTAAAGCCTTGGGGGCAAGGATCCATCAGCATCTTGGGTTATTACACATTAGGCCTCAAACCCAAACAGCCCCAGCACCATCACTGCTGAGGAAGGTGGGTGTCATCCAGCATCACAAATGCTTAGAAATACTGTAATACCTCAGTATTTTTAACCTCGGGTTTCTGAGTGCCATTTAAAAGCCAAATGCGCAAGAAAAAATAAGCTGAAAGAAACAAAGGATAAGCCCAAATAATATTCTGCAAAATGGACAAAAGATTCTTCACAAAGCTAGACCTCCAAAGCTAAGCCTGCCAACGTGATGAATAAACAGGACTGTGCTATCTACTAAACTAGGGCATCACAGAAATAAAACAGACATTTTCTCATCTGCTCTGGTGTGCCACTTTTAAATCTCTACATTTTTTTTGTACAGAGTAAGTAAAACAGTTCTGCTCAACTTGGAAACATTAACAGCTGCTCGGATTAAGAGGACAAGGTGTCATCTACTTCAGTACCCCATTTTTCCAGCCTGTGCCACCTCAAAGAGGGCTTGGAGGGACAGCACGAGCCTATCACAGAAGCACAGAATGACACGGGTTGGAAGGGACCTCAAGGATCATGAAGCTCCAACCCCCCTGCCTGGCAGGGCCACCAAACATACACATTTACTAGATCAGGTTGCCCAGGGCCCCATCCAACCTGGCCTTGAACACCTCCAGGGATGCCCACCCTCTACCTGAAAGGACCCGAGAGGGACAAAGCTTGCTTGGGGGAAATATATAAAACAAGAGCAAACAGAAGAGATCCCCAGTACTGTCAGCCAGTCCTCTGAGAACTAAGAATATCCAGGGCTACCTTTCTCTTTTTAACCCATCTTATTGCCCTCTGGCCTCAGTGAGCTCAAAGCTTCAGTCTGCTGTGGAACAAGAGAAGCATTTTTTCCTCTGAGCTTTCAAAAACGAGGAATTCAGTGAGATCTGTAGTCAATTTCACCTAAGAAACACCTTGATTTTGTGTCCTCTAAACTCCAGAAAGCCCCAGTGCATAACCTAGCTTCACTGATGCTACCGGGAGCCTTTTCACTAAGTCCACCTCTGGTCAGAGACTTTACTGGAGGGAATCCTGACAACTCAGAGATACCATAACGGGCTCTTCTTTTGAGTTAAGCTTTGATTTTATTGGAGAAGGAAACACAATGCTTACAGACTGGTCTTTCATTTATGAATAAGCTCCTCCTCTACTCCCTCAATGACATACTTGCATAGATTTCACAAGTACAATTTCTTGCATCACACTTAGTCAGACAGTTAAATCCCAGCCCTGGCAAGGGCTCCATAGTCAATCTGTCACACCACTGGGTAAGTGAACTGAACATTATTTCATTAGAGGGGGAAAAAAAAGCAAATAAATCTAACAACTCCGAAATTACAACTAATTGTCATTTACAGCTGCACTATAACATACTGAGCGTGGCAGCCCCAAGTTCTTCCCAAATAATCAGCACCATCAGCCTACTGCAAGTCAGTTCTGAACCAACACTGCCTATTCAAACCCCATTAAGAGTCTGATAAATATTTAATGCGCCTCATAAAGTTGCAACCTCCAAAAACAGCATCACAAAAGAAAAGCAGTTAACATTTCTGGACTCCTACAAAGCTATACAGCACAACCCAAACTTATCGAGCTAGCAAAGAAGTCTGAATAGACCCCTCTTGGTTTAGGACTGACAAACAGCGGGCAAGTTGTTATTTACTGAATCTCTGCCTTGCACGTATATGTTGCAGGGGTGCCTGCGTCACTCCAAGTTACGACATATATTATTTATAAGCCTAGAAGTACACTCTACAAGAAATTGTTCTTCCTGCAGTGCTTTTCAGCCAAAAGTACATCTCAGTTTGAGAGCACAAAAAAAATTCATGCCTGAAAAGAACTGACAAAAAAAAAACGTCCTTGTGTTAATTAAATATGCAAGGAGATAAAGGCAGAGCTGGGTTTCTGGACACCAAGAAAAATCAGGGCTCCACACACAGAGGATCTGACATTTCGCTTCTTCACAGGGTAGCATTAAAGCTGATGTCAAAAGGCCCAGGACTTCAGCCAATGACTGAAAATTCCCCAACAATGATACATTTCAACAGCAAGAGAGGTATTTTCTGAAAGGGAACTCAATGGCCAAACCCTACTTTGCTCAACTGCTTCAAACAAGATATACTCCCATCCTTATAAAAGAGGCTGAGATAATGATAATTCATTCTTGTAAGAGTAGCTTGGCAAGTAAACAACATTCACTTAGATAGACATGGGTCAAACACTGTTTGTGAGACTTGCCTTTTAGGTTAAAAAACAGAATTCTCATGCACTTTGAAGGATGTATATGGGAGAAGAGCTAACAAATGAGGAAGTATGTGACGAACAGTGGGTGAGATCTTCAAGCACTACACTGCATTTTCTAGATTATGCACTCATATGTGAATGGGCCACAGTCGCTCCAGCACCGATGAGAACACCTCTGCTCACAAGCAGGATTAAAGCAGCACTGTCCCCTGCAGCTGCCTGTGCCCTGAGCTTCCACTTTCTGCTCTGTTAGAGACCTTGTCCACTCCTAACAACTATGGAGAACCAAAAGCCACAAGACAAAGTTATCGTACTTCACATAGAGAACTCCATGGGGAGGCTGTAACAGCGCCTACAAACCTGATCAAAATAGCAGTTTCGATCCAAGCTGGGGAGTGTGCTTCAATTAGGCTGACTCTGACAAATGCCTGGAGGTGCATAGCACAGCAGCATGACAGGAAGGTAGTTCAGAGCCAAGGCAAAGGAGAAGCTAAATCAAATCAGGGGAAATAAAAAGATTTACTGCCATTTTGAGTCTCCAGATTGCAAACAGATTCTTTTACCTCCAATGCCCCCTTGCACACCGGTACAGCACAGTCCCCCATGTTAAAGGGATGCAGCCATCATGTACCCCAACTCCATTCATATTATTGCAGTGTAAAATTAACAGCTATCAGGAGCACAGTATTGCTGAATATCGTAGCACCACAGGACCATGTGAATTGGAAGGGACCCTTGGATGTTGTCTAGTCCAACTTCCCTGCAATGAACAGGGACACCTACAGTTACATCAGGTGCTCAGAACCCTGTCCAGCCTGACCTTGAGTGTCACCAGGGATGGGGCACCCATCACCTCCCTGGACAACCTGTGCCAGTGCATCAGCACCCTTACTGTGAAAACCTCCCTTACGTCCAATCTAAATCTCCTCTCTTTCAGTTTGAAACTATTTCCCCTTGTCCTGTCACAACAGACTGTATTAAAGAGTCTGTCTCCTTCCTTACAGCCCCATTCTAGATACTGAAAGACCGCTCTCAGGTCTTCCTGCAGCTTTCTCTTCTCCAGGCTGCACAGCCTCAACTCTCCCAGCCTGCCCTTGTAGGAGATATGCTCCATCCCAGAGGCAACCCCCCCTAGCATAACCATTTGGGTTGATGCTAAGGGAGTGCAAAACATGCATGTTTTGGGTAGGCAGCTCATCCCAGAGCAGCTAATACTCAAAGATTCAGTACAGAGCCTAAGATCTCATGAATCATCTGAAACAACTCAGAGCAGAAAGAGTGCGTTACCTGACAGCAGAGGCCACAGGACTGAAAAATATCTTCTGACCAGTTTAAACACTCCCCTAAAATTCTGTTTTTATTGGTACTTAAATATCCCGGACTGTTTTTCCCTGTGGAAAAGAACAATTCTTATCTCGTCTCTCATCTGATTACAGTACCATCAGAGGGCTCGGCAGGGCAGTAGCAGCTCGTGGCTGTGGGCCAAGCATTTACTGATTCAAATGCTGCTCTGAGGGCTACTGCCGCTCCTGACAAGGGGGAGAGAAGAAAGCAGCATGAATCATCTTTCTCAGCTTCAATATGAACCGCTGCACGCAATAGGGGAAGTGTGATGAATACACAGAGTTACTTGTACAAAACCACACCAAGTCCTCCAGGTGTCATATGCAACAATTTACAGTTCAGTAGCTATGAAGAACTTCTTCGTGCCCTTGGCAGACAGAAAATTCACGGAAGGACAATTGAATCTAGGCTTATTTATCAAGGGCACAGTAGCAAGAGGACAAAATTCAAGGCTGATTTGAGAGGTTTTTGTTTAAGACTTACCTTTCCATTTATTTCAACAATAACAAAAATAAGGGGTTAATTTTTGCCCTGTAAATCCTGTGGCTGCCGTTCACTGGTGGCCCCGCAGTGATGGGAGATCCCTTCCCCAGCCTTGCCGCAGCAGCTCATTTCTCTTCCCTTCTTTCCCACCAGCAAGATCTGCTGTGTCTGTTGAGTCAAACGCTGAGTCAAGCATTTGGGAAGGAGAATCTCTTATAATAATAATTGAAAGGTAACCTGACTGTCACTCAGAGAAGAGCAACATAAGCTTATTAAATCAACTACTGTTTAAAACAGCTGCATTTGAAGACACCTGACCCCACTGCTTATGTGCAGCTCTGGATCCACATGAAAACATTCATGAAGTCAAGGAGAGCAGCTACATTACACACTATTTCAGCTACTTCACACACTATTTCAAGACATCAAAGGCACTGCCAGCAGCATCCCTCATCAAGATGTGCTTCTCCACCTCTAGACTTTTGCTAGCATTGCTGCTGACACAGCCATTCCTTGCAAAAGCTGTCAGACCAATTCCAATAGCCCTGCAGTGTTACCCAAGCATGGGAAGGGAAGGAGCAGGTCAAACCCCTCTTTTGATTGCCAAGAATCGCCAAGATGAGTCATAGTGAGAACACACATACTGTCAGAGCCATTCTCATATGGGATGGTTCTTGTGACCTTGGACAAAAGACTCAAATATACATAGATATCAGCCATGGGCAGGCAGATGCATCTTCAGTCCAGAGTGGTCAGAGATGGGGGATATACAGGCACTCTCTCCAGCTTTGACTCACCCAGCTCCAGCATCTCCATGGCAGACTGAACTACTTATAAGCTGTCCTGGAATTTGCTGGGAAAAGCTTGCTGAGATAGCCAACCCTTCTTCTCAGGCAAAGGGATCAGAGCTACAGCCACAAAAAGCTCCTCTTGCAACTACAAAGACTCCATCTGCACCTGTATTAATGCAGCAAGTATGTGCAAGGAGAAAACACCCAAGTCAGAGGCTGGCTAGGAAACTGCCATTTTGGTAACTGACTTAATGTTCTTAACATAACACAAAATGACCACTGTTTCTTTACCATCCAGGGGACAAAATATACTAAAATAAACCCCTTCCTCTCCAATTTACTTGAATACATTCAATGATTAAAAACAAGCATGTACTGAAGAGCCCTGTGTTCCAACGGGACAAAGATATGCACATAAATTAAGCAAGGACTAAGAGTGCTTCTTGGAGACTTGTCTTTGTGACCTCTATGCTAAATATATATGTGTAAATATATGTGCATGTATGACTAGTACACAATTCATAATAAAATATTACAATTAATATATACTCTGCATATTGCTCTTGATACTTGCATTAACAGATGATGAACTATTAATTTAAAAGACTTATTCCAATAATCTGCTAGCTTCCTGGATTAAGTTTTATACACAATGGTAACACAGTCAGAAGCCAAGAAGCCGTGAAGCCATATATAAATGTGTGTGAAACTGTCCCAGATAACCTTACAGGAAAAGGCAAGGGGAAGGCAACTCCAGTCACCATTTTCTATTAATTCTCAGGTCTCTGTGTGAACATGGGTAATAACCTACGTAGTAAAGAACAAACAGCCAGAAGCAAGGAACAGGGGTAAGAACAGATCATTAAAAAGTGATAAGCACCAAGGGTCCTAACTTAGCTGTAGGCAGTAAAAATACACACACACACAAGAAACCACCTCATGTCTCCTCAAAATGAATTTGGTCATATACTTTTAGTGCCGAATAAGTGACTGCCTCAGCATGATTCCAGCGTGTCTGTTAGACAGGGTAGTATTTCATCTGTGTGTGGAGGTCTGCTAACCTACTTACCCAGGTGTTTCTCTCCATCTTTCTAAAAGAGGAAATTACGCAGCACATTAATTTCTGTACACCTTTATATTTTACATTCCTCCCCCTGTCCCCTCCCTCCGCTCCTCCCATCCACTGCAATTTATGAAGAAGAATGAGTAGTTCACAACAAAATTGAAATACATCCACAATGCAATTAATACTGCCTCAGTCTGGTTTGGCTCACACAAGGGAACTTATGATCACAGAATCACAGAATGGCTTGGGTTGGAAGGGACCTCAAGGATCATCAGGTTCCAAGCCTCAGTGATATGGCAAGTCAATACAAAGTAAAGAAGAGGTCACAAATCTAGTGTCGCATGCTCTTCTGGAAGCCCTTTTTGGGTGAAAGGCTCATTTAGCCAGAGAGATAGCACTGAAAATTATTCTTGCCAGTACAGAGGGATTTCAATTCACAAACCTTTGTTCTACAATCTATTTACTTTACAGGGGGTCAACTGGGAGAGGGGAAAGAAAGCAACAGCAAACTAAGACATGAAGCAATTCACAGCTAGCCCATTTCCAGTCCATCAAAGGCTCATCAAGTGACTGTCCAATGCAATGGACAGCTGTCATCCTGTACCTAAATTCCATTATCTGCTTGCCAGAAGCAAACATAAGACCCACCACATTCAAGTCATAGACAATGGAAAGCATTCCTCTTCAGAAGAGCCCAAAATAAGGAGAGTCTTTCCTGCGCCAAAAGGACAGAGCAAGGAGGCTTCAAATTTCTTTAGGGTATTTTTGCAGTCACTAAAGTACAACCAGGACGCTGGTTGGAAGACAAGAAGCACTAGAAGGGGAAGAGCAAAGCTTCAGAATCTGCTTATTTTTCACTGGTAGCCATGAGGGTCCATACAAGGATCTTTAGGAAAAACATCATCTCCTGATGACTGTGTCATCCAAAATCCAGGAAGGAAACCCCCTATCTCCAACATGGTGTTTGAAAGCAGCATTCCTTTATTCCTTACAATATGTATCAGAAGACATGACAAACAAACGCGGGCTCACAGAATTCAGGTTCTACATTTAAACAGTTAATCCACACATGCAGTACGTTGGCACACATATTCATTCTTTTCCAAGAACTTATTAATATATGCTGATGTCCCTCTGGGCGTGTGTGGTTGCATTTAGGATGGTCGTACACCCATTTACTTTATCCTCACTTCTCCATCATCACCATTATCACTGAGACTTTTGGCTGCCCCTTCCCTGTTTTTTCCCAGCTTGGCAAATCTCCATTACTTGTTAGGCCATAGTGAACAACTTCCAAAACAATATACATGAAAATCTGAGGAAAATGTTCTTGCCCCTGGTGAAATGCAAAGGTCAGTAGTCTATTATGACTCCAGTGCTTCTTGTGAAGCAGAATTAAAAGAAAACAAGGCTGTTCACACACAAAGCAAAGTTGAAATGGAAGGTTTTAGAATTAGCGCTCACTGATTCCTTTTGCTATTGGACCTTAAACTTATCTGCTGATCCCTATCGCTAAACAAACCAGTCAATTGGCAATGAAGGCTGCAGGCTGGATGGCGAAATGCTTCCGCTGCTGAGGGAGAAAGCTTGAAGAACTAAAGGGTCAAACAACCGAGCTCTTACTAGACATGGCATTTCTAAGAAAACTCCTAAGTTAAGCCCAAATAGAGTATCAAACTCAGGTGTGTTCCTCTCACCTTCTGCGTGTTTCCTTCACAGAAAGAAACAAAACTAAACAAACAATATAGAAAACACAAGATTGAAACAAAGGCGAGGAAGAAAGGAAATTGACAAGAAGAGAGAGCAAAAAGAAGTCACTTTCACAAAGGAAGTACAGCAGAAGAATGTGCAACCTTCAAAGACAGCTCCAAAGATAAAAAAACACCAGAGTGGGAGATTATCTTTTTGATCTACATCAATCAGTAAAGCACTAAGGAATTTCCAGTGATGACCCCTAAGACCCCATTGTACCGCACAAAGTAAAGAATATCACTTATAACACAGGTGATGGATATGAGAACTGCAGTGCCAGCTGCAGTGTTACAGGACCAGGCAGAGGTAATTCAGGGAAAATAAATGATGCTATAAAATCAGTGCATCAGAAGCAGTCAGTCCCCATATCTCTTCTGAAGGCTCAAGGACACGTGAGGGATGATATCTAATTCAGCACTAAAAAAAGAAATCAGCAATAAAAATATTTCCATCTGCACACACAAATGATGTGCCCCTCCCCACCAGAAGCTCAAGGGGACAGGAGGCTTCACACCAACAGGAGCATGCAGACAGCATCCGAGGCACAGAATACATTGCTTCCTCAGGAAGAAAATACGCCACAGAAAAGAGCAAGAAACGTGTTATGGAAGAGAACTAAAAATGGGGAAGATAAAACAAAGCAGCCAAAGGACAACCAGAGTAAGGGCCAGATGAAGAAAAGATTGAGACTCTCTGGGGTCATTGCACAGCCAGCAGGAGCCAGGAAAAAAGGAATTCCTTCTCTGGAAACCTTTTGGAGAACTGGATTTCTCAAGCCTGTAGAAAACAAGCCAATATATGAATATACAGAGCTTCTGCCCAGAGTTCTTCTTTACACTGGGCAAGAGGGGAAGGGGCTTGACTGTAAATCATGGAGACCCTCTACATATGCTACGCACTGTCTCGTAACATCCTCACTTGCTCCTTCAGGAGATGGACTCAGTGATCATTATGGACTCCTTCCAACTTGGGACAGTCTATGGTATGATTCTATGATAATATTTCCAGCCCCTCATGCCAAACCACACCATGCCAGCCTACCCCAAGTATGGTGTTATGATGATCTTTAGCAGGCATGGGCAGAGCATCAAGGCAAGAAAAGGAAGTGCATAGACATAGGATTGAAAACACCAAACCATTAGGGTCTCATCTACACCAGTTCACACACAGAAAATCATTTCCTCACAGCAAGGCAGAAGACAGAGGCATCCCTTTCTGCCCTCTCAATTTAGCTGTAGAGCATCAGCAGCACGCTTGAATCAGAAAAAGTCCATTTGCGGACGACGTGACAAGAGCATTCATGTTAAATATGTTCTCAGGATAACTGACAAGGCTAAATCCAGGTGCAGTTCCATTTCACCCTAAATATGGAAAATTCACACTACTCTGAGATTGCGAAGGGCTTGGTTTTATCAGTACTACTTATACGCGCTTTCTTGTTTCCTTTTAAGCATATTGTTTATACTGTACACTCAGAATAAAAATGAAATGCACAGCAGTGCATTTATGTATCACAGAGATTAGATTAAGCTAACAGACTTGAGTGCCAAGTGATTTTAAAGACAACAGATCCTTATTTTTTAAACATTTTTCTAAATTATATATGGGCCGTGTAACCCCCCAGACAAATGAACAGTGATAAATTACGTTCTGTCTCTAGCCAGGCACTTCAAGCAATCTCCACCCTCCCACCTCCTCGTCGCATGAAATAAAGATGAAGCACCGCGCAACGTCAATCACACTGCAGCTCCATTTGGCACCTGCCTGCACCTGAAACGACAGAATAAACGTGTCAAGATTTCCATCAGTCTCCGCCATCAGCTGCTGAAGTTTTGGCTGCAATGAGCTCAGGCACCCCCTGAGAGGGTGCTGGCTACTACACGCGTGACACAGTGAGCATTACCGCAGATCGCAGCCTGTTCCTCTCACAAGTTTCTCCCGATGGGATTGCTCTCCTAGCAGCTGACTTTATCTTTTGTAGCTGGACAAGTGATTTCGGCTGTATCTGAGGACTGCACTGCATTTAATGAGCAGCACAGCGCGCTCCATGACCCGGCTGCTCCCCAGCCACATGCCTGCGGGAATGCCGCCTGCAGCACTAAGCCTGCTGCATGTGCTTGAGCACACACATCCCATTTCTGACCTGCTTCATTACCCTTTTCCCAGCAAGTTCACTCAGAGTTAATTTAATGTATTTAAGGACTGAAGACCAGCCTCAGCTCCCTGCAGTGCTATCAAACATGTTACAAGCAGAGAACTTGGCCATATTCCATCTAGGGGGTTTCCTCCGAAGTCCACTTCTGCGTGTAGTTGAGCTGATGTTTAATAACTATGAGAAAAAGGCTCTGTGCTACACAACCCACCACCACTGTGGAGAACTGCTGTACCCTTACACTGACCCTTGCACTCCCCAGTCCCTCATGTACAAGAGCTGGATCACTTCCAGTTGGCCTCATCCAATACTCACAGCTGCAGAAGATCACAGCAAGAAGCAGTGATTGTTCTTCCTCATACTCACTACCTCATAACTTTAAGACGTCTCCGTACTGCTACAGAAAGGCATCAATCTTCAAGCCGGGAAGAAACACCAGAGAAAAACTATTCATGCCCCAGCACTGCCAGAAGGAACGAGGAGAGGCAAGTTAATGCTTTCCAGCTTCTTCCTTGGCAAACTTGCTCAGCTTAGGGGTCTGATGTCTTTACCTTCAAACCTCCATAGAATTAAGATTTTCTCCTCCAAGGGCAAATTCCAACTTTGTCAATGCCTGTGCTACCAGGAGGCCTCATACAACCACCTGGGCTTTGGGAGGGAGAGGGAACGTCTTTGTTCATAACTCGCATGTGCAATCTCACAAACTGCCCATTCATAAACACCTATATTAAGCTTTCTACCAGTACAATACAAGCTAAGATTTGTGTTTAAACACAAATCATTTCTCTATTGATCTAGCCAATCTAAACATGAAGAATGATAACAAGCTGGAAAACTTATCTCAGCCCTGCTCTAATTGCTACTCAGAGCAATCAAAGCAGGAAAGAAGTGCAGAACAGAAAATGAACTGTCTGTATTACGTTTGGATTCTGGTTTATATAGTACAGCATCATCTTTGTCAGTGCCTAAGGAAATACAAATACACTATATACCTCTGCATAAAAACAAAACATTTTTTTGCTTTCATTATTTGAGTAGTAAGCCATCAAGAGAAACATCACTGTAGTCATTTCAGAGATGCTTTTACTTTAGCACATGTGATCTGTCTGCAAAGGTCTGCGAAAAATCTTACTGATTTTCATCCAGGATGGTTAAGATTTAGAATCATAGAATACCCTGAGCTGGAAGGAACCCACAAAGATCATGGAGTGTGGCACCTGGCTCCACACAGGATCATCCAAAAATCAAACCATGCCTGAGACCATCGTCCAAATGCTTCTTCAACTCCAAAGTAGGACAATAGGGTTTTGGATATTGAGGTTCTATTAAGATATGAAGCATTTGGAGATCTACTTTCTAAAGGAGGAGGGGGGAATAACTGGGAAATAAAGGAAGTTAGGAAAGGCCGCAATTCAAGTAAGTGTGAGAGCATCTACACAGACTGAAGGAGACTGAGGAACCCAGTATCAAAGACAAAAAGAGATGGCAAAGGTAGGAGTGGACTAGAAATCTCTTTAGTACCTTAGGTCCACTTAATCACACTTGGTTTTAAATTCGTTCATTCCCCTTTCTTTATTTCAAAAATTAGTCAACCATCGGTACCACAAATGAAAACCCACCCATCAAAAGCAATCAAGGCTACGTTTTAAAGGCTAACTCTGCCCCTCCCTTTTCATCTCCCAGGCTTCCAGCTTCTCATCTCAGGACTGTCAGCAGCTGTCAACACATCATACGAGAAACTCATCTGAACACACAATATAACTTGATAGGCAATACATCAGAATACCCAGATGTGACATCGGCAAATTCCAACAGATGGTTCTGGATCATATCCAACGATTAGCAGAAAATGAGACCAAAAGAAAAAGAAAGAAATGAAAAAAAAAAATAGAGAAAAAAACACCTATGAAGGAAAAAAGCAGACGCACACAAACAACTCCAGCAAGAAGAAGAAACAGATTTGGTATATGCACTGTTTCCCCTTTTATCCTATCTGTTCCAGGCAATGAGACAAGCAACAGCTCCACCTTTTGTCCTCAGCAGCTTGTCCCGTCATTAATAGCAATACGCATAATTCCTACCCTAAGAGGAGACATCTAAATAAATATGTCACTGTTAAAAGCAGTGCATAGTAGTAATGAAGGCGATTTCCAACTGAGAAAGCTCTTAATGTTTTGGGAGCCAGGCCCTGCTCCAGCATCTGCGTGGCCTCTAGTAACACCAAACCCAAGCTGTTCAGCCCATAAGTAGCTGCAGACTTCTAACCTGCTCCCATTCCCCACCCTACCCAACTCCTCGTTGCTCTCATACAAGGGATGCTCCAAAAGTAATGCCTCCTACTTTACTATATCACTGCCTGTTACTGCCCAGGTCTTGCCTTGCCTTGCCTTGCTCCAGTTCTTCCCCTGCCTTTATGACACACTACAAGTGTTCGCTTTGCTCTTTGAAAAGCAACTCTGTTTAACTTAATATATAAGCTCTGATGTAAAAGGCATTTAATTGAATACCTATTTCTGCGTATTTGAAACAACCATTTTCTTTCCCCTAAAGAACTGATTTCCATTACACACGTTGTAAGTTTTGCTGCTGTATATTGGTGGGGTTTCAAATACTGCAGAGGAACATAATCACATTTTCTGACATTCCAGAATGGAACGTAAGTGTTGCGACAACATATACTAGTTTCTTAGAGATATGAACGGGCATTTAGCCCAAAGTATATGCTCTGATTAAACGTCAAATGGATACCACCTCTTTAATGCTTGGAAGTTTTTCCATAAATACTAGACTAAGATGTTCCAAACCATTACATTTCTAGAGGCAGAACCAAATAACACGCCATTTAAATGTTTTCAGCGGGAGCCCTGTAAAGGTGAAGGCATAAAAACAGTATCTATGGAATGAAACTGGTGAAATATCACCTCCTTCTATTTTGATATTTAATTATCTGGTTAGCAAAGCGAAAATACCGCAAACCAAAGTCCAACAATCAGCTGTTTACGTTATTTATTTATAGGCACTTCTATAGCCCATCGCCATAGAAACCAGGAACCTTTTTTCCTCCTTGTTCAAAGGAAAAGTTGTAATTTTGAAACGCGATCCTTTGATGTCAGAGCACTCGTGACCCCTGCTACAAACACGCAGGCAGGAGCTCAAAGAACACGAACAGACCTAAGTGAAAGGCAAGGTGACAGGGAGAGAAACAGAAAGGAAACGGAATAAAAGGAATGAGAAACAAGCGATAAAGAGGCAAAGGGGCTCTCTGATTCCCAGCGTACTTGGTCCTACAAGATGTGACCTTCCCCACACTCTTCCCTGTGACAGCGTGTGGCTTGTTCATGGAGCACAGTTCAATTAATCAAGAGCTATCAACAAGTCCCCAATTTACGCTGAGGACACTGGTGAATACTCTTAAGCAAGGACTGCCACGAGGAGAGCAGCTTACAAATGAGGCTGTGGAGCACGGAGTAGTTCAGGAGCTCGCTTTGACTGCTGCTCACTTCTGATCCCCCAGCAATTAGCCATTAGCAAATTCTCACAGAATTAATAGACCTTTTCAAAAATACCATCTGCTCAGAAAGTAGCAAAGAAATGAGTAAATTAGAATATTGCTGTTGCATATACCAATAGATGGAGTTACTAGGTATGCCATGCAACTGCAATTCCCTCCTGATACTACTGGTATGCAGTAACACACACCTACTTTCCAGATCCTCAGAAAGACTGGAACTGTTTAGTATTATTTGTCTGGTTGCTTCCCAGCATGCAATGAAATAAGTATAGGTTACATGCACAGACACAAAGTAAATCTTTACGTTATGCTGGTGGTCATTCTGCAGTCTTTTTTAAGCTGTTCCTTATATAGGACAGAAGTTGCATGTGTGATGGGAGGAAAAGTGACAAGCCCTTATCTGGCGAAGTACCAGCAGGCATTGTTATCAGAGCAGACCAGTTCTTTTAAAACAGATTGATGAAGCTATTTTTGAAAGCACCTAATAACATCACAGACGAGAATCTGATCTCCGCAAAGGTGAGCTGTGCAGCTCGGCACTCCCAGGAGACAGCTAATGAAACCCAAGCTCATCAGACCCAGCCTGTGTCCAGTAATTGGCTTTGAAAACTCACAGCTTCAATTCCACCATGCTGAGTTCAATGCCTTACTTGCAGCTCTGAGCATGGGCAGAGCTGAGGGCTGACTAGTGTGACTAAATGCGAGCGGCCACCTTTCCGCTACCTGCACAGCCAGGCCAGCCTGCATGCTTAGTGTGTAAGGAAAGAAACCTGCTTTCCCTCACACCTCACACCCACTAGCTCACACCAGTGTGGGGAGAGGCAGCTTCAGGTGATGGGGTCCAGCTCTGTGCCTTACAGCTCTCCTTTGCACAATTATTCCTGCCTTTCTCTACTACCTCCTAGAAAAATCTGCTCTTCCACAGCCTGGAGAGGCTCTGGATGCAAAAGCCATGCTGAACAGAGAGCAGGTCTTCACAAACGCTGGATGCTGAACACCAGCTTTTATGACAGCTAATTAAACAATAAGGGTAGACTGAGTCAAACCACCGCCTTGGAATCACAAACCATTCACAACATGCTCCTGCAAAGCAGCAGACTGCAAAGCAGGAGTCCTATACTGAGCTCCCGCATTTGGTATCCACCACACTTGGGAAAGTGACACTGCAAAATGAACACCCTGTCTTTCAGCCGACGTGTCAGCATACATCCCATGTGCTTGGGAGAGAAGGTCATCCCAGAGGAGAGCTCTTCTGGTTCTCAACTCTGGAAGGCTCACACAAGCCAATCCTTCAGCTCAACCATTTTAAGGGTTGGAGACTGCTATTAAAAGGCACCGTTAGTGCTGTATTACCAAACTCAACAGATCCTCCTGAATCAGAAACCACCATGATAAAGTCAGCATTTGTCAATAGTTATCCAACTATGGCGCTGGTGTGAAAACACCAATATGTTCCCTCGCGTTCACCAGTTGTTCAGATACAGTCATTATGATCAGCACCAGAGCAGAGCTCGTCTCCACAGCCATTATCCTCACAGCACATTTAGGCACTGGGTTAACCCAGAGGGGACAGAAGAAAGACAGGGGATGCAGCGACCATAAGTAGAGCGCTGAACCAGAGCTCAGAGCTTGCAGGTGTTAATACATTTCACATCGACACACGACCTAAAAACTTTCCCACCATGCTTAGTCAGCACACGGTAATTAAAAGGGGCAGGAAGCAATTAATTCAGCACCCACGTTAACTGGGGCCAAACCTAGAAGGGCTGGTGAGCTTACAAAGCTACAGGCAGGTATGCAGAGGACTCCCGAGGCGCTCAGGCACGAGTGAACATTGTGAAGGGAACATAATTACACGCTTGGTGAACCCGGCATGCCTAACCCAGCTGCACCTGACCTCTAAGGAAGTTATTAGCGCTGTAATCGCACTGCTCCCACGGAAGCCCGTCCCGAGCACCGCGCTCCCTCCATAAACACTCATCAACCTCTCCCTGTCAACCCTTCGGGCTACTTTCACTCCCGGCTCGGAAGAAGTCTCCACGATCCGAGTTCGCCCTATACAACCCCACTGCCGCCCCTTCCCACCGCTCGGATACACGGCAGGAGCGGCACCCAGCACCCCCCGCCCCGTTCTCCTCCCTTCCCCCCGTCAGCCGCCCGCACCATGCCGCCCCCCTGCGGCCGGGCCCCGCCGCTCCTCTCACCTGCTCCGGGCACCGACGGCTGCACCCGGCCGGCCCTACCGCCCATACCGCCCCTACCGCCTCCTCCGGCGGCCGCGGGGGGCGGGGGGAGGCGGGAGAGGAGGCGGGCAGCTCCTCGTCCTCCGTGTGCTGAGAGCATGCGCGGCGAGGCGGGAGGAGTTGTGGGAGCTGTAGGACTGCTCGAGGAACAAATAGGATTTCAGGGGGAAAGTGTAGGGTAGGCCTGGAGCTGCTGAGGAAGGGACTTTGCCTCAGGCTGGGGGTAGCTAACATTAAGACGGTGCATCTATAGGAAACCCGAGCAGCTTATAAATGTACCGCTCATAAAACCAAGCAGGTGCCTCTGTAGACACTAAAACCGCTGGTTTTACAACACCCAGCACTCTTGTTGAAAGCCTTAAGTGCTCTCTGCTTTCTTTCTGAGGCATGATCCATTATCTGGACTTGGCTGACCTGCACAGGGAATGGGATGTGGTAACACAGCCCTTGGAGGACAGATGTATCAGTGGTGGGAAGATTTAGATGGGTAGTTGCCAGATTGGAGAGGGGAAAGGAAGGCCGCTTTTAGGTTTTTTTATGCTCTTTTTAACCTAGCCAGGCTGCAAGGACAACACCGTTGTGATCTGACAGAGCAGACAGCGTTTGTGTTCAGGCTGTTTGCAGCCCCACATGGCTGAAGGACCGTGTTGCAAAGCAAGTCAGCTACCTGCAGGAGCACAGAGAGGAGCTGAGCGAGTTTTAAGTGACACATTTATCTCTGGCAATGTTCATATATGTCCAATTGGTGCTACAGAGCACCCTGGTGTGTGTTTCTGTGCAGTGTTGCCTCAGCTTTTTGGTCTGTTTTCCTTCTCTCCTGCCTCTGCTCTCTGTTAGTTTTTACCATTTCCATGTGTGCTGCACAAATATGCATTCGGTGGGCACTTGAGCTGTTAATATTTATATGCCAGGAAAGAGAAGTCATTCATACACGTTGTTGCCAGCAACTTGCCACCTGGATTTTTTAAATATGAGCTTTGTAAATGATTAGCTGGGTGGACACGGCACAGAAACCAAAGTATGTGGCAGCTTGTGTGCCGTGTAATCACAGCTCAACAGAGCCTATGGGGCAGCCAGTCTGTATGTAAAACTCAAACAATTTTGGATTAGCATCAGTGATTCAAGTATTGCAAAAGGTAATAAGCAACATCCGTGGACCGTGCTGCTGCCTGATCATCCTGCCAAAGAGCACTGCTTCAGCCAGAAACGTCAGTGAAACCATTTGGGACTAAAGGCTCGGCACATTTGCTCGGCATATTCAAAATGCAGACAGGAGAGAGAGCAGAACTAAGGATTTTGAAAGCACTACACGCCTCAAACATCTCTTGCAGATTTGTGTAATTTGCTAAAGGACTGATGCATATTAATGCCGTTCTACTGCAGGTATATGAATGTGTATGGACAGGATAGACACTTTGTTCCCTCCAAAGAGCCAAATTCATTAAAATGTCTCTTATTTGACAAATCCAAGCAGCCGCCCCACTCTCTGATGAACCTGACAGCCAGTAATAGTTGTATCATGATGAGTACTTAGCCCCAGTAGCAGTTTTTCACATGAAAATCAAGAATCTGCCATGGCTGCTGAGCAGCACTGCCCTGAAGTGAGTGGTGTGTGTGCTGGGGAAGGTACTAGGTGCCCCAGAGGGGCAACTGGGATCCCCATGATTTGCTCCGCCGGCAAAGGACTAGGAAATGGCTGGGGTTGCCAAGGAATTTTAAGGCTTTGCCTCTTGTATGGCAGGTAAAACGAAGTAAAAAGGGTACATATGCTGTTAAAGCAAATACGGTGTCTATGGAGAGACTGGAAAAAACTTCTAAGAATGTCAGTTTGGGCTATCCAGTAATTTAGTTAGAGAGATCAATCTAGGGAGAATAAACCAGAGAGAACAGTCTTGTTTTCTGCCCCAGCAATCAGATCTCAGTGATGAGAGAAGGGAACAACATGTGGCATGTGTGCTGGAGAGACAGCAGAGCTGAAGGGAGAGCAGATCTTTTCCCACTCACCATGGAGTGGCAACAGCACCCGATGAGTTTTGAAGTAGTCTTCTTAGGAGGATAGAGAACTGTTAAATAAGCAAATACTTCCTTTGTTTACCTTGTCATTTAGATGGGCTTGAGAAACAAAGAATTTTCCCTGTTAACAGAATCTTAACTAGATTTGTGTGTGAACTGACAAATAGGTCTTTCTCTTAAATAAAGGAAAAGACTTTTACTGACCTAATACCACGTCTAATCTCTGGGACACAAAGAAGGAATAGGTAGTTACTAGTGACAATGAATAAAAAAGACAGGGAAATGGAGAAATTCAGTGACAGTCGGCATCAATAGATGTGCCAAAAGCTTGTGAAAGCTCCCTTTGTATGATAAAGTGACTGTCACATGAAATATTAGCAACTATCCAGAACTGGGAAAGTGTGAAAATCGTGTTGCTGTATAAATTATCTGAGACACTTATGCCAATTATAGACTCACTGTGAGGAACAGAGACATTGGTAATCATGACAGCGACTGTGTTTGAGTGTCATGTGAATATTCTCAGGCAATTATTCAAATCAATCATTTCTTGTCTGGGTAGGAAGGATTCATCATTCTTAGTACCTCACATTGCTCAGCGACTGAATGGATGATGCTTTGCTATTTCTGGTGCTCTGTAATCTGCCTGCTGTAAATAACAACACCGGGATATGGCTAACTGCTGAGGTGGAGAACTGTGGTAGGAAATGGGAGGAGGTGGGCTTGAGTCCTGTGTAAACATGGTGTCAGAGCGAGGGGGGCTAGATTTGTCTGCACCAAGCATTGCCTGGCCTGGAGGCAGGTTTGGGGGTGGTGGGAGCAATGCTGGCTGCTGGCAGGGCAAAAGAGGGAGAAAAAGTGCTGAGGTGATGTGTCAGCTGGGCTTCAGTGCCATGGAAGTACCCACAGCAACAGTTAGTTGCTGTTGAAACTAACAACTTTAGCAAGTGGCAAATTGAAATATCATTTGTTCTTTGATAAAATAACAAAACAGAGTCTTCACTAAGGAGTAATTTCCTTTATTTCTGTATGTGTTTGTAACACAATCAAAAAGCAGTTAACTTCAGGCTGCTGATGGCAAATAGTGATGCGATGCCCTCTACTTTCAAACGTTTCATCTCTTGTTCCTGAGTCTTTCTTTCCTTTATCCTTGAGCTCTTCAGGGATAGGATTTCTAACAGTTCTTTCTGCCAACTTGTGGTGAGTAGAATATTTGCCTTACTTTTCTTGTGTGCTTGTGTTGTGGCTCCTAAGTTTCCATCTGTACCTCTCAGGGAAATATTTATTGCTTGAGGCCAGACTGTGTTTCAGGATGCCTAATTTGAACAGGTGGCCTTGTCACCAGGTTTGAAACTAGCTCGCGTGCTGGAGTTTTAGCTGCTGACATCTGAAATCCACTGAGCTGAGCAGTCCATTGGCGACTTTATTCAACCATCTCCTTCATGTCACCTGTCTGAAGTCAGTGACTGTTGACATTGGTGCTAAGCCAACTCACATGAGAGAATTTCCTTTTTGTCCTTTAAGGATGTTTCTGTTGCGGGTCTCCTGAATGCCTTCTGCAGAGCTAATTAGCTGTGGTGCCCTTCATTCCCTAACATTTTGAGATCATGTGTCCTCTTTTTAGGAAGTTATTTTAGGAGTTAGAGAAGCAGTTTTATATCTCATACCTCCATAGCAAGGGCTTGAGATCTGTACATACATTACCATTCCTGCTTCGCCTGATGGCTGAGCTCTGACAATACTTTTTATACGACGTGAACCTTTTCCCAGCCTACAATCCATAGCTTAGATTGTGTTACCTTCCTTTAATGACCGTGAGGCAAATTCTCTCTCTGCCCTTCATCCCCTCACCGAGGACCAGGCTGTGAGGAAGGGATGGAGCTGGCTGTCCTGCCTGCCCAGCTGATGCTGACCCAGGAGCATGCCCATTTGGGGGCATTTTTATCCATGTTTTTGAGCCACAGTTTTCACCTCCTCATGTTAATGTCATGGGAAGGCAGGGCATTCAGACAGCAGCATTCTCCTGACAAAGCCCAGCCCTCCCACTCCACGCTTTGCACTGATGGAAAAATCATCTCCAGACGAAGCAGACGGAGCCCCCGGGGAAGGAGGGCTGCCTTCTCCCTTCTCCCTCACTTACAGATGCCACATCCCATCTCATTTCTGTTATTAAAATGATTTCCGTGGGGTCACCTTCTGCTTCACGCCTGAAATGATCTAGAAAATTAAGCTCATCCTGTTGTGGCATTTGGATTTCAGTTGTGGATTTCAAACCTGCCCTCTCTCCTTGATTCTTTGATTTTTTTTTACAGCCAGCAACTGCATCAGATAAAAACAATTCACAGACACATCAGCTCATGCGATATTCCGATGAGTGAGGTGGATGACAACAAACACACAGCACTTCAGGTCCCCACTGGGTCTCTCTCCATTTTCTTCACAGAGAACCTAACTAACCTGCTGCGTGGAGTAGAAAAAGGTTGCATCAAAGGAACATCTGCACATTGGCACAGCGATGAGCTTAGGTAGTTGCACCCGGCGGTGAAACAGCTTTAATCCTTTTTCCACATGCAAAAATTATGCATCTTGTAAAGGGATGCTCTCATTAAAGTCAGACCTGACAGCTGGTGTGACATCTCATAGGTTTTACCTGAACCAGTTCCGCACAGGTGAGGTTGGCAGTAAGCATGTGGATCATTGGACTTGATGATCCTTACGGGTCCCTTCCAACTGGGGATATTCTATGATTCTACAGTTCTATGACTGTGCAAGGTGAAGTGCTGGACTTGTTTAGAAAGTGAAATTTCAATTGCTGTGCTCTGTGTCTATGAATGCTGCCAGGAATGAGTAATTCTTGGTGTGGGACATATACTATGCAGTCAACATGCAAACTGATAAATGGGAAGTGGATTCTTTCCTTTGAGCTTGATTTACACATGCAAATTCTTTACAATTGTTGGTTGATCGTTGGCATTATTCATTATCAGCCTGAAATAGGTCACTGCCATATGGAGAGCTAGCACAGCCAAGAGTTGCATTCACCAGCAACATAGCATTTTAAGTGTTCAGAAGCTCACAGCCTGACAAAACTAGTCTTCATAGCATCAGTACTGGGCTTTCTTGTATCTCATCCCAAGTCAGATGGTGCTGGCTCCTCTCTTGAATAAAGCACCAGGTAAGGAGGCCTGAGAGGTTTTACCTGATGCTGCTCCCTCGATGAGGTTGGTGCTCCTGGCTGCATTCCAGTCTGAGGGATGGCACAGTCCCTTTTTCCCCATGGGATGCAGATCTGACATCACAGCAGGGGCTTTTCTCCTGTTCTCCTTCGTGGAGTGAATGATTGAGCTGCTCCATAGAGAAGGCAACACAACAGAAACAATTCCAGCCCTTCCGTAGTGGCTCCTGGCTAAATACACAGCTGCTTACAGACACATGGGACCATCTGTTCAGTCTGCCTTACGGAGCGTCCTTCTGCCCAGAACAACCCCAGGGTATAACTGGGGAATGAGATATTCCGAACAGAGGCTCCAAGAAGATGGAAAGTATTGGATTAGCATTTTTGTCCCATGGCTTTAATAGAAGTCTTTAGTAAGCAAAGCCAAGGCATTAAAATCTCATTTTGGGTCAAAGACAAATTCCAGCTTTGAGTTTAAATTCACCCCCCTTTACAACCAGAAAGGTGAATGGGTTTCATCTCTTTTCAAAATCTGAGCGTTTTTAATGGAAAACTGCAATCGCTTTCTTGGGTGTAAACCTTGAGACATGTTACTGTCTTCTAATCTAACTTGCAGAAGACTATATTGCTCTTCTTCAGTCCTCTGTTATGAAACATGATATTTTGCGTAGACAAGAAGCTGCACACAAAACTCATCTGAGCTGTAAACATCCTAACTCTGCTGAAGGAAGCTTTATGGATGTGTTTATGCCACAGATCACACCTTCAAATAGCGAGTTTATCTAACAAGATGGTTATGGTACCATTCTCTCAGCTGTGGCTGTCACACTTAGGCCGTTAATTCCTATTAGGTTTACCCAGAGGTGTGGGCTTCATGCTCCAGTAGCTACTCGACAGGTTCATGGGCACAGGTTTTCTTGGAGGAACATAATCCCAGACAGCTCCATGAGAGCAGGCAGCCACAGGCAGTGATGCCCCCTGCTGATACTCCGACAATTCAAGGGAAAGCTATGTCTCAATTAGGAAAGGCAATGGGGCTGATGGAAGCACCAAAACACATGCAAGGAGTGCAGGCACTGAGCTCGATGCGCCGTGCAATTAAATGCCTGGGTAGTCGGAGAAAAGGAGCTGCTCAGAAACAGTCAGGCTTTGGGAAATGGCTGGTTATGAAACCTCGTTTTTCAGAGTGAAAAGCCCAGTGGGTGAGTTAAGCTTTTAGCACCCATTTCAGTTGCCACAGAGCAGTGTGAGTTGTCCCCTTTGTGACAAGGGCATCCCGTGCATGGCTGAGCAGGGCTTGCTTATGGAGCAATCTATCAGTGTGCCATGGCTAAAGTGTGATCACTTAAGGGAGGACAATGCTTCGTTAATTTGGGCTCATGTGATGCTAAAGTGCTGGGGCCAGCCCAGCAGTTGAAATGCTTTCCAGACAGATGCTGCCAGAACATTCACTGCCTACAAACCCCTCATTGTAACAGGTTTGCTGACACTCAGAGCAGTCGTGGATGCTAGGCTTGTTCTCTGTTACGATCCATTATCACCTGCATAGCAGGCATTTCTGGTTCTGCCAAGGAAAACTGTTTTATCTTTCATACCACATATAGGAATTAAAAACCTGTGTTTTGGAAAGGAAAAGAATGCTCCTGCTTTTGAGCACAACGAGGTGCTGTTTGGTTCCCTCTTCCCCCCAGGACCAGCTCCAGCTCCCTTGCTGCACCTCCATGCAGCCTGCCCACAACACACTGCACCCATATACATCAGCGGAGCTTACTACCTGTCCAGAAGCCACAGCTCTGCAAGGGGCACATCAAGTTATGTCCCACATGCGTATATGTGGGAGGAGGGGGAAGGAGACCCCACTGCCACAAGAGCAGCATGGCTCCATTATGCCTTTGGTGGCTGGGACAAGGATGGTGGTGGGAGCCTCAGGGACAGAGACAGGACTCAGCTCTGGTCCTACCCACTGCTTGTTCTTATAGACCCAACAAACAGATCTGCCCACAGACCTGAAAAGTGAGGTTGGGTTTTACTACAGCCATCCTAAAACTGGTCTGTGTCTCAGCCTGCCCTTGGGAAAGCATTCAGACAGCGAAATCCGGTTTTCTTACTGTGTGCAATAAGCACCATGATGTTAAAACCCTTGGCAGTTTCTTATGCTTTTATCACTAGGATTTATGTCGGAAAATAGCGTGGAAAGTATATTCAAGTGGTTATTGTGCAGCCATCATTTCTGCTCTGATCAGACCACATATTTTTGTGTCTGGCACCTTGTACACAAAGAAAATCGGCTTTTGATGGAATCTAATGTACTGTTAATATGCTCTGCTAGAATGCAGTGATTAGTATGGAGGGGTTTGTTGTGATAGAACTCCATGTGTTAGAACTCCATCCTGTGTTAGAACTCCCTTCTGGTATGTAGACACACAGTTTTACTTCTAGCACATCTCTGCTGGCTGAATGCAGGTACGTGTAAGACAGAAGGTGGTACAAATAAAGCTAAGCAGAAGTTTTAGATGCAGAATGAGGACCGCAAAATGAGTGCCTCCATTTACAGTTCAATAACATGAGGCATATTCCTCCCCACACGCTGTACAGTGTGCATGTATTAAAACACCTTCTCAAATCTGTCTACTTTCTTATCCTTGGAGCTGTTAAGACTTTGAGGCATTCTTTCTTTTTACATTGTGCAGCTCAGGGTCAGTCACACAGCTGCAGCTGGGAGCTGAGCTCTGGGCAGCACGGGGCAGGGCTGATCCCAGCTCCCAGGTTTGTGCATCTGTAGCCATGGCAACTTTGTGGCTGCATCTCTCCCCAGCTCCTGCAGTCCAGAGTGGGCAAGGTATGCGCTCACGCCTAGCAAGCTCCGCTGTCTGGCACGGATGTCACGTACAGGATCTCTTAGGATACATCTTTAATTACTGTTCTCTTAATTACTCCTTTTGATTTCCCCGGTGAGTTGCCTTTCTGTAGTTTCCGTGACTCACCACGAAACCAAGTTAAACCTTTAGTCAGCACTGGGGAATATCTTTCCAAGACCTCTGCACCTTCCCAAGGATGGCTGGGTTGAGGGGTTGACCTTGGCAGGGGCTTTTTAGGGAGGTGGAATAATGGAGGCCAGGTGTGGGCCATGTATTCATGCCCCTCTCCAGCCCCTTTTTGCCCTCTCTGGCCCTCTCTGGCCATCACTGGGATGCAGAGAAATCTCATATGTCTGTGGGACAAAGTGACGGAGCAAAGGTCTCAGATGTACACAAGGGGAGCTGTGGGGTGCCACAGGCTGCCCAGGGAGGTGGTGCAGTCACCGTCCCTGGAGGTGTTCAAGACCTGCGTGGATGTGGCACTGAGGGACATGGTCAGTGGGCATGGTGGGGCAGGGCTGGCAGTAGGACTAGGTGATCTTAAAGGTCTTTTCCAGTATTAATGATTCTATGATTTAGCAGCCATATTACTGAGAGCTGTGTTTTCTTTCTTTATGGGGAATAGGTTCTGCTGTTGTGCTGAACCCACCCTTGTGCAGAAGTCTGGGCAGCACCATAGCCATGGCCCAGGCACACAGGATTGGGCTTGGTGAGATAGCAAGTCATCCTGCATGGCAGCTTAATGAGAGTTTAAAGGAGTGCCACATATTCTCCCACTTAAACTGCAATAAACACAGGCAGTAACAGCACTATTTCTCTTTTTATACCTGGGTAGCAATATATCTTCTTTTCATTAGACCTTCCTTTAGCTTGCAGTCACTGTAAATAGCCGGGTGGCTGGCATGCGCTCTCCATCACTGCCACAAGCTGAACACATAGAATGTGCTATGGAAAGAGAGGAGATCACTTTTTTGGCCTTACTGGTAACTCAAATGTGGTAGGGGTTGGTGGTGGGTAAGAGCAGCGCCCACAGAAAAAAGGTGCAGCACTTGTGGATTAAGGAAAAGCAGTTTAAGACCAGTTCTACTGCATTTCTGGCAGGGGGCAGCATTGAGTTTTTTATTGTAGCCAGAAAAAAAATAAATTAATAATGCATATATGCTTGGATCGCAGGTGATTACAGAGTATAGCGTGAAGATGAAGGGAAGACAAGGTCTTCAGTCATGACAGAAGCAACGATATCACTGCTGTATACCCCAAAACAGGGCTGCCACGATAGCTGGAGAAGAAGGCAGTTACACACCAAGTACCCATCAGCTGGCAATCCCTTAGCTGTAAGAATGGATTTTCTGCAAAAACTTGGCAGCCTGTAGCTGTTCCATGATTGGTTGTGCAGAACTAATAGGGATTGCATCAGCTTGGGCACTGAGGAAGATGCTCAGGGAGAAGCAAGAGGTAGAGATGCAGGAGGAGACCCAGGAACAGCCCCGGGCCTCATGGCTCCAGCAGCTGTTTGCCTATAAACATGAGCATTGTGCGTTTTGCCAGTGGCATTTCAGGAAGTGAAAGCCTCTGGAGTCAATGCTCTGTTGTGCTCTGATTTGGGGAAGCCCAGGGAGGAAAGCCACATGGAGTAAAAGTAGAAAGTTTGGGAGAGGCAATCTGATGGATTACAGGACAGACATGGCCTTTCTTTCTCTGTCCTCCAATAGACGCAGGTCTCTCTTTTCTCCTCCCTAGGCTCTGGCTACACCTTCATTTCTAAGAGGAAGGAGTCGGTTACTACATATAATTGCTAGAGAATATATATGACATTAATTTGAATGGATGTTTAGGAATTTGCCTACGTAGGAGGTATTTTTCAGTGAAAGTGGATGATTCCCCACAATGATGTGTGTATGTATGTGATCTGCTCCGGTGCCACTGTGTGCCATCTCCCTGTAGGCACTTCCATTAGAACTTTAGGAAGAAGTGCTCTATATTCCATTTGTGTCCTTTTTCATTGATATTCATTCCTTCTCTAGTGGGCTTAATACCGCTGTCTGCACAGGAAGAAAAAAATCATAGTACCAGACAACGTAATAGTAGGAGGAGGTGACTCTCTTTAAACTTGTGCTGACATTGAAGGTAGAGGTTAATTTGTCCTTAACTTGTATATGGGGAGGCCCTGGTATAGCAGTTTCAGAAAGAAGCTGATGGGGAACATTCAAATGCCCTGCCATGCATCCACAGCTCACAGTATTGCTTTAACTATGAGGGTTCACAGGGAGGAGGCAAGAGGTGTCAGAACATCAAACAAACAGCCTTCAGAGGAGACATCACCCTGCACTGATCTCTTGCATTTCTGAGAGTCCCCGTAAGCAGTTTTATTTGTCTAAAACACAGCTGACTCTACCCAAATATTGATGTGCCTCTGGAGTGGCTTGAAAAATATTTAAAGGCCTTTGGTCATGTGCAGTGGAGGATTTCAAGGAAGCATGAGTCTTGCAAGATGATAATAGCACCTATGTCACTCAGCTGCTTTTGGAAATGCTCCCCACAGCGCTGTATGTGGATGGTATCCAGCTGTCCTTGCAGACAGGCATTGTGCAGCCCCTCGGGGCAAAGGATATTTGGACAAGGAAAGGGAAATGAGGATATTCCTGCCTCACCCAGTCCCTCATTGCTTTAGGAAGGACATAAGCACGTTTAAAGTTTCAGCTAAAAGCTGAGAGAGGCAGCACAAATTAAGCACGTTGTAGGGGTGTGAAGTTGAGCCAGTGACTGCTTTGCTTCATTTGCTCCTTGCCTTTCCCCTGTCCACCTATCAGTGCACATCTGGCTCCAGGGGTTGAAGGTGGCTGTAGGCAATGTGAGCCACACCGGCCTCTTATGTGCCTGAGCTGCTCTAGCTCAATGAGCCAGTCACCCTGTGGTTGACTTCTGACACTTTAAATTTGAAGGTACTCACATTTCCCCAAGAAGAAGAGCAGATAGGCCACTGTTATCCTTCAGGCACTGTGCATGGATGGAAAGATCAGAGTCACAAATAGCTCAGCCTAGCAGAGAGCGATGTCAATGGCACTAATGTGCTGCTGTGTATCAGCTTCATGAGGACTGAGCGTTGCTGAGACCAGAGCCAGCAACTCTGTTTATCTTCTGTGCTAATCCAGAATAATATGTGGTCATAAATCGTATGCTTAGAATGGGAAGAATCCCTTTAAAGGTAGCAAAGCGCTTGCAGTTTTGTTGCCTACACCCTTTAATGACCTGCCACATTCCTGTAGGTATTTTTAATGTAGGAAATAGCTATGACCTGATTTCTCAGGGTAAAACACAAATTTGGAACAGCAGCAAACATGCTGCCTTTTGGGATGCTGTGGTACAGTAAGCATCTTGTAAGCACAAAAATGAAACAGAGGGTGCATGCTTACTGCATATCTTATATCTCACCTCAACCATGGTGTTTATTGCACACTGATAACATATCAGGTGGTTGTAGTAGCAATCAAAGCAAATCAGGCCACAGCATAGCTTTGATACCAGAGGAATGGAAGACGGGGCTTCCTAGGGGAAGCATCTGTCCTCTCTAGTATTAGCAACAACCTTTTTAATTACTGAGATGCTGGAGCTGGCAGAGGTTGCAGAGCGGATTGGCTTGGTAGTCATTTAGAAGAGGCCCAGCTGCTAGTAAGGATTCCCATGTAATCATTTTTCAACCGGATAGAGGGAGAAATAAACTCTTCACATATTTATTATTATTACAGCTTGTCAATTAGGAAGATTTATTCATTCTTGCTGAGCTGATTTGAACCACAGCTTTATCACTTAACTATTGCTGCTATGACACTGTTATATATGTGAAAATATAAATGGAAGGCATGCTTTCTGAACCTATAAGCAATTTATCTTCCTAAGTTTTGACAGCTCTCCCCATGTACACATAAGATGCTGACCACAGCATTACAAAGTCCTTTCCTCAGGTTTGACTCAGCAAAACATCATAGCACACATATCATAGTACCTTTAAGCATGTTTAAAGTGCAGTGAGACCTATCCTTAGCACTTCCCAGAGCACTGTAGACCACTGTATTAAACAAACTTGCCCATCAGGCTCATGTGCTAATAAGCACATATTAACCCTTTGAAATTAAATTTTCAGTAAGTAAATCCCATCTTGCTGTACCATATCCTGCTTTTGTGGCAGGCTGACCAAGCCCTACAGGAAACATGGAGAAGCTGCTCCCTTGCCATTCAGTAAAATTCTCAGAATCACATCTATGAGTGTGATATAGTTTGGTACAAGGATGTCTTGTGACACCATTTTCCTCAGGATTTGTGGCTGTTCCAGCTGGATGTTCTGGGACCTGATGCTGGCAGAGGCAGAATTTCATCCTTTTCCTTTCCCTTTCCCTTTCCCTTCCCTTAAGCCACCACCTCACCAGGCAATTAGCTTTGTTTCCACAAATGTTCCTCCCCCACTGTGGATTTTGCTTCCCCAGCATATATTTCAAAGGGACATACAAATTGATAAGAATTATGACTCTGCCATAATTCCAACTGAGCTTTTATCAGTTTTGTGCCTGCAGCTCTGCTGTATCTACTTGAGGCACATGGGATGTGGCCCTGAGGAGGCAGCCAGCCCAGGCCGGGCTCACACCAGGCATTTAAAAGTGAAACACACCTCCCCAAATATTTGCCGCAGGACACCCTGCTGTGGAGTATCTGTCTGTCCAACTAGGCCTGCACGCTGTGTTTATTATGGGTACACTAAGTGGAAAATATTAGCCCATAGATGACAGGGGAGGTGTGCAGGGCCCAGTGATGGGTGGGTTTGAGCACCAGTCTCCTGCTCTAAAAACTGCAGTGTTGTGTAACGTGCATCCCACTGCTTGTTGGCAGGCAAACTTACGAGGAGCGTAGGGCTCATCTCGCCTGGTGGTATATGCATAGCTGGATCCTGCACTGTACCCGATGTGACAACTCAAGGAAATGCACCCAAGGGAAAATCACAGCATGTGGCATTCACCTTGGTTCAGTTCTGCAGTGCTTTTTGTACGTCCCCCCAACAGTGGATGTGAAGATACAGCCAAACCTTGCTCACTCTGCCCTCCCTGTGCCATCTGCTCACGAGCTGAGGAGCTGGCAGCCCCGCAGGCAACACTCCCACCACCTGCTCCCGCTGAGCCTTCCTCCCTCAGCATCTCTTGCCTTCACTGTTCCACCCGTGAACACAGCATTAATTAGGATGAATTGCGGCCATCCCCCCACTGCAGGCCTCAGGCCTGAGCCAGGGCATGGCAAACAGCTGTAGGCCACCCGACTCCAACAGCAGGGATCTCATCCTTTCCTCAGCTCCTGTCCTGCTGTCAGCCAGGCCCCATTCCTTAAGAATGGGACTAACTGCAAAGTTTTCAAAGACTTCAGGCAAGGGAGAAAACATTTTTTTAGAAGTATCTTTAGAATCTCTTCAAAACACCATAAATAATCTCTGTTAAACATGCAGATGGGAAACTTGGCCTTCCTCCCCTCGCTGACAAACACCAGGCCTGGCCAGGGCTCTGCAACCCATCACTAAGCCGAACTTCTTCTACAAGGAGGCTGCATTTTGAGATACACAAAACACTATCAAAGAGCAAGGCTGAGCTAAAGCCGTGACTGTGTTCAACCACCTCATGTCCTTCTCCCTGTTCCTGACAAGGGCACAGGTGGCTGGTGGCAGGGCTGCACTGGGATGGCTGCTTCTTTCTGCCAGCTGTGCCACGCAGCTGCCTTTGTCACTTTGTCACTTTATCACTTTGTCCTTCTCATGGATCAGATTCTATTGCCAGGCCCAGCAAGAATATTTAAACTAAGCAGCAGATGTGGTGTTTAGTTGAAATAAAGAAAAAAGCAACAACACCCTTTTGTTTCATAAGCCTGAAGATTTGGCTGGGCTCTCAGACCGCGTTCCTTCAACACAAAGCAAATATAGCAGAAACATGACAACTAGATAATTTAGAAGCCCAAACACTGCTCAGTTTACAGCTATGTGTTACTGCAGGTCTGAAATATTATTTCTGCTGCATATACAAAGCCTCAGTCTTTTAACAGATTAATTCCTTTCTACCCTCACACCTCCCTTTCCTGCATGCTCAGTGCTTTGCTTGCTTCAGCCCTGTCCTGATACATCCTTGAGATGTGGCCACTAAAATAATTTATCAGGCACTGAATGGGAATGTTCTCTCTCTTGGTATGTAACATGTCCCAATTTGGAGCCCAGAAACATCTACAGTATGTTGGTCTGCTCACCTAATAGGGTGTTGGGTACAATGGGCCCTGTCCTACACCAAGTGAAAGCCCCCCACTGGGACTTCTGCTTGAAGAGGGGTCAGGCTACCTGGCTCCCACACAGTGCCTAAACATCCATCCACACAGCTCTGGGAGCACCACCCTTATGGCCGCAAAGTGCCATGCAAGCAGATGGTTCTGTAATAAAATGGCAGTAATCAGAATGATTTACATACGGAGGAAACCCCTGATGTTGTTAGAAAGAAATGAAGTGGAGAGGCTGAGGGTAGGCACAGCTCTGGGGCCAGCACTCAGGATGTGTCATGGGCTAGGGAAGGACAACACAGGGAGACTCACGCTGGCATCCACATATTGGGCTCAGGGTGGAGTCACCTAGAGCTTCACCTGGAGCCTTCCTCTAACAGAAACCAAGGCAAATAATACTTTTCTTGAAAGACAAAGGCTTTAAGGAGAAGCTAAATCTTCTTACACAGCCCATCCGCCAGCAGAGTGAAGGCAACAGTGAGGCACTGGCCACTGGGACCCCACTAGCCAAGGTATTTCCAAATCAATCCAGCCCACAGGGCCTGTCTGGTCTTTCCTTACACAATGGGATGTTTAGGAGTTTCACTTGCATGCTTTATAGTTCACAGTTTGTTCCTGTCTTGTTTAATTTGCACCTCTGACATTAAAACCAGCTTCCTGGCTGCTACCAGGCAGCAGGTCTGAGCACACAGCTATAGGGTTGCTATTTTTATGGACGTGTGAGCTCAGCTGAGCTCAGGGTTCATTGCAGCATTTGTATTTCTCAGCCCAGAGCTACAGGAACAGAGAGCTGCCAGAAGGTTTTAATGAAATATTTTTGTTAAGAGTCATCAAACTACACAACAAAATGGCATCTAAAGACCCCAAAGGAGGAACACACATAACCCAGGCCAGTTGCAGATCCTGAGTAGGGTGTGAGAAAAGTGCAGGTGTGCAGTGAGTCTTTCTCAGGGCAGTTTCACCTGATGGCTTGGTGATGTCCATGTGAATAGCAGCACTTGAGAGATTCTTCTTTCTTGAACTTGTCATGTTGCTTTCCTTATCTTACACAACTTCTGGCATCCACAGCGTTCATGCCAACAATCTCAAAGGACATGCAGAAATACCTTTTTTTCTCCCTTCTTCTTCCTCTTCTTCATCAATTTTCTCTGCCATGTGTTGTGTTCCATTACACCACATCTCAGCTCTTGCTGTTTCATGCCCCTTCTGGCTGCTCACTCAATGGGGAGCTGAACAAAACAAGTACAAAAGGAGGCTATGGCAAAATTTGCACACTGATATTTGTCAGCACTGTCTTTATTTACTGCTAAGTGGAATGTGGAATGTGTCTGATATTTATCAGAGAAAGAATTGTCAACTCCTACCCCTCCCTACTGATTAAAAAAATAAAAAAGGAGGGAGGGAAATAAATGCAGACTAGGAGCTGCAATGCCCTCAGTTCTTCTACCAAGGATGCTTATAGCTGCTTAGAGCAAGTATAAGCCCAGATGTGCAGCGTGCACCCCATGGAGGTGATGATGGTATCTTTAGTAGCTCCTTCCTCCTACTAGGTTACTTCTAAATTCTCATCTTTGCAGCCTCACAACTGATGTCCTGGGATTTCTCTGGCCATTGTACTCATTCCACATCCTAAGAGTCCCCACGTGAAAGCAATAGGGGAAAGGATTCAGCGTTCTCCCAATCCTGCCTCCTCCCCTGAGGACAAATGTCACACCAGGAGCTCCTGTTCAGATGGAAAAGCGTGACCTGGACATCAGTCTCCCTTTCCTTTCATGTGCCTTCTGCCCTTTCCAGCTCAATTTGTGTTCAGCTCTGTAATACGTGAGGGAAATGCCTGTTGCTGTAGACAGCACATAGACATAGTTTGGATGTATGGGTGTATTTCCTGCATGCAGGGGTGCTGTTGTGTCTAAGTATGTATATATGCAAACAGGTCAGTTGCTCAGAGTATCGCACCTGTATATTTATTATGCATTATAATGTATGGCATTTAAAAAGATAGCACGTAGCTGTAATATGTAATGCAAATATCATACGCAAACATTTATTTACTGTCACAACAACAGTGATGGAAGACGCTGAGTATGACTCTCAGCAAATCCATCAGGCTTATATTTTACATTGCACACTTACTCAATTTGCTGGTGATGGCACAAGCAAAACAGCTGTCATCTATACTTTGTATGGAAGCAGATGCAATGCACAGAACTGCGAGCAGGCTGATGCAGTGCCTTTTATTACCCGCGTTAAGGATGGCAGACAATTTATTTCCTAAAGGCTAACAGCAAATAATCTCTTCTCTGTGAAATGAATGTAGGCAGATTGAGGCGGGGCCAGAAAGCAATTAAATGCATTATTAAAGCAAGGCAGGAGATTGTGATCGTACATATGTATATTATGCTCATACATATATAGAAAGGCAAATATGTCTGCAGCAACCTTTGGAGCCAATATTCTAGTCTGAAATGCAATAAGGCTAGAAATTAAATGCTTATCTTCCTTTGCTAATGCATAATCTTTGCCTTTAATCATCCCTACTAATTACTCCGCTGCACTGAGCTCTTACCTTTCTGAGAAGCAGTGAATTTCATTTTGCTGTGGACTCTGTGAGGTGGTGGGGGTGGGCTGGATGTGCAAGGAGAGGGTCCTCAGCAGCCACAGCAGGGGGACACACTGCTGAATCTTGTCTGCTGTCACCGAGGTGCATAGATAGACCATACACACAAGCAACTGTGTGATAAATGTTCATCCAAATACACGTGCCTTTTAGGAAAAGTCATTGGAAATCTTCTGCAGTACATGGAGGGCTTTTTCCCTCCTTGCTTAAGGGTCTTTTTCATGCAGTAAGAACAGAAATCAGAAGGTTTTGCATTGAGCAAAGCATTTTACAAAGAGTTGTGCCTCCTCTACACAGAATGTTAGTAAATATATGAAGGGAACATTTCTTTCTATCATAAGAATCACAGACACAGAAGGAGCCTAATTACATACCTTTCTTCCATGATGTTTGCACTGATGAGGCCACACCTTAAGTATTGTGTTATGTTTTGGGTACCTCACTGCAAGAAGGACATTGAAGCCCTGGAGTGTGTCCAGAGAAGGGCAATGAAGCTGTGAGGGGTCTGGAGCACAAGTCTTATGGGGAGCAGCTGAGGGAGCTGGGATTGTTCAGACTGGAGAAGAAGAGGCTCAGGAGGGACCTGATCACTCTCTGCAGCTGCCTGAAAGGAGCTGTGGTGAGGTGCAGGTCGGCCTCTTCTCCCAGGTAACAGTGATGGGATGGGAGGGAATGGCCTCAAATTGCACCAGGGAAGGTTCAGGTTGGGTATTAGGAGAAACAGCTCAGAAGGAGTGGTGAGGCAGTGGCACAGGCTGCCCAGGGAGGTGGTACAGTCACCGTCTTTGGAGGTGTTCAAGAACCGTGTGGATGTGGCACTGAGGGATGTGGTCAGTGGGCTGGGGGTTGGATGAGGTGATCTCCGTGGTCTCTTCCAATGTTTAAGATTCTGTGATTCTGTGACATCTGGTTCCAAAGCACTATGGGCAACCCCACTACGCACAGCAGCTGTGGACACAGGACACTACTGATCAATGAGGTTGTCAAACCAAGAGAGAGGGGTGCCACATTTGGGCCAGGGATGTGCTGCAAGAGCCTCCCAATGCCTTGGGAAGTGCTGCTCTGTGTCTTCTCACTTGTCCTTCACTGAGCTGAACAGAAGTGTTGTAACCAAACATTTCAGTGTCAGAGACTGCCCTTTTATGCAAAGCTAAATGCCCCGTGTATTGATTTTGATAAAATTACACTTTTTTTTGCTTAAGCAAACAGGAAAAAAAAAGGTGTTCTGAGCTTATTAAAACATCACAGATGTGTTGTTTTATTGAAACCTTTCGAGTAAATCAAAATACACTTTTAAAATTAATTTTTAATTCCAGAGGATGCTTCAAAATTTGTTATTTACTTTTGGATTAGCACTAGAATAAAATGAGGAAACTCTGAGGATGAAAATCTTCCTGGTAATCTCCATATAAGCTGCAGTGCCAGCCGTGTGTCTGCATGTCTGCTTTGGGGCTCTGATGCAGGATAGGGCTGAGATTCAGACTAATAAAGTGCAACAAGATACAGGTCAAATAGTGCAGCAGCTGGCACCGTGCTCAGGGACCTGACAGAGGCAACCCACACCGCTATAAATAAATGTACTTTCTCAAACTAAATGGATGCTTTTGATGACGTGATGAATTTTGCTGGAAGAAATAGATGCTTGGTGTCGCATGACAGTGTCTTAGAAAGCAGAATGGCATGAAATCAACGTGTCAATATTAAATGAAATTAAGCAACTACAAGCTGCTTAATGTCGACGTCTTTGAATTTATCACGAGCAGAAATCATCTTCTCCTGTGCGTATTGCACACAGACTTCAGGGAATGTTTACTTTGCCTCATCCCAGCTAACGTTGTTCTTGACTTCTCAGCAGAAAGCCTGGTCTCACCACTGGTGGTGCCTGTGGGTGGCACTGAGGTGTCTGGTGCATTGGTGACAAAAAGAGGACATGGTGGAGCTGTACTGCCTGGCAACCACATGTGAGCAAGAAGCACTCGAGCACTCACTCTCAAACAAACTGAGCACAAAGCCATACACCTGAGGGCCGGGAGATGTTAACAAAGCAGGATCCTTATAGCAGTTTAATACCTTAAGAGCTTCTGGCAGAGGCTTTGCCCCATCCAGCAACACACAGGAGCTGGCACACTCTCGCTCTGCGCCCAACTCCTTCTCCTAGTGCTTGCTTTCTGTTTGCTGATATTCTAAGGACTTACCAGAGCTTCAAAGCTCCCTTTAATCACCATTCTGAGGTACGGGGTAGGAGTGCAGGTGTTGCCTTCTCTTCCCACACCTCAACTGCCCCCAGGGACCAGGGACTGGGTGCTCATCTCCCCCTGCTTCCCAGTACCACATGGCTCCTGATTCAGGACTCACTTACAGACACATCCTTCCGTCATTCAAATATTACAAATATATCACTGGCTTAATAGCCTCCTGCTTGTGTGCCACACTTCGTATCCTCTCAGGTCATTATATGTCACATAAACGTGGTGTGCTTATTAAAGAGAGAAAGCAATTATCCCGTATTTATGCTGAGGAATGCAATTAAATTCTGTTCCTCAAATGTCAGGTGTCTCTTTCTAAACACTGCTTGCTTGGCTACTATCTTAGCAAAATCCACAGGTTCAAGAGATTTTGAAGGAGACTTTGCTGAACACAAGCTCACCTGAATATCTGACCATGCTTCAGGTTCAAGAGATCTGGGGAATGGCAGCTCACTGAAATATCTGACCATGCAGGGGGAGGGCATTGCAAAGCTTGTTGGATATCTTTGAGCCATCTACTCGGCTGACAAATTTGAGGCTGGACAACAATGCAAGCATAGCAGCGGGGAATGCAGAGAGAGTGCAAGGCCGTGTTTCCTGCAGGGCTGTGTTTCCTTATGAAGTAAGACTAAAAATATCAGTGACCTTTTCGGGCACTGTTTTTTTGTGGTTTGGAGCAGAGTTGTGAAATTTGGCAGGTGTGAGAGGCCTTTGGGCTGTGCCTTCTGCTGTTCCTGTGAAAATCTTCACAAATTCGGGCTAGGTACAAGCCTTTGGAAAACAAGGCCATACGTTAAGACTTTAGCAATGCGGTGGTATTCCCCAATCATTTTGTCATCGAGACCCTTGCCCTTCCCAGCTCCATGTCAGTGCTGGATGTGAGGTGTCCATTCTGATGTCCCCAGCCCAGGGTACCCATACAAGATACCACTGCTGGCAGTGCACTGCTCTCATCCCACTGACCACTGTAGAGTGAGTGAACACTTGGGGTGAAATAATCCAAGTTATGTGGTTCTGCTGCACACATAGTTGAGGGGAGGGAAGGTCTCCTCTTGAGATCTGCCAAGGTGAGGAAGTGGGTGTTTTTGCTTCACAATAGATTAGTCATTTGCTTACAGTTTAATTAAGACCCTGGGAGATGCCTGCTTGACACTCTTTTCTGGCCAGACAGGACAGGCAACAGCCATGCCCAAGGGTTGTTAGCCATGCAGAACTGGCGTGGCAAGCAGCAGCAGGCCATGGGCTGGTGACACCAGGGCATCCTTCCGGGCCAAGCCCAATGCTGCTCTGCATCCAGCACAGAAGTGATTTCTGTTTGCTTCTGGCCCAGTCTGGCACGGCTGAAGGGCAGCCAGTCTGGAGGTCAGGGATGAGCTTTGAGGTGCTCGGTCCCCCCAGGCATGACATCCAGGGTTAATCAGGTAGTGCTCAGCCTGGTGAAAGGGGCACGGTTGATGCCCAGATACATGGTAGGCAGGTGGTGATGGCAAACTAGATGACAGTGAGGAGAAATAGAGCGAAATTGGACCGAAAGGTAAGGAAGAGGTGGGGCAAGGGAACAACAAAGTAATACATTCAGTTCTGGCTACCAAAGGGAATTTCTATCTTATGCACTGACCATGGCAAGAGTCTTCATTTTCATGGGTGGACATGCTCTGCCAAAGTAAATCAGTTAACTGATCCCAAGAGCCCCAGGTGCTGTTGTGGTCTCCCTATGCCTGGCCAGCATGTGGGCTGCCTGTGGCGGGGGCGGCAGAGCCCATCTGTCCCAGTGGGGTATTAGCAGAATCAGGGCCGGCTGTCCTTAGTAAGCAGGGGAAGACTTTGCTTTCCAGATTAAGGTTGGCCCTGCATTGTGAGCAGCTGCTCCTGGGTCAGTGCTGGTGCCAGCAATAGACCTGAGGCAAGCCCTAGAAAGCCCACATAGGGGTCATCTGCATCCCAGAGCACATCCTGAGGCCACGGTCCTGCTGAGCATCTGAGTCCAGAGACAAAGGAACAAACAGAAAGGCTGTTCTGTGAAGGTCTCTCCACCCTGTTTGTGATAATGCAGAGCACTTCTCCTCATGTTCATGTCTGGGTAGCAGCCCTTGTGGTGAATGCATCAGCTGCTTGTGCAGGACAGAAATCCTGGAAAGGTTGGATGCAAATTTAGCCAAGCCAAATGGCACACAATTTTTCCATAGACCTCTGGCAGACACCACTGGTTTTCAGAAATATCTGTTCTTTTAATAGGACACATTCATTAGCTAGCTATTTTTAAAGAGACAAAATAGTCTCGGAAATAACATTAGCAGCAAACGTGTCAGTCCTTACCAGATGAGATTTGGACACAGCCACAGGGAATATTCTGCAGTGGGAATGAGGCAAGGGCTGCAATGCAGAACTTCGGTGGCTGTCACCTTAACTTGAGTGACACTGCAGACCCCAGGGAGCCACCTTTCTCATTTCACGGGATGAGAAACGGAATAATGGAATGCCCACAAGCCACCAAAGTACTGCAGTCACACATTCCCCAGGCCTTTCATAGCTAAACTACCTTCTTATCTACCCTGGTACATATGAAAGACATGAAATGGCCCTGACCAGCCCTGTGCAGGCTGTTACTGCCTTGGGATGGCCTGACACATCCCCCAGGGCAGGACCACGAAGGTGCTACTCTCCACGCAGCACCTGCAGCCTCAGGGCAGAGCCACAGGCAGGGTGAGCTGGGGGTGGGGGTGATCCAGTGAAACGTTGGATCAGTTTTGCTCATGTCCCCAGCAAGAATAGGGCTGGGACACCACTAGGCATCCCTCTGACCACGTGTCATGACTGACAGTGCTTTTCTGCTGCCTAATGCTTTGCAAGCTAAGGAGCAGGCTAATGTTGTAACAGATGCAGCCTGCCTCCTTCACCAATCCCCTTACTGGAAGAGTTCATTGGGAGGTTAATAGGATGCTGAGAAGAGAGACTGATTAAAATTAAATGAATCTAAATTAAATTAGGGGAAAGTCAAGCAACCCAGTCAGTTCATGAGATTTCATAGGTGAGGCTTTAAGAGGAATATTGTCAAGAAAGAAGAGATCCAGCCCTACAAGTCTTCCTACCCATGCATCATCCAGATCAGGGTATGCCCAGCTCATATGACCAGTTGGGAGCAGCCAGGGCACTCCATGCTAACCAACCACCCACAGTCCTGGCTGCTGCATGGTGACACAGGGTACCAGGGCTGTGCCCAGCAGTGGGCATGGCAGGGTGGTTGTGTCCATGCTGTATTTGTGCTTTTTTGCTCTTGCTGCTCTACACTGTGGTGGGCTCTGCTCTGTGTGACAGCAACAGGGCTGAAGGGAACAGCATGGAGCTGTGTCAGGGGAGGGGCAGCTGGGGATCAGGGACAGGGACTGCACTAGAAGTCACTGGGCATGGAACGGGCTGCACAGGGCAGTGGGTATGGCCCCAAGTGCTGGAGATCAGGGAGTGTTTGGACAGCACTGTCAGACACTGTGTTTGGGTTTTGGGTGGTGCCATGTGGAGCCATCGCTGGACTCAGTGATCCTTGTGGGTCCCTTCCAAATCTGAATATTCTATAACTGAGATTCTATGATGCTAAGAGAAGATCTTAAACTCCACAGTGTGCAATACCTTCTTCCATGGAGGTATTCGTCTCAAGATGAAACAATATATATGCAAATGTACATTAATACATAAAACCTGAAATAAGACATTAATATCTACACTGTGATGCACCAATCTGGGCCTACTTACATTGACACAGATGGAGTGAATTATTGGAGGAGAAAATGCACATCTGCTAAATGTTATTGTTTAATTAAGCCATTAGCGACCGAAAGACAAGAACCTTTAAATTATAGCATCTTACATTCGTCTCAGCCTGTGGTACTTAGATGGTTCCCACAGCACAATGCAGCGTGCTGCATTCTTCACTGCTATTGCTGTCAGGACCCCCTGTGAGGCAGGAAAAAGAGCCTTTGCCCCTGCAGACGAGGAGCTGAGCTGCTCAGCCATCAGCTCCATTGGAAATCTGAAAAGCAGCGCTGGTCTGAAGTTCACATCCAACTGGGAATCCCTGCAGGACCTCAGGTAAATTATGGCCTGCAGGTGAGCATCTGCACCCAGTGCCCGTATCTGGCAGTGGCCATGTGCCCCAGCTGCGGAGCAGTGAGCACACGGCTGCTACCTGCCTGCCGAGTTCTGTGCACCCGGCCTAAGAAATTGGCAATAATCCTTTATTACAGCTGCAGGCTCTCCCTGGAAATCTTATTCTCCTGTTCAATTTTACAGTGAATAAATTTCCAAGCCGCAGGGAAACTTCTTGTGACAGGGGACAAAATGTCTCCACGAGGCACCTTAACGATGAATTTATTACAACACGGAGGGGGAGATGCATGACCTTGTCTTCCCAGGGGAAAGAGACAGCTGCCACCCCAAGGGCTCAGGGAGAGCCATGCGCTCACTCTGTGCTGCCCATCCTCACAACGTCCTCACCTTCAGAAGCAATGCTGCAATTTGGCAACCCTCGCTGCCAGCCCAAACCGCATCCTGCACAGCCCTCCTCCTCATCCACTGAGGTGCCAAAATGGAGGTTGGGTATCTTCCCTTCTTCATGTCTTGTTATTTCTGTAATAACATTTGGATCCTCTGTCCAAATTTTCCAGCGGTCTAGAGAGCTTAGAGATATTAACCGTCCAGAAGCAGCACAAAGCCAGGCGTCCATAAAGAAGAACCCATTTAGCGGCTTTAGCATGGAAGAGGTGAATGAGATTAGCTCTTATCTATGCACAGGAATCCAGGCTTCATTAGTTCTGCTGCCCAGGCAATGCCCGGCCGCTGTTGTGATGGCAGGTATTAGGGTCATGAGCAGTGCCATAAATAGCCAATTTAGCTTTTATGTGCCATTTGTACCAGCTCTGCCAACAAAGTGTCACATGGTAAATACAAGTAAGAAATGCTTTCAGCTTTAAAAATAGAAATGTTTTTCACTCTGTATGCTGCAGGAGGAAGGCCTGACTCCGCTCTCACTTATGCAGGCAGAAAACAAAATTAGCTATAGAGGAACGAATGGAGATGCATAGGTCGCTCTGAAAGTAATGCCTCCTATTTATTTCCATGGAAGCTACAACTGACACAAAGAGCACAGTAATGCTATTTAATAGAGCAGATGCTTAGCTACAAAATACTATTTTTCCAACACACTCGCTGCCATTAGCTATGCATTTTCACCAGCAATGAATAAGAGCCTGCATGCTACATTTGTCAAAACCTGCACCAGTGGAGGCGACCCACTGTGGAGATGCACCACCCACTGCCTCCCTGTGCTCACATCCACTGGTTGGTCTCCATAAACATTCAGCAAGCACTGATGAATGTCAATAGGTGCCATGTTTTCCATCTGGAAAAAAAAAAAATCTATTTCACCCCTTTGCTTCAGACACAATTCCACGTCAGATGCCGTTCTGTCAGACTCCCCCTCTGTTGCCACGTGTTGTCACACGGCAAAAACTTGTAATGGAATGTTGGCAGGAAGGTTCAGCTCCACTGCCTTACCGCCACCGACTGCCTCTGACATCAGGAGCCAACGTAATAAAACAGGAGGCATTGCTCTTGGAGCAGCCCCCATACTTCTATAGAAAATGGCGCCAGTGGGAGCCGAAATGGCCTTTTCAATGTTAAGCTTCTTCATATCAATACAGTGCAAAACCTTTTTTTAATGCAATGCAATAATCTTTTAGGATTGTTGAAATTATACTCCTGCTCCTTGAATCAGAGCCGATGTCTTTCAGTAACGAGTGCAGGTGCACCTCCAAGTGGAAAATCAGTCTGAATGAAAAATGAAGAACTAGAGAATCGTAGGCAGAGCACATGGGAACGCCCCAGGGTGCAGCAGGAAGGGAGCCATAGGAGCCCTGAGGAAAGCAGCAGCTCCAAGGCACTAATCCTTTTCCCCTGGAACTGGATCCCAATGCTCTGCCGTCTGAGGTGGCTGTCAATTGGAAACTAACCCAAAGCGGTGCCACTATCCCAGAGTGATGTATTAAATAATTGAAAAATGAATAATTAAATTAAAAGAGGATTATTTCCCACAAGCAAGAAAGCAAAAAAAATAAAATTGCTGCCTGCAGGACAATGGGCCACAGCAAGGCTTAAGTTTCTACAGCTGTCAACAGCCAGCAGCAAGAGACTGTGGACAACAGCCATGGTGGGCAGGAAAGACCCCCATACTGCACTGATGTTCTGGCTCCCATGTTTATCCCTAAGTTGTGTTTTTCTGATTGCTGAAGAAGGAGGAAGCAGATCAGGAAATACAGGACATGCCCTTGTTCCTGAATGTAAGCCTTGGGGTGCGGGGAAGCTGTTTATACACCAACACAAAAGGAAGGATTTACACAGAGCAGTCCCCTTGGCTCACGGGTAGCTGCTATACATATTTGTAGGATACATTTCTATGTTTAGTCCTTTGCATTTATTTCGCTGCTGGCTGTAAGGAGATGGGCACGCGAGCTTTGTTCTGGCACTCTGTAAGAACAGTATTTATGTCGCTATAATTTTTTCCCTAAGATTTATGTATCTGAGCAGATGACACATTGCAAGAGTCTGCATTTCTCATGAACTATAATTAAAAATGAACAACTCTCTGCATAGGATAACAATACCATAATATACTTGCTCTCCTCACAGAAATTTAAACAAGGCAACGTGCTGGGTGAAAAATGATCCTGCATTTAACCCTCACTTATTTCTCCAAGCAGCCAGAGTCCTGTGGCATAGTACTGAAGCCTCAGCCAAAACCCTGTGTTGTCCCACTCTTTGTGCCTCACAGATCTGGAAGGCCTCTTTTTCTCTTGTACTTCTGACAGCCCTCTTTAACCCTCCTTAGAACTCTCTTCACCCCAACACCAGCAGTGGTTATGAAAGGCCAGGGTGATTTTGTTGAGAACTGTAGCATTTCCCCTAAGCTTATCTTTTCACCTCTCTGAACAGAAACTTCACAATCCCCAGCAGTGTCATTCGTGGCTGTGACAGTCCAGTCACCAGTGGGATGCCTATGATTGAGTCATAGGATCCAGAAGGACGTGCAGCATTGTGAGGGGTGAAGCTGAAACTCTGTTACTCCCCCTTCCTCCCTCTGCTCCATAGTCATCATCATTTAAACCTGAAAACCATGACCTGGAGTTTCGATAGTACAGCAAAATGCCCTCCTGCCATGAAGCCTGCCCAGCACAACCCAGCAAGGCATTCTTGTCCCACTTTGCTGTCTCCAGCTCCAGCCATGGCAGGCCCAGCTGCTTAAGGGACGCTCTGACACGAGCCATATGGCAGCAGTCCCCAAGGGATGACCTTCCTGCTCCCAGTGGTCCCAGTGCTGTTTGCAGCCTGTGGGAGGAAGGCACTGATCTGGGATTGGGGAGGAGGGAATTCAGCTTGGGTTCTTTGGAGAGGTATTTGCTTTACCTTGCTTGTCAGGAAGGTTTTGCAAAGGTGTATCAGTTCCTATGGTTTAATCAGCCAGCACTGGATATTTTCGTCTTCAAAGCCCTGTGGGTCTGGCCAGCTGGAGCCTCCTCCCATCAACCAGAGGGCAATAGAAGGAGTGGTGGCAGAGAACAAAGCCTCAGTGCTCACTGCTGTGAAACGACAACACAAGGCCTCAGTGTTCACTTCTGTGAAATACGGACACAAGGCCTCCATGCTTATTGCCATGAAACATGGACACAAAGCCTCCGTGCTCATTCCAGCCCAACCCCAACACCAGAGCACCAGTGCTGGGCCAAGCCAAGTTCCTGCTGCCCTTGTGACCTATCCTGGAAACAAGTGGGTGCTGATAGAAAGGGAACCAGCTAGTGGGACTGACACAGAGCATACCCCCTCCTAGTACTCTAAAAATGAGAAATCCCTTTCTGTGCCCAATGCTTCTCCTAATGATTTAAGCATTAAGTCATGATTTTGGCTTGTGACATTTGCATTGTGAAGGACTGAGTTGAAGAAAGGAAATGCTTTGAAGATCTTAATCAGGATTTCCCTCCTAACACGCATTTCCGTCCCTGCTGCGGCAGGACCGAGAAGGACGCTCTGCTTACATCCAAACTGCACTTCCAGTGCCAAAGGTCACCAGGAATGGAGGACATTTGAGACAGATATTAGCCAGAGTAGACAAAAAAAGTCCTATATCCTGAGAGCAACAAGGTTTCTGGTGGGTTGCTCAGTGTCGGTGGAAGATCAATACATTCAGTCTTGATTTCAAAGCCATTGAATTACACAGGGGCTTCTCTTTCCATTCCAGGGGGTTGGATCAGGTCCTCTGGGAGCACATACTGTCAGAAACAAGAGTGGCCATATGGACCTGAGCTCAAATTGTGTCATAAGAGCATACGGCAATGTTTTGTGCAGGCACTGGGAGAACTACTCACCATATGCTATTGATCCTCCCTTCTACCTTGTGGAAATGCTTTATATACTGTACGGCAGTGGTAAAATTTACCCAAGGAATTTAATAAACAGTATCACGGCAAAGGCAGCGTGCAAACTTTACACTACTTGCAGATTAAAAGTCATCAACTCCCTAGTGATTTCTTCCTGCACGTATCAAAGAAGTCCAAGCGTGGATAAATTTAACACAGATGATTCTCAATTTTGCTTCTGGAAAACATTGCCCTGGCAGATCTCAGAGTCAAGCTATACATCTGTCACTCCCTCCAGTCAAGTCCTTGGGAATCTGTATTTATAGTTCTAGGTTTTGTACAGTTAGAGCCTGTGCCAAAGCCTACTGCAGTCAATGGAAATCTTGGGAAAAAAAAGCCTTAGAAATGTTTTAGAAAAGCACCGTTTTGACTAGAAAATGTTCAGATGTTGGAATATGTACCAAAAAAATACATTTATATCAAAAACACTTTTTAAACATTTCAAGTGAAAACCTATGCAGCAGTAGGCTTCCTACAGCAGATTGAGTGATCAGCTGTGGATGTGTGCTCCAGAAACTGCTTGGGACAGAGAGATTACTTGAACAAAATGCGTTACCTGCTGTGCACAACACCCAGTGCTCCTTGAGCTCTTCAGTCCCTGAATATCTGATTAAGGCAAGCTCCAATCCCACTTTAGCCTACCTTCATGTTAAACAAACACCAGCCTGTAGCTTTGTTGTCTGCCCTTACCAGTCACTAAGGAGTCGGGGTGGTATGCACATTAATAAGTGAGGTTTTTCTCCCTTTCTCATTTTGCAGAGAACAATAGCATTTCCTGCAGAAATTCTTGGACGAGCACAATCTTCCTCAGGGATTCCACTGCAACATACCAGCATTTTTTAGTATGACAGCAAAAATGTCAATGTATCTTTAGTCCTGGGCTTTGTCAGCTTTGTTAGAGATCCTCATTCCCTTGAAATCTGGCATGGAGGAGTCCAGAACATCTGATCTGTAGGTCAGAGATGCAGGTAGCACCAATATGGTGTGGAAAAAAAAAAACAAACGAAAACCCAACAGGATAATAAATGGAGGAATGAAAAATATACATCACAATTTTAAACTCTTGGAACAACTGGAGTAGATGCTAAGAAGTCTTATAGGCAACTTCAAAACAACTTCATTTCCAGCTGAGATGCCCAAGAGAAAAAATGTGCTGGAAGCCATTTAAAAGGTTAAACGGAGAATCTGTACATAGAATCGGAGAATCTCACCCTCATGCTGCCTCTTTAGGAATTTCCTTACAAGTTGTATGCAGCTTCAGCTCTTCTTCATGATACTGGTGCTGTACACTTGCTCATTTCACAGTGCCACCCCTGAAGTTCTCCTGTATTTGTGTCAATATACACAAAAGCAACAATTCCCAAATGTCTGTGTGCTCTCTCTCTCTCTATAGCAAGCAAATAGCCTTCCCACTGCAACCAGCACTGCAACCACTCTGATAAGTGTGAAATCCCACTGTTTTCAGCATAGAAAAAGTGGGAATTAAAATGGGGAATCCTATAGTTCCTTAGCAAATAGCTGTCTCCGTGCAATGTTTGCATGTTGTGCCATGTGCTGGCCCTTCACACTCAGCAAATGGCACCGACGTTTATGGAAAGCCCTTCGTGAAGTTAGAGGGAGGAAAACCCAGCAATAATAACAAGAGCTTGGCACCGCTTTAGTCCCATCTGAGCCCTGTTTTGATACGGTGGGCACTGCCAAGGCTCTGCCTGCCTGCTCTGCACAGACACGAATGGCAGCCTTTGATTCCCGGGTGGCACTGGCTCCAGCCCTTTGCTGTGGCTTTGAGACACAAGTGCATTGTAAGGGCCTGGCTGCAGTTCTTAGGAATACCAGAACTCAGGGCTCTTGGAGCAGCTGCATCTTTATCCTCAGCATCTGAAAACCACTTGTATTATTAAAGTGGAAGATTTCAGAATCGGCATTTCCCCGTAACCACAGGTATTTTAAATATTTAGCAAAATAAGATAGCATTCTAGAATGGTTCTTGTGGATCCCGGGCAGCTCTTAGACAGGAGGCAAAAACCCAGAGTCAGCTCTGTGAGAGGTTAGAACTGGAAGCTGTTCCTCCCCTGTCTCAGACTGGACACAGACGCCATGCTCCCTAAACCACAAGGAGTCCTCAACAAGCGTCCTCCTTAAAACTTTTCATTTACTTCCACGCAAAATGCTGCCAGACTCATAACCCACTTGGGGTTCATAATGCAAAGTGGGAAATAATTGTCTGGGGAAGTGGCTGGCTGGTGAAGCTCCACTGGTGTGAATAACCAGCATGATTACAGGGGAAGGCGGCTGCCTGGCAGTGGTAATGGGATGCTGAGCCTTTAACTATTAGATCAAAGTGCGAATGTGTCCCACAGTGGTGCTGATTCATGTTCTTGGATGTCCTATGGAAAACGTACAGCTCATTCCAGCTCCCTAACTCATCAGAACCATTGAAACAAAGGCGCTGGAGCCCCTCACAGACTGAGATGCCTCTGTTGGTCCTACTAGATTCCCATCCACACCTTTGGAAACCTGATCTTAGGTGGCTCCGCCAGAAGGGCCGCTGTTACAGATGACATATGCTGTCTCAGTTTTTGGCCAAGGACGGAGAAAGCAAGAAGATGAGAATCTGATTTTAGCACTCTTGTCAATTATTTATTCATGAATGCTGATTTATTCATCAAGATGTCTGCCTTCAGCTGTGATTTAACAGCTTTGCTAAACATGGTGTTTCATTTAAGTAACAAGGAACTTCACTCTGGTCCTTCATTTATCTAATAAAGACCAGCAGGGGTCCTTATTTAATAAGAACTGCAAATGGACTGATCTAGCCTTAATAGACAACGCTAATAGGATAGATTAATTTCCTCCACTGCAGGAGCAAACACTAGGACAATCATTATGAAAAAGCCAGGCTAACTGATTGTCATCTCCAAGCCTTCATATCTATTTAGGTGGTCATGTTACAGTAACAAACAATTTAATCTATACAAAAGACAGATAACAGACAGGGGAAACGAAAGCCCTATAGACCTCCCTGGCCCATAAATGTCTGCCACTTGATTGCCCAAAACTTTGTGGAATCACAGTCAAAGAACTCAGCTCTCCCTCCCAGTTCTATATTCATACTGAACATAAAGTAATTCATTTATTGGCCAGAGATGATATATCACAACTATCCCCTACTTAGATAAAAAAAAAAAGCATTTCTACATTCACCCAACGATGAATCATCAGGACTTTCCACAGAGCAATGGCAACATGCTGCAATGAAGACTTGCTGTAGTGTTGGATATGGCACAGCAAGCCTGAATCATGACAAGAAATTCCTAGTCCAAGCAAATTCACTCTTTAAATTGAAGAGCTCCTGCTAGATGTTGCCCTTGCATGATAGAAGGGGTAATGTTGTCCTGGCAGCTCCAAAAGGGCAGAATCAATAGGGGACAGCGTGCCTAGAAAATACTTCCAGAGCTAATAGGAAATTAAAAACAATAAGGAAGATCATCTGATTTTGAGCACGTCACCATGAACTAGCCTAGGAACAAAGTATGCACTGACAGTGAGTGCACACAACAATTTGCTACGTATTTTGCATGCCTTTTTAAGTGCTGGTGTTTTTCTTCTTAGCATTTTTTTCCCCAAAAACCTGGCATTTTACCACGACAGCTTTACAGTGAGACACCGGTCCAACGTGCTGACATTGACTAACAAGGCATAGCAACAACCCAGCCCTTTCACATACTTTATGAGCACAGTGTGTTACTGTTAAGCAATATTTGAAGAAATATAAGGCGAAACAGTTCCCAGGAAGATCTGGATTCTCTCTTCATGCAGCCACAGGAATATATGACTGAAGAATAAATGCCAATAACGCTGCCGATGGGTCACCTTGCTAGGGAAAGGCTGTGAGACCAGAGCTAAGAAATGCCACACAGAAGACTGTTGTCCTTGCTCTTTGCTGTTAGTTTGCTCTACTTTTGTGCTGGCGGGAGTGGTTTGGTAGTGCTGAGCAGCGTGGTAGGGCGAGAAATGTGCTCGTTTGGCTCCTAGTGAAGAGTGAGCAGTTGCGATTCTCACTCAGGAAAAAGTTGAGCCAATGACGTGCATTAAATGGGGCTGAGGAGGGCAGCACATGCTTCTGGGACCACTCTAAATGCCAAAGCAATGGCCCATTGGAACAATCAAAGGTCTCCACATTTCCCAAATAAAACAGTGCAAAATCTCTGGGAATGGAAAGATAAAGGACTCAGCTCAGTCTCTGCTGACATATAACCCTTCCTTGCTGCTTTGCGATGCTTGTGCCTTATGCAATTTGCTCAGCTTCCTCCATCCCCCCCTCGCCTCACTCAGAGATGGAAATATTCTGCTGGCTTGTGTGCTGCAGCAGCTGCTCCTCTTGACATTTCTGCTGCGGGCTGGGATACAGACCCTAGCAATGAGCACTAATGAAATAGCTAATATAACCCTTCCTCTCCTTTCCCAATATTTCATGTGAAATAGATATTCTAATTTAAGCAATTGTTCCTCTGAGAAGTCTTCCAAGGTTAGCAGAGGTTCAAAAATAGTTTGAAATAGCAACAACCAAACCAAGAGTGCTTCAGGCTTTAATTTTCTTCCAACAATTTCTGCTGTTTATTATGAAGGAGTGTGAAGGCAAATGTTATTTCCAGCAGGTATCCTGCAGGGAATGTTGGACTACTATTAGTTATTTGCTCCCACCCTCTAGATTTCCAGGATGTAGCACAATAGGACAGTGTGATTTTTGGCCCATGGAGTGCATTTGCGGCTCAAAATGTTTCAGGGAGGAAATGTCCTCACAGAAATGAATTGTGATGCATTTATGTGACAGAAGACCCAATCTGAGGCTTCATCTGTTGAAGAGAGAAACAGAGTGCTGTTTTCTGGATGGGAAAATGAATACGGTGATGGCAATCTGAAAAGAGGCTTACACTTGGCAGGCAATTTCTCTAATGGGTCTGCAAGAGCTGCTCATTAGGAGTGTGTTAATCACAACCAGTGACCACCAAAGTCTCTGTGAAGATGGCCTCCATTAGTTCCCATCACAATGTGAAAATACACAGTCCCTGCAAACATCCAGGTTGCTTCAAGCTTCACTGAGGTCACTGGCTAACAAAACAATCAGCATCACATTAAGCAAACGTGACAAAATAAGAACAAAGCTGAGTGCCAGTCAGTGAGGTCTGGGAACAGATGTCTATCTCCAATTACCCCTTTTGTTCACTACCTGAAGAAGCCTGGGACACTCGGATAGCAGAAATTGCAACTGCAGCCAGGTCTGCTCTCAGCGGTGACACATCCAGTTTGAGCTCTGGTTGTATTGTGCAATAATTTCTTTAGGGAAAGGCATGTCACAGTTATAATTAGCTGGGGAAAAAAAAAGAGAAAAAATAAAAAAGATAATTAATTGACATACACACTTCATCTCCAAAACTAGAAAGTTTTCATTCCTGGCACTGGGAAGAGATGGCAGCCAGCTTATCCCAGGTCATTTTACAGCCCTATTAATCACCTGCGTTTGCTCCAGTGGAAGACATGCTTCACCTCATGCCTGCATACATCTTCTTGCCCCGATTCTAGCATAGCCTGCAGGGAGTTTAATGCAGGCAAGTTGCATCATGCAGATTGCAGAGGCACACAACAACGTTGCTTGGCCAGCTCCACTAATATCATCGTGCTGCATACTGACGCTGCCTTTTATGCATGTATGTATTTCTGATCCCAGGAACAGCTTTCCTACCACTAACTCAACGAGCAGAATAATGATGAGATGTAAGATTTAACCCATGGTGAGCATTTCTCAATGCATGCAGCCCTGGTGGAAGCTTGCTGCTAGGTTGCCACAGACCAGTCTTCAAGGCTGGATTGCCATAGACCTGTTTTCCACCACTGGCCTTTTTCTGTAGGCTGATGTCCTCTATCCATACAACTAAACCAGGGTCTGGAATCACGAGTAAGAATGTATCTATCTTGGACATGAAATGTCTTACTCTAAATCAGGGGTTGCAGCAATGAATATGCAGGTGTCACAAACCCCTAAACAGAAGTGAGGTACAGCCCCATGGATCCCACAGACTCTCCCCAAATAGTCACTGTCTCAGCTTCCTCCCTGAAACCCATATTTCCCTCAAGAACCAGTATTGATTCCTCAGGCTCAGCCCATAGATTATAAATATCCCTCATCTCCCACATTCCAGTTATCATTTTGTGAGAAATCTGAGGAAACACAGAGATGCAGCTAGATTTTATGTAGTTCTAAAACAGCTCATTAAAAACTAACTGAACAGAAATGCTCCCCAGGCCCCATCCCTTGCTGAAACATGGCTTTCCTCAGTCTGTTGCTGCTCTGCTTAGGCGTCCCTGGGCATCCACTTGTGGCAAGGAAGGCAAACAGACAGTTCAAGGCACATGTGCTGTAGCTACATCCCTTGATACAGAGCCAGTCCAGCCCCTTCCCCACATGCTCAAGCTTTCCCGTGCATCTCCTTCCAGCTTCCCTCAGGAGACCTTTTAAACCCTCTATTATCACCTCTTCATCTTTGCCCATTTGCTGGCAGCTCTACAGACCTCCTGGAAATACAGTACTGGTTTGCATTAGGAGGTCAGTGGAACAACACAGAGCACACCATTCAATAGTAGCAAACCAGAAAGCCTTGCCACATTAGGAGATGCTGCAGTTGTAAATCTCTGCAGTGCATTTATATGGCTGTGCATCTCATATTGGATTTTAGGGGCCAGCCTCACAGCAGGGAAGCAACTATTTTCTCTCTCTATACTCCTGATAAGAGACCACTGATAGAAATCTCTTTGGGACTTTTGCCAAGGGAAAAACAATAGCCTGTACAAGCATATCAGCTCGAATGGGTGTAACCTATTGTGTGTCATCTGCTTCCCAAATCCTGATGGAGTAGTGGAGCTGGTCAAGAGCACCAGAACCCAGCATACGTGGAGAGAAGAAAGAAGTGGATCTGGTTTTCCTTGATAAAAATACATTGTTTTCCCACTGGGGAGGATGGAGCTATGGAGATAGTGTTGTGATCAGCAGCTGAAGTTCAGAGCAGATCACTCCTGGCAGCTGAAGAGAGCTCCATGAGCATATGAATGCTCTCACCATAAACCCACTAACTCACCGGAACAATTTTGTTGTTGTCTTTAAGCACCAGGTTTCGCTCTGTCACAAACTGAGCAGTACATGATCCTGAAGGTCAGGCTGTGGGCCGGCCAACATGTCAGACAACCAGCACATCTGGTCTCCCCAGCACTGCTGGAGGTGGAAGAAACTTCAGAAATGGGAATGAGGGTAAATGAAGTCAGGCCCATTTCCCATATACCAAGGTTGTTATTTGCGAGACTTTCCTCAAAAGCAAAGGCATGAAGAAAGAAGGGGAAAGTCGCGTATTCTTAAAGCTGAGAAAGCTTAAGTTTTATTGCGATGGGAGAAAAAACATTCTGTGCTTTGAGCATCCTGCAAGATAACACTGTTCTATACGCCAACTACAGACCATCAACATAATTTGTTATTGTAGCGTTTTGCTCCAACAGTGCTTGTCCATCCTCTTCCAGCTCCAGCTGTAAAGAAATTCTTTTTTTCATATGCAATCAAAGCACATTTCATTTTGCTTATGTAGCAGCAGAACACTCCTCAATTTTACAATGAACTTTCGCTGGTTCAAACAAAACTCCAAATTTGCAACTGCTCATTGTGAATGATTGAACCATATTTCTTCCTTTGTCAGTTGCTGCAAATCAGTCATTATGAAATCAGAAATTCAATGTAAAACATAGTATTGTACACTATGGGAAATGTTCCACCACCAGCAAAGCATACAGAATTGGTTTAATCTGATTTTATTTTCTAAGTGTCTTTTTCTTTCTTCTTTTAGTCTCGGGCATGAATTGTATTCAAGTGTATATCTTGTATCTTTACTGCTTGGAACTGTAAAGAAACAGCAGCTCCAGTGTGGAAACTGAAGCCAAAGGTCAGCCTGCCTAACTTTGGGATACGGGCCAGGTCTTGTCTATGTTTTTCTGTCTCTCCTGATATCACTCTCATTTTGGTGCCAGGAATTAGGATACTCATCTTCTCTAGGTAAACATCAATTTCTAAAAAGGGGAATATAATTGCACAGAAGAGGCTATGACATGCCTTGGGATTAGTGAATGCCTCCTAATTGAGCTCCAGTGAAAGCGGCAGTTCTGGCATTATTTTTATTCACCTTGTGGAAAATTATTGGAGCATATTTCATATAATTAGGATCAAGAATGGATTTGGCATCACTTCCAGCAAATGCCCCTGAACACTAATCTGGTTTATTTGGCACCGCTGCCAAAGCTTCTCTTGTGGGGAATACAATGACAACAATTAACCTGGCAGTGCAGAACAGGAATGGGAAGTAGGAAGCTGTGTTGTCTTTTATCCTCACGTAGAGTGAATCATGGCCTTGTGCAACAACAGAGCAGCAGAGTCTTTAATTTCTTTTCTTCTTCTTTTCCTTCTTGAGATATCCTAAGGAGTCTTCTCTCTCTTTTTTCCCATCTAACTCAAAAATCCATGTTTTCCTGCTGTCCAAGAAGTCCTGAACAAATGAGTGCACGGACCTATTTACAGTGGCAAAGTGTTGTAAGATTTCTGGGTCAGATGCAGTGACAATTTATCTACCCGTAGATTTGTTTCCTTTGAAGTAGTGACGAAGCCGGGTGACAGTGCAGTGAGAGGGAGGAAAACCAGCCCTGCACAGTTGGTTTGCAAGGAGGATGTTTAGAAGAGGAGACTTTCACTAGAAGGAAGACAAAGAGATTAGGTATTATCCTGGGAATTTAGATACTGCAAAGCTCAAAGGACTTAGAGAGATTTACAGAAGCATAGGAGAACTTGATAGGAAGGAGGAGCAGAATGAGGACCAGCTGGAGAAAGGACCAAGAAGAGCCCTTCAGGGCGCAGTGTGAGAGGAATCATAGAACTGTTTGAGGTGGAAGGGACCCTTAAAGGCCATCCAGTCCAACTCCCCTGCAATGAACAGGGACACCTACAGCTATATCACATGCTCAGAGCCCCATCCAGCCTGACCTTGAATGTCTCCAGGGACGGGGCATCCATCACTTCTCTGGGTAATGTGTGCCAGTGCCTCATCACCCCACGTGCTCAGGATGCTTTAGGCTTAACCCTAACAAGCACTACCGAGTGGTGAGAAAATTCAAAAGGGGAAATATATATAGCTGCCTCTTGATGGTGAGGTTTGGTTTGTTTGGTTTTGCTAGAAGGATATATTTCTTTTCCCACACCTAAGATCATAAGAAATGCCTACTATTGTGCCTCTGACCCTGGTGGTAGGAAGTTTAGCTTCAGCAGAATCAAGTGTGGTGGATCTGTTTAGGAATACTTCCCAAACCTGCTTTATTGTTTCCGCCACCGGCAAGGTGAGCAAGCAAGCCTGCAGCATCCAGCCTGCAGCTCAGGGAAGGATTTTGCCTAAGCTACTGAGCAGCCTGCAGGCATCAGCAGCATCCTTGGATCATAGGATTTCTATACAAAGTCTCACTTCCTCTGGTGCAGACAGAGAGCCTGCAGCCAAGGAGGAGCAAGTTAGAGGGGCTGAGGAAAATGCAAGTAGTGTGACGTGCAGGGGCTTGGATTACCTATGAAGGCTGCAGGCCTACTGCAGTGAACCCAGGCCTGAGGTCCTGGTGGGAGGCACGCCACAAGCAGCTGTAGATCACAGGATCATATTTCAGTCCCATTATTAAAAGTCCTTCAAATCACAATGGGGATGCTGTTAGGTCTACGCCCATCCTTTCCAAAACCCTGGGAAAACAGAAGAGACTGGCAGCCTGTCCTGCACATCAACATCCCCTCCCCACAGCCCCCAAACTGCCTCGAGCAGTGCCAAGGCTAAAAGCCCCTCTTGGAAAGCCTCCTTCCCTTGCTTTGAGCTCCAATCTGTGCTCTGTCCTTTTCTTTGACAGCAGAAAAGGGATGTGGTAAGTAAATCCCGTGCAAGCTGTTCACGTTGAAACCAACAGCTGATCCTGTAAGGTTGCTGCTCCCAGAAAAATTCTCTTTAGGTAGCAGCCTGCAGCAATCAGGCTGACTGGAGATGTAGCCCAAAGTCTATCTTGTTGTGACAGTTCAGCTGCAAGGTAAATGTTTTCCTATCCTGCCCCAAAAAGCTCACATACAAAGCAGAGCGGAACAAAGAGCAGAACAGTCTTTTTAAGCTCAGAGGATCTTTAATTCATCCCTGGCACAAAAATCTTGGATGCCCACTTTCCAACACTGAAGTTCCCAAAGTCTGGCCTGAATCCTTGATGATCTCTCTTGTCAGACATTGCACAGCCCTCTGAACAGTGATGGCTAATACACTGTCTACACTGTAATATTTCATGAGCAGAAAATGGGGTGTCAGCCTTAACCATGATTTTTCTTCTCTCTTTTTTTTTCTTCTAAAAATCCATGCAATAACATTTAGCATGGCTTAAATGTGCACCTCACTTTTTCAGCCACAAATATTTTTCCCTCACGTTAAATTTCAAGTTGAAAAATAGGGATGTTCTCTGTCAGCTCAAACAGAAGTGAAAGATAATAAATCACTGACTTGTAAACTGCTCCTGAGAATCAATAAAATGTAAGCAGCTACAAAACAGAAGGTAGAAATACATTAAATATGAATGATAAGAAAGAAGAATAAGACTGGAAAACGATAAGGCCATGTATTTCGCTACTGGAGACAGATGTGATAGAGGATAGTCCTGGGCTGGTAAAAGAGGTTCTTCACCAAAAAAGTCATCTGACTATGTGTCCCTGTCTGCTCTGTCTCTAATGGAGATAGAATATATCACAAGAGCGTTGACAACTTTTAGGAACTTTACACGTCGCTGATTGCAAATGAAAAGGTAATGCATTCTACACATGTTCTGGCTCTTATCTCTCCTCCAGGGGAAAGCATTAAAGCCTCAGCCCGCCATGGAAAATGTAGTATTCAGACATCTGTGACCAGTGTGTGTAGAGAAGACAAGATAAGGTGCATATCAAACCTACATCTGTGACAGGGGTCCCAGAGCCTCTAGAGACAGATGAATGAATGCATATGAAGACTGACTGAAAACATTCTAATTAAACCTTTGCTTTTCCCAGAAGTATCTTCGGTACATATTCTGTTTTGAAGGAAAAGCTTACCAAGAAGATTTAAACCAACATCCAGTGCTTCTTTTTTGTTATCCTTCCTTTTCTTCAAAGAAATAAATAGCCTATTCTTGAGTAAAAATAATGTGTATACAGCAGTGACTCCCTGGAGAACGTTCAGCTTGCTGGTAGAAGGTAAGAGGTTATGGTTGCAGGATGACATTAGAAGCATGGGCTGTGACAGAGACCTGGATCTTTGGAGAATAACGAGTCCTGAGTGGTACTGGATAGATAAATTGGAGCATAGATAGTTCTTGGGTGAACAGCGGCCTGCCAGTCACCATAATAAGATGGAAATCAGCAGTACCGGGCACGAGCACACACTGGCAGAGTAGAGGAGATGAATAAGGGACAGTTTCAAGGCTTCAGAGCAAGGCTCTTGAGTTTTACTGCTATAAGTACAATCAGCTTTGTATGGCCAGCAATTCATTTTACTGCTTTAGAAACTTAAGAATAAAAAAATGCAAATGCACCTTTGATGTGCTGATTACTTCGGGATGTACGAAGCCATGAACAGTGGCAGTAATGAAATGTCTCCTGGGTGTCTTGGAACGTTGTGAGAGGACCCAGGAGAGGTTCCCTGGGAAACCAGAGATGAGCTCCAAAGCATGTGCAGGCTTGGCCAGCTGACAGGCGCTCTGCTGCGCTCTGAACATGGCTGCTAGACGGTATGCAATTCCGAGAGCAGCTGGTAGGACTAATTGTGAAAAGTCTGAAGGAGGTTGGGATACATTTGTTCCCAGTTGCATGAACGCTCAGAACTCCAGGAGAAAGCAAAGACCTATTGCTGGTTGATCCAAAATAGGGGAGAGGGGTGAATAACGCTTTCAATTAATCTAAGTATTGATCTTAGTCCCAGATTCTGCTGGCCTAAATTCCACCTAAATCCCCATGCCTGCTGTTTCCCATTGGCTGGCACGCCAAAGCTTCTGAGTAATTATTGCAGGGGTCTGAGCAGGGCTCTGAGCACAGAGGCACCTGTGTCTGCCAGTGCTAGGCACTGAGCAGGCAGATTTACGTGGAATTCAGTCCAGAGGAAACAGGGCATTAAGGCAAGGCTGTACATCTAAGGTGCTTGCAAAAGAAGATGCCTACAGACCCCATGTTTGTCCTGCTTCCTTTGAGGCAAGGTAACTTGTCTACCAGCTCTCTTAAAACTTGCTCTTTTTCTGTATTGCATCACCTCCTAGACCCATCCCAAAGTGGGTTTGATCAGAACCAGTAGAATCACAGAATGGATCAACTTGGAAGGGACCTTAAAAACCACCCAGTTCCAACTCCCTGCTCTGGGCAGGGACATCTCCCACTAAATCAGGCTGCCCAGGGCCCCATCCAACTCAGGACCTTGAACACTTCCAGAGATGGGGCAACCTGTTTCAGTGCCTCATAGTCTAGGATTTCTTCCTTATATCTAATCTAAATCTACTCTCTTTCAGTTTAAAGTCATTATCCCTTGCCTTATCACTACAATCCCTGATAGAGTCCCTCTCCAGCTTTCTTGTATGGCCTCTTTAGGTACTGGAACACAGCTATAAATTCTCCTTGGAGCCTTCTCTTCTCTGGGTTGAGCAACCCCAGATCTCTCTGCCTGTCTTCATACAGAATATAAAGAAAAAAACAACCATAACATTTGCTCTCCTTGGCAGCATGATTCCCAAATCTTTGCTGATCCTTTCTCTCTGCCCACAAGAAATGAAGACCTTTGAGAAAGGGCAGAACAGTGGATTTTCCCATGAAATTACATGAGGTGTGACACGCCTGAACTTCTTACCAGTTGCACTTCCCTGAAATTCTACCCTTAGAATAAGATCCTGGATCCCTCAAAGACTGCAAAGCAGTCATAGCAGTATTCGAGACTCTCTCCATGACTCAGCAGTGAGTCCTTCCCGGTGACTTGTAGATCAGATACCCTAAAGAGCAAATATTTGTGGAGTGGGATGTTTGGAGTGGAAAGTGTCTGCCAGGTATGAACTGTCTTGTGAAGTTTTGCCCATATTTAAGAACTGCTGTTCCTGGACTCCCATTTCTTGTTGTGAGATAGGGCAGACAGGTGTGGCTTTAACCCCAGTACAAGTCATAAATGCATTGAGCAGCTAGATTAGCATAATTGCTTGCCTAGTCACCTAGCATGCAAAGTGCAAAAACAAGTATCATAACAGTTTTATTACGTGTACATGCTTGTGTTTCTTTGGGATGCAATAAAACAAACAGGTTGGTAATTTTAAAACAAGCAGTAATAAAAAGCCTAAGCTATTCAGTGAGTCATTTAAAGCAAATGCTGAGAAAATGGTATCTTCAAGAAACTTCTTCCAAGCTGAGCTCCAATTACAGCTTATGGATATGTGAAAGAAAAGATAGGACAGAACGCATTACCAGTCAAAATTGCTTACATTTAGGTTTGCTTTTTTCTTGTTTCGTTATGAAATATACTTCACCACAATTATGCTCAGCAGTATAAAACCATCAGGTGTGATTCCAACTGGAAACGTTCTAAATGGGTGACTGGCTGAGAAATGTCCCCACCCTTGCTTAGTTCCAGCAGCAGATAAGGAATGTACCTCTTAAGGAAGAGTACTTAGTTCTTGAAGATAAGATTGCAGAGTTCCTTTTGAAGAGCTTACATATTAGTGAATTGTGAGTGTTTTAAATACATCTCTAACAATTTACTACAATTCCAGAGATACTGCATAAGATAGTAAGTTCGTTAGTGAAAACAAAAAAGCTAAACCATCTTTGATGTTACAGAAGGATGCACCCAGCTGTTAAATGGAGCAAAATAATCTGTTGGGGTTTGCTCACTTTACAGATGGCACGCTGTGGATGTTCCAGTGAACAATGGGAGCTGTGAGCAAGATGTGACTGAAGTAGTCTGTCAAATCCTCTGATTTATAATAATAGGGTTCCACTGACATGAGGATAAAACACAGCAAAGCATATATTCACCATGAGTAATATAGGCTCACTTAGACGTTACAGTACTATTAAATAAATAGTCTTGATCATTTTCTGAAATACTTCTAGAATGAATGCAGTTGTAGCGCTGTGGCACCAATACCGCTTTGCAGGCAGCTATTAAACAGAGGGAAACAGAATTAAAACCAAAAATCAAAGGGCTCTTTTTTTTCCTTGAGTTTCCAATCTTCCGACTGACGGAGTGAAGGGAGTCGAAATCTCAGACGTTCTCCTGGTTTGAGTCTAAAGAAAGCCTGATTGCAGTTTTCCTCTGGAACACAGAATAACCAGAACAGTGGCTTCTTGGTACAACTTGCTCAGTTTCAGTCCCCAAATAATCCGGTTTCTTTTGCTTTTCTGCAGGATTGTTTGCAAGAAAAGGCTCGGTACAAGAAAATGTCAACATTGTTCAGAGATGTCAGCAACAAATCCACTCCAGCTATAAAATTGCTTCTGCAAGAACACGGAGAAATCCGTGTGTTTATCCTGAAGACAACTCTTTCAAACAAATGTTCTAATTAGGAACCACAACATCCTATTTCTTTTTTAATACTCTAGTTGTAATTGGACAACAAATGTTGTTGAGCAAGAGAATGTCATCGTCTAAACATGGAAATGGAATTTATAAAGTTCTGCATTCAATTACATTTGGGGGTCTGCCTTTCATTTTGAGCTAAACCTGGAGAATCTGAAAAAACATGGCTCCGTTCTTGCTTCTATTTTGTAAACGGTAAGAATGTTAAAGAGCATATCCAGGCTGCCAGTAACAGCACGGAGATGGTCTAAAACATAGCAGACCTCTTGGGTGTTCAAATAGTCATGCACTGTATGAACATGGACAGTTTGCACTGTCTGGGTGCAAAACAGCTGCTATATTATGTGGCAGGTCTTCCAACTCAAAGTTTCTGAAGTCACATTTCTATTCTTTTTTTCCTTCTCTAAGATACATTTGCTGTGAAAATGGTTCTTTCCTTTCTTAATCTCTCGCAGAGACCTCAATTTCTTGCACACCTACTCAGCAAAAGCAAAAGTCATTATAAAAACACCGCTTTTTTTTTCTTTCTTTCCAGCCTGAGTTGAGAAATTCTATACACTCGCTACCAACCCTGTGAATCAGAAATCTGGGAAATTAAAAGCATACCGTTCTTCTCAGTGTACCTAAACAAGACCGAGCACAGAAAGGAAGACCGAGCAAAAAGAAAACCACCCAACAAAGCAGAAGGACTGTCTCCTGAGATTTAACGCACAGGCCAGACTGAAGTTGAGTTGTAGGTGGATACAATTTCCACAGTGCTTGTAGGGAAGCATAGAGCAGGGCTGGAGCTGCTAATTCTTTGGAATGTGCAAAGAGTCTGTTAACACTGGAGAGCTGTGCTGCCTTTCCCTCTTCAGTGCACGGGATGAATTTAATCACGCTGCTTTAACCATTTGCTTTTACTGCACTAGCAGAGGTCATTTTGCACTGCGAACAGATGTGAAGGTGAATACGGCATTCATCAGAACACTTAACCCTCCCTGCAAAAAAAGAAACAGCCAACGAGCCCAAAATGTTTGTTGACATGAATTGGTTTGAAAGGTTTCATTTAAAAACAAAGACGTTGCACTTGTGAAAATGGCACCACTGGCCTTTCAGGTGAACATCAGTTATTCCATGGAAACACACCTTGCTGCGTAAAACATGATTACTGCTGTACTGCTGTTCCATGACTACAATTGCTCTCAAAGGTGCAATTCTCAAGCCTTCCTTCCAAGAAACGGCTTATTTTTGAGTCTGTGACATTACTCTGTTGAGAAGCATTTTTACAGGGCCCCACGTTAAATGGTGCTGTGTTTCACAGGACACTGTACGTGATTGGTTATTCTTCTAAGTGCACGAAAGGAACTATTGCTGTTTAACCAGGAACGTGTATCCCACTTCAGCAGCAAATGTTGGAGTTGAGTAATTTGTCACCTGATCAGAATTCTGATTTTAACACAAATCAATTGTGTACCTTTTATTAACAGCAGCACTCATAACACTGCTATTGTGCACTTCCTACCTTCCAAACCTGTACTTAATAAAGAAATTAAAAGAATCCTTTCTGCCTTTTGTTTTCAGAGAGTCTTTCACCATAGATCTGTTCTTCAGAAGTCTAAGGTCAATTTTTCTAGGCCCTGCCTTCCTTAGGTTCTCCAAGGCCAATGCTGCATTCTTTATTCTTCTACCCTGGAAAGGTGGATGGGAGATTTTCAGTATTTGGTTCATACAAAGACTTTGCCAGCCAGTGTGACACCTTCATGAAGAAACTTAGCATCCTGTTCCACACAAAGGCCTCACAGCCTTTCCCTTTCTCTTGAGTCAAACTCATGACTACTATGAAGTTACACATTAGCACTAAGGACACTTTTCTTCTGGGACTGACTCACATTCTCTTACTCCAGTTCTCCTGGAAGAGTTACTGGGAATCCCTAAATAACTTGGGCTAAGCCCAAAACCATAAGTGAAAAGGAATGCAAATCCTCAACCTTAGAACCACTCCTAACTTTACTATGTTTAATTAGTTTATCACCTAAAACACTAATGGCATGTCCACAGACCTTGTTTCTACCTCCCCTTACAGACTCATATCTTTTTACCCTTTCCAACTGAGGCACTGTGAGGCCGTCTCACACCTGATTTCATTCATGATTCCTATGCTTGGTTTTCTTTGAACACCCTGTTCCTTTCTGAGTGAAGTGGGAGCTTGTGAGCTGCGTCGTCAACTCAGAAGACCTAGATGTGAGACAAGGGTATCAAAGGTACCTACACTACTTCTGTGCCAACCAGAACTCAGAGTTTTGTATTTTTGTTGCAATGGAGGAGAGACTTTTTGTAAAGATCTCTATTGAAGCAGTGGTCTAAGCACTGAGCAGAGGATGGTAATCACTTCATTTGATCTTCTGGCCATTCTGCTGGCACAGCCCTGAGTGTTGCTGGCCACCACAACTGCCGTCTATTGGCTTGAGTTCACCCAACCACATTTGGAACCCCCATGCCCTTCTGCAGATCTGACCCCACCTCAGCAGCCTGCAGGGTGCCAGTCTGTCCCAGGTACCTTCTGTCCTGTCTTAATTTCAAAGTTCCTGTCATCCCATTTCTCCAATTTAAGACCTTCTGAATGGCAGCTCTACCCTTGACTGCACTGACTGATCCCAACAAGCTGCTGTTATCTGCAGACTCTCTGAGAGGGCACTCTGTCATCTCTAGGACAAGGACATTAAACAGGGCAGGTCTTAGGATAGATTATGGTACTCCACTTGCTATTGGCCTCCAGTTAGAAAATAGCCCCTTAACCACTGTCATCTGATGCCTATTATGTGACCAGTTTTTGACACTGTCATGGTTATCCATCTGTCCAGAACACAGCATTCCAATCTGGAGACAAGACTGTGGGAGACGGTGGCAAAAGTCTTCCTAAAATTAAGGTAAATGATATCAGCTGCTCTCCCCTCGTCCACACATCCACTCATTTTATGATAAAAGGTGATCGGGTTGATGAGGCATGATTCAGCCTTGGCAAAGGAATGCTGGCTATTCTTGCTGTGCCCACATGTGTCCCAGGAGGACTACATGGGCTGTGGTGAAGCTGACCAGCCAGTGGTTTCCCTCTGGCTTTTTTTCAAGATGGGTACATCTGCCTTTCTAGAGCTACTGGGGACTTCCCTTAGTGTCCATGACCTTTCAAAGATAAGCACAGCCCAGTAGGGACATCAGGCAGCTCCCTCAGCACCCCCAGACACAACTCAATCAATTCTATGAATTTTTATGCATTGAGTTCTCCGATGTAATCACTGGTTTGATCCTCATTGATTCCTGGCTGTTCTCCTTGTATCCAAAGCACACAGACATAGGAGACTCTGCCAGTAAGTCTGAGGCAAAGCTGGCTTTGAGTAGCACAGTGTTACCTCTTTCCATCGTTACCAGCTCATTTGCCCCATTCGGGAACTGGCCCACATTTTCTTTTTTCAGTCTTTAACTACTGAAGCTGCGGCAGAAGCACGTCTTCTTGTCCTTGAGGTCCCTGCAGATTGCAACTCTAGCTGAGCTCTGATCTCAGAAAATACTGTATGTGATTCCTTTGGACCTCTACAGCAGTTTCTACTTCACCCCAGAAACCTGAGTTCACTGCTCTGATGATAGAAATGTACTAAACTTTCAGATGTAAGCACCGAGACTATTAAGAAATGTAATAGCCGAATGTCCTCCACAACTTTCAGTATAAATTGTACTCTTCTATATCTGTCCAAAGGCAGCTGCTTTGTTCTGCTCTGTCAGGGAAACTGTTAATAATTTAATAATGAAAAGGAATTAATGAGGCCTATGGATTTGAGCCTCACGCTCAGATTATCCGGTGTCTAATGAAGTGTGAATTTTGACTGAAGCTTTTTCCACCCTGAGGGGAAAAAGCCACTCTCATCCATGCGGGTTCTCCTATGACTAATAAAGGGTGAGCTCACAGTGCAGCTTTTGCTCTACAGGGAGTACAGGTAGGGTTACTCTCTAGTACCGAGCCCTCGTTTTATGGCACTTAAGAAAACAGGGAATTCTGGAGAGATCTACCTCTTGAACTCAGATTTGACCAGTTTATTAAGAGTTTGTAGGAAGAAAGGACAGACTGACAAAGACTGGTCCAAAGTCTCACTCACACCGAGACATCCTCAAATTTTTCACTACTTTGCATTTCAAATATCTCACTGAAGAGGCGCAAAATAATTTACATGACGTATTAGCCTAATTTTTGAAGCAGGGGAACTGACGTGATTCACCTTCTGAAAAACACATCCCTTCTCACAATTGCATGTGAATTTACATACTCCACGCTTTTCACAGGTGACTTACACCTTCAGTACCCTACATTAAATCAGGTTCCTTCTAATGTGAGCCAGTAAGGCTCCTGTACAAACAAAAGCTGTCTACCACTTTCTGTCTACAGTAGAAGGCTGGATTTAGCAAAGAGGAATGTTGTCTGGTCTGATTTGTATGCATACGCACCATGAGCAACCTGTTGGATACTCAAGGCCATTGCTGTCACCTTGCTTTGACAACTACACGTGGGCTACGACTGATGGATGAGGTGTGTTTTTGCTGTGGCATAACTAACACATACTAGCTACCTCATAAAACCAACGTGGAGACAAGGCACTGTACTTTTACTGTGAGGTAAACCAGTTGAGGCCAACCAAAATCAGAGCTATGGTGCTGATCTCCCCTAGCTGCAGCTTGTCTGATTTCACAGGCATGTAGCTATCACATTAAATTTTCACTGCAAAAAACCTCACAAAACCAAAACAAGGCTGTGCCGCTGAAGTCAAAGCCCAGTGCAAATGACCGTGTGTGTGATGGGAAATTTATGTTAGGCTGGTGGAGGAATGATGTTGGTCTGATCCCAGCAGCATGCAATGTAGTGTAGGCAGAAATAAAACTGGCTGGAAAAACAGCAAAGTAGCCCTTGCTGAACTGCAGCCTACTACAAGTGCTAGACTCCTTCCAGTCCCTGTCATCTCCTCTTAAGCACTGCGTACAACTTTGACCTTCTCATTCATTCTAGACTCACATATGCATCACTACAAAGAGCCATCCCTTTGAGTAAAAGAACTATTGTATTATACAGCGGTGACTCAAAGCACAGTAACCCACATTAGCAACATCAAGGGCAAGAATATGCACTTTTTCTTTCCTGTGAGTGCATCCTTTTCCACTCACCTGCTATAATGATATGCACATGCACAAATGCAACGAGTGGTTCAGAATCACAGAATTATCAAGGTTGGAAAAGACCTAGAAGATCATCTAGTCCAACCATTACCAATACTTCCCGGCTAAATCATATTCATCAACACAACATCCAGAACATGAGTAGTAAATCTATTCTCTCTCTCCATACACCTTACGCAGTTTCTATGTGAACAGATTTGACTTTGACATGTGCCACTTTAAATCCTTTCCCTTCCCTGGCTATTTGAAGAGTTTCTTTCCATGACCTCTGGAAGGAAGTCTTAACTTATCCCTGATACAGGTTTGCTCGTAACCCTTATAGGAGCTACACTGCACTAAATGAGCTCGTGTTGCCCTCTGAAATACCCGCATAGTCGCACCCAGGCCTATTTCCCCCTGCTAGGCCCAGTGGCTCCCCTTCCCTCACTACTCTTACTACCCATCACCACACAGATGGCACACAGGGCAGCTGAGGGGCGCTGACCTCAAGGGCTTTGCCTTCTCCTCAGCCTTCGCATGGTTATCACCAGGTTCCCTTCTTCTGGCCGTTTCCACGACTCATGTTTAGAACAGGACGCCAGAGATGGCCAGAAAGGGAATTCTCAGACACCAGCAGCACCCCTTACACCACTCTTACACCCTCCCGCCCGTCTCCCCTTCCCCCTCAGGCGCCCTCCCTCAGCCCTCCCTCCTTCCCTCGGGCTGCCGTGACGCCGATCTCCCCGCCTTCCCTGGGCGCAGGCGCGGTGCTCGCTCCTCACAGGCTCGCTCTGGTGCCCCTACGCCCCGCCCCGTCCCCCCGCACTCAGCTTTCCGCGATCCGCCGTTGTTGTCAGTCTCGTTCCGGAGCCGCCGCAGCTGCGGGGCCCTGCTGAGCTGAGCGGAGCGTCCGTCATCCCGCCGGCTGCGGGGCGACACTTACCGCCGCCGTCTGTCCGTCCTCCCCGAGCTCCGCGGCCCGGCCGAGCTGCCCGCTGCCGTGTCCGCACCTTTATCTCCCGTCCCCGCGGGCGCTGCCCATGCAGAGGGCGGCGCGGGGCGCGGCGGCCCGAGGAGACGCCGTAAGTTGCCGGGCTGCGCTCGGGCTGGGCTGCGGGGATGGGGCCGGTGCGGCGGGATACGGCGGGTCCTTCTCCCTCCCGTCCCTCCCTCCGCCCTTTCGCTCCTCCTATGGCGGCTGGGCCCTCGGAGACGTGCGGCGGGGGCCCCGAAGGTCGTCGTTGCGGCGGGGCTGCGGGATTGGGCTGGAAGGGGAGGGCCTTCACCGCGGGGCCCCGGCAGGCTGTGCCCTCCGTCCCCTCCGTGCTCTGCCCTCCCGGTGCCCGCGGGGTCACCCCTCCTGCCGTCACCGCCTCGTGTTTTCTGTATCTCGCGGGGGGAAATAAGGAGCCGTTCTAAAGCCCGTCCGGTGTCGGGGTGTCTGGGGGGATGACGGTGCATCTCGCCCCTCGGAACCGGGTGCGAAGCCAACAGGTTTGTGCAGAATGCGAGCTGGCGTCTTGTGCCGGGAGCTGGAGTGAGAAGGCACGAGTATCCCGCGTTCCGTGTATTGCTTTTGTCAGCGCATCTATCGCATTGAGTGTGCCGCCTTGGGGTTGGTTAAGTAGGTGAGTCCCGGAGAGATGGCTGTGCCGGCTGCTGGGTGCCCGGTGGCATCCAGCTGCAACTCTGCTGCTTCAATGTACTTGTACAGATGTGTGCGGTGTATTGAAGGGCTCGGGGGTAGCTGAAGGACAGCTGCGTGTGATGTGTTTGTCTTCATAAGCCGGCTGGTTAAAGTGGTGAGGACATCCGCTAGGGAAAAGCTAGCGTTGGCCCGAGGACAGTTGGAGACAAATGTGACCTATTTTTGCCTTGGATATTTTTATTGGGAAGCGATGCTGGAACACCTGTGAAGGAGAAAGCTTTACGTGGGATATAGAAATTAACAAACAAAAAAACAAGCAAAAAACCCACATCTCTGTGCTTTTGCTTATGCACACACTGTTTCTGTGCCTTTTTTTTTGCCGATCATCTTGCTTTCAAGTGCTGGTTTTGAGCAGATATGCAAAGAAGTGGTTTCCTCAATGGTACCATTGCAGTTTCTGGAGCAGCTGAATTGTGTTGTGTGACTTTGAGCCGTCTAGTATGAATGAATTGCAGGCAAATCTGCTTACTCCTGCCCTCTGTAGTGCAGTCACTACTTAGTCATATAGGCTGCTCTTTGGAGTTGTTTATTGTGAATATATTTAGATCTTCAGGCTCTTGGGATGGACCGGTTTAATGAATCTCAGCAAAATGAAATCTGTATGAAAGTGTTTGCGAGCGAATGATGCTTATACTCGAATTAGGCAGTTTTTGCAAGGCATGCATCATTAAGAACTGGGTTAATGAGTGTTTCTTTTTTTAAGTAGCTGTAAGTACATCACAGAAAGTGGGAATTCAGGTGACGATTGTTTTGGTGCAGTCGCTTTTGCTTGGAAAGAAGGAACGTGAAACAAGCTTAGAAGAATTAATGATCATTGCTAACCAGTGCCATTGAATTTTGCCTTGTGACATGCTGTAAGGTCAATTTGAATAGACTAGTGCTTGCCCTTTAACTTGGTGCCTGAAAAATCCAAATTTGGGAACGTAATAGGAGGTAAGGGGTGGAGAGTCGGCTTGTGTCTTGCTTTTATCTTGAATATTCAGAATGGCCACGAAAGGGGTAGAACGGTGACAGGGTGACAGGGAAGGGGAGCTAACCTGAATGCTGGGCAAGTGCTTGGTAAGCAAGGCGTCATTGGAGGCAGTGCATCCATCTGACTGTCTTGAGTGGATTTTGTGGCCCACATATGTGGTTTCTAACAAAAACAGCAAGTAATTACTTAAATGTAGGGGTAAACTGTCTTAATAAGTGTGAAGCGAAGAGGAACAGGTTGAGTTTTGGCTTGTGTGTTTTTTAGGTGCCAACATTTCTGTAAAGGTTACTGCTGTCCTTGGATTGTCTTGCTGCAAGTACTAATATTCCCATATGGTGTGGGCGGTGTGTCACAGTCACCATTCCCTGTTGTGCTGTAGATGCGTAGTCTGCCTTATGATCATTTCAAATAGCATGTTAAGACTATGCATGTTAACACGGTTTTGCAGATACCCATCTACTTGCAGTCGTCGCCTTCCTCATATACTCTTCCGACCAACCTGGTCTCTTCTAAGGTTCTACTTCTGTACCTTCAATTTCATATTTGAGTCGTTTTGCAGATCTGCACCTTCAGTGTATTGCTGCCCTTTATATCTTGCTAGCTATAATACCCAACTTAGTGCCTTTGTCTTGCTTTGCTGCCTGTCCTGCTTTCAAGGGCACGGTATCCTGGTGTAGCTAGCACAAAATAATACAGGCTTTTTTTCTTCTGTTTTTTCTTTTCTGCTTTCAAAAATGTTCTGAAACACTTTAGAACTTCTTGACGAGCTTCTGTTCATTTCTCCTCGGTGGTGTTTTCTAATTATGTCTTAAAATAAAAGAAATCAATGCCACGTGGTTCAGATCAGGGACACTGTCTCTTACACATAGTGCTGAACTGCAGTTCGTGATGAATACACTAACATTGAATTGCATAAGCTGTTAACTTTAGTAACATGTGAAGTTCTGCGTGTCTTCCTTGCTGCAGTACTTCCAATGCTCCAGCTTCAGAAATAAGGTAAAGGAGCTGCTGTTTTAATGCACGTAACGTTATGTAAGAACTTAAGAGGATTTGAGAAACTCTATATTCATGCACAATACTGGGATAACTTACCCTGGCAGAGTTTTGGTGCACATAAGTTGATTCAGTTAGCAGTGCTAAGAGCTTAATGAAGTACAAAGGCTGTGCTGCGTGCCTGCAAAATATGAAACAAAGTGATTGCTTTCCAAAACAATCGATGTCTGAGTTGTGCAGTGACCCTTCATGCCAATCAATACTGGGACATACACGCTGCACTGAATTGGAAGGACTTTTTGGTTGGTGACAGTGTCCTGTCTGCTTATAACTTACATCAGTGTTACTTGAGAGATACCTGCTTAGATTTTTATGACTTTAGTTAGTGTTGGGTCATGGTGAATTTTGGGTGTTTGCAGGATCTTTGCTAATAAGGGATGTTATGAATGAGGATGCAGCATTGAAACTAAGTTGTGATAGGTGCTGTTTCTTACAGTTCAGTGTTATTCCTTACATTACATCAAGCCAATTGAACCGCTCTAATTCTTATACTACCATTTAAAATGCTAAAGAAATGAAGCTATCTGGAATTTGAGATGAGATAGTTCTTAATGGTTCTTAGCGTTAATAGAAGTGATTGCTTGTAATAGATGCTAACAGTGTGCACACATTTACTGGGGAGTACTTTGAGATAATGCTCAGTGATTTCATCTCCCTTGATACAGGATAAAAATCATGTTTGTGACTGTGAATTTAAACAACAAATATTAGTAGTAATTTATTAATGTTAAACTCTGCCGTTTACCCATTGGTTAACAGTGGGATGTTGAGAGCTTCTATCGGTGGCTTTCTGTGCTGCCTAGTGTATGAAAATCAAAGGGTGACGCAAAGTCCTGTCAGAAAGATAGTGATTCCATCATGAATCACAGTAATGACTTCTGTCTGATATACCAGTAATTTCTTCATCAGTTTCATGTTCCTAGTTAATTTTAGGAGGAGGAACAAAGGGAAACATCTAGAATATCAAAGCCAAGGTTAGAGAAGTGGCATAAAATGGACTTCTGAGTTAACTACCTACCAGGAGTTATTTCTTTTGCTTGCGAGGTTGTTGAGATGCTTGCTGCTTTCTGTGATCATCAGGCTTGATTGATACCAGCTCTCGGTTGGTGAGGTTTAAGAAGATCTGCAATTAAAACATCCACATTAGTTTCCTCCGGCTGAGAATTCTTCTGAGTGGTAGTTTTGATGATACAGCTTGAGGGTCACCATTCTGAAACTAAGATTTAAGAGTACAGAAAGTACTCGCAGATATGGAATCTGGAGCAAGTGCTCTTACAAAGAGATGTTTTTCACATACTTGTTCACAGAAGGCAGTTCAGAGGAGGTGATCATTTGAGAAGGTCTGGTGTTCTATGCAATAAGTCTTGAAGAGCAGCTTTAGCTCTGAAGTGGTCTGTACTGCTGAAGCATCTGACATGTGAACAGGGTGGTGGTGTGTATTTCATGGAGCATGCTTTTTTGTTTGTTTAGCTGCATACTAGACTTAGAGAAGGAGCAAGAGAGGAAAACAGACACAGAAATTAAGTGCTTTTGCAGCTGTGGTTGGTGTGAAGAGCATAAAGCTATTGCAGAGTTTATTAAACCCATGGAGTAGATTGCATTGTCTGTTAGCTCTTAGAAATGGAAAGTGCTTTGTGAACAGTAGTGATTATCAGTGTGGTTGTGAAAGTATCTTGGCCTCTTAAAACATTTCACAACTAAAGGCATTTGGGATCATTGCCAGTGACTACTGAGGGCGGTTTGTCTGTGGCTCATAATTTGATCACTCTTCGTGTATCTGTCCCCTTAATAGCCACGTCATCTATTCTGCGCTGAACCCCAACTCTCTCAGCTTGTCTCCATGGGAGAGGTACTTGAGCTTCTCTGGTCAGACTTATGGTGTCCTCTGGGCCTGCTCCAGCAGATCCATGCCCTTCTTGTGCTGGGCACTACACTGCTGTATGGGGAGTGGAGTAGGACGGGAGGATCGCGATGTCTTGCTCTTCGTTCTCAGGTTGTGCAGGCTCTCCTAATTCTCTTTGCAGGGTATTAAGCTAGTACACTTGCTATTTTTCCCTAATCTATAGCACTAACCACTCACACACCGTTCCTCACCCACAAGGCTTTTATTTGTACATCCAGGATCATTGATTCATAAAGTTAGTTGGCCTGTCGAATAATTCTACATCTGACTGTTCTCCAAGTGATGGGCCTTAGAGTTGTAGTAAAGCACTAAATAAGAATGCTCTTTCTTCTTAGAATCTAAACTAGAATTAAGCTGAGGCATTAATAACTCTGATACCTGCAGCACACTCTAAAATAATGCTAACACTTCACTACATGCTTTGCAAATGCTAAATGGCAGGACTTAATTAGCAGCTGGCAACTCATACCTTCTTAGAGCAGAATTCTCAATACTGTTTAGAACTAGGGAATGGTATTAAATTATACAAATTAATTATTTTGTATATATGGATTGTAGAGCTACCTGGTAACTCCTTGTTCATCGTCATAGGTGTAGCCATGCAAGGTACCATGAAGGTACCATGCTATAGGGTAGCAGATAAAAGCTGGTAGGGAACAGTGAAATAATATGAAAAATCCTACTTGCCAAGGTTGTGTACTGAGTAGATATTTCCTTTGTAATCTGTGTATATCAACAACTTGTCTAAGTTGCTTTCTCAGTCACAAAGTTGCTTCTGTATCTGTGATCAACTTGTGCAGAATTTTGACTTACAATTATAATAGCAACGTCTTACCCTCAACATGTATTTATTTAGTAAATAAATAATTGGTGTAGATGCTGTTATTCTTCTGAGACAAAAGAGTCTGAAAAGAGAAGCAGAGGGTGGCGTTTCTTTAATTAGTCTTATGGATGTGTATATAAACATCCACAGAACTTGTCACCTTAAACTCCTCTTACAGAAAACGTGCTCTTAAGAAATGATTCATTTGCTCTACTCTACTGTCTGCTTTAGGATGCAATTTGTTTGTGACTCGTATGTGCTGACTGAATCTCTGTTCCCTGTGAAGGGAGGCAGGAATGGTTCGCTCTCTGGTGGGATGTGTGCCGGTCAAGATTACTTCAGTTTCACATCTGTTAGACTGATAATGGAGGGAAGGTTTTGTGTTGATAATACTGTAATGTTGCATCCAAACGGAGCTTTGAATCTTTATTTTCTAGATACTTCTAGAGATGAATGAGCTGCTGTACTGTCGTTTAGTCTCTTAAACAGATGCATCTAATATTACAAAAGTGCTTCTCCTGATCTCTGTTACAAGAATCTGTTACAGAATGAAAAGTTAGTCTTTATTGAGCCTTTATGTTAAACTACTAATGAATTTATGTTAATTCCAGCTAATGAGACTGCAGCATTAATAAATACAGTTTAATTTCTGTTTCTGTAAGCTTTTATCCTATTGATTACTGGCTGATGTATTTTTTCTGTGGCTTAAGCATAACTGATTCTTGCTGGAATAATGTTGCAGGTTAATGTTTATGAGTAGCAAACATTTAGTTTGTGCAAACATTGAACATGTGCCAAGTGAACAAAACTCTTATGTACCGATCTTTCCTCAGAGCTGAGTGTTGTAGATGCTTACATTCAGACAAAATACATCCTGTTACATCAGGCTGGCTTTGCTTTCTCCCCTCTGCAGGAATGGAACCTTCTTAAATAATGCCAACCTAAAATGAAACCAGCCTTTTTTGGGGTCAGTCATCCTTGTTTCTTCCAGTGCTGAAGCTTTGGTTTTTGCCATGCATTAGGGAAGCTCTGTTTTGTGTGAACAGAAATACATAGGTATCTTTGAATCTGGGACTTTAAAGAAGGTGCCACATCTCCTCTGAGACCTGTTTATGGCATGAGTCAGATTTGTAGGTTGTGATGAGTTCTTCTGGATGGAGGTTTAAATCTTGAGGTTTGACTTAATATTTAGGCAAGAAAGAGTCTTTAAGAAGTTGAGCATGGTAGTTCGTGGTGTTGATAGCTTGTATATTATAGAAGGTTCTCAAACTCATAAGAAGCATTAGTTTTAAATCAAGAAAAACCCCATCTCTTCAGTCTCCTCTCAGATGCCTCTCCAGTGTTTGTCTTCCTCGGTTTCCTTTGCTTTCATGCTCCTTTCCTGTTGATCCAACAGTCCCTCCCATGTAGTTGGTCATAAAATAGACTGAGAAGAAACCTGTGTTTCTTGACTGTAGGCATCCATACCAAATGGAGTATGGATTTAAGTTGCTCATCTATGCAGTATGTCTTGCAAGATTAGATGTGTCAATGTAGTGCTTAACCTTTCTGCATAAATAAGAATATGCTCACTTTGATTTGAGGTATTTGATGCCTCTTAGAGGTAATGCTTGAAGAATCACTTGAAAATAGATTTGTTGTTTTCCAGGGGGAGGCTCTAGATTTAAATGACCGTGCTCTGAATGTGCCAGGAAACTACTTTGGTTCTTACTATTGCTCTTAAGTTTTAGATGTTTTATTGTAGCTTATGGATGCGTAACATCCACCTGTACCTTGAGTAATCAAATCCAAAGAGAAAAAAATATCTTCAAGAGAAAACTCAAATTTGTTACTGCTAGATAGAATTCTATTACTAGTTTTTGATGCTATGGTACCTGTAAGTGAAACAGAGTCGGGTTTTTTGTTGCTTTTTTTGGAAGGATGTGTGAAGTAGAGTGCTCAATAGCTGAATAAAGAGGTCCGGTAGCACAAAATCAATTAAGTCTTTTTCTTTTTAAAGCTTGATTAATATTCCTCCCAAAACAAACACCAGAGAATAACAACAAACACTCTGTGTTTATGTAATCGCTGCACTTGTTCTGTTCCTTGGTTAAGTTTTGAGGTTTCGGAAGTTGATTGATTTCATTCAAATTTTACAGGGGTGGAGGTGTTGAACTGCATTCCCACTGACTTTATGGAAGCAGACAGCTGGGTAGAGAAGAGGTTATACCATGATTCCAGCTGGGAGAGGCAGTAAGGTGAGCTTGTTAAACAACAGACAATCCTCACAGGACCCCAAGCTTATAATGAAATACATAGGAAATCAGGTTCATTAGTTTACTGCCTGTGAAACAACTTGTGTAGCAGGGAGTGTTTTTAATTTAATGCTTATGTTTCTGACTTGAGAATAGCTAATGTCAGGAGCTGTTTGCTTGCCAGCTTCCTTTTCAAAGCTTTTCTTTTTGAAGCTTTGTTTTGAAACTGAGAAAATGTATTCTAAAAAAGAAAATATATTATAAAGAACTGTGTTTTCTGTTTTATTGAGTTGGCAGTAAGCCATCTAGTTTTCATATTTCTAGGTGCTTTGTGCTTGAATTGGGATGAATGGCTATTGATAACTACAGATTGTTAAACTTCAGTCGAAGTTCCAGGCACAAGAAAAAGTTTTGGGGGTGTTTTACATATGAAATAGAATGAAAATAAGGCATAAGACCTTCTAAAACAGGTTTGAATATAAACGTTCTGTAAAATGGACCTTACCTGTTGAAATATGTGCTGAATTTAGTGATAAGCAGGAATTCAGCACAAACTGAGCTTCCTGAGTTGTCTCCGTCTCCTTTCTATTCTTATGATTTATTGCCAGGGCTGCTGAACACACAAACTTTTTATCACCAGTTTTTATAACTCCAGTCAAAAGATTTAACCAAACTTTCTTTTTTTTTTTGTGAGTCAGATGTTCTAATTTCAGCCTGCAAAGCTTTGTTAATTTGTAGTAATTACAGGATTAGTTGATAGTACTTAATCTCACGTGTAACAGAATGAAATCTTGCATGTTAGTCTGTTTAACATGCTGCAACATGAAAGAGTAAGCTGAAATCTAAGATAAATCAAATGTTTTCATGTAAAAAGTCTATGTCGTCCAGCTGATTTCTGGCCATTTAAACAGCCAGAAGTTTGCAGATTCTGGCTTTCTCAATAATAGTTCTTGTAGCACTGATGACTTCATGCGTTTCTTAGAAGAACACGAATGTCACCCAGCTTTGGTGAATTTTTGTTAATGCACTGTTAACAACTTAATACTGATAATGTGGCTTCAGGAATGTTTTGGTCAACACAATATAACTTATCAAATTCTTTGCAAAAATTCCTCAAGATCTTATAAGTAATCTATAGTAACATGCCAGTATGACTTCAAGAGAATTCCAGGATAATGGTTTTGCTTACTTTCATACAAATATATCATCTTGTCTCTATTTTTTCAGGCATGCTTGGCAGCGACGATGGACTATTTATTTGCAGCGGATACTCTTCTATGAAAAGATCGCAGTTCCAAAGAGCTTAAGCGTTATTTCATCTTCTGAAACAGAATGGCGGGCTTCAAACGAGGATATGATGGAAAAATTGCAGGATTGTATGACTTGGATAAGACTTTGGGCAGAGGACATTTTGCTGTGGTCAAACTTGCTCGACATGTCTTTACAGGTGAAAAAGTAGCAGTAAAAGTAATTGACAAGACCAAACTGGATACTTTAGCTACTGGACATCTTTTTCAAGAAGTCAGATGTATGAAACTAGTGCAGCATCCCAATATTGTACGGCTGTACGAAGTGATTGACACCCAGACAAAACTTTATCTCATCTTAGAACTAGGTGATGGAGGGGATATGTTTGATTACATCATGAAGCACGAAGAAGGCCTGAATGAGGATCTGGCAAAAAAGTACTTTGCTCAAATAGTTCATGCGATATCGTACTGCCACAAACTGCATGTAGTTCACAGAGACTTAAAGCCAGAGAACGTGGTCTTCTTTGAAAAGCAAGGACTTGTGAAATTAACTGATTTTGGCTTCAGCAACAAATTTCAGCCTGGAAAAAAACTCACCACGAGCTGTGGATCTCTCGCGTATTCTGCTCCTGAAATTTTACTTGGGGATGAATATGATGCACCAGCAGTGGGTATGTCCTCTTTGAATTCAACAGCTGATCTAAATGTGAAATACCATGATGTCGTACACCTCTGTTTTCCCTTTCAAGATAATGCTGTGTGTGGAAGCCAGCTGATTGGCAGGAAATGTGATGCTACAGTTACAGATGACTTAGTGTTGGAGCATCTCTATCTGAAAGTTACTGAAATTCTTTTTATATGGGTATGATACAATTGTGTGTGTTATAAATAACTTAAATACTTATAGTAAGGTGAATGCAGTATGTTGTTGCAGACATACATTTGAACTTGCTTTGTTCAAGGACATTACCTCCTGTTCAGGAAAGTACCTGTTCTTAATTTCTTGTGTTAAAATCCCCCCAAACTGTTGGTTATTTCTTGTTTAGTTTTGCCATCTGAGAATGACTCTGTGAGCCCGTGCTACTTATGTGTTCTGCTGTTAGGTGGTAGGAATCCATTTTTAGTACCTATGTACTTCAGCTTTCAAATGAAACAAAAAAATTAAGAGCAGCATTAACTCCCAATTACCTTTCTGCTCTTGTCTTGTCTGAGAACTGAAAGCAGGGAATAAGTTGATTTCCATTTTAAAAGATAAGAGTAGTAGCCCTATGTAAGTTGGTCTTCATGTTGTACCTGGATAGCACAGTGTACTAGACTAATACAAGGAATTGCCTGAGTATGTTACATTTTAGGGCATTACTTGAAAAGGAGAAACATTGTGTGTCTGAGAGTTATCTTTTTGGGTCTTGGCCTTGAGAGATGCCTTTCTCTGTCTTGGGGAGTTTAAATCTGCCTTGAATCCAAAAGCTTTGACCAGATGGTCTGAATTAAATGGTATGTTAATAAAGCACACTTTGACCTCTTATTAATTCAGTGTAAAAATGGTGACAATGTAGGAAAATTTTCTTACAGCAATTTGTAGGCAGTTTGATCAAATGGTAGTAGTAAAGAAAATGATTGATTAATAGAGAAGGAGCTGTCTAAAGGGCTGTCTTATTGCACATTGATGTGGGCAGTAGGAAAACTTAGCTGAAAACGAACTTGTAGTTTAAGGATGCCAGTTAATCTGTATTTCCCAGGGTATTTAAATACATGTGCTCAGTTTTTGCATGCTCCCCAGTGTACAGTGCTGGTAGCTGGATACTGGATCCTGTAGCCTTGTCAGCAGGTTGCAGGGCTTCTATTCTAACTTCTTCAGTGGCAAAAAGCAAAGCACTGAACTACTTGCATTGATCTGAAGTTGCCAAATTAAAAAGAAAAAGCAAAAAGCTCAGTGCATGTTTTTTGTTGTGAGACTTGCAACAAAATGGTGTTTCTGATGTCTTAGTCATATTGGAATGGCTGTAAGGGAAAATATCATTTAAGTTTTGTAGTTGCAAAGAGCTGAAATATTCAGGGCAGGCCTTTTATTAAGTTAAATGCTTAAAATGATGGAAAAGCTTGCTTTGTGAAATGTAACTGTTTCAGCTGGTTTAGAGATTAATCTGTCCTTTGTGATGCTACTTAAAAGCTTTCACACTTGAAAAGAGACTACCTAATTTAGGTCTGTCATTTCCTTTTGTGTTCAAGGCTGTAGTTAAAATGATGCAAGAAGAGCATTAGGCAAGGATCATATGTTCTCAGGGCTTTTTAGAATCTGAGCGAGTTAGATAATGAGAAGTTCTGTTGGTTTTCTATGTTGTTCTCACAACTTTAAAATTTCTCCTAGTCAGAATGTGGGACTGGGGTTGTTTATTTAGCACTATTGAGCACAAGCCTCTAGAATGGTACTGCAATACACAAATAACATGGAGAAAGGATGATAGGACCTCCGGTGTAGCAGCCTGTCCTCACAGCAGTGCAGAGAGTGGTGGGAGATGGTCATAAAAGCACAACTAAGGGTATCATGGTTACTCAGACTCAGTGCTGTTTGGCTGGCAGCCTGGAGTCCAGATCCATTTTGCTGCCTTCTGTCAAGTTGCAGGGGCCAGCTGTGTTGCTTTCCGACCCACTTTGTCACTGCTGGAGGGATCTCGGGCTCCTCTGTTTTCTTTTTTGCATCAGGGATTTGCAAGGGTTTATTTGCGTATGGTGCTGCTGGAGTGTGTGGCCATTCAAGGCTTCAGCCAGGTTTGCCTTGTGCTTGAGCACTGCTGAGCACACAGTTGACCTTATCTGGCCTGCATGAAGCTCATTTTGATGTTTCTGCCTGCATATAGCACTTTATTCACCAAGTAAATGACTGATGTAAGCATCGTGGCCAGTGGCTATTTACAGTGACCCGTTACCTTATGAGAATGCTGAATATGAGATTTGACGGGCCTGGCTAAAGGGGGAAAAAATAGTAAGATGTTTGTAATCCATATATGGTATTGAATTACCGAGCGTATCTGACAGTGTTTTGGAATTCTAGTAGGTTCAAAACTGGATTGCAGCCAAACACGATAGAAGTAAAACAGAAGTGAGGCAAAAAAAAATCCTTCAACAGCTTTTTAATGATTATTTTTTTTTCCAAAACTCCTGTTTTGATGTTATGTTGCAACGTTTTTGGATGGTTGGGTGTTGGTCTCATGGTGAGTCTGAAGATTTGAGGGTACGGAAAGCTAAAATAGCACGGTACGTAGCTGCTTCCAGCATGTGGTTTTCCCCTTCCGTTGTGCTTGCATCAGTGCAGAGCTACCCCTTCTCGTGTGCTACACTGCGCTGTGTGGCTGCCTATGTGATGAGCTGATCTGATTAGTTGATTTGCCAGAAGGCTATTAGTTTTTCTACAGGCTTAACTTCTGCCGGGTTAGCAAACAGAGCTGTTTGCTGGCTCAGTGTTGAGCTGGTGCAGAGGAAGCGATGGGAGCTTGTGGCTTGCTGCAGAGTTCTGGGGGAAGGTGATAAGACCTGCCCGTTTTAGCAAGAAGCAAGTTTAGGTTAGATGAGCTCAGCCTGGCTCCTTTGCCTTCACCTTCCGTGCAAGAGAAGCTCATTTGGCTGCAAATGACAGTCATCCATCAAGTGGCATTAGCAAAGAATATTTCATGTTTTGTGCCAGTATCCAAGTGAAACTACAGAGGGGAAGCCGTTGGGGTAGACTTTGGTTACTAGCATATCTACTAAGCCCTAACTTGAGTACAGGGATGTCCTTAGTCACCCTGCCGCATTCACATGTGAACTGTTTTCACTGTATTTCAAACTGCTGTATTTATCAGAATGGAATCCATGTCCATGGGATAAGAAGCTTCATTTCATGTGCCTGTTCTGGTGGGACCTAAATCGGTAGTTTTAGAAGCGTGGCTAAACAACAGAAACCAAAAGGATTGAAGGAATGAATTTCTTAATGCAGAACACATAAATCAGAGTAAAACAGGCTATTCTGGATTGAGGGCAGTGGTATACATTCAGTGAAAGGTTGAGGGTGGGGGGGTTTCTATTTGTTCACAAAGAGCATCAACAGTTTGTCTATAGTAGCTTCATGCAAACAGCAAAAGCCAGGCAATTATCTCGAGGGAGAAAGTAAGTAATAGTTGCCAAACTGAATGAAAATAGAAATGCTTTCCAATGATAAGAATAGTTACTGATGAGCATGTCTTAGTCAAATAAAGTAACATATAGAACAGACTGTTTCATCAGACAGATAAGCTAATTATGAAAATAATTTGCTAAATGCCATTTGCTATTTATGCTCTTTTTTCTTTTTTTTTTTTTGGAGGGATAGGGGAAGGAAGAGATTTTTCTTAATTCTCTTGTCTGTGTGTTCTAATAGCCCCTTTAATTGGATTTGCAGAGCTTTAAAGCAAGAACAGCCAGTTCTGCCTGTATATGCTGATGGTGTTGTCATTGATTGCAAAAGATCTTTGCCTCGGTCTTGTGCGAGGGAGAAGTAAATCTCATTTTACACAAACTTGAGAAATCATGTTGTTACCAGACAGCGGCATCTCTGCAAACTGGAGATGTCAGTACGTGAGCTTATGCAAAGTCATGGGATGCTAAAGGATGGAAATAGGGTTCAGTCACTAAAAACTGGATGATTTTTACATGAAGATGTCCACATTTAGCTCTGCACAGAGGAACTTAAAAGACACTCATCATTCAGGGCTCATCTTCAAGAGGTTCCCATGAATTTTGCTTTCTTTGCAGATGTCCTCTGGAGGGGCTGTGACAGTGACATTCTCTTTCATATCCTAACACAGGGATTGGAGTAATCGCCCATGATGCTGCCACTTGGGGCCCATTTCCATCCTTCATTGATCCCATACCTATATATATACACACATGTATGCATTCTTACCTCAATAAAAGCTGATCTTTTCATTGGTTTTTTGCTCTTGAGGTTAGAGGCTCGTCATGCAGGGTAGTTGACATTGTCTCTTACACTTCTCATTGGAATATTAACTCTAAAACCTGACTAAATGTCTTTCTACAGATGTACATGTCTTACCAACAGACCAATATGTGCAGTGCAAGCTGCTCAGCAGTTCTACTTCTGTTAGCAGGAGAAAAATCCCTTGTTACCACAAAGGTCTCAAATAAGCAACTTTATTAAGGGCACTCGATTTATGTAGCTAAGTGCAAGTGTGTCTATTGCCAAAGGGATATAGTTTTTTAGCTTATGATACAAGCTCACATAGCACATATAAAATGTGACAAGTGTCTGACTTGCAAGGGCTGGCGAATGTTATATCACAAAAATAAAGCTTTCTGAAATCCATGGCGCTTGTTTTTAGGATTAAGTGATGAACTTCAGAAAGCAATAAATGCTTAATGAGACGAAGCCCAGCTCAGTGGTTAAGCTGATGAATGTGGGTATGGTTCGTGCAGCGTACAAACTTGAGCAGAACAGATGCTCGAGTGCCCTGTGTTTAAGGCAGGCACAGCACAGGCAGCTCATGACGTCCTTTGGTTTCCATGGCAGTGACTTCATGTTATGTAAGGAAGTTGCGTATACACAGCCCTGGTTGTCATGGCTCTGGGAATCCTGCTCCAGCAGCCCTTTTCCTGAGCAACAGTATTTACTGGCTTTAAAAGCAATGAAATATCCTCTGGTGCAGTTGGCTGGCTAATGTTTTTAGAGGCTAACCTCTCATTTTATTCAGGACATAACAACAGTGACTTCAAGTCAGTAGCACTCAGTGTAAATGATAAATAGCCTCTGAAGGTCTTTGCTGTGCTTTTGAAAGAGACCCAGATTTCGGCTGCTGCAGCATAGTGAGAGTACTGTGTGCTTTCTTTCAGTATACTAATAGGAGAAAGTTTCATGCGTAAGTATATTAAAGGCATGCAGCACCCCAGGCCTAAATCCTTCTTTGGTACCAGTTTTCTGTGGAGGGTAAACAGGATAACATTTGGAGAAGAAAGAAGCAAGCCAGCTTGATGAAGCTTACTTTACTAAGAATAGCAGAAAAACATTAAATTATGTAATAAATAAATAAGTGTATCAGCTCATCTGAAGTTGGGTTTCTGTAACCCTTCTCTTCCCTGTGTTCTTTGCTCAGGATACTCAGATCTGAAACTGGGAGTTCCAGGTTGTGATAAGATGTCAGACATACATTGATTCCTTGGCCCAAGCCAAGGAGCTGTGCTTTCAAAAACACCTGCTCATTTATTTGGTGAAGTTATTGCAGTATTGGAAAATATTGCATAAATCTGATTTCTTGGAGTCTTATTCTGCTTTCAGCTCCACCATTCTGTGGCTTCTAATTGCTTTTATATGTATCTCTGCAACTTTCTAATAACATGTGGGGAATAAGGTCTTTCAGGCTGGGTTTTTTTCTGTGTTGAGCGAAGTTAAGAGCATATACTTATAATGAAGGCAACCTTTATGGTATGCTTTTTGAAAGTGTGTGATGTAAAGAAAAATTTCTGTACCTGGAAACTCGGAGTTAATTTTCCTCCCCCTTTCCTCAGTTATTAGCTGGTTTAATAGAAGGTTTTCTTTCTGGAAACATTGCTTTGCTGAGGTGTCAGGCTCTTATTTCACTTCTGCCACAACATCTTTCTAATGTGGCTGCCTTGGTAAAGCTGATGCCTCTGACATATCAGACCGCTGGGTCTTGATTGAAGCTTTCGCTCAGTTTTGATGTATCCCTCCTTTTGTAACAGCATAAGAGCACTCTTGGATGCTCAGGAGTAAAGATCAGGGTGCATTGCCTGCTCTGCAAGTGGAAGTGGTCTCCCTGGCAGAAGAAAAAGGAAGGAGGGAAGGAAAACATTCAGAGTTAATCGTGTGTTGGGATGGTACTGGGGTCATTTAGCTTTAAAAGAGATACTTGTGGTTAAGATTTCTAACCCTCGGCTGTAAGTGGCTTTAAGACATAAAACTGAGGTGATATTACAGATTTCTTTTACCTTTTCAGGAACCATAAACATAATCTGGCAGTAAAAATCATATTGTTCAATTAAATCCAGTGTTACGTTGTAATAACAAGATACCCATGACATCACTTACTTTGTTTCGCATTGCATGCAGCAGTTATCTAAAGATGTGAAATAGTTTGAGATAGCACTGAACGGTCCAGTTCTTCACAAAGCATTTTAGTGCTTCCCTTGCTCTTGCGAGGTTTCTGTGTTTCAAACGAACGTGTTTTGAAACTCAGTGCTGTGTTTCCTGTTTTCTGTCAGTTTTTTACCACTTCCTTCACACTTGAAATCATCCTTTTCACACCGGTGTGAGGAGAAACAAATAATGGTGACTTTACAGCAGAGAGAGAGAACCTTGTGCTGGTTCAGATGGAGCGTTCAAGTTCAGCATGTTCATGCTATCAGTGCTACTACAGTTCTTGCTGTACCGCTTTCTGCTCTTCTTGAATAAGCACCTGCCTTGTGCTGTTCTAGATGGGCAACAGGAACGTGTTGATGCAATGAGGTGTTTAATGATTTAATGTGCTGAGTTTGGTGTAGTTGCATGTGGTATTTCAAAGAAGCAACTGCATCTAGATAAACCAATGTAGAGAACAGGCTTGGACATCTTATTTGAGAGACTGCCGATAGGTTGCATGCAAAAGCTATGCAGTTGCTTCTGCACGTGGCCACTTCTTGGCTGCATCAGATGAGTGTCTGCTGAGGTATGTATTACATATTACTATACATATATATTACATATATATTACATATACTATGTACAAAGTATGTATTTGTTAGGAAAAAGCTTAAGTTTTGCCTGTAGTATGTAAGAATGAGAGGTCATTGCTAACCCAGTGTCCTTCACTGAGAGCATAAAGTACCTTAGATAATGTGACTAGATCAAGCAGAAGGTTTTAAGCACCATTTTTAGTTCATAGCTTTTTTTTCTTCCATACAGGTAGTGCTTTTTCAATAACACAAAACACATCATACAGTGTAGCAAGGACTGTGGGGGAGACCTATGAATATGAGGTGCTAAATAGCGAAGCTAATGAAAGGAAGATAGAAAATCATGTGATTAATAATTACTCTTATTTGTTAATACAAATGGTGTATGGAGTATAAACTCCACAGAATCATCGAATCAACAAGGTTGGGAAAGACCTCTAAGAACATGGATTAGACATTGCTGTCTAAGGGAAAATAGCCAGGGATGCTCAGTATGTACTCATTGCAGCTGGACCGCTTGGAAGTTGGCTGGAGTTTTCTCTGTGTGTGGTTTCATGGAACTTTAATTGTTGTCTCACTGCTATTTTTGTCCTCTTCTTGGGACTCTAATGGTATTTTAAGCTCCATTTCTTGGAATCCTCTGTTCTAGCTTTTCTCATGCTCATTTTTAATTTATGGTTTAATTATTTCACTCTCCTCTTCAGTGTTTTTCTTTTTCTTTCTTTCTTTTTTTTTTTTTTCCTTTCCTTAAATTTAGTCAACGTAATCTTATTACTGCAAACATAATTTATCTGTAATTATGGATGCTCTGTGGTGCCTCCTGAAACGCTTCCTGCTGGAAGGAGACAGCAGGCGTTTTACTGGGGGGCACTGAACAGAATATTGACAATACAACATGGATTGTATTGCAAAATAGAGTCCTCAGGGTAGGTTTGAAACTGAGGAAGTGCACTGACATACAGAAGATGGCTGTTAATAGAAATGCATGGAGGTGCATATTCCATCTGCCTGCAGAAATGAGGTTTTGGTGCCTGTTGCACAGTGGGCTAGCAAAGTAGTAAAGCACTTAACTGACATTGCAGTGTGATCAATGAAGTTGAATTTGCAGGTCTCCGTGGCTCAGTGTGCTGGCCTCGAAGTGCTGGGCACGTACAGGATCGAGGCCCTAAAGTAGCATAATAGAAATCAAATAATTGTAGGAGTTAATAGCATACACTTAGTACAAATTAGAGCTCTGAAGGAAATTACCCTGTAGCGTGCCTTTTTCTCTCTCAGCTAAACCATACGAAGAATGTGTTGTAACTATCCAAATGAATAATTGTGCTGGGGATGAATGTGTGTGATTTACATTCTTAAACAAAACCGTAGCCGTCCTTCAGCTTTCTCTAAGTCTATATTTCCTGTATTGAGTGCAGTCAGATGCAGAAATGTTTTCTTCTAGGCAAACTTCATGAAGAATTGAAGTAGATTTTAGCCCTTCCAGTAAGTAGGAACTAAATGAAGTGCTTCATACCTACAGGTGCTTCTTTTTCACCCAAGGTTTGTCATTTCACTGGGCAACAAGGAAATTGGTAAATGCTTTTTCAATTAAACAAACAAAGAATTGGAAGGAAACAAGAAAATTTGCGTAGTCTGGTAGAGATTGCTGTTAGCTTCATTGCATGTACAATAGATACCTACAACCAACCAGGCCAACAGGGTGACCGGAACACACCTGTCTTAATGATTGGTCCTCAGTGTGTAAGAAGGCAGCTTTACAGAAACAATTTAATTCATTACTTAGCATTAACAAATGACTCTTTTTCCTTCGGTAGCAGTGACTTCAAAACAAATACCTGATTGTCTCATTATCATGAGTGACATTTAGAATTTCTTACTGCGTAGGGTAACAAATAAGACTGAGAATAGTTTACACCAGTCTGTTAGAAAGGAACATGCTTTGAATACACATCTCTCTTAATAATCTGTGCCTACCTATGAAGGAAAGCATAATCAAGTCTTATCTTCTAAGTGACTGGATGATCTTCAGCTTTAAATGATGCTTTGCTGTCAAAGATGTGATGTGTCTCAAACTATTACGCATCTTGGAAGTATTGAATTCTGTTTTTTTTTTCCCTCTCAAGCTATAAAAACTGTCCATCTGTGGAACCGCTATAGTTTGTACTTCAGTGCAATTGCAGGCTCTGTAAGTAATGCTGATAATGGAGAGTACAGGAGTAAAGTCAAGATGCATCTCAATAGTACTTCAGTTTTGATGGTAATAATGTCTACTTTTTAAACGATTACTTTAAAACATGAATTATCTATTTACAGATATATGGAGTTTGGGGGTCATCCTCTTTATGTTGGTATGTGGACAACCACCATTTCAAGAAGCAAATGACAGCGAAACTCTGACGATGATAATGGACTGCAAGTACACGGTGCCACCTCATGTGTCCAAAGAATGTAAAGAGTAAGTAGAGTACCCCAAGAAAGCACTCATGGAAGTGGATTCTCACTACCTCTGAGAGTCCTCATGACAGTTTATTAATGTGGAAATATTCTTTGCCAGCTACTAAAATACAGTGCCTAAATGATTAGAGAAGATGTTCAGTGCTTGGCTGGCTTTGGCTGCCAGTCTTGCTGGACAAATCACAAGGCTTTGCTCACAGCACTTTGTGGCAGGAGCGAAAAAGGTAATGATCCTTCTAGATTTCAGTTCAAAATACAAGGTGTCAAAACCCAAGAATATCACAGCAAGCTTTGCTCATCTCCTACTGAAATGGGAACTCCAACATCTTAGGCAATCACGGGAGAAAAGTCATCTATCTGCAAATACCACATGCTGCCTGAAAATCATGACTCATTCTGATGTGATGCTTTTCTGCAGGACTCACTGCTGCTTTATTTTTTTGTATGTTCTGATATTGGCCCATACAGTAAAGACAAATTAATGAGATCATCAGTCCTTTTAATATGTGTCAGAGCAATAAGACTAGAGGAACATCTAAGATTCTTTTCCTTGACAGAGAGAAATTTGTTATAACTGTGATCAAAATGACCACTACTCTCTTAACTTGTTATCTGTGCAGTCCATGAATACATAACGCAATGCAATAACATGTTTTCACGTCTTATCTAGTATTTCTGGTATCATGGAAAAGCTCCTATCGGGGCTCTCAGCAACTTGAAGAGGTTTGCACATGAGAGTGGGTTTAAAATACAATATGGGAAGAGGTTAAAAGCTCTTATTAGCAAATTCTGTCAGAATAAATCTCATGAGATGTTGCATGTGGTGCCTGGGCCATGAAATTCCGTTTTTTTTATCATTTTGCTTAATATACTGGCTAATGTTAATATGCTTAAAGGCCCAAGTAGTTCTGTTTTCTGCTCGTGGCACATCTGCGATGTATTGCCAGTTCCCTAAGTGCTCTGAAGGTTAGGTTTACTTAGGGAAATGGCTCTGAGACTGCCAAAACCATCTGCCTTAAGTGAAAACATTCTTGATATTTTGGGATGCACAAGCAAGCCTGAAGCAGGAGGCACTTGTGGTGTATTTGTGATGCACTTTACTACCTTGCTACTGCTGTTTCACTGCGGGCATTAAAAAGAGTCAGATGAATTGCATAGTTTGTTCTCTGTCTGTTCTAATAGTAACACAAGTGACATCTCACCTGGATAACTTCTCAGTAAAGACAGAGTCCACAGAGATGACTGTCATCTTTTTCTGTTTACTTCAGGAATTTAGGTACTGCCCTACCAGCACTTGCAAATGTTCAGCTTCAACCTGTTAGTAGGTTTGTTACTTCATCCCAGATGTTTTTAAGGGTGGAAGGGATCACTGTCTTTTCACAGATACAGAAGAATCCAGCATCTTATAGGCGGTCTCAGAAGAAAACATTTCTGCTTATCTTGCCATTCCCCAATCTTGTTGACAGCAGCAATAGTAGAAAATTATATTTCTCTTATTGTACGGACCAGCCTGTAGGCCATCTGTCACAGCTGCCATGTAAACCTATTAAAGAAAACCAAACAGTAAATCAGATGTTAGGAATCTAAGCATAGCAAATGAAAACTGTTGTGTTTATGGTATTTGTAGTTTTTAATAAATAAATAGTTTCAGCTCAGCAATGTTTGGAATGTCTTTGAGAGTAATTTCTCCGCACACTGCTTACATAGAGACTTCTGAAGACTTACTTGGGCTGACAGCAAAGTTCTTTCCAGTGCTGCTGTTAGAATGATTGTCTTTTAAACATGTAAGTGCATTTTGTTTAGATCTGTTTTTTATTCACAGTCTGATTACACGGATGTTGCAGAGGGATCCGAAGCGAAGGGCGTCTTTGGAAGAGATTGAAAACCATGCGTGGCTCCAAGGGGTCGACCCTTCTCCTGCAACAAAGTACAACATTCCTCTCGTGTCATACAAAAATCTGTCCGAGGAGGAACACAACAGTATAATACAGCGTATGGTTCTTGGCGACATTGCAGACCGAGATACTATAGTGGAGTAAGTTCTCAGTCTCCTATGGAAAGTTCATTTTGTGCCCTTGTATGTGATTAAAGGCTGCCACAGTAACCTGGGTGTTCTGGCGTTTAAATCTCAAGCCATTCAGTCATCAAACAAAGTGTTAGAATCCTCCCAGACAGCACGATTCTAGGATGAGAAGTACTGACACAGATCCAGCCCTAGGCAAAACTTCAAGGAAGTGTTTTGGAACAGTGTTCATTTCCTGCAACAGTTTGCAATCTTGAGCAAATTTGCTTTGAAATCCATGCTTTGACTTGTGCTGCGTATCCGTACTAGTTATGCCTGTCTGCATGCATATGTAGAGGTGATAAATTCTAACGTTTTTCCTTTAGTACGATTCCATATAGATGGATCTTTGTAATTCAAAGTACTATTCTTATATCTGTATAATGCAAAATCGCAACTGCCACTGAATGAGTGCACTAGAAAGCTGCAGAGTTTCTTCTAACAGATTTAAACCCCCAAATCTTTACAATATTCAATACATTGAAAGAGGGTGTAGCACTTTTTTCTCTATTTGTTCATGTTTGACCTGGAAAAAACTCTTAAAACCTTAACACTGAGGATGGGGGGGGAGGGAGGGGAGTAAAGGATATAATAAAACAGCAGGGTCACTACTTAAGTTTTTAGCTGCTGGTGTCCTTTATGTTGGGATTATAGTTTTATTATGAAGTTAATGTGACAGCTGTAAGATAGTGGAAGCTTTTCATCTGGTTGCTACATAAATGGGTATTAGAACTTCATGTATATGCCAATGGGTAAGCCTACTGCTGGTGCATAACATTAACAAAGGGAAGTTTTATTGCTTCAAGTACGGTCAACAAAGGAAGAATTAATTTCTTTTTGAATATACTCTAAAAATATCCTTGTGCACCTACAGTGAATTGAGTAAACCTGTTGGCTCTTTATTGTTAGGAAGGCCAAGACACAATCATCAAGGTATCAGAAAGACACAGTTGTGCTTTCCAGGTGCTATTCCTACTGTAAGAAACACAGCAAGACTTGCAAACCACATGTCCAGGTTTAGGAGCTATTGATGTATGGTTTATTTTGAGTTCTGTTCTTTCCGCAGGGCATTGGAAACTAACAAATACAATCACATCACTGCCACCTACTTCTTATTGGCTGAAAGGATTCTGCGAGAAAAGCAGGAGAAAGAAATTCAGACCAGGTCTGCAAGCCCCAGCAACATCAAAGCGCAGTTCAGGTAAGAATTGGAGAAGCTAAGTTTCTTTTTTCTTCTTTACTAAAGTTCTTGTCTTATTTAGTTGTTCAAGTAGTCTTTAAAAAGCTGTAATGTGCTTATTTACTGCCAGTGTCACGTGGGTTCAAATGAAGCGCTGCGGGCACTTGAGAAGCTGTTCTTGACTCAGTTACCAACACTCTCAGTTTCTGCTGTTTTTAGAAGATGAGTGAAGAATTTGAAGCCTCTATCTGAGGCAGCAGGTTTTCATACCCGCTGGGAGCAGACATGTCCATTGACCTGCTTGTCCTCATAGAAGGTTTGTGTGGTAGCCCTGGAAAAAATCAGTTGCGCTATCATTAAATGTGATGGGGAATGAATTACTTACACATGAGAAATCACTCTGAACTTGATGTTAAGGTGTAGTTGTTAGCTTTTGGTTTTGATGGGCAGAACACTCTGTAAGTCAGGATTAGAGCGAACTTCTTCAGGTTGTTCTGTTCTTTTTAATGTAGGTAGTTTGATATGGCAGTTATGTAAGGAAAATGGTTGAAAACTTTACTTCAGTCATCCACTTAAAATTACTGCTATATAATTCATAGGTTGACAAAAGTTATTAAAGCACCTCAGAGTTTTCAAAGCTTCAGCTTGTTGACAGGCAATAAAGCAAAGGGAGGAGAATTCTGCCATGTAATTAGTATTGATGCATTCAACCAGTCCACTTGCTGTGTAACCCGCTATCAAAGCATCACATTTTCAGTTACAGAAGCATGTGCTTAAGTAGTGAATGGTTTCCAGTTGCACACTGGTACTGGGGCATATAAATTTTGAACAGTTATGTTTCTCAAATCTTTTAGTTTTCTGAGTAAGTGTTAGCATACATCAAGACATGTGCTGCTGTTAAGAAAAATCATTATTGGCCTGTCTGGACAATCTTACCAGTGAAGATGCAGGTGGTATTGAGGCTTTTCCATTAATTTCTGTCCTCTGACCTCCAGGCTTTTCAGAAAGTTCCCTTTGAGGCTTAGGTAAAACATTATTGGTAACCACTGTTAGCTGTAGTAGCAGTTGTTGGTAGCTAATCTGTTAGTGAGAGAAGAACACTAAATGCTTAGTTGCTGCTTACCTTCAGGTTTGTTACCGTAGCAAAGACGATGAGGTCATTCATGCCAGAGGGCTTTTTGTGCAACTTGCATGCAGTGAAAGCCATGTAATAAGAGTGAAAGAAGAGCATGAATACTGTGGTTCCCTTCTGCTGCATATCCATGTTTTACTTGGTCTAATTGATAAAAGGTACCATCACCTCAAATTCACTCTTTAAAAGCAAAAAAGTAAAGGTGCTTGTTACAAAGTAAAGGTAAGCACATTGGAAAACAGGTTCTAGACGCATCATCTGCATTGACTGTTACCTTGGACTTAGACTGAGATTTTCGAGGACTGAAATGAATCGCTTCTGAATATCCTTCCATCTACCTGAATAATGAGTTGTTTCAGAATCTTACAGTGGTTATCAACATCTTTGTCGTCTGGAGATGAGACTGTGTGTTAGATTGGACTGAAATCTAGTTGCTGCACGTAAGGGTCATCTCTCTCTATGCCCGCTCACTTAAGAAACATTATCTTATGCGGCATGGTGGCAAGTGTTTTAGAAGCATTATTGTTGCAAGCAAATACAGGTTTTAATCTACAGAAACTTAAATGGTCTAAGGCTTGGTGCAACAGAGCTTACCTCTTTTCAAGGTCAGTACTATATGCCTTTTGCTCAGCACTTCTCTCTATGCTCTTTCATCCATTGATCTCTTTTACAAGAAATCCAATTAGAACATCAAATGTGTCCAATAGGAAGTATTAGTTATAAAACAAATTAGAGGAAAACTTAAGAGTTCAAATGAGTTCTGAACATGCAAAGTCTGCTTTTAAATTGTTGGGTTTTTTTTTCTTTGTATCAGCATTGCTTTTTCTGTAAAGCAGCTGCTCCAGTTAGATGAGGAACTGGGACACATAGATTTATTGAATCTGAATCTTGGTACAATTTTATAACATTGAATAGAGTAGTTAAAGTCTGTGCTAACAGTGTGAATTTCCTTTGCATGACAAGTAGATCCACATAAATCAATCAACTCTTGCCATTAATAATTTCAGGTAGCATTCAAGGTACTCCTTTTCTCCATGATAGTTCTAAATTGAAAGTATCCAGAGTGATCTTATGGTAAGAACGGTGATGCATTAATTTCATTTTGAGAATTTAGAAGATGTGAAAGTTAAACAAACTCGAATAACTCACAATTTGGAGTTTTCCTTTTCCTTCTCTGCTTCCTCTTTAATTTCCGGCCATGCTTTGGTTCTTATCTGGGCTGGAGAGTTTTGCAACCCCTTCTGGTGGCACACCCCAAAATAGGGTTGGCAGTGTCTTGTAACATCACCCATACATGAGCAGAAATCTCTTTCCACTGCTTCTCGTGTGTTGTGGTAGGTTATTTTAACTAATGCAGAATCACATGATGAGGAAACTTCTTTTAACTTCAGAGTAACTTATTGAGAATATAGAAGAAAATCCTTACTCTGTACAAGAAATGTGCAGCTTATGCCCCATCGGCATTAAGGTGGTGTTCTTTTGGATCAGTCTTTCAAAATATAGGTAGAGGAGAAGGACTGTCAGTCTTTGTTCTTAATTTATTGTATACATGATGGGAAAACTGCACTATATCTCCTAAATGTAAAGTGAAATATAAATCATTAGGCACCAGCTTAGACACTGAGGAAAAAAGACATCAGCTGCTGATGGTAAACCTGATTTCCTCTCAACTGTCACTTCTTGGATTACATTTTGAGATTAACACTTGGCAGACATTCATACAGTTTGAACTTTGATTGTTCTGGTTTATTTTGCAATCAGAATCCTGAATTCATGCAGCTGCGTATTCCTGCTGTTGTGGTCAGGTCTAATAAATGAACCTTGAACCATACGATCGAAATAAAAGGTGATTTCATGGAACAGAGCTTAGTCTGAGTGAAACGTACTGAAGCAGGAGAATGTTCCTTCTGACTCGGCTTTTCAGCCCCACTTCTGTTGATTGTAACCTGTTTTTTTGTAGTAAGTATACTTGGAGGAAAAAAAATAACACAAGCTTAAGTATATTCCAGACCACTTTTATTCACCTTGTACCCGAACCACCTAGCATCTCTCCCTCCATGGTTCTGGTGTTTCTATGCCTGCTTCAGATTATTGGAAATGCAATTAGTTAAAGCGTTGTATTGCTTTAGATGACTTTTCTTTTATCTTTTGTATTTACGTAGGCAATCGTGGCCGACAAAAATCGACGTCCCCCAGGATCTGGAGGATGACCTTACAGCTTCTCCTCTCTCCCATGCAACTGTTCCCCAGTCTCCAGCTCGCACGGCAGAAAACGTTCTCAATGGTCACAGAAACAAGGCTGCTGGTGAGTCGGCAAAGAAAGAAGAGATCCCTGAGTTAGCTGGGCCGGCACTGTCTGTAGTTCCATCTGTGAGCTTGAAACCCACTACGAGTGGCCGGAAGTGCTTGTTCAGAGTAGAAGAAGATGAAGAGGAGGATGAAGAAGACAAGAAGCCTATTTCTCTTTCTACTCAAGTTGTTCTGCGCCGTAAGCCTTCAGTTACAAACCGTCTGACTTCGCGAAAGAGCGCACCAGTCCTCAATCAGATCTTTGAGGAAGGAGAGTCGGATGATGAGTTTGACATGGACGAAAACTTACCCCCAAAGCTCAGCAGGTTAAAAATGAACATCGCTTCGCCTAGCACGGTGCATAAGCGCTACCACAGGAGGAAAAGCCAGGGCCGTGGCTCTAGTTGCAGTAGCTCAGAAACAAGCGACGATGACTCGGAAAGCAGGAGGCGCCTCGATAAAGATAGTGGGTTTACTTACTCCTGGCACAGGCGGGATAGCAGCGAGGGGCCACCTGGCAGCCAAGGAGATGGCGGTGGACAAAGCAAACCGAGTAACGGGAATGGAGGAGTCGACAAAACGAGCCCGGGTGATAATAACAAAGGTGGGGGAAGTCCCTCCAGCAACTCCAGCGGCAGCACCAACAATACTTCAGGTTCTACTCGTAGATGCGCCGGGTCTGGGAACTCAATGCAGTTATCGTCTAGAAGTGCCGGGGATCTGGTTGAAAGCCTGAAGTTAATGAGCCTTTGCCTGGGTTCGCAGATTCACGGCAGCACTAAATACATTATTGATCCTCAGAACAATCTGACGTTTTCCAGTGTGAAAGTACAGGAGAAATCATCGTGGAAAATGTGTATAAGTTCCAGTGGAAGTGCCAACCAGGCTTCTGCATTGGGCAGCCTGAAGTTCTTTTCTGACCAGATGTCAGACACGGCAAATGAATTGGAACGGATAAAGAACAGGAACTTGAAAAATAACGTGCTACAACTACCTCTCTGTGAAAAGACCATTTCTGTGAATATTCAGCGGAACCCAAAGGAGGGCCTGCTGTGTACCTCCAGTCAAACCAGTTGTTGTCATGTCATTTGACAGCAGCCTGACTTTAACAGCTTGATCTATTCGACGGCATCTTTCTTCCTGTTCAGAGCTGTCAACACCTTGTCACTGAAACCCTTTTGTTGTCTTAAGATTTTTAAGTGGGCTTTGAGCAGTTATTTATTACGTTTTAACTTTGTGTTTGCTCGATGATATGACAATGCATGGTCTTTGCATGCTGCTAGCCATTATGTTTTTCTTTTTCAACAAAACAATATTTTATTGTGTAGTTTTTATGTTTATAATTTTACTCTGGAAGATCTGGATTAAATTAAAATGACTATCTGGATCCCAATGTAAAAGGAGCACTTAGAAGTTTCACGTTCTGCACTTAAGCTAGAGAGAGAGAGAGAAGCTTTTGTTTGCTTGTGAAATGTTAATTCTTGTTCTGACCTTCTGTGCTATCTAAAATCTGTGATATGTGGCATACTTCTATGTGTCTGAAACAGAACCAAAGCAATAATGTTTTGATGCTGAAAACTCTTCAGGGAGCTTTCAGATGTTCCAAGGCTTGTACAAAGCAAAGATGCACTGAAAATTAGCGATCTTGAAATATGATTTTAAACCCACACCTATTTGTCTTAAGTTATGAAATGGGTAAAGTTGTAGCTCAAAGATCAAAGTGAAAAGATCTTGTTTTGCTCGAGGCAGTTGTGTTGCGTTGTTGGGTTGGGTGGGTTTTTTTTGTGTTTTACAGAAGCAACTAGATTTGTAAGGCAGCTTTTATTTTTTTTTTTTCCCATAGAAATATGTTAATATTACAAGCAGACAATCTTTTTTAATATAACAAAGGTAAATTATTAAGTCTACTTCTGAGTTTTTACGTGCTAACTGAAAATAAAGTATTTGTATGAATTACTTTCGTTATTAGTATATCACGACACTTAGTATGTTAGGTTTTTACCTTGTGAGCCTTCCTCCCTGTCCTCTCCCCGCCTCCTGGAGGTTTCAAAAGGCAATAAGGGATGGAAGGGCTTTGATTGGATTCAAGGTGACAAAGTTCCCATTATTTTCTCATTTTTCTCATAATCAAATCAGATTCTCGTAGGACTTAAAATACTGCTGTGCGCCCATACGTACACCCATTATTTTCCCTCAGTAATTGTGCTTTTTGTTGATACCAGTAAAAATAGCCTATAGGAGTATTTATTTTACAACTGTTTGCCTTTCTGTTGGGTTTCTCATAGCTACGGCGAGGTCCTGTAGAGTATTTGCGTACCAGTGGGTACGTTTGACAAGAGAAGTTAACTAACTTGTGGAATTTTATTCTCTAGATTAAAGATATATTGCGGATTCCTACTTTGGGGAAGGGCAAGAATGTTGTATTTTTTCATGCTGTGCACTGGGTCTTCTGAGCAATGCTGGTCAAACCGTTGGTGTGATGTAGCAGCGCCCTGGCCAGACGTTGGATGTCTGAGAGGAGTTTACACTGTTGAGCATCTTGTCACGTTGCAGAATGGTCGAATACGACGCATTTCATGGCTGCCGTAGAGCGAGTGGAGCACCAAAGAACTGCATTGCGCTTGGCTGTAATTTCTACAGCTGCTGACAGCTCTTCTCAATTAGTAAAAGACTTTAATAAGAGAACCTGAGTTGTGTGGGGTACCCTGAGGGGCTGGCCTGGCCAGGGATTTCACATTCTGCTTCCTAAACAAGGACATGATGATAAGCGTTTTACTTAAAAGTAAGTTTTAAGAGAGAGTTGCAGTTTAGTCAGTGTGGCATTTATATGTGAAAAACTGCAAGAAAAGACGTGTGGGTGAAGCCATAGAACATATTTGCTTGACGTTTTTAGAGCAGGGATCTTCTAAAGGGCCAGAAATAAGATGTGTGGTTCACGGACAGTGAGCGTAACATCCAAGTAGGAGAAAAGTTTATAAAGGGCATTGGCAATAAACTTATTTGTTGCAGCTTTTTTTTTTTTTTTTCCAAGCATTGTAAATACTCTTTCCTGATATGATGTACAGCCTTGGAATGGCACCTTTTAACTGACCCCAGGTGTATTTTGTCTCCTGTGTTTTTATATACAAATGTATATATATGGTGCTCACTTTAGAACAGCGGTGTTGACCATTTATGCTGCATAGTTGTATTATAGCCTTACTAGTTGTGTATGGTTGGTTGACCTCTGGGTGTACAGATGTTAGTCTGAGTGGCGTCCTTGACCCATCTGTTGATAGGTGAATGACTGTGCATGTGGTGTACGTCGTGTTCTGTCGTCATGTAAAAGGGAGGGCGAGAATAACCACTACATTAAGATAATATTGGACCAAACTATTACTTAGAGCGAGTAAACAGTTTCTTGTACCCCTTAGCGTGTCTTTAAAAGTTGCATATAATTACAGTAGTGTATAAATTAAATATTGTGCAAAAACAATTAGTCTTGTATTTTTCTGTATGTGTGTATATATTATATATAAAATAATGTACCTCTAGCAACTTCATCTGTATGTAAGGCGTGACAATCTTGACACGAGATTTTAAGAGTAGCAGTATAAATAAGCAGAATTAACGAACAGAAATGTAAGAGTTTCTCACCAAGAAAGAATTTGTGTGTGAATGTGTGAGCGTGTGTGTGTGTGTGTGTATTAAGAGGGTACAGAAATAGCAGCTGATCTTATTGCTTCCAGCAGTGTTTGGCTTTTTCATTGTATAAAAACTCATGATGTGTGACAGACATGGAAAATCCAGTTAATAAAAGTACTATCTCGACTGATGCATAACTTACGCTGTGCATGTCAGTGCGGTTTGTTACCCCAGTGCTCAGTGTGTGAGGGCTGCACACAACCTCCTCTTCTACCTGCAGATGCTGGACAGCCACTTCAACACCACCCCCTCCGGGTCTCTAGTAATATAGAAAGGCAGAGGATGGCAGAAAGGGAAGCCCACACACGCCTCTGTGTGCGATTGCACATTTTTTTGCAGCCTTTGCTTAACCCAACACTATTCTCTTGCAGTTATAAATTGCCTATTTATTCGGGCTTATAGGGTGTCATATTAAGCAGGAAACTACTTCAGCAAATGCCATAGGGGAAGGCAGCTGCTGTTTGTTTCCTAGGTGGAACTTCAACAGGAGACAAAGCTGTTGTTTCCCACATCATCCATGGGCGACAAAACCACACCGTGAGGTGCTGCGCTGTCTGAATGTACGCTGTCACAGGTAGCAGGCAGCCAGGAGCTAACACTGCTTGTTTACTGCAGCTGCTTCACGGTATCCTCATGTTGCAGCGTTTGGGCTGTCGTGCGCTGATAAACATCTCAACACCTGGTCTAAAGCGAAGTGCGTCAGTACAGAACTGAGAACAACTGCAACACCTGAAATACAGGCACACGCTGTCAGTGTCATCACCTGAAAACCTCTGAGCCTTGACATGGAGTGAGTGGATCAACACTTTCAAGTAGATCAACTTCTTCCAAGGTACTGTGAAAAGCATTTCAGGTTGAGCTGAGCCGGGAAGCAGCACAGCTGGTAACTGTGCTTCCAAACTGCTCTCCCAGTTTTGCCTGCAAGTGCCTGACTGCTGTCTGTATCTGCCTGTGCATGTAACTGTTCTACCCTTAAACAGATTCCTCTTTGGTGACTCAAGAAAGCACTGCAAGTAATGCCTCATGGGAGAAGAGAGAAGCACCCATAGGCTTTGGTGGCTGTGACTGCTGCTGGGGAACATGTGAAGCCTGGTCAGTGCAAAATGGGGCAGCAGCAGCAGAGACCTGTGCCTCAGCAGGGGAACATGCAACCAATCTCTCCCCCCTCACATTTTTAAGAGAAAAGCAAACAATCGTGACTTATTAACTTGTACATACAGACTTTTTTCATCATGAGCAAATAAAGGAATGTGCCAGCCAGTTATACCAAACTTGGATGTCCCTGAGTGACTGTAAATGACAGAAGACAGCTGGGGCACAGTGACAGCCTTTCCAATGGCACAGTTGACATGAGTAATCAGAGCAGAGCTGTCTAATACTAATGCTAGATTATCGCTTGCAGTACAAGGTGTTTGAGCAGTAACATCTTAACATAACCATACTTGGGACAGCATGAGTGTGACTCATTTGTTTAGCTGGACTAAAGCCAGCTTACTCATCCAGGTCATGGAAGAACGCTGTTATGAGGGATGGCCACGCTGAAACTGCACTTGCTTGTTAAAGGTTAACCTACCTTGGCCTGCTTGTGTGGTAATGCAAAAGATACCAGTTTCTAAGAGCTGAGAACCCTGAAATAGTGACTGATTGAATTCCACAACACTGGAAGGAGAAAAAAAGAAAATAATGACTTTCCCATGCAGTAGAATTGTCCTGTGAAAAAATAACACGGGGCTTTTTTAAGGGCTTCGCTCGTCTCTTAGACATGTCAAGTCAGATCTCCCAGCAGCCGATTTCAGTGAGCCCTTGTGTAACATCTCCCCACTCCTACTCTCTCTTGAGAAATACTGGGCTGGAGGAGGTAAGGAGGGACAGAGCTGTTTTTCTCCCTAGGCACTGGAGTGCCTGAGGTCTGGGAGCAGTTCAGCTCAGCTGCAGGCCTGCAGCCCAAAGGGCTGATGAGCTCTGAGCCAGGGATCACCTGCATCACACCTGCAATGACAGATGCCATCCTCACCATGTTCTAAAACAAGCCACAGGGTGCAGAGAGAGCCAGTCTTCTAAGGTAGGAGGCCATCAGTCTGACATTGAGTCACCAGGCTCTGCTGTCAGCTCCAGCCTCCACCTCTTGGACAAGAACACATGGGAGAGCCACTCCAAGGAAAGAGTGCACAGGGCAGTAGTAGGAAGGGTGCCTGCTGGTTTCGTTTACTTGAAGAGGGAAGTAGTGCACTGAGGTTTTAACTCCTCAGTGAGAGGTGTGACTCAGTACCCCCAGATCAGAGTAGGTTAAACCACTCTGAACTGCTTGCCTGTTGAAATAGGAACTTTTCTACTGTGCTTATGCTTGCAGGAGGGGCTGCAGGTCAGCGAGGCCAGCGAGAGGTCCTGAGCCAGCAGCCTGCCTGGGCCACGTGCTGCGACCTGCAACTGAAACCATACCTGAGGGGAGAATTTTTTCCATCACTGTTAACTTGTGATTGTGATTAACTTCTTAAAAACAGCTTTCTGCACTGTTACTGCTGCTAAGGAGCCATGTGAAAGTCAAGCTCTCTGGATAGGAACAGGCTACTTGCTCCCACATGCTGTTCATCCCATACTGGGTGTTCCTCCAAACCAATCCCATCCTTGATTTCTCCCTAAGATTGAGACATGAGTGAGTGCCTCCACTCCCACAGGCCTTGGACATGTGGCTCCTCAGACTGGGAACAGATACATGTTACACAGCTTACAAGTGGCAGTCACCAGTAAATACCTTATTTATTCTTTCTTATTTTTTCTTTCTCATGTTTCAGGAGCAGTTCAGTGACAAAATACAACACAGCACCATCCAGGTAATAGTTCTCCAAGAACAAAAAATGCTGTTATGATTTTAGCGTTGCAGCTGCTGCATAGTGAGTTCTCTGGGACAAACTACTCTATAACACAAAGGATTGCCATAGTCCTCACTCACACTACAGAGGTGGTAGTGCCTCTACACCACCTGGCTGTAGGCAGAGAATCCACCCCAAGGAATGTTATCATCCCCATTTCTAGGTAAGAAGACTCAGCAGAAGTGAATGGATTTGCTCAAGGCAAGGACAGCTGCCAAGGCTGCTCACATCACCAGGTACCCAAACTTTACTACAGATTTTCCTGTTGGGCTGCAGAAAACTGGAAGAATGTAACGACTACAAAGACAAGTACAAAGCTTTGCATGAGCCATTACTTCTTTCATGTGACTACAGCTGAGACACAACCTGATTCCTTTTCCAGCCAATCCTGGGGCGTTTTCACAGATGGCTCATGCAGCTGCCATCACAAACCTGCCCACTTCACACTCTGAAAGCAGTACTAAGCAGAAGACAGCAGGCTCCAGTCACAGCAGCCTGTATAGGCTCACATATATCAGAAGGAACCATCCACCAGATTCCTCACTATAACCATGCAGGAGCAAGACACAGGGCAGAAATCTGCAATGGTGACTTCACACCCAGCCCCAGGTGTGTCATGAATGGGTGAGGTGCACCTACTGCAAAGATTACCCATGGCTAGGGGAGATTTTGGTCCTGTGACTGCCAGAAAGCGATGAAATGCTATAAAATTGACTGGTTTGTGAAATGCAGGGCTGAAAAGAAATACATGAATGTTCACTGGGCAAATGGGTACTTGTATGTCATGTTTAATTGCACTGTTCCTGTGAGTTCATTTAACCAGAACAGCCATGAATACAACACTGTGGTTCAAGGTTCAAGGAAGTGACACCAAAAGCAAACGTAAAAGAAAAAAATCAATACATAAATATCTGCTGCTTAATCTTTGTAAGTTACTGCTCAGTACTGTTTCATACCCAATGCTTTTACTTGGCTTTGGGGAAGACTTTAACTCACTCTTATATAGGTAACCAGCACAGAGTAGCATGTAATGCACACCTTATGTTTAAATATTTCTCATGTTATGTCAGGAACAATCATATTTCATTACATGATGCAAATTAACTTGCTATGTGCAAAAAGTAGCTAATCAGCAGTGGTTGAATAAAAGAGAGGATTGATGAACTATCATCATAAAGGGACAAAGCAGGCCACAGGCCCAAGAGGCACAGCACTGAATTAAGCACTGCTCCACCTTCTTCTTTCTGTTTTCTTTCACAAGGTTATAGCTGAAGTCTCCAGGTGACATGAGGATGCTTATCCCAAGCTCTGTTTTCCATCAGGTGAAGTGCGGTGGGTCTGGCAGCCTTCAACCAGACCTTGTGCAGGCTGGTCAGCTTCATGTAGTGTCAGCTTCACAAACTGGTGCACGTAGGGGAAAAAATAGAGGAGAAGGAAAAATGATCTTTTTCACAGCCTTTAGCAGTGAGTATTTACCAGGTATCATACAAGCAGGTGTGCACTGAGAGCTACGCAGCATCATAAACAAAGGCTCAAGGAGTGCCCACGTCCACATGTGACTGCTGTAGTCATCCTCATTCCTCTGTGTTTACTCCTTTAGTGACTCAGCAGCCAGTTTCATTTGCTGTGAGAGAAGAGAAAGGAAAAAGCACGTAAACTCAGTGATAGTGTGATGCACTAAACCGAAATTCACATCAGAAACCTGTTCATTGCAGTGAAGGACTGGGATAATCTCAGACATAAAAGGAACTTACAAATATATTAATTCATTCATTAACGTAGCAAATATTTGTTGTGAAGACATGAAAGCAGTTCACCTCACCAGTGGGAGAAGCTACCTACTGGTCATGGGGCATGCACAGTTTTAAAACTCATTCTTTGGAGAGATGAAATGTTAGTGCACTGTTAGATCAAGTTCTTCCTTTTATTCTTGTACTTGATTTCATGGAATTGGCCCAACAAATAGACGCTGATGGAATGGCAAATGCCTACTAATACTGAAATCATTGGAAAAGGGGGAAAACTGCAAATGCAGTGGATGCTTTCATTCGATTTCTATCCCATAGCATAGAGCTGTCAGATTTCTTTAATGCATCACCTTCTGGCTCTCCTTTGCTGCTGCTTAGTCTGTGCCTAAAGCCATTCCAAAACATGACTTCACACAGTAAAACCCACCTACAATTACTTTTATTACCATTTTTAATCTGCATTTCCATGCCACCTATAAAAGAAGTAAATTAATCTGTGATACAAATATTTATATGCTTCCCCATGGCAACAGCATAGGGAAAAAAAAAAAAAGCACAACAGAACTAAGTGGAATTCAAGAACGCAGATTCCTCTTTTGCATGAGCACTGGAACAGGCTGCCCAGGGGGTTGTGGAGTCTCCTTCTCTGGAGATATTCAAGACCCACGTGGACGCCGACCTGTGTGACGTGGTGTAGGGAGCCTGCTTTGGCAGGGGGGTTGGACTCAATGATCTCTGAGGTCCCTTCCAACCCCTACGATTCTGTGATTCCCTGATTCTGATTCCTTTACTTGAATCGATGTCTGCGTAAAACTACAGCATCTTAATTAAAAGTGACTTCAATCCCTAATGGAAAGACACTGGGGAGGCATAGAACATAACCTAACACAGTTAATGACTTATCAAATTCAAACCCAATTCACCAATTTTAGGAACATTTTCTCAAATCCTGAGCGCTGTTGGAACTATATTGGGACTGATCCTAAAGGTCTCTGCCAACCCCAACCGTTCTATGATGTGCAGAAGGTAGAATATAGCAAGGGTGCTTCTCCTCCCTGATTTCTCCATTACTCAACAAATTCTGGGGAAAAACAAAGAGCAAGAAACAAGGATACGACTATTACTGAGGACTAGTTGACAAGTCTGGCCAAAAATAGTCAGAAGTGCAACTATTGCCATTGACTTCTGAAAGCCCTCCCAACTTGCAGCATGTGCAGCCAGTAACCCTCGGCTGGTGTATTTTAAATCTGTCCAAGGAACAAACACATTTCTCGGATTGTTCAGTGAGAAGAAAAACCTTAAAATAGCTCCTGCTGCCATGACACGCAGCCCGGACATGAACGGGCCGAACGCAATCACTCCCATACTTCAGGAAATGAATCAGAGCAAAGTGAGAACCCTAAAAGCTGCATATTTCACTTTGACTTTAATCATTCCCATGACACCAAAACCTCTTTTGCAATCCCCAGCAGCAGGGCTCTCCTCAGAGAGGCTTTGGCGAGCAATGCAGGATGGCACAGCTCAACAACACCACTACTTGCCAAGTTCAGGATGAAGAATTTTCTAATTTTCTTTTACTCTGAAAGAGAACTTTTTTTTTTTCTTTTAGCTGGGAAAACATTTTTCTAGGACACCATCCAGGAAAGGGAGCCTATTTTTTTCTGATCCTGGGCAGAGAATTCACAAGGTCACCTTTCCCCTGATGGTCCCAGCAGGCTTTTTGAGCAATCTTCCATCAAAAAGACATTGAAACACCTCAGACAAGAGGAATGAACAACTCCTAATGCCTGCTTTTTAAACCTGCCTGGTACACCAGCACAAAGGCAAACAAGTGCCAGGTGAGCAGTGGTAGAAGCCCACACGTGCTGCTTGGAGCTGTGCCACTCAGCAGAGAGCAGGCCTTGTGAGCAGCTCTTGGTTTCACTGAATCATAAGGCTGGAAAGGACCTACAAGATCATCCAGTCCAACTGTCCCCCATTACCCTCGCTACCACCAGCTGAGGATCACCCACAACAGCTCTGTGACCCTTGAGCCTGCAGGCTCATACCCAGCCTTCAGCAGCACTCCTGTGCATCAGCATCTGTGGTCACTGAGTTTGTTGTAGAGGGCCTATAACCAATGTTAATCTCTTGTAGATTTATCCCAGACTTCTACTGGCTGGAATTGCTCTAGAGACTTCTCTGCTGTAATACAGTATTTTGCTACTTCTATTTTAATTTCACATTCGAAAGCATGCATAATACAATTAAGCAGTACTTTTAGTAGAAATACCAAGACTCCTCAATGTAGGTTCACAAACAGGCTCCACCAATTAATTAGGCTTCATTACTTTTCAACTCTACATTTCCTGAAAATACTTCAGTAAAACTGAAGAACTGCTCCAGCTCCCTGATCACGTTAAGGTCAGAGCTGTGAACACCTCACTGCTTAAAGAAAGTATAGCTCTATGTGCCACCTTACTCATTTACTCCAATCAATTATAAGAGAGCAGGACGGATATACATGATAATTACTCTTCCCTAGTGCTGTGCAGTTTTCAAAGATGGTTTCTTTGGCCTCGAGCTGTTTATGACAACTGTAGGAATGTTACCAACGTTAATAAGTACCAGCCAACTACAGACAAGGGAAATTAACAGCTACTTCAAAACTCAGTCAGACTCTTCTAAAACTAATATTTCACTCTGTGCAGAAGAGTGAGAATGTATTTAATGGAAATTTGTTACTTCTGAGCATCATGGCAGAAGGTTGCAGTATCTGTTTGCCTAGGGGCACCAATCTTCCGTCCAGGTTGTGGCAAGCAGCATTTGACTCTGCAGGGAATGGACCCATTTTCCAGTGACCTAAGATACAACTGCCATAACAGGAGATGATAACTGAGGCTTGTTTACAGTAGCAATAAAGACTTTTTAGTGCAGATTTTTGATAAGGAGGTGGAAGAACTCTGAATAGAAGATAACAGACAAAGAAAAAAGTGCTGAACTGCACAGCTCTCATGAAAAGGATGCTGAAAGCAGTGAGAACAACCCACCTCCCCAAGGACCAAAAGGCTGCTGACTGATACGAGTATTATTCTTCTCTTTTCTAAACTGGAGTGTTGTGGTCTGAACTCAATACTGACCCTGCTTGTTGAATTCCTGAAGATCCTTTCAGGCTGAAAGGATTTTGTACTTATTCCTGCAGCACAGGTGACACAGGAGTACATCTGCACCCTAGAAATCTTGAGTAGGAATCTATGACAAACAGCAATAGAGAAGCGCAAAAAATAGTTCTCTTCCCTTTTACATAGGCCTATTTCATAGCAGAATACTAAGTACAAAAAGCCAGTGTTATTGAAACAAGAAGTTCGCAAAATTAGTAAGTGCAGAGTCAGGGAAAACTTGGAGAATCACATAATACTTGGAGTACTGTGTGTGATTAATAGTGCAGTAAGCCACAGCAGACAAAGCAAAGCCATTTGTAGTAGATATTTTCAAGACTTTTTCCCCTGATCTACTTCATACTGTCTCCAATTTAAATCGCAGAGCATTAATTAATACTCATTATAGTATTCTCACTGCATTAGTCACCCTTTGCTAAGTCTTATGCAAAAATGTAGAGGTATTAATAGAAGAAAAAACTACTACTACACTATCTGATACAGCTTTCAAAAGTACGGCTTACGTGTTCTTCTGACCCTCAGCACACTTAAATTACATTAGTTCATCTACTTCACTGTTTCTGAACGTGATTGCAAAATGAGAGATAAATAGATAATAAAATTATAAATAGATAATGCTAAATGAAATGTCTAAGTGCCTATGGAGAATGTGTGCTCTGAACGTTCTCCCAGTGTGACAGAACACCTCAGGAAGAGCTCTCCTCTTCAGGCTGTGCAATTACCCCTCTTCCAATATGCAGCCAGTCAATAAGTCAGAAGCGACTGACCAGCTCAGAAAGCAGTTATGCAGAAACATTCAAAGTGACACGGCCTCGATCATGTCTTGATTCAGAGGGACAGACTGTGCGGAGACTGGAGAGCGGTGCCTGTATTTCTCATATCCCTGAACCTCTAGGTGGGAAATGAAGAAGCAAACCCCCACACTGTAAGGGCAGAACAAATCTGAGACAGCCTCATTCAAAGACTGAATGTGTACAAGTCTATAGGGGCAGATGACATGTAGCCCAGGGTGCTAAGGGAGCTGGCTGATGTGGTTGCCAAGCCACTCTCCATCATATCTGAAAAGTCAGGCAAAGTGACTGGAAAAAGGAAACCATCACTCCCCTTTGTAAGAAATAGAGGAAGTAGGACCCAGGGAAGCAAGGGCTGGTGAGCTTCACCTCTGTGCCTGGAAGATCATGGAACAAATCCTCTCAGAAGAGATGTTAAGGCACATGAGGGACAAGTGGGTGATCTGAGCATGGATTTACTAAGGGAAGGACCTGTCCTATGTGATGGAGCAATGGCATCAGCAGACAAAGGCAAGGCAACAGACCCAGAGAACCTCACACGGTATCTATCCCAATACTTCATACACCAAAACCCACACAGTTTTTTCCCCTGTCAGCCTGTAACACAACACCTGGCACTTCAGCTGGACACATAAAGCCCCACCACACAACCCAGGCCCCAGTGCTTGGTGCCCTCCTCAGCAGCAGCGTACACAGCGTCCCTGTCCTATCCTGAGCGCTGTGTGTTCCAAGGACTTGGGCCCACATTTATTTCCAAATCTGTACAAGCCTGTAGCAGTGCTGAGTCCTAACAGTATCCAAAAATGAGCAACAACAACAGCAAATTTTACTCCTTTAGATAGGACTAATTATGTAATCTAGTTGGACTCCAATCCGAATTCAGGACTTTTGGGGAGAAATTACTATATATGGCATAAATTTGAAATAAAAAGAAAATAAGATGGAGGGCAAATGGCTGTGCTGTATCGTGCAACCAAGCACAAAATGCCAGATGCACAGAGCTCCCATCCGCCTGGCAGCAGGCAGCAAACTTCAGCCTACGACCTACGTCAGATGACATCAGAGAAATAAACAACTCAGCAGTATAAATAGTAAATATTAAAATACTCCTGAAGCACAAACCACGTGGTTAGAAGCAATGTTCACACTGAGTGCTGGGCAGATACGTAGCAAAAGCAAGTACCAAGATCAGGAGGAGGAAGGCCCTACCAGCTCACACCATTTGTTCTTCTCTCCTACAGAGGATCTCCCATCCTACCAACTTGCCCTGCCCACATCACTTCCAGTACCATTTTCATTCTTGTATTTCTCTCAAAGATAAGTTTTCCTCCTTCTTTTTGCATTTTATATTCCTTATATTATTGCATATCATCCATTTACAGTCTACTAAAAACATGAGGCCTGGTAACCAACTGCAAATTACAGTAGGTTTATTATTACTCTGAACAAATAATTTCTACCAACTTTAAAATGTAACCAAGGTTCCTTTGCTAGTAGTGTCAGAATAGACAGCACAGCTGGCAGAGATCATTTTTGCATCAAGGATACCTGTAATGAGGTAAATGCACCATCTGCTAAACACCCATTCTTAGGAAAGGCTCCACATGAGGAAAAATACACAGCTTGTTTTCCACTAATTAAGGACTGTGCTAAGCACGAGGATTGATCAGTTATAGCAATCGACTTGTGTTTAAAAATACATCTAGGCCAATACCTATCTGACCAGAAAAAGCCTCATACCTCGTTGGATAAAGTCAATTACTCAAATTGGTCAGAGTGGATTTATGGTTGACTTGGCTCAGGAAGTTCTCAAGCTGAGCACAGGCAGAGGATGACAAAAAAAAACCAATAGAGCATTACATAATAATAATAACAATAATAATAAACATGCTCTGCTCTTCACTCTGTCCTAGGGACCTGCATAGGGCCTGGCCTAGAGAAACAGCCTACATGCAGATACAGCCACATCCATGATGGGCACATGTGGATTACTGACATTCCTATTCCCATTTATGGCACAAAATTTCTTATAAGCCATTAGTCTCAGAAAACTACATAAGATTATCTGGCAAGTACATACAAGAGACAGAATATGTTTTGAAACAGCTTGAAGACAGTTTGAAAATAAAGTAAAACATTGATTTGGTAGTTCGTAACTCTGCATTTCCCCAAGATGATGAAGTTACAACAGCTGGCACAGTCTTAAATTATAGGTATAATGACAGCTTCAAAAATTACTTTGCTAAGCCTGTAGTAATTTAAGCAACCCACCAAAAGCTCTCATTTACTTCACTGAAGCCAGAACTTCACTTTTTGTGCCTCCTGAGTTATGAGTGGACAAAACTCTTCCTTTTTTTCCAGTGAGTCAGTGGGAAGAAATCCTCTTCACTATGGGTTAGTTACTACTTTTGCTCAGGAGCGATGCAGTGCTCTGTTGAATAAGCTTGTTTTATTTCACTAGAACAACCAAGTCATCTTTAATTACGTTGGCGAACCAATGTGTAGGGCTGCATTGCCCTAGATAATCTATCAGCCCCTTATTTGTGCTGCTGTTAGAGACTGTAACAACATTTTATGCTTCTCTATTGGCAGTTTCTTTAGAAAGATTTAGGAAGTTATTTGGCAATAAAGAGATACAGAAAGTTCAAGATAATATACAACAGCTACTACTTCCGTGTGGAAGAGTTTGGAAATTTAAACAGCTTTGTAAAATGAAGACAAACAATGACCTGTAGATATGCTGAATTATAGGAATTTAAGGGATACAGCATCCTATCCCTTATGGGCTCACTGAACTGTTTTCTGCTGTCCTAACAGCACCCACTACTCTCAGACTTTTACCTGACATTTCTTTAATTGGAGAAATGGCTCCTTGTTCACCCAGACCCAGAGGCAGTGAAAGTAAGGCCTGTTGGCAGCGTGCTGCAGCCTGGCACTGCTCTACGGGGACAAGCACAGGTCTCCTTCTGCCCTGTCCTGCTCTGCTTCTCAAGGGCAGGAGACGAGGAACAGCACTCCAACAGCACAGACCCCCTCAGCTGCTTTGTGGGGCTGCATGAAGCCTGGCAGCAAAACAACCAAGAAACACATGTGTTGGACAGACAGCAGTTATTGAGTCTAGTCCCTGTTCTAGAGCAGCCTTCTCTTTGCCTCAGTGTAAACCAGAGCAAGTGGCATCAGCTCCAGCATGCGCTGAGTTCAGCCATTGTGATTCGTCTCCTGTAGCCACACTAATTTAACTCTACCTGACCTCAAGTCTTTGCTTCTAAATGTTTCTTACCCTGTGTTACCAGGACCATCACATGCCTGTTTCTCAATTCCAACCTGTTGCAAGGATAAATAAATTCCCCAGCATGCCACCACAAATATCTAAAATAATGTCTCTTCAACACATTAGTTGTAATGCATTAAAGCGCTGTGTCCTATTGCTATAGAAACACTGTACAACATCACCACTTGTCAGAAGACATACTCTGCCCTATAAATTTTATAGCAAGACCCATATAAAACAGGTTGCTGCAGCTATCAAACAAATCAGATTTTAAAAACACTCCAGCAAGTGCTGTCAAAGGACTCCAAATAAACATTCAAGGCATCATATGATTTTGCATCAGTGATGTGAGTTAATATTATCCACTGAGTCACTTATTTAATTCACTGTGAATTTATGTGATGGTGTAAGCTGGGAGGTGAACACACATTTCCACAGATCCTCCGGGGCAAATCAAAGCAAGCAAGCTGGGGCAGGGCAAATAATTACAAAATATTAACAAGCTGGAGAAATCCATTTTCTGCACTTTGGGCTTGATGGTATGTCAATGCTCGCACGCCCATGTTTCCTATTTGGCTGATTAGAAACAATGCTAAGACAGAGCAAGGATTCCATACACTGATACAGGATTGACAGGACTGCAAAAACCATGGCAGCCAGTTACATTCCTTCCTAAAAAGGTAATAATACACAACTGTAGCTAAGGATTTCTTCAATAATCTAAAGCAAACACCTCACATACTAAAAAGAGAGCACACACGTTTCTTTACTAATAGGAAAGAATGGTATTATTAACAGTGTAAAGGAATATATCAAGGAGTAGAAGGAAATGGATTTACAGACTGGGTGTTTCAAAATGCCATCACGAGGACGCATCTACAAAAGGAATTGAATCACATCCATACTCAGAGCTCCTCTCTGTTTAGCTGTGTACTGCCTGTATGTATTAAAAGGAGGAAAAGCATATGCACACACACAGAGGAGAAAATAAAGATAACTTCAACGATGCTAGCTCCAAAGGAATGAACAGTCTCACTAAAATGTCTGTATGTGAAGAGGCATCCTCACCGATACTAATGGGAGGCTGCAGGCTTTTCCTTGCTGTAGGCTCTTCTGTTCTGCTTGTTTGTTTTCAGCTTAAAAATTCCCCTGATGACTCCTTCTTTGGAAACCTGTGAAATCTGTAAACGGGTCGATGCTGCCTCCAAAACGTTATGAAATACTCTCACTTCAGACCAGTAAAATGTTACTTAGCAGACAAAATACTTAAAAAATAGCATGAAGCACTAACGTGAAACACAAATATTATTAAAAAGTTACTCTACGTTGCTAAGCATTAATCTTCAAATAATTATGTTTTAATTTTGCTCTAGACACAAAATATTACAAAAGGATTTCCAGGAATTTTAAAAACTATGTACAATTAGGCTGATGAAAGAGAAACTGACAGGAAAAGGGAAATTATCATCAGATATTACATGGATCACTCTGCTCCCCTCCCTGTCCAGTAGGAAAATAAAAACAAACACCAATTTAACATGAGATGGAGAATAGGAAGTTATAAAAATTAAGCTTATCCCAGAGAAATAAATGGCTTCTTATTTCCTAGTGCTCTTCAGACTGAACAAAAATTATAGAAAATAGAAAATTACTTTCTATATATTAGGAAGCAATTCTTTACTGTGAGGGTGGTGAGACACTGGAACGGGTTGCTCAGTGAGGCTGTGGATGCCCCCTTCCTGGATGCATTCAAGGGCAGGCTGGATGGGGTTCTGAACAACCTGGTCTAGAGGGAAGAGTCCCTGCAGTCCCAGAGTGTCTCTCAGCAGATGTCGCATTGGACATCACCTCACAGGTTGACTGTGCTGACAATAGTTCTTAAGGACAGTCACAAATGACAGTTTATTCCTGATCTCATCTCAGAGCTCCCTGTCCTGTTTGAAACACACATCTGCACAGGCATATTTTAATTACCTACAGATAAACTGTCCTTCAGTAATACCTATTTCAAGTATTCCACACAAGTTTCCTACCAGCAAGCTGTAAGAGAGTCTGGTACACACACAGCACTTCATTTGCTCCCTGCTGCTGTAAAAAATGGAGAATGCATGAACAACAGGATAAAGCTTCAGATGAAGCAAGATTGGCTCAAAGACTACACTTAACTAAGGGCAAAAGAATGGGACTGGAAATCAAAGGAAAATCAGCAGCATCAAATTAGCCTGGGCAAATTGGGAAGGAAGTGCCATACTCACCTTCCTGTGGAGCCCTGACCTAGACTTTGGCAGGTTGGTCTTCCCTATGTCGTGACAAAAAACAGCTACTGAAAGCTGAAACAGGCCAACCTCTGAAGTGGCTCAATGGCAATAAAGAATTGCCAGATTTACGCGTGATGACAGTTTCTTGTCTTTCTCCAGCAGCAAGACAGTAGGTAGAAGGCATACAAGAAACAAATCTTTATTCCTGTTTTTTTCTGTCCCTTTCTCTTCATGCTCTTTGAGTTCTGAAGAAGGAAGAAGTCACCTTGGGCACAGTGAGCAGTGAGAGCAGCAGCAGCCCAGGCCTCCTCCTGCCCCAGGTACGGGTTAGTGCTGCTACTCATCACAGCAACAAAACCCCTTCTCTGCAAGTCTCTGAGTCAACAGTAAAGGCAAGTGGGGATGCTGCTAACATACAACCTTCCCTCTGTATTTGCCATGCTAACTGCTCACCCTCCTCCTAGTTCATCTTTAGTTTAAAGGATATATTTTAGCAGTGGTTCTGACTGTTTGTGTAACTGAAGAGGCCAAAGCTTCTTTCAGAAGCACCTCAGGCACTGATGCAATTTTATCAGCTTTCGATCGAAGAAACATATTATTGAAACTGCCATCTGCTGAACCTGCTTCCTGACTGTACGTCTGATCTTTTTTGGGGGGCAGAAAGCACAAATAACATCAGATTCTCATAGGGAATTGGCAGGGCTTCCACTAAAAAGATGTTGCTGCCCTTTTGTTTCTGAATGGATGAAAATCTTTTCTTGATTTCTGCTTATCAGTGAAAAAAAATGGAGAAGAAAAGAAAATCCAGCACAGAATTCAAGATTGGTATGAATGCTTTTGTATGAGACCTCAATGTGACAAACTGGAACCTACACAGCACTGTTAAAATAACCTTGTTTTGGAACCAGATATGCAAATTCACCTGATTAACGAGATGAACCCAATACTACTTAATACAGAAACTAAGAAACAATTTCAGTTAACAATTATTCTCAACTATTGGCTGTGTTATCTACAGTTTCTTAAGCTTCTCTTGGAAACAACGGGAAGGATCACTCCCAGAAAGTAACTGGATGAACTAATTAATGGTTTGGCCTGATGGTTTCAACATCATCAAGTTATAAACAAGCAAGGGAAACTCTGGGCTTGTTCCCTTGCAGAAAGGTTTCCTCTTACTGCATGAGAGCCTCATTTACTCACTTTCAGTTTCTCAACTTGGCAGATCAGCTCGGTTCTAGGCTTGCTCAACAGCACTTCCATCAAGCCAAAGCCATCTGTCTTGCATTCCATTAGGATCTCACCTCACTGTTAGTTATCAAATGCGAACTAGGAAGACTGAGCCTTTTAAGAAACAGTCTGACAAACTTGACAGTATCCCTCAGAGGGAAGCAGAAGGGCCAGAATCACAAAAGGCTTATCTATTTAGCAAGTTTACCTCTCCTTTAAATTATATATACCTGGGAGAACTCTAGCTTTTGATAAAATCCATCACCTTAAGCAATGCTGGGAAGAAACCATCCCTGGGCTTCCACAGTCTTTCAAATAAAGTATTCAAAATAAAACATCACAGATATGGTATGCAGTTCTAGCAAAGGTTCAAGAGCTAAAGCAGTCACAAAAAAATCTCATAGAAATCTCAAGGGGAAAAAAAAAAAGGGGGGGGGGTAAGGGGGAGGGACCAACAGCAAACAGCAACTAAGCTTCGTATTCTCTAAATGCTTGTTAGGAAAGCAAGTCTTTTTTTCCCTCCAATCCATTTTTTGCAAGAGATACAGCCTTGAGCAGTTCACAATACACCTATTATTGGCTGAACAACGTAGCAAACTACAGAAGTGCACAGTGCTTTGAAATGATTTATAAAGTTTTGCATGCTGTCAATAGGAAACTAAATGGAAAAAGAAAAAAATAAATAAATACTACCTAGTATCTGAACTGATAACGTATTCATTTCCAGGCCTGCTTTTCCATTTATTTTACCAAACCTTTAAAATACAATGAAGTTTATAAAAGTATCTGACCAGAGACCAAAATACAGTTATCTTCCTCCTGGTTTCTCTAAGCTGCTTTATAGGAGTTAACGTCTAAAAAGGCACGGTTTGGTATGCAAAAATCAACATGCCCCTGAAACTTCCTGACAGGCTGCTCAGAAACAAGCAGACGTTATCTCCCCCAAAGCCCTGCTCTGAAAGTGTTCTCCTTTGCATATTAGCCAGCTATCACCGCATGCCACGTTACCTGTACTTCACGTAATCACACATCAGAGAGAGCCAGTGCTGTGAGTTACAGCCAGAAAATGATGCATACCTATGCCAGGCTGTAGGAAACTGCAGTACACCTTGTGATTTCAGAACATTCCTGGCAGAACCTTACATTGATTTGACAAAAATAAAGCATCAAACACTTCAGTGTGAGGCTTATTTCAGGAAAAGAAGGTTAGGGGGAACTCCAGCCATGTCTGCGTTCTACATCACCTCAGAGTATGTTTCAGTGCTTTATAGTCAGTTCAAAACAGAACATCCTTTCTTCTGCACAAAAGGACCATTTGTAGATTGGAAAGATAAATTTCTCACTGTTTCTACAAAACAGCATATAATGAATTAATTACTCACTGGGCAACATGAACCTAAGACATTCCCCATGCTACCCAAGAAGGAAGCTGCATGCTAGTTGAGCCCTGACATGGCCCTCCAACCACAACTATCTTGCTTTGAACACAAAGCCTCTCACATCACTCCAGTGTTGAGCCTTGCTGCTTTTCCATGGAAGTATGTTGGACTTCAAATGCAGCAGACTGTGGTTGCAATGCACCACAGGAGAACGAGCCAGGACAGGCAACATTTGTATGCTGCCACAGACATTCAGGTTAAAAAAATAGAAATCCTTCACCAACACCCAGCAAGCCTCATTTGCTCCAGCTAATGCACTCCCTTTTTTGCTTACACACAGAAAAACCCTCATGCTAGCGCCTCTCCAACCTTCTTTTACTCATTTTTCTTTGTTTCATCACTTCACACTTTGACTGTTTCATAATTGAGCTGCTGTTCACTGAGATGGGCTGTAGCAGATTTGCTGGCAGGCTGAACTACGCGCCATTCTGTTCCGAGTGGAATTTTCCCCAATCCTCTTCCAGAAGCAAATCAGATTTAAAGAGGAAATGCAGTGAATGTATCTTACAGGTCCATTCTGAGCGCTTTATGACACATCATCCTGCTCTGAGTTTCTCAATTCTCTAAATACTTGCTTTCCCCTCAGGTTTGTTCTTATGTTTTCGTAACATTTTGCAAACACAACAAATCTTGCCTTCTAGGGGGGCTCTTACCAGATATCCTTGGAGCAGTTTCACACTGAGGGTGCGTGCAGATAACAAGATGCAGAGTCTCTATACTTCTTTGCTTGTCCAGCACCCTCAGAGTTTACATATGCCCTGTTGCCTCATGCAAGATAGGAATGGACTTTCAAGAAGGTAGATGGTGAATCTGCACATTGACAAAACACTTCTGACAACTGCAATTATTAATGGGTAGCTTAGTTTCCTCCCTTCAGTGCCTGTCCACATGATCATTCACACTGTCACAGACTCAAAGCAGCAGCCTCCCACACATTCACACTCGATTAAGAGTTAGATTTGAGTCTGTCAGCTGAACAGCTTACGCAGGACTGCTACAAGCAGCTTTGATTTTGGATGTCTCTTAAACCGGAGAGTTGGTAACAGCAGCGAAACAACAGGGTGACTTTTCCCACATCAAGGCTACAGTAGGATTTCCTATGGGCAACACTTGTGAACACTGACTGGACTATGTGACTAAGTGCAGGTGAGAAGCTCTTTGCAAATTGAGATGAGTTGCTATCCAGTTAGTCTCCTTAGTGACAGGTTTATACTGAGTATAATTACCTCCAATAACCAAAACATTAAAAAAAATAGAAATGTCAAGCTCAAGCATTCCAAGCACCTGGGCACCCAGAGAGTAATGAGCAGCTGGACAAGCAAACATCACACATCACCACACTGCTTGAGTTGACAAGATGCATTTCCACAAAACAAACATTAAGTAATTATTCTTTAAAGCTTAAAATAGTGTCTGAATTTCAGTCCTCACTAGTAACTGCCTCCCTCCTAAAACACGCAGCTTCCACAGTGACAGCGTGTCTCTTTAAAGCCACCTGAACCAGATGTTCAAAGTGCAGGGGCCACAGACAGACCATGCTTTATGCTCCCAGCTACTGGCCCACTTCAACAGGAGTTATCCATTTGCACAAGTCTGAAAATCAGCAAGTTGAAAAATCAGAGAAATAATCAGCGCCCTATCACTGAAATTGTAACACAGTTCTTTCTACTGTGCGGTAAGTGGCTGCCAGATGTTTAATCAAGGCGTATGCACAGCTGTATGTAGACAGAACATAAATCCCCAGGTAATCAGGCTTCATTAGTTCTGCTACTCATAAGCAGATTGTGGTAACATGAGTACATGAAACCGATAAGGTTAGCATACATGAAATCAGGCCCATCTCCATCACAGTATCTGCCCTGTACACACTAAGAAAAATATTTTCATTCCCTTCCCTGGCAATAACCTGTGTTTATCAGTTCTGTTATTTTCACTTGTCTCTTAGCATGCAGGTATTTAATTTTCAGATTTCTTTTTAGATGTATCTGAAAATGGCTGCATGCAAAATAATTTTTCTTCCTTTCTGTCTCTGAAAGTTAGTGTTCTGTGAATCATATCATAGAATATCCTGGGTTGAAAAGGAACGCAATGATCAAGTTCCACCCCCCCTGCTATATGCAGGATCACCAACCACCAGACCAGGCTGCCCAGAGCCACATCCAACCTGGCCTTGAATGCCTCCAGGGATGGGGCATCCACAGCCTCCTTGGGCAACCTGTTCCAGTGCGTCACCACCCTCTGGGTGAAAAACTTCCTCCTATTATCTCACCTAAACCTCCCCTGTCTCAATTTGAAACCATTCCCTCGTCCTGTCACTATCCCCCCTTGCAAACAGCCATTCCCCCTCCTGTTTATATGCTCCCTTCAAGTAAGAGCGAGTAAAAGAAAGTTTAGAACATTTAAACAAATGAAAGCGAACACACAACAGAAGGAAACTGTCAGCAGCATCAACAAAAATCAGAGTAACTACAGCTTACTGCTTTGATAAACTTGAAAACACTCACGCTTTATAGAAATTTCGCTCTCCAAGGAGCCAGGAGAATAATATCTGCCATGGCAACCAAACAGAGCAGTCTTCTGGCACCTTCTGAATGAGCGTTTAGGAGATTAATTCAATACTCCGAATGATGAAAGGGCTCTTGAGATCCATAACTGTCTCCCACAAATTACCCTTATTGTACAACTGGATGTTTAGAACAGATTGCACATTATCTATATTGAACTAGAGCTTTCACAGCAAATTTATACGAAATAGCTTAAGCCCACATGATGTGTCACACTATTTTCACCCACTCTTTTCAGTGCGTTTACAAAAATGGGTATTTTATTAAATGGATCGCTTCTGTTTTGCAGGATTTATTTTTAAGTTTATTTATATTTAGCAGCCATCGTAAACCTTTTCACTATACAAATTTGACATTCCTGAAACGCGGAAGTATAGAAAGCTACAAAAATAAGTCGCAATGCAGTATATACACACAGCAGAAAGACTATCGCATAAATGAGTTGTATAATATTTTAAGCATTTCACGTTCCATGTATATAGTAAATTGAAGCGATCATGAACTTATGCATAATAATTATGCATCTTCCTACTCAAACCACTTTTTTTTCCAGCAAATGCAGCACCTGATGGGCATGAGACAGCTCACTGAGGACAAGCAGCTCTTAGACAGCATATTATAAGAGTATATTAAACATCTAGCTGCATCATCACTATTACTATGGAATTACTATCAAATTACTATGGAATCTACCCTCCCAGGATTAAAGCAGTTTAGTATTTTGTTTACTGATTCCCTTATACTGCAAACAATCATTCTGCACAACATAAAAAATGGAAGAAACCCGCAGTAAAAGATGATTTACAGTGCAAAAGCATTTACAAACAATTTCAGCATAAAAGATCTAGTCAGCTAGTTTTAGGAATGCAAAAGCACACGCCGTCTCATCTGAGACCAATCTAACAAGATCTTCTCTGAAGCACAGCAGCATCAAAGACACAGTACTTCATTGCTGTACTAAATGAGTTCATCTTTCCAATTGTTTGCAGTTATGAGTTTCTAGACTGCTATGGAGGAGATAAACCTAAATATCAGTCTTATCAAGTTCGATATAACTAACTCAAGGTTAACACTACTATATGGAATTGATTCAGGTTTATGTTTGGCAATTGCATCACTTAACATAATAGTTAAAGTATTTTCACCAAATGCAGGCGGCCTAGGTTCTCCTGATCTCTACTAACTGTTTATATTTCCTTACATAATAATTCTTGTAAACTACTACTTCAAAGGTTTTAAGATTTTATTAATGAATAATATATTGGATTTGTAAAGTAGAGAGTCTAAAAACCAGGATAAACTAAAATAAAGTTAGTACATGCAATTCTTAAAGCAGCACTTAAATGAAAATTTCGGAAGGCCTTCCACTGTGCATCTCTTCATCCACTAAATTATTTCTAAAAACCTCAGGTTTGGCTTTTGATTTCATTATTTTATGTTATTTCAGCAAAATCTGTATCTGCAGAACTCAGCATGCATTGGAGAAACAACACAAAAATAGCGAGTACTGCTACAGATCTGAAAATTCAAGATTTACATAGTCCTACCATATACATATTAAAATACACAACTCTTAATTTACTATGCTAAGTACTGACGGTGTTTCCTAAGGAATTGTGTATCTGAAATAGTAATTCATTAAGTAACATTTAGGTTCTAAGCAGGAAGTATTTGCTAAGTACAGAACATTGAAAATGAAAGGAAATTTAAGTAAAGCAGCCTCACTCACTGAGTTATCGTGTAACTTACACAGAAAGAGGCAGGAATACTGAAGAGGAATGAAAGAAAAGCAAGGAAAAAATAAAGTGCAACCCTGAAGACTGATCCAGAGCACAGAGAACAGAACCATGGCTTGACAAGTTCCCTTCAGTTCAATATTTCTTTGTTTTGTCCCACTTTAAATACCATAAAGTACTGTAAATAAGCCTTCAGTCCCCACTTTGGTTTTGGTGAATAAGGCTGATAAGTTTTAGAACTATATGGAACACCAAATGCTTTGAATGAAAACCTCAGAGGAATAAAATCTGTGGGCTCCATCTCGAGAACTACAAGGCTCTTCAATTTAATGGAGCTGGGCTGATTACTGTAGCTGGGAGACATTTGTGCTTCTCAACTTGTACAAATCCATTGCACTTCATTACTTTTTACATTTCTTTAGACTCAATGGGAAAGCTACACGGGTTTTACTACCTATATTTTAGAAAATAATTGAGGCTTTCAAAGTCATTACAACAATTGCTCTCAGAGATGCAGAGCTGCTGATTAATAAAGCTCCGAAACAAACCACTATTTTCTGTTTAAAAAGAATTAAATAGGTTACAATTTCAAGTTAATACTCCTGCAGAATTAGAAACTGTAACTTGAGAATTCTGTCTCACAGGATTTGCAGAGGTACTTCTATTATTTAGTAAATCACTTCTTCCTAATAATACCACCTCAGTATCATTACTACCCAAACCTACTGTTTGCTTTACAAACAAGATACAGAAACCACAAAAACGTGTTAAGAATTTTAACGTGTGCATTCATAAAATAAAATGTCTAATTAAACAGCAAACAATCATCTGCAAACACGTAGCATGTACCAACAACAAATTCCTTTCTTCCCATGGTGGCGGTTGAATCTTTTCCGCCCGAGTCTTCATACCTGCATTCATCCCTTTCTCTCTACACTAAAAAGAGCAAGAAAACAAACTGTAGGACCCCACAAATGTGTCATTGTTAATCATTCCAATTTGTCTCTTTATTGTAATTCTCTTTGCCTGCCTGTTCCTTTGCATGAAACTAAGCGTCTTCTGACCTACAGATTTACTTTGATCTAGTTCTCACCCACCCTCTTCATTATGGCATGGGGAAACAACTCTTCTCATCCCTCTGCCAGAGGAATGCCATCTTTGCTAGCATCTTTTTGCCTCAAAAACTGTTGTTCTTTCATGCTGCCACATAGACATGAATAGCTCTTCATAAGCATTTGTAAGCTGTACTGAAAAAAGCAAATCACTTTGGATGTATAAAGGGCATTGCATAAAACCATAATCAGGTAGGAGTGAGTCATCGTGAGCCATCATGATCACATCTTCCTGAGGGGCTGAAAGCTGCTCATTAGAAGTAAAGGTAATTAGATCTGCCAAAATACCTGATTTTTCAATACATCATCTGGGGTCTAATTTTTGCTGTCTCCTATATTGTACTTACACATATTAGAAAACATTAGATAAACTTAGCTATCGATATCATCTCTTGTCTAGTAGTAGAGTGACAAGTTAAACACGCAGCACAAACTGCAGTCTTTGATATTGGGTGGGGAATATACTTTTTAGGAATGAGTTTCTCATAACTGAGTGAAGATGTACTGCAAGCTGTACAGCACATTATGAAAGTTATCCAGATATTCTGAATGAATATAAAATTTATCTTTAGCAAGATGTTCTCTGAAGCTTTGTCACTATAAGGACGTGGATGGTGCTTAGGTTGATGAGTGTTGCCTTGGAAACAAAGACTACTGTCTGTCCTTTTCATTTAAAGGAATTCAGTCAATTTGAAGTCAGATTTCCAACTGCTAACGTTATACCTGTCACGGGTACAAAGGTTTTAAGAGTAGAACCAAAGGAGTTTGTTCATAATAATTGCTCTGTTTTCTCAGATCCATTCTTCCAAGAGTCTAACCTTTTTTTTTTTGTTTTGCTGCTCTTAATAAACTCCATTCTCATGTACTACTACTCTGCAGTAAACTCAATCACATACTTCTGTGTAAAAGGGTGATTAGGATAATGGAGGGAGCAAACAGTGAAAACTGAAAGACTTTTAGCTACAAACAAATATGTAGATAAAAATAATTTTAGTCCCATTGTTCTTTAAATTCAACCAAGACATTCATTAATTAAAAACAAACAAAAAACCACAACCAAACACAAAGAGGATAAGCAAAAAAACCTCTACTCTCTTTTAAGCATAAAAGGACATGCAAGGTGAGGTGTACCACTTAAAGACATTCCATTCAACTATTCCACTTAAGTCACATTGTTTAAATACAGCTTAATAAAAGACATAAAGAGACACTACCAAGCAGGATCTTTATAGGGATGATACATTTTCTGAAGCTCAAATTCAGCCTTGTGTTAATAAGCCCTATTATTCACCCTTCGATAAACTGACAGATCTCATTATATCCCTTACTCAGTCAAAGTATAAGGCTTTTAATTTTCAAGCAGGCTTTATCTTATGGACCAGGCTCTCAGCTAGTACCTTTCAGTAAAGACGTTCACACTTTGCCCCTTAGGCACTCATCTCCATATTCTCTGTGTGCGCAGTTAATAGAAAGGAGGGCTATGTTTTGACGTAGATCGCTTGCAACTCAAAGTTTGGTTCCTCTGCTGAATTATCTTTCAAAGGAATCTTTTTCTGCTCACCTTCCTCAGTCAGCAGGGGTAACTAGCACACCTAAAGTAAAATCTCCCAGTGTGCCTGTATAATTTTTAGTGCACATACAGAGCTGAGGATTTTTCTTTCCTTTATTTGCTTTCACTAGAGACTGCACTTACATTATACTTTCAATTTTGCTACGTTAGTAAAATGCTAGTGCTGTGTAAGTATATATTCCCAATTTCTTGAGATAGTTTTGTACTGTTAAATCAGTTTTTCCTTCCTCTCAAGAGAGCCCTGAATTTGTGCATTGCACTTCAGCAATTTAGGGTGTATGGCAAGGATCTGTACACACAGATACAACAAGCATCAGGACTGTCCTCAAACAGCACAGAGACACTGTCCATCACACAACAGATAAAGCACCTTGAGAGCACAAAAAAGCAAAAATTTTACCCAGTGGCACACACTTTCTCAAAGCAATAAGAATATCAAGCTTATTGCACATGTACAATGATGCTTCTGTTGTTATTGAGCCATGTTTGGAAAGTGACATTACCCTCCCTCACAGTGTTTACAGATTCATACTACTACTGTAGGTTGTTGTGTTTTGTTTTTGGAGTTGAGTAGTGACAAAGCACAACCACGTGGCATTGAATCATCATCCAGCCTTCAGAAATCATGGTTCCACTCAGCTGTTAAAAAAATACTCAGTGGTCGGGCCTCCTCACATCTGCATTCCCTGTTCTAAGTCAGTGAAAATTAAACCAGTCTCCATTGGAATATTCCAGGGCTTAACAGATTCAAATAGACAGAAAAAACTCTCATGACCAGCCTCACCTTCCTAATCAAACTATACAACCTTTTACCATACAGGTAAAACTTTATTTCATCATCAAGGACTTAAATTGCATACATACCCAGAGGGGGAATAATGAATATTCAAAAGAAAAAAAAAGCCTGATCTAATAAATAAAAGTCCAATAAAAGCTTCGATATGATTCAGTGCCACGATTACTACCAATATTGTTGCTGGTAGCCTGATTCAGTATCACCAAAACACAACAGTAAAGGGCATAAGTTTATGTACACATCCATATGCACATGCAGGTGGCTAAGGCCAAGTATATGTGCACAGGAGTCAGCAAATTCAAATAGACACAGAATTCAGAGTTAACACAATTCAGCAGATGAAGGCAGGAATCATTCAGTTTTTCTACTGTGAAGACACTGTAATTGCTCAATTTTGGTATCAGTGTAAAATTAAAACACAAATGAAGCACACCCCACAGGCGTGCCATATGCAGCCACCTTTCCTGTCACTCCTCCACCTCCCTCAACTTTCAATCTCAGGTTTAAACATTCGCTTTTGTTTTCACTGCGCTTTCTTTTCAAACCAGAACATTCTGTTCTCATTGAAATGAAGGCCTCCAGAGCTGAGTATTTTGAGTGCTATAACCAAAATGTGCGGATAATGAGAGTAAAGTAAATGCAATTTAATCCATTTGAGAGGCTGGGAGATGTTATTGAAATACTGAATATTATGATGAGTGAATGGCACAATTCAGAATGGATTCTTTTCTTCCTTAGCTCTTTGTTTGCACCCTAATAAAATCAATATAAACAAATTGCCTAGCGGAGCAAGGCTAGCACGGGTACTTAAACGACTTTTTTTCAGCCCATTCCTTTTCCTGGATTAATTCCACTGTCACTGTGTGTAGAGCTATTGAACACTCATAGTGCAAATAAATGGAATTTTTCAAAGTACTCACTCTACAGGGACTAGAAATGCATAGCAGCTGATTGGAGTTCAGGATGAACTACAACAAGGCAAAGAGTGCATTTATTAAATCAGGTCTGTGAAACTCACAGCCTGACGGTGCCTTTCCCATGCAGGCTATAAACATTAAATACAGCAAAGAAATGCAAAACTGAGAACACTAAAAGAGTCTACACACCAAAATGAGTCAACACAAGCACCCTTTCAGAATAAAGTACAACAGTCAGAGTAAGACCAAAAAAAAAGGGTACATAATATGACAGTCTGCCAGCAGATCAGTGACAGAACCAGAACATGGAGTGAATGCGACTGCCCCTTGTTGATCTACAAACTAAATACCAAAGAGACGTTATTTGCTTTTAACTTTTTAAAGTAACACTGAACAGATTTTGCTGTTGATACACTTGATGTTGGTATGGCTGCTCTTCCAGCTCTGGAAGGAACAACCAGTTGCCCACTGCTTCGGCAATTAGAGATCAGAAAGTTGCACGACTGAAGAGGCAAAGAATTAGGGTGAATCACAGGATATGTGCAGACAACACGTCCTGAAGAACAACCCGTTACTAGTACAGCAGGTACATTATTTCTCCCCCCCAAACAATTGGGAACAGGGCTCTCACTCCCAGTGATTAGCCATCAGCTATCATGTGGACTGGAGGTGTGTGAGAAATATTCTATTTAAGCAGCACAGAGGCTGCAGGCTGGTTTCACAGGGCAATCATCCTAGACACAAGAAGTCAGAACAGGTTTAAGTTTTATCCTTGAGCAAAAACTCAGTTTGTATTCCACTAACAGAGCAAAAAGGGTTTCTTACAAACTAAGCAATGTACAAGTTCCATGGCACTAAGGGAGGAAAGAATGCTACAGGAACTCCTGCACAATGTTCCTCCATGGAGTTAACTGGGAGCTGTGATTGCTCTAGCAGCAGTCAGCAGAATTCCCAAACAGAAAATGTTTTCCAAAGGAGATTGGTTTTAACCTGCCAACAGACAGAGCTGCCTTCGTTTTACTTAGTAAAGGTGGTCTGCATAAATTTTCTCCTTTTTTGTTGTTGTTGACAACAAGATCTGAACTATAGCTGAAGTTGGCTCTGACAGTGGGCTGCATTAACTCAACTGTCACATGCTGGATACAACAATACTGGTGTGAATACAATCGTGCAAAGCAGTGTCCAGCAGAGCAATGTGGCTGCAGGCTGGACCTATAGCAGAGCACTAGCACAGCCTGCACCATGGACATAGAGCCCCAGGCACATCCTCTTTGCTCAAGACTTGTATGACTGCAGGATACAACATCCAAAAGATCTCTGTAATAAAAAAGCATTTCATCTAGTTTGATGCGTGACAGGTACAAAGGCTTCAGCTCAACATGATATTGAACACCCTCGAGTCCAAGCAAAGCACTTCTGGACAGAGAGGAAGGGATTTTGCTCCTGACCTGTTTGGTGACTGCCACAGAGCTTCAGTAAGTGCTTGGCCTCTGAAACCTGAGGTTACAAGAGGATGCCACTTCTGTATGCACTGGTACTCCACAAGACTCAGGTAGAAATGCTCATTGTAAAGATCCCATGCCATGAGTGTCCCACCTCCCTGACTTTTCAAAGAGATTTTGAGGCAAGTCCAGAGATGAAAAAGAGAATGTTTTTGCATATTCAGTTCATGTCATTCAGTTTCAGGGCAAGAGAACATCTTGTAGAGCTATCACCTGTTACCACTACTGAATACAGTGATCTTAGCCATTTAACTTGTAACAGAAATCAGATCTGGCACACTGTCAAGAAGGTGCTGCTTCTATCTGAAGAAAGACTGAGAGTCATGTTCGTTATCAAACACCTTTTGCTCTTGCTTTTAAATAATGATGGATTCATCATTATTTATATAAAATATATAGTATATAATCAAAAAAGGCCTCAGCAGATTTTCCTCACCTTTACTTTTCTCCCCCTAGAGAAATACCCATTCACTTGCAGGGAGGAGAACTCTAGTTAAATCTTCCCATTTAGCTAGCAGTATAAAAAAGCTAACAAAAGCTGAGGTACAATTCTTTTTGGCAAATTAAAAGCAAATATATGTTTAATACATCTCTACAAGAACAACAGTCCCTTTTGGCTGAGCTTAAAAACTCCCCACCATTTCAAACAATAATGAGAAGACTCCCCTGCAATATGAGGTTCTATAGATGAGCTTGTCTTTTAAACTGATATTCAAGAAATTAACTGAACGTTATCTTGACTGATTTTGTTGTTTTTATAGGCCACTCATTTCTGTGGAACATATATGTACCTCTCATGTAAAGCTGCTGGTCCTGCTGTGGAAATCATTCAGATGCACATGTGCTCAGTGTGCTGGCTTCAGGCAAGCGGCAGCTCATCCCAGAGGAGCAGCAGTGACCCGAGCACCAGGCAGCCCTTATGTAACGGGCTTATGCACCTTATGTAACCTCTCCACGCTGACAGCCCAGCATCTCCGGATGTCTGACCACCCGGCAGCTCCTGCTTTCCAGCTCTGGCACTACCTGCCTTTTAAGGAGGCATCTTCAAAAACAACCTACTGCCAACCCCTGGCCTCCCCTGACTGCCTATGTTAATGGCACCACACCAGCTAGCAGCAGGAAGAGAGGAGCTCTCCAGATTTTAGTCATTTTCATATGTACCCCTGCAAATGCATCCAAAGTCACAAGTTATTCTTCCTGACTGATATCCACTCACAAAAACAAGATACTCTGCTCTTAGGAATGTGTTCTATTTGGCTTTTCTAGACCATTTTTACAGCACACAAAGGTGAATTTTTTCAGCTGTGTTTGCTTAGAATCCTTCACAGCTTTCAGAAAACAGAACATGTAAAAGTAGTTTTTCAGAGAACTGCAAATGTGAGTTATTTGAAATCACACATTTTGATTAAGAGAAGTGTCGAACTCCTAGCACATTCTTACAACAGAACACCCTCCTTTTGCACCACCATTATCATATTTACACTATTTGTCTGGAGCATGCCTAAAACACTGGACAGAGGATGCAAGATAATTCAACCTAGAAAAGTTAAGAAGCTTTGGGCATTAAAACAGACTTAAATGTCACATTTTAGTGCAATAGTTCTGCCCTGAAATCTACCCACCACGATTACCGTTGCTGGTAAACATTATGCACACAATACAGAAGAAGACAGAGGGTAACTTCTAAATGCATCTGTTCCAGAAAAAAGTGGCTCCCTGCAATCAGTTGCATTTTTTTTTTAAAGGTTGCCTACTGTGACTATAAATAGGCTGCAAAGGAGGAGGAATTCAGTAGTTAAAATGGAAAGATATAACAAATATTATGCAGAAAGCAATAATACAATACCATCTTCAACTATAATGTTACTAGAGTTTGGAAACTCAAATCCACAGATTCCAGAAACCAAAAAAGACCTCAATGATAATTCAGCCAAACATCTCCTCTCATATGTAAAAGCTAATGAATTTTTCCACCACATCTGATTAGAATATGTTAAGTCAACTGCAAATAATCAACCCATGTCCTTCACACCAAGATTAATGAGTTGTAGCACTTCTTGCCAAAGGACATCGTGGATCCTAAAGCTAAAAATGGTTCAAAAGGAGAAAGAACAACATCGTGGAATAGAAAACCATTGAAGATTCCTATATATAAAGGAACTGATTAGGTGTAGAAAACTAGAATTAAAGATCACTGAAAGGTTGGAGACTTATAGGAAGATGCACAACACCTGCTTGCCATGTTTTCCTGTTCTTTCCTAGGCATCTGTAGCTGCAGGTAGATACAGCATGCTATCTCTGATAAACATTTGCTTTGTCCTTAATACAGCAATTCCTCACACACTCCATTTCTAACCTGGCCTAGCACCCATCTGTTTTCACAGATACAAAGATGTACCTGCTTTATGATTGAATGCCTGCCATTGCTAATAACTGCCACTGGGTCACACTATGCTCTTCTCAAGGAAGTTGAACCCCAACCCAAGCAAAAACCCTAATGCAGTATGTTACCCAGCTGTAGGACCTAAGTATCTCCTACAAGACAGTAATTTGACTAAGGGTCAATCCTTTGCATGGCCTAGGAGGCAGGATTCCTCAAGAGCCAGAGGCTCTCAAAGCCTGAGAGCTCTTGCACTATGACTATTTTTGTGCGTCTTGCATTGGAGAAGAACAAGCAACAATTCCACCTACCCTCAACTAGATGAGAGACAAGGTTTAACATACTTGATATTGTTTATGCCTGGTATATTTGCACATGTACAGGATGATTTGAAGAAGAAAGTTAGGGCCTACCTGTTTAAACATAGCATCCCTTTAACCTACATGCTTATGCCAACAAAACAAACTGTAAAATGGGGAAATACAAAACGAATAACTGCTCGCCTTTATCTTCTCATCTGAAAAATCGCCTCTCTCGATGTATTTTCAACTATATAAACTCACAGGTGCTGGGGGAAGGTCCAGCGTTAGATTCCAGAAGGTGAGAGAAAGAACAGTCCATTTAAACACCTTTACAAAGTATCCCACATTGAAAGTCTGAAAAATATCTGCATAAGGACTGCTCAAACACACAGAAAACATGCTACTTAAGTTATATATATGTATGAGTTATAATTCATGGGAATTAGGCAATCAAAACAAAATTTACACATAAAATAATGCCATTCTTCTTATGCTATTCAGAGGAGAAATTACATTTCACTTGGGAAAAAAAAAAGTCAATGCTTACACAGCAAAGTCTCACCTATATGGCTTGCCTATTAGCCACCACATTGATGTAGTAGATACAGATCAGAGTGCTATTTTTCAGGCAAAAAAAACCCCTATAAATATTCAAGACCCCAGCAGCAAGCACAGAGGTGCCCCGTGGTCAAAATGAATAAAAACCCAATGGCTGCATAGGCAATATCCATCATATCTGGAACTTTATCTTAAAGCTGCCATGATCAGTCTGTACAGCACAGGCAAACACTGTCATAGAGCAAGTGCCATCACTAGCAACACATCAACATTTACCCCTTTCCCTGCCCCTTCTTTAAGGGATTATGTATATTGCTTTCCAACTAGTCTCAAAAAGAAAATCTGAAGTTTTGTCTCTTGCTGTATTCCTTTACCTTCTCGATATATCGTGCAACCATTATGGAAAAGACTGTAAGTGCAGACACGTGAGTGTCCTTTAGAAAGCTGGTTAACAGAGTTCTTGAAATCAAATCTCACTGTGCACTCTCATCTATATGAAAAATCGAAAAAAAATCCTTCTTCCCTTGTATTCAAACCAGTTCATACATAATCGGGAACCCCTCTGGGTTCTGAAACCATAAGAATACTGCAGTTACATCAGACTTTCAGCAGGAACAATTTTAACCTAGATTTATCCTATCCCCTCACTCCAGGTTTCCTTGCTGAGATCACACCTTGTCAGCGATCTGGGCTGCCAGGCAGAAAGAGATAACTAATGTGACTGATATTCATTCCAGCACCAGGCTCTAGCTCAGACTTGAAAAAGCTAAAGTGAGCCATCTTTCCTGAGTAACTTAATTGTTACAGAACCGAATGGACAGTTTCACCCCTGACAGCAGTCACAGAGAATGAAGGGATTGCTGGAAGAGAAATATTACAACTTCTACAAAGCTGGGGAAGCTCAGAACTAGGAAGATTTTGTGCAATCTCACTCCCAGCTGAAAAGCCATAACTTCCTGTCCCAAATTAATTACTGGCTTTTGATTTTATATTATTCTCTTTTAAGGACGACCGTTTATTTTGCTTTTCTTGGAAAAATGCTTTTAATATCGAAGTGTCAAAGAAAGGACCAACATTAAGGTATTGATATTCAAAATATATATATCCATTGGCAAAACTGTGTGAACACAGCTTGCACTCCTATAGGGCATGAGACTTCTAATGTTTAAAAAGCTGTGTATGAAAATATAATTAGTCTTGCATTACATTTGCATTAAATCCCTGCAGCTACCAAACACATGCAAATGGTACATTAAGAAATGTTTGGAGGCATTCTGACTACTCACCAGGGAAAAATTGCATTTGCAAAGTTAAATTAACAAGTTTGGGCTCTAAAAAAAACAAAACCCCAAACCAACAAACAGCAGTTATTAGTAGTAGCCCTATTTTCACATCCACTGTTAAGTTACATCTGGTTGCAAAAACCAGTGAAGCCTTTAAAAGAATGCACAGAAAACACAATTTTTAAGGGTGGCTCCGTTGTTTTATTTTTTGGTCAAAAACATAAAGCAGGTGTTTTATTTCATTCCATTCTGTTTTAACTTAAATTCATCAAATTCACCATTTTAGCTGAAGCTTCACCAGGCTTTCCAACAGGCTGCCTTACAAACTCTTGACCAGCTGAATGAAGTCTTTCCAGTCATCTCTCCTCCTGACTGACTGCTTGTGTTTGCACTGCAGCACCAAAAAGTGCAGAACAAGCTTCTGCTTTTTGGATCGACAGCATTTTGAGGGCCGTCCTAAAGCTACAGATCATCCTTTTCTGAGCCCTCTAATTCCAGTAACTATTATACCAAATGAGGCAGTAATCCACTGAGTTTCTTGCTGGCTTACAAAAAGCTGCCTTCAGTTCCCATTTTGTATGACAAAATAGCAGGATGGTTAGCACTCACAACTCATGCTCTCCCAGTGTTAAACGTTAAAAATGGTTCCCATTCTCCTTCTCCCAGAAAAAAAAAGGACATATCTGTGGCTCACTGCCAGTTCAAGCAGCTCCATTGGCCTACCACAGTCACAGCCTCATTCTGAGACACATGACATGCTTACATGACACTTACTGAAGTGGAAGACCTTTGCCAAAACAGCTTTTTGAAGAGGTAAAACAGGCAAGCATAAGGCTCCTCTGCTCTGGTGAACATCTAAGTTAACAGTATTTCTGTGGTTTGTTTTGAGCTACTGAAAGTTTTCTCACCAAAGCTTAAGCACAGGCCAGTGGCCAGAGGGGCCAGCACTTTCAAACTCGGTGTATTCCTTCAAGAAAAGATGTGATTAGTGCTAGAGGGAACCTTTCCCAGGGGAAACAGCAAGGTCTAGCCACTGCTGTCAACAAGAACACTACTCTGCAGTTATTAGAGCTGCTACGGTGCAGTGAATTGCAAAGGTAAAGCAGTAAAATTGCAATTTTTATTGGAAAGTAGTAACTCTTACACGCCAGAATACCTGTAAAAGAAGGGTGAAGAAGGACTCCATACAACTGCACCTAGGCAAACAGATAGCAGGCTCCCTCCCAGCCATTGTCTCTTAACCCCTTTCAAACAGAAATGCTAGTTCATGCACTGTCATGTTTTAAAGAAGTCTCTTATCAACAGAGATGATGCCGTGATTAGTCACAGCTTTTTCCAGATTATCTATTTCCTGGAAAGGGGACTGAGACCATCGGGCTCACTTTCAGGAAAGAGATGACACTGCTGGAGAAATATTAGCGAATGTCACACCTACTCTTGCTTTAGAAGCATTGTTATTATGTTGGAAATCATTAAGAAGCATTATAAACACATTCTAAAGCACTGAAGTAACTGCTTGTGGAAATTCAGATCACTCTACGACATTAAGCAGTTGGTATGACCACCAAGGAAGACACTGCATGAAAAAGCTTTCAGAACTAACACGGAGTAGTCACTGCACTTTGTGAAAAGATACACCATTCTTTGCTACTTAAAACATTACTTTTTCCTGGAAAAAAAATCCAGCAATATAAAAAAAGATATTTTGGAGTGTTTTCTGTATTTCATGCTCAGAAAGTAACCGAGCATGAAAGCGACAAAAACAATTATTCTGCCTCAATTTATTTCTCATTTGCTTTGCCTGACTGAACTGAACTCTTTTGTCTATTCATTAAACTTCGACCTGTCCAGAAGCCAAAATGCTTATCCATGTAGCTTTCAGTGTTACTAGAACATTGCTCTAAAAATGCTAGCTGTAGTGTTCTTATGCTAGTTTTACAGCACTGAGACTGTCCCTGAAAACACTGTCATTCCTGAACCACCCAAGAATGAACCCAGCGTTCTCTTGCTGCTTGCAGTGCACCAGTATTTGGGCTCTTCCTTTAAAGAGAAATTAGACCACATAACATAGCATGCTATTGCTCTTGCAAGAAGTACATGCAACAGAACTGAGTACTGCTGTAAAGTACAGGGAGAAGGTCTTGTACACCTAAACTTGCTTCAGAGTTAGCTACTTCCTTATGAGGGATCATGATGTTCACCTCAGTAGCTGACAGTGACCATTTCTCATCGCTCAGCATCCAAGCTTCCTTCCAAGAGACAGAAAAAGCAGGCAGAATTTTAGGGATTAAGATCAGGATTGCTCCTGCTCCTCTTCCACATCATATTCTCCTGAGTCTGCTGTTGAAGTGCTGAAGTTACTCTCTGCCTTGCCTTACCTCTCCCTCTTCCCCTTAAACAAAAGACTGAGGGACAAGTGGGAAATCTGAAACAAAGTTCACAGATGGAGCACATTTCCCAGTTTCAATTTAAACGTTGCAAGGATTTTTTATTTAATCAAAAAGTATTTTCAAAACAAATCAAATTATTAAAACTATTCAACAGTCCCAACATAAGCTGCATGAAGAAACGTTTAAAAGAAACATTTCAGAACTACCTAAAAACTTTCCTTATCTAAAGATTGAAAAGAACTTCAAAACAGCAGTGCTCTTATTCTAATATAAATTGGTGTTTTGTCGTTGATGTTGTTTTTGAATTAAGGCATTATTCATCATAGAGGAGTTAACAACCTTTAATGATTATCATTAGTCTCTATCAATGAGCTGGAACACTGTACTCCCTGAAATTCCTTTCAAAGAGACACTTACTCAGTCTTCATAAGGATTTGAACATAGAACAGTTACAGCTCAACTGCACCAGGTAGAAAGCAATTATCTTAGCATTAATGAAAATCTGAAAGTGCTCAGCCTGCCTTAAGTTAAGTTAAACATAATCAGTACAACAGCTCAAAGCAGATGTATTAGGTTCTCTCCCTGAACACTATATATGGAGCTTAATAATCAATTTTGGCATCTTAGAGATTTACAGTCTGATAGTGTTAGCATCCTTCTAATAGCTATATCCCAAGACAGCGGTAGTCTAAATGCTTTGAAAAAGAACAGATCACTTTTAATGTAAAGCCCACATGGTAAAACACAGCGATGTGTGCCTGGATAGTATTAAGAGTGTTGCACACTTCCATAACAGTATATAAACCAGTTTCTCTGCAACATGATATCACAGCACAATTACTCCAGACTTTTATATCTGTTGTTTTAAACAGTTATTTCTGTTTGTTGATTTTTTTCCCTCTGTTTAAAGTACTTACCAAGGCACCTAAAACCAGCCAAATATTCTTGCTGAATTCTGCAAGTCTAAAAGTAATAGATGAGAACTGCCAGGCTTCTGGTTCTTACTGAAATTCACATTAAGTCCTGACTGCTGACATATATACTCATGTTGAAAGAGACTCAGTATATATTCCAGTTGGAACGTCATAATCAAAGGTGACTGTCTTCACTTGGGCTTAAGGTTCCTGTGGATGACCTAGTTTTGCCTGCTTACAAAATGAAATTGGAGAAGTAATAACTGAAACTGAATTGTAGCCCTGCTCCTTTTAATATCATCTAAAAAGCACAAAAGATCCACGACCAGCTCCCAGAAACTTCATACTGAAGTACTAGAAAATGGCAAAAGAAAACTATCAAGCATTACATTCAACTGTAATCTGGATTTTATTTGTTATGTTTGATTATAGAAGACACTGCTGGCCTCAATAGCGATGTTCTACCACATGAGAATTGGGTTTTTATAACTAGAAAAGGCAGTGCATTGTTTTCAGACTTGGTTTGCCCAGAACTAAGAGATCATTTTGTCACAACCTTCTACATTAGACATTCCAGTTCTACATAAATACCACAGAACAAGGTTACACCGCAGCACCTGGAGCACACAAAGTATATGCTTAATACAGCATTAAAGGAGTCTCGGCATCCCAGGATTTATGTATTTACACACCTAAAACTAAAGCAGAATCTTCCTCATTTATCTTTCCTTCAGGCCACCAAAGCTTTTCGCTGCTATATAGGTCAGTTGCTCTTACCTGTTGTTTGAGAGCCTCTAGAGATTCAAATTCCAATTTGGCCAGCTTTATCTGTATCTCCCTTGGTTTATCAGGAATTACAAACGCCATGACAAACTTTATTGCTAGCAGCAAGTGCTGAAAAGAAAAAAAAAGAGAAAACATTCTATAGAGTTTGAAGCTTGAAGAGCACATTTTTGAAGCGTTAGTAATAGACGTAAAAACATTTATTGTGACAAGTGCACAAATAACATACTTTAACCATTTCTAGCCTCAGCTACTCCATGTTTTTTCCATTTATATTCATTGACAATTAGAATAGGAACATATTTTGTTTAGTTTTTAAAGAAATTCTATTTTCCCTGTGTTTTCTGAGTTTCCATTTTTCTATTTGTTATTCCAGTAAAACTGGGAGCTCTTTAGACATTTTTTTGCTGCACAGAAACTGAATTACAGCACACAGTACGTAGTGATTTATCTATATATGTATATAATACATTTGCACACACAGGACAGTAATACATCATCAGCTGAACACAGATTAAGAGGTTAATGAAGCATTTAAAGTGTCTGCTGTGTAATGCAATGTGTAATACCATATTATTCCAAGTCAACAGTAAAACACTCTTCAACTTGCATGGAAGTCTTTCCCCACTCAGCTCAATGGTGTCCCAATAAGAATGCTGCAGCTAACCCTCAAAATCTCTTTTGTAAAGTAAGAAAGCAAATGTGTTTTCAGCTCTTTCAGCATATGAAGAGCATTACTGTATTATTAACTAAACAAGGCCCAGTAAAGCAGTACCTCAAAGCTTTTCCGCTGTGCTTGTTTGCTTTGTTTCTGCAATACACCTGTTACCCACAGATAGTGAAGATTGGCTTTGATACACTCTGCCAGAAAAGTCAATTTTCATTCTAGCACAGCCCTTAGCCTTTAAACAGACGGACACAGCCCTAAATATAAAAGCAGAGCTTTCAATTCAGAAAGCCTTCAAGCCACTCAATAGAAATACAAATGGGGACAAGTCCTTATTTTTGCTTGCCCTGTGTCCTCCAGATGACTGGATTAGATGGAAAAAGCTCTATTAGTGATAAATCACTCAGATACAAGTGGGATGCCTCAGTGTGTAAGGCTGTGACCTCAGCAAATGTGCAGGACTTCATAGACAGCAATAGCTGTTGTTTGGTAACATCTTCAAGAAACACAGAGATTCCCAACATGTCTCCTGCTGTTTTTACTTACAAAGTAGGAGTAATATTAATAAAAATGAGAAGGCAACTGGCAGAAATGATGAATGTCAGTCAGACTCATACAACCCCTTGAAAAGAAAATGTATTTAATTTTATTAGCAGTTTATATTGCATTTCAGAATTGCCATCTGACTGCGGAAATGCAAGTTGTTATTCAAGAGAAACTGAAGAAAAAGTAGGGAGATGAGTAGTTGTATTCATCTTATCGTTCCTTTTTTGTACTAATTTCTTAATGCTGTTGTACTATAATTCCCATAAATCAGATCAGGAAAAGGAGCCATCTGCTTTTAAAGAAAAATGCCTTATGTGAACAGAATAAATCACCGGAACAGACAGCGAAATTTTCCTTCGTCCACACTAGTATGGATGTATTCATGATAGGAAGAAAACACTATTCTATCCAAAGTTGTTACACAATTAGTGTAAATGTATCCATCCAATACTAAAATCTCTTCACAGAGCCGATTTTGGCATCTTTTTAAACCAGGTCACAAAGCCAACTACTATTTCTCACTGCAGCCATCAGAAACCAGTGCTGCTTCCAAGAACATGCCCTTCATAACAATTTCAAGAGGACTATTTCACTATGAGCAAAACCCAGGATAACATTAACACAAGCTGCAAGTTCCCCGATGCCAGCAGCAAATTCCACCCCACCCCCTCCATTTTGCAATCTGCCAAATGGGCACAGAGAGAAACAGCAACGAGTCTCTCCCTCTTGGAAGCCATTAAACTCTGTGGTCTTTGTGCCAGGTGCTTCCAAAGCTGGAGGAACTATTCTGTTCTGCACAGCTACTGACAAGAGGAGAAGCAGCAGCTGTGTTTTGCAGCAGTGTGTCCCCAACCTTCTCTCTTGTAAAACAGAAAATGCAAATTAGGGTTAAATTCATGGGATTTTGAAGAGCTGATTTGATTTCTATAGCGGTCTGACTGCAGCAATTCCTGTCAAAATCTATTCAACTGGAGGAAAAAGGGGAAAAAAGGGGGGGGGAAAGAAGAACAAAAGCAGTAGCTGCATGGCTGGTTAGTCAATGCAGCACAATGTCAGCTGGGAAATATTTAATAAAGTTTTGTAATAAAATCTTTTTTTTTAAATTTTTTTGAAATTTTATTAATTTTGAAAATTAATAAATCTAATATTTACCCTCAACAAATAAAATAATCAGAAAACTGGACACAGTCCGATCTACTAAGAAACAAGATGGTCACTGACTTCTCACTGTACACAGATAAGGCATTCCATGTGAGAACCAACACACCACTTTGAGCCTCAATGCCCCACTGCTAAAAGCAAAAGTAAAAGAAAGTATCACTGCAGAATCATGTTATTGTCAGAGCTGAATGCAGGGAAATCACTAGAGCCTTTGCTAGCATTCTAGAACACATGTCAATAGAATCTGACTTACAAAAAACAAAACAAAAGCCCCTTTGCTATCACCTTCCAGATTTTGTTTTATCCATAGAAGAGTCCAAAACCCTGGGAGGTGACGATGAGAAAAGAGGAAGCTGTTATTTCATGCTGGTCCTGTATCAAGGCTTCTCTACACCTCCCATTCAGTTTGGGGCTGTCTTCCCTTCCACAGACATACACACACAACCCAAACAACCATCCTGATTTGCATGCACCTTCCTTTTATCTCTAAACAAGTATAACCCATCCCTCCTACTCTATCATCAGAACAAGCTTTCTCCTTCTCGCTGCCAAAGCTCAGGGGAGACCCTGAGAACAAACTGTAGTCGTTCTGCCCCAGGCTTCGTGCCTCTTGCCACTATAGGTCTGACAATGTGACATCCATCTCAGCTCCCACCTGGTACATGCTTAGGACAGGCAATGCTTGTGCACTTGCACCTGATGAGTTCCTTTAAGTCCTGCAGGGAGAATTTCAGCCTGCATTAAAGAAGGATGCAGCTGGACAGAAGCTCGTCACACAGGGCAGCGAGAGGCTTCAGCAAGGATAGTCTCTTTATAGTTTCTAACAGTGCCACTTGGTGTGACTTGGTGAACATACACACACAAATAGAACCACTGAGGCTGCCTGAGGAAAACTGATAGATGCTTTATAGCACACACTAGACAAGTAGGACCAGACCAAACATCTACTATCATCTATACCAGCATATTTGCAAAAGCAAGCCTTGATTAACAGAGTATTTAAGCTTATATTTTAAGCTTATCCATAAATATATTTATGTATGGAAAAACATTTAATCACAAGCTTAGAACTACAAGATTAAAAACCAGAGCAATTTGTTGAATCTGAGTCTTAATATTCAACAGCTGAATCACAATGCACACTGCACTTGTCTAGGGCTGCTATCATGTGATGGGTACCAAACACAAGTTTCCTAAAAACTCTATAAAAATGCAAAGTACACAAATGAGCCTTTTAAAATGTTCTAAATCATAACTTTTCTCACATTTGTTTCCCCCTGCTGTCAATTCTGAAGATGTGGAAAAAAATGCTTCAGGTGTAAATTTGTCTTGGAGCTTTCGAGTATTTGCTAATGGTTAATTCCGCAGTAACCCAACAGTCTGTAAAGCAGCATGACAATGCGCCGATCTCTGTGTAACCATTTGATAATCCTCAAGTGTTTTGGCACAACCCTTATCTCAATTTATGGAAAGTGTTTAATAGGAACTGGGATAAGAGTTGCCAAAAGCCAAATTAGCTAATGCTGAACATAATGAATAGCAGAGCCTTGACTGTGCTCTGAAATAAATTCCAAGTGAAAAGTGGAAAGAAGGATGCCCACGGAATTCAAATTGACAGGGTGATTAATACCAAGCCTTATGAAGTGCCTCTTAGCTGATTGCTAGCATTACACGTAGGCTACTGTTCTGACAGGTATAGTTTATTGTCAAAATGCCCTCATGGTCCACATCAAGGAAAGGAAAAAAATAAGTTTGGTATTTGCCATTAATCTATAAACTTATAATTCTTTCTACCTCTAAGCCATACATTTTTCTCCACGATAAAAATGCAAGTAAATTACAGTCATTGTAATTATGCACTCTAAGGATTTCTGTTTGACAGGACTCTGAAATTCATCATTCATTGCACAACTGGATGACCAGGGATTAATACAGAGACAAGAAGCATTACTTCTGCCATCTAGCTTGTAATCACTGTAGGTCAGTTCAGAGCTCAGGAGAAATTCTCACCTGCAATAGGCACCACAGTTCTTGAAGAGAGCTTGCACCTACCTCAAACCTCATATGCCTTAGTTAAAGCCAAAGTGGACAGGTACCTGCCACGTGAGTTCTGGACAGCTCTGTCAGTTCATATGTGTACATCTTGACATATCTGAATTTGACACAATCAACAGACTTTTCAATTTGACATTTTTATTCAATTTATGCTGGGAAAAAGACAACGTTGCATTGACATTTGAAATAAATTCTTTTAGACTGTGATGGTTTTGTTTACTGCAGCACAAAGAAACGTCAACACAGCACATACACTCTATGGAGACTTTATCATCTCAAGCCAACTACTCCTTGCCAGTTTACACAGAGGTAGAATCTAATTGGAGAGAGGAGGACAGATGAGTGGGTTACCTGCTCTGGGCTACTCTAGCTCAGCTTCTGGGGCAGTCACCCTGGGGATTCATGGGACGTACCCCAAAACAGTCTCCCATGGAAAACAAGCATAGTTATCCTTCTTAACTCTGATAAAACATAAATGACTATTGCCTAAGGAGAGTCTGAACACCTTCCCAGCTCTGTTACAAAGGTAAAAATGCTGATATATAGCATTTCAAAGTTTCCTTTAATAGCTGCAACATTTCCATGAGCTCTCATCTGGCAGACTGCAGGAAAGGGCTCAATATCCACTACTCTAACCAACACCAAGGAAACAAGTGCTCACTTGTAATGCTACAACAGGATGGAAAGTACCATGATAATAACGGGGAAGTAAAGACTTTAGCAACAGTACATGTTAACAAGCCACAAATGCAGCTGGTGCAAATACAGAAATGAAGGAAAAGAGCTGCTTGCAACTGGAAGGCTTCAGGTAGGCAGAGATCTCCAGCAAGAGACACCCTTGCCTCCACTCTCAACCCTTAAGATGAGGCCTGCGAAGTGGTGAATCCCAGCTCCGCCCCTTCCTGTCACTCAGCTGCCTAATAGGCACCAGAGCAACTCCAGCTAGGCCCTGCTTTCATACAGGCTGCTCAGTCACTCGTTCAGGCCATGACTTAGGATTTCTGCTACACTCACATCATCAGCCTTGCAGTCTTTGAAGATCAAATCATTCGTTATCAGACAAGCATTGACAAACTGTGGAATAGTTTTGTCTTTCAGGGCTAAAAAACATTTCCTTTGGTAAAAGTACAACCAGAAGTGTTTCTTCTCGGACCGACAGCAAACCTACATTATAACCGAGGTCCTTCTGTTGAATATAAGTGCCTGGGACCTTATAGAGACATTCAAGGTGAAAAGAAAACACCTTCAAATATTTTTTTTATTCTGTGTTTGCATTTTGCTAAGGTAGCCAGGTGACTTTTTAGCTACTAAAATTCTACAATACAGGTACCTCAGGTGCAAGCCAGCAGAGATAGGGGAACACAAAACACACACGTGTATATATACATACATGGAGAGATATGCATAAAAGAAGGAAGTGACTGGAGCTCTCAATGCTCTCCAGAGATTAGCACTGCACCCGAATTCTGAGTTTAGAATTTTGTTCATTTTTTCCTACTGGTTTTTCATCACGTTCTCAACCAAAGTCTGTGGCAGGAATCATCCAAACCAAGTCCACCAGTCTCAGAAGGGAGGTGCTGGTTATTCAGTGGCATTCACAGCACATGTGACAGCATGTCATGAACTTGGTATTTCACTGAAGGAAACAGAAACTGAAGGTCCTTTTGCCGGGCATACGCTCAGTGTGATCTCAGGTCAGGATTAAGAAGCCTCAACAGGCTTGTGGATCATTGGGAATTTCTAATGGAATGGATTAGATGGAGGCAATTCTTAACGTCTTCTGAGGCCTTGGATTAAGTGTGTAGATGAGACTCTACTTTGTTGTTGCTGTTTTAAATAATGACAGAATAGAAGGTGGATACTGGAGTGGGCAAAACTTCTCACAATTGTTGCAGTCATTCCTACACGTGCAACGCAGAAAGCAAATGCTTCTGTCATTATCTGAACAGGTACAAATGACACAAGCACTACAGAAGAAGTGGAGTGTGCGCCCACCCCAGAAACAACAACAACAAACAGCTTTGGAACCTTCCCTCCCTACATACATGCAGGACAACAGCCATAGTAGACCACAGTGGCAGAAGTATTTCTCTTCCACGGCCTACTTGTGGCCTATCCATCACTTGTGAGTTCTGAAACACAGCAGCATTTATTCTCTTCCAATCAAGGAAAATATGACACAGAAGCACAGCTGTAATAAAAGGATGTAAAAAAATGTAGGTGATGCATGTTGTTAGAGAACACCTTCTACTCTTGTATGTGATCCATGTTGTTAGAGAACACCTTCTACTCTTGTATGTACCAGAAGCTGTCCCTGCTGCTGCCCTTTGGCCCCGCTTTTGGCCAGGTTGAACCCAAGGGCAGGAAAGTCAACGAGAGTGAAGAGCGCAGAGAGAGCAGTGCCCCAGCCTGTGCCAGCCATCGCAATGAAGGGCACCGCTCAGCATGATGGCAGCACAGCTCCATCCACGCTGGACAAAAACACCAAGGAGCTGTGCATGAGGATGTGGAGGCTCAGCATTAACATCAAGCAGGTGTGTACCAGAGATGCACCCGACAGTACAGGGTAGGCCAATCTATCAGCCAACCTCCACATCCACCTCTGGATAGGAAGCGCAAGCACAACAGTGAGAGACTGCAAAACAATGGCAGCCAAGATGAGACCTTTACAAACAAACGGTAGGAAAATCAAGCAAGCTTCAAGGCAGTCAGCCTCAACACAGGCAGAGGGGAAATTCCAACTCCAACCTCTGCAGCAAAAACAGGCTGAGGGCAAGAAACCACCAGGGAAACCACCAGGGAAATCCTCCCAGTGGCACAAGTGGTAGAAGTGCCGCTCTGCTACACAGAGGCTCGAATTCCGGGGGGTTGGACTCGATGATCTCTAAGGTCCCTTCCAACCTGCACGATACTATGATACTATGAAACATAAATGTAAAACAAAGCATCTGGAAGCACAGGGGAGGAGAAAAAGATCATTCCTGGCAACGGATGATCCCTTTGCCATTGAAGATGCCACAGATATGGTCGCTCAACCAAGAAAAAGGATGAAACCAGCAGAGCCCACTTTGCACCATAGCTCCTTTTGCCTGCCAGACTCTGCCAGCAGAACCTGTACAAGCAGCTGCAGCAGCCCCCCGTTGCTGCCCACCCTCTAAGCCTGCCATGCTGTAGGTGAACAGCCCATGCCACCAGAGGCCCGCTCCATCCTGCCTGACAAGAATGCAGGACTTCACGTCTTCTACAGGAACTTCCCCTCTGTGGAAACCATCACCATCACAGAGGCAAAGTTTAACCAACAGGCTTCCTGCAGCCAATTGCTCTCTTCTACTACACACCTCCAAGTGTTTAACCCAGAAAGTAAAGAGTTCTCAGACTTGGGAGAGCATTCAAGTGAACTCCAGACTTGGCGGGGCTCCTTGCTTCACTGCAGGCATCCACGCGAGGATCTTCCCTTCAGCACCCTTTCAAGAACATTACATGCTGTTTAAGGCTTTTAAACATTAATGGTTTCATGTTGATTCTTCATTGCAATGTTTGCACTACACAGAGTTATTTCTTTAGGTATATGTGTTCTGATGCAATAGTTTCTGTAAATAATGTATTTTCATAGATAAGTGTCTATTTCCTTTAGATAAGAAAGCTGAATTCCGGTTGGGTGGATTCTCTTTTTCCTGTCAGTTTTTAAAGAATTATTCATTGTTTCTTAAACTACACGCAGGCTCAAGTATATGTTTATTACTTGCAATTTCTTTCCTGTTTTAGGGAACACTTCTGCACATGGACTTTGTTATGTGCAAAGTGCAGGTTACACTGAATGTACTTCCTGCAGGTACAGGTGGAAACAAAGACGTGGTTTGTGTGGGAGTTAGGATTCGGTGAGGCACTCGGTTATATTACTGCTGTTGTTCTCAACATAATAATTAAAAATAAGACAGTTGGATCAGATGATCTCAGTGGTCTTTTCATACCTTAGTAATTTTATGATTCCTAGTGATTATACGACCAGCGAGAAGTGGCCAGAGAAACCTCTCTGATGTTGGAGATGATGCTTCTGAAAACCTGAAGGAGTGATTCCTGGGATAAAATTAGGAGCAAAAATGACAGATGATGAATATCTAAGACTCCAGGGTAAGTGAAGAGGGGAAAAAAGTCCAGGAAGCTGCAAAGCTGTGACAGGACATGCACTGACATCACAGGCCTGCACTCACACTGCAAAATAGTCCTTCATGGTAGGTTGACCCTTGAGAGGCTAGAGCAATGAACAGTTCAAGTACTGTCACCACAACGAGGCATACACCTGTTTGGCAAGAGGTTTCTCCTGTGTGTCACTGCAGGTATAAAGGTCTTATTACTCACTATCACATCTGTTGATGCATGGGTGCCAGAAATCAGGAATCCTTAAATGGAGAAAGAAAAACAGGAGGTTGTGGGTCACACTCAACCTCCAGACAAAGCAATGTAAATCCAAAGTCACTTCAATAAGCTCATCTAAATTATTTTCAATGGCTACAAACAAGGGCTGAATTTGGTTAAGTACAATAGAGTGCTTTTCAAAACCTCACAAAATACAGAAAGTTGTGTGTTAAATATTAAATACATAGAAGCAAGCCAGCACACAAGGAATTGCATATGTGCCCAAACATACAAGGGACAGGAACAAATGCAGCTGGATTCAGGATAGGCTTCCATATCCAGGCCATAAGTGCTGTCAGGCCTAACTCCTACAGCTTTTAAGATGACTCAAAAAATCCCCATGGTCTTTGACACACATGTACACAACATGCCACAATTTAGCCCCACACATATAGCTAAGCTCAGGGACCAGCAGGGATCTGCTCCATTATCTTACCAAGGCACAAATGTGAGGATCACTGGCCTGTACCTCCCCAGGTCTTCCTTTCTCCCTTTCTTAAAAATGGGAGAGATGTTCCCCTTTTTCTAGTCACTGAGGATTTCACCCAGCAGCCACCATTTCTCAAATATGATGGAGAGTGGCTTGGAAACCACATCAGCCATCTCTCTCAGAACCCTGGGATACATATCAACCGGCACCATGGACTTCCAGACATTCCGTTTCATGAGGAAGCCTTGCATTTCTTGTACTGTTACAGTGGTATGAAATCCACCCCTCTCGCCCTCACCTAGTGAGTGAGGGTCCTGGCAGATATGGGGAGCCTGAGCACTACTGAAGGCAGGGCCAACAACGCACTGACTGAGCACCTCAGCTTTTCCCATGTCTGAGGAAACCAGTTCTCCATCCTCTTTCATCAGAGAGGGAGTGCTCTTCTGGCCTGCCTGCTCCTGCCTACGTACTTGTAGAACCCCTTCTTGTCCTTTTTTACATCCCTTGCCAAGTTCAGCTCCATTTGGGCCTTGGCTTTCCTGACCCTCTCTCTACACACACAGACAGCACCCCTGTATTCTCCTCAGCCTACGCAGCCCTGCTTCCACTTCCTGCACTTTTCCCTCACTTGAAGCTGTCAGGCCTTTGCTCAGCCACACCAATATCCCGCCTTTCCCACTCAATGAAATGGCCCTGTTGGAAATTAATTGGGATGAACCCGTGGTGCTATCAGAAACACCTGATGGAGATCAGGATGATCAGAAGAATCTACTGAAGGAACTGATGAAACTGACCAAAGGCAATGAACCCCACCCCTCACCTTTATCATAAAATAAATTAATAAATCAAAAGATCACCCCACAGCACAGAGTTAAGAGGTACAGAACCACTGATGATAGAATATCCTGTGTTGGATGGAACTCACAAGGATCATCAGGTCAGACTCATGACTCCCCACAGGAGTATCCAAAATCAGACCATACATCTGAATAAATACACTTTAAGCAAAACAGTGTTTCACCACACCAGAAGTCACACAGCTTCTTCTACGCATTCATCCCATCATGTCCTCTACTTCTATGAGAGCTGCACTTAAAGTAAAGCCTTCTATTTTATTATGTTGGCCTAAGACATCAGAAGTGGATGGAGGTTGGTAGTACAGCAATAGATGTTGAACCTTCCCACCAATACTCCATTACATGTGTTGCTCGGCAACAAAATGGCAGCAGAGGGGCAGTCAGACAAAATGGCGTCTGACATGAAAGTGTGGATGAAGTAAATGGGTGGAATTGAGTTCCTTCATGTGGAATAAATGCTGCTTATTGACATTCATTGATGCTTGCAGAACATTTATGGAGACCAACCAGTGGACGCGAGCATAGTGAGATGTGGTGGGTGGTATATTGTCACAGGGATGACTTTGGGTCAACTCTGCTGGTGCAGATTCTGATGAGTGCAGCATGCAGGCTCTTGTTCACTGCTGGAATAAATGCACAGCTGATGGTGGTGACTGTGTTAAACATTTTTTTATTTTTTTTTTTTTTTTATAATTGAGGATTTGCTCTACCAAATAGCATTAACGTGCAACGTTGTGGCTTCACAACAAATAAGAGTCATTACTTACAAAGTGACATGTGTATTTAAAACCTGCAAGTAAATTTAGCAGGACACAGCACATTTTTAAATCTGGACCAAAAGGTGAGTCATGCTATGCTAAATAATGAACAAAATGTCACAGCCATGAGTCACTAGAGAAAAATAATGGTATTGCAATATATTACAAAGTAAGCTGCAGACTAATTAGTCTCTATTCCCATGCAGCTCTAATGAAATCAAATTATTGAAATGCACACAATAAAACTAGCTAATTTGAAACAACGCTATTCTGTATGAAGAAATTAATAGGTTTTATATTGGAAACTCATCGCCTTTATTTTTCCTGTAAAGATGAGGAGGTGTTCTAGAAAAAAAAAAAACACAACATGAACTCTAACAATCTTTTTGCTTTTCAATAAAGGTCACAAGAAGAGCTTTGCATTCAGCTCAACTACTTTAATTAAACATTGCAGCAGGTGTTTGGCTATGTTTCCTACTCCTAAAAAGCCTGTATAAAAATTGTATATTTAAAAATATAAAGACCCATGTGTCTCCAAGTTCTCTTTTTCTGTATTCTCTGTGAATGAGTATTCACAGAATCATGTAAGATTTTCTTTCTTTTGGAACGTTACCTGCCCTAGGTACAAAAGAGTTCTTCATCAAAGCTGTTAGAAGCCAGCCACACAGTTCTGATGTCAACTTCTATTGCCATAGCAGACCTGTGCAGCACAGCCCAACCCTGAATTTAACCTCTGCTGATGACCAGGTTTACTCAAACTCACAAAAGGAGAATCCTCCTCTGTGAGCCAAATCCACTCTGAGTGAAGTTATTGCAACTAAAACAGACCCCCTTGTAGGCCATATCCACACAGTCAAGCTTTTCAGTGTTCACATCTCATGCACTCCCATTAAAGCAGGCTATGAAATGCTGCCAGAACTGCGTAAGATCAAGTCACAAAGACCATCTTAAGGTCCACACTCCAGAAGACAAACAGGAGAAAACAGAGAGAGGAAGAGAGGAAAAAATACCAGCAGTACATATTGCTGATAGGTACCAAGCCATTTCATTAGCTGAGAATGCAGTTGATAACGTGAATCCCAGTGTAAAGACTACAAAGCAGTAACTCCTGTACAGTGGGATACATAAAACTGCACCAGTGCAGCACTGCCATTCAAAAGCAAACAACTTCCATTTGCACAATCCAGTAATTACTCCTTGACAAATTCAGTGGACACATGGAACATTCCCAAAACCAACATGTCTGAATCAGAAAGATTTTCAGTTAAGTTCTGATGTATAAGGAAAAGGGAAAACTAGCAAAAATAATAATAATAATAATAATAATAATAATAACATACATCACATATTCCTCTAACAGCTCCCCAATGCTGTCACAGAATCTGAGAAGCCCAGGGACTGAAGAAAGACATCAATACCTGAGATGGGCCTGCTAGTCATAACTAAAAGGATTATTTTGATACTGAAAGCAACCATCTCAGTATCAAAACTCACTGAGGGAATTAGAGGAAAAAGTGACTAAGCAATACCACATGACAGGAGTAACCCCTAGTAACAGCAATGTGGCCCTCCTGTAGTAGGAGACATTATGGAAGGACGTATCCCAGAGATCTCAAGTGCTGAGCCAGGCCTCTGTCTAAGGCTCATTTCTCTTTATCTGCTTGAGCAGACTAAAAAGCAGTTCTCTCCATTGAGTTAAAGAAATGCCAGAAGTGGTAGTGCTTTATAGTGCCTTTCTGTTTATAGATGAAACAGAAATGCCACTCATTTTTGTGCTGAACATGGGTAAGGAGATTTCCTCCAGAAAAACGAAGAAGATGAGAAAACGTGTATAGGGTAAGATCAAAGTATGTAAACATACAGGATTCAGGAAGCCTGGTGCACGGGGCAAGGCCGTTACAAACAGAGCAGGCCTCACAGCTTCATTGCCCTTCTCTGGACACACTCCAGGGCCTCAATGGCCTTCTTGCAGTGAGGGGCCCAAAACTGAACACAGAACTCAAGGTGCGGCCTCATCAGTGCCCATCACAGATTTACAGTCACCTCCCTGATCCTGTTGGCTCCCTATTCCCAATAAGTAGGCCAGGATACCATTAGACTTCCTGGGCAGCTGGGCAAAATGGCGGCACATGCTCAGTCAAGCACCAACAAACACTCCCAGATTCTTTTCCTTTGCACACTTTTCCAGTCACTCTGCCACAAGCCTGCAGTGTTGCATGGGTTTGTTGTGACCAAAGTGCAGGACCCGGCACTTGGTCTTGTTGAACTTCCTCCCCCTGGCCCTAGCCCAGGTATCCAGCCTGTCCACATCCCTCTGCAGGACGTTCCTACCCTCAGGCAGATGAATAATTCCTTTCAACTTGGTGCTACCTGCAGAGTTACTGAGGGTGCACTCAGTTCCTTCACCCAGATCATCAGTGAAGATATTCAACAGGATGGACCCCAATACTGACCCCTGGGGAACACCACTCCTGACCAGTCACCAGATGGATTTAACTCCATTCCCCACCAAACTGTGGCACAGTGAATACGCAAAAGATGAGTACAATTTTCCAATGTTTACAACATTACTTGCTGCAAATTTGTCTTTCTCTATTTTAGAGAATAAATCTCTAATCCGTCTTTTCTTTTTATTAACATTCTTGACCAAGAGGTCTGTGATAATTCACATATACACATTTTTCCATACAAAAGAAATACTCCCCACATACTCAATGTAGGAACTAGACCTGGCTGTACTTGCGGGTGTAGATTTTTGTGTGAGATAACAATTAAAGCATTACCTTCCAACAATGTGAATTGTCACAACAAATCCCTAAAGCTTAAACATTTGTCAGGTAACATATTCTTAAATCACTTTTTTTCCTACCATCTCCTTTAACAGGGAGAATATCAGCCTGTTTCAAACACAGGCAGGAAAAAAAAAGATACTGTCAAAGAGTATTCAGAAATAAGACCTTCTATAGCACAACACAAAAGTATTACAAGGAGAAGAAGTTTATTTTCCTTTCAATTCAGCAGAATGTTACCATTCTTTGACAGTTCTGAATAGTTCTGGGTTAGACAAGATGGCTTCACCATAAATAGCAATTCAGAATCCACTATTGTGATGAATCACTTTAGCAGAGATATCTAGCTCTCTCAAGTTAGAAAAGATGTTTTTACTAGTCAGCAGACAAACAGGGTGAAGTCGTATTGTTCCCACTGAAAGTGAGCAAAACAAGCACATTACTCTGTCACCTCAAGCCTGAAAAAGCATCTGGATTCTTTTCAGAATTTATAGGGATGCCAAACGTGAACTAGAGAAGTGCCAAACATGTACTACTTTTATTCTAACCATTCATGCAAACAGCTTTCTTAATTATTATTAATCATTTTTTTAAAAATCAGCTACAGTATTTCAGGTACTGCATCACTGAACACAATTACATGTGTATATCACCATAATTAATCCTGGCTCGGGTTTCTAGAAGCTTGTTATTGCTTTAGAGGGATGGGATCTTTTTGTTTAAGAAACAAAACCTGCCTTGTTATATCTCCTTATTTGTACCCAACTTCTCAGGCACACAAGATGGCCCTAGGTAAGATGGACCAAAACAAAAACCATCTCGGGACAAGGAAGACTCCAGATTCTTCTCAAGATGTAATCCAGACTTTAGCACCATTATTATTTCCAGATGATCACTAAGACTTAGAACACAGAAAAACTGGTTTTTTTGTAAATTTGGGTTGCCTAAAGCAGATAAAAAACATATTTAAGAAATCTAAGATAGGTTTTCTAAAGGAAAAAACATAGCAAGGTCTCCTTAACTTTATCACTGTGACATGCAACCAAGGCTAGTTTTACAATACAAACCTGGTAGAGTAGCTTTAATCAGAGAGGTGCTTTCTTATGCAGTTCTGAGGGTTGACTGCTTGATCTCATTAACGACATGCTTGGTTCTTAGCAGTGGTAATCTTTCTGAGAATGTTTTTCTTTCAGAGGAACACAAATTTCATTTATCTATGGTTGGGTTAAAGTTCAGATCTCTTTCAATTCCTTTTATTCCCCAGCATGCCAGCAATCTTATTTTCATGCGGCCTATTCAATGTCTTTCCCTTTAAGTTTGTTTTTTTTTTTAAAGCTTAAATATATAAATCTGACCTTTATTTTTCATATAAATTCTTCTTCATGCTTTTAGAATACTGTCAAACTTGTCATCTCTAGGAGGGCTTGATGCTGCACTGCTTTTAGCAAGAGGATATGCTTAATAGGATGAATTACTGGGCTTCTCTGATCCATCTGCAACTTTCACAGCAGCTCTCAACATGTTGCCTTTGAAAATGCATGGCAATGATTTTTGTTGTGGATCAACATTCCTAAAGTGTTATGCATCTGGAGCCCTCAGCCCTATTCTATGTACCTGATGGTAGACTGAGAATACAGCAACAGACAAAGGTAATTTCCACATTTCAGGTAATGAATGTGTACAGGAGCACTCATATGTATCCCACACAGCAATGTCCTTGCCCACCCAAACAGTAGATATTAACAGTTTAGCATCTAGGATTATTACAAGAAATATGATTTCAACCATTATACTTCCCATAAGAATTTCTATAAATTGGAAGCACTTCATATTCACTAGTACAATGGTTTTCATATTACTTCCATGAGTTGTATCGTCCCTTTCTATATATTTGCATAGTAACAGCATTTACAAATGTAGGCTTTTCTAAGTGTGTGGAGCTGGGTCTTGTGCTGCTTGAATGCAAGAAGGCTTGTGAACTACCACTGTCCATGTAAGGAATGCTGACGCTACAATACGGGGAAACGTGTTAGGAAAGGTCCTCATAAGTGTTCTGAAGTGCGCAGTTTCAATCTTTTAAAAATTGTATGATGATTAAGGATCACAGGGTTATAATTGAATAAGATCACAATCTTTCATACTTTCTGACTTTTGCCAAGGAAATAAAAATCATGCAAAGCTCCCTCTTCAGCAGCTCAGGCACCCTTCTTAATGCCACTAAATATGCTAAAGAAAAGAAAGCCTTCAAGTCCATTTCATGATAAGCCTTATGAAGAATCTGGATGTACAATTAGGCCAGTGCATTAGTTACATTAATTCTATGGCTCTTCTACTTCTTGAGAATGAGACTTTTCCATTTTGAATTTTTTAATAAAAATACATTTGTATATTATAAGCTATTACATTAATACTAAAGTGCCAAATAGTTCAGCTAGAGAATCCAAACTCTGCATGAGATGCTTAAGACACTTATTTCAAGTGCTTCAGGTCAATAAGCCAATACCACTGCACTTCTGTAAATGAGGCCAGGAGTTCTCATGAGATTTTACCAATACCTTCAGAAATATTAAATTATTCCTTTCATGCTCTTGGTCTTTCCTAACACTGCAGATCTCACTAAAAAAAAAAAAAAAGGCTATGTTTCAAGAGACTGTAAGCAAATACAAATCTGAACATACATCCAGCTGGAAAATGAAATTCATCCTACATTGTTATCTCATTTATTTGCAGAATGCAACAATTTCAATTCATTTAGAAACAGATTAATTTCCATGTCAAAATTAAAGATTGGCATTAATTACACAGCAAAATAGTTTTTAAAAGTTACCATTCATTTACATACTTATGTTTTACTACAAATAGTCTGAGATATGCACTTCCTCAAACGAACGTGCACATTCTCCCCTCGCGGCTACATTTCTGATACACCAAGGTCATGAACACTGGACTACAAAGCGACAGAAGGACCACCCTTAGGAGAACGTGTTTGTGCTCAAACAAAAGCATCTAAAAATATGAAACAAAATACAGAAGAACAGCATTAACGACAGCTAAAAGTATTGCCTACATTCAAGATCAATACAGAGCGGAAATTGACTTCTGAGTAGTTCCAGTCAGGTGCTTAGATGGACAAGCGTTATGATGAAGAAAGATTAAGAGAAAGATCTTACAGCCAAAGCAAAACCTTACTCTGGGCACAGACCTGGCTCAACTGCTCTCAGAAAATTATTTGCTTCTATAAAGGGAGCTCCTAGGTAGTTTATATGACACTGTAAAGCTGTTTTTATCCTACACAACGTAAAATTCACGGATGGAGAGAATTTCTAAATAAAAGAAAATAGAAGGATTTCATGGCTCAGAGGAAAAAAAAAAGTATTATGACTTCTAACAAATGCTTGAAGGCTTGAACTGTAGTTAAGTTACTTAAAGACTTCAGTATGCACTTTTCAGAATGACAAAAACACTGAAAGCAATTACAAATACTTAAGGTTTTAACTACAGGCACAGGAAAAAAAGCAAACAAGACGAAGCCTGTAAGCACACATCTTGTTTTCTCACCCATGCATTTTCTCAGACACACACAGTGCCCAACATACTTTTTTTTTCTTAAAACAAAAAAACAAACCTATCTGCACGACTATTAGAAAACCAAATAAAGCAGAGCCTTGCACATGCCACAGATTTATTCAAGCAACTCCATTTGACTTCAAGGAAAGCATAAAGCATATCAAACCCAGCAGGAATTTCCCCTTTAAAAAGTGCAAATCCCCTCTAAAATCTTGCACTTCACTGCATATTCAGTTTGTCTGCACACCAGTGGGTCTCAGAGGAGTCTGAGACTATCATCAGGCAATGATAAAATCTGGAATTATAATGCTATTTACCACGACTACACATGATACAAACCACAGCTTTATCCAAGCGTGATAGGATCCCTATGAGACAGAAAGAGCTCAGTGAACCATCACACCCTTTTAATGAGCAAATTTCTTTCTGTCTGTCCTAATCTCTACAATAAACACCAATCCGTACTCCAGGCTCTCTCACAGTATGACAAGTAATTGCAAAAAGATAACAGTGATTCCTTGGAAAGAATAAAAGGTGATGCAAAACAAATGGCTAATAACAACCTTCCTGTGGGATCCGGTTGTATTGTAAATGAAAGCTTTTTCCCAGTCCAAAGTCACAACGGGGGTACATACGAAGCCTCTAACTTAATCAATTCCATTGTCAGAAATACTTATATCCAGTTTAATTACCTCATGTTGAACAAACACCACTCAAGGCAACAAAAACAAATAAGCTGTTCAGGTGTATGTAAACAGAGCTTGCAGTTATCCAGATTGCACACACACAGACCCTATATAGCTTTTGCCTTCTACTTTCTCACTAAATATAAGTTAACCTCTCACTTGCAAAACTTCTCAAACCTTAACCTGTTGTTTAAACACACCTATCAAAGGTACTTCTGGGGTAGCAGTTCACACTCAGTAAGCGTCTAAGGGTAAGCAAGCAGCTCAAAGACTGCTATGCAGTACGTTTCCTTCAATGATAAAACTAAACATGTACATTCAGTGATAAATGTTAACAAGAGAAAGCACATTAGGATGGCAAAGCAACTTCTGACATCAGCTATAGATAAATGTCTGGCCACCACAGCACTAACACATATAGGGTCTGACCACTCCACTCCACCTCCTCAACCTCTTTCAAATAAATGGGTGGAGGAGAATATGTCGCTCATTAACCATATTATTACAGAATCAATTGCTTTCTCTTCTGCCCATTTTAACGTTGACTCATTCTTCCAGTTTAAGAGTGTACAGCGAGTCCTTTTTGGTTAAAGGACTTATTTCTATTTAAATTCTGATCTGCAGGGAATGCAGCAAAGACTTTTTCATCTTCTCCCAGCAGCTGAGAATGGAGGATTATTATTATTATTTTTTTAAACCTACTTACTTTAAACATTTGCAGATATTTATAGCCTGATTTACAACACACAAGGAAACACTTCCTTGAGCATCACAGAAGAGGTGGTAGAGTCACCGACCTTGGAGGTGTTCAAGAAACATTTAGATGTTGTGCTGAAAGACAGGGTTTAGTGGGAAATAATAGCAACAGGCAAATAGTTGGGCTGGATGATCTTAGAGATCTTTCCCCATCTTGGTGATTCTATATCAAATAAGATGATAGCCCTGGACTCCTAAGGTTGCCTGCTCTAACAAATTAACATTGCCTCATGTGGAGACAAGAATCTAGTTATTTTGCACTTTGTTTTGCAATTCATTTCCGGCCTCAATGCACATACTCTTGCGAATGGATTAACCGTAGATGCCAGCACTTGGTCATTGCTTCTACTGATGCACAACAGTATTGCTTCTTCCTTGTGTTAGATAACATGCCATACCAACATTGCCTCCTGTCCCACTTGTCAAAGTCTTCTCTGCTTCTCTCAGACCAGTTAAACTTTCGACACTCCATCTCAGATAGACAAACCCCACAACTTATTTCATAACCATAAAAACACCTTGCGTTGATATACGCACACTCACCTTCACGCTGTCCCGCACTTGATTATCTACTGCAGTTCCAAACTACAACTGAAAGTTTAATCTTACATCTGAACCTTGAAATCAAAACATCTACACACAGCAGTCCACTGACAATATTGGCAGCAGAATCAAAACCTTCACATTTAATGAAATGAGGCTGGAATGGACACCTTTTCATGAAAGTAAAGACATACAATAGAATTATTGGAGCCACACAAGCATGACCTTCTCTTCACAGATTATTTCTTTTTCTCCCCACTTATTTGGGTTTTTTTAAGCCAATTTAAAAATCTAATAACACAATCTGCTGGAATAGTCTCCATTGAAAAGAAGAGGCTGAGCTTTGTTCAGGGAAGACTCAAGGAAAGCGGTTTTTATTCTAGAGGGGGACTGCATTACAATCCCTATCGTGTTCACCGAGAAACCAAAATACTCCATACCTCAAATTAGCATCTAGCATCTCCTTTTACTCCATTCTTTAGTAACAGAGGGATAAACACACAGGATAGGGCTTTCTTTTCAGATATCCCAAAACAATATTAACATAGAATAGCCTTTATGTATTATTCAAGTGTTACAGATACTTCATGACACATTTTGTAATATTAAAGAGGGTAGAACAAAAAACCAGATAAGTCAACACATGGGATATAACCTACTTAGTTCTTTGTGCGTACAGGTGTCAGTCACTTGAAACAATTTCATTAGTTCACATTTTAAGATAGGGGGGAGTAAAAGAAAAACTATCTTAGAAAGCATTAGCTCAACGGGGACTGTTTCCTTGCTTTTGGAAGAGTCTCAGGCTGGCGTCAGAAGGTGCTTCACATTTATATCTTAAGAGTGCCTCCCGTGCAGCAACATCTGAAATGTCCAAGAGGAAATGCTGCCAGCCAAGCCTGAGTAGCAGCCAGATAGGTCAGGGAAGGAGTTGCATAACCAAACAGTGCAGACAGAATTACTGTATCTAGAAAATAATACAGCACAGCAGATTTAAAACTAATAAAGCAAGTGAAGCGTGTCTAAAGTTGTAAGTAGAAACATACCGGTTTGAAGAACAGAAACAATGACCTACTTTAATCTTAGAAAAAATATTTAGGAAGCTAAAGGTCCCTTTCTTCATTCAGAAATGCAAAAGCGCCTCAATACAATAGGGAATGACTGCTTGTTTTGTTGCTCCGGTAGTTATAAATGCCATGTCTAAGGCACTGCTGCTGCTTTGTTACCAGGAAGTGACAGCTGAGAAAAATGATGCTGCTAAAACGTTGTGTTATGAATATACAAATAGGTGAGAGTCAATTGATTGCTGCAGACAAGAGTCTAGACATTTAATTTAGCAAGTGCTTCCTCCCCTCCCTTTTTCTTAAGTTCAGCAACCCTCCAAACCTACAAAGTTTTACTAAACAATACCTCATATGCTGCGCTTCTGGAATTCTTTCAGTAAGTAATGCTGTAGACATTATTATGTCTCAAATGCACTCAGCAGCTGTAACGGCAGCATTGATCTCACTGCCATTACAAAGATTAGTCCAAGGCTTCTGAGCCTGCTGGGATGCTGAGTCCAGACAGCCCTGCTTTGTGTGCACAGAACTGAACAGTTGACAGCACCATATTTGCTATCAAACCTAACAAAAAACGGTAGATGAGAAAGTGAATACAGCAATCATACCAAATGTAAAGTGTAACTTTCTGGAGAAGCTGTCTATTAAAGTTTTTTTTTCAACTCTTCAGGGTTTTTAATACAAGAGCCTCTGAATGATACTGAAATGCCTACTGCATTTCTAATGATATGTCTATGTTGGCACATATACCTGCTACAGCAAAAATTAAATGGCCCATCATCCAACACAGAAGAAGGGTTTAAACCTTTTTAAATAAAGGAAAAAAGCCTCTTCTGATATAATTTACCCACATATTACAAAGTCACTTATGTAACTCGTATCTGAAGGACATGGTTTCACATACGTAAATAGTGTCTTCTTGGGAAAGCATTGGCATTAAATCTGATTTTTTTTTCCCCACATTTAAGGGAAATGGTTTATTTTATGAGTATTCTGGTAGCCCAAAGACTGATAAAAGTAGGGTAGGTCTTTTAAATTTCCTTTCTAGGGTTTGGGAGTAAGTTTTTCCTATCCCACAATCCATTATAATTGTTTCAGCTGTTTGAGATGATGGATATATTCATGCTGACAGTTTACAGCCATTTCTCTTTTTGTTGTTTTTATCAGCATTCTAATAATCCTCTCCAGTACAAATGTAGTCTTGGTTTTAGCATTTTCCGAGTTAACATAGAGCACAGAATTGCAAAAAGAAAAATGCCAGAGATTATGCAGAGGCTAAGCAATCTCAATTGGAATCAAGAGCTACTTGCCAATAGCACCCTACATTTAATAACTATATCAGTCAATTTTAACTGAATAATGTCGTCACATAGAAGAGCACAGTTAAAGGTGAGCTTGGTGAGGCCATCATAATAATGAAGTACTTACTAACCACAGAGAATTACATTCTACATGCCACAGTATTACAACCCCTTTGCATGCAAATTTCCAAGTCCCAAAAGGAAGGACAAGAAGACTGTCTCTACGGTGATGGTTTCTATTACTAGGCCAGGTATTGTTTCTGCTACACAGCCATTTTTCTCCCCCAGGTATTTAAAATCACAACTCAATTTCCTGAACCATTTCATGCCTGAGTAACACATTTGTTTTTATGCCCTATCACTCAAACTAGGAAAGACCAGAAAGAATGTGTATACACACAGAACTACCCCAAGAAGGATGTGGTACAGACATAGAAAAGAAAGTTTGTCATCACCACCAATTTTATGCCCAAGCCAGAAGTTCTCAACAACACCAACAATTAAGAATCAGGAGCAATCAACTCTCATTAACATAACATGCATCAACTGGATATTGGTTTTCAAGGACATCATAAAGCTTGGCTGATAAAAAGTGACTATTTTGATGAAGAACGTTTAATACCTCTGAAAACACAACTTGGTTTTTCATAACATTTTGATTACATGGACTAAATAAACCAGCACAAGAACAATTAAATAAGCTTAAAACTCAGATACACAATAATACACAATAGAGCTCAAAGATACCATGTGAGAACAGTTGACCCCTTTCTATAGCAGGGGATAAACTATTTCACGATTGCACAGCACCAGTCGGAATATTCAGATGAGAAGCTTTTCAAACTGAAAATATCAAAGCTTCATTTGTCAACTTCAGCTGTATGGATTCACCAAAATACACTATGACCACTAAGACCTCCCTCAGTTGTTGCTCACAGAAAGGTACGTCACTTGCTCCACACATCAACCAACTCTCACAATATACTGGTGCAAAGGATGGAGGTTCCAATAAAATCAGCCTTAGTGACAAAGGAGATGCAGGTGACAGTATGTGTTCTGATCTCCATTTCTTTCTCTGGCTTTTTCCATGTATTTTAGAGGTAGAAATGCTGAGTAGGATAAATACAGATAAAATAGACCTGGGTTATATCCAAGTTTATATATACTGATGGTTCTGGAAATAAAACGTTTGAACAATAACCTTTTTCAGCTGTTGTGTACTTTTAGTCATTCATTCATTGGTGAAATGTCAGAATCTGCATGTTGTCTCACAAAAGCAATGGTTCTAGCATCAATTTAATAATAAACCAAGCTCTAGATTATTAGCTGAGAAGCAACACAAACTCCAAAGCACTGTTTCATTCTGCTTCCTTGTGTATTCCAGAATTAAAAGTTATAAAGTAAGGAATGACTCAAAGTTCTATTTTAACATGCTTAAATATTGTTCTTAGTCCATATATTCTTCAATAGAATTTTTCTTCTTAAAAACTTTGGCAACATTCAAAAAGAAGGGAAATGGTTATATCAATATATTTTTACTTATTCTCTAATCCAGATAAACCAATTAAGCAGTTAAGCATTTATTCTGTTCTGATCTCCCTTTCTCTGTTCTCCAGCCTCTGGGCTTTGACTGCAGAGCTTGTGAAAGTCCACACGTAACAGCATTTCCACATTAACAAACATTTATATTTGATATTATTGAAGGCAGTACATCAACTACGCCTACATTATACTGAAAGAAATGAGAATCCCAAGCATCCAGTTCTGGTACTACATCTCTTAAGACTTGCTTGCAAAAAATCATGCAACCCCATGCTTTAGAATCACAGAATATCCCAAGTTGGAAGGGAACCACAAAGGTCATCAAGTCCAGCTCCCAGGGCACTGATACAGAAATGCTTTTCACTTACTGCACACAATCAAAAAACCCAAAACTTTCCAGAGCTATCAAGGGAAACACTGTGCCTGGAAATGGTCTAAAAGATCAGGAACAGAATGAGTGGGGAGAAAACCCACAACATCTTGAGAAGTGATAACTCAAGACAGCGATCTGGGTACTGATTAATAACTATTTTCATGTTATTCCCTGCACTATACGGCAATGAAGCCCAGCACTGTACTTCCCTGATAAACAGAGGAATGGGGAAAATACACAATACTTCACCTACAGTACTGGTTGAGATCAGTATCAGAAAACCCAGATCTTCTCAGGCTGGTGTCAGAAGGTATTTTGATTCTATTTCTAAGAGCTGCTCTGCTTAAATAAGAATATACTACAGTAGGTTATAAACCAATGAAGCAAGTGAAGTGCACCTAAAATTTTTAAGTGAAAATATACCAAGCCAAGGAAACAATGGGAACAACTATATATTGTCATCTTTTAGAAAGGAAATTAAAATAGATCAGCGTTCCCCACTTAAGGAAAAACATCAGGAAGCAGGAAAAGCTCACAGAAGGACCATCCGAATAATCAAAGGAACACAGGAACAAAGTAAAGAAGCCTTTATTTACTAAGGAAGAAATTAAAGGGTAATTAGATTAAAGTATGCAAATGAGACATCAAAGGCAGAAGAAAAAAAAGCCTAAACTTAAAGGCAAAGAGCTAATGACAAGAGATTGTAGGAAGCCAACTTCAAAACAGGCGAGTTCTTAAGAGCTGGAAGGATGATTTATACCGGAAATTACATACCAAGGATCACAGTTTTCACTATTTCTGTGCAAGTATGGATAATTTTCAGCAGGTTTCTGGTTTTTTTCCTTAATAATATGCCATAAACTCAACTACTAAATCTTTAAAAAGCAAGAACTAAAAATACGCAACAGAAGTCACATCAGTAGTAAGAGAGGCAGAGCAGCTCGCTCTGACTTGAAACCTGGCATCTTTAGAAATACTCAGTACAACCCTGCCCACAATAGGGGGAGGTTGGAATTAGATGATGTTTACGGTCCCTTCCAACACAAACCACTCTGTGATTCGATGAGATAAATTACAGCTTTCTGAACAGGAATACCTTACGCACACGTGTTTTAAGCAGAAGACCCATTTTCAGAGTTGACTTTTGTCCTCATGCCAATACTATAAAAAAATGTGTGTGTTCAGTAGTCTTGTATCCTATGAAGGGAATTTGGTATCACATCAGATGTTTTTATCAGTCTCCTCATGCTCTGTTCAAAACCTTATAGATAAGTAGCTCAAACTATTTAGTTTTAGACTGTTATATAAACAAATACTTATTAAGAATGTTCTGCAGAGTCTGACCAACATAAGGCAGAGAACTGACCTGGAGCCAAGAAAAATAACTTAGAAAAGTATTATCTTTGGCAGAGTTGGATCAATATTTTGAAGAGCACCCAGTACAACATTCAGCTACATATTACACACTCACTGAATTTCTAGTTAGCTTAAAGTCAGATTTGAGGTTGTGTTACATGACAAATTGAATCCCAGAGGGCCAAAAGAAGAGAAACACTGATTAGTCTATTTCAGCTCCAGTCACTTAATTCTACTTATAATTTATTTGAAAATCTACAGTATCTCCATTAAACCAACATACCAAACATTGCTCACACACTCCAGCTTAAGCAGGAACATTGGAAAAGAATTTCAAATAAAGGACATGGAGCCCACAGAGAGAACTCATATGGGAGACCTTTTATAGGGTGAACTGTGAACTCAATCAGGCAGCCAACCCTTACGGAAGGTAAGACAAAGTAAGACAAAGGAAGGTAAATTTATCAAACCACTGGAAAAGATACCTATCTGACAGCCCTTCTAAGATGGCATTACCTTGAATTGACTTTGCAAATGGCCGAAGCACAAACTCCACCAATTCACATAACACACCAAATAATAAGCACTTATATGGAGTGTAAGGGGACATGAGAAAACATCTGACATGTCACACAGCTTCAGCAGTTAATAGGCAACTATATACAGAAAACATTTCATTACCTTAAATTCATTTCAACAAGCAAAGGGTTCTGGCACTTCCTAATGTACTTTGGAAGCTCCGTTACAAAATACATAACAGAAGATACTTTCAAGATGGAAGAAATTGTGAGCATACAAGAATCTATAGTGTTATTTCCTGGAATGATTTAAGAGACCTGTGATATATAAGACATCCATTCTTTATTCAGTTCCCAAATTAAGGGATTCGTGGGCAAGCAGACCTGAATGCTAAAGTAACAGAAATATTTCCAGTTAGAAGGAAAGGATGCTACCACCTCCATAACTCGGAATGAAGGAAAACCACATGCAAGACAAATAGGAGCGTGTCTCAAGATGCAGTCAGAGAGGAAAGGAGAAAAACTGAACAGATTGGAGCTCCCTAACAGAATTCAGGTGGTATTGTATGCAGCTATGATTGGCAAAGGTATTTTATTTTTAACCTGGGAAAATGTGACAACAATCAAGAATATAAAGCATCAGTGAATGAAAGTTATAATTTCTAAATTCTACGGATTATATATTCTACAGATAGAAACTTTTCATGAAATACAAGACCTGGAATATGCATAAAGGCATCAATGACCTTCCTTAAACGCAATGGGAAACTGAGCCACCTTCTTTTCAGAAGGAGACTGAGTCATCTATTATATTAGAAGTGGTATTACAGAACTGTAAGAGCCTTGTCATGCTTGCTTAGAGAACAGGAAAGTAGGTAGCGATAACCTTCACGGGAATAATTAAGAACAGTTCTCTTCCATTCTTCTTGGGTTAATGGAAGAGGGGATCACTTAAATATCTCAAAGAATTTGGCCTACGTTGTGCCACAGTATCTGTTTAAGGGACAACTGCCCAGTAAGAAAATTAAACCATAGGGTTAAGTCTTTCACCCTGGGCACTCTGGAATGCTTTGTTTTCAGGTTTAGGCCAGTCTGAACCACTCCTTGTCTTCACTTCTCTGAGAATTCAATAATAAGTTATGGAATAAATCAGTCATAAAAATGACAGCATAAAAGTAGAAGCATACTTAATGATTTAACATCTGGAACAGTTCAGTCCTTTGGAGATATTTTTATTGCGGATTTTCAGAGGTTAGTCCATATAGTCATTATACACTGTTTAAATAGACTTCAATTATTAGTTTTCCATCTGGATTAAAACTCAGGCTCATTTTCTTATACCAATATAAAATATTGTAAGATAATATCTGATCACTTTTTTTCTTGCAAGCATTTTCCATATGCTCATTAATTCTATCCTTCGTTGCTTTTACCATTTCCTAATATATAACTGCTGCTAATAACACAGCAGGAAATCAATCCAGCACATAAATTACCTGTTATATAACTTCAACAGTTAACGCTGGGCTATCTGGATTAGCACTGCCCTGTAAACATCCATTTAAGTCACAAAACATAAGATGCTTCAGTATTTTCTCTATCCTCTCCTTCCAAGAAACTGCCAGTGGGCAGATGCAAATGTGGACTTGCATTTAATTTGATAAACAAGTTATTTTATGAATTGCTTTCTTCTGACTAAGTGAACTACTGGCTGTGTGCTAGCCTATATTTGGTTTCTGAAGGCATTATAATGTCCTGATCCAGTCCTAGATTTTCTAGTAACTATTTCTTCTCAATGTGCCATGAACTTACAAATGGTGTGCTTAAACACCAGCATATGCATTGCCAGTATTATTAAAAAAGTAAGCCCACATGTTAGCATCCAGGCACAAATATGGGAGTTGTTGTCTCTGCCAATCCCATTTCAAATGAAATTTGGGACCTCCTGCTACACAGCCTTTTTCTCAGTAACCTCTACAACCAACATCCTCTACTATGTGTTATTAGCCACTAAACCTTGGAAAATAAAAGCAAAGGCAATTAACTGAACTAGTCAATCATGCATCAGATGTCTCACAGCACTGCAGAGTCCTTCAAAAATAGAAATGCATATCTCAAAAGCCTCATCTCTATATATTGATTATAATGGAAAAGACAGAAGATGAGCACTGCTGTTTGCAGTAGTTACTGCTGCATTATCTAAAAATAGATGCTTAACTCAATATGTCCTCTTTGCAATCAATGGACCGAGGCCCATGTGGGACGTGGGTATTTCTTCCTGTTGACTGCTAGGGCAGAACCTCAAGTCAGATGGGGTACAGACCATGAGAATGCTCTCCACAGTAAAGAATAACACACAATGCTACTAAAACCCTCAACAAATGTAAATCCAAGTAACAACAAACAATGGTAAGAATGTGATGTTCTTTAAATTCTTTACTAGAAGAGCATTTAGGCCCTGGAACAGGCTGCCCAGGGAGGCTGTGGATGCCCCGTCCTTGGAGGTGTTCAAGGCCAGGTTGGACGGGGCCCTGGGCAACCTGATCTAGTAAAGGTGTATGTTTGGTGGCCCTGCCAGGCAGGGGGGTTGGAACTACATGATCCTTGAGGTCCCTTCTAACCTGGGTCTTTCTGTGTTTCTGTGTTTCTGTGATGTTTTCTCCCTCTCGTGCACGCACATTATACATATCACAATTATATGCAACACTAGCTGCAAGGCAATTCCCACAACAGTTTGCAAATTCTCATCTCTAAGACTATAACTTAATCATACCAGAAATATCTGATCTGAATTTCAATGCTTAGTTTACACAACTCTACACAGATTAGCTATTTTCTGTTTAAGGACCCTGTTTTCAAACAGAAAAACCTTTGAGTTTGTTCACACTCTCCACTCCTTCTCTAAGACCTCCCACAATACCCCAGATGAAGTTTCCTATGGAAAACTTTCCTTAAATCTGTAGGTAATGAGAAATGAACAGTAACAAAAATAGATGTACAACACCTATGATTTTAATAAATACATTGGTTTCTATGCCTCCCCAATTCCTTACTTATTATTTATCTTTAGGCATCCTGCTTAATTATGATGCAAATGTTTTTGACTCCGAAGAATGTATGAATGACAGAAAGCAATGCTGTATAAAAGGACAAGAATTCTTATGGCACTGTTGGGTGGCAGCAGTTACCAGCTGCCAGGTACATACCATAGGCACAGCCTCCAAGCATCACCCAGGAAGGAATCCATCCAAGCATATTCAACAGGTGCGCACATTTTGACCCACAGGGTCTGACAAACTTAGTACTGAAAAACCTACTTTATAGTTCTGTTACCAACTGTTAAAGCCAAACGTTCAGATTTTAAACAGCAGTAAGCAATTTTGTGTGCACATCACAGAGACATTCAGATCATTAGAAGGAGTAACAGATCCAGGGGCCCGTTTCTGAAAACAGCAAAACCAATTAAAGAAAATCCACCACTTTCTTGTCATCTCCATTAGTTGCTTTTGTTGTCGCAATCAGATCCACCAGTAAACTACCACTATGGTAAAAGAGTTGTATTAAAGTGTGTAAATGCACTTGATTCTATTGACTTTTAATGAAAATCAACTAAATTTCTATTAAGCTTCCAAGCAGACCTCACACTATCTCATGAGAAGTTTAAATTGTTGTCCTTCTATCTTTAGCCAAGAGAGATGATACAGTTTTAAAAACAGAAGGACAATAATCTTCTTAAGCGGGAGAAAGCAATCATACTTAGCTGCAAAATAACCACATGGAGCCTTAATACAGCATAAGTTAGCTCTTACACCAAATTACTTCATGCCTTAATAAGCTCTCATATCATATTAGATAAGAATTTTAAATTAACTGGCCCCATGCTAGGGATACATTTTCTAGAATGTGTTGTTTTCTTATTTCTCCTGAATAGATATATAGTAATGCAATAATTAGTTCTGTCATCTGCAAAGGCAAAACTCACATGAAGCTCCAAACAAGCATCATTCCAACACACCAAAGCTGAAATTGCATTTGTAATTACTCAAATCTAACTTTCACTGCTTTTTTGCGAAGTTAAACTGAATAAAAAAAAGAAACCCACATCTGTCAACTCAGCAGTTTTCTATTTGTCACAGTAAGCCAAACGCATCTCAAAGGCAGAGAAGTTCCAGGCTGTATTATGTACAAAGCACACACACACTTCCACAAATAAAAACAAACAAATATTTTAAGTCTCATTCAAATTTCTGCCTGGCAATCTCTTTCTCAAAAGGAAACCTCAGCTCCGAGAACAGGAGGAAGTTAAAATGCCTGTTTATTATATTCTAAAATAAAAGGAGACAATGAAACAAATCAGTTTTTTCTTTCTGACAACTACCACTGAATTATTTCACTTGTAGCTTGAAAAATGAGCAATTTTTAGTACTTGACCTGTACACCGTTCACAAATGCAGACTACAAAAAAATCCATTATGTCCTCTGACCTTCCATAGATCAAATAAGAATGTCTGCCTGTTTACTTGAATATCTATACCATAAATACCTTATTTAGATCTTTACCTTCCAAAGAAATAGAACAATACAGTTCTGAAGCAAAGACTACCTTCTGAGAAGTCACAAACCTCCTTGCAGCCTTTACATTTACAGGGAGATCTTAAAGGGCGGGGGGGATGGAAACCAACTTATATGGATAGAAAGTGTCAAGCAAAGGAAAACGTTCTTAAAAGAGGAGAGATCTGGATGAGATGATAGCAGAAAATTCTTACTGAGTGGTGAGACTCTGATACAGGCTGCCCAGAGAGGTATTGGATGCCCCATCCCCAAAGGTGTTCAAGGCCAGGTCAGATAGAGCCCTATGCAGCCTGGTCTAATGGCTGCCAACCTTGCCTGTGGCAGGAAGGTTAGAACTTCGTAATCCTAGAGGCCCCTTCCAAACCAAGCCATTCTACAATACATACCAAAAAAAAGAGCTTCTAAAAAGTGACAGAATTCTGAGTACTTATAATTGTAAATATATGAAGGGCAAAGTCTATAAAGATAGTAGTATATTTGCCAGAAAGGAGTAAGTAAGTGACGCTACTCTTTATAAGGCTGAGCTCCTTTCAGCTATTCAGGATGGATAGCACAAACTATCACTCTGAAAGCTCCATCTCCATCATTATTTACTGGACATTTCATTCTGTCGCGATATTACAGGAATTTTAGGCAAGATACAGCATGGCTCTTGTACAGACTTTAAGAAACCAGTATATGAAATGCTCCTCAGTGGATTTAGGGAAAGTAAGTTCGTGTGCCGGGTTAGGTAAGGCATGAAGCTACAACACATAAGCATTGTATATAGAAATAGCCACAAAAAAACCAAGGCTTCTTAGGGAATAGAGGAAGAAAGGAAAGCAGCAAGGAGCTTGAAACCCAACTCCATCACAAAAGAAGCAATTAAGTTCAACAAAGACTGGGAAGCAAACTTAGAGATAGTTGCTGTTGCAAGTAAAGCTCTGAAAAGCTACATGTGAAATTAAGTCTAAGGCTATTCACAAAGAAAGCAGTTTGAAATTTTCAGTTCACATATGAAAACACTATAAGATTTATACCATCACCTGCACCCGTACTAAAATAAAATGTATTTCAGGTAGCTGAATAACATACTAAAGGCTCCTCTTTTGAATTTCAAGATATTTACCTCAGTTTTAGAAGTAACGGTTTCAATTTCTGGGCCTTGCAGAGGACCGCCATGTTTCTGACTTCAGAATATTTTCATACCATTCTCTTCAGAAACCCATCAACACCACTCAACCTAAATTCACTTCTCTCTTCTCACTGCATTTCTGAGAAAGCTGCTTATATTTTGTCTTACATTTCCCCCTGCATGCTACAGATGTTACAGGTACACAAGCAACACACAAACATTCTAAAACACAGTTTGTTGTTGCTACCACTACTCCATGAGACTTTTACTTTAAAAAAAATCAAATAAGATTACCAGCGTACATAAAAAGCCCTTGCAAAGACAGGTGACAGCAGACATAGCTGCTTTAAACCAGTTTCAGATCACCCAATCCAGTAATAAAGAATGAATTACTTACCCCCTTTCTGAAGATTAGGGCTTACCAAAGACTCCAAAGGAGGAAGCCTCCAAGAAGACATGCTTCTCTTGCAGGTGCCAGCCCTTAAATGAAGTTAGGGGAGGATGGAGCCTCCATCCCTTCCAGTCACATAGGTGAACTGCTTCTACCTGTGCTGCCAGGACTGGCTACACCAGGTGCTCAATCTCTGGTTGAAACCATAACCTAACAGTTTCCATACAGCCTAATGTGCTTCTGCTATTCATAACAAGAGAAAAAGACAGCACTGGGAACACTATTTAACCGTGTGACAGAGTAATAGAAGTTCCACTACAGTTATTTCTCATCCCTTTTCATGTCCCTTTTGATAAAAATAGCAAAGAGGACCACAGTAAGCATTTCCCCCTCTGTTTAATACAGATTTTCTTTAATAACCATGTCGTGCTTTGAAAGATTCCCCTTCTCTGTCAAACTGCAAGAAAATTACAAGTAAGGTAGAAATCTACGTAGTACAACTCAGTGCTTCAAAATACATTGAATAGTTTTTTGTGTGTCTTTTTTAAGCTCAAGTTATGGAAGAGAATTGTGTTATCACATGCAATCAGTAACTGATTTTTCTATTATTGAATATTCCTGCAGAGGGACAAAGTGCAAGAGATGACCAGAGACCTGCCCACCACTAATGTGTAACTGCTCCAATCACTATTTGCATGTATTCATACATTTTTTAGCATCCATTCCCTTATGCACATAAATATACCAAAAAAGCAGCCAATGCACACTGATACAATCAAGAAGGCACTTCTTGAGCAGTGCTTCTTGAGCAGCTCCCCCAAGCACTCTGTGTAGCTTTCATTACAAGCCATTCTCGAATTATTCCCCTTTAACAGCATGGAGAGATGGACAACCACAAATAGTTTGTCACTGTTTGACAAGGAATTGCTGCAGGGCCATACTAACAAAGCTAGAAAAATCAAAAAGATGCCAGAGACCAAGAAAATGTCTTGAGAGCCTGTCTGCTGAGATCTCAGAAGGAGCCACACGCATTTCGAAGAACTCAGTATTAAATGTATAAAAACACAAATGAACTCTACACCTTTCCCCCACACTCATCCCCCAACCATCCCAGCCCTCCACAGAGAACTCTGAACCATCTTCCTCCTTTGTTCGGATGCTGTGACAGTGTTATTCTCCCCTCCACCTCCTCACATACTTTGCACTATCCCAAAACCCATGCTCTGTTCTCATAGCTTTGACTCCACTCTCTACAGGAGGTGAACTTCTCTGTTTTGCCTTCAGCAAAAACAAAACAAATACCTGCCCTGCTTAACCCAAAGCACTCTGGAGAGAGCTGTGCTGGCAGCAGTGTCAGGCTGCACATAACCCAGAAATCTCCATCTCTTCCCTCGCTTTCTGAGTCTCCTCCATACATCCCTTCCTCCGTGCCCTGCCCTCTTCACAGGGGTTTTGAAATTGAAGAATGTTAAGAGCTACTTTTAGAAGAGTACGAAAACAAACGCTATTGTGTTACTTCAGAACGATACCTATAAACATCCAGTGTCGTGCCTTTAGAATAGAGAAGCAAAGACAAGTGGATGATGATAGCTTCCCCCAGCGTACCTCCAAGCAAACTGCTGCTTCACAGCTTCTCATGCCACAGGCTGTACCTGTACCTCTGGCTTTGTCTTCTTGTCCACAAAACAATTTGTAAAATGTAACTGAAAACATATATAAATTATTCCTTGAGACCTGATCACTGTGCAGCACTACTCGAGGGACATGGACAAACAAGAACAATAACACCCTGTTCATCAAAAGACTTTATTTTTAAACCATGAAATTTGCTCTATATGTAGATGAACATCCCTCACCCATGGGGACTCACCCTAACAACAAACTCAAAAATGACATATTACCTCTAAGCAACTATCGCAAAAGAGCTTTGGCAGTACCGATCAAAGCCAGCATTGCTGTTTCATCATTAGCTCCCTTTAAAAAGAAGACAAACTTGCGCAACAATTTAGTTCTCAAAATATCTTCTAGATGTTCAGATAAAAAGCCTAATCTGTGCTTTAATATATAAATATATTAAACCTGAACTGCAGAGGAAGAGAGCAGCTAAATTAAACCCATTGGGGTTCCTGGCTCTGTTGTTTTGCCTGTTCTGTTTATTTTTGTTTGCTTGCGTGTGATATAAATATTGAAATATTTGGCTCAAAACTCTTCTGAGTATACACAGGAGACTTACAGAGTCAGTTCGTGTCAAGCAGAGGAAAAGGAGAGCAAATGACATCCCGTCTGCCTATGTAATATTTTCCAAAGTTTGCTTCCCACAGTTGGGAATCCAAAATAGCATCTCAGCTGCATTATAAAAGCATTCAAAAGAACCTTATCATTTATCATATCAGATAATGAGAAGGAATAAATTAATTCCCCTGTACCAAGTTCTACACCCATCATCGTACATTTTTCCACTTACTTTTAATCAACGGGAGAAAACATGACTGCAAAGGGAAAATGAAACAGAACGCTGGCCTCTGTCAGACCATTTATTTGTACTCAGGAACTTTCCCAGCTGCTGAGATGGTGTGGCAATGTGCACAGGATAACTATTTACCTTCATATATGATTTAAGCATGTTTCCGCACTTCAAATGCGTTACCTACTCAAAGGATCAGCAGCTGAGCTTTTTTTCTGCACTGCAAACCAGTAGGTGTCTACACAACAGTGTGTGACAGGTTTTGGTCTATTCAAAAAGTTTTCCAATATCAGCTGAAAAATTCTGCTGAAGTTCTTCAGTAACTCTGATTTCAAGCCATTACAGACTCGTTCTTCTTCAATGAGCAAAATCACTATTTTCCTTATTCCAGAGCCACACCTACGTCACTGCTGACAATAAATATCTACCTGCTAAAACTATTTTACGTCAAATTTCATTGAGTTTATTTTTTGCATTCCAAACATCCTGTCTCTAGGGAAACATCTGCGAGCAGGAATTCAAATGATCAGTTACGTCTGGGGATATACAAAAAGAAAAAACACGTATGAGTTTGCCTTTGTTTTTCAAAAGCTCTACAACCGAAGCCAGTTTTCAGACCTACCCAGAAGTTCCCTGTTTCAATGTGTTCCCTGTTTCAAAACACTTAACGAAATTATCCTTTATCAAATACGTTTTCCACAGACACGGACTAAAATCCACCCCCACCCCTCCCACCAACAATACTAAGGAACTTCTAAACCAAAAACCCAGCAGTTGAACATGGCTAAAATGCTAACGCAGACAGAATTTAACAATTAACAATAAACAGGAAGAAACTGTTTTGAGCTCTGAATACCCTGGCAGTTCAGCAAGGAGAAAGGGCAACTTCCCAAGTAACTAAATGCATATTATAAATGTTAAGTGCTCGTCTAATCACGAAGTGACGCTAATATGGGATAAAGTATGAATTCATACAGCCAGGGTTATTCTAACATAATTTCTTGCAGATGCTTTTATGTTGCTTTGGAGGCCTGTTAGATTCTTGATCTGTGCAGTACACTGGTACAATTAATGGACTGCATCTTCACACTGGTATCATTCTAGCTTCCTCAGATTAGAAGGCAGAAACAAACCAGAGCAAAAGAGGAAAGAGCTGTTTAAATTTTCACATGATGGCATTTGTCCAGACAAACTTTATTTCTCCCTCATTTTAAGATTGTTTTTGCAGCTAAAGATGTAAGTAACATTGGAATTTATTCAATACTAGAACAATTATAGTGAAAACAAGGAATTTTAACCAAGTAAAATGGTTTTTAATTTTACAGTAATAATTTCAAGGTTCTTTAAATTGTTCAAATTCTTAATGTAAAATTAAAAGCCACTTAACTACGTATTTTTAGACTTCCTGGATTTCAAGGTTTATTTTGGAAACAGAGCTACAAGATAAGTCCAGATGAAAGACAAAAACAGCCATTTTTTGCACAAAGATGAACAACAGTCCTGTGCAGTTCAGCACTGCCAGGGATGATAACGATGTATTCCTGGATGTACCCTAATGAACCCTGTAAGACAAAGCCAATATGGAACTTAGTTCAAAGTGCAGAAGGTTATTCAGTAAGAAACAAAAGCGTTCCAGGAAGAACTGAGTGCCTCAACAAGAGAGACGTGGTTAAAGAACAAATTGCTAGAACGAAATAACACACACAAAAATGTATTTCATAGAATCATAGAATTACCCAGGTTGGAAAAGACCTTGAAGATCATCAAGTCCAACCGCAGCCTAACCATAGTACCCTAACTCTAAAAACCCTACACTAAATCATATCCCTAAGTACCACATCCAAACGGCTCTTAAAGAAGATGTGAAACGTCCAATTCAAACAAAACCTGACTTGTTTTTTCATGTGGGAAGATAAACAGGAGGAGTCATCAGTGCAAAGCGACAAACCGGAGCTTGAAAGTGTTGTTTAAGAAAATCTCCTCATGAGTTACTCCACAGTACAGAAGAAAGAAAACGTTGCTAATGAGAATGCATTACCTCTCTTCTACATATGCACAGGCAATCATCACTCAGCAAAGCAGTGCTAAATGCAGTAATGGATTTGCATTAGTGCGTTAGAAAATAACCAAGTACGAGAAAATAGGGAGTAAACACATTCAGAAAATCAAAGATGAAATCTGCAGATAAAAAATTGCTGCCAATTTATATCTTAAGGAGATAACCTAAATATGGACCATAAAATTATCTTTCTCATCATAAACTCCATTTTCATAATCAGCTCTTCCCCATAAAGTGGCTCCTCAGTCCCACTCGCTGTATTATCTCCTTGCTAACAAGATGTAAACATAGAGCCTCCCCTTTTTATTAGCCTTGACTAATTAACCATCAGCTTGACAATCTATGCATCTGTCCTACAGATGTTTCTTGCAGTTTAAACAAACTAACAATAGTAGAGCACTTTGGAATAGTATCGATTACTGTGACAGAACTGAATTAGCTCAAGCTTGAACATAATTCTCACAACTCAAAACAAAAAGAGAAAAAAGCTTTTCAGTCAGTGTAAAATAGGCTGAAAATTCATTAACATGCAGCACTGATAATTGCAACTCTTACAGGCATTAATATAACACAAATCACCTGGGTCACACACCGCATAGTGCTTCAGTAGACGATCACTATACGTTTTCCAAGTATTCCAGCACTCTGCCCTTTTCTGAGTTTTTCCTTAGAGTAATTTCCCAGGAGTGCCAGGATATCTTTATGTCTGTTATTCCACAACAACCTATACAGAATTTGAAGGTCACATGCCCTTGATTTCAAGTTAGATAAGCATATACACGTAACTTACAGTAACTCAATTTGACTGACACAGATATAGAAATACTCTCACAACCAGTAAGCAGTGATGCTGCCTCTGACTACGGAATGGAAACATACAGCCTGATTCAGAAAAACTAGTTCAGACTACAGACTTATTGCTGGCGAATGACTTACACATTAGTGATACTGATTGCCTTTGGCATAAGTTACAATCTATGGCAAGAAGGCAGCATTAACTATAGTAAAGCGACCAAATTCCAAACAAGGTATTTATACTTCTTCTATTACGTCAGTGAGGCAAACAAGGGATTTCAATTCCCCATTTTTATTCCACGGATATATAGACTAATACTTCTCTCTGCTAAAAACAACCCCATTCCTCAGGTCCAGCTCCCCAGCTCACAAATACAGAAATACACCTCCTATCTGATTATGTTGGCCCATGACATCAGAGTGGATGTTGATGGTGTGGCAATAGAGGTTGAACCTTCCCACCACTATCCCATTACATGTTGTTGCTGTGTGATAGATGGCAGCAGTGGGGCAGTCTGACAGAATGGCATCTGACATGGAAGTGCAGATGAAGCAAAAGTGTGGAACTGAATTTCTCCATGTGGAAAAAAGGGCACCCACTGATATTCATTGTTTCTCACTGAATGTTTATGGAGGTGCAACAGTGGATGTGAGCACAGTGAGGTGGTGTGTGGTGCATTTCAGCAGAGGAAACAGAAAGACAAGCCATACAAGCCATGTTGTAGGCAGCCATGCACAGCTGTCACACAAAGAAATGAACAGCATCTCAACGAGCTATTCCATGTGTATCAGCTAATGGTGGTGACTACAGTGAGAAATACTGTTTTGCAGCTAAGAATCTGCTCTATCAATTAACGTCATTTTACTCTTTCTGCCTGTTCTGATTTCCATTAAAATAAATAGAAGGCTTTATATTTGGAGCAACCAACATTCGTCTGTATGAAGAGAAGAAGAACATATACAATAATCAATTATCACACTCTGTGATCACCAAATTCTGAAAGCTTTTTACCTTACAATTATTCATTCAATTGCACTTTAGTCAATCCAAAGTATCTGCAGCTAATATTCTAAAATAAACCAGTTTTACCAAACAATACAACAGTTCATCAGGAAACAAAACCATTGTGGATGGACAAGGCAAATCAGTACCTTCATTTACAATGCATGATCCCCTCAAGCAGGAAAATTATCAGGTAAAAATAAATCATAGATAGGATTTCACTGAGAACAGACCAAAAAAGAAAACAACAACAACAAAAACAAATAAGAGAAGAGTGGTGAGGATACTATATAATATTAGGAAATTAGAGATTTAGAATTGCTTGCTACTGAACTCTGGTAGGCAGCAGGAGGCAATAATGCTGGAATGAAAAGGAAGAGAAAAGGAAAATCCTTTAAGCAATGTAACATGCTCCTCATATCTCAGTTATAAGAGAAACGTTAAAAGAATTCCCAGCATTAATGGTACTCAGCATTAAGAAGGCCTATCCTGTTCAAAATAAAGGCAGTCTTCTGCTGTATCTTTATACACAGGATGCAATATAAACTGAAACCTACATTCAAGTATGAAGCAACAGAGACTGAGAAGCAGAGATTTAAAGATTTCCAGAAGTCATTGGATCAATGTTTAGGTTATTAAGGGAATGTCTGGAGCAGTGGATCCAGGGGTGAGTATGGATGAAATCTTAACTTGGGAACACACATTCAGAACTGGCTAATAGAAACACCCGTGTGTGTCAGAATTTAACTCTCAAAGTCTTGCTAAACTGTAGGTTCATTAGGGGATGTGAATCAACAACAGTCAGTTCCAGATAAACTTTGCATTTACAGCAAAAACCTCAGCATTTCCATTTACAGTAGTATATTTTTTCTTATTATTGTTAGGAATGCCTAAACTGTAAATAGTAAAAATTGGTAAACCTGGTCAACAGAACAAGATTCTTCTTCTTGGGGCAGTATTTCTGCAGACCAAAGTTCCTTTGGATTCTTACTGTTTTACATTTTCTCCTACAAATCACAGCAGCAATGCTCTGCTATTTTTCTGCCCATAGACAAGTTTTCCAAAACAGCAACCCTCCTCACGTATCAAATCAGATTCACAAATAATGGAGGCCAAATCTGTGGGATGCAAGGCAGCACCAGGAAACAAATATTTGACATTTTACCTCTTCACAGATGCAATCAGTCTCCAATGACCATCTCAGAATGCTGTGAGTCCCTAAAACACGTGCACATGAACTACCCAAATCCAACTTCTCAGTACCCAGACTGTCATATATACTGATGGTTCTTTATATAAGGAACATTTTCAGTTCCCTCCAGAAAGATGGGAGACTGACCCTTCTGAATCACTTGTTGTTTATTTCAAACCTATTTTGGAGTGCTTTAAGGAAGAATGTATATGTTCTAATATGTTGTGAGCAGCTAAGGTCAAAACATTTTCCCCTCTTGTCCTTTTAATTGAAATGTTCAGAAACAGTTTACATTCCTCTACTCGGTATTTACGACTGTCTCTTTCACTCTAAAGCAGAACCACAGCCACTGTGATAAACATACTGAGAGGTTATCTAGTTACAGCAGCTTTTCTTAAAACCCTGCACATCCTCTGCCAAAGTGCAACCATGTAATCGTCACTGAAGGCTTATTTTGGTCCTGCTTTATAGTTCCTCTAAAGTCATGCAAAGCATTTGATCTCTAACGTCATTAGTCATTTCTTTCTATTTCCTCACTATCCAGTTTAGCTTTAAAGATGCTACATTTCAATAGACAATTTTGTTGGAAGTTCCAATTTCGCTTTTTGCTGACACAAAACAAAGCATATTGTTCTTCATTTTCTTTTTCCAAGTTTTAGTCACCTAACACAAAGTTTAACCACACTGCCTGGCCCTGCAGCCTGCGTTCATTTGCCTTCTCTCCTCCCTCTTAGAATTCTACCACACCTCCTTCAAATCAAATTAGGCTGTATCTGAGTACTGTTACGCATGAATAGGTAGCAAGTTCAATACATGTTAGACTTAAAATTACTAAGTATATCCCTTTTAAATCATTTCAGCTACAAAGTTGACCGAAGTATTTCACACAATGAACGTACTGTCATTCTTCTTATTCAGAATGCGAGTGCCAAGCAAAAATGTCAGGGATGAAAAAGCTGCTATTCTTTGTGCCCTATTGCATTAAGAGTATTTTTACTTCCAAGCAATGCAGAACCAAACATGTTCTATTTAAAGCAGGAAAATTAAAAATCAGTATTTGTATCACAGCAATCTGACTATTTTGAGAATTCTTATTCTCAAGATAATATATTTGAAACATACAGATAGTTCTCACTGAGCTAAGAGAAGCAGCACCACCAACAATAAAGCAGAATGGGAATGAGCCAGCTTTGCAGATCCAGTGACAATTCTGCAGCTGCCACAGCAACCAGCAGAGGAGCCGGCCAAGAGACCAGACAAGAAGCCAAAGAGGAGGTCAAGGCTTGGGAACCAGAACTTGGCATTGGGGTCTTACAGCTGTCAGAGATGCTCAGTGAGAGAAGTCACTGTTCTCTACACTTCTTGCAAGGAAATGGAAAACAACAACAACAAAAAACCAAATCTAGAGCCATTAAATGCCAAGACAGTGCTGAAAGGAGATACACGCCACCATTTGTTTTGTCACAGCATTGCGATAGCAAGACACTGTGCCAAACGACATGAGTATTACGTGCTCAGAAATAGAGTGCTGTAGCGGTACAGACTGTTAGAACTCCAAACAGATGGCTTCCGCTGAAAAAGAAATATCAATGAACAAAACTGAAATAAAAATTAGACCACCATTCTTTTTTTTTTCCCCTTGATTTTCAGTGGGAGTTAACGAGGAAAGTTGTTTTGCTTTGTAAAAAATTTCTTCTTCTTTCACAAAACTTTCCATTAAATTACCAGTTGTGTAACTAATGCTGGCACCTGCAAGAACTCTGGTATATAATCGAGTTACACAAAATTTCTTTCTCAAACTATAACTACAGAGTACTGAGAAAATGCAAAGCTGTATTTTCTACATTGTTCCCCACCTGTTAATCACAGGCTCAGAATGTGGGGTGACATCTGCACATTTTAAGACTCACTAAACAAAATTTGCAGGACCTCCACACAAAAGAACAGAACCAGACCAAGTTCAGTTTTGCAGAAGTTAATTTTAAGAGCATATGTATGCAAAACCCCTAAGCTAGTAGCAGCTTTTGAGAAAGCTGTCTCTACAGATTCTGTGCTGACAAGCCAAGTAACTGCCAAATAATGTTTAAAAACAAAAGAAAGGCTCCTAGAAAGTGCCAAAAGAAATGCTATATGCTGCCTTTATGATTCAGGCTGCATGAACAGAAATAAAATGAGGATATTTGCACTGAGATTCTCACAGGCCCTGTGAATGAGGCACATTCCATATTAAGCAGATGCCTAAGGAAGTATCTTGGCATGTTTGCACAGATTGCAAAGATGAATAAAAGTTCATCTGTGACCAAAAGCAAAAGAAAAGAAGAAATGAACATAACACAATCAATGTCAAAAATACATGGCTATGCGAAAGAGGTTCTTTAAGCACAGTTTAGATAAATGACAAAACTCTTTAACAACATATTTGATTAAATACATTTTTCCTCAAGTCTTGTCTTACTTCATAATCAGCCCCTATGTCTAGCTGTAGATTGAGATGCAATCTTTCATTTCATTTTCTGGATCCAGAAGAACCAGAAATATCAAATTCCTAGTTCACAACATTCTTAACTTCATAGTCTGTTACCTATCTCTTCAGTGTCACACTCCTGTATGTCTTCTCTGCTTTTCTTGGATCACGTGAACCACTAGAAAGCTGCATCAAGGCAAGCTTCTCAAGAACACTTTGCACTGTTATACAAATAAGACCTCTAGTGGTTGAAGAAACATGACAACTACTACCTTATTTATAATTTCTACTCACCTCTTCTCTAAGATAAAATCTTACTGTCATAGTACCTCCCAACTGGAGTTCAGCCACTAATGGCATATCTGCAGAGCCCTTTTGAAAACTATCCATTCAAGGTGATAAACTTGCTTTATCTGAGTTAGTTGTTAAATCCAGGGACAGAAACACAATCAACAAAGAACAGGACTGTCAACAAAGGTACAAAAATAATTTCACATCTTCCACATCACAGAATTCTACAGATTTTAAGAATATTTAAGACACATACGCAGATAATGAACTCTACCACACCAGCATTTAATTCTAACCCTCTGACTACCAGAATCACAAGTGAATGCTCATTTTCTTTTCATTCTAAGCCACTGGACTTTCTTGCTTTTCTTTATCTATTCTTACTCTGGTTTTAAACCCTACTCAGTGACTTGAAAACAGAAACACCACCAACTCTGGCCGATGTTTGTGGCAGTGATTTGCATTTGGATTGGTAAAGTGCTGCCAAGGCACCAGAAATCTACTCTCAAATACCAAATCCATTTCAAACGTTATCAGACCTGAAACCGCCATCAGACCTGAAACCGTCAAATACTCTTGAATACTATGTTGCCACAGAACACCAGCATACTACAAAATACCTGAATTTTAGATTAGCAAATTGGCACATGTTTGTACATTCACAGCAATTCTAATGAAATGGATTATCTTGAGTTTGGCCACATTTAGAGATTATGCTTTATTTTTAATGACTCGCCATTTGTAATGGCTCACTGACAGCACCTCGGTGCATTTGCAGTCTCACAGACTGTTAGAATGAAAGAGACAATGCTGCAAAAGTTTACTTGCCACCCTGCACAGAACGCTCCTTAACTAAGAAAACACCTCAAATCTTCCTGTTTTGAGCACAGGTCACCACAGCAAACTGTGGCTCACCATCAGTCTATCAGGTAGAATATAACATGAAGCCTTCTTTAGAAATTGCCAACAAAATTCTGGCAACACAAGAACTAAGTAATTTGCTTTTTGGCCTACGTAAACATTTTTACCTTTCATGCACATATTTTAACACAGGCTTGCCTTGATATAACACTAATTGTTTATCATAGAGAAAACACTATTTTCTGATCAAAAAAAAAGAGTGTATGGGACTTGTGTATCTTGACTTTATGACAAAATAAATAAATAAATAATCAACACTATCACTGCATGTTACATATTTTATATGCATAAGAACATGGCTGCACCAGCAGAATTGCATTAATACTATCACACCACAGCAAAATCTCCAGACAATGTGTTAATGAAAAGTGACAGGTTAGGAGGCTTCTTTTGTTCGACAGAGAGATAGGAAAGTTGTAAGCCTTCTACCAAACTTAAAAAACAAACAAACCCACAATGCAACTGTTTACGTATTAACTACAATTTCTTTGTGGGATCAAAAGAAGCTTATCTGTCTCACTTTATAGCTTTTAAGATGATGCACCTATCGCCCACTGCATCTCTGCGGCTCAGATGTCTTCAGAGGCAAGCTGAGCAATGATACAGCTGCAGTTTTTAATACAATGTGACACTGCAAAGGAAGATGCAATCTCTTTTCCTTTTTCTTCAGCGTGTGTATTAGAAAGGCAATTGTAGTAAATAGCTTTCCTGGCTAAAATCTGAGAAATGTATCATACAACTGTATGTACTTTGACGCTTCTGAACACATTTTACAACACACAGCTTTTGACTCATTGCTGCACTCATTTTATTAATTTCATTATTCTTTTATTTCAACTGAGTAACTCAGAGATTAATCTATGACTGGGGAAGGGGCAGAGAAAAGCAGCCTGCCATTACTGCTATTCACCCCACCTTTAGAAACAGGGACAGAAGGAGGGAGGGGAGAAGATTCACAGAAAAAATGGTACAAAGCTCAACTGACAGCATACTCAAAACTCCTAATTTCACTGCACCAATAAAAAGACACAGCAGTCACAGAAATGTGGTCACTACTATCTACGAAATGAGCAGTGACATTGTGTGCTATGTGGGGCTTTCTAGCTATGCACTTAACCCAAACTCAACGTCATAAAAAGGCAGACCTATTTGTACCTTATGACATACCCAAACGTAGGAAGTCCAATTAATGAACTGGGAGGAATAGAAGCACATACCATTTTTACTACCTGATGTACTTTGGACTCTGTAAGTACAGTTTGCAGACAGAACTTGAAAGTAGATTCTTGCAATTAAAAAGAGAGAAATCAAAGCATTTACAGAAACACTTTATAAGCTGTATAGTGGATTCGTTACTCACGTGTAAGGAGTAAACCCTCAAATTTTCCCTATAAACACATCATAGTATGTTTCTTAAGAATATAATAGATATTTACCCAAATTAGGTACTTAAATTGACATGAAAACTACTGGAAAGACATCATTATTTCTCTACTTCTCTTTCTCTTCTTCGTATTGGTAATGGTTGGAGTATTGGTAATGGTTGGACTGGATGATCTTCTAGGTCTTTTCCAACCTTGATAATTCTGTGATTCTGTGCTTGCCCCTCTAACTTCTACAGTTACATAAGAAATAAAGCAGGACAGCCAAATGCAACCAGTTAAACTAATACTTCAACTTTTCCAACTTACTGATCCTCAGGATACATTAATGCTTTATCTGTTACCAAATACATCTGGTACAGACTTCTTTTGTTAAAAAAGGAAGTTAGAAAAAAATACAGCAAGAAAGTATTTGAGGTCAGTAACTTATTTGATAATATATAACTGTAAAAAATTCAACATTTATTTTAATGACCTTTATTCCCTTTTCACCTAATCTTAAAACAAGTTCACACAAAGTAATTTGCAGTGGTTATGAACTTCCGAACAAAAAACTGAGATTCGGATAAGCTCAAGCACTGCAAACAGTGTAAGATAACATTTCAAGTTGAATAATAGACACCCTCATATTTGATATTGGTTTATCTGTAATCCCCATAACACACCCACAGTCATACACACTCACTCTACATCTTACGACAAATCCTCTGACTAAAACTAACCTTGATCAAACACATTATGGTTATGAATTCCCAGCAGCTCCTAACTGAATCTCCTTTGTAGGAATTCAGTGTAGAGATTCAGCTGATTATAGGCACACATTAGCAATCACTCATGACATCAAAAGCACCGTTCAAGGCGCTGGAATAGAAAGCAGCAGCATAACAGGCTCCTTGCTCACTGCCACAGTTAATGAAAAATCCCTCTGAAATTTTACACATCACACCAGTAATTTCTGATCACAAGAGCGATGTTCTGGATTGACACTTCCTTCCACTAAAAGATAAAGACTCGGTGCAAAAATAATTAAACCCCACTTCTTCTGACATTTACTTTGTATCATGACTCACCATCAACTTCAGTCTGCATTCAGTAAAACATACGCAAAGAGAATATTAAAAAACCCTTTGTATGCATCAGCCTTTCTGTCCAGTGCTTCACTGTTTTGTCTCTTCACCCAGTGAACAACAACAGACCAACCACAACACAAACAAACAAATAACAGAGAGGTTTAATTTTATTTTTTTAATAAATCTACAGTTTAAAAAAGCAAATGATGCTTTTGAACTACTCCTGAGGTGGGGAGGGGGGGGGGGGGGGGGGAAGATAGAGCAACTGATTTAGCACATTTTTTTATAACAGATTGGAAGAGATTGGGTAACTCCTGCTGCATTTTTCCAATAAGTGACTAATTACATGTACTGTATTGAGCAGCTGTGTAACAAAGCCAGTAAAACTAATACTAAATTAGATCTTAGCACACTAGACCACAGAGTGTTAGCAGTTACTGTAGAAAATAATGCATAAAATCAAATTATTCCACAAGTTTCTAGATGGAAAATATGCAAGCCAAAATATCACATCATTAAGGCTCCCTGAAGAAAGATGTCCGTATCTAACAGACAATACAGAGGCTCCAACCCAAGGATGACTGGATTTCTCCTGCCATTTGAAGACATTTCTATTCAACTTCTGTTCTCTGTTTCTCCTCCAATTACAGTTGCAAAACCTGCATTTTCTTCCTTGGGATTCCCTTACCTGCTCAGAGTCACTCATTTTCACTCTCAGGAATCTTGGAGATACAAATGACAAATTGGATTTACCCTCAAATGGTGCACAGAGTTTCTTTCATTTCTTTCTTTATTTTAAACTAAGAGCCTCCTTAGATAAAAGAATTATGTATAACTTGGGAAATGGGAAGAGCATCACAGTCCCTGGAAAGGGAAGACTTGTAACAAAAATAATACCCCAAAAATGCTATTGCAAAATGCATCACAGATGTATGGTAATAAGGTTTCTAGATCCTATAGCTGTAAGTATTCTCTAGCAGATGCTACTATCCAGGCTTTTTCTGACAGTTATGAATATCTCATTTGCAAAAAATTATTTAAATAGTTTAATTGAATAAATTAATACATTATTTACAAAACAATTCAGTTTCATGAAATATTAAGCCAACCTTTGGGATAGCTGTAAAGCCAGGTGGTTCAGAACGTTCATACCCCATCTTGTCATTAAGTAATTAATAAACAATCAAGTGGAAGGTAAACAATGAATATTAATAGGTATTAACTTGTCTTTTGTTTGACAGCCCCAACTGCAAGCCAGGAAGCCATACATCCTGATCAGGCTTGAGCTGAAAGAAACATTTACACATGAAAGGAAACCTCTTTGTGGGCAGTATTAATTTAAGTGGGTTTTAAAGAGATCTGAATGTCTGATTCTTATGAGCTCTTTAAAATGTCTTGTAATCGTCTCCAAAGATCTGTTCTCTATTCATACCGCCTTTTGAAGTTGCCTTATTTTGGCAACTGTACACAATCCCAGAAGGAATGGAAAACAAAATATTTCCATTCAATCTTCTCCTGTTATTTTTCCAGGTTGACACTTCTGAAGCATTGTTAGCATAGTGAAGGGATATGCTCTCTTCCTGGAAGACTTCCCGAAGTATGGTCTCCATCCATCCTTTCTATTATAGGTATGGCTTAAAAATACAGTCTGTAAGTACCAACTGACGTTAAATTCATGATGAAGCACAATTCCAGAAGACACACTAATGTCTGCTGAAATTAGTCAAGGAATCCCTGCATGTCTTAAAATGTTGCTGTGATCCTTCTGGAAATTTCATGTCTTTTAGCAGATCAGCACCTCATACCTTTTGCAGCCCCTGTTTGTGCTCCCACCCAGCTGAAAGCAAGGGAAGAGAATTCCTGTTTTGCTACTGTTGCTTCTCCTAAGAAGTGATCTTGGGGTACTTCCTATGGCACTGATTTCTCAACCTCTACTATTTTCAGTCATGAGTAAACCTTAAAAAGATTCACACCACAAATCAACAAAGTGAGGGAACTGATTCCGAGGAAACAAGACTACACATTTAGCTATACGAATACAGCCTTCCATTGTCCTCTGTTGCCATTTGGCCTAGATTAGTCAATGACCCAACCTAGCTATGCTATTTTTTGCACATACTACTTGATCAACCTATTGGAAAAAAATCTGCTTTTTTCTAAAAAAAAGGCCACATTTCAAAAAGCAACTGCACTATTTAAGAATAAATAGATGTTAGTATGTGTTTTCATTTCTATAATACCAGCATGCTAGGAAATACAACCAGCATCTACAAACTTACATAGGCCTAAGAATTTACTTTCATTTATTTTGCCATTAATTGGAAAAAAAAAACCAACAGACTCCAATCCAACAATAACAACAAAAGCCACGTGAGATGGCAATAAAAAGAACTGTGATATAGTTTGATTTTGGAACTAAAAACATGTTGCGTTAATGTGCAGCCTACAAAATTGTGTTGTGTTTCTTTTATTTCATTGATATGGTTGCAGGAATTTGGTTCAGCAGTAAGCATTTTATAGAGTTTTAAAGGGACAAATCTGTAAATCCTTCTTCCTTGTGAAGCCGAACCTTTCACTGAGGTGAGAAAAAAATCTGAGGAGCAATCTGTTCCCCTGTTAAAAGAATATTAACATATCTAAAATATCTGACATCTACAGTCTCAAACTAAACCTACAGTGCCAACAACCTCTTGAAAAGTACAGTTTATAGAAAGCACACAGAAATTTGAGTTCATTTTTAGCCATCAAATGTTGCCAATTAAACTGAAGGATCACTATACTATGTTTTTATACCACAGTAACCTTCAGAAACTTCCCCCTGTTGTTTTTAACCAGTGCTAAACTCTGCATCTCCCAATTCTTTCTCACATGGCTTCAGCTTGAAATTCAAACATCAAAAAGCTATTTTTACGGTTCAGAATTGCAAATCTATGAATAAACCAACTTTCAGTGGCTTATCTACAAGTCCAATATAAAATACAAAACTCAAGTGAACATTTTGTAAACTATTAAAAATGAAAGCATATTTTCTTTTTTTAAAGCAGACTTTTAGATTTGATTTCCTATGCATATTAAGCTGTTCGCTGCTGAGGAATTCTCAAATGGAAACAGTAAGTTAATTGAAATCACCAGTGGCTGAGATTAACCTTTTTTAACATGCAGAATTGGTAACAACGCAGGATTATTTTACGTATGTATACGTCAATGAACCAAATAATTTAATGATTTATATAAAGTACATTTTTCCATTAGTCTTTCTACATGTTCCTATTTTCATCACAATAGCAGGCGCAGATGGGTGCTGGCTATAATATCTGTGTTACTAGAATAAAACGCTGGATGAGTAAGCTTACTAAGTACTTTCCTAAAAAAGATCTGCAAAGCTATCGGTAAGTTTTATATCTTATCATTAAACATTTCAGGAAAAGAACTGCACATATAGCTTTCCAATTAATATTTATTCATCAGAGATAATCACTTTTTCTACAGTTAACTTCTTTACATCAAATCAAACTGTCAGTCAGAAATTAATTTAATCCACACATCAAATACTTAGTAGTAAATAGCATTTATATTTGTACCTGAAAACTGACAAACTACTCAAGCTGCAAATGAAGTAGCAGTATTCCAACTTGACACTATAAATGAAACACCCTCAAGCAGTACACACGCATGCAAGTATGCATTACCAGTATGAAAAGGCTACGCTGCCACAGGAAAGCAGAAGCAGACAGATAAGCAAATATCTGAACACCATTGCTGAAAAGTTTCAGCAGTAAGAAAGCCAAGTGTTGTCCATGTGTCTCCAAAACTGATCATTAATTTTCTCTGATTAAAGAGCAAATGCACCGAGGACAAAGAAAGAACACCCACTGCAACTTATAGAAAGTTACAAGGAGATAAGCACAAACAAAGCCACTGAAAAATATTTCATCCAGTACATTTTCCTAATAAAATAAAATTAAATAAATAAATAACTTTAAACATCAGCTATCAAAGAATTACAAGGGTTAGAAGGGACCCAAAGAGGTCATCAAGTCCAACCTCCCTGCAAAGGCAAGTACCCTGCAGTAAGTCACACAGGCCGGCATCCAGAAAAGGTCTTCAATATTCCCACAGAAGGAGACTCTGTGAAACCAAACTGCTATGGCCCAAATGTTTATTAAGCCATTGTTGCTACAAATATCCCAGCCCTACCCTTACACTATGGTCCTCATTTTTATCTACACCAGAAATAATTACATTCTTCCTAAAACCATATTCATAAACTATACGATCAGATTTTATATTACAGCTATCAAAATAGCCCTGTGTTACTCTTCAGCATTTCCAAACTTATCCACAAATGCCTTTGTGTGATGTAGAACATCCTGACTGCATTCACTTCAGCATAAAAGTTCACCATTTGAGTGCTGGATGCAAAATGAATAACTTTTGGAGTTTAGGATTCATTGGTATAAATTTTTACAGAGACTCCTATCGGTGGATGACTTAAAACAAAAACAAAAACACAACCACTCTACTACTAAGTGTTGGACATGTAACTGATTTCTGGAACTCAGCTTTCAGAGTAGAAACTGAAAGCAGTTTCATTAGCATTCTTCTTTCTAATTTAGACTCCCATACACTTTAAGTAGTTATCAAGAATAAAGCTCTGTGACATTAATTTTCGAAGAACGAAAGAAACAAAAGTGCTGCTAAATTAGGTTATATCTTGTTTTAACTTTGCTTCTTACTTTGCGCAGGAGGTTCACAAAGAAAATACCTATGGTAGAGCGTGAAGAACTAAACCAACTATGGGACTTAACTCTTTTAGAAGAATGATAATAAGGGCCTACTGTTTTCCACTTTCATAGCATGTACCTACTTCTTTGTTTGAAAACTACACTTGCTTCACTCACTTAGCATCCATTCATAAGCAAAAGAGGGGAGTTTCATGATTCTGCTCCAGGTTCAAACTATGTTGCCATGGAAGCAGATGTTGGACTGATAAAAATAGGTCAACTGTTCAAAAAGCAAAATCGCTGTTTTAATACTTCAACATTATTAAATGTTATTCTTTTAATGCTTAGTATTGTTTACTATCAACTGTATACTGATTTATCGTATTTAATTAGCACTTGCTTTGGTGATATAACATGTATGCTCATAAAATGTAGGCAACAGTAGATTCAGCATTGTTAATGGAAAATTATTTTGCACAAACCTGCAAGTGCTTGGCATAGAATGCTTATAAAAGTATCAAACATTCTTCTTCACATCTCTACTAAGCGATGTCAAATCCTGCCAGGTAAACACATTTTCATTTGAAAGAGATTAGTATCATCATTAGCAAATACCAGCATTTTTAGGAAAAAAATAAAATTCAGGTCACTGTTACCACCTATGCTTTGCTTGGTAAGAATGATACTTCCTCTGTTTAGCTTTGCATCAAACCAGGTATAAATATTCAACTGGAGTCTCAATGACTTAAACCCGACAAAAACATTTAATGACAGCTAAGATTTAAGTAGGTTACCCCATCCACTGAACACGTGAAAGCACACATAGCCTACAAAAGTAAGTTTCTTGTATTCCTTAACATCTTCACACTGCCTGCCAAACCGTTGTCAACACAGCCCAGATACACCGTAAAATTCTCACCTCCATCTGCAGCAAGCACCAGAAAATAAAATAACTCTATCATTCTTCAGCACAAAATCTCTAGTAGGTGATCTAAAAAGCTCTTCTGTTGACAACCTGGCACATGCAACAGAATTTTTTCCTACCCTGACAGTGCTGTGATTAAAAAGCACCAGGTTTGTATTAGAGACTTTGTGTAATGTATTCTGTATCTGCATTGTTTTTACAAGTAATATGCACAACTATCATTAATAAATACAGCAAACGTGTGTGTGAATAGTGTCAGTAATGTGAGATTTGTGTTCCTCTCGTAGGTTAGCTATCTTCCTCTAGATGAAACAAGATTTACAGGAGAGACTCTGCGGTGCTGCAGTTCCACAGATTTAATCCAGCAGAAACCTACAGCGCTGCTATAAAGGGCAATACTGCCTTCCGTACAGCACTGTTTCTGCCCTTCTCCCTTTCACCAGTGAACTGGATCAGACAGCTTCTGTCAAATCAGCTCCCTGATCTGATTCATCATGCACCAGATAAAAGAAAATGCCAGTGCAACAGATAAAACAGGTTCCCAGGTAGAGAAGGCAAAAATATACCCATCTCCCTAAGCTACCAAAAATCATGCTGTTGCTGAAACTGATTGCAGTCCCACAGCATCTAGTCATTCTCCCTTCCTTCCTCTTGAAATCAGTGTTTTTACTTGAAAAACCTTCAACGAACTACAGTTAAAAATTATTACTGTAACTGAGAACACATCCATCTATACAATAGGAGCTGCCTTCAACAGAAGGAAAAACTATCCTTGTTGGAGTCATTTTTGTAATTTAACATATAGATATAGATATTCAGAATGTCTTTCACTTCGGAGAACTGTTCCAAATGTCACCCTGTACCTTGCGCTACAAAACTTCTCCACGTTGTTTCTTCATATAAAAGAACATTTTTGTCATTTCTCCTTTCAGGATTATCTTTTCAGACTTCCTTCCTTTCATTTATTCCTTTATTTGCTTTATTCTCCTTTCCATATGATTTATAGATAATGTGTTTGAGATGCACTGTTTAAATGAAATTCCAAGAGCTACCTAAATAAAGCACAGGAATTGCACAATGGTACATGATCATACACAAAAATGCTGATATTCTTCTATAGCCTATCAAGGAACAGAGTCCTGCTCACAGACATTTTACATTTCTTGCAAGAAATTTCCAACAGGAAGATACATAAGGACAATGATCTACAATCTCTTAAGATATTAAATGGCCAGCCATTTGCCTGAAAAGAAACTCGAGAATTTACTATATAGAATTAGGAAAACATAAAATTCAAATGGTTTTACAATCACTAGTACTTAGTCCTAATACATACTTGTTTCAGACAAGTCATTATTGGAAACATTCATAAAGATGAAGAATGTACTGCAAAAGTATAGCAACAACATTCCAAGAAAGCACAGAAAATAAAGCAAGGTTTAAACACTTATTTGGCAGAGCAAGCTTTCAAATCCTTTTAAAATAAGCAGATTTTCATCTACTTACTGGTATGGTTTCCACTGTTCTTCACATTGTTTCCTACTAAAACACGTATCTGAACACTACTTGAAGTCAGACTTACCTCTACCAAAGCCACAGTCAGAACAAGGTCCATTTTTGAGTCTGGGAAAAGGGCATTCACTTGTGGAGACATTCCAATCAGTATGCAGTTAGTAACTACTGAGATTACACTCATAGTTTCAAAAGCCAACTGAAAGAAGACACAAACACATTCACCGTTACGACCATTATCTCTGGTTTACCAGTCCCCAAATTGCTCTATAAAATTTCTCCCTCCCTCTCTATGAAATCCTCAGAGGAGTCATTACTTCTTTTTTTCCTCTCCATCTTTTGACTTCTACAACGTAGACTAGTTTGGCAAGTCATCTACACTATGTCAACCATAAAAGCAGGCAACAACACAACCACAACAAGGTTTGTAATACCACAAAGCAAGCTGGCAACCCTGATTTTTTCCGTAATTTAAAGTATCTGTGTATGTATGTGTATTTAAAGAGCAGAAACATCCTAGATGGAGCTAATATCATATCACCTCCTGAAAGAATTCAGAATGATCCATTGGGAAAATAAATAAATAAATAACACGGTCAGGAAAGCAGTCTTAACCTTGGTATCTTCACGACTCAATCTGAACACACAAAAGACTGCACATCGTTCTACAGTTGTACTCTTGAGCACATATTTTTTTCTAAACAAAAGAAAAAAAGGCAAAAAGCAGAGGAACTAACTGTCCCAGCACTCTGGTTTGTTTTGTTCTTATGTTAAGGAATCAGAAAATGCAGGGATAGTTCAGAACCCTTCTAAAATAGCAATCAGTTTTTCAAGCTGAAAGTAGTTGAATTTGTTGAAAGATTGATTTACATTTAAACATATGCAAGTCTGGGAAGCACTTGTGTATCAAGTTCCCACAAAATGCCTGAAAATACAGTACAACAATTGCTTTTGCAATACAGTGATTACTCATTCCAAGGTCCTCTCTTGAATATGAAAAGCTGATATGGAAATGTAGCAATTATCACAATGAATTAGCAGAAGTAACTTTCTCCTTGGCAGTAAGCTGTTGATTCAGCTCCTGTGATATAATAATCTCAGTGTTTCTTTAACAGAAATATTTCAGCCAGTGCTCTAATTTCCCATGTAGAATAGATTGCTAAAATAAAATTAAGCAAACTACTATTTTATTCTGTCCTCTGTCTTCACCATGTATCAACAGAAAGCTTAAACTAGAACACAGATCATCTCCTAGACCTTTCCTCCAGCTTACTTCACATTGCTGCTACAGAAAACTTACATCTTTGGATGACTGACTATCCTTCCTTCTTACCATAAAAACCTCTGAGGTAACAACTGAGGTGAGAAAATCCCTAATCAACTTTTTCTAGTGTGAAACTCTTTAAGTAGATTACACTATAGGAAAGAACAGCCTCTACATACAGATCTAAGCTATTTTGTTAGCTTGAGTACCAGTAACCACAAGAGCACTCAGCCAAGCATGACTCAGGATTCAAAGTATTTACCTATCCTTCAGTTTTCTGAAACTATGTGACATGAGTTCCATGCTTCTGAGATGGCTTCAGATGTTACCAATTTCAGAATACTTTTGCTCTAAATTACTAGGCAGTACCTGGCAGCTTTGCTTTGTCAGTATTGCAACAGAATCACAACATATAGGCATAAAAGGACTAATGAAAGGATTTATTTCTATTCAAAGGCAACTGAAAATTACACATGGTTGAAAACCTCACAAAATGTGCTACAGTGGGATGGGATAGTATCATATGACACTGAACATGACAAAATACCTACCAGAAGTTGAAAGCAGCTAATGATGAAACACACAGCTTAAATCTGGTAAAAAGTCATTTATAATAAATGATTAAAAAAGAAACAAAGATTACCTGCCAAACGCCAATATTGGCTGTGGGTTCTGCAAATGGACGCTTGTAAACTCTGCACATTTTTAAGGCATCAGAATATATCTCTGTGACGTTGTTTAACACTGCAAAGACAGCAGCCAGTGGATAAACACACGAGAAAAGACTGACGTAGCCAAACTGTAAAAACAACTCCAAGTAATCATCAAATGTACCCTGGAAAATAGAGGAAGAAGAAAAAAAAAGAGCAACTTTTACCCACAAAAAATACATGAAGATGTGCAATTAACAATACAGCTATAAAGATGGTTCCTCATGTCAAATCATATGTGTGAGAATGAACAGCAGTAGAAAAAAAGACATTCTCTCTAGTAATTTTTACAATACTAAACTATTCAAAACTTCTTAATATGGGGAGGCCAAGGCTTTTCCTTTTGCCTAATGCACTTTCTGTAATGTTCACTTATTGCATGAAGTATACACAGTAATTGTATAAAAACTCACCTTAAGTGCCTGGCTATCCTATTGAAACAGCTACTGAACAAACAGTGTAGGACAAGAAAGCAGCATCATTCATGTAAACTGGCAGAACATCCTCCTCTTATAAACACAATGCTCTTATAAACACGCCTAGTACTTCAGACTGTCCAGGAAAGATCTAACCAGAAACATAGGTTTTAAACAGGCAATCCTTTACTAATACTTCTGCACATCTATTTCAAATGAGTTAAGTCACAATTCATTGCCTACTCGGAGGCTAAAATGACTAAATGTGGTACAGGCTTCTGAAAGGAACTATTAATGCAAACAAAAAACCTCATTCTGGCAAATCCACAATGCATCTATCTCCTTATTTTTGAATGAAGAATTTGGGTACTTAAATGCTGATTAAGTATTCACATGTAGGTCTTTATGCATATTTACATACTAATTTTGCTGTATTAATAATAGTTTTCTATGATTGCAGCAATTATTCATGAAAATGAAGAATAAACCAATAATTTCTAAAGAAAAGGATTGATTTTGTTCAGTGTGTTCTCCAAACAAAGGGTGATTAAATATCATAAACTACTTAAACTAAGATACAGCTATTTTGTATTCATCCAGACCCACACATTTTCTTCTCTCTCAAAATGAAATAAACAAAGCGACAAAATTATCAATAAAGACTTGGCAGTAACTGAGATTAGTACAGGAAATATAACATTAGTTTAAGTTCCACGCACCACAGACATGATTTTCTAACCTTTCTGCTGATGACAGTTAAGTGAACCTATAGTGCCTACTGCTCTTGCTCTGGCAAACAGGCAGTAGAAGCCAACCAGCTCAGAAATCAACACATGCCATTCATTAGCTACATTCCTCATTAGAGCTTATTTTCACATCTCACATATGACCCGGCCTGCTCTGCAGGTGAGACCCTAAGGAGCTGTGTAATGTTTAAAATCACTGAGATTCTTTTCCACAGATATTTCCTGTATGAGCTCTGCATTTTAGCAAGGTCTTCATTCGGGACATTCATGCAGCATCACTCATTGGAGTGGCAGTCACACATTTGTCCCTGCTATCAGTTACATGTTTCAAGCAATGAGCAGTGAGTCCCTTTATAATTCCACCCCCCACCTCCACCCCCTTCTCCCCCCCCATTAACTGCACAGCATTTCCACTTCTTTCTTCTCATTTTCCTGCTCAGTACCTACTGACTTATCAGCACAGCAGAGTCTGAAAATAAAACAGGCATTTACTTTTCTCCTACTTAATTTATGACACTTTAAGAAGGAAAAATCTGACAGGATGTTAGCTGTGCTGTTATCATTATTATCAACCTCCTGTTGCCGTAGCCACAGGAGCAATACAATCTATGGCATCAAGGAAACAGAATCAACAAAGTAACTCAGAATTCAAAATGAACTAGGAGAGACAGGAGGGTGAAATGAAGACTACAAGTTGAAGCTTTTATGCCTTAAATCAGGTGAAGGGCTGGAGGAACACAAAAAGGGGGTAAGGGGACAGGACAAGGAGGGCACAGATAGAAATTAGAATATTAAAGAGTAAGTGAAGAAAGGAAAAGGAAAGAAAAGATCTTGAAACACAGAATTCTGTCAACACTCCTGCTGAACTCCTCAGTTACTAAAGATAGTCAAATGCTTCCCCCTTGTGACAGATGTAATTTTAGTAATTCTCTTTTCTGCTGACAGGCCAACACTTAGAAACAAGTGGTCTGGTACTGCATACTCATAAATATAGCACAATCAAAATATTTACACTGAAATTAAAATCTAAGGCATTGAATACACTGTATATTGAACTGAAACTGAGGCAAGAAGTGGGCAACTCAAAGGCAAAGTCATAACCCCACAACTGACCTATTGTTTCCCCTTGCAAAATTATTCAAGGTATGACCACACAACAGGTGCAGATACATCCGATCTGCAAGAAGCACTGGCCAGCAGGATTCAGACATCACACTGGCTTAGTATATGCCAGCTCAGAATCAGAAGGCAGCTCAGCTCTAGGAGGCAGAGCTTATTTGGTTAGGCAAGTCAATGCCTGCTGCCAATTCATAGCCCTTGGACCTGTGCTGGCACACTTTTGGGCTCCTCGCTGGACTGTGCTAATCTACCAGTTCAGACACTAAATTCGGGATTTCTGCTGTGCTCTCCATTGTAAGACAGTCATGCTCTCTGTCAATCCTCCTCCCCAAGTATAAAGTGAGAAATACCATCACTTCCAGTGGAATGTTTGTACAGTTATTCAGCTGCAAAGGTAGTATTTGACTCAGGCAAAAATACTCCCTCTTAGGCTATAGTTTAATTGACAGTTTAAACCAGTACCAGTGCAACAACAGAAACAGAAGCACCTCCTCCTCTCACCTTTTCTCCATGCCACACTACTCGTCCTTGTACCTTGGAAACTGGAGGCATGTTACACTCATCCCCTCTTCTGAGATAATACTAATTTAGGCAGCTCCTTATGCAGCCATTTCTTTCCCACCCCTTTGTACTGACATAACTGGGCTTATGCACTGTATCAGATTCAGTGCACCATAAAGCAGCACAGACTGAAAATAAGCTGCTGGGCCAAGCAGTTAGAAACACTTAGGTTGAACAGGCTATTGTGCTCATCAACTTAACTCTTACAGTAGTTTTATGTTGTCTTTGTGAACAATGACTGCCTAGTCCAGCACAGGAGATGGCCAGCAACAAAGCTGGGATTAGGAAAAGAGAAATGTGGAAGATAGCAAGTATAGCTGGGGCTATTCCAGGACTGCAGCATTTGTTGCGCCAGTGGAAACACTTTTGGGACCAAGCAAAAACAGGTGTAAACAGGCTCCAAAGAACAAGAAATCCCTACTGATTGTTAAACAGAGATAGAGAAATAGAGAAGCAGAAATGGCTGACAGAAAGAATGACAAACAAAATTTGACATACATAAGAAAACAGGAGGTACCCAAGTCTTTCAGTAGAAGAAATACGCAGTTACATCACTGCTGCTTGGCTGTTTTTTGTGGTTTTTTTGTTGTCTGTTTTTTGTGTTTTTTTAAAAAAATTTTATTTTTTATTTTTGTAGCCCTTGTAGCCCTTACTACTAGGGCTAAAAATAATTCAGAAGACAACAAACAGTGGAAAAAGATGACTGCTCCAATCACAATGAAGGATCTTTGCTATGGACATAGTAACCCATCTGTTGGTGTTTGGGTACATAATAAAGAGTACATAATAAATTCAGTAAGTAGTAAGAATTATATGTTCCACCACATAAGAATAAAATCTAGGCACCAGGGTTTCCCTTGCAAGATATAATTTGGGCGCTAGTAATCTACAGGTGTAGCTTATCCCCCAATGAATTGACAAAAATCATCTACTGTTTCAAAAGCAACAACTGCTATCACATTCTATAATGAGAAACAAGCAATTCCTTCTTCTGTTCTGCTCTTTGTTTCTGAAAAGAACATTATGACTATTGCCAAGAGGTCAAACTATACTTACCACTCATTCAGAATTCCTTCTGAAATAAAATAGCTATTTCTACTCTAACGTTCTACATTGCATTTAACAACAATTCACCTGAAACCGCTTTTTAGCAGCATACAATCTAACAAACTATATATCCAAATAATATGTGAGTATATTCAACATACAAAATAGGTGCACATTTCTTTTTCCAAGTTGATTTGTTCAACCAGTGACAAGTCCATATCTGTTTTTGGAGAATGAATGTGTTTCTTCATCTTCTTCACATGTCTCTTCTGGAGCCAGTAAGGAAGCAGGGATTCCGCGAACTGATTGAGGATCTGTGAAGTTATCAGCAAAGTGGCCAAGCTCTAAAGAAAAATAATAGTTATTACTAGACCTGCAATAAATCTGGTTGTTTCCAATTTTGTGCATTCCATTAACACTGCTAGTTTTTATACTACAACAAATGCAGCTGGCATAATAAAACTAACAATAGCAAGTGAGAAGTATAGCTGCTCTAGTTCCCATTCTTTGTAATGCATTGAAAATAACTAAATAGGTCTTTAGATAATTAACTATTCAGTGGATCTTCATGTGTCATGAAACCAGTACAGAAAGTCCAATGATAGCTAAACAGTTAATAATACATCATTGATCACTAACAGAGCTAAACAATGGACTTTAAAAGAATATGAACTAAGTTTCTTCAGTCAAGGGAATAATTACTTTTACTTAGTTTTCATGCATTTGAGTTCAAGCAGTATTAAGAACAGAAAGCTGATGTAAAATACCAATGACAAATTATCGTTGTTTCTATTTATTTTCAGTTTCTCACTGTAGTAATAAACTTAATAATGCTCCTATCCTCAGGAGCCTCTCAATAAGAACATTATAGAGAAAAACACTTTCTAATATAAAGGAAAAGAAGGGGAAATGAAAATTCTCCAGCCTAGTCATTGTGAGGGAGTAATCAATTTCTTTTCGTCATCGGCAAGGAGAAAAATGATTGTTCTATATTACCATGTTATCATTCTGCAACTGTGCAAGATGAACTGAAATATGGAGCTGTATTCATAAGGAAATTGTTACTTGTGGTTCACTTCACGTCAGGATTCAAGCGTTAAGCCTCCACGAATCCAACCTGGTCCAGCCGGGGCCCATTTAACTACATGTTCACACCAATATGGTGAATAGCTAAATGGCATTTTATTGTGCGTGTTAGCGGTTTAAATAAGCCGCTATCTACTTCGTCTACACCCCTTCTACATATGCATAACCCCTTCTACATATGCATAACTGAGCAGAGGAGGGCCTATCATGTTACATCCCGAGTGTTCGTGCACGCCTAATACAACAGGAAATATAAACTTGACAACTACAATACACACATGTACACATTTAGAAAAACAACTGAAAAAAAAAATCAGTGCTATTTCAAGCAATCCTTCATTTTCCTAGCTGCAACAATGTTTTTAATGTTTGAGCAACTCACCTGTCTCAGAAGTTTCATATCAAACAACACAAAGGCAATGTAGAAGAGAGATGCAAAACAATTCAAGAAGTTGAACTGCAAATAAAAATATCTGTTGTTACTATGCAAGCTGAAATTCATGGCCTGAGAACCATCAAACAGTTACTCTGGTTCCACACATACAAACCGCCCATTAAATTAAATTTCTTTATCACTTTTAAAACTACATCAGAAAAAGTAATCCTGATCCTATTGATCCTACTCAGATTTTCATTAAACTACCTTAATGCCTTCCCAAAGCACAAGATACAATGTTGGAACACATCTCTTTAGATACGTATTACTGTTCTTCAATTTATGTCAGCTTTACGTTTCATCAGTTCAAGAGGTTTTATGACCAAGAAAAATATTCCCTACTGCTAAAATGAGAAATAAGTCACAATATTGTACCTGAAAAATCATAATCAGGCGCTGCAGTAGAACTTTTCTCAAGATTTACAGTACAGTCTCTTAGAATCAATACAGGCACCAAATCCTCTCCTATGCAGTTTATGGTATATACGTATGCAAACAAAAGCAACTTATTCAGAGGCCCAAGGTAAATATATGAATGCATACTATAAGTTGTATGCAAGCAGAGCAATGGACAAGTATACCCAGTCTCCCCCTGATTAGTTGGCTGAGCGTTAGTGTAAATGCAAGTTAACATACAAACTTCTTAAAATACAGTATACCATGAAATGTTACAAAAACCAAAAGGAATCATTCCCAGTTGAAGCCGGGGCCGCATCAATTAAAAAATAAATAAATAAATCCTTACATATCCAGAATCCTAATGAAAGAACAATCAATTCAAAAACAACAATAAACCTGTGCAATATAAAACAAGGTATCTATACAGCTTAGGAGTTACTACAGCCACAACAGTAATCTTGTTTAATCACATTATTTGGCACTGAACAAAATTGAAAGTCAAGACAGGAATGCTACGAAAATACTAATAAAGTTTTCTTTACTCCTCATACTACCTACTTACCACTAAAACCTTCAGAACTAAGTGATTCTGATATGAAGACTCCAGCCTGTGATTTTCTAAAATAACAATAAAATTACTCATTAGTAAACAGCAGAAGCACATACAACGTACTAAACACTGTTATACAAAACATAAACAGTTTTTCCACCTAGAAATCATTTCAGTAGTAGTGTATGAGGAATAGTTCCTCCAATAATTTATAGCAAAAACAATTTATACTCTACCATCATTTCTTCAGTAGCAGCAATGGCAATGCACTGACCCTGCAATTTCCCTGGCTGCCAGCCCCATACCCAGATTTTTTCTTCTGCTCTGCCAGTTCAGTTGCTTAAGTCAGATCTTAGCTGAAAATATGCCAGGTGGGAGACAACCAGATGAGCTCCTCATCCTTTTCAGTCTCTTCTGAGAGTGCCCAGAAGAAAATGTTTTGATAAGGATGTGAAATTTCAGTCTTCATTATACGTAAAATATACACAAACACTATTGTAAGACAATTTTGTTAATGTTTTTAGATTTTGTTCTGTTATCTTAGTGCCTCTATCCTCTGCAATGATGTATCAGTACACAGTGATGTATTCATCAAACTCGGGTTATGGAGCAAAGATATCTACCGCTAATCTCCAACCTTGATGATCTTACCTCTTCCCCTAGGCAAGCACTCGCCTCAGAAAGAGCCAATTCAGAGAAGGGACTCTGGCATTAGAGAGAGGTTGATGAGAAAGGCATGACCATCCCTTCTGCTAGACTCAGTCCAAAATAAACCAAACATGAAACTGCAGTCTTCTAACACTCCAAATAAAAGAAATGAAGATGGCCAAATCTTTTACCCCACAGTAAAGTAAGTCCTAAATATTTGTGATTCTGAATTATAATGTAAAAATAAGAATAATAAATAATTTTCTTACCCCATGATGTTAAGAATTCGGCAGCGTACCTATAGATACGGTTCATAATTTCAATCACGACAGCATATATGATACTGGGCACATACAGCATCAAGCTGCTGAAGGTAGACTTATCTTCCTCATGATAATCCAGAGCCCACTGTTCCAAGTCAAAGTAAATCATCATCACATACAGTGAGAAGTAGAGGCAAAGGCACACAAACGGTACGGATACCAGATAAATGCGTAACTGTCTCTTAATGCTTGAGTACACTGGTTCCTCCCTCCCAGTGACAGGATTGATACCCAAAGCACCATGGAAACCTGGCCTTGGTTCTTCAAACTGCCGCTTCATCAGCAGTGTCCCCCAGCGGTATGTCATCACAGCGCAAATCCGCTTCCAAACTTCCAGGATCACAGTGGACCAGAGCAGGTTGAATGTGGCAAACATTACGTATTTGTCATAATCTTCCCATGCAAACACATAGTACGGAATTCCAATGATAGCCATCGGAATCAACGCAAACGTGAAATACTCTAAGAAGCCGAAGTAGAGAGCAATGGTTTCACCAAAGTAGGAGCGTATCTCATCTGTAGAGAAAAATGAATCCATTAAGATGTACGATATACACATCGGTACAATAAACATCAAACTTGAATGCAAAATAAGCCCTTGGCCCAAATATTCATTTTCTGATGTTTTTTTGTTTTGTTTCTCCCACTCGTACATTCCAAAACCAGAGAAGGTTATTTGTGTTGTGTTATATAAATGCACACATATATTCAGATAGTAGGGAAGCCAAATACCTCAATAACTACAGTATCCAGAGGAAAAGAAAGACTAGCATTCTTAAAAACAGAATCTATAAATGAATGGCTAGGAATACATGTAAGTTTTTTATATCAAATAAGTGACACCTGACTTCTGAAGTTTCTCAGTAGACCTAGGAACAAAATTTGTTTCAATATGCACAGCATTAAAAAAACTAGTGCTTTGCCACCCCTCAGAGAACTAAAAGGATAGAAAGATATACTGAATTCTTAAACACACCTAAAAACACACTGAGGCTGAGACATTCCCTTCAGTAGGCAATCAATACATGAAACACACAATCATTCTCATGAGGTTGTCCGCTCAGGTGTTCTAAGGGTTTGGATAGTGCAGTACTAATGGATATGACAGATATGCTGTCTCCATGGAAAGCAATCACAGAATAATAGAATGGCCTGGGTTGAAATGGTCACCAGCCACCAGACCAGGCTGCCCAGAGTCACATCCAACCTGGCCCTGAGTGCCTCCAGGGATGGGGCAGCCACAACCTCCTTGGGCAACCTGTTCCAGTGCATCACCATCCCGTGTGTGAAAAACTTCTAATATCTAACCTAAACCTCCTCTGTCTCAGTTCAAAACCACCCCCCCTTGTCTTACTTTGAACAACAACAAAAAAAAACCAACTGTAGAGTATTATCCATCATAATCTAAAAATGCCTTCACTTAGTAAGATTTAGAAATAACTACCATACCAAGCTTAGAGTGCTAAAATCTGTTTTAATCTTTTCCTCCCTGGAAGACCAAGTCCTTTATTGTTGTATATGACAGGTGGATGGATGGGCGGACTGGATGATCCTGTGGGTCCTTTCCAATTTTGGTGATTCTGTGATTCTACAATTCTATGATATTACTGCTATGTATTCATTCACAAAATATCATGCCCTGTGAGCTGACAATGTACATATATTCTGCATAAAAGACTAGTACATTAAAAGCTCATGTGCAATGCCAGAATATTATTATGGCATGCAATTAACAGAAAACTGCAGCAGAAATTAATAGCTGCCAATCAGGTAAGTCTTTGAAAGCCAGAGAGGAAGGCAAACAAACAGAAGGATCAGAATGCCAAAAACTTTCTCAATTAATCAACAAATTATTACGAGTTTGAGTATAGGCCACTAGCATTTTTTCACACTCCACATGCACAACATAAAAGAGATCCCTAAGCTAATACCTAAACAACAGGGTTAATGAAATTTACTTTTAAACTTTTTGTGTATTTGATGTCACTGAAAAAGAACTTCTCCTGTGTAAACAAGAGAAGAGTAAAAAGCAGAATCCTATAACACAGTAGTCTGGAGGAAGGAAATATTGAGCCAGATCCTTAACCTCTATAAGTTCACAGCATTAGAATTCAGAAGTTAACTCTCACCACACTGTCAGATTAAAACTTGTTTTCATTTTGAACTTGCTCAGTGTTTATAATACACTCAACTGAATCTAGCAACCAACAACTCACACTTCTGAAATGCCTACAAATCAACACAGTTTTGTGAACCCCAGACATTGAAGAGCCTTACTATCAAAAGTTAATTTGAAAATAAATAATTTTGGCTTGGTCCTCTACTGATTTGCTGATGGGCAGGGACACTTCTGTTAAAAGGAGACTGCTCCTAAGGTGGACCTGTACTGACACTGGATCAGCAGACTAACCTGCCAATTTCACGTCCTGATCTCCTTCAGGGAGCTAACTCAAAAGAGCAGGTGAAATTTTAAAACTAAATATTATAAGAGCATCTTTGAATTGCATGCTCATCCTTCTCTGCTTGTACCAAAGGCCTAAATAGCACAAAACTCAGGCAGACACAAGAAAGAAAATCATTAAGAATCGAGAGACAGCAGCTGACACATCCTCTCAGGCTCCATCTTCACTCCAGAAAAGTTGTACTTCCAGCCATCATAGCAGAAGATTAACCTACAGGCACTTAAGAATGAAGAATTTGATGAAGTGACCTTGACTATGCATGTAAGTCCAGAAAGTCTGTAGTCAAGGAACCATGTATGAAATACCTTCACAGAATCACAGAATCACAGAATCACAGAATTACCCGGGTTGGAAGGGACCTCAAGGATCATGTAGTTCCAACCCCCCTGCCTAGCAGGGCCACCAAACATACGCCTTTACTAGATCAGGTTGCCCAGGGCCCCGTCCAACCTGGTCTTGAACACCTCCAAGGACGGGGCATCCACAACCTCACTGGGCAGCCTGTTCCAGGACCTAACCACTCTTCTAGTAAAGAACTTTCCCCTAACATCCAACCTAAATCTTCCCTCCTTCAACTTAAAACCATTTCCCCTAGTCCTGCTATTATCAGCCCTTTTGAAGAGTTTACTCCCCTCCTGGGAGTAAGTTCCCTTCAGGTACTGAAAGGCTGCAATGAGGTCAAAACCTCATTGGTTCCAAGAGAAGTAAAAGCCAGTCTAAGTGAACTTCAGTCCACGATGACAAACAAAGCAACTTGGGCAGAAAGATAATGTTAGAGAAGGTGAACTGCAAACTGGGAAGGTGACAATGTAAACTCAGTGAAATGGGAAGGCAACAAGGTAAACTATTAGTGAAAAAGGGAGGTGACAAGGTGAATTCCTAGTGAAACAACTGACTTCTTGTTACAATACTTACTTTCCACACAGGAGAATCAATTTTATAGAGGCTAAATGATGGAGTAGTAGTTGGGAAGGACCTTTGGTCTTCTCACACCAATTGTAGAGAAAATTCCTCCAGAAGAAACCCTGCACTTTATTTGTAGCAAAGTGTTCACATACCTAAAGGTTGATAGCCAATTTTGACTCGGCCATACCAGGTGTGTCGGAGCTTTTTCAATTCTTCTCTGTCATGGAGTGGGAAAATCTGAAGTAGAATACCATTGGTCAATAATCTTCTCACTGGAAGGAAAAAGAAGTACTAGGATTCTTGCCAAATACAAGAAAGTTGATATCAGCAAATGGATTACATTACGTACTTACCAAAACTAAGGTTTTCTTGAATGACTAAGGTTTTTCTTAGATGACAAACAGTAATGGATAAAAACATGGCTATTAAAATGATATATGGATTCTAGAAGAGAAAACTGTCCCCTAAAGAACTGTAGCATCTCTACCAATACACTAGTTGGAGCTACCATAAAAATACTACTAAGGGCATGCTGTTTCCAACATTTGCAGGCCATAAATGAAACAACAAACAGATGCCACACTACTACCATTCTTTACCCCAAAAAGAAGCAATAAACTTACTATCAATAAAACATTTATTCATGAACAGGAACACATTTATTTCAGTGACTTCTTGTGTCGATTTTGTAAAAAACAATTTGTTGGTGGGTTTTGGCGTGTTTGGATTTGTTTGCTGTTCTTTCGTGGTTTTTTTGGGGGTTTTTTTTGGTTTTTTTTTTAATAACACAAATACTTTGGGTACCAACTAAAAATAATAGATAACATCAACTTACTTGAAAATGTATTCAACTAAAAAGAATGCAAAGAAAGAATATCAGCCTCATAGGAAGACTAAGGATGGAATGGCCCTATGGAAGTCATCAGGTCCAACCTCCTGCTCAAAGCAGGTCCAGCTTAATTCAAGCTGTGCAGGATACAGTCCAATTAAGATCTAAAATCTTCCAGGACAGAATTTCCACAATCTCTCTAAGATCCTGTTCCATTACTTGATTTTCCTCACTGTAAAGAACATTTTCTTAAAATCTACTTGGAATTTCCTTTGTTACACTGTACATCCATTGATCCTTGTTTCATCATTATGAAAATCTGAGAAAACAAGATAAATTAATAGTGTGATTTACATCTTGAGAATTTATTTTAATTGAAGGAAAAATAAGGCTTTTTTTCCCCTGTGAAGACTGTCCTAATTCAAGATACTGAGACACAGACAACAAACTACCTTGCTTACCAATTGATTTTCCTGGATATAGTTTTGCCTGTGGATATCCAGGGATCATTTTTTCATCTCTAGCTCTCAAGTTTTCAAGCTCATGTTTGATGATATACTGACATTCTGACATCGTAAGGAAACTGTGATTGTCATCTAAGTAAAAAAAGAAGGTAGTAAGAAATTGTGCAGCATAATAAGATAACTGAGACAACAAAAAATTATCACAAATTCCAGTCCAACAAATACTTTTTAGCAAAACCTCCACTTTTAAAAATAAACATTGTAGGAAGAAGTTTTCAATAACTAGTACACATTTGTCACTGCATTTCTGACTACCCAAGTGGAATAAGAGAATGAATTTGAATACAAAAGAATTATGAACTGCTGGAGAGTGGGATAGTGTACCAGTAAGTACTAGATAATCTTGATCTGTTGAAAGACTCTCAGTTAGGTTTCCACTATTTGCCAATCTCAGAATCTTTATATCCATTTCTGCTATACAGTTTCCAAAGTATTTTTCTGAAAACTGAATAAGGAATAAAATCACAGAATCATAGAATGGTTTGGGCTGGAAGAGACCTTTAATATCATCTCATCCCAGCCCCCTTGCTGTAAGCATGGTCACCTCCTTCTAGACCAGCTTGCTTAAAGCCCCATCCAGCCTGGCCTTGAGTTTTTCAAGAGCCACAGTAACAATCATAACACCATTCCAAAGGGTAGATAAACTATGAAAGATTTAATAGTGAAACAGATAATAAATGTACCCATATCTTTGTAATGATACAAAATGTCTAATAATGCTTACCTGCAAAATCTTTGAAAGTTTTTCTACTGCTGTATGTGAAACTTCTCATTGAGTTATCATTACACTCCTTCACCAAACCCACAGTTTCAGCTCCCAGCAACAGCCTTAAGTGGGAAGCTCCAACTAGATAAATATTTTCATCTCCATTTTCTGTAACCAACGGTTTAATCAGTAGTTGTGCACCTTTGAAGTAAAAGAAGGCAGAATATGGAACAGAATACATAAAAATTATACCTAAAGAAAATTGTATCATAACACCTACCATACCAGACCCAGTCATCAGAAGCACTGTATTATTACAGGGATGAAGAATTAAGGTTTCAACAGCATATGATATCCAGAACTTTGCAGGGTAACCCTCTGCCATAGTATTGTTTCTGTGGAAGTGTTTACTGAATATTAACTGTAACAATGAGGACAGTCTGGATTTACTCCTGTAATGCTCATATTACATCAGTCATCATTGCTTCTGTAGTCCCACTAGTTTTAAGAAGACCAGGCCTCTGAAATAAGCCTCCAAGCAAGTTTGTAGTCAGATCCAACATCTGCACAAAGTTTACTGACCATCAGATGTCAGATACAACAGTCATAAACAGTGCCTTTCCAAGAGAAAAGAAAGAATTCTAAGAAATCACAAAAAAAGAGTTAACTAACTTTAATTCCTGGAAGTATATTGGAACACCAAGAAATGAAATATTCACTGTGTGAAAACATACAAGCTAGAAAAAAGATAATTAAAAGCCAACATGAATTTATCAAGATTAATTTGCTTCCCGCTAACCCAATTTTATTCTATAACATGAAGCCAAGGCTTGAAGGCAGAATAATAGATGTAACGCATCTTCATTTTGGTAATGATTTGGCAAGATTTACAATCTTCTCTTAGTCAACATGAGAAACACACTCTAGAAGATTGTCACAGAAAGCCACTAAAAATCTAAGTTACATGAGTTTACTCCTGTTCCACCACTAAGATGGAAGAATTCTAAACTTCAGGAGGCACACGACCTTAAGCCACTACTCCTAAATGATAACAAGCAACTTCAAAACTGAAGAATGGAATGGGACTGGCTAAACATAATTACTTTTATCATGAATCACATGAAAACTAATTTTTTGTCTGTCTCCATATTATGACAGCCAATCTATTATGAAGTGTTACAGAAGACCCTGTTATACTCACCTCCATCGGCCTTTTTGTCCACTATTCTTTTAGTGAACCATTCTATGGTTTCCTTTTTGGTGCCTTTTGCAAGCTCAATTACTACCAGAGGCCTGAAGTTAGGCTCAAAAGTATCCAAGAAAGACCAAGTCTCCTTCATCTTTTAAGAACCTGCTAAGTACAAAAACAAAACAAAAATGGCAATGCATATATATGTGATATCAGTGTAAAGAATGCAAAACTTCACTATAGTGAGCTACATGTGTCTGTGCTTAGCAAAGTGGCAGGTAACCATTTATGTGGACCAACTGAATAGAGAACTATAAAGCATTTGAATAACCTCTCTGACTGTCACACAGCAATATGCTACCAGTCTTTTGGGACATGTATATCTCACTCTCCAGTATTGAAACTGTTTTTGCTATGTATAGGAAAGAATTGGTTTTTGAGAAAGAAAATGAGTAAATAAAAACAAAGTAATAAGGAACAACTATCTTCAAAAGCTCCAGCTTGCAACTTTCTACAGCATCATAATCATCAGCAAATGAAAACATTGACAGAAGATAACATTAGTCAAACAGTTATCTAAAATAAATAAGCTTTTCCTGGTAATAATGCAAATACATTATACTTTTATGGAGCTACTTTCTCAGTTAATCCTGTGAAGCTTTAACCAAGTATTCCAAGGAAACTTAAAACACGTTCTCATGCAGACAGGCAAATTATGCTCACAGCAATTAAAAGATTGGTTGAAAGTTATAAGCCAAGTGTTCTGTGACAAAGTTCAGTCATAAAGTGCAAATCATCAGCACAGACTTCTCACGTATAATATTAATCACCCGACTGAACTATGCAGTCAACACCGTGCCTTCAGTTCTTTATAGGCACAATTCTACAGTGATAAGCGTGTAATTTTGATTTACAGCTCTGAACCCGAGCATGCAAACATTTAAAGAAAGTGCATTAGATTAATAAAATACTTTTAAAAGATTTCTGATGCAAATCTGTACAAGCAGAATGAGTCAGACAAAGGGAAATGCAATCAGTGTGATAAGGCACTGTGTAACTGCGGTGCCAGTGATTCACTACATCATCGTGACAAGTCATTCCACCTTACTGCTTCGCTGTTTTATATATGTTTATAGATAAAGATAATAACTGCCACACTGCATATCTCGACACTGAGATGCATTGGTAACTGGTGAGTATTGTGGACCTTAGAGGAGCACTTCTGTGTGTCCCAGCCACCACAGGGGCCCACGCCAAGTTGACTTCCAGCCTGACAACGGCCTCTGCATGCACACCGTGCTGTCTGGAAACTGGCTCCTACCAATTATCCACAATCCCTGCGGTCAGTGCAGTGAGTGAGCAAGACCTGCTGTTAGCTATTGCAGCCTTACTGCTACTGAAACAGAGGAGCCCTAAAGCCCTCTTCAAACCTGCGCTCTCAATGTTGATGCCACAGAGCTGGTTTGATTCAGCACATGCAAGACCCAGCACCGAGTCAGCGGGACATAATGTAGTAGTTAGCTTGAATTAGTGCATACAAGGCCTCGCACAGACTCGGCGGCACACCTACTCTCCTACTTTGGCACATCGGAGCTCACACAGACGGGCCACCAGCCCACAGCCTGGACAGCAGCGCTGCCACCGTGCCAGGGCGGCCCAGCAGCCCTCTCCTTCCCAGGAGCCGCACACAACGCGCTGCCACACGCACCCCCTCCCGCACAGCAGCCACTTAAAGGCCGCCCCCAGCCCCGCCCGGACCCCCGGCCCGTCGCTCTCCCCGCCCCGGAGCCTCCCGCGTTGGGCGGCCGGGGGAAGACAGGCTCCTCCCACACAGCGCCGGCGGTAGCGGAGCGCCAACACAGCCCCACCACCGGCACCCCACTCACCGCCTGATCGCGGCGCCACATCCGCAGGGCGGGCCGGGCTCCGGGAGGCGGGATCCAGGCCTGGGCCGGCCCTACTCCTCACATTGGCGGAGGCGGTGCTGCCCGCCCTGACCGCGTGTACCCGGGAGCGAGGCCGGAGGCGGCTCTTAGCGGCCCTTAGCGGCGGTGATGGGACCGCTTGTCGAGCGGCGGTGCTTTGTTAGTAATTAAAAAGATTAATGACTTTTGAATCGACCGTGTACTTGAGTTTTCTTTGTTTGCAATCTGACTCCAGCGCATCACATCAGAATCCTCCCATGTCCATGTGGGATTTAGTCTCTGTCTTTTAGGAGCTGTATGGCGTTCTTGGCCTGACATCTGCTCTGACACACTGGAGCTTTCAGAGTAACATTCCCTAGAGAAGAGAAGGTTGCGGGGTGACCTCATTGCAGCCTTTCAATACCTGAAGGGAACTTACTCCCAGGAGGGGAGTAAACTCTTCGAAAGGGCTGACAATAGCAGGACACGGGGAAATGGTTTTAAGTTAAAAGAGGGAAGATTTAGGTTGGATGTTAGGGGGAAGATCTTCACTAGGAGAGTGGTTAGGCCCTGGAACAGGCTGCCCAGGGAGGTTGTGGATGCCCCGTCCTTGGAGGTGTTCAAGACCAGGTTGGACGGGGCCCTGGGCAACCTGATCTAGTAAATGTGTGTGTTTGGTGGCCCTGCCAGGCAGGGGGGTTGGAACTACATGATCCTTGAGGTCCCTTCCAACCCGGGTCATTCTGTGATTCTGTGATTCCATTACCCAATTATTTTGGCCCTGTGCATAGAGTCGCTCAAAACCATTTCCTTTTCTTGTGGTAAAGTCGTTGTTCCACTTCATGAGGTCATTTAATGTCAACATTCCTTGATGGTCCAGCTGTATTTCTCAAATGCCATCTATCCACTAGGTGTCAGATTCTTGCTGTGCAATGAATTCTTACCAGTACACTACCAGCTTTCTGAAAGGTTTACATTCTGCTAACTCATAAAGGGGAGCACATTACCTCACACTTGCAAAACGACTATAGAATTTGTAATTATAGGGTGGGTGTGCCTACAGAGTAATGTGCACAAGTACACACTGCTGGCACAGTGGAAACCTTCTGAGCACGATGGCAAAAGGTAAATTACTTTGTAACAAGTCTGTTCAGTTCCAGTGGCTAGAATGTTTTCATTAGGATTAGCTAATTAAAGATGGATCAGGTTTGCCCACCCTAAATTGCCAACTGCACTATAATTATAGCTAAGTATAATCCCAAGCTTGCATCCATCTGTTGCTGTAGTCCAGTCTTGTGATTGTTAGCTGCTTACAGCATCTTCATGGTCTGCCTCTGTCAGTCACAAAGCAGACTATAGCCACAGTATAACGGACAGAAAGGAAACAGAATCCATCAAAATTTCAAGACTGGAGCATATTTTTATTCTGTGGGGCTCTGCCCCATATTTGCACCAACTCTGGCACTTGTCAGATCCTTCTCCGGGTCCATTCAATTTACCAGCTCTTATAGGTAGTTTTCCATGTTTTGTTTTGTTCCATTTTCATGATTTAAATTGACTCAAAGAAAGGCTAGATAAGACCAAGAACTGCCATAAGGGAAGCACTTTTCCATACAGCAAACATAACCATTCAAGTACATATATATATGTATTTATATATATACCATACATATATGCATGGTATGACAACCACACTTGATACGGTCACGTAAATGAGACAAATATTTGCTCTTACTTGAAGTCACACATAGGAATAACTATTCTCTTAAGATTCAGCTTAGGGACAGAGGCGTTATAGAACAAGTAAGAAGCAGTTAACAGCAATACATTCTCCCCATTCACAAGCTTAAAGACATATTGATTTCAGTGTAAAATGGATGGTGAGATTGCTAAAGTTTAGAGTTAGCTGGTAATTACATCACATCTTTTGTCATTAAATTTGGTAACATTTTACCCACCTTCAATTGGTTGGGTTTTGGTTTTTGGTGTTTTTTTCTGGTTAGATTATACAGGGTTATACAGGGTTTTTCCAACAGTGTAATAAATATTATTAAAATTATTTTATTTTCCTGCAAATAGAGAAGAAAATATTTTTCAAGTCACATCTGGCAAAATCTTTATATCCTGCCAGGAACTGCCACATAAATGTGCTCAGGCAGACCTAGCATTGCTGGCATCAAAGCATGGAAGATTTGTTTCATAAGCACTGGCCAATATGAGGCTGATCAATTATAAACTGCAAGGTACGAGGAAAACAGAGCTCTTTCATTTTCTGCTGAGTTGAGCTGATTAGAGATATCTAGTTTTATGCCAAATACCTAATCCCAAACTAGGTCATGAAAGAGAAAAACAAACCCTGTCCTGTCAAACCAAATGGAAATAGCATAAAAAGAAGATAATCTCCCTAAGCCTAGAAGAGTCAAGAGGAACCGCTCTCAAATTATTACCCAGAGGAAGCTGGTAAAAATCTACTTTATATATTAATCATTGTTTATATATGAATTGATGGGAAATCAGTTAAAAGACATCAAGATTCAAAGTTTATTCCACCTGGGCAGAATGTATTTGATGTATTTGTTAAGCCAGATGTGCCTCAGAGAGGTCCTTGACCGATGAGCAGCATTAGGAAGGAAAATTGTGCTAACTCTTAACTAGGTTGTTAAATTATGATCATAGTGGAAAGAGCTTATCCAAGGTTTGGGAGAGGCAAGTTCAGGAAGTCAGTGTTTAGTAAAAGCCTTTCCAGAGGCCACTTTCCAAGAAGCACTTGCCAGAAGTAATGAGGTGATAAATTTCCTTACAGTCGTACTCAGAGGACTCTGAATTATGAATGGTTCTGGGAGGGCTGCAGAAGTTAATCATTTACCCCATATGCCTGAATTCAGCTGCTTTTCAGCTGCTGAACAACTGCAGATTGAGGTTTTCAGGCAAACCAGAACCAGACAGCAGTAATATTATCAGCTGTTCCAAACTACACCGGCAGCACACATGGTAATTTTTATTGCGCTTCATAAAATATTTCATGTGTTCTTACAGACAGCCTCCTGAAAGGAGCTAAATAAAATGCGTATGCTCCATCTTCACCGTACCAGGTCTGTATGACTCTAACTTTTAAGTACCTTGAAGCATAAGTTTGGAACTGGCCTTTCATAGAGCTCTTGATTGTGAAATGATGAGTTGTGTAAGCTTTTATAGCCAACACTTAGAACCATCATAAACTGATTTCTCTGGGGAAATGCATTGGCTTATCCAGTTAGGCAAGGGCTGTAGCACTGGCATACTGCTGTCGAAACAAACACAGATTTGACAGCTGCTCAACAGGTTTAAATCTAAAGACTCTGAGCTCCGTTTTCCTTTTGTACAGCATACACTGTTGCATTGTATGATATATCTACAAATCTGTATGTAATTTCTCTGCTTACATGCTGTATGCCAGTATGACTTGTACATCTGTTCACTCGACCATTTTCACCACTGCTTGGAAAATGGCAAAACTACTTAAATCCATTTAAATATAGATATCCTATTTCCATTAATCTCTGAAGATCCAAGCTTGTCATTACTGCTGATGTCAGTCTAGTTTACATACTATTTTTACACACTCAGAAACATAGCTTCCTCTTTATTTTCAGACAATCCCCATTGATGCCTACTGGCATTTATTCATCCTAGGTTCAAAAAACAAAATAAAAATCACCAGCCTTGAATAAATCACTCTCCACTTTAAAAAGTTGGACATTTTAGTCACGGAACTTTGCAAAATTAACTCACAAACCATTAGAACTTGGCCCCTTAAGAATTTTCAGCAACATGAACAAAATACCAAACTCGTAAGAAGAGTAGCACTATTTGAAATAATCAGTGACAGGCTGCAGAACAATCACTGAAGTAATTCTAGCTGTTAAAGTGGATGAGTCAAAAGAGAAATTATTTTGCTTGTGATCTCTTCTAGCAAGCAAAGTAATATCAGAGCAAGGAGATGTGCACATGGTATTGTCAAAAGACTGCATGTGCTGATCTGCTTTTTGTATCTAGCTACTTTCTTCTGAAATACAAAATCTGGTACAGTTTTTCACCATCTGAGTCCCACGTGTACCAGTGCTGTCATCAGACCTTCAGAACACAGGTTAATAAAGACACATGGTGAATTCTGTCAGTTCAGGGGAACACTGAGCACTGGGTGAAACTGGAAAAATGTTTAACCTGACCTGTCTGCTTTAGTCGTACATTTAGAGAGATATTTCTTCCATAAATTCTACCTTATTAGAGATTGGAAATTTATCATTATTAGTATCAAGTGCTCTCCTTAAAATTTAGCCAAGTCTGCTCAGAAAAACTTTGACTCTATCATCAAGGTTATTGAATTTGTCTTTTATTTCTGCAGCACATAATACTGTGATTTGATTTGAATCACGCTTGTACCAAACCTAATTTTAAAAAGCCTTCATTTTAGTGAAAATCGACTCCAATCGGTAATTAGAAATGCAGTGTGATAGAAAACATGAATCCTATTTCTGTTCTCATTTAAATCCTTCTGAAGCAGATGTCTAGTGTTTGTCAAGATAGAACTAGAGACTAACATAGTTCTTGCCCCATTTTGAGCTGCAGGAGGGCCTGCTCCTTCATACTTGTTCTACAGTGAGATTAGTTAAGGCAAAACAACACATCAAAAAGGATCCTCCATTCTCAAAATCAAATGTCAAGTCAAGTGAAAGTCAAGAAAAGATTAACAATTAATACAGCCCTTAAATTGTCTTTTCCTGAGGGACTGAGAGACAGGTACTGAGAACTAAGCATAGAATGAAAGTTCTGTGTTCCGTTCATTTTTAGGGAAAATAAAATTGTTTCTTTGATGTTACATTACATAACCAAGAATCTGCGTTCAAATCAGATTTAGCGAGAGCGACAGGTGTCTGGGTACAGAGCATCTTTCTTAGTCCGGCTTGGGTGCAAGTGGGTGTATTTAAAGCTGTATGTGAGTCACAGCAATCCCACTGGTGTTGCATGTAAGGTCCTAGATCCCATAGGAACCTAATCCATTCTATGTTACTGCAGTGCTGGGGTGGATGGAATCTTCTCTCTTCTGCACAGGGACACGCACTGGATGTACACACCCTGACTGTATTGTGCTATGTGACAAGACCCCACTCCCTCAAAGGTCATGTAACCTAGGCAGGCTCCCTGGACTAGCATACACACTGAGATGGGCCAGAAGTGCTGCCAGAGAGACCTACAGCTCTTGGCTGTTAGAGAAAGCCACTTCCTCACAGGCAAGCGAGACTGAAGTCTGAGAGTAGAAGCAGTGCTACACTACTAGCACCAGCTCCTAGTATTACAGCAGGGAACTATGTGATAAAGGCTAATGCTGAGATGTGAAAGGATCCTTTCTTAAATCCACACCTGCAACAGTACCTATGATATCCCACTTAACTGTGACAGAACTTGCCTGCTCTTCTCGACATTCTGGAAATGCTGTGAAATACTGTGTGACTGTCAGCACTCACTTATGCAGCCACTAAGTGAGAGCAGCGAGCAGAGCTGGTCCTGTGTCCCAGCTAAGCCGGCTTGTCTGAATGTAAATCCTTCCTCCAGACTAAAATGAGATTATTTCATGTGTCCACAAGTAGTCACTATACCAGCGCAAGAGCACAAGTAGCACAAACAAGACACTCCCTCCAGCGTTTACAAATGACTGAGCTGAAAGGCTGCCTTTACTGGTGTGTAACAATTGTGTTTAGAGAGATGGCTATCCGCATACAGATATGCATGACCTGCTGTGTATGTCTGGAAATGTGGATCTGTGCAACAACTGGTAGAACAGGCTGTTCTGGGCCCATTCTTTCTTAATATGGTTGTGTACTCTGAAAACACTGAGAACTGAACTGGTTTCAGAGCTTTATTGAAGCAGTTTGAAACCCACACTAACCTAGGTTTGAAACAAAGCAATATAAAATATCCGGGGCTCTGAAACATGTCTGAAAAGCAGGAAAATTGCTAAGGGCAGCATTAGGGCAAGTAACGGCAATATTAAGATGATGTAATTAAAGTACCTCACATTGAAGCTAACAATCCACTTGGCAATGCTAATACAGTATGAAACAAGACTCCAGGTATCAGCATCATCTCAATAGAAGAAAAACATCTTGTGAGTATATTTAGCTTTTCCACATCTCTTGCACCTCTCACTGTATTAATAATGTGCAACACTGAGTTATCCAATACCTTTTCTTCCTTAATATTTAGCAAAGCAATCAAACACGCATCTCTTTTCATCTGACATTTTAAAAGCGTGCTTTAAGATGCAAAGGTGTGAGGTGTTTTGCCTTTGACAGACAACAGCTGTGCCTCAATTAGTTAAATGGTCTTTCAGGAGGTCTCAACATACTCCTGGGGTTTTGCTGTACGATCAAAGTAATGCTGTGTGATATCTATTATGAAAAACAACGTGATGAGTTTGTAAAAAAAAATTAATGTTGATTAAACAAAATGCAGAGCTGTTACAATAAGATGTAGTGTCAGTATGTATGATTATTCAGTGGATAATAAAGCAAGTTCACATTTATTTATTTTATTTTATTTTAATTTTGAAAGTCACATACATGTATTTGTCATTTTAAATGTGCACGTTTGATACAGGACAATTTCAATCGCATCTTATATTTGGATAAGAAAAATGATAAAGAAATTATAGTAAAATAATGAGAAGAAACAATACATCAGCATTTAGCTGACCTTTCTCCAAGTTTCTTCCATACCAGATGTCAAAATCAAGCAAACCTTTAATCAGATTAATGTACCTAGACAGCATTCTGAAGATATACAATGTGGAATCCATTATTGCTTACACTGAATAACTCATACATACCTGATTTTTAATGTGATTTATCCGTACTGCCTCCACTGAGTTCAGCTTATATAACTAGAGTATAAGCACTTGTATTTATGAGGTTGTGTGTAAGAGCTCTGACACATCCAGATGAGGGATCAGTTCTTCCTCCCTTCTGCACTTGAAGCACTGTCAGCGAGAACTTCCCCCACCCTGAGTGACCTTTCAGCTGACACAGAGATCCTCCGCATCACCGAGTGCCATGAACACACCCTTGGGCATCAACAGCTTCTGCACAGGGCTTCCAGGTAACAACACAAGCCTGGTAATAGATCTGCAGCTTTCTGAAACAGTGAGGATGCAGCAGCACAGGCCAGATAGCACATTACATAAAGAAGAATGCAACTCGTACAAAACTCTAGCAAAACACTCTCAGGCATCCTGCTGTACATTTTTTTTTTAACTTCCAGCAAACAGTGAATGAAGAATTACTTGTCAAGGCCTGCACCCGGTCATCCATCTTTGGAGACCATCAGCAGACAACTTCCACTGCTCTGCCTGCTCCTGCTTTTATATTACAGACTCGTCAGTCCCCAAGAGTATCACACTCCACTCCTTCATACCCATGAAAAGTACTTCCTTCTGATTGTTTTCCATCTGTTACACAATTCATGGGATCCCTCTGATTCTCGTATTGTGAGAATATGTGAATACTTGTTTCTTGTTGCCATCCGTTATTTTAAGGATTTCTTTTATGTTGCTTTCAACCGTTTCTCTTCCAGGGCAAGAGTGCTAAACTCTTCATACATCAAAGCTATTATCTGCCTCTGAAGGTCTCGTCACCCTCCTTTCAACATTTTCCTGCTCCACTCTACATTTTTCAATATGGTATAAGTAAAACTGCATATAGGAGTAAAAACACCTTTGATCAAATTAAAATTCCATTATTATTATTATTATTATTATTATTATTATTATTATTATTATTATTGAAATGCTTAATTTATTATTGTTATCGATTTTTACTAGTCTAGGATTAAAACAAAAAGATGAATGGTACAGGATGCTCCAGGAATTAACTTGCAGCTCCAGGACAAATATAGATAGGAAATTGAATCAAATATCTACCTGTTTATCTATACATATTAATGTTCCTACAAGCTATGTAGTGATCTGCCATTACTCAGTGTAATGGTGTCATTTTTGCATCTGATTGTTAAAAACAAGGAAGACTAGGAAGCCATTCAATACTGCACGAGATATACTATATAAAAACACAGCTCAGAACTACAATCAAAGACAAAAACAAAGGTGTCAGACAAACCAAATACATTTAATAACCCCCCCCAAAAGTACAATTCACTTGTATCATCCAAAGCATGGAATAAAGCAAGACAAAACCTAGTGTCTCATTTAGAAGAGGAAAGTGTATCCAAGCAACAGCATCAAGACACAAAAGAAATAGGTCATGTAAAGGGAAGCACATAAATTTAGTAATCAAACGCATATTCAACGGCAAAGATAAAAAAGGATAGTGAAATAACTTCAGCATCAAGAGAAATGGAAGAAATTAAATGTGCCCCATAAGAACACTTTCCTCACCATTCTGTTGGTATGGGATGCAGCAGCTCTAAGGCCAGCCCTCTACTGAAGTCCTTTGAGAAACACCATTGGGAGAAACAGCACTTTTCCCTCAGAAGTGTTTTCAAACAAAGGAGAAAAACACAAATGCAACATACATGGTGTCATACACTGTTGCATTTTGAACATTAAGATTACATAAATGTGTATTTACTTTTTAGTATCAATTCATCCCATAGATTTGCCGTCTCTGGGAAATAGCCATTGACTTTGATCCATGGGCACTGATGAAAATAATGAATAAAGAAGGATTTCCTAATCACACAAAATTTGTGTTTACCAGTAACTTCCACATTAAAAAATACTGTCTGAGATCTGGATGTGTTTGACAAGGCTGGGGTAGTAACTAAGATATGTGTTATAAAGGGTACCTCTGCGGTTTGAGTGTGAATGCAAAAGATGAGTGTCATTTGGAAGGACAGTAAGTACTTGTGTAACATAGCAAGCAAACAGAAAAAGCCACAGAGAAACATTTGTACAACACTGAGAGAAAGTCAAAATAACAAACTGTAAAGAAATGATCTTCCTTACATTGTTTGGTATCTCATCTTTTCAGAAAAGTAGGACTTCATGTACATTCATTGTAAATAGAGAACAGTGTATCAGATATAACTAGCTTGTCTGTTACCAGGTTTCCTAATTTCAAAAACATTTGCAAGTGTGAATCTGGCCAGCAATAAAGAATAGAAGTATTTTTAAACTATCCATAAGCATTTACTAATCTCAACAGGCTTACAAAAGTTACATTCCTAGTAGGAAAGGCAAACTTCAAGGAGGTAAGTATTGTCCATTCTACCACTTACTTCCATTTACAACCATTTGGAATTAGTACAAATAAGAAATATTTCTTTTTACCTTATTGAATCCTAATCTTTTGTTCTTAAAAGAGAGAGAGAGAAAGAGAAAGGGCAAAGGAATAAAGAAGAATTTCCCTCAAAAGAAATATGAAAAAATTGTAACCAAATATTTACTGGCTTTAAATACAGCTTTCAGTGCTTTCTTGACACACATTAAGCAAAAGATTTTACCAGTTAATGTAATTATTGTAATTATATGTAATAACTGGAACTTGGCTGGAGTTTTTATGAATCTGGTTGAAAACATTAGGAATTTATTAGTTTCTTTCAAGAGCTGAAAAATATTAAAAATAATGATTTCAATAGCAAAAAAAAAGTTGTATGAAGTTATTTCTCAAGAGTAATGACTGGAAATTATCTCAGGTTTGGAGATTACCACATAAGGAGTAAAATACCCACAAGATCCTTCCTCTCTTTACCAAAGGTAGACATTTGGAGATTGTTGACCAATCATGTATTACAACATAAGGCTTACGGTTACAATAAAAAATGTACCTTTACGTAAAGAGAAAACTCCAAAACATTGCACAAGTTTTTATTTACAACCAAGAGGGTTTAGGATGAGATCACGATTACACCAGAGAAGTTGCACTGTTTTCATAGGTAACAGTTTAACCAGGAAGGGAATCATGATAGGGATTTTAGAGGGCTGAAGTATTCCACTATAATCACCTGGAGTGGGACGGACTCTAGGACACATGATGGGATAATAAATGGTACCAGTGGACAGGACTCCTATCCACTCCAGTCCACTCTGCGACCTCAGTTGGCCTCGATGGCATTAAAAACAATGGAAACATAGGGCTAATTGGTCTTCAGAAAATCATGTTCTTAGTGTCTCTGCCTCCAGGCAGTTCCACTACACCTATGAAATTTCTATTTATAGAGGATATGCTACATAAGTAGACTGTTCTTAAAACCCCAGTGTCAGACTGTGACTGTATTTCCAGAAGTCTTTATTTCCAGTACCTCTTCCCTTGGAGAGCATTTTATTCTAACGTTTAACCTAAAATAACTTGGTTGCGATTTCAACTGAACAGGTTATTCCCATGTTGTCATAAGTTCTTATTTATTTGTGGACTGGACTGTCATCATTTCTTCTACACATTCAGTTTTTCCCATAGGCCCATTTACATTCTGGCTGCTCTCATCTAGACATTCTTCAGGTTGTCCACAGCCTTCTTGACATGCAACATCCAAAACCAGCTTTACAGCTGCTTAACAAAGCAGAATTACTGGCCAAGTCTTGCAAACTCTAATCCTTATAATACAACCCAGCAGGACGCTTAACTTTTTTTTGTAACAAGCCACTGTTGACTCATACGCAGCTTGTGACCGCACAAAGCCAGAATTACTATTGTACTGAACTGCTACCTAACCATTTTCCCCTACCAGCTGATTATTCCTGTCTAGGTCTACAGCTGTTTCACTTGAATAGCTTCCCATTATTTTTTTTTTTTCATATTTCTAATTGAAACTCATTTTGTATTCTGTCTCTGTCCTCTAACATTCTTAATCCTTTCCTGCCTGATACATTTGTGAGTGCAATAAGCATTTTCACTTTTATAAACATCCATCAGGTCATTAATGATTAGCACCAGGTGCTGAATCTGTGCAGTCCCATTTGATGTACACATTGCCCATGTGGTAGAGCACCATCCTGCTACTCTGGTTTTCCAGCAAGCTCTGCGGGTACCTAATTGTAGATCAATGTAGAACATACTTTATTAATCTGCTTAAGTGAATCAAATTAAAATGAACATGAAAATCAAGATATATCACATTTGTAGCTCTTCTCTATCCACTGAACTGGTCATTCTGTTATAAAGGCAATTAGATGTTTGAGATATATCTTCCTGCTGACAGTTATTCTCTGTTATTTTTCAGCAATGCACAAGCATTTGTATTTCACTGTTTTTCTAAGAATTCAAATATATTTTATTGACATACTATTTCACATTTCTTCTTTTCTCTCCACCCTTCCTTTCACCGTACTTGTCACTCTATAGCCTCCCTCTTTCCTACCCAAAAACCATACATTCTCAAAGATATTGACTATTGACACTAAGATTCTGTCAGCAAAATCTTTAAATACTCCAGCATGAAACTAAAGAGGGATGTGAGGTTAATCTGAAAGTACCTGAGTTGAGTAAGTGCTCTATCCTTTTCTTAGCTGAAGCTAAAATCCTACCTTCTCTTGTTATTGCATCAGTTTCCTGGTTTCACTGAGGCCTAGGAGGCAATGTCTTTCTGATACCTTTAGTCTTCCTGCTTTACAGTTAGAGAACCATATCCAGCACACAGTTAGTATATTTCTAGACTGATTCTTTTTTATTAGCCTGCTAGTTGCTTTTCATTTTGGTTTTTGATTCTTTGATTCTACATCAGCTTCAATATCACAACTTATTTTTTCTTCCCCTACATATTTCTTTCTCATGTTTGAGCAATTTAGCCAAACTGGTTTCTTAACTACACTTTCTTTCCCTCATGATGAAAACCAATGTTTGCCTTTAATATCATTCCTTTAAAAGAACTAGCAGCTCCTGCGAATTCACTCTTCCTTTTACCTGTTATACGAGGTTTTTAGGGGACTCCTAACATCCAGTTCTACAAGTTCATATTCACTCTTCATTTTGGTCCTACAGATCACTAAATCTGTTGTTTCATAGGCAGTTTCATTTAACGTCCACCCTGACCTTTTCAGCTAGTTGGCAGTTGCTGGTTTTAATCAGCCTCCTTGCTAGGTACAGACATTCCTGGAAGCCCTGAAGGGCTCCAGCTTGTGTGATCATGTATTCATATCCATAGACAAGGAAGACAAAACAAGGTTGAGGCACAAGGAAACTGCCTAGATTACATGCCCTATTTCACAGAATTAGAATCATAGAATTACCCAGGTTGGAAAAGACCTCAAAGATCATCAAGTCCAACCACAGCCTAACCATAGTACCCTAACTGCTAAATCATATCTCCAAGCACCACATCCAAATGGCTCTTAAACACATCCAGGGACGGTGACTCGACCACCTTCCTGGGGAGCCTATTCCAGTGCCTAACTACCCTTTCTGTAAAGAAGTGTTTCCTAACATTCAATCTAAACTTACTGTGGCGCAACTTGAGGCCATTTCCCCTCATCCTGTCACCTGCCAGCAGTAAGAAGAGACCAGCCCCGCTCTCTCTGCAATCACCTTTCAGGTATTTGAAGAGAGCAATAAGGTCTCCCCTCAGCCTCCTTTTCCCTAGGATAAACAGCCCCATTTCCTCTAGTCACTCCTCACAGGGCATATTCTCCAAGCCCTTCACAAGCCTTGTTGCCCTTCTTTGGACCTGCTCCAGCACCTGAAATGTCTGTTCTGTATGGATGTACCCAAAACTAAACTCAGTGCTCGAGGTGGAGCCTCAGCGGTGCCAAGCACAGGGGCAGGATTCCTTCCCTAGTCCTGCTCACCACACTGTTCCTGATACAAGCCAGGATGCCATTGGCCTTCTTGGCCACCTGGGCACAGTGCTGGCTCATATTCAGCCAACTGTCCATCAGCACACCAAGGTCCCTTTCTATCAGGCAGCTTTCCAGCCACACCTCCCCAAGCCTGTAAGGTTGCCTGGGGTTGTTGTGACCAAAATGCAGGACCCGACATTTGGTCCTACTGAAACTCATGCCGTTAACCTCAGCCCATTGATCCAGTCTATATGCAGCTGAAAGTCTCAACGTGTGCTCTGAGAGCTAGCATATATGACCCAGGAAGACAAAATCATAGCACCCTTCGTGGCAGCACCTTTCCACCCACCTGAAAACAGGAGACTTTGTCTCTTCCCAGCCACTCCTCTATCCAGGAGGGAATTTCAGGGTAATCACATGTGAGTCATACACACTGGAACAGGCAAGTACAAGATGGAAGTTCTGGCTAGCAACACTTGCTTGCCATGGTCTCAGCTCTTGCTGGTAGCGATATATAACAATAAAAACATATCACCCCTCTCTGAAATACACTTGCTTCTTGAAGCACTCTATTTGGCCTTCCCACAGGTGACTCTTGCTCACAGTTACACAACTTCCTACCACAACTGCTGTGGGCGCATTTCTAAACTGTGCAGGAGAGGCTCTGAAAGCAAAATGTATCTCCTTTCCTACCTGGGCTACCTGGAATGCAAGGTTCAAACTTTCAGCTGGAACTCATGCATGACCAAAAAATGGAGAACATGTGGAATAGGCAGCTCTGTTTTCATGTTTCATTGTCAGTCAGCTGTAGCTAAGAAGCAGCTAGTTGTGATGGATCAAAAGTAGGACTGCAAGCGTAGGACTTACAAAAGAGAGTTCCATGTATTTGAAATATATTGACATAGAAAACAGTACAACTCCAAATTTTAAATAACAAAGAATAATGATAGTTACCACGACCTGACATCTAACATAGATGGCCTCAAAAAAACTTGAAGTCAAAACAAAGCTAGGTGACCTTGACGCTAAGACTTCTGTAATGCCATATAGAGTCTTTCTTTAGCATGGACATTGATTTTTCATCTCAGTACAGGGCAAGGAAGGATCTGGGAGGTCAGATGGATTGCTTTTCTTGTCCCAGCTAAGAGAACTCGTGTATTCCTCTGATGTTAGCAGGAAAAGACATTTGCAATGGAAAGAGGGGAAAAAAAAAAAAAAAAAAAAAAGGAAAAAAAAAAGAAAAAAAAAAAAGGGAAGCTGTAGGGGTAGGAAGGGGAGCAGACATTTGTGATGCTTATACACATATATAACATTATTTTATCACTATGAAAAGGGGAAAGGTATCAATTTAACCTCACCTATATTAGATGATGGGATTTGATGTTGGGGGAAATTCCTAATTCAGAGGGTGGTGAGGCCGTGGCACAGCCCAGAGAAGCTGTGGATGTCCCATCTCTGGAGGTGCTCAAGGCCAGGTTGGATGGGGCCCTGCACAGCCTGATCCATGGCCAGGGCTGGAACTGGGTGGGCTTTAAGGTCTGTTCCAACTCAAACCACTCTGCGAGTGTACGACTGTAGGAAATGGTTGGATGTAACACATGCACGTTCCATGCTTAAATTGGACTTATGAGATTTCAATGCACAATTCCCTTGAAATGAAAATGAAGAAACTGCAACACTCGGGGCTGTGGTTTCAGGCTGCTTACAAATTCCAGAGAGCACAACGGCAAACGTTCACCAGTGATCATAGACCTCTGCTTCCAGAGACACCCCTATTTTCAGTAAACAGAGGAACAATAACGATAACAAACAACAACTCTCCAGAGAAACGTTCAATCCCCAAACCACTGCGACACTGCGAAACAAGCTTTAGCCGAGATTGCATAATCTTAACAATCGCTGTTGTTACAACTGCGGAATGGCTTTAAGCTGCGTTCAGCTGTTACCGAATTGCCACTGCAACTTTGACTAAAGAATTTTCGGACACCCAACCTAACAGCAACCCGCCTCCATCCGCCCCCCTCAGGTGTCTGAGGTAGCGAGCACATCGCCTCTCCTCCCCGTAGACGTGGCCACGTTAAGCCATTCAAAGCAATCGAAAACGAGAATGGCGAGGTGCTGTGTGCTTCCTTCTTGGCTGTTAGAAGGACGTGCCTTGCTCCTAATTTGCTTCTTACACATGCGAACAAGCACAAATGACCGACTCGAAAATCAAGTGCTGACCTCTGTGGTCAGTGTTTCTGTTTGTGGTCTGCCCCTCTGCCTCACACAACGCTGTGATCTGTGGCACTACCGTGCTCGGCCTAACAGCTCCTAAGGACGGACAGAGCCTCCCCCCTGCCCAGCCCAGAGCTGTGTCGGTGCCATACTGCCACCCAGGGCCCTGCAGGCCCGACCCCGAGCTCCGCTCTAGCCGCCATCCCCGCCCCGCTCTATGGTGTGGGCGGTAGCGGCGGGGATGACGCAAGGCGACGGCGGCGGGCGGGGCCCGTGATGGCCGGTGCCGCCGCCGTGTCGCTGTCCCTCGCCGCGCTGCCGGCCGCCGCTCCGCTGTCAGCTCCTGCCGCCGCCATGGCCGAGGAGGAGGCGTCCAGCGAAAGGTGAGCGGGGTGTGTGTGGGGTCTATAGGCGCCCGTAGCTCTCTGTATATCGCTGCCGTCCGCCCTCCCCCTCTCCCGGCGGACATGTCTGCCAGCTTCCCGCAGCCCGTCCGCCCGGCTGCTGTCCGGGCTGCCTGCCGCCGTGGGCACAGCTGGGAGCTGCAGAGCCGTGTGCGGGTCGTCTGCCTTTCCCCTGTTCCGGAGCTGCACTGCTAGCTCAGCTCTGCGCACTGAACTCCTTTCGTTTCTGTTCCGGCACAGCAGCTCTGCCTGCCCTGCGGTTGACATACCTCTAATGCTGTGTGTAATTTCTGACTCACACCTCAGCGCATTACTGCAGTCACACACAGCATCTTATGTTCCGCAGGCCCACACGGTGCGTTTTGCCTGTGTGTACAAATGGTTCCATAATAATCACCTCAGTGCCCTGCTGTGCTTCTGTCTGTGTATTATTTACTGCTGTATGCCTTCTCGTACCGTGTGTTTGAATTATATCTCTATGTACTCTTCAGCTTCCAAGACAGAGCTGTTTTTGTACCCATCTATTGCCCCAAATATATTTTTTTCCCTCTTATTTCCTACTATAGAATATCCTATCTGCACATCTGCTTTATTCATGTAGAATCATAGAATGGCTTAGGTTGGAAGAGACCTTGAAGACCATCTAGTCCCTTCTTTGAGCTGGTTGTCCCCCATCAGGTCAGGCAGCCCCATCCTGCCTGGCTTCGAATGCTTCCAGGGATGGGGCACTGCAGGTTCTCTGGACAGCCTGGCCAGTGCCCCTGAGTAAGGTTTTTTTTTCCTAACATCTAACTTAAGTTTCTGCTCTTTTGGTTTAAAGGCATTCCTCCTTGCCCTAACACTACCAGTCCATGTAAAAAGTCAGTTGTGTTCCTGCTCATAAGCTCCCTTCAAGTACTGGAAGGCTGAATAGAGGTCTCCCCATAGCCTTCTCTTCTCCAGTTTGTGTAAGCCAAACTCTTGGCCTTTTGTCTGCTGATCTCTTATTCTTTTATGGTTTTAGCCCCAAAGTTACTGGAGCAGAATATATCTAACTGTGCTGTAGTCACACATGCACTGTATCCCTTTTATCAGATGTGTAAGTGTGCTCTGTATCGACTTTTTATATGCATTTTTCATAATTCTTCATCTTTTAAATATCAGATCTTGTATCTCATTGGCAACTGTGTGAAATGCCTGACCCCCCATCAAAAAAACCAAACTAATTTACTGCTTTTTCTTCTTCCCCTCCTTCCCCCCCCCCTTTTTTTTTAAAGGAATTCTGCTTAAAAGTCCTTAACATCTTGCATGACAATTGTGCTTTGCGTTCATGACTTCATATCCAGGATGCTGTGGTTGCATGTTGTCATGTTACACGTCTGTTCCATCACCTTTCCAGACTATCTGCATTCTCTGCCTTGCTCCTCTGTTTAGTCTTTTTTCCAGCCTCTGGATTTGATCATCCTGGATGATTTGCCAGCGTGGTCTGAGCAGAATTGGGTTATGTGTATTTTCCAAACTCCCTGTTGTGCCTTTGCAACCATATGCACACTGCTCTCGTTTCATGTATAAACTTCAAAGCTTTCTCTTTTCAGCACTGTGCAGTTTGACCTAATCTCTCTACTCTGCTATTTCTTCCTTTCCTTAAACTTAAAATAGCTTTTTCTTTACTAACAGATTTTTTTTGTGTATATGCCTTTTGCATCGTCACACATCTGAGACCTCAGTTCCCTTCTTGGTTCTGCATTCTTTCTTAGCCATTCACATTCATAAAATACACCTCACTTGTAAAGCCTCTTGTTGATGATTTACAGGTTTTCTGAGTAAGAGCCTTAAAACAGCTCTGCCCCAACTTGTTGTGTTTCTAGGTTCATTCAGCGTGTTAGCCTGAACTGTATTAGCTGCCGGATAGATACAAAGTACTGAGTGCTGCTAAGGGAGTGCCAAGCACCCCGAACTGCAGTAACCTGCCAGGGTTACGGGAGTGTAACATGGCATCATCTGGAGGTAGGGTATATCATGGGCTTCAGAGAGGATTTTGACAGGTTTCTTGTCTTGCTTTACTCAGCTGGATAGCTTTTAGAAGGACTTGGTTTTCAGGAAGCTGGCACTGTCCCCTGCTGAGCAATCAGGGCCATTTATATGCGGAGTCTTTCAGAGTAAGCTCCCAATTCAGTGAAGATTTCTGAGCCTTCTAGGACTTCTAAGAACAAAATGCAATGTTTATTTTCCATGAATTCAGAAAATGCATTAGCTGGGATGGAACATTAGCACTCTGGGTTGTTAGGACTCTTACTGGTCTGTTCCTAGTTATAGCCAAAAGTTGCATTTCTCCTACTTATCAAGTTGAACAAAACTCAGTGTCTGGAGGAAATTTGTAAATGACTGAAATATGTTAAATATTCAAAATTTAAAGCTTTGTAGCAGTGAGAGGAAGGCTTACTGCATGTCATTAAAACCTTAAATAACACATAAAAGTTTATCTGCTTGGAGAAAACATTGTGACTCACCTCGTTATGCAGTGTGCTGTGTTGATTGAAATCTAGTAACTGTGTAAGTGTGGTGAAGACAGAATAGCAGCGGCTCAGTTACTTTATAGATCTTGACTTTGTCCTGAGGTAGAATGAGAAGTTTAACAAAATAAATGTTTTTCCCTCCACTGTAGAAGTGCTGGCCTGTTTAACACGTCACCTTCTCATGATGCTTGAACTTGTTCACATCCTTGAGCCTTCTCGGTGTAAGTTGCAGAAGAAGATTCCTACCTGTGAGGCACAGCTGCAGTAATTCTTTTGCTACTATTGAGCCCACTTGCACTGAATTCAGCAGAACTGTTTATAACTTATAATATGACTGGTATTGGCAGCTATGAAATACATATACATATCTGGAAATAAAACCCTGCTCGGAATACCTTTTTCTCCTTATGAGAAGAGTGTAATAACCTTATTTAAAACAAATAAGTTAGTGAAACGTCAGTTTGCTTGTGTGTGGCATGTAGTTTCACAAAGTAATAGCTTGGGGAAATATATGAGGATGTACACTGGCACGACACCAGTAATCACAGTTCGTTTTTCATTAGTACTTTTGAAGTGAGCTGCTTGATGAAATAAAAGAGAATGATTTATTGTGTTTCATAGAACCTAAGCTTGACTCTGAGTAGAATAGCTCACAGAAGTATCCTACTGGTATATTAAAGAATATGCTGGTTATATCATCTAGCTTTGAAATGCAGGTGGACTGCTGAAAGCCCATTTCTTCTTTCTTTCCTTGATGAAAGGTGGCTCTTTCTAAAGGCCTGTCCTAACTAACAGCAGGTCTGGGACCTACAGCCTCCATCTTTACAGAGGCAATGAAAGTGTAAGTGTGCTGTGATGAGTGTGTGCAGGAAGAGGTTAAAGAACATGTGCTTCCTCCTTTTTGCTTTTGTTTTTTCAGTGTTAGGGTCATGTCTATCATAGCTTCAATGCTTAGTGTCTTTTGCATTATATTTGCATGCTCATCTGAAAGCGCATGTGTGAGGTCTTCAGGTGTCTGTAGGATTGCTTGGGTTTTTGTTTCTGTTATTTTATCCTTGTATGAATTTGGGAAGGGAATGTCTGCTGTTGTCAGGAAGATCTGTCTTAAACAATGATCATGGCAATGTGTGCGCCCTGTCCCTGCATGAGGAAAAAGCTCCTTTCCAGAGCACTCTATGGAATGGAACAAGAATGTTCTGCTTTTCCAGTCTAGTATATAGAAGCAGATTATTTACTCCACTCTTTTTATGCAGTACTGACTACTTTTTGGCTTTTCTTGCTTACTGAAGATTCCTTGACTCATGTTTAAGACAGACAGTTAAAGAATAATTTCTTATTTATTAATTTTGTTTTATTTTTTTCATTTGCTTTTTTTTTTTTTTTCCATGTTGGTCCTCCACAGTTCTCTGGGATGTACTTAGCATTATGGAGTGGATTTTCAGGTAGAGGTGCTTGTCCACACACCTACCCCCTTTCAAGTGCTCTTGGCATAGCAGGCAGTGAAGTGATAGGTCTGCTGGCACACAGCTGCTGGAGAACCACAATGTTGGCCAAGATCTCTGCATGAAGTTGGGCCCTAGCTTTCTTTCACAGTTTAACAAGGTTTAGGTAGAACAGATTAGACTCTACGTGGTAAGGTGTTTTTGCTCCACTCTTCCTGAAACTTGTTCTTATGAGAAAAGATGACACCAGTGCAGTCCTAAAAGCTGCAGAAGGTCTTTCCCTCTCTTTTTAAGCATCACTGAATTCTTTCAGGGGCTCCTTTCCAATTGGGAAACACTGGCCTCCCACCAACAACAAAGTCCAGCGCTCATTGGGGTTCCCAATGTCATTACTAGGCCTGACCGCCACCCCAGCCAGAGCTGAGGTACGTTACATGCGCTTGGTGCAGCCAACAGTGTATTGTTGATGTACTGTTACCAAAGAATGTACACTCCTAGTGACTTGTCTGGAGCTTCCTGTCATAGAAGATCTCATTCTTCTCCGGTGATTATCTGAGTCATCTGTGATGACAGAAATCCCTTATAAAAAATCTTACTAGGTCTGTCAGTCAGCTGGCTGCATTCCTTACAGCTGAGAAAGAAAATGGGAAGTGCTGGGAGAAAAACAGTAATTATACGGTAGCTTTTAATTTATGTTTAGGATATTACTGGCTGGGGGTCAAGCAGGTTGAAGGCTCAGCATTAGAAAGCCTACTGTGTGGAAAAAGCACAGTGTTGCCAAGTGTCAAATGACAGCTGTTTTCAAGGAGCTACCAAAGTGAGTTTACTGTAACCTGTCAGTGAGTGGAGCTGTAGTCTGGTGGAAATTAAAGTGGGGCCTCAAATCCAGATGTGTGAGCAGCTGTGGAGCTGCTGCTGGCTTGACTGTGGTATTGATTACTGTGGATCTTTGTCTGCCACAAACTTTTGCCATGACTGCAGAGTTTTGGTTATATTCTTAAGCTTTTCAGAGCCTGATAGAAAACTGGTGCCACACCAGAGTTTATTTTATTTGGGTGGATTGGGCCTAACCCTAGAGGCCTCAGTAGAAAGTTCCCCTTTGAGAAGAACCATGAATGCATCAGGAGAATCTCTGTGATCTGCAAATTTTCTGAATGTTAATAAAAGAATTGGAACTTTCTTGGTAAATGAATTATTAAAGCAGCTTTTTTCCTCCCCCCTCTCATATTTGTCTTTTATTAAAACTGTTTGTTGAGAAAATATGAATTCTCTTATTTTATAATTTTTGACTATTTTCTTGCAACTCTGGTCTTTCAGAGTAGGTTTTGCTCCATGATTTGTATAGGCCACCAGAGAGAAGAGGGTATGGGAGGAAAGGTGAGTATATGAGTTTATGCTGGCACTGAAGGATCCAAATGAGAAGTTGAACAGCAAGGGAGAGGTCACTGGAGAAGAGAGATTTGTGAGTCAGTGAATCTGTGTAATGAAATGAGGTCACTCTGGAATAAGGTTAAGAGGGTAAAAGAGGAAGGTTTTAAGGGTAAAACCTTGAGTGACACTAAGAAAATATGGTGAGGAGTGGTGGAGTAGGAAAGTGCTCTGAATGTGTTGTAGTTGAAAACTCAGGGTCGTATGAGAATGCAGAAAAGAAAGGAAAATAAAGCCCCAGAAATGTTTTCTGTAATAAAAAATGCAGAAGGATCTGTGGCCATTGAGAAAGTCCAGTCATATGTTGAAGTGAGAAGGTGAAAGGTATTGCAGTGATGAAGCACAAAAGAAATGAGGTCGGTCAGTGCTAGCAGACCGTAGCAGAAGTTTCTTTCTTGATTAAATTTAGTATAAGTTATACTGAACATAAAGGCTCATTAATTATATCATAGCTATCCATAAAAGGACATTTGATGCAGTGGCTTTTTACATTTATCTTCCTAGCTCTTTCTGAAGTTGATTGCATATTTATTCCTTTGACATCTGAAGTGCTTGAAGTGTGGCACGTCTACAAAAGATTCTTTCAGTTTCAGGAGGAAGGGAGGGATTGTGCACTAAGAGCTATCGAAACAGGTAGCCTGAGATGTTGAATACCAGCTCATGAAATTTGACATAGGTAACTTATGCCCTGGAACTGGCTGTGGTAAAGGAGCACAATGTAAGAGCTGTTTTAATGGTGTGCAGTGAAACAGTGCATCGTCAATGTGTATTTACGCTCAAGTGGAGGTGGGCAATGCAGTATGAGTGTGGTTTGTGTATGGTGTGTTTGGAGGGAAGTAATCATGTGCTTCATATATGTTTCATGTGCTTGCATATATGTTTCTTATGCGGTTCTTTATGGAAAAATAATCTTACCCATGTCCTGCTTAAGCTGTTATATAAATTGTGCATGTAAACAAAAGATAAGCCGGGTAGAGTGTGGTTGGGCAGCGGTACAGATTTATGAGGTGCTTGTTATGTACAGATCTTGTTACTGCTGTTTCCAACTCAGGGACAGTCTGAAATGCAGACATCTGACATGAGAGGTATTAGAAGGCTGACCAGTAAGGTTTAAATAGTATTTAAATGTTGAGGTTATGCAATATCTGAAGGGCAGCGAGAGTACATCAGTTAGGTAGACGAATAGAATGGAAGTAGCAGAAAGTTATGTAATATCTGAAGGACACCAAGAGAAAAAAATAAATCATTTTCTTTATTTCAATTATACATCTATCCCCAAATTCTTCATGCAGTGTGCCTTAGAGCGCTTGTGAAAGCAGCTGACAGCTGTGTCGTTGCCATGTCCTATCAGATGTGAATGTACTGTGGAGGAGGCTGAGGGGTGTAGGTCCTTGCTGGCAGCACAGAGCTGTGTTGCACACACAATCTCGGTCACCAGGTGTAACAGCTTTCCTGCAACCAGCAAGGTTACGTGTGCCTGAGGTACAGCCTGAACGCTCAGGTTGCTCAAGTGCTAAGTTTAAGCAGCAAGGCCAACTTCAGCATCACTAAAATAGCCAGAAAATGCTTTATTGTTTTACCTTATCTACATTCTCAGGTTAATTCTGGTAACTGGTAGTCCTGCGTAGCGCTGCTGGTATAAATAGAGACAGTAATAACATTTGCTTCTGTATTTTTACACTAATTTTGATATTGGCTGTTCTGGACATGGAGTTCAAGTTGCAGTCAGTACAAGAGGAATGCATTGTTTTTCCCTCTGACCTAATGTGGCAATATTCTGCAATAGCCTACCATGGGCTGTTTGTTGAAACAGAGCTGGGATATGTTACATTTCCTAGAAATATTCTGCAGAGCTTCTCAAAACATTCTATTTTAATAATCCTGAAGTATCCAAGAATTTCACAACATGTAATTGCATGGAATGTCTTTGGCTTGATGTTCATCTAAACAGAATTCATGTGCAGGCTCATGTCATCTGAAGGGGAAAAAAATGCTTTCCTTTTAACTCACTTGCAGCACTTCAATCCTATTTCTATCACACCATGAAAATGGTAAGCAGGCATTTGTTAAAGGATTTGATGCTTTGTTCCCATGCTGCATCCTAATTCTTCCTTCAGAGTCTTGCCTTCACAGTCTTTCTCTGAGGACTGTGGTATTCTTTGATCACGCTGTGCTTATGAAGCCACGTCTCCAGTGTTGTACCCAAGATATCCCTGCCCAGTTAAGTCCAGACTGACTGAGGTTGTATGGTACTGTGTGTCTGTGGCCTCTCTGACCTTAGTTTGCCATCCTCCACCTTGCCTGACCAAGGCGTTTTTTTCCCCATCCTATTAGTGCATAGGTCTGGTAAATTGCTTCACTTCTTGCACATAATTGTTTTGTAATTGTTTGACTTAAAATGGCTTCTTCTGAAGCGTAGTTTCTTTTCAAGCATCAACATTGTTGGATGGAATGGGGGGAATGCTGGTAAGTGACTTGCAGGCACCTGCAGTGGGCTAAGATTCTGGTCTCAGGTCTCCCAGTTCACTTCATTCCAACCCCAGCAGGAATAAAAACGCAGCAGTAGGTGCTTCTCAGAGATGGGGTGACACCTGGGCTTCTTCGTGTGTTTTTAGCTTTCCCATTTTAGAAACTGGCTCTTGTCCTAACAGACTTGCACTGGGGATAAACTTTTCCTAGATAAAGTTAACTGCAATTAAAGTCTAATGCATATTTATTTACTACATCTCGTTCTCAGTTTCATGCACAGTGTGTTGCTTTCACATGATAACCATAATTTCCCAGTTCCTAATTTTTTCCAGTTTTAATTGGAAAATTGGAGTCCTTTTTTATGGATAATACTTAACACTTTCTCTTATCCTCAATTAAATGTACTTTTCCTTATAGTTTTTACTTTATACGAAGTAAAATGTCACTGTTACATTCGTATACATCCTTTGAACAGAAGGAACGTTTATTTTGGTCTTCAGTAATATATATCTATTTTGCTTCTTCTCTACCGTTAGCTTTTCTCTATCCCAGCTGTCTTCCTTGTAGCAAGATTTAAGCTCTGCCTTAACTATTACTAGGGTTGCTTGTGTAATATTCCTGGATTTTAGATGATCACAGTTGTTGAAATGCTAAAGGAGGCTGCTGGCTCATCTGAAACTATGTAAGAGAACTAACCGGAACCTGCTCGCAGATATAAATCCACAATGATTAAGAGACATCCTAATTTTAGTGGTAATGCCTGATGCATTTTACACTTCATATTCAGTATTAGTCATGTAGTGTTGTGTTACCAAAAAAAAAAAGTTACCACATTTGATTCATTGCCAGTAAGCGATTAATAAAGAAGCATTAATTTTTGCCACCATTTACATTGTCATGTAAATAGCACTCAGTATTCTGGTGTTGCAAGGTATTAAATTAACGAAATGAGGAAGTGAAGCGTATTATAATTTAACAGTTAGACATAAATTAGCCAGATGTCAACCTGCTACTTCTCTCTGATAGTTTGACAGAAGTTCCTATTTGATTGTGTCATCTTTGACTGTTTCCTTTGCTTCGAATTGTTTCAGGTTTTACCTGATAGCTTTAATTCAGTATCCAAAACCAGAATGTGCTCTGAAATCTTGGTGCTGATGATGGAAGAAGCTCCATCCTACTCACCTCTTAGAATTTGTAATGACAACTGCTGATGCTGAGGAAAATGCAGAAAAACTTTTAGCGAACAGACTTATTCCCGCTGCTCCTTAAAGAAAAGTAATAACAATAATAATAATAAAACAAGTCTCTCTTGGTATTTTGCGCTATAGTGTATTCTTAGAGCATTGTAGTGAGAGACTGTTTTAAATTGACACTCTACCCTATATAATGCCACTATAATATTCCCCCACAGCCTTCTCTTCTCCAGGCTGAGCAGCCCCAGGTCTCTCAGCCTGTCCTCATAGGGGAGGTGCTCCAGCCCTCTGATCATCTTCATGGCTCTCCTCTGGTCCAACTCCAACAGCTCCATGTCCTTCTCGTGCTGGGGACCCCAGAACTGGATGCAGTACTCCAGGTGGGGTCACATGAGAACAGAACACAGGGGCAGAATCACTTACCTTGACCTGCTTGTCACACTTCTCTTGATGCAACCCATGATACAGTTGGCCTTCTGGGTTGCAAGTACACGTTGCCACCTCATGTTGAGTCTTATCGTGAACTGACACCCCCAGAACCTTCTCCTGAGGGCATTCTCAAGCCATTCTTCACCCAACCTGTATTTGTGCTTGCTATTACCCTGACCCAGGTGCAGGACCTCACACTTGGCCTTACTGAACTTCATGAAATTGGTTTGGGCCCACATCTCAATTCTGTCCAGGTCCCTCTAGTGTGTAGCATTTCACAGGGCTGGGTGAGTTGCTTTTCTATGCAGTTTAAAATGATATCGGAACCAGAACAATAGTGTTGCTCCTTTCTTTTAATTATCAACGGTCTGACTGTTGCTTGTGGATTAATGATAAGTATGTAGGATTCACTCTAGTAAAACACAATCACTATAACCTCAGTTCAGGACAGCACTTAAATATATGGCTAGTTCTGTTGAAGTACAATAATTTACGTATTTCAATGTGAGGAAGTTACTTGAGAACATAGAGGAGTGGCAGTCCTTATAATATTTAGATGTGGGGAAAAAAATTGCAGTTCTAAATTCCTTTGCTAGCACAGTACTGTGTGCAGAAACAAGTAGGCAGTCTGAGTGATTTTACCACTAGTTTACTCCTGTTTTTCTGTTAGTTCTTTTAATTTGCAACTAGCTCAAGTCAGCTGGTGTTCATATCGATCGTGCTGGCAGGATGGCATGAGAATCAGGATGCCATTCCTCCTGATGTTAGGGAGAAACAGTATGGCAAGTTGTCTGCATGCATTTGAAGTTGTTTTCTTCCTTATAAATAGCTGGAATTACTTCTGAGAGTTAGGAGGGGAGAGGGTTAGGGGTTTTGAAAGATCAGCTTGATTCTAATAAGCTTTAAGGGTAAAGCTTGAAATGATTTACCAGGGAGTTCACTCAGTGTTTCAGCCTTTTTAAGTTTTTGAGCTTGTTCCATAGCTAAAACCTTGGTAGTTCACAATATTGTCTGCAGAAAATCAATTAAAAATACTAAATATGTTCATTTGTTGTGAGTAAGACAAAAACAGATGTGCAGCTCTGTTGCTCTGGCTCTGCCATTTTTCCTGGTGGAATTTTCAAGTCCAAATGATATTAAATGATGCAAAACTGTTCTCTACGCTTCTGTCGCTGATATATATTTCAGTGCCCGTTTTCTGATTGATACTGGGAGTTCTCATTACCTTACTAACTTCAAAATGGGTAGCAAAAATCAGATTTTATATTCAGTGCTATTGAGAGATCTCTCAGTGGGTCAAGCTCAGTAGGCTTAATCTAGCTGACAAAATGATGGTGTTTGAGTTACCTATTTGCCACATTCTTCATCTGATTTGACCTGATTCATGGAGGTGGATGGGTGGATCGCACTTACTGTGCCTCTGCCTCCACTTGATGTTCAGTTCTTATGAAAGTTCCCCCCGGGCAGTTTAAGCTGTGCTCTGACAGCAAATACTTGATTGGAATTAACAGTCAAGCAGCAAAGAGAAAGAAGTATAATCCTTTACACAATAGTAAATTATTCCTTACCCCTTAGATTTCTGCAGGCAGTAATCATTACTTACTTTTAATATCTCTATCATTTCTTATTATTGTATGCATGGAGTACGTTTTATAAATGAAAAGTTGCCTCCTTTGCTATGACGTGTTCTACCATACTCTGAAATGTAGTCGTAGCAGCATGACCACCCTTAGACATGAGACTCACTCAGTCAAGGAGACTGTAGGTCACAAGTGACTCAAAAACTTGTCTACACTGTATTTCTTCAATGACGGAGATAAGATTTTCACAGTTTTCTCAAGTTAGAATTACCTTGTTTGGATGAATAGATTTTTCCATCTGTCTTCAAAAGGCTGCAGGTGAATACTGTCATACCACAGAATCGTAGGGGTTGGAAGGGACCTGTTTAGATCATCCAGTCCAACCCGCTGCCAAAGCAGGTTCCCTATAGTAGGTTGCACAGGAAAGTGTCCAGGTGGGTTTTTAATATCTCAAGGGAATGACACTTGACAAATACAGTATATTGAGTTTGAACCAGGAAAAAGTAGTAGCATTCCCAGTCATTGCTTGTAAGGATTTTTAGGAGACTGTGCCCATTTGTACCAGCAAAGCTTGCCATGTATGCTGTTTGTAGATAAAGAACTTTGGTCTGCCTTCCCCCATGAGCCTGGTGTATTAGTGAGCCTGCTAGGCCTTGTCTGTTTGGGAAGGGATTCCCTTGGACTGTCTGCCCTGCTGGGTCCTGCTCAGTCTCACATGTCTGGGAAAATGCCTCATAACATTTGTGTGCACCTCAGTGAGGCCTTCACTGATTGCCGGATGGCCAGAGCAGAGTGAATGGGGCTGCCTAAAAAGCTATCTGGCAAAATACATTTAAATCAGTCAATTTATAACTGAGATAATGAGCATCACACCCTGTGAGGCAAAGCAGGATTGCTATATGTGAGTTACCTAACACTGAAAATTCAAGTTAGAAGCATTTCTTTCTTCTTATGTAACTTCCATGGCAGTCTCCAGTTCCAAGCGGTTCACAACCATCTGGGCCTTGCAGCAAAGTAGGATCATTTCACTTCGTTAAGCAGGGTTTCTCTCTAATTAAAACAGATGGTGTGTTTTCCCATTGTCAGTTCTCCATTGCATAGCAAATAATGGTGTGGTGGGCATTGTCTATTCATACAAATAAGCCAACAGCTGACCGTCACGGGGCGGTTGGTTAATTTGATGTGTAACTCCTGCTGCATACATACAATTGCTATAAAATGATAGAAATGCGGGTTGGCAGGTGCCAGATTTATTTCACACTTCTTGATACAGAAAGCAACCAAGCCCGGTGGATTTCCTAATGCCTCAAAATGCATTTTCCTTCTTTATGAAGAAAGACAGAACGGAGAGTGTCTGAAAAGTGGTAGGTGAGGAGGTCAAAGTGGAGTCTGCTTTTTCTGGTAGTGGTTAGCTTGCTTTAAATGTGAAACTACAGCTGGAATCCTTTATTTTCTTTTGTATCTTATCTGCATTGCTAGTGAGCAATCTGTCTTGAAAGAACCACTGCTTCTTTTTTTATACTACATAGCTATTTTAACTTAATATCATAGTAATAAAAATGATAGGTCATGTGAGACTGACCTAAGTTGGCATTCTTTGTGTGCTTTTAGGAGACATACTTAGCACAGATGTGCAAAATAAAAGGTCCTTCTGGAAGGCCAGAGAATAGCAGAGAAATGATTAAATAGTTAATTTCTTTCTGCATGTGGAAACATCCAGTGATGAGGTCACTTGTTTCTTGAAGGGGAAAAACCCTCACAGCTTTGTTGCCCTTCTCTGGACACACTCTAGGACCTCAATGTCTTTCTCACAGTTAGGGGCCCAAAACTGAGCACAGCACTCAAGGGTGCAGCCTCACCAGTGCTGAGCACAGAGGGATGATCACCTCCCTGCTCCTGCTGGCTGTGTTATTTCTGATACAAGCCAGGATGCTGTTGGCCTTCTTGGCCACCTGGGCACACTGCTGGCTCACATGCAGCTGTCTGTCAACCAGCACCGACAAATCCATTTCCTTTACTCAGTCTTCCAGCCACTCTGCCCCAAGCCTGTAGCGATGGCTGGGGTTGTTGTGACCAAAGGGCAGGACCCAGCACTTGATTTTGTTGAACTTCATCCCATTGGCCTCAGTGCATTGTTCCAGCCTGTCCACATCCCTCTGCAGGGCCTTCCAACCCTCCGGCATGTTGACACTTCCTGCCAACCTGATGTCATCTGCAAAAATTTCAGCTTGCCAGCTTGATTTGCCAAGATTTCCATGTATGTAATATCTCTTCTGGGTAAAAATGTCAGTGTTTATAACCAGTACTGCGAATTAACAAAATGAAAGAGTGGACAACTATGCCAAAACTTTTTCATTCTGATACAGTTTTCTAAATCTTTTTGGATATTCAGATGCCTTCGTGCTGGAGTTCTGGGATTGTGGACTGTAGTTTTTGTTTTTATTTCACTGTGATCATATCTCTGCACTGTCTTCATGCTGACATCCAAAAATTAAGCATTTCCTTAAAAGAAATAATATCATTAAAGAGGTTTCTTTGCTAAATCAATGGTTCTTTGAGAAGAAATACTTTGTGTAGTTATGGCTTGATGAAAATAGCTGCTAGATTTCATGCTTCTGACTTGAGAATTCTGAATGTGGATATGCAGTTCAGCACATAACTAGCTGCAAAGTATCCAAATCTTGGCTCTCCATTCCTTTGTGGAACTCAGGAGGCATTTGGGCAAACACACAGCCTTCACCTTGCCAGTGCTCCACCCGTGTGCCATCAACGTGATTCCCACACTCTCGTGGTTTGGGAAGGCTATTTACAGACCAGCCAGATATCAGTGTGTTTCTCAGAAAAGTCAGGAGTATTAAGTCAAGAGTATTGAGTGATAGTGGCATTTAGGTGATGAATCCTTTTTTGATCGAGTACAGATATTTTTCCTTTCTGACTTCCCTTAAGTACAGTGCTCTTGACAGTTGTGTTGTGCATTCTGCCATGCCAGAAAACCATGTTGTAGCATTACCTTGAGTAATCCCCCTCTGACATGTGGGAGAATGTTCTTTGCATGGGGAACTTTCAAGGCCAAATCACTAATTTGGTGTCAGTGCACTGTGAAACGGCTGAAGAATTGGACCCCAGTAATCTTACAGTCATTATCATTGATTTTAGTGCAACTATTACTTGTATCACACAATCCTGAAAGTACTGTAACTAACTGGAAAGCAATTCAGTGTAGGGAAAAAAGCACTAAAGAAAGAAAATTGAGTGAGTTTGGTGTCCTCATCCTCTTCTCCACGAGGAGTAGTTCAAGGTGCCTACATAGCAACCTTTGCACTGAAAGGCAATCTGAGCCACAATGAAGTCAGGCGAGGGGAAGGAGGATTCCATGTTATAAAAAGGGAAAAATTAGCCCCTATGCGCTGAGTCATTCCCCTGCTCTCATTGTCAAGAGAGAACCACAGAGATAGAAGGTGACAGCTGGAACCTTCACTTGTGTGAAGGGTGCTGGAATGTGCTGTTTAATTTTCTGGCATGACTTTGTTTCTATGTTTGTAATGAAGGCCCTAGTGTTTTGCTCTGCTAAAATAAGCCTGTTTATTTTAAACTTTTAAAATTGATTTAGCATCTGCACCTTAGTTGGGGTTAAGCTGGCAGGTTGCTTTTCTGTAAATAGTGGGTTCGTGCCATGAAGCGTGTGTACAGGCAGAGTTCCAGGGGAAATGGAGAGGAGTATGGAAACCCCAATGATTGCGCTTTATTTCCTGCCAAATTTCTGGGGTCAGCATGAGGACTCCTGTCTCCAGGTTCTCAGAAGCAGTCTGCTCTGACGGAGATAGACAAGTACACTGATAAATTACGGACAGGAGAGGGACAGCATGCTATTTGAAGAACACCCCCGATCGTTGCACCACTTGATAAAAGTCAAGAGGGAGTATGTTTACTCCTATGGCTCCCTTCTGTCCTGTAGGACATGCAGAAGACATGGGTTCTTTCAAGAAGAGCAGCGAAAGAAACTTCTTCAAACCATTATGTAGTGCAGAACGTGGTCATCATGTTCAAGGACTTTACATTCTCTATTGCTATTACAGGTTAGGATGGCTGTTCAGCTGGCTTCCTGCTTGGTGCCCCACATCACTACTGCACCTTAAAGAAGCTGAGGACAAGATGCTAAAATGTAAGTCAGGTTTATATCTATAATGAGATTTTCTATACATTTCCGTTAAACTAATCAGAAAAGTTTTTCAGTACAACTTCTGCTTTCTGCTGAAATTAGCAGATTTAGAAACAATGTTCTTTGTTCCTTTATTTATGATACTTGTCTGTATGCTTCACTTTGAAAGGGAGGTTCTGTTTCTAACGGTGGTTTCCTTAGAATGTTCTTTAAAGTTTACCAGTCATGCCTAACAGTACCATTTGTTTTCCCCACTCTTTTCCCAGGTATTACAAGCACATACAGTAAGCGGTATGTGTATCTAGCTAATGGAAACAAAATATGGACACTGACGTTCTCTCCAGACCTTTCACGTAAAACTCCGCTTGTTCTGCTTCATGGATTTGGAGGAGGTGTTGGAATGTGGGCTCTCAATTTTGAAGAGCTCTGTGTAAACAGGACCGTCCATGCTTTCGACCTCTTGGGATTTGGACGAAGCAGTAGACCACACTTTGATACTGATGCTCGGGAAGCAGAAAATCAGTTTGTGGAATCCATAGAAGAGTGGAGAAAGGAGATGGGGTTAGAAAAAATGATTTTGCTTGGACATAACCTAGGTGGATTCCTGGCTGCTGCTTACTCGTTAAAATACCCATCAAGGTATGTAAAAGTAAAGCTTCATAATGAATTTTAAGCAAAGAGTATCAAGCATGTGCTTTGTTTTCAGATGAGTAAATTAGATTAGTAAGCTTGTTTCTTTTGTTTACTTCCATCATCTTTTGCTTTTGTTCAGTAACCCCTTGACATGTAATACAGCTAAATTGCAGAGATCATATTTGTGTGTGAATGCTTTGAGACATCTCTGATCAAACCTTGGTTTATGAAAACAAAAAATAGACCTATTCCTGCCAAATGTCCTATTATTGTGGATAACAGTGGAACTTCTGAATGTAATTCTGCCGGGTTGTTTATGTGTAAAGACTTGCAGTCAGCCTGGTGCCAACAGGACAATATGAAAATAATTTTTATGGCTGTTTGTTTTAATTGTCTCTATGCCACTCCATATTTCTTCTTTGAAGAACAGGCCAGCTGCAGCAGTGCTTTAACTACATCACATCAGCTTTTTCTGTACCACATCATGGTAGATAGCTACTCCATTTCTTTACTCAGAGCTTGTAATTTGCCTCTTTTTCAATGTAGCCTGCCTATATTGGCAGTGGCGAGTGAGGATCCCATAAAGTGAGGTCATTCTGTGTCAAGCAAGGACATTGTTTTTATCTAGATAGGCATAGTAGACTTCTGCTAAAGGATGTGAACGTAAGTCCAGCTTTTCACATCATATGTCGGATTCTATACTATACAGAATGAATTTTTTACATTAATATCAATTTATACCATATGTATACCTTTCTCTCTCATTTGAAGATTTTGAAGTAAATCCATGCCTGCTTTTTTTTTTTTTCTTAAAACACTTAGGATAAGAATGTAAACCTCTTATCCACTTGGGTGTAAAGCAACTTTTAGCTGACTGAAGGTAATTGCTTATAGGGATTGCTTCCAAGTTTCTTATTCCTTCTTCTTGGAGTGTCTATAAATGGCCCTGTCCCATCCCTGTAGGGTGGGATATTGTTTCAGCCTTCTGGTGACTTACACTGAAAGTGACACTTCAGTGTTTTCATGCTTCACTGTGCTTAAGTTGGGGTTAATTTATTTGGGGGTGTTTTCTTTTATGCTCTCACATTGCTGATATTTTGCTGAAATTAAGCTAACACCGTCAAATTTATCACTGGGAGGATCTTAAGGCAGTATTGAATCAAGTGATAAATATAGCACAGCTTTCAATCAGATTATCTAACAATTCATTAGAGGCTTAAGGGATTCTGGTTACATATTGTTAGGAAAGTAGATCAGTTTCCCCGAGCTTAGATGATCCATTAATTTACTGTGTTGTACCATATTGTGCATGGGACATCTGGGGTTATTAATCCAAAAAGATTCCCATTTGGAATATTCCTGAGTGATGTTGGTGTCATGATTTTCACATACTCTGGCTTCTGGACTGCTACCTTTGGAATGATTTTTATGGCCAGCTTCTCCTTATCCCAGTTTCTGTTTTAGGGTTGATTGCCAACAGAAGAAAGGAAATTAATACAAACAAAGCATGACAGAAAGCTTACTGTGTTTTTATGTATGCATATGCTGTGATATGTTTAATAGCACAGTTTGTGCACAGAATGTGTGGTTGCCCCGAACAGCCCCTCATGGCTTATGCTCCTTAGCCTCTAATCTCTTTCTCCTGCTTGGTTTATATAGTTAAATTCTACCCTGGCCTCCGTTAGCATTCTTGTTTGCAAATACGCTCATGGCTGAGCTGACAGCCCAGAAACATCTTTGTGAGCTTAATCCTTTTCAACCCCTCGTTTCAGGCACACATTTTTGGTTTCCCAACTGATTATAGTCCAGAAATAGCTTTCAGAATCACTTCTGAAATCGTTTTAGCTGCTAAGAACTCTGCTGTATTAAATACCTAATCTCATGGCTTTGAAAGAGAAGGAAGACACGAAGAAGAAAGTAAAGATGATGGAGCTCGCATGCAAAATCACCTTAAATATGCAAAACTATCGTTAAGAGTCACTTTTTCAGATATAAGCAGTATCTAGGACAGTCCTGTTAGAGAAGGTGTTATTATGAGATTAAACAGAAGTGGAAGATTCCAGTCCATCAAGGCAAAGTAATTTTTTTTTTGCTTGAGGAGGACTCACAGCATGAAGAGATTGATTTATTGCATATGCAGGAGGCTCCTACTGTACCCTCTGCTCTGAGATTCCTTTGAGTGATAGTTTTATAAATTGTCTCTCTGGTGTTTATTTTATGAATTAAAATCAGTACATTCAGAAAACATCCACTGTTTTGGATGTGTCTGGCCCAGTTCAAATTTGCTTTGATAAGCTCCTTTTCCAAATAAATTGCTTCTCTTCATAGAGCAGAGATCTTAAAGGGCGTGGAAAGGAGTGATAGATGTCTAAATGTTTACTTAAGTGAAACAGGTGCTATTCCCTTTTTCTTGCTCAAATTAAACTGCTCTTTCAGATAATATGGGCCGAGTGTATAGATCTGACCATTTCTAAAAACAGGAAAAAAAACCTCATCATTTTCTCAGATGTCTGTGATAGTAGGTATCTGTTGAATAATGAGTTACTGTTTGCATGTGAGCTTCCAAGTTTCTGGTGTTTCTATACAAAATTGGTTTCAATCCCTCTCTCTTTAATTAGTATTCAGATGCAAAACCATCGAAGGATTGGAAAGGTAATAGGATGCTGTGACAGGTGACCAAACCAGATTGCATAATCCACAGATAGCAAGTTTCCAGCTTTCTCATTCAAAGGAAAATTAATGTACTCTGAACCTTTTCTGCCAACAGGGTCAAACATCTTATCTTAGTGGAGCCGTGGGGTTTTCCAGAGAGGCCTGACAATGCTGAACACGAAAGACCAATTCCAATCTGGATCAAAGCACTAGGAGCTATACTGAGTCCATTTAATCCGTTAGCTGGGCTGAGGATAGCAGGACCCTTTGGTGAGTTTTAGCTACTCTTTAAAACTGTTGCTGTTTGCCTTAAGCATAAGCAAGGAGCAGATGCCTCATTAAGGTGTGCTTTGTTGTAAGCTCACATCACCTGCAGAAAATATAGTTGGAGGAGAGGGTGGGAGGGCTCGAGGAAACAAAAAAGCTCTTTTGGACAAGAGGACGAGATCTTCCTGTTTAGAAACATCATGTGATGATTTATAGCACTTATGTGGGCTGCAGCAATAATGAGGCAGATTATGTGGACATCTTCAGGGGAAGCTTTACAAAGAGGCAATAGGGTGGAAAGGTTGTCTGCTTGCCTCCAGTCACAGTCCCTTTAGATTCCCTTCTGGATGCAGTTTGACTGACAAATAGTATTTCCAAATTTGCTTAACATTAGACTGCAATTTCTCATGAATTCATTAGTTCTTAAGCCTGAGTTTAAAGAAATTGAAACTGTATTGTTTCCATCAGCCATTTTCCTATTACTCTAGCAAATTTTGTGGGTCTCAGCAGTGTCCTGTGTTACTGTAGCAATCTGGCGTTCCTATTTATACATCACTTAAACAGTTCTGATCAGACAGATAAGCTCTATATACCCTCACACTAGGACTAGGTAGAGATGATGAGAATACTACAGATTTGGCTTACAGAGGGTAGGAAAATAGGCATGATCAGATTTTAAATTCACCATATGTTTTCCCTCTAGAGGTTAGATGGTAATCTGTTCATTTCTCTTCACATTACCAAAGTATCACCCAGGGAGGCTGGGAAAAAGATATTCTTCAGACCCCTTACAACTGATTTATATAACCATCAGATCATCTTGCCATCATTGTTACTATTCGGTGTGAAAAGAGACAAGCGGTCTTTCTAGGCTTTGTTTAAACTACAACTGTTTCTTAAATCTCTTTCTATAGAATATAAAGTTAAATAAGCTGATATATTCAGCTGTTTTCAGAAGGATGACAAAATTAGCTTTTCTGACAGTGAACGTTCTGTATTTTAGAAGTGTTATTTTTGAAGTAAAAAGTGCTTTCTAATCTGGTTAATAGAAAAACCTGAAGAACATTGAGTGATAAGCACAGATTTAATGCAGTTTATCCAGTAACAAATGTGTGAATAAATCAATCCAGTTGAAAGAATTCAAGGCTGAAGTTGTCTCCCACAGCAAGTAAACCCAGTTAAAATGGTGTTGTGGAAACAGACCTTCTGTATCTGGGTATCCCCAGCATACCCTTGCTTATAGCTGAGAGCCCTGCTTTTCAAAATTTTCCATCCATTTCTCACTCCAGCTAATCAAAATGTTTGTTATTGTTAACTTAATGCGTAATTAAGTGATTTGTATTTCTTAGGGAAGGGTAGCTTAAATGTTGCTGTGAGATGGGCATCAAGCCCAACCCAATAAAGGTATTGAACCAAATACAAGTTTCCTTCTGCATTCATGTGTGCTTGAAGTGCTGGGCAGGCAAAGCTGTCTGATCCTCAACAGAAGGCTAGTTGTTCTTGCTCAAAGTTATGAGTTAGACACTTACACGTGGCTGGGGTTATCTGGACTATAATATGGTATCACATGTGTATTTAATCAGACTTGAGGGCAAATTCCTAATCCTGAGAAACAGAACTGAGAGAGATCTTTTTCTTTGAGGGATTTCCAGTTAGTTTATTTGCAGAAAAAGACAGAAGTCTGGCTGTTGAACTCGTTGTAGAGAAGACATCAGTAGTGGAGCAAATGGCACAATGTTTGCAAAATCTTCATCGCTTCAGAAAGTAAATCTCTGTTTCATAAGCAAATTGTTTTCTCTTGCAGTGTATTTATTTTCTAAATTGATTTAAAGCATACATAAGGCTGTGTTGCAATAATCTAATCCCAAGATTACAAAAGCATAGATTACTGTGACACGGTCTATGTAAATAGTGCCAGGCCTATGGCCAGCAACAGGTGGGAAGAAGTGACATCATCGTAATTGCACGGATTAACAGCAGTATTTTCAGTTGGTAAATTCAACTGGTAAACTGTGAGCCAACATCTGCTGAGGTGAATAATATTCCCAGACTCAGACTGGCTCTTTGTGAGGCTCTTGTCCCAAAGATCTATCTGGTCAGTTAGAGGAGGTGTATGTCTTAAGGAGGTGATTCAGAATGGTAGCTTAACTGGCTTTTGAAAGGACCTGCCTCTCTTCTATGTCTGTTAAGAGAGGTTGGAGATAATAGCTTTCTTAGGTTGAATCTCTTATTTTATAGAATCATAGAATTGTAGAATCATTTAGGTTGAAAAAGACCCTTAAGAGATCATCAAGACCAACTATCGAAGCTTCCAAGTCTATCAATACTCCAGGTTCCACTGATGTCTTGTACTCATGTCAAAAATTCTAAACATGTTTTTCAGCATGGACGTCTGTTCTTTCACCTAAATGTTAGTCAGATGAAGTAGCTTCAGAAAAAAACCAGACTGTTATGTAAAAAAGGAGTACAGACTTATATCTAGAGAAAAAGAGCCTAGCTTTTTTCAACAGTGCCTTTTGGTTCTGAAAGGCAGAATGCTTTTGGTATACCCAGAGCTGCCAGAGCAAGGGAAAGGAAAACGTTGGTATCCGGCAAGAGTGCATTTTTATTAAAAATTTTATCTGCTTAGTCCTTTTGCTGATCCCCTTTGCATGTTTCTCCTATTGCCACAGTGGCCATTCAGCAATATTCTCCATATGTATTCAGTAGGGATTGAGTTGTCCCTCTTCTGGGGCAACAAAAAGTCCTTCAGAATAATTATGTTTAATTCCTGTTTGCCACCATGTTTTCCTAAGACTTACAAGTGGTGAAATTAAGTGCAGTCATCAGAGTTAGCCACAATTTTCAAGGGGGCACGTTTGAAGGGTTGTAAGGAAATGTGTTCAGCAGTCTGATAGTTTTCTCTTCCAACTCCTCCTATAATAGCATTTTCTGTTTTGACAGGCCTAAGCCTTGTTCAGCGCTTAAGACCAGATTTCAAACGAAAATATGCATCAATGTTTGATGATAACACCGTGACTGAATATATCTATCACTGCAATGTGCAGTCACCCAGGTGAGTGTGAGTTTCATAGTGTGTGTTTTGAAGTCTTACTGATGGCCTGCTGCTCCCTCCAATGGTCATGGCAACAGAGTGCATGCTTTTTCTTTTTTTCTTTTTTTTTTTAATTGTAACATTTACTGTATTGATTAAAGACAAAAAAATCTACCTTTGCCCTTTTTGTGCATTTCAGAAACTGGTAGATGTAGAACCTGTCCAGGTTAACTAGTTCTCTTAAACTACTATAATGTTTTAGTTCTGAGAATTGGAGCGCTATTTTTTAACCAAAAGTTGTTATAGTTTGTTAATAAATCTTTTTCTTTAAGAACTTGAAAAAATTGACACCTCTTTGTTTTTAAGTGTTGTTACCCTATACTGAAAAAAAAACCAAAAACCAAATAACAAAAAATAATCACTGAAAAACTGATATTGAAATTTGCAAATTGAAACTTTGCAAACCTGCGTTCCTTAACAGTCAGAATTTCCATCCTCAAACACTGTTACAGCCATATAATCAGAAGGCACAGATACTTGAATTCTTAGGCAGGTATTGGGAAGGGAGAAAAGGCAGATACAATGGAAATTTAATTACTTTTACCCTTTTTGAATGCCTTGAAGTGGTGAAACAGCTTTCAAGAACATGACTATTCCTTATGGATGGGCAAAAAGGCCAATGCTGCAACGGATTCCACAAATGGATCAAGACATTCCTATCACCGTGGTTTATGGAGCACGTTCATGCATAGATGGTAATTCTGGCAGCACTATCCAGTCCCTGAGACCAAAGTCATATGTGAAGACAATAGTAAGTTCACTTTTTAAGCAGTTGCTTAGTTCGTTGTGTGAATTTGTTCAAAGCGTATCTGTGCGATCTTTATACCAAGTGTTGAAATGATAGCTCTGATTCATGGACTTGGGTAATAACTTCTGATTTCTTTAACAGAAAAAGAGGAAACAAGTTTTAGAGCAAGCTTAAAACAAACAGAAGTATTTATTTTCAGAGTAAGAGAAAATAAGAAAGCTCTAGAAGCTGAATCAGATCTTTGAGCAAGATCGCTTTATTACTTTACAATTTTTTTTTGCTCTAGCATGCTAATACAAGTAGTTTTTGTGGTCACTGGTAAGTACTTATGTTTGTCTGTCTCTTTTAAACCTTAGCAGTCTGAGTTTCTACAGATACATATGACATAATAAGAATGCTCTCATAAAGTGTTTTAACCAGTTTGTATAATACTTCAATTTCTCTGCTAAGAAAGTGGTTGTTACCTGTTGCTTAGGTTCTTGGAAGCATCTTTCTTTAAGTCATTACAAAAAAAAACTTGGTGTTGTCTGTGGACCTAATACATTCTTATTTTAGAGGCGTGATACTGTCATTTCAGATGCACATGCCTCTAACTTAGTACAAATGTGCACACTGTGTTTTTGATGGTACCTATGAAAACAAACCATTTTGCAAGTATTTCTCCTGTATTGTCACATTTCTGCCAGACATGATAATTGAATATATTTGCATGTTCCAGTGCTGAGATAGAATGTTTGAGTGTGCCAGCTGCTTTCTTGCTGATGTCTAGTTCTAACTGGACAAAAGTATATAATGTGATATTAAATTTGACAAGTCATTGAAATAAAATTTTGTAATCTCGATATAGCTGACATCAGAGCAGGAACATGGAGAAAAGATATTGTTGTTGAACAACTTACACATGTTAAAGAACATAAATACATTTTGTAAATGGGAACATCCAGATCCAAAAGTGCTGCTTTACTGCTTAACCCAAGAATTAGCTTGTAATATAAGAAACCGCACTATTAAGAATCATACCATATAGAAAAACTTCATTGTATACCAAGTTAAAATGCAGATTGTAAAAGGTAAATTGGGGTGGTGGAAATTACAGAGGCACGGAAAGACATTCACAGCGCTGTAGGGGCAAAGGGGTTCTCCTGAGGCTGAGACTTGCTAGAATGCATAGGGCTTTATTGCATGTTATTTAGATTATTATTTACTTTGATTTGTTGTTCTTGTTTTTTAAAACACTAAATTGGCCACACTTAAAGCAATGTGCTTCCATTTAGAGACTTAAGAGGAAGCGTTTTAATGGGGGGGATGACAGAGGAAAGTAGATTTAAATACAAATTAATCTCAAACTGACTATAAACTTAAAATAGTCAAGTACCTTTGACCTACAGTATGGCAAAGACTTGCTTCATGCTAGTTTTAGCAAAAATGCAGTCACCACAATGTGTGTGGTTACTTAAGCCCTTAATTTTTTTTACACACTTGCAATGAAATAATCTAGACCAGAAATACACGGGGTATTTTTCCCCATATATTGCATCATTTGGATTTGACTTTTCCCTGCTTTATGCAATACTGTTTCACTGGGAGGACTGAAGTCTGCTTCCACAAGGCTAGGGAATCCTCAGCAATATAAGCCTGTGAATTGGTAATCCTTTATCCCAGTATGTTCTTTATAGCTTCCCATATAATTTTGATAATAGTAAAGGAATACGGATGTTTAGATGCTATCTCTTCTCCAAACACAGAACTAACAAGCTGCTCTGCAGAACTGTTTGAGCAGCGAATGAAAGAGATGAGAGTTGTTCAGAAATTTGATATGTATGGTATGTTCTCCTTGCTTTGTTTTGCAGTGACTTGTGTTTACCTGGATCTTCTTTTCAACAAGTTGTGCAATGGAAAAGGCGATGCTTTTACCCTTTATTCCTGTTTCGCACAGTTCCTTCGATGGGCGAAACAAACATTTGTTTTTCCTTCTGTTTGGAGTCTTTTGTTGGCTGTATGGTACCACCTCCTGGCAGCAGTTGTTCTAACTCTGTTAACACACACTGGCTGCAATAGATCAGATTCAGTTTTTGAATTGCTCTTTCTAAGTAATAGTGTATCAGTGTGTAGAAGCCAGGTTTAGGATATTCATTTCAAGGGGGAATATTCCTCACCTAGCTCAGTATTTACTTATGCGTTTATGGCATTCTTGCCCTTTTAACTGTTTCTTCACCTTTGTCCTCCAGGCTATCCTTGGTGCAGGTCATTACGTGTACGCTGATCAGCCTGAAGACTTCAACCAGAAAGTGAAAGACATCTGTGATTCTGTGGACTGACCATCTTCTGTCCTTTAGAGTCTTACACCGTAGGCACCATTTAATAGCAATACACTGCAGGAAATGACTAAAGAATGCGGAGCTAATGAAACAGGCTCTGTTTGCACACTGTTTCTTCTAAGAAGCAATTTGCACACTTAAACCACTAAGTGCCTTTTGGGCCTAGGTAGATTTGAAGCAAATGTACAGTTTTATTTGAGATTTGTCTGTAGACTGTTGGCCTGCCGTATATGAATTTACTTAGGACTTCTTAAACTGGAATTTTCTTTAAAATGCAATTGAATATTGTTCACCTGTTGAACTCTATCTAAAGATGTTGAATTCACCACTAACACAGAGATCAGTATCAGTGTGGATATAATGTATAAATTGTGGGCTTGTTTATTCATAAACATTCATATTTTCTAGTTGATGTTTCATAGCAAGAATATGAAATTGTTCTGTATTTTGTTTATGGAATCCAGAACTCCATATACAATATTTTAAGACTTTGAGTTTGTTTGTTTGTTTTAAATTGGACTGATAACAGCTTATGAAGCTGATTTTGGGAAAGAGACTGGGCCAAAATAATGGGCAGTGCTTTTCACTGAAAAAATGTATGGTAATTTGTAAAGAATCAGAACTCAATACTAGGAAATCTCTCTTCTCTTGTATTTCATTTCTCTTTACCTTAAGGCATCCTTTTCCACACGTATAGCTTTTACAGAAGCCTCAGTTTGTAAGAGTCAGTGATGTAACCAGTGCTTACACTTCCATAAAGATTTTCTATGTAGATCTCAGTGATTTAAAGTACAGAAAATGGCTCATTAGTTGCTTTATTTTTAACACTTTGTGATTACCGCAGGATTCATTGCTTGCCTAAACCTAACAACTTTGGAGAAGCTGGCAGGAAGATTTTTACTAGGGCTGGGGAATGGTCATCCGGTAAGTGAGCATCATTCCATTTTTCTGTAGACAAAACTTCTACCAGTAAATTCAGGATGGGGAGTGGAGCAGGCACAGAGGGAAGCTCTAATTGGCACCTACAGCAGATTAGTGCATTGAGACTAATGTGCAGCCTCCTTATAGGAAGGATTATTACTGGAACAAACAATACCGCTGTAACAAATTATAATGATATGTTTTGGAGGTTCTTTATGTAATTATATATTTTAATGGACTATTTTGAAATCAGAGATCATAATATCTCTGCATCTTTTTGGAACTGTAGTTTGATGTTAATTCTTGGTAAGCTTTGTACATTGTATTAAGCAAAAAAAAAAAGAAAGACTTTGTCACTTTAAAGCCAAACTCTATACTGGTTTGTTTTTTGACAACAGATTTACTTGAAACTATTGGTTTGCTGTTGTTAAATTGACTACTGAAGAATTCTCAATACTTTTCTACCTAGTGGATTGAAATTAACGATTGCACCATCTTAGGGCTTCAGCAGGATTTTGTACATTTCTGCTCACGTTAAGGAACTGTTGCACACATTTATGATAAAACAGGCAAAGATGCCTAAAATCTTCAGGGAATACTCAGATTGTGTTCCTAGTGGAACATAATATTTCTTTCTGAAGGAGCTGGGTCTCTGTATGGTGCTGTGTAACATCAAACGGTCTTCGTGACTGCCTTTGTGACTGCTAGCACTTAGCTAGCTACGGACTTTAATTCAAATAAATTATTATATTAGATTCACTTAGATGATACCAGCATTTTTAAACAAATTTCTATATTATTTGCTAAAATTTGGGCTTCAAAATGGAAAATCAGGATATCCGACTTTTGATTATAAGCTATGAATGGTCGGCCATGACACCCATATGGTGGATGCCCTCAGTGTGTATTTTTTTCACACTTTTGCATGTCTGATTTTTGCATTTATACGCTTCAACAGTTGCTTCAGTTGTTATAAACGTAAAAATATATTTTGCCTTCCAAATAATAAAAGGCGAAACAAACTGTTGGCGTTTTTTGGATAGCACTTAATGATGGGAATTCTGGATTCCACATCAAAAGATGGAAGTAGGGGTAAAAATTGCACGTGAATATGAATGTTCTTGGAAATATCCCTTGCTTTTTCAGCTCGTTGTACTAATAAGAATTACTGCTTATGTTTTGCACAATAAAAATAAAGCCTAAAATGTTGTGTTTGATTCATGTTGACATGATGTTGCTTTTGTAAAAATGCGTATGTAATTAAGCTGTAGAAATTAAGAGTAATGAATGAGTTGAGCTAAACCACCTGAAACACATTAAAAACACTGTAAAGCTTTGCTTTCGAATGTCTCTGTGTTCTTAGGATTTCCTGTTAGATACAATACTGGAGAGGGAAGCATTTGTCAACAAGTAGCTGTAAGTTCAGAGTGCTGTTTGTACGCATAAAGGAAGTGTTTGTTGGTCATCTTCCAGGCAGTACAGGAGTGACATGGACCTGCTGGAGTGTGTCCACAGGAGGGCCATGAAAATGGTCCCAGGGATGGAACACCTCTCCTACAAGGACAGGCTGAGAGAGCTGGGGCTGTTCATCCTGGAGAAGAGAAGGCTTTGGGGAGGGCTGAGAGTGGCCTTTCAGTATCTGAAGGGGGGCCATAAGAAAGGAGACAGACTCTTTAGCAGGGTATGTTGTGACAGGACAGGGGGAAATGATTTCAATCTAAAAGATTTAGATTAGTTATAAGGAAGAAGATTTTTACAGTAAGGGTGGTAAGGCACTGGCACAGGTTTCCCAGAGAGGTGGTGGGTGCCCCTTTCAAGGTCAGGCTCTGAGCACCTGATGTGGCTGTAGGTGTCCATGTTATTGCTGGAGAGTTGCCTCTAAGGGTTCCTTCCAGCTCAAACAATTCTATGACTCTAAGATTCTGTTAGACCCTCCAGTGGTTGTCAAGGTGGGATTTTTGAATATCCTATTGTACACAACATAAACTAATAAAACATTTTAATAAACATAAAAATAATATGAACAGAAAACGAACACCATATACTGGAAAGACATGGAAGCTTGACCTTTGGGTGGGAAGAAGCCTCTCCAGAAGCTGAGGATAGGTTTCTCTTGAAACTCTGACTCAGCACGGTGAGCAGTTTCCTAAAGGTTCCATGCAGAACACTGTCAACTGCTTGTGCTTTTTCATTAGAGTGCTGTAAAATCCTGTTCTGGCATCAATATGAAGACAGCTTTGTATTGGAGGCCATAAGCATAACAAAAAGTATCCAACATATTAATAAAAATCCAAGATTAACGGTCTGAGTCTCCAGGACACGCTCTTCCTAAGGTTGCTGCGATAAAAATTTATTAAAGTAACTTAGTAATATTTTGTTTGCATGGCTGAGTTTGTCTTGTTACTTATTGAACCCCGGCAGATTAGATTTTAGTTCTGAAAAACTGATTTTCGGAGCTGTAATTCATTGATAAGACTTTATAATAAAACATTCGCAACTGTCATAAGAAAGCCCCTGTTCGTATCTGATCGTAAACTGCAGTTGAGTGTATGAACCTGTTAGGCACATAGCTTGGCTGTGGCTCCAGACAGGAGAAACACCATTGCTGTCCTCTTGTTCCACCTGCAAAGCAGTGCTGGCATTTCTTCCTAGCCCTTTGTATGCCTTGTGTTTAAGGTTTGCGCTGCATGGATGTGCCCTTCTGGCTGAAGTGCTCTCCATAGTCCCTCATGGCTCCTCAGGTTTCCGGCCCCTCTGCATCACTATCGCTCAGGTTGTTGACTGGAAGTAAGACAAGATTTAGTATAATAACCCCCCCAGAATCAATACATGGGCAGGCGTACCCAGAAATGTCCATTTTGCTAACATTCATTGCAAGGGGAGCCTCCAGAGGCATGAAGGCAATAGGTTAACTCCTCAACTCGTCTCCCCCCTCATGCCTGGAGAATGGAACAGGTAATGGGTCACCTGCTTGTTGCAGTACTTTGCTGCTCTTTCCCATTAGTGGAACGGCAGCATACAAGCAGTGCATTCACAGTGACTGCCTCCCTGGGAACTCTGAATGCACTTGAGCCAAGTGTTACCCGAAGTGCACACTGAGAGCTCGATGTGCTTTGGCAATAAGCTGTTGCAGAGGCAGGATCTCCATAATTAACAGATCTACTTCTGCACTTCTGCGCTACCCTAATTCATGTGCCAGTCACAGTGTACGTGGAGCAAGGTGAGACCTTTGCTTTGTAGCTTCCTGTATTTAACACGTGCCTGATACCCAGTAGCATTCCTGCTCTGAGCTCCTTTAAGTACATTTGCATTCACTCACAGCTCAGTTCTAAAGCTGGAGCCAAACAGCCCAGTGAGTGTAGCCTCATACCTGGGAGGGGTCTTTCCTCTTTCCTTTCTGGGAGCTCACACGGCAGTGGGGCTGCTCGCTCTGGGTGGACACCGAGCTCCTGCCTGTGGCCGCACAAGCTTTGCCTCACGAGTGCCCTCCACAGATGAGCTGATGAATGCAGGGTTAAGCAAAAATAACCCTTCTGCGAATGCTCTGTGGCTGATGGGCTGCGTAGGGTGGGGACCTGTGTACGGTGCTGCTGACCGCAGGGAGGTGAGCTAAACGCAGCCCTCGGTTACCAAGATCCTAAAGGGTTAGCTGTATTTAGTTTGTTTGTTTTTTTCACTGGCAATATCCGGGAGCAGATGTAAATCCGAGCCCTCACTGAGTCACATCTCTAACAAATAGGCAAACGGCTGCAGAAGCTTTCCAGTGGCTTCTGCAGTGCAAGCCAAGTCCTGGCTGGGGTGCACATCCCCCCTCACCCAGCGCCCACCCCATCATGCCAGCTCTGGTGCCATTTCATAAGGCAAAAATGAATCCCACACAGAAAGACTGGATGTTGGGAGGAGGAGGGGGAGCACAAATGGACCTCCAACACTATTACAGCCCTAGAATGAGAATACGTGACATTAATGGGAAAAGTAGCTATGACAGAATTATTAAACAGAGAGCAGTGCAGAGGCAGGGCACGATGCACAGTGCAAGGGGAAAGCTGAAGATATGCTGCAGCCTGAGCACTAATTGTCAGAGGATGCTGCTGTAATGAATGGGGGACAAGCACTGCATGCCTCCTCGCTCCCATGCACCGCTGGACACCTGCCTCCCTCCAGCAGCAGGGACTTCTGCCAGGAGGGAGCACTGCAGTGCCCATGGAGTGTTGCAGGATGCTGGAATGCTTGTGATGGCATTTAAACTAATTTGCAATGCCATCCGGGTGGGAGATACTCAGGGCACCCTGCCTATCCTGCACACTGTGGGGTCCCCTTGACGCATTGCATCTTGGCTTGGGTGAAAGAGGATGCTACATGGCACGGGGAAAGCCAGAGGGGTGCCGTGAGGAGGGAGGGGTGTTTGTGGGGCCAGGAGCCCTACAGTCAGCTCCCCGGCAGGGCTGCGTCAATGGGAGCTCTGCTGATGGGTAGGTGGGGCCAGCACGCACCTGTGTCTCAACAGGATATTAAAAAGCAGAGATTATGAAAGCAGGGCATGAGGCAAGCTGAGTGCCTTTATCTCCTTCCTGCAGCTCCTGCTCAGTGCAGGGAGCATCTGCAGCATCCTCCTCCCATGTCACGGATCCATTCCTGGCTGGTGAGAGCCGGAGCATCGTGAGGGGCAGAGGGATGGGGTTAGATCTGCCCCGGAGTTGCTGAGTTGCTCTCTGGCTGCCTGACCCAGTCATTGCTTATTGCTGTTTTCCCTGCCCCACAGTCACTTTTCCCCCTTCCTCCTCCCTCCCGGTTTTCCAGTCTCTTGATAGAGAGGTATTTTTAGGTCTCTAAATTACTTTTCAGATCTACTCTAAATTTATCTCCCAGTAATCTGAAAGGAGTGGGATTCATTTCTGCAGCAGTGGCTAAGAGCAGGCGCAGAGCTTCAGACCCTCTTCCCCATGGCACCCCCCTTTCTCCTCATCCTCCTCCTCACCCCCATCTCCTTGACCGTCCCCTCCTGTCCATACCTAGTGGCTGTGCTCATCTCCAGCCGCAGCACTGGGAGTGCAAAGCCAGTGGGTGGGTTCTCAGCTGTGATGCATTTCACCCCGGAGGCTGTTGTACCTGCAGAGATTCCTGTGGGGAAAAAAAATACAACAAAAAACACAAAATCAGAGTATTTCAGAAAGGTAAGTGAGAAATTGTGTGTTCTTGAAGACCATAAAGCAAGCCCCAGGCAAAGGCAGGAAGCAATTCAGGAGCCCAGCTCCCTGCCACACAGTTCCTGTAGGGTGCAGAGCTAGGAAATAGCAAAACTTCTTGATGCTCCCGCAGAGCTCAGAGCCCCGAGGTCTGCTTCCATCTCCTCCCCACAGCATGAAGGACAAACCTTTCTTCTCTCTGAAGCCAGCCAGCCTTCAGCCCCTCCAGAACTGCCCCTCTCAGAAACCAGTGCTGACGATTTATCTCCTGACCTCAGCCCTGGAAGCCCAGAGCTGCAGGCACTGCTGTGTCACATCACTGGGTTAGTCAGGGTGGGATGCTGACAGTTCCATCCCTCGCCGTCCTTCCCACCAGTGGGGGATGAGGAAGAGAAGAGGTGGGAAGGGGTTAATGCTCTGCCCGTCTTCAAGCAGGAGGCTGCTTGCCAGTTTTAGGAAAAGCTGCAAGTCATGCTGCCAGGGCCGGGAAGAGGAGGAGGCCTGAAGTCGCATGGATGCTCTAAGCAAAGTGCCGCAGTGCAAACCCAGCTCTCTGGCACGGTGTGGGAGAGGCCAAGCTGGGGCTCTGCAAAGCACCACTACCTCCGGGTCACCCTTCTCACCATCGTGAGGTCCCATCCTCTCCTGCAAGAGCCCCAGCATCCACAGACAAGAAACATGGGGCTCTGGGAGAGGTAGTGACAAAGCTCCATCCTTAATTCCCATTTCTAGGGATCCCATCCCAGGGAGGAAATCCCCCCACCCTTGTCACTGGGGTTGTCTTGGATTTTGTTGCTTGGCAGCATGAAAACCGTGCAATTAAAGGCAAGTGAGAGCACCGATGTAATTTCCTGCCTTGCATTTTTACATTTAGAGTGCATTACAGCCAGCAAGACCCAGGCTTTTGAGGGAAGCTTTGGTCAATTAAGATTAGCTGTCATTTCACATTTATTACCATCATTTATGAACCCTCCATGCTGCCAACAGGCAGGAGGAGAATACAGCACGCAGAATAAGTAGATAACTGGTGGGGAGCTTGTCAGGGCCCTGACTTCAGCCCCCGTCATCTCTGGCGTAGTGCTGCCCTGTGAGTCAGCACAGGGCCCGGGAAGCCATCATGGCTACTGCCCTGCTGTTAGGCCCCATGCACAAGGCCAAGACTGAGGACACAGGCTGGGGGCTGGCACAGCACCCCCCGTGTGCAGCCCAGCTGGGACATGGGAATGGCAAGGGGCACCCAGGGCACCCTCTGTCCTTCTGCCCCTTCTGCCCCTGCCTTGGTGGTGCAGTTGCATAATAACAACATGACCTTGGGAGAGAAAGCCGAGCTGGTCTGGGATGCTGGTCTGGATGCTGGGAGTTTGTGTAACACTGTGTTTCTGGCAGGCTATCACTCCAAAATCCTATGTCCCTAATCAGAGTTTAGATTAAAAAGCAACCACTTGTCCCCTCTGCTGGTGCAGCACTGTTTGAAAGGCGTGTGTTAAGAGAATTGGGGTTACATTTCTACATCTCTTACATCAGTACGTACCCATTAGGTCTGGAGAGAAGATGGAGCAGCTCACTGTTCAGAAGCAACAAACAAAAAACACCGTGAGAAAAGAGAGGATTACAGGGTTCCCACTACCCAGTGCCGTCCTTTATTGGGTTAGAGGACATGCCAGGACAACATGCAATGCAATGCTTGCGGAGACATATGCTCAGGGCCCTATCTGCCCACCTTACCTCTTCACTGTTAGTGCCTCGTGTAATTTCCTTTCCATGCCCTTCATTTTGGACTCCAGTCCAGCACTGAGTTCTTTCAAGCCACTGATGACAGGACAAAATCAACTTGGAATGATACTGATTCATCTCTGTGTCCTGTTCTGCAGCATCACCTCACTGGGGACATCAGGGACCTTTGGGCTGTCAGGCAGTCACACCAAAGGACTGATGCCCTTGCTTTGAGTTGTGCTCATCATTAATGAGGTGCTCCCACACCCTTTCTTTGGAAAAGGAGTTCCCACAAAGTCAGGTCATGAAATAAAAACTTGTCCCTCATTGTAGCTGATGACTATATATGATTATAATGCATATATAATATATGAAGATATCCTTTGCATGGGCTGGGATGGAGAGCTGCAGACAGTTGGTCAACTCAACTCTCATGTTCTGTCTGGGATCTCTTCTGACTCTGAGACCCACAGAGCACAAGCACCTGACCCACTGAACCACCCAGGTGGTGGTTATTCCTTCCCAGGAGTGCACCAGAGGAAACGTAGATTTTCCTCCAGCCTTCCCTTACAGAGAGAGCATCTCCCACAGGCAGTATGAACAGGCTTTCAAAGGTCTGTAGGTGTGCTCCTACCTTGCCATTGAGCACTGGGACACTGTCAGCCTTCAGGAGGGGACAGGCAAAAACCACTGTCCCAGACATCACCTCACCGACAGATTTGGGATCCATGAGAGAATAAGAATGTGGAAGCACGTGTCTGCCCTGAAAAGGAGATATTTACTGTGGCAGGAAAACATGTCAATGCCATCCTTTTTCTTTTCAGTTTTCCCTGTAATCTGGGCATAGGAGCAAGGAAACCTAAAACTGTGCTTAAGGTATTTGTTAATTAAAATTAAATAAAGCGTTACAGAGCTGTTAGGGATCCCCTAGTGTAGACCTCCTACTGTGTGAGGGCAGTGGCTGGTTGCAAGATTGCCCCAGGATTCATGCTCCCCTTCCTCCTAGCTGTGATGCTCTTCCTCCAGGGGAGCTGGAGAAAGGATGGGTGAAGGATGCAGTGGAAAGGTGCTGGTTGTTGTTTGACATGTGCCTTCCCACCCCTCATATGCCTTCAGATGCCCATGTAGTTGTCTGTCCCTGGGACTGCAGCCTGGGACACTGTATGGGAAGAAAATGGGATAAGCCACTTGGAGGCCGTCTGGATTTGAAAGTGAACACCATATGGGGAACCACTCACAGGATGTGAAATTGTGGTTTCAATCCAGTAGCATCCTCCTGTCCTCATGTGCATGTTCCTGCCTCCACTTGAAAGCAATGAGCACAGTCCCTGTGTGGTAAAGCCCCACCACTCAGAGCTTCTCAACCATTGCTGCCTGCAAGTAGACTGTCCCACTGGATTAATTTTAAGGAAAGGAGCTTCTGTTTGGTGAAGTTTCCCCTTCGGATTTGAAGTGGTGGGTCCTGAGCTTGCACCCCAGCTCTACAGGTCTGAGGAGCAGCCCCGCATACCTGCTCTGTGAGCATCAGAGCTGACCTGCCAAGAAGGCAAAGTGCTGACCACGGTTCTTCTCCTCCTCCTCCTCTGCTTGCGCTCCAGCAATAATGCACATGTGCTTTGTCCATAAATATATTATTTTGTGTTCCTGCCAGCCCAGACTAATAGGGCTAATGTTTCCTGAGGAGCAGCCCAAAGCTACATTAGCCGCAGATGTTTGATTGATTTAAAACAAAGAGCCCAACCGCCAAACTGCTCCATATGGTTTCTCTTCCTGTCACTTTGCCTGCAGGGTTATCTCTGAAATGCAATTAAGGTGCTTAAAAGTACATTTTCAGGAAGATGCAGAATTGATGAGGGTGGGTTTGCCGGTGGGTGCCTCCAAATTGTTAGAGCAAGAGCGAGGAAAGTCATGCCCTGCCCTTTGCAGCTGCACACATGGTTTTCCACTTTCATGAAGATCTTAAATAGGAGGGCAGGCCAAAAAATGCCCCTGTTGTCAAGACTTTGCCATAAAAGTACTTTGCCAGTACTTGTGTCTCCTGATATTCTGCTCATTTATTATTGAAGTCAAATGTTTCTCTAATCAGATATTTGCTTGGGAACTTAAGTGCTGCAGAGATTATGTGCAGCCCCACCTCTCCCCTGCTCCCAGGGCACTGGAGACAGAACCCATCTCGTGTACCTCCACTGAAGGCTTGGCTCTGCCCATGAGGAGGGTACCAGTCCTGTCCCAGCATCAGGACATCTCCTAATATGTGCTGCAGACCCAGCACACCAAGCCCCATAGGGCGGGGGACATCTCTCCACCCCACTCCCACCAGGAGCACATCTTTGGGAAGCCAATTTAAAAAAAAAATGTTGCCCAATCTCCACCTTGTCATAGAATCATTAAGGTTGGAAAGACCGATGAGGCCAACTGCCAAATCATCCTCACCATGCCCACTGATCATGTCTCTCAGTGCCACATCCACATGGTTCTTGATCACCTCCAGGGTGACCTAATTGCAGCCTTTCAGTACCTAAAAGAAGCCTATAGACAGGAGGGGAGTCAACTCTTTGAAAGGGTACATAACAGCAGGACAAGGGGAAAAGATTTTAGGTTGAATAAGGGAAGATTTAGGTTGGATGTAAGGGGGAAGTTCTTTACTATGAGAGTGGTGAGGTGCTGGAACAGCTGCCCAAAGAGGTTGTGGATTCCCCATCCTTGGAGGAGTTCAAGGCCAGGTTGGAGGGGGCTCTGGGCAGCCTGGCCTAGTATTAAATGTGGAGGCTGGTGGCCCTGCATGTGGTGGGGGTTTAGAGGTTCATGATCCTTGAGGTCACTTCCAAGCCGGGCCATTGATTCTGTCGTTCTGTGCTGGTGACTCTACCACCTCTCTGTGCATCCTGTTCCAATATCTCACCACTCTTTTTGAACAGATTTTTTTTCCTAATATCCAACCTGAGCCTCCCTTAGCGCAACTCCAGGCCATCTTCTCTATAGTTCAGCCATTAGAGGCAATGTCCCCTACGCTACGTGTTTAAAGATCTCAGATTCTTTGCTTTCTGAAAACAGATAATCTACTTCCATGGCAGTTCCTCAAATAGGTGCCTGACATCTGGCATCTTGATCCACATCTTAGGGCCTCACAAAAAAACCCACATGGATTTTAGCAGGGAACACCAACCTATCATATGGAATTATTTCCATTTAATAGAAAACTGGAATAATTACATTGCAACAAGTCTGAAGATCCTTAGCAGCAGTAAATACACAGCAGCTCCTGTATAAGCACAAGATAATTATCTGGTACTCAATTGATTCCCAACTAGACCTCTGTTAACCTTGTCCTTACCTCTTTCAGAATTGAAATCCTAAGGTAATTCATCATGGAAATTCTTGGTAATGTCAAGTATAATTGTTAAGTAATTTTCAAGCATGTGTAATTACCGTGCTCGATTAATCTCATCATGGGTCTTAAAGCCAGGTTGTCTAATGGGCCTCAGATCTAAATAAACTCCCATCTATATATGTATATATATGCATACATGCGAACCTGTTTGTGCAGGAGAGAAGGAGTGAGACACCCAGAAGCACCTTTCTCTGCAGCTTCCTTTATTCCCCAGTGAGGCTTCAGTAGAAATATTACCCTGTTGTGGTGTCATCCCTAAATTCACATGCACAACCAACACCATCCAGGTCTCCGCAAGCATTTAAAGTGAAGCATTTCACAGAAAACTTATTGTAAAAAAACAATGCTATATCACACCATGTTTATTTTCTTCCAAGGGCTTCCAGAGCAAATGTTCTTCAGCTACAAACAAGAGGGGAAGCTGGCTTGCGGTTTTTGCCCATGCTGCAGAATCAACCTGAGATCTGAAACCTCAGCTCTTTTTCTCCTCTTGGCTTTCAGCCCCAACTGGGGATGGGAAGTGTGGATCAAAGGAGCCTACCCTGCTGCCCTGGAAGGCTGGGTCTCTTTTAGGGTGGATGCAGAACACACTGAGGTGAAGCACTCTCCCGAGAACCCCCACAGCACTGCGTGAGAAGATCAATAGCAACAGGCTCTGCTTGAGATCAAGAACTCAAGGTGCCCAGGGAAGTGTTAGAATGACATGATGACTAGACAGGGTCATCTCGTGCCACACAAATTTCTGCTGAGCAATTTGCAGTACTCCGCAGGCTTTGTCTCCAAACTGAAGATATCTGCAGGGCCCAAACACGCAACTTGGAAACCTCTGAGCAAGACAAATGTTACTGGCCCCTGGTCTTTAGGGCTAAGCAGGTCCTTCAGGCTTGGAAGGCACTTTATAGAAATCCCTCGGAAAAGCTTGTTGAAACTAAGAAAAATACACTATGAAATTTGAGAAAAATGTCTTGACGCTTCTGTAAAGAGAAAGATGATATTTTCTCCTGCATTCTGCAGTTTCACACTTCCAGAGAGGGTTGAATCTGCAATTTCATGGCATTTCTCCTTTCTTCTGAGAAATGATCTTTAAAGAGAAGCACCAGGAAGGCTGCCAGCCAGGCTAATGCAATAGGAGCATCACGTGCAGCACACCTCCCTGCAGCCGCCTTGTCCCATCCCTCCCCAGCCTTGCAGACACTGAATGGCATCTACCCTTGAACTGAGTTTTGCTGTCCCTGGGACAGCCCTGCTGCTGCCCTGCAGAGGGTGGATGCTCTCCCTGCCTCTCTGTCTCTGAGAAAACACTGTAGAGAGCCCCGCATAGGAATCTCCTTTTTGCCAGAGGGCAGTAGATGTGACCCTAGGACAAGGTGGCTTTGAGAAGCAGGAAATGTTGATGTGGAGGAAAGGCTTGTTGATGGGAAATGGTGTGTCACTGAGACAATGCCAGCTTTGCACCCTTCTTTTATTCTTCTCCAAGCTACAGCAAATTCAGTTGGTTCTCAGAGCTGCGCTTTATCTCCCCTTTGGGAGGTTTCTGGGTCAGCTGTATTAAAATGCATTTATTCTTAAGGGGGTCAGTAATCTGCCACAGTAGTGATGTACGAGTGAATGGGGAGAATACATAAATTTCTGGCCATGCAGAGAGAAGAATCATGGAGTTTTGCTATCAGTAGAAATGGAGGATGGGCTCTGTCACTTTATGTCACGACAGCAAAATTAAACAAATGGAATCTGACAGTTGGAAAAGAAACAAAGGACTTCTATCCAATTACTTCCAGAAGAATATTAAATTATGAAGGCATTCACTTTTGTGTTAGCAAATAATTATTTAAATAGACCGAAAGTCCTTCATATTCTCAAAGTTGGGTTTATCTGTACCTGAGATGCTGGGGACACTCACTCCTGAAAGGGAAATGGAGGATAGACAGCAGCCTCGACAGGCAGTCTCAGCTGATACATGTGACTGGCATGGCCAGGAACGGCATCACTGCGGGTGCTGAGGGAAGGGAGGGGACAGGAGGTACAGCCAAGGCATCTTGTTTTGGATGCCTCCATCACCACTCAAGGGCATCACTAGAGCAAAGAGCCACCAATTCAGCAGGAGGCTCTGGGTGCTCCCAGCCAAGTAGTGAGCAGGATCGGGCACAGAGGGGGTCAGAGGAGGCAAATCAGCCACAGACAGGCTGCAAGGACTGAGCATCCTATGCTGTCTTCATCATCAGAAAGTGAGTGGTGTACACAGAGCAGGACTTTGGTGAAGGCTGATTGCTCAGGGGTGCAAGCAAACCAGAGGGCTGGCAGCACCAACACTGCACTTGTGGAGACAGGACAGCTTCAGATATACCCCAGAGCAGATTACTTCCTGGAACAAATGCCCAGCAAAGGTGTGAGATGTTTGTGAAGTGTACAGCAAGGGACAGGAGAAGGCCAAGATTAAGTCCAATTTGATCCCAAGAAAAAACATGTGGACCTGCAGCTTTTTGACAAGGAGGACAGCAAGGCCTAAAATAGTTTGTTTGAGAGGTGGGTTATGCAAAGGCTTCTCTCAGAAGGAATACAGCCAGGAAAGACAAATCCCACATCTGTTGTATTTGACATGTGATGCTGAGGAAAGCGGTCAGAGCAGACTGCACAGAACCAAAATACGTCATCAGGGAACAGGAGTGTGAGTCAATGGCATGTTCCCTTGGGTACACACAAGGAAGAGGAAGGTGAAATTGTAAAGAAACATCAAGATGCTCATGACAGAGAGAAAACAGACAGCGATGAGCAGTGATGGATGACAGCCACTGGATGGATGACATTTCCCCGGGATTCAGGTAGCCTCCCATTGTCAACACTGGGGGGATTGGCCTGTGCAACCCATGGCCACATCCAACAGGAGGTCACCCCAAAGAAAGTCAGCTGGACCCCGTCACCCTGGCCCAGTCCAACAGGAAGCCAGCCCAAATGTGGGTCTGATTTATATGTATTCTGCCCTGCTACCACTGTCCATATGAAGCGAGCAGTGTCTCCATTCAAGGAGAAGCTGCATAGAGCTGCTTTGGATCGTGGGCTAGTGGAGTCAGGCTCTTCTATCATCAAAGACTGAGGCAGGGAGGGGAAAAGATGGAAGGCCAAATTGCTTTGTCGCATACACTGCTCTAAGTCCAGAGTAATCACATTAAACATAATGAGCCTCCACACTTCCTTCCCTGCTCCCACTTGGGAACAGTCATTTGCTGCTGGCCAATTCCTGCCATAAGTGATACTCCTACCTATCAAATTGGCAAAAGTCTTCTGGCCAAGGGACTGTGGGGAGAAGAAAGTTGCTACCCTTTTTGCCTCCTTCTCCTCCTCCTCCTTCTCCTCCAGAGAATCAACCCTACAATCCCAGGGGCGCTGCTTCACAATCAATTTACTTGTTGACGTAGATTTTTATCAAAGAAGACCACAAGTATCGCCCAGGTACCTATAGCCCTTCAGCTTAGTGACCCACAGGCCTGGTCCTCATGGGTCCGGGCACCTCTAGCCACCATCCCTTAGGGTCCTTGGAGCTGCCCCCTGTCAGAAAGCCTGCTGAGGGAGCTGTGGAGCTACATCCCATGATTTTCACATTCCCATCTACTAATTAGATGGCCACAGGGCAAAGGAGAGCAGTGTTGGCTCGCAGGGAAGGCTGCAGCAGCCCTTTGGGGACAGCATCCTGCAGGTCTACAGCACTTTTCCTTCTGACAGCACAGGCTGATCTATGTTGGCTGTAATTGTAATCAAAGTTAATTGAATCCGGGTGTGTAGGTTGCTGAGCAACTGGAGACATTTATACCAAGGAGATGGGGACAGCAATCATGTAACCTCCAGGAAAGTTGGGAGGGCAGTTACCTAACTCTGGTGCTGCCCAATGATCACAGGGAAATGCTAGTATTTGTGGTACAAAAGCTAAGGGGAAAGCATTAGGGCTGTACCTTTCTACCACAATCTGGAGAGATTGGCTGATACTGGGAACAGAGACCTGTATGGATGCAAAGCATCAATGGCCAGCTTTTCAGAAGACATGAAAATGGCCAGTTGAGTTCAGTCACAGGCCAGGATGGGTTACAGGTGGTCACTGCTGTTTGTCTCCCACTCTCAGATGGCAAGTAGGTATGTTTGCCACCACTAGCTGGGAGTCAAAGGCCCCTGGTCAAGTTGCTCCCTGCAGAGCTACCAGCACTCACCAGGAGCTGGCCCTACCCATCCCTGCTGTGTCATCATCAGGGCCATTTGTGTGATGAAGAGATGCTGGGAGGTGGCCTGGCTGGCACTTGATGCCTTGGGGGAAGGGATGCTGGGGGCTGATTAAGTGCTGCTGCAGAGGAGGGGTCCTGCCGTCAGCACATTAGCAATCAAGGAGAAATTTTCCTTCACTTCTTCTGCTGTTGTCTTCTTTTTTTTCTTTCTTCTAATTAGTACTGTTTTCTCCAAAGAGTTTTCATGGAATTGAAAGGCCTCAGGGTGCACTGAGGGAAGGAGAAGAGTGGAGAGTGCACCAAGGTACAGTGGGACCCCAAACACATGGGGGGTCTCCTAACTCCGGCTGTGTGGTCCTTCTCAGTTCTTTGTGGGTGAGGTTCTTGTGAGGAGCTGAGAACACAGGATCTACAGTTCCACCTTGGCTGCAGGTGGGATGTCACCATGCAGTGGTGGGGTTTATGCTTGACTCTTTGGTGGCATGCTGTTTTACAGGGACAGACATGAACCTGCCAAGGCAGCAGATTCCAAGCCTACCTCAAGTTTACATTTATTCCAATGTTACAGGCATTTTTAGTCTTTTTTTTTTTTTTTCTTTACTGTAAAGGAAATATTAATTTCACGCTTGGCTTGGCTCTCAAGCGGAGTTCTCCACCCTGCATCCCAATTTACTCCTCCAAGCCAGCTCCATCACAGCGACACAGAGATTCCTTACCTCCTCACCCAGTCCCATGGTGGTATCAGCCTTGACTGCGAAGCGTCGCCTCTGTGGGCTTTACTGTGTGCCTTTTCCAAGTGTTCTGCTCTTGAGGAGGCTCAGAGATAAAAACGCCGGTGCAAGCAGGTATTTTGGGGCAGTTTGGAGGCTGTTCCTTATGGATGCCCAGCTCCACAGTGCCTCTGAGCTCATTGTATGGCAGCATCGGGACATAGATTTCACCACTGCCTTTTGTTTTATCTTGTTCTCTGAACTTATGGTACACTTACAGAGCCTCAACCGGCCCATTTGCAGATTTGGTATTAGGGACATGAAGGTGTTTATAAAAGCTAAAATCTATGCAACCAATTTGTTCAGGCAAATATTTCTGCTTGTGTTATTTTTTCTGATTGCTGTTTATTCCCAGCACCTTTCCATCCCTCTGGTCTTCTGAAATGTCTTTCTTGAAGTCAGTAGCCACACAGAAAGTAAATGCAGAAGCAGCAGTTTCAGTAACTGGGTGGGTGACTGCAGATTTATGCTGACATTCTGCGGTGCCTATGGCTGAATTAGGAGTGCCACTGAAGAAATGGAAACATAGCAACACCTGCACAGAAGGAGTACAGATGCCACGTGTACGTATTTAATCTATAATTTTCATTTGTTCTCTAAAATGGGATGTTGTTGAGGTTAGTGTTCCAGAAATGTCACCCAACTCGTGTGTTTCTCTCCTACATAGGTGAGTGTTTGCATATTTGTAGTTTTACTGCTGACTTCAGATCAATTTTATGCCCAAACATTTTCACCATCTTCCACAGAGTTCATTTTCTCTCCTATTAGTGTAACTGAGAACAGAAACTGCCTCACGATTGAGAACCTTTTCTTTCATCCCTGCAAACACTTTTGTCTGCTTGTTGCTTTAAGAAAAACTAACCCAGAAATATATCTTCCCCCCCCCAATTAATAAATAAATAAATAAAATCACTAATAACATCCATAATTCAGTATCTTCCAGGGCCAGAGCTCAACTTCTTTGGATTCTGCACACAACTCCCCACAATGCAGCGACGTGAACAGCTCTGAGATTGCAGCACTCTGCCCATCCCTCGGGCTGCATTTTGCTGCTGCTCAGAATCCCCAGGTAAGAAAATATGCTCCGCTACATACATCTGTGATCCACAGCAAAAGGCCTTACAGGAAAACGTAGGAAGGGAAGAAGAGATGTAGGTTGTTAAGTGAAGGTGGGGAGCAAAGCAGATGAAATTGATAAAGTGGAAGGCTATATTATTCACTCCAAGGCTCCATTTAGTCCCTCTGCCCTGGTAGTTTCAGCAGAGCGAAACTCTTGCTGGAATCAATACTGCTATCATTTCGTGAAATTACAGTGGTTTGAACAGAAAACTAGTCATAAATCAGCTTCATGCACGGACAGCCGGAGAAAATACTTCTTGCTTTGAAGATTTGGGTGCTTCAGAAGTAGCAAAGGGGAATGCGACTGCCTGAGAATCCGCATTTGTTGCATTGCTTGGGAACATGAGCTGGTACAGCATAATCAAGCAGCATATGAGTCAAAATGGTAATTTGGAAGAGGGCAATAACTCCATTTTAATAAGATTAAAAATGTCCAGGTTGTGATTTTGCAGTGCCTGAGCGAGCACAATTCCAGCGAAACTCGGCTATTTTGGAGATCAGTCCCTCACTTCGAAGCTCCCCAAGCATCCATTCAGAACAGGTACAGCCCCTTCATGCTTCTTTTGCACAGACCTGGCTTAGATCCCTTGGATATTGAGGGATTTTTGCAGCTCCTCTCTTTCAATCCAGTAACCTAATCTACACATGGATAGAGTCTCTTTAGTCACTGTGACTGGCAGATGGTCAGCCCTCACTGCCAGCAAGAGGGACTGAGCCTGGACACTCACCTTATCCTCACTGCTCAGGAACCGACAGCAAAGTTCCAAAATGCAACTGCTTTTTTACCTATTTTTTTTACAAAATATGTTTGTTTTTTTCCTTCTGTGGCACAATCAGAAGCTCTGCTTCAAAATAACTAGAATTTTCTTTTAATTTTGATAGATATTTGGGGAAATTACTCAGTTAAATTTGAAATCATTAAAGAGAGCAATCATGATTATTTGATAAATGGCATCATTAAACCCGTGACACAATAAAACACTGCAAACACAAGCACAAGTAAATATTTGTGAGGGTATTCACAGTGGATTTCCTTTCCTGGCATTTTGAAAAGCTCTTTTATTATCTCACAACAGAATTGCCAAGTCGCTACAAATGCTCACGCATCATCTGCAAACAGAGAGGAAGAAGGTTGCTGCTTAATGAAATTTAGCTCACCCAATGAGGAAACAGGGGTAACAACATATGATGCAAACAGCCAATTAGGTGGCTTGTGTGCTGACGACTAACACAGCCAATTTGTTAACGAGAAGCAAATAATAAGCTGTAATCAGAACTAATTCAGACAACTGAGGCTAATAGACACATTTACTTAAACCGTGACCTGTCCAACTTGAAAAAGCAGTCTGAGCACGTTGAGTGAGCTCTGCGCTGCAGGCAGTTCGGTTGGTGCTATTTAGAGGTGTTTGGGAATTGGGATATAGGCAGAGCAGCTCCAGGTGAATGGGGAAGGAACCCCTGTTCCAGCAACACAGGGCTGTGAGGAGAAGGCCTCCTGGTGGGTCCTCCAGAGCACTCCTGCACCTTGGGCACCCTATTGCCTGCTCTGACAAGAGGGAAGGAGAGAAGTGCCTACATCTCCACAGAAGGTCTGAGGGTGCCCCCACATCCTGCTCCCCACAGGTGCCGCCCTGCCCTGTGGTATGTGTTGGTGCTGGCAAATCAACTGCTGGCAAAGGAGTGAGAACACAATGACAGGTTTTATAGCTTATTTCAGCCGGTCACGCTGCAGGGCAGAGGCATTAGTAACAGCGAGTGGCCAGGAGGCTTCCCTAAACCCCAGTAAGTCAAGCTCCAGCGCACTGGAGCCATGTCAGAGAAGCAGGAGCCGCTTAATTAGACCAAAGCAGCTGACAGCAACTGCACTGTAAATCTTCCCTTGTCGCCTCTGAGGCCCCTGGTCCTCTGTGTCTTAGTACTAAATGATGTCTCAATGATAGGAGAGTGAGCAACAAATGTGCCTCTGCATTTTGGTGTTGGGAGTGGGAAAGAAGGTTTTGTAGGGGGTGAGCTCTCAGGGTAATGATGCAGGGTTCATGTTCTCTCAAAGTGTGAGTTTCCTAAGGGGATACAAAGAGGTGATTAACCAAAACGTGTCAATTCCAAACTGAGCCATGCCAGTGCTTTCCAGGGCTTTTCCCCTTCACTGCTGGTGAGCTACTGCTACTGGGACTGGTCTTCAGCAGAAAAATATTTGGATAATAATGCAGAGCAGCCAGGAACAGTGTTTGTATCCTGCATGACAGTAATATAGGGCTTGCCTTCCCAGTCTAAGCAAGTTCCTGTGTGCCTGTCAAAGAAATTAGGACAGGAATAGAAGTACCCTGATGAAATCTGATGAATACTGAGATAAGGACTATTCTCCCCTACCATTGTTTGGCTGAGGTATATTAAAACAAATGTGTGCGCATAGTCACATAAAGCAGTGAGCAATGGGCATTAATTACTGGCAATCTGCAATAAAATTACATCTACTGTACATCAGGAGTGGATCACGGCTAATAATCTCACAACAGACAGAAACATTTTGCTGTTTAAAGTGAGCAGAACCCTAAATATCTCTTCCTTAGTAGGCAGGAATGGCATTTTGGATTGCATTTGGGGTTTTCTTGCTAGAAGGCAGATTAGTTGCTAAATATTTAAAAAATTACTTTGCAAATCATCCTCACAAAGTGGCATTGTGGTCACTTCTTAGCACTGCTGAGTGCTCAGGCCCCAGCAGCACTTTGCATGAGTTGCATCTGCCACACTGCTGAGTGCATCAGATCCCATCTAGTGGGGTCTTTCCTACCCAGTCTCGTTGCTGTGCCACAGAAGGTCAGAGCCATGAGAGTGCTAGAGGGATGGCTGTGCAGTTTCCTTCCAGAGCCCCTCTCTTCCACAAAGGAATCTCCTTTAGTTGCTCTGTATGTAATGCTTGTTGTGGGTTCGGCTCACCTACTTACCCAGCTCAAAGTCACCTCCTCCTCACTGCCTGTCCCAGCTTTGCCCTCTCATAGACCCTCACTCATCCCCATGCTTCTGAGTGACTCTAGCTGTGCACACCCAGCCAGCACACCGGGAGTTTTCTAAATAAGTCCCCGAGTCACCATTTAAATGTGATATTAAATTTTCCTTTCAGCTTCTAGCCTGTGTGCTCCTCATCCCTTAAAGCGTTCAGCAAATACAAGGCATTTGGGCTGATACATATGTATATGAATGAGGCTTATAACACTGCAGTATATAAGCCATTACTTCCTACTACCTCATACAGCACTTTTTCCAGCTTGTTCACCATCAGTCTTACATGAAATGACCTGCAATCAGCATGTGGGTTAAACAATAACCTTTCAGGACAGCCTTGCTTAGAAGGATGCAGAAAGATCAAGTCCTCTGTCTTAGTGCAGTCTCTTATTGAAAACCCAGCTTGGTACCTTTGGGAGGCACTCAGCCTCTGTGTCTGGGGAATTAGGAAAACTGGGGGGGAAAAAATAAAAAGAATAAAATCAGAGAGTGTGGAGGAAGTAGGAGGGATACCTGGCTCAGCACACAGCCCCACATTACAGCACTGGAGAGGCGGTGGTGAGAGCTGGCAGATGGAGAAAAGGGTGAGGGATCTGGGGACTCCTCATGCTGATGCCACAGGAGAGCATTCCCTATTGCTCCTGGCAACTTAAAGGGGATGAGCTCTCAGGGTAATGATGCAGAGTTTCCTGTCCCCTGCCTGGCACAGGGACAGGAAAGACTCCAAGGCACCTGAACAGCCCAGGACTAAGGCCAGCTGCCTTCTGCAAACAGACTTTCTGCACTGATAGCCCTTCACTCTGGCTCTAAGCTGAAATATCACTTGTAAAGTGGCAGTGAGGAAGCACTGCTGGCTGAGCAGCCAGAGACACTGCATCAAAATCTTCCAGGAGAAAGTTGTTTTTCAGCCATTTTCCATGGCTCACCCTGTCCAGACAGCTATACAGTGACAAATCGTTTTCCCTGCAAATGTCATTAAGCAGCCAGCCTTTCAAGGCAGATAGACATCTTGCAGCTTCTTCATCCAGACATAGGCAGGGCAGGCTCGGCATGCTGCAGCAGGGAGACAAGGCCGCAGCATTTTGAGTGGCTTCATCCTTCTCTCAGTACCAGAGTTTAATGGGGGGATGATTGCAGGGTGCTGGTCGGGCTGCAGCTCTTGCAAGTGGTGCGGCAGAAAGCAACGTTATGAGATGAGCCTGGGCTACAGAGGCCATCCCTCCCAGAGCTGGTGTAGCTGCAGGAGGAGGTATTGCCCAGGCTCTCTCCTTGCCATTCTCTCCCCAGTTCACTCTCTGTACTAACGGCCCAAGCAGATTGCTGAGCTGACACTTGGTGAGTGTTGATCTTCAGTGGATGGCCAAGGTGCCATCAGTAGATTCTAAGGGAGTACTGATGGGCTTCCTTCTTAGAAGGAGAGAATCACAGAATCATTAAGGTTGGAAAAGACCTCTGAGACCATCCAGTCCAACTGGCAAACTGTCCCCACCATACTGCTAATCATATCCCCCAGTGCCGTATCCACACGTTTCCTGAAACGTGTTTCTTTGTGTCAAAATGCTAGCGGAGCTTTGATATTTCCATAGGAGGAGACTGAGAGGTACCCAGTTGCTAGGCAAAGCAAATATATACAGTTCTCAGGGTGATATTAGGCACACTGCAATAAGGTGTTTCCTTGTCTTTAAGGGATACTGCTTCAAAAGGGCTGGAGTGCTTTCTGCTGACTCTCCAGTGCCTGATCCATGTTGGGAGCTATACCTGGATGGCTGCAGTGAGCTCCTTTGCACTCAAGGGTTCATTATGTTCCCTGCCTTGACTAAAGGCAGTTCCCACAGAGCACTCTGCAGTCACATCGCAGCTTCAGCAGGCATGGACTTTATTTTTGGTGCTTTCTCTCCCTGAGGGACATGCAAGCCTTCCTGGTGCCGGAGGCAGTAAACAGAGGGGAAGCCTCAGCAAGTGAGTGTTCTTCCCTCATCTGATGATTTGAAATAGTATAGGCAGCACTGGGGTGTATCTGAAGCAATAATCATATTTCCATAACTTTATCTGCAGAGGACGCAGGAATCACAATGCAATCAGCGCTATACAGTTTAAAGTGGAGCAGAGATGTATTATAAAGTCAGCTGCAGCAAAGAACATATGGTACAGCTTGCTTCTCCGCTATAGTATTTCTTCAAAAGACTTTTTCTTGCAAAAACTGAAGACATTATTAGTCAAATTGTAAGCAACCCATTTCCATTTATAGAGTACAGTCTACCCTCTGAGTCACATACAAGATCAGCAGTGACAGCTGTGAGACTTCTAAAAGTGTTTTCTTCCTTCTTTTTATACTCTTACAAATGTTTCAGCCAGGGTGGTGAGTCCCCCCGCCTCTCTGCTTTGCAAGCTAAGCTGTGCCCCCCTTTCCCTCTCAGTCCCACTGCTTGTGGTGCACAGTGTGCCCCAGTCATGCCAGGATAGCATGTAACACACAGGATGGATGCTCCGCTACGTAATACGACTTAACAGGGCACCTTTCTGTCTATCTGCATGGCAGAGCCAGCAGGCAAAAGCGCTCAGAGGTTTGGGTGAAATCCCCTGAAACCATGAGTTAAGTTAATAAATCCTTTCCACCTGCTGCCTTACCTGGGGGAACCGAGCCTCCCTTCCCTCTCAGGAGCAGGAGGGCTATTTGCCATCCTTAGTGAGACTTTGGCTCCTCTTGCAGTGGGATTACTTTGGTTTCTAGCGCCTGTGGTGTCCTTGTTACAGCGTGTTTTCTTTCAGAAGCCACTCGCCAGGATCTCTCTGCAAAGAAAAAAGGTCAAGGTTATTTCCTTGGGGAAGGAGGGCAAGAGGAAGGTCAGAAAACTATTTAAGCAAATAAATAAGGCAGTGAATTGTCAGAAAAGTATTGAAGCAGAGCAGATGGGCTGTATTTGCAAGCTCATTTGCATCGCGAATACTTTGGCATCACCCAGGTTTTACATAAGCCCTTTCTTTAATATTTTGTTATTGTTCAATTGACTTTGTGCTCCTTTAAACACACACACGTGCGTGGAATCTTTTCAAACTGATCAAAATCAGAACCAGGGAAAGATTATGCAGCTACAGCAGAATGGATTTTTGTGTATGTTTAAGATGCTGCAGACAGCGCGTGTGATTGTCCCCGATATCCTTACAGACATATCCTGCAGGGTGTATTTAGTAACCGAGCATGTCAGAACTTCTATCCAGAGTTTATTTATATCCTGAGAAAAATCAGGGGCTGAAGCTTCAGCCCTACCTCGTTTGGAAGGATAGCAATCGATTGTGTCTATGGAAAAGAAACATCATTTCCTTTTTAAAGTACTGAAATAAGTCTTGGCATAAGGAAAACTGTGGTGGAGCCGACAGTATTTCATTGTGGAGACAGGTAGAAACTACATCATCAGAAAACAGCCATGAAACCTGTATTGCAGCATTTTGCTGATGGCATCCTTGTGCTTCTCTCAGGCTGAGTCGGCAGAACGATGTTCCTGGTTCTTTTCATAACGGCCAAAACAAGAGATCCAACTCTTGAGCACAAGAGGTATGCTCTGTATGCTCTGACCTCCTCAGCACCCTAACACTCCACTCACGGGGTCTGCGCCCTGCTGAGATATATGAGGAGGTCAAGTGCTGGGGGCCAGGCTGTGGGAGAGCTGCTGAGTGCAGCGCGCTAACTCAAATTACAAATGTCCCTGGGCAAGATGCACGTTGTGAGGGGTGTGAGCAAGGGTGGAGGTGTTGAGTGCTGTATGAAGAACGGATGTTCTTTCAGTATTTGGAAACAGAGCAAGGGTGAGAATCCTGCACTGACTAAAAACTGTGGTTTTACTGCAGGTGGAAACCAAGCTTTGGATTTTAGTTCCCTCCTTGTAACTGCTTCTTAGATCACACAGGACACCAGCAGAGATGAGTTCTACCAACAGCTGCACGTATTCACCAGCTTACCCATCAACCTCTTACACAGTTTGCTTAAAATCCTCCAGAAAGAGATGGTAAATTGACCCACAGCCTTTCAGAGAGATTGCGGTGCCTGTCAGCTTCTGGATAAGGATAAAGACAAAGCAAATTTCATTACTTCATGCTGCAGGCTGTGCTACTCCCCACGCATTCCCCCAGCCACCATCCACATCCCCTCCTTGCTCTCCTGTGAAGCTGTTGGCCAGGAATCCGCACCGCTCGCTCTGCTAAAGAGTAATGATTGCAACGCACCTTTCTGCAGCAATCCATTTCTTTGTGCTAAGGAGGCACTCGATGGCCAGCTTGGCTGATTTGCAGTAGAAGAGAAAGGTTTCAAGAGGTGACTCTCTGATTCAGTGGGTTCGCCAAATAAACTGGATCTTATCGTGTGTCCAGTCTTTGTCTCAGTAGGCTTTTAAGTACTCCAGAGGTAGCTGTAAATGAAGTTGGGAAATGTGTTTGTTTTTTTTTTACGGTTGCTCATGAATGGAGCTGCAAAGAGTTTAGGATAATCTCCTCACGTGAGCTACTTTTCCCTAGAAAAAAAGAACTCCGTTCCTTGGATTTAAGACCTCAAGTGTGAAATGAAATTATGGCAGTTTTGTACAAATGAACCAGGACCTGAATTTGACTTCAGAAGAGGAAGTAAACAGAAGGAACTATAATGTGAGTTAATTGGGGGAGCAAATAGAGCTGAAAACAAAAGCTCCACCATTCCTCCCAAGTTGTGGGAGCCATTAGCACCAGGTGATGTGTAGGTTCTCCACACTGTGGTGCCAAAGCAAGAGCCAAAACTCATACAGACAGACCCACCTATCTAGCAAAGCTTTATGTCAGCCTTGTGAGTCTGCTCCTCTGCAGCCTACCTCACTGGAAGCCCTCAAAGATGGAGAGTTTGCCTGGAATTGATCCAGCAATGCTCCAGGACACTGGGCTGAAGGCTTTCACTCCTGGCACACTTTGTTTTCCATTTGTTTCTTTCTACCCTGGCTCTTTGCTCTAATAGCTCACGCAATCTCTCCTCCCCTAGCTGGAAAAGTAACCATCATAACCACAGTCTTCTGGATGTAAGTCCTTCACATGATAGTGCTCAGTTACTTCTCTTGCAAAGGAAGGGTGAGAGTGAATGGAAAAAGCAGCTTTGTGGAGCGTGTTTTTTAACAGAAACGTTTGCTGCTGTTGTTACTTCGGTTCAAGATAGCAGATCCTAAATAGCAAAGAAGAAATTTGTGTCTGAAGAAGGAAGATGAGAGAGATATAACAGGAAAAGCTGTAAAGAGAGAGAGAAAAGATACAGTGCAGGGCTCACACATTGTGAACGGGGTGAAAGTTCTGCATTGCTATTGACACCTCTAAGTCACTGTAAAACAAGAGCAGCTTCCACTGCAAATATACCTGACTCGCAAGTACAGACTTGTACATCCCCCCTTGATTTGGAAACAGCAAAAGCCACACAGGCAAGAAGTTTATCACACTGGACAAACAAGTCTGTGCCAAAACCTTGCAACTCTGACAAAACTAAACAAATGGACAAAAAAAAAGCTTTCAGCACTTTCCTCCAAAGTGAAATTTTTATCCTAGCTTTTGTGGCTTGCTAGTTGTGACATGTGTGCACTCTTCCCAATGAATGGAATTGTAGGGATTTCTGCCACATGAGAATCTGAGCCTGCAAGCTTTCTCTTGGCTACAGCAATAGCTATAGAGCAACAGGTTTTCTTCTGCTTTGCTAACTATTCTGTAACTAGGCATGCTGCAGTCCTGCAAAGTATTGGCACAGTGCTCACTGCAGCCATACAAAGCCCAGCTGTGCCTCCATGTGCAGCTTGAACTCCCTGCTGGAAGGGCCTGCTTATCCCATGACAGAAGCATCTTCCCTTTCCTTTACCTTCTGCCTTGTTTTCTTCCCTCCAGCAGACAGAAGACTTGTTCATTTCCCATCCCTGCCTGCTGAATTATTCATCAAAATGTTCCACTGGTATATCTCCTTGTCTGCCAGGGAGCTCATAATCCAACAACTCCTCTTCGGTCTTGACATGCAATCAGAGTAATTAGTAACCCATTAAAGGTCTCAGCATGCCCATGGCATGGTGTGCTGTTCAGGAGCAGTCTCACTCTAAATCTGAAGATCTATCAGCTATAAACTGTTGTGAACAACAACAAATCTACAATGAGAGGGACTCAGGTGGTCAGAGTAAGAGTTCGTGGTCAATCCAGTGAGGTCACTGAACCGGCACGTCTGCTCAGGTAATGAGATGAGGTCCCATCTGCTCCTGCAACCTGGCTGAGATAGTGTGATCAGCTTCCTCCACATTCATGCAGTCTTGCCTGCTCACTGAGGGCTTGTTTGGCTCCTTGTTTTGTTGAAATCCACAGGGCATTTGCAGGCATCTCATGGCTGCTGCTGCTCAGGACCAGTGTACATTGGGGCTGCAATCCCACTTGTGCCACTAGAAAAGCACAGTGTCCTCACTCAGGAAAGGGCAAATGGCTCCTGTGTCCAGTGAGCCACCAGCTCCCAAAGGAAAGAGGTGCTGAGAGGAGGTCTCTCCTGCTGCCTCCTACACTGATGACTGACTGACCAACACGCAGCGTGAGGCAATGCATGACCTCAGTGGAAAAGGTTGACATAAACAACATCCTTATAAACATCCCCTATAGAAAACAGATGCATGGATTTCCTATTCTATCTTTCCATCTGCACTGGAGACTTAATAGGTCAGGACTAGGGCAATTTATCACTTTCCCCCTGTTCTTTGCCTTCCTGATGTATTGGAGATGCTCTCCTGTGCTTTTGGGCTCTGCCTCTGCTAATGTTTCTGGAAGGATAATCTGTCGAGAAAGAACGTGCGAATTATTAAATCAATAAACACTGCTAACCTTTCAACTGTGTCCGTCAAAAGAGATCTCCTCACCGCTGCAGCAAGCGCTTGCTTGAATAGATTGAAAGCAAAGTGTTCTTATTGCATATGTCAAACATGACCAGAAGAAAACAGGCTCTCTCTTTGCAGAGAGAGCAGTGGCGCCCACGGGGGCTCACGGTGTTTTCCTCCTAAGCCCTGAGCCTAAGAGCTTGTGCACTATTACAGGAAAACACAAGCCACAGACCCGTTGTTTTCTGTAGGAGATTCTCCCATGGTTGCTATTGCTGCCGCAGGATAAGCAACCACGTTCACACACAGACAAAATCAACCACGTGAATAACGCTTACAATTATTTTAACAACTTTGGATAGATTTTGTATTCTCGAGTGCTTAGCAGTAAGGCTGAGACTAAACATTCCGCAGCTTTCACGAAGGCTGAGGTCTCTGATAAGCACGCGCAGCCTCGGCTTGTTGTGAATATCAGCAGGAATTGCATGTGCTTATCTCATTATACAGTTCTAGGGAGTTTTTATTCCATCTGCACAAGAGGTATCTGTTCTCAAAGCAAAATGTGCAGCGTTCATCTGTAACATTGACTGGGGAGAGGAATTCTGCTCATTCAGGAAATGTCTCCCTCCTCCAAATAGCAACTTATTTACTCGGCTTCCTGGAATACGCGGGAACGATCCTTTAGTAGGTCGTCTCTCTTGTGTTAGGAAAACGTGATATGATTTGTGTTTGAAGATCATCCTGGTTTATATACCCACAGGAATTAAACCTGCTTTCCAGAAGCTATTTCCCGATAATACCAGCATACAGTACCTGACTTCAAAAGAGCAAACGCACTGCTTGAAGCAAGGAGCAAACATATTTCTATCACTTGGCAAAAGAGATCCCAGAAACATTTATTTTAAGCTGTTGTGAGGGCCACCCAGATCATCCTAAAGCCCACAGTATTTGTGGTCTTCCTCAGAGAAGTGCCGCTCTGAATCACCTTTATCTCACATGGTGAATGGGCCAGACCCACAGCCTTTGTGTGCGTACAACACGAGCTTCCTGGCGATGCAGGAGAATGGTTCACAGGAACAGCATTATCAAAGTTAATCCTTCTGGGGTGAAGCACGCTGAAATCCACTGCGGCTCTGAATGGTGCTTGCAGGCTGAAGTTGCAGTAAGACGTGTTTGGGGTTGGGTTTTTTCCCTTCTCAAGTTCTCAGGAGCAAGCAAAAATAAATTCCTGTGTGTGCTTATTCCCCACCAGGAGAGTAACCCACAGAGCAAAGCACAGCACAACGCAGAGCAACTATTCTGCTGTCTAGCACCAGCACCTGCTGCAGTGGGCTGCGCTGTGCTGTGCTGCACAGAGCTGCCTTCCCAGCTTGGCTGGATGTGGGACATGGGGACATCAACAGCACAGCAGCTCCTGGGGATGGTGTTGTGCCAAAGAGACGCGCCGAGCCCTTAGTCATAGCCTGTGCACCTTGTGAAGGAAAGCCTTTCAGTTCTGCCGGCTGGGCCAGATGAGCAGTAATTTGTTAAATTGGTGAAACAGCAAACTGAATGGATTAGTGGTTCAGCAGCAGTGTCTGTGTGCCAGGTGTCTCTTGGGCTGATTTGGGACAGTTTAGCAGAGGAAGCTGCACTGAGCCCATGCCCAGCCATGGTAGGGCCAGACACCAGGATGACAGATGAGGTGTCTCCTTTGTCCCTGCAAGGATAACCAATTACTGTGCCCCTATCTGTGTGGCCCCATCCCAGCAGGACCCTAAGCCAAAATGCAACAAAAACAACCAGGGGAGCCCACTGGGCAGGAACTGCTGGGGGAAACCCACAGTGGTCACTGTAGGATTTGAGCATGGGTACATTCCATGCCTTGCCCATCACTGCCCTATGCAGAGCCGGTGAGGTTCACTGCAGGGACAGAGGGGCTGGGCAGTACAGGATGCTGCACCCCACACCAAGACCTTTCCATACCCACCCAACAGCAGCACCCCGAGGACCACTCCCTCAAACAAGGGAACCACGAGAGCTATGTGCCTGGCCGCAATAAGGAACGGAAGCCAAGAGCCGTATAATATTTACATTTAATACAATCCGCTGACATCTGACATTTTTCTGGTAAATTTTACTTGGGCCATAAACACTTCTGGAGCACTAAGTAAATTTTAACCGTTCTGATGGTCTTTCATGCTGGCGTGTGGTGAATTGTTTTGCTGCCTTCCCCCCTAAACCTGTGTCCATCCAGATCCGTCACAGAATCACTCATGAGACTCCTGTGCTCACACCACTGAGTGCCAAACAGAGCTCTCCTGAGCCCATGTCCTCCCCCAGCGGAAAAAAGTTGGTTGCTGCATTTAGGATGTCCTCGTGGCTCTGGCAGCACTGCGTGTTCCTCCAGCAACTGGTGCCCAGCTGCCCTGCGGGTGTAATGGTGTCACCAGCAGGCACCTCTTAAAAAGCAATAAAAACTCAAAAAACGGAGAAAGAAAATTAATAGCCAGGCAATCGGTCAGCTTCTGGTGATGAAACAGAAAGCAGAGAGACAATGAGGACTCGAGTCGAACACCATGGCTCCAGTCCTTGTCTCGAGCCTCTCCCCCTGCAGCCTTGGATGGAGTCCAGCAGAGTGGTGTGGTATCTGAAACAACACCCGACCCTGAAGCTGGGATCAATTTGTGCTTTGCAGACTGCTCACATTTTTGTTAATCCTCCCCACGTTATTTTACATCTCGTCTTCCTCTGCGGAGAACAAGGGTTCGCAGCAGCTGCCAGGGTGACTAATGCTGGGCTCCCCAGGATGGGGGGAGCGCTGGAGTTGCAGTCAGGTGTGGGCATTAATGGGCTCTGGCGGTGCAGCCAACATAGAATTGCCGTAAATCAGGCTGAGCTGGGTGGAGACAGTTCGCTCTGTTTTGAAGTCCATTTGCCCTTATTGCTTGTTCAGCTCCTTAATGCATTAATGATAAGATAACATGGGGAATGCGCAGCACGGCTGTTCACCCCCAAATCCTGAAGTGATGAATCCATGCTGCACTTATCCACTCTGACCGCAGAGGAGGGGGCTGCAGGTTCAGCTGGAGACTGAATGGATACTGGAGGTCTTTTTTCCCTCCCTTAGAGGATGGAGCAAACACCATCCTCTAAGAGTGAGAGAAGCAGGCATCCTCATGGAGATCAGCACCATTTGCCCCATCTCCTCCATTTTCATCTTAACACTGAGAAGCTGGAAAGCCCAGACAGAAAGGGCAGAGAGGCACGAATCACTGCCTAGCTGTTCTCTTCCACTTTGTGCAGATGAAGGCCACAAACCACTTCTACCTACCCAGAGATGAGGGCAGAGAGCAGCCCCCTGCGTCCAGGTCTCAGGGCACATCTCACCACTGTCCTTGTCACTGGGTTGCAGAGAAGCTGGCCTGGCCTCTGCCAGCCAGATTTGGTCTCTGTCTCTGTGGGGTTTCTCTGTTCGCCTGGGAGAAGCATGACCACCCAACCCTACTACCATCAGACAAAGAATGGGAACTGGTTGGATCCCTATATTTTTCTACAGCATAAAATGCAGCCCCGATGCCCTTGTTCTGTTTTGCTTTTGAAAGATCTTTTAACCATTGCCTCTGGAGAGCCTTTATGTGGTGGATCAATTTGTGCTCTGAGCGTCATGACGCACCCGGCATGACTCTGCAGTCTGGTGTCACCGGTGATAAAACTTCTTTATTTACTCTGTGAGCCTCACTGAGAGGCACACATTGCCTTCCCTGCACACCCCAGCTGAGCTCACCAGAATCTCTCTGTAATCTACCCATAAATGAAGCTCACCTGAGTTACATTTATCCAGCCTCACCCATTTCTTCCCATCTCACAGCTCCCAGCCTGTTGTGGCCCCGGGGATTCTCCTTGTCCCTCAATGCCCAGTACTTCATGGCTCTGGAGAGAGCAATTCTGTTCCCTGCACTGCCATTCACCTCAGTGGTAGCTAATCTTTCCCCATAGATCAACTTGTTCAGCCTTTCCCTTCTCTGCCATCCTTTACAGAAGCATCTATTAAGGGAATTAGTGCTATATTTTCAGCCTTGTGGGGGAGGATCGTCATTTTTTTGAACAATGAGATGACATATACTATGTGATGGATATTTTCTGAGCTATATGATTCTTCAACATCGTACTTATTTTTATATCCATTATCACAGCTGGATTTCTCTCTGCAGTACAGATTTCCTTGCTAATTACCCCCCACCAATCAAATTTGCTCCTTAAATTGGACAGGAAGTTCTGGAGAAGGTACTAAGCTGGTTTTTGTGTCCTACGCAGTTTTGAGTACTGAGTTACGTGAGCAGCAGGAAGAGCTTATTCAACATCTGCCTGTATTGATATCTGTGGGTTTTGTTTTGTTTGTTTGTTTTGTTAAAGTGCAGAACTGAGATCTCAAAAAGGTCCACGGATCCCCCCTCCCTTCGGTTACAGGCAACTGCTTGAAATAGATGCTTCATCTGGAAGAGTCCACAGCACTTCCAATTTATGATCATGCCAGACGAGGCTCGTTCCATCACTGCTACAAGCACAAGACTTGCAGCACAGGAGACCAAAAGCTACACAAACAGCACTAGGCTTCAAGTAAAGAGCAATGAAGGACACTACTCATGTCCTACGTCCCCACACCAGCGGGAAATTTGTTAGCTGAAAATGTCCAAATGAAAGATGAATTTTGCTCCTTACTGTATTTCTAACTGTTCTTCGTCGTCTTTTGCCCAGATGACTTCAGCGGCTCCATAAATCACCGCAGTTCCATCGAAGACAGGCAAGGCACCCAGACATGCCCTTGTTTGGTGATGAGTGATACTGAGTTGTCACTGTCAGCTCAGAGAAAGAGAAAAAGATTTTTCCCTCTTCAAGGTGGGAAGTCTAAATTCATGCACTCAAATCTCCACAAGGGCATCAGAATAAGTGACCTACTCTTAAACAGGGCAGTTGTAATCTCACTTTTTAGTGGGCTTATCTAGCAAGGCACATAAATACCTTACGGGTAAGCACAGTGAAACATAAGCAGGGTCATAAACATTGGTAAATCAGAGTCTACTCATCAAAATGGGACTGTAACTTTGTTCCTTCACTTGGTGCACTGCAATGGACTTCGTGTCCATGTGCTTATTCTAGTCTGAGCTTCTACACAAAACAACATCACTTATGCAGCAACGAGACCAAAGTTTACTGAGCAAAGTGCTTTTCACCAAAGAGTTGCAAAAAAATAAAAAAATAAAAAATTAAAAGAAAAATGGATGGAAAACAAGGCTTATAATATGAAATATTTGGTACACTGGCAAAAATGCAGCCTTCTCTGTGCAAACAGGGACCTCTCTCTGTATAGCTGTTGTATCAGGGCTTGGTTTTCAATGAGCTTGAAGAACACAAATTAGAAGTGTGTGTCCTTCCTAGAGGACCGATTTCTTTCCTTGGGAATGCAATCAGCAGGGCAATGAAAATAATTCATCAGATTAAAGTACAAATAAATCCTGTCCTGACAATTGGATGTTATCGTGTTCAATTTCGACTTAATTATTTTTGTATTTAATTACAGAACGGTTAATTGCTTCATTTTAATTATGTATCTCTTTTAATTAGATTGAGGCTAAAAATCATGATAAGGTTGTTGCTACCCCACAGGCCTTCCACTTCCCTTCCCTATCCCTCACGCTGTATAAGCTGCTTCCCCTCACTCTGCTGCTACCTTCGTGCAGCAGCTCTGTCTCAAATCCTTTGTACTTACCCAAACTCCCCTCCTAAACTCAGTCCCAGCAGGATCTGTGCACAGGTTATGAGAACCAGGAAAAACCTGCCAATTTGCCAGACAAATGAATATTTCAGCTGTCTTTGTTCCATTAAAATGCTTATAAATACAAACAAAGAGCAAAAATACAGGAAGTATACAGGCGAAAGCCAAATTAAATGATAAAAAATGGTTAACTGTGGACAACGATTTTACTATGGACTAATCCTATCCTCTTTGGCTGCATCACTCTTCATAAGAGAGTGCACTTCCTCTCCATTTCTCTGGTCACTACAAATGGCCCTTCACGGGAAAACTAAACCAGATCTTGCTTAGGAGGAAGGATCTGAGGCAGTAGATGTCTTGTCTGTCCCTGATGCTGCTGTCAAGTTCATCACAGCCTACCCACCCAGGGGGCTGAGGACCTGGACCAGTCCCACCTATGCCATCCATGTGCCCAGCAAATCCCCTGGATTACACTATGCTTGTCAAAACAAAGTTGACAGGTCCCTTTGCACCATTAAAAAGCTAAAAAGACCCCTGAAGTCAATGGGTGTATTCAGCCATAACACTGATGAGTATATTTGTGGTGTATTTATTTAAACACATTGTCTTAATTCACTTGTGTTTTGAAGACCACATCACCTTGTGCTGCCGAATTCTCTAAATTAAAAGATTAGAGATCATTGATCTGATCTCTAAAAATCCAATTTTGTTCTAAAACTGGTAATTCCCAACTAGGTGACTCCATAGGTTTCCTTCCCAGGAACTGGAAGGATGAATAACCACTCCTTGCATTCCATTTCCCCACTGCTCATGCACCCCACACACCTTCTCTCAGGCCTCCCATGGGGCAGAGTCCTGTTCTGGCACATCTCTCTCTCATAGAGAAGCTGTTCCCTGCTTAGCTTTTCACACTGACCTTTTCCTGAAACCTTCTGAGCTCTCACTGAGCCCCAGTGAGCTGACCTGCCCATGCAATGGGGCCCATTGAGAGCCGGGCCAGTGTCTCACTTCTTCTCCTGAGAAACAAAGTTGTTTCTCCTTTTTAAACTGCTTATTTCCCCACAGCCTACAAGGGGGTCCTTCATACTACTGCTTTTTTGGTAATGTTGTGCAAAGCATTATATTTGTTTTTCATTTCAGCCCATCTGGATAACTCTAATTTTGGAAGAACGATGCACATCATTGAAATATTTATGCTGTGCCTTTGAAGAAATACACCTCACATTTCAAGAACTTGCTAGGCTGAGGTTTATGAGGACTATTTAAAGCTGTGCCTCTTCCATTCCTTCCTGCCATGAGAAGAGATGTGTCTTTGAGACCTCAAAGTGCTAAGGACAAAATGTCAGCGCTGGGGAGAACTGATGGCACAGATCCTGGGGACCTCATAGCCCTCCTTGAGCAGAGCGCAGAACTGCTGGGCATCACTGCCCTTGAGGCTTTCAGACACAGCACTCAGATTGCAAGCTGGGGTAGGAGGTTTCTTTGGCAAAGCTATACTGGGTAGCTCCGCAACACCAGCCACCCTAGAGCTGCACCTGGCTGGAAGGGAATGTAATGTAACTGTAATACTGCCACCTTTGTCAGAGGGTAGGGGATGACTATAAAAGGATTTGTGGTGGGGAAAGCCCAGCTTTGCCATAGGGCACCCCACTTCCTTCTGAATAATATTCTAGATGTCTAGCAGAAGGTATGGAGGAAGTCAGGAGTTACCCATGTGATGTGATGAATGTGATGAAATGTGATGAAAAGAGTGTGAAAAAAATGGGTTTGACTTGAAGCTGTGCTTTCCTCTGCCTCCTTCCCACCCCGAGGCTGCATTAATCAGAAGGTCCCACTGTCCACAGCCCATCTGTATTTGGCTGATGGCAAAGTGTTTTGCTGCTGACAGGTCATGGCAGTGGGACCCACAGCAAAGAATGCCCCACAGCTCCAGTGTGTGAAGCTATTATCAGTGGCTGGAGGTTGGGACAATCTGACACAGTGCCTTTGTGTGCAGCCTGGGACCGTGGCAGGAAAGGGGAGGAAATGGGGGGCACGGTGCTGTCATGAGGGAGCTGAAGTGAAATGCTTCCTAGCCACCATCTCAAAGAGCTCCTATTAAGTGCTTTATTTTTAATGCCTCAATTTGCTTTCCTCTTCTTGATTGTAATACCCTTCTTGAACTTTGCAAATAAAATGTGCTTTCCCTTTTGATTTTTGTCATCATCTCTCTGGCAAGGTGTCAGACTTTTAATTCCAAGCTTCCAATCCCCCCACACCTCACCTTCCAGCAGAGTGAGGAGTTAATGAAGTATTTCTCCTGGATCATCCTCTCTCCTGTGATCCAGCATCATGGCTGCTGCCCTGAAGAAGTTCACCAAGGCCCAGGATGAGAGAGTCTGTTACGACCTGGATTACGCTGACCTCCCTCTCCTCAGCCAAAATTCCTCAGGACTCATTACCCAGTCCCTGGTCCCCATTGCACTGGCCCAAGTGCCCATATCTTTTGAGGTCAGCAAGGAATAGGGAATGGTGAAGCCGCCACACAACGCATTGGCCAAGCAAGGTCCCAGCAGCAGCAGAGCTGATGCAGGCACAACAGACAGCTCCTCCAGATGTAAGGAGATGAAACATCATTCTCAGGAGCATGAAGACGTCTGTGAGGGCACTTAATTGAACCAGTGTCACTGGAAATGATTTAGATAATGACAGATAATGTCGGCTTGTGCTGCTGTTTCAGTTACTGGAACAAGAGGGAGGAGAAAAGTGCAGAAATAGAAACAAATGGAAGAGAAATTTCTACCAGATGTCAGAGAGAGGATTTTATTTTTATCCTTCTGTTTTCTTTCACTCAGAGAGCAAACAGCCTATGCCACCAGAAGAGCCCTACAAGGCTGTGAGTGCCCCGCAGGGTCTTGGAGGCACACTGACCCAGGCACAGCATGGCAAACACCCTATTCCATGCTCTTCACCTGGTAACTAGTTGGGAAGTGAGCTGACATGTGCATGAGCTGCCTCAGTGATGGAGCACTGAGAAGCAGCACTGAATGCAGATCCTTGGTATGCCAGCAAGGCACTTACACTGGGTTAGGAAAATGAGGTGAAATCTGAGCTCTGCTGCAAGTACAGTCTGAATTTCCATTGATTTCTGAAGGCTTCACTCCAGGGATTTTGCATTTCCTTAGCTGATGCTCCTTCAAGAGGGCATGTGCTTTTGTTTGCTGCAGCTGTCACCACTCCATGGAAAGGGATGCTGATGCTGCAGCCCAGGTTTTATGTTCTTGTACTCCCATTAAATATTAAAATCTGGCCTGGTGAAAGATAGCACAGAAGTACAAACCACCAAGGACTGCCTGTCTTGCTCTCACTTGCTGGCTGTGCTTTTTCTGGCAGTCAAGCCAAAGGAGACCCAGGCTTGGTGAGAGCAGGGACTCTCACTTCAGAATCCGGAACATGCATGAGGACAGAGGAAAAGCTATCTCTGCCCTGGGGTGGCTTTGATGTGCATGGCAGAGGACAAGCCAGACAAGCCAGCCATCCATGATGGAGAGTAGGCCGTAGCTCAGGTAGCACACAGGATCTTGCTCACCGCTGAGACAAAGCCAGGGAGCATCAAGAGCATCTGGCTGAAGGACCTGTGGGCTCCCAGTGGTGCTGGGGGTTAGCCTATTTCTGGCTCACTCTGTGATAATGCAGCTTGTGTTTTGGATGCTTGCTTGCACTTAAGCCTTTTAATCACTTGTTCATTAAGAAAAGGTTTTCAGGACACCTTGCTGTGAGGCAGCATCTCATATCCCTCTGAGGAGAAAAAACAGCCACTTAGTCAAACACTCAAAACACTCAGATCCTAATGATAGAATAGTAATGAGAGTGAAGTGCATTATCAGCTTAATGATAAACTAAGAGATCTGGCACCCATAGCACAGGTTCACTCTTTAACTCCCATGAAGGATAAGCGGGATGCAACCGATAGGGCCTGGAATCTGGATTTCCTGCTGGCAACTGGACCAACAAAATTGCCTTTTAAAATGATTTAGTGATGAGTTGGAAGAGTGATGCGAAGTGGTGAGAAAAATCCTAGACCTGCACTGTGGTGACTCATGACATGACAGCATCAGAAATCAAATTTACAGAGGCAAAGAAGTCTTATGAGATGCCTATTTCCTGTTTATCTCTGTGTACATCCATCTGGGTGGTTAAATTGACATTTCTTAACTTCTGTGTTGGAAGAACCAACACTTTCAGGCTGATGCGCAAGTGAAGGCAGCAACCAACATCACCTTACCCCCAGGCATCCAGGGCTCAGGGCTGAACCCTACTGCTACTGCTTGCTTCGGTCAAGGAAGGGAAAAGCCCCATCTCCTATGTGCACACAGGGACATGCAGGGTGAGGGAGAAGAGGGATGGAAAAAATGCTGCAAACAGGGATGTGTTCCCCTCCACTGCCTTGGGTTAAGGAGTCAGGCTGGTGTGAGGCTGGAGAGAAATCTCTTCTCTTCAACACAAGAAGCAGGAGGAGAGAGGAACCAGGTCTGGCTTTGCCACAATATGGATAAGTCATCCTAGAAAGAAAAGGCAAGTGCTATGTGCAGCAGGTAAAATAGCATACTAACAGAAAAATCACACTTTGAAAGCTTTACTTCAAGAAGGAAGTATAACAAAGCCAGCAGAAAGCCCTAAACCCTCTCCACACAGAGTAGTTCATGGGATAAAGGCACACCAAACCAAGGCCTCCCAGCTGCCCAAAAAATGCTTTCTTGCCATTGTTGAGTCCTCCACTCCAAGGCCTGTGGCAAGCTCCTTTGTAAGGGTCAGTTCACTGATTAGAATAAAAGCACTCATTTATTCCTTTTTCAGCCAAACTGTTTCATGTTGACTTTATCAGGATTTCCCTGCTCTCCTCATGGATGTCACCACAGGGCAGCTGAGGTGCAAGGCATGAGGTTGCTGGTCTCATATTTAGCACAAGCACTGTTCTAGCCAAGGGGAGATGGGGAGATGCACCTGTGGCTCCACACTTCCATCAACTTTGTGTTTGCCAAGAACTGATGCAGTTTTACTTATTTATGTACACAACCATATTGATCGGTCACGCATAAAGCACAACCTAATGCAGTACCGCAAGAGATGCTGCCATGCATGCACATAGCGCATAGTGAAGATAGAGTACTGGTGGTAAATTCAACCAAAATGCTTCTTGAAATACAGATGAAACTGAAACGAGTTCACAACACGTGTATGAAATTCTTCGCATTGCTCTAAGATGCTGAGATCGCTACATTTTTCACAGAGCGGGTGTTTCAGTTTTGCTCAGACTCTGTGGTTTCGGGGCCAAAACAGACCTTATGATGTTTCCTTGGCTGGAGGAAAAGCGTACTGTGGTGGAGCCCAGTTTACTGCACTCCAGGCAGCCTTGCAGGAGGTGGTTTCAGATGATTCCAACTCAGGATCCCTGATTGCCATCCCTAAAGGAATGGGTGCTGTGACACAGAGCTTGGGGGCATGGCCAGCGTCCTTCCCAGCAGATGTGGTATTCACATTACAGGGACATTCCTGGTAGAAGGGGCTGAGCACATTGGTGACTGTCACACTGATGCTCGTCTCCCACAACATCTTCCCAGAAACGTTGCTGATGCCAAATAGCACCCTGTCACCTCTTGTCTCTGTGATCCACTTCTTGCTAAACTGTCCAGCTGCAGAGGGGTGATGCACATGCACAAACTGCCTGGTAAAGAAGCATGTTGTCCTCCAGGGCTTTCCTGGGAACCAGTTCCCCCAGCCCCTGCCTTTCCTTCTCCAAACTCAGGCAGATGCTATGGGGAACCTGCGAACTTCAAACAAGTCATGGAATGTCTGTTCCAACCCCAATTATTCTAAAATTTAATGATTCTACAACGTAAATTCCTTTAGTAGAAGAGTTAAGGATGCTTCCCAGCATCACAGACTAATGGCTGAGATGCATGTATTCCTGTATCTTCTGCACACTCTAGGCTTCAGAGGTTGGTAGCAGATATAGATAATACTTAGACAAAGACGGGAGTTCATTCACTTTCTATTTGCTATGCTGCCATTACCATTATTAAATATTTTTACCTGCAGGACTCTTTTTTCATTTCTAGTGCAGATTTGTCTGCTAAAGCTGCATCCACCCACCAGGACTGTCCCTACTGTGTTGAGACAACAGAATCAGCAGCCTGCACTGACATTATACTCTTCCTAGTCACCCAAAACCACACTTTTGAGTTCAAAAATTTGGATAAACAATGTTGGACATTAACACCCAACCCTTCTGATGGCTGCAGCCAGTGTGTAGGAAGGAGAGGACGTGCTGCAGTGCATAGGCAGCATCAGCCTGCCCACCGGATTGGCTGCAATAGCACTGTCCAGCCTGGAAATCTGCATTTGCTGAAATAGCACAACATGGAAAAGCCGTATTTCAGGCTTGTGTTGTAATTGATGTGCTGATTCTTGGTGCTTTTACAGATAAAGCACAGGAGCAATAATTAATGAGAAAATATGAGGATGATGCAGCCTGGAGTGAAACCCCATCCTCACTGATACCAGAGGGGATTTTGCATCCTGCGTGGCAGGAGTTCATTTGACAGCAGGGAAACAAATTGTGTGCATGAGGCAGTAGGAAATCATTCTGTGATTCTATGATTCTATTCCAGAGCTTTTCCCAGGGACCTGTGGGCCAGGGCGTCCCCTCTCTGCACCCACCTTCCCACTGCTGCTGGAGGCATGCTGTGCTTGCAGATGCACAGAAACCCCTGAGACAGCCCCACGGAGGGAAGCTGCAGCCCAGCTAGGAAGCTGTTTATGACAACCAATGCCAGCTCAAAAACCACAGGGGTTTTACCTTCAGAGGATGTTTGCGTTTCTGGTCAGCAGACCCAAGATAATGGGGAGTCAGAGAGGAAGGACTGCAAGGTGGACGTGCCTGGCACCAGGCACTGCTCCGTGGTCTGTGTGTTGGTGGATCCACAGAGAATTTGTTCCCCCATCTGTTCCTCTGTAGATCATTTTAAAAATTAACTTACTGTATTAAAAAGAAAATGCGATTGTTACAGTTAAGTGGCTGCAGTGCTAGAGATAGTTTGTGTTCCTCCCTCTCAATTTATATCCAAAAATGCACAATTAATAATACATTACCTTAGCCAGGAACTAGTCAAGATTTTGTTAAAAATACATTTTTTATGTGTGTGTGTAATAAACAGATTTTTTTTTTCCATGGCTTATAATACTGCAGAAGAGATAATTCCTCTGTACATTTGCATTTCACACTTCCCCAGTTTCAGGCAGATTAGCACAAATGATGTTTCGTGCTCAACTCACTCAGTTCTAGAAAGCACTCCTCTGTTAAGTCATGCTACTTTCAGATAATTATTCCACAAAATTATACTTAAACTAATTGTATGAATGGGGCAAACACAGAGTTACATTGTCTGGAGTCCCTCTCTTTGTGCAGCAGAAAACACATAGCAGTGATCAGCTGGGGTTCTTCTCCCAGCACTGGCAGCAGGCATCAGAAAAGGTCCATTTCCTGAAACAGTTTCCTCTTAAATATGACATAGGTGTCTTGGGCAACCAGAAAAGTAGGAACATCCTTGTGGAGCTTTCAGCAAACATGACCTTTGAATGCAGAATCTGGGCACTACCTGAAGGTTCCCAGCAGTGACTGTCCAGCTGGCTTTATGTTAAACCTTTCTCTAAAAGCTTATCTGCAGCAAGTCTCTGAAGTTGTAAGTTTCTAGCTCCGTTCAGATGGTGTCATCTCAAAGACAGCGGTGCCCTTTGTTGGGTTTGTTGCCTAAGGGGGGCAGAGTCATTCCCACATGTTAAATGGGTGAGCACAAGTCTTATGGGTGCAGCTGAAGGAGCTGGGATTGTTCAGTCTGGAGGAGGCTGAGGGAAGTGAAAACTGCCTGAAAGGAGGCTGTGGTGAGGCTAACAAAATGTGTGTAATACCTTCGAAACACAAACTGCCAGCATTCTTTAATGTATATAGAAATAATTAGCGCTCCTCAGCTGTTTCTGGCCATACGTAGCAAATTACTAATAAAGCTACGTCAAATAAAGATGGGACAGATAAAAAAAAACACCCTGTGAATTTTTAATCCGAGAAATAAAGAGCATACTGTTAATAAAGTGCAATTGTTTCATTAAATATTTAAAATACACCTTCTATATTAAATTTGTATTTTAGCAAATATCCTTCTGTTTATAAACTTTTAACACATTTTATGAATATTGCATGCAGGCAGCAGAAACTTCTTCAATAAAAAGAACTTACTCTTTACATATTCATCCTCTTGATCAAACATTCCCATTTTATATCAAGATACATTTGTATTTTTCCATTACAATTTGTATGGTTTCTACTTAGAGATAATGCAATTACAAATGCTCCTTGTAAATCTTTCTTACTCCCCTCGCATACCATTCAATTTAAATATCATTCTGTTATTTGCAATTGCTCCATTTTAATAAGAAAAGATGCCCGCAACCAATTACTTAACTCAATGCTGCTTCTCAGCACACTATACATCTCTTTCAAAATGATTTGTATTTTGTATGTTTTGGGCAGATATCAGAAAGCATTATTGTTGTTTTTTCACATAGCATTTCTGTGTGGGGAAAGATCTGATGTGAGAGTGGAAATGTACAGCCTCCACAGCCCTCCCGGGTCTGCAGCATCTGCTACTGGGTGGGATAAATATGTGATTGGAGAGGGACTGTCAGCTGGGTTAAGTCAGTACTTCTTTTCCCCCCCTAAATACTGATCTGAAAAGATGTTATTCTGATAGGTCCTCTACATGCTTCAGTTTTTGCCTGTTATCAAAACAGTGGGCAAATCTGCAAGAAATTCTTACTGGGAAAGAACATGGCGCAACTTCACCATATCTCAGTAAAGACATCCATCCAGCACTCACTTTTACTCTCTTCTTCTTTTTTATTTTTTTAAAACTTTTCTTTCATTTACATTTAATGAATGTCCAGGTTAAATGAGATGAGCAAAAGGAGCTGAACAATGATAACATCGCTGCCTGGAGGCAAATAGTACAACAACTTTATAGTACAACAACTTTCCACAGAGCTTTGACATTTTTTCTCAGTGTGGATTTTAGGTTTTTCCCCATTTCCACACCAACAACCTACATATGGAACAGTGCTTCCAGGACACTCTCTGGCACTGTCTGGTAGAGCCAGAAGTGGAGCCTTGGTACTCTTCAAAATACAAATGCTAGAAGGGCATGTTGGATTTTCACAATGCAGTTGCATCATCTTAGACAAATGAGGTGTGCTCAGATCTTACTCCTGCAGTTGCCAGAACAATTTGTTAAGTGATTATATAAGATCTCGTGACTAATTTTGCACGCTTTTCTAAGCAATTGTTACCAGTTCCTATGGGTATGCTGGTTATGAAACATCCTTAATTATCTCGCTATACTACTGCTGTTTTCTACTTGACCCATTCTTCATTAACTGCTCGGTCAAAATCCTTCTTCTCCTCATCTTCGATGCATGACTGTCTCATTTACTGCGCACTGTTCACACCCTGCTCTGAAAACAGCATTATTCACACCTCCCGGGCTTTGCTGCAGTGTGTGGTATCAGTGTTTCACAAGCATTTAAGATACTCCCAGGGTGCTTCTGGTGTGTTGTATTATCCATAGAGATGGTTATGCACAGGGAATCGAGACGCAGGAAGTGTACGGTCAAAACTAACCACTAATTCAGGGTGGAAGATTTGAAATACCTAGGGCTTCATAGTATATAATATTTTCCACAGCACTTTGCATGCTTAGAAAATAGCTTCTGTTGATTTCAGATGTGACTGTGGCTGCTAAATACTCCCAAGGTTTGAAGCTGGGTACTGCCACATGCAAATGGTTATCTCCGAGAGGTTTTACTCCTGTGGCTTTCCACCATCACATACGGATTTTGTGACAACAAAAATAAAATTAAAAAAAAAAGAGAGGCTAAGGTGAAATCCCTCAAGGGAGTTTAACTGCACCACAGCAGAGGCTTTCTCTGCTAGCATATCAACACATCCAGTGTGCTACCCATGCACCCTTCAGCTGATATAAGAAACAAGCTGCAGAGAACTGCTCGACTTGCTCCACAGCTCTGATTCAGTACGGAAGGAAACCCATGCACCATAGTCTATGCCAAGCCACTGCTTCTAACAACATGGTTTATCTAGGGTAAGGTGGTCAACTCCACACCTCAAGGCTGTCTCCGCCAAGAAGGAAAGAAGGGCAATTGTTGTGGGCAACTCCCTTCTGAGGGGGACAGGGAGCCTCATACTGTCAACTAGACCCTACTCATAGGGAAATGTTTTGCCTCCCTGGGGTCCAGGTCAAGAGCAATGGCTCAGCTGAAGTACATCTACAACGCATGCAGCATGCGCATGGAGGAGTTGGAAGCCATCGTGTGGCAGGCAAACTATGTCCTAGTCCCCATTACTGAAACATGGGGAGATCGCTCCCACAACTGGAGTGCTGCAATGGGTGGCTATAAGCTTTTCAGATGGGATGAGCAAGGAAGGAGGGTCAGTGGTTTGGCTCTCAATTCTAGAGAGTGTCTTGATGTTGTAGAGATTGGGGCTGGGACTGATAAAGTTGAATCCCTATGGGTAAAGATCAGGGTGAGGGCCTACAAGGTGGACAACCTGGTGGGGATCTGTCATGGACCGCCCAACCAGGATGAAGAAATGGACGAAGCATTCCAAGAGCAGCTGGCATAAGCCACATGATCACCAACCCTCGTTCTCATGGGGGAATTCAGCTTCCCCAATATATGATGGAAATATAATACAGCACAGAGGAAGCAGTCTGGAAGGTCTCTGGAGTGTATTTTCAGCTGGGACAAGTCATAAATAAGAACATGCAGCCCACTGTGGGGTTTTCTTTTGTTGGTGGTTGTTTTCTTTGGGTTTTTTTTTTTGTTGGGTTTTTTTTTTTTGTGCGTGTGTGTGTGTGGTTTTTTTTTTTCTTTTCTTGTACTTAAGAGAAGGCTGGGATGGGGATGGTTAAAATCATGTCCTCAGCGCAAGGTCTTGGCTGCAAAGGAATTCCCAGCCCCTGCCTTGATGCGTGGGTAGTGCACAGCTTTCAAACCTCAGCTGTGAGATGTATGTCTTTCCCTAGCTTCATTCTGAGAAAAAGATTTGTGAGCAGTAAACAGCCAGCATGGAAAACCGTAATGCAAATAGTTAACACTTTCCTAACTTCTCACAAACAGAAAAGAGAATTTTGCTACTGATTTTTTGGCAAAAGACAGCACCCCCAAAGCTGTCTGTAATTAGAATGATTTCTGTAGCCCTAAACAGCCATTTTAAATAATAACATTTTCCATGTCATTTTAATTGATTCAATAATGAGCTGCATGCAGGAATCCACAAAGATCAATCAAACAGCTGTTAATGACTTGATGTGCAGCCCAACCCTGCCTACAGGTGAATGCTCCCTGTTCTGTGTAGAGGCCAACACCTCCTCTCAGCACCAACTGAAGCTGATAGCTGGCATCCTTTTGATCCAGTATTGCAGCTTTTTCTTTTTCTTCTTCTTTTTTATTAACAAGTGTCTCTCTGACCAACAGAGTTAAGTTGGATTTCCCAGCCGTGTCTAGCTGATGTGACACCAGGCACAGACAGACGCTGCCTTCACCATCAGGCTTCCCCTCCCCTTCTTTTTCACCTGTTCTGATGAGAATTTGTAGAACCTATCTGCAAGAATGTCAGTTTTTTTTTCTGGAAGAAGTTCAAAGTATATCATAGAGGGCACATTGGCACAATATGGTCATACAGGGTTTTGTTAAGGAAATGGAAGTGAGAAGGCGGGTGCCTGAAGAGAGTACATGAGCAGTGCGCAGCTGAACCAGCTGGAGCTCTGCCAGCTGACAAGAGCTGAAGGCTGTGCCCATATTATGCATTCTAGCTGTTCATCTGCATGGTGCATTGAGAGTCCAAACGGTCTGCTTTTCTTAACGCAGCGTGCCACTTGAAGTAGATTTCTAGGACATAACTGCTGTAACTACTCCATGTATTTATTATCTTTGCACAATAGCTGACTCCAAAGCTTAATAGAACAGGATATCGTTTCTTGCAAAATAATGATGTCTTGTTAAATTATTCACGTTATTTATTTGACAGATACTGATAGCCATTATTTGGTAGTCAAGAGAAAGATAAAAATGACTATTTGTTACATTCCTCCATTATCTAATATTCCTAAAACATATGTGATGTAACACGTCTGATGGATTGCCGTCCAGGATGTGTGTGCTTCTTTGACTTTATTAAAAGAGAAAACAGCTACTGGCACTTATTTGCAAGCATCTCCATGTATCCAGGTGAGCATGCTACAGTTCCAGGTGCTCAGTTTCTCTTCCACATGCAGGAAATGTCCCACTTTGGAGCAGGTCCTATTCTCGCACCCCTTTGGCCATTTGCCTTGTGTCTGCCAGCCCGTTCTCACCCTCATTACAGCAGCTTCATGCCTCGACCCCCTGCTCAGAGCCAAGATCCTTCCAGAGGTCTCACTTAGCCCCGAGGTAAATTGATGCTGACATTTGCCTTCAGAGATGAAAACCTATTAGATTAAACGTTTGCTGTGTTTCCCAACCCAGCCAATACCTCACTAGGAAAAAATACCATTCATAGACTTGATTCATCTGACAGAATGGGCCGTGGGCAGGATTTATTTTCTCACTGCCGGTTCCCATTGAGGCAAGGGGTGTTTACATGTGTTAATAGACATTAGTCATGTAAATCTGCAGTTCATCAATGGGAAAAAAGGACTCCAAAAATTGTTAAATCTGATTTTGCAGAAGATTAGAAAGAAGCCTCACTTAATCATATGCTCTCTTTTTTTTTTGTTGTTGTTTTTAAGAATGTCATTATGACTACTCAGATATAATGACCCAAGTATATTCAGTAACACAGAACAACGTAGGAAAATCAAGTATCCTTGATTCCCTGACATGTTCCTATGGAAATAACAGATTAAAACTTTCAAAGCAACATATTTTCTCATCTTCCATTTTAATAATCACATTATATATCACTACCATTTGAAAGCAAAACCAGATCTTTAGTTTTAAATGCACACCCGGGTTATTTAGATGATTTCATCTCTTTAAACCCTGCAAATGAGTTACCAGCTGATTCTATAACCTTGAACAACGGGCTTTAACCCTAATTACCAAGTGGGAGAAAACAAATCCCCAAAAAGAAGGATAATTCCAATTTTTATCTGCCAGCACAGTTCATTTGGGGCACAGCAGCCCAGGCTGTCAGTACAGAAATGGTCATTTTGTGTATGGCAACGAGTAAGCAAAGAAACTACATTGTCGGAGATGCCTGAGGATCATCAGCAACATGAGGAGATTTCTGCTTGCTGAGGATAAGGGTGGTTTAGAAAGTTGTGTTCAAATAGCAGCTGTAGAAAACTCTCTACCACGTAGAGGGCTATTCATATTTGGGGTGCTGTTGAGGTGTGTCCCAGATCCAGTCACGTTTCATGTTTTCATGAGCTTAGATGTTTAATTTACGTAAACTAAATGGGCTTACAAGTAGGTTGCAAACTGCAATTAGAATGGATATCTTAGTAAGCCTGCTATCCTTCCTCCAGAAGAAAATGCAATCCAATAAATACAAGAACACGGGATGAATAATACACCATTAAAGCAAAAATGTCATCAGACAGCAGAGTTGCAGAGAAGGATGCAAGCTTAGGAGGTCTTTCAACCCAGGCATTAGTCCTGGTGCCCCAGCAGAAGTCCCATGGTGAAGTTTGACCTACAAGTAGTGCACTAAGGGGCAAATAGGATGCATCTCTCCCCCAGTCCCTGCAGAGCTTAGCTTGGCCAACACACAAGGGTGAGAGTAGAACTCAGTCTGCATGGTTCTTTACATAAGACCTGTCATCAGCTTTTGGGGGAGCCAATCACACAGTGTTGAGATGGTCGTGTTCATCTATGGACTTACAGACTCTTCTGAAGGTTCCTAACAAATCTGCAGAGCAGCACATCCCTCCTGCATCAATCCAACCAATATGCCCGGACTTTGTTTCATTACACCATGCAGCAATTTGCTTGGTATGGAAGGCAGCCATACTAAACAGTGGTTTCCCAGAATTTGCTTTGAAAAAAAACCTGTGCCTATTTACCAATCCATTTCCTGTTGTATGATTGGTTGAAGGCACAGGTTGCACATTGCGCCCGGTCATTCAGCAGCCTTGTAATTGTCTTCTAGGGCAGCCCAGGGTGAATCCCAGCCGGCCCTGGTGATTTGTTGCTGTTCATTCCATCAGTTTGCTCTAAAATCTCTACTGACAGTTCAGTCTGAGGTGGTTTCTTGCTCAGCCCCTGATAACATAATGCTCTGCATGGGAAACTTCCCAAATCTCCTCTTCAGCACAAAGGGCTCATTTGCTTCCACTGATGTGGCCCTCTTTTCTCTAAGTGCTTCCATTAGATCACGGCCATCTCTTGGCCTATGTGTTCGCTGGCAAGTGGCCTCTGCCTGATGTAGTTTAAAAAGGCCTTATTATTGGTTTTTATGCCTTTCAGTAAATTATTCCTCAAAGTCTGTTTTGGCCTCTTTTACTACAGTTTTGCATCTGATTGCAGAGGTTGTGCTCTTCCTGATCTCAATAGCTTAGACACAACCTGTACTTCATTGACAGCTCTTTCACCCATCTTTCATAAGTCTGCTATACTTCCTTTCTAAAATGTTTCCTGATATCTGATAATATCTTTACTGAGACTCCCATGGTTTGTTTTCAGGTTGTCTTTAGACAACTCCCACAGCACAACAATTTTCCCTCTTGGCTGTCATTTACAATTTCCTTTTAACAAGCAGCACATCCACACAAGCTGCAAACACCACCTTCCCTCAGCGCCCAACTGTGGTACAGGCAGTAGGGGACTCCTCCAGTAGGGCTGACAATTGACCTATCTGCTAAAAAACCTGAGCTCAGACTCCTTCCTCTTTGCTTACACTTCTTGAGCCATTTGGCAGGAACTTCAGAGCACAAGGAGAATTTCCACTTTCATAGCTGGGGAGTGGGAGCCCGCTCACCTCCTTCTCCATCACCTCAGCTGCAGCAGGATGTGCAACAGACGCACCCCAGTCTAGAAAATGTTGAACTGCAAACCCCACTGTTTCTGGAAACCAGCCTGCAAGCAGTCAGGCCAAGCAACTACCTCTTCACTGCCTTTAGTATGACTCCTGTAAACTCTTCTTTTATGATGTCCCCTCACTAAATATCAATCTTTAAAGTGCAATGGCTCATCTCTTAGTATGCACTTGACTGAACTCATCCCTGTGTGCAGAATCTTCAGTAGCTTCCTGTACATTTCACAATCCAGCACAAAATCTGCTTCCCACTCTTAATGACTTTCTGATTTATTGACCTGTCTGTCTTTCCTGACTTCAGCTCCGTGAGCTTTATTTATTCCTTTTGTGTGGAGTTCAGGGAAATAAATAGTGCACAGATCTCTTTTACAACCAATAACTGTATGATGGTGATAGAATAACAAAACCATCATTAAGAAAAGTCCTTACTTCAAGGTACTCACCCTCACTACTTCTTCTGTAGCTTGCATAACCAGGCCTGATGAACTCTGACTAATTATCCCTGCTTGGGATTTCTTCTTAATGCCATTATCTCTAATGGCACTAGCAAAGATTTTGCTTCAAGTGTGGCTTTCATTGACTGTGTAATCACCAACATGTGCACACAAATCATCTCCTCTGTGTTGGAAGAGATGTCTTGGGTTAAATCAGTAGAATCTAAAAAGCTTCAAATACGGAAATTTTCAAAATTTGTTCCTCATTATCTCGTGTTTTTCCATGAAAGAAACTATTCCTCTTTTCCAGGAGAGAACTGCTGTGATCTCTAATTACCTGAGCCAGCAGTGTGCAATTGCAGCCCAGAAGGCCAACACCATCTTGGGCTGCATCAATAGAGTGGTGGCCATCAGGAAGATAGAGGGGGTTGTCCCCCTCTGCTCTGCCCTCACAGGCCCCATCTGGAGTACTGTATCCAGGCCTGGGGCCACCAGTACAGAAAAGATGTAGAGCTATTGGAGTGGGTCCAGAGGAGGGAAGTGGAGATGATCAAAGGGTGAGAGCTCTCCTATGAAGAATGGTTGAAGGAGTTGGACTTGTTTAGCCTGGAGAAAAGAATGCCCTGAGGAGCCCTCACTGTAGCCTTCCGGTACTTGAAGGGAGCTTATAAAGAGGATGGGGTCTGACTTTTTAGTGACAGTGATAGAACAAGGGGAAAACTGCTTTAAAATAAAAGAGGGGAAATTTAGGTTAGGTGTTAGGGGAAAATTCTTCACTCAGAGGGCAATGAGGCCCTGCACAGCTGCCCAGAGAAGCTGTGGTGCCCCATCCCTCAAGACCAGGTTGGATGGGTCCCTGGGAATCCTGATCCAGTGGATGGCAGCCCTGCCAGAAGTGGGGGGATTGGAGCGGGGTGGGCTTTAAGGACCCTTCTGACCCAAAGCACTCTGTAATTCTATGGCTTTATGAAAAGGAATAAAGAAAAAACTAATTTCTACCTATGTCTCCTTAATCTCCTGTCTTTCACAGTATAGCAGACACTAAAAAGCACTAAGATTAAATAAATACCAGGGCAACTAGCCTGGATGAACCAGCCTCAAGAGCTGAGGAGAAGCAATCTGCACCGCAAGACAGATGAGGTGACCACAGGGATGAGCAGAGTGATGTAAACTCCAGTGGAACAGTTTACAGAGAGTCTCTTTAGCTGAAATGCCACAAATCTGGAAGCACCAAATACTGATTACACCTAGAAAGTAGAAGTCTGCAGCCTGGAAATAGTCCTTAAGTGAAATCCATGAATCCCAATGGTTAAGAAAGGGCAGTTAAAAAACAAACAAGCAAACAAACAAACAAACAAAAAAACCTGTTACAAAGTACATCTGCACGCAGCACTGATGAACCCAAATGGAGAATACACAGTGTGGTGTGCTTCTGACATCCATGTTTCCAGAAGTATTTTGAAAAATCAGAAAGCACATCAAGAAAGGAGATGCAAAACAATTGGACAACCAGATTGCTGCTCCCTGACAGAGGCTGGGAGTTCAGTCTGTTTAGGTCATCAGAAATAGGACTGAGGAGTGATGAGAGAGAACAGATAAGCACTCTAAGGGAGGGAAAAAGTTGGGTATTAAAGAGCTCTTTTAACCTCTTGGAAGAAAGGGACAGAAAGCATCAAAGAGTGGATGGTGAGTTCAGGCCCACCCAAATGGCAAATGTGGTGCACGTTTTTAGCACTGGGAGCAAACTGCCACAGAAAGTTATGGATTTCTTCCTCTTTAATTATTCCAATGAATTATTAAAGCCTTTCTGAACAATATGCTGCAAGCTAACGTGAACATCCTGTGCTTTGCACTGAGATACATGTGTTATGCTGAGGGGCAGAGGAAGCAAGGGGAGATGAGAGTAGTTTCTGCTCTTAGCCATCACCACTAAGACAAATGTCTTTAAAGCCCTCATCTCGGTTGTCCCTCACAGGAAGGAGACAGCTATTTCCAGTCAGCAGGCCAGAATCGAGGGCCCTTTTCTCTATTATACAGGGGCTCTAATGCTTCTGCTCCTGGATTGACTCCTGTGCTCCAAGGCCTTTGGCAGCAATGCAAAAGATGGCCACAAGATTTTGGTCTTTCAGTACTTGGGAAGAGGAGGCAGTGAAAAGCATTTGGCATGTGCATCCAGAGGGGACTTCTCATTGTTTACATTTTGGATATTTGCATAAATAATTCTTTAATTAGCCTCCCTTCCAACATGCATCCATCAGCTGTGACTGTTTAAATTATCATTCAGTGGGTTTTGTTTCCTTTTTTCTTCTGTACGTTCTGCCTTACATCCCTAGCTCTGTAAAACTGGCACCATTCTGTGGGACTGTTACCGGTGTTTATGTGTTTATTTAACCTTCAAACCCTACTAACCAAGAAGCCATGGCAAAGTAAATGTCTGCACACTGCTCACTGTTGCTGGGTGCACTTGACAGACACTGGCTGGCAGCACCATGTTTGCTGTGTGCACGGGCCTATGGAGTTATTCACACCGAAGCACACTTCTGCTGTTTAGTTGAAATCCTATCATCTTTTCCCTTGCAAGGTTTTTCTTGGCTCGAGATATTGTTGTTTCGGTCATTTCTTCGCCAGGCATAACACAAAGGCTTTATTGACTATTCTAGCTTGAGTAGAGGAAGATACCAAGAAGAGTTTTGCTTATCTGGTTGGCTCCAGCACATGAAAGACTTACATTGAAACCATTTTCAGCACAGTGGGAACCAGGACTGCTGAGAGCCTGAGTTAGTGTTATTAATTTTTAATTCTCTATTATTGCACCCAATACACTTCAGCCATTTACAAAAAACAGTTCCTAGTATATGTATTTTCTATCCTTTTACTTCTAATTTTGGGCACCAGAATCCACAAGTTTGGTTGGTGCTCCAGCAGGGCAAGCATGCCCAAATAGGTCTACAGTTCTGGGAACCATCTCTGGGAGCAGAATTTTCTGGCTCCCAAAAAGCAGAAGAAGATGAAGCCATCCCTTGCCACAGCCAAAGGTGCTTCAGAGCTGGCGAGTGAGGTGCTCTTCAGACTGAAACTCAGGGGAAGGCATTTCTCCTGCATGGGGAAGGGTCCAGGGCACCCATGTCCAGCTGAGTTGGTGAGGACGTAGGTCATAAGCAACCTGTATTTTGCAAGTACCCCAGCACCTGATCGCTTCCCCACTGGAGGCAAGAGGGAAGCTTAGCACATGGTAGACATGGCAGTATGGGCCACACCTGGATAAGTGCCCCAAACCATCTGTGTGTGGCAGGCAAGGCATCTCACACACACAGTATTTGGAAGCATATATTTCCACAAGGACCTTAAGCCGCGGCACAAGTTACAGCAACCTCTGGCCCCTCCAACAAATGCCTGTGCCAGGTGGCAGAAGAAAAGGAAATTGAGACTGGTCCCTGACATCCACCTTGATTCCCTTTGCTGAGCTGCATCCAGCCTTGGCTGGCAGTCAAGTTCTGCAGCACAAAACTCCCCAGTCCTTGTATGTGAAGCACACGAGTGGCTCTTGCTATGGAGAAAGCCTCCTGCAGTCCATGAGCTGGCCCAGGGATAGGTTTGCTTTCATGAGAAAAGGTTGTTGGTTCAGGCTCTAATTTGTTTGATAATTTCTTATTGTGCTGGCCAACATGCTGAGAAGAGATTTATTCATGAATAGGGCAATGTCAGCATCTCTTCCCTGTGCAAACAGATGAGGAAAAAAAATATCTGTAAACATCAGAAGTAAAGTGAGAAAGCATGAGGAACAGAATACAAGATTACCCCTGCCTTGTGGGTCACTCTGGAGCACCTTTCAATTTTATTTATTAACCAGTTTCCGCACAAAGTGTGTTTTGCTTGATGCAGGCGTCACACAGTGAATGCTAAAAGGATGCAGGAGTTCCAAGGCTCTGGGGACAGTGGGAGGGCGGGAATGTCCCTTTATTCCTGGAGTTATTGTTTTATAAATAAAAGGTGCTGCTGACACGGTGTGTATAGCGCAGATAGGGCATAAAGGATCACTGCAGTGGGTTGATAGGGATGATCTGTCGCTGAAAACCCATTAGTGCAGACAGTAGGTGAGGTAAAAGTGCTGAAATGTCAGGATGTGGAACGCCAGAACAACCCTTAAAATAGTTCCTCCAAAAATAGCCTCTGTGGGCAACAGGAGGGGGCTCTGCCTGCATTTATTTCTATTACTGCTCAGTGACACGCTGTCCCTTGAGTGCTCCTGCTTGCAAGCAGCAGCAGCCCAGGGACAAGGCAAGCATTGCCCTGCACGTGTGTGGCTGTGACCTGAGGAGGGATGGCCAGAGGAGCAAAGCAAAGGCCAGAGCAGAACAAAGCCATGTAGGTGGCTGCAGAGATGCTGAGGGGTTTGGTGTGACCAGAACAAGGGTCTGGGAGCACCCAGCAGTGCTTTGGAGTGGCCCAGACACACCTCATGAGAGGATGAAACCTGGAACTCAACTCATCTTCAGCTTCTGCAGGGAAAATGTCTTTAAAAACAATCAAACAAACAAACATTTTGGCTAAGAGCAAGTCACCAAGTGCTCCCTGAACACAACATTGAGAGGACAAGCTCTGCCAGACTTTGCTCTCGGCGTACAACATACTCACAGGCACAACCCAAGGCAGAGAGAAGCCCCCACAGAAAAGAAAACCGTAGGAGAATCGCCCATTTTGGCACGTGGTGAAACACAGCTGTGTCAGCAGCATTTCATCTGCAATATGTGCAGTGAACATAGGTGGGAATTCAGAGCCTGGTTTGCAGCCGGCAGCCTGCGAGTCAGCGTGATGACTCAGGGCTTTCGCTTTCTCTGCAGGCAAAGGCAGCCCAGACCTTGCTCAGACAGAGTTTCCGTTTTTCGGGATAAAAGGCCACTTCTTGCTCTCTTGGGTCTTGTTCTGATAAAGCCAATTTTGCCTGTTAGTGGAACGTCAGGAATTTTGTAAACGATTGTCATTGCCCTGAAAAGAGCCGTGATCACTGTCTGCTGGCTTTACAGCCACCTTTCCTGTGGTTAGCTGTGGTGTTTTCATATCCTTTGAAACTCGCTGATCTGATGTCCTCCTTGGACAGCAGGGGAACATGGCCCCCATCCATTGGGTACAGCTGTTACAGGTGCCTTTCTCCTAGTGTCTGGTTTTCTACCCCTGTGTCCTACCTGTGCAACATCACCCCACGCAAATCCAAAGGGTCCAACCTCTCCTGAAAGCAGTGACCACCCACTGCTTCCAGCACCTCCAGGGCTTTACCTTCCTCCAGCTGACAGCAGAAGATGGGTGTCAGATTTATACCTTGGAAAGGCCCAATGAAATCACTGAATCATAAAATCACCAAGGTTGGAAGAGACCTCTGAGATCACCTGGTCCAACTGTCAACCCATCACCAACATGCCCACTCAAATAGCATGGGATTTGAAATAAATGTAGTGTGAACAGTTTCATCATACTGAAAAGGATGAGGTGGAAGTAAATCCGGGTGATGCTGTGACTGTACCAATAGCTGAGCAAACACAAGCGCTACAGCATTTGTGAAGGTATGGGAAGGAGGCAGCGTGTATCTAAGAAAGCATATATCACAAAACACATCTATCTTTTCCAGTCATTAGGAAACAAGGATGAATGACAGAAACAGAGAAAAAAGAGAAGGTCAACGGAGAAAAGCTAAAGGTTAATTTCCCAATTGCCAGGATATGAAAGGTAATGGCCCCATATGCCTTTGAATTTCCTTTCAAAAGAGGCATCATCGTTTAATGCACTCTTTTATTAACACTCTCGCATCAGCTTCTTAGCGTTCCAAGATGGTTTTCTGTTCTGCTGTTAATATGAGAACAATCACACAGTGTGGTATTCTGATGGACCCTGAAGTTTTCAACACGTGAGGTAAGGGCAGTAAATCTATCAGAAATCCAACCTATTCCGGCTGAAGTCAATGGGAACTTTGCCTCCAAAGTCCATGGCGATGCAAAAGGTCCAATCGTGATGACTAATGGCATTACTCACATCTTTACTGGAACCTGTTGTTTATGAGCAATTCCAAAATGTTTGTTCAGAGCACTCAATTTAGATGCAAACATTGCCAGCTTGCACCGCATTTTATGACACCAGGAGCTCTCAAGCCCTGCTGTGTATCATGCAGGCTGCCCACTGCCCTAGTTTCAGTGAGGGATTTGCTTTGTGCTTTGCTTAAAAAGGCTCTTTGGAATAGTGAGCACTGTACATCATGGGAAAGCTGGAGAAGTGCTCTTTGTCTTAGACCAAAAGTTGAAAGTTCTTAGACCAGATTTAGACCAAATGTTGAAAGGCAGGTGGGAAAAGTCACGGTCCCTTCAGTCCTTTTCTCCTGAGCCCTTGGGAGATGCTGGACACTGGTGTACAGACCCAGCACCATGTGACTTGTTTTGTGCCCTCCAAATACCCTTAAACCATATTTGACACTTGATCAGCGAGCTGCTCCCCACATAAATGGCACTAACAGAGCCGTGCCTTATCGGCACATCTCAGAGCACCAGACACGTATACTGCCATTTTTCAGGATGTGGGATGCAAGATGAATAGATTTCATACCATGACTTCCAAGCCTCCATCCTGGGGCCGCTGATGAACTGCCCCATTCACAGCAGTTATGGCAGCTATTTATGTTAAACAGATTAAAGGCTGAGCACGTTAGATTTTCTCTGAGTGATGCGTTGTTTCAGCTTCCTTTACGTCAAAATTTGTTTGCGCAATTGAGGAAATATCGTGCTCACATTCCCCTGGGGGAAACAAAATGTTCATGGACTCAAGTTGAACTAATTTTGTTATGGTAGAGATGTTCTCTGGTGAGGGGCTGAAAAGGTTGGTGCTGTGTGACCATTACTTATTAAAGCACCCGTAACTCTTTCCATGCTTTGTAAGGAGACTTTTAGGGCAGATACAGTGGGAAGGACTTCACCATCTCCTATAGGATTAAGGCAGTTGTGGCTCAGACCCTCTCAGCGACTCAACTCCTAAAAACGAGCTCTGTCAGGCAAAGAGCACTTCTTTATGAACCATAAGTTACAAGACTCCAAAGTAATCAACTCCTTATGTTTTTCACAGCTTTGGTATTTATTGGGATTAGAGTCACATTCTTTGGAAACACTTTCTAGCACTGTTTAAAGACTCAATTTTCTGTTTTATGTCATTTAAGCGCTTGGAAGCTTTTGTTCAGAAATAACAGCGAGTATTCTTATGCCATGAGTATAATGGGATGATTGCATGACTACAGAAATCCTGGAAATGTACATAAACAAGGTGCTAAACCTTCCTCCTCCTCATGTTTGTGCATGCTCCCTCTCTCCCGCACACACACACTGCCCTGTATCGTAGATTTGTTCGCATTTTACTACTATTTCCAACAATTCTGTCCTCCCTCTTGTAAGAATCCCCCAGGTCAGCACTGGCTGGGATGCAGCCCGTATTCCCCAGCATCCTGCAGGCCACCAGCCCCAGGGTCCCCACTGCAGACAGATGTTTGCCTCTGCACTTTTGCCAGCAGCAAGCGTTGCTCTCCATAGCACCAAGGGCTGGGAGTGCCCGTGCCTCCGAGTGCTCTCCCAAATCGATAGCCTCCTGTTGCTGCACAAACACCTCACTGGAGCAGAGATGGTTTATTTTCAAAGTGGGAGACGCTGCTCCTGTGACAGCGTTTTATTACAACGATTTTGATGCCGAACCTGCAATCTGTGCGCCGAGACGAGCCTCCCCTTGATTTCAGCGCGAGCGCTGCCTGCCTCAGGATTGCAGAATTAGCTCTTTGCTTTTATTTCTATTGGAAAACAAGCCCGCACTTGACAAGGAAAAGGCAGTAAGTGGATCATGTCAGGGAGACGTGCTCCCGTGAGAAATTTCTAGCAGGAAAAACCCAGCTTCGGGATGGCAATGAGCTACGGGACTGTAGTTTAAGGATTGCGGGGAGAACCGAGGGAAGGGGAACCTGCGAGGTCAGGGGAAAAGCCTGACTGCAACGCGAGCCTCAGGCAGCCGAGTGACAGCCGACACACGGGCAGAAAGGCTGTAGCCGAGGAATGAAGACTGAAAGCACCCACAGGGGAGTTGGGGGCTCGCACGGATTTCTGCTGGCAGGCGGTGATGTGGCCGCAGTGCGTGGCCCCTTACCCCCATCCATAAGGGCTGCAGTCCCAGAAGAGGAGCACAGAGCCCGAGGGGCACAGCGGCCCGAGACCCCCACTCCGGGCACTGAGCTCCAGCAACCTAAAGAGCAGAGCGAGCACGGCCGGTCCACCTTTTAATTCATCTCATTCCATCACGGGGCATGCGCACCGCAACCCTCATCACCGGCTTTTACCTATGGGGTCGGGGGGGAGGGAGGATGCTCCCGGCCCCCTCCCGCCCCACCTGCCCCCGGCTCAGCCCTACGGACACCATTTTGCGCAGGGCGGGGGGGGGATCGGGGCTCGGTCCCGCCCGGCTCCGCAGTGGCAGCGCTGCCCCGTCACCTGACCGCCGTGCGCGCGCGCCGCACCGCGCACCGCACCGCCCCGCATCCCCTCCCATCCCGCGGGGGCGGGGGGTGCCCGGTATATACGGCCCCGCCGCCCCCGCCCCTCCTGCCTCCTGCAGCAGGGGAGGCCGCCGCTCGCCGCCGAGCCGCGCCCGGCCCCGCAGGTGGGCGAGCCGCAGCGGGGCCCCCCTACGCCGCGGGGTGCGGACCTGTTGCGGGAGGCTCCGCTTCTCCCCCCCAGCAGCACCGGGTCCGGTGAGCAGCGCGTTGGGGATGGGGGAAAAGTTTCCGCAAGTGGCGGAGGTGCCGCGGGGGGAGGGGGGCGGCTCGGGGCGGGGGGCGGCCGGGCAGCCACACCGCGCTGCGGGAGGGGCGGGCGCTGCGGAGGTGCCCCGGGCGCTGGGTTCCGCGGCGGCTCCTGTCGGAGTGTTATTTCTTAAGTTATAATCCCCCAAGTTGAGCGAGCATCGCACCCGCCGCTCCCAGCCCCGCGAGGTGCGGAGCGGAGCACGCCTCGCCGCTCGCTCCGCCGTGACGGCCGCGGGATGGTCGCGCTGCCCACGGAGCCCCATCCGTGGCGGGGCACTGCATCGCGGGAAGCTTCCAGAAGCGAGGCGGCGTGGCCGTGGGCGTGCGGCATGCGCCCACCTCCTGCGGCCATGGCTGCGGTGCGGCAGCCCCGGGAGGTGGCACGCAGAGCCCCGAGCGCGGTGCGGTGCGGGCGGCGTCGGGCTGTGCTGCTTCATCGAGGTGCTGCCAAGCAAAGCCGGCGGCTGGGAAGTCAAGGGGAAAAAAAAGAAGCGGAGGTGGGGATGCTTGCTTGTAACAGTCGTTCCTCCTGTGGTACAGCGAGAGATGCGTGTGTAGCGCTGCTGTTACTGAGCTCTGTGCAGTTCTCTGACAAACCAGGAACTCCTCCTGCTTGAGGAGAAATGGGGTGTTGGAGGAGCACGTAGATTTCCAGCATCAACTTATGAATGCTGCCCTCCTTCCTAGTCGCCACACCTCACCAAGGTGTGAAATACCTGCTTTAAAGCTTTCTTATTTCATTTTTTCCCCCCCCCTGAAGCTCTAGCATGAAGGGAGTGGTTACTCATGGATGCGCATTGCAGGTGTTGCTTCAGCTCCTTCCTCTCGATGGTTCTAATGTTAAAATGCTCGGCGTGCGCCTCCTGATTTGCTATGTGCCTCACCCTGTTAAAACAAGGTGACATTGGGGATGGCTGCGGGTCTGGTGCCTGATGGAGACGTTTGCAGGGCCGCAGTAACACCTCTGCTCCTACTGTTGCAGGTCCCAAGATGGCAGCCGCTGCCTGGCCCCCTCCTGCGTTTTACTGCAACGTGTGAGTACCTGGCAAGCTCTACTGTTGGTGCCTTGGGGTCAGGGAGGGGGTCTCAGCAGGAGGATTCCTGTCCATTTTTAACTAGGTGGGTTGGTCGCGACGAAGCCAGACTGCGGCACATTGCAGGTGTTTGGCATTGGGGTGGGTAGCGTGTGAAGGACTCCACGCTTAGTGCCATAAAAGAATAGCAAAGATGCACCCACGTTTCCAGTGTTCACATCACCAGCCCCTATTATTTCAAAACCACAAGTGAGATGGATTTCCATTAACTTGTGGCGGCGCTTTGGCCTTCCTTGAGCCGTTGGGATGTGGCAGGTAGGTACCTGGGGATGGCCGCAGTGCTGCTGGGGGCAAATCACAGCACATAACCAAGGTATGGTAACACATATCACTTGTTTTGTGAGGAAATCATGGCATTCATGAAATAAGAGTGCAGATCACCTTACCGTTGAGAAGCATCTGCCTGTCTGCAAAGGGTTGGCCATGTTGCACTGCAGGTTAAGTCGTTGCGGGTTAATGGGACTCCGTCAAGTAATACACAATGGAGTATTGGTGTAACAAGGAACTCCTCGCTGTGCCTGCATCTCTGCCTACACAACAAGCCATGGTCCTGAAAACTCAGTTCCGCAGAGGAGCGTGGTGATGTCTGGAGATGAAAGCTCAAATTTAAAAGACACTGCAAAGGGGAAAACTGAGGGGTAACCTATCAGGTGGGCTTAGGAATTGATGGCAGGGGTGGCCAGGCCCGTCTGGTTACCTTCCCTTCAGCGCATCCAGCTGAATGATGCCCTGTAGGACTGGTGCTAACATGGCGTTGTTGGCTTCTCTTAAGCTTGCCTTTCAAAGGACAAATGAGGGCTACGTGTCTTGTTTTTCAGTTAAACTGGGTAACATAGTCCAAGGAGAGCGTGGTACTACCTGAAATTGCTGTGAGAGTAGAAAATGCTATCTACATTTTGTCAGTGTCTGTGGTATTTTCTGATAGGATGTATTTGCTATTAAACGCTAAGATAATGTTGCCTGAAATCATTCACATAAATAGCAATTAAGCAAATCTCGATGTTTTTCCATGAGGAATTTGCTGCTCTTATGAATTAGAAGGTTAAATTCACGTGTTTAATGAAAGTTTTATACCTTGAATTTCATGAAGTTTTTTAACATGCTTTCCACATACTGTGCCTTTGTGTAGCGGTGCCAATATATATGCATGGTGCCGGGAGAGGAAACAATAACACTTAATTTATTTTGACCACGATGTGCAGTATGTCACACGGAGATGGAAGCAGGCTGTGCTTTGACAAAGGTAGGGAGGAAAATCCTTGCCGAAGATGCTCTCAGGAAGAACAACTAATGTATGCATCCCTGTTTTAGGGTGTGGGGGAGTGGGTGCTTTGGAGGAGGGTTATTTTTGCTGCTAGTAATTCATCATTTGTTGAGAGCAGGTTTTCTAGTTTGGGAGGGAGGGGTGGGAGGTGTCATTGCAAGAAAAGGTCAGTGCCGTTCTATGCCTTCATTGTTTCATTCATGCGATTTTCCTTCTCATCTGACTTGCCGAGGTATTCTCTGGGAGGGAGAGGGGAGGAAAAGAGCATGTTTCTCAGATGCACGCGTGTATTAGAAGGGATGCTTAATTAGGAGACAGTAATACAGCCCTGCAGCTTGATGGAGTGAAACCACGGCAGTCCTGAGTCAGCTGGGTGGGGCACAATGCAGCGCTAACTGTGTGCCTTTTGTCTCATAAAAATGCCTGAAACGAAGTGGTTGTCTGGCGGCCGGCATCTGCCTGACCTCCGAAAGGCAGCAAAGTTAATGAAGGCATCGCTGCCCTGCACTCTGCCGGCCCGATGCTGTACCGGGGAGCCACAACTCGTCCGCCTGCGCTGTGCCGCAGCACGGCTGCCTGGAGCTCCGGAGCTTATTGATGAAATTACTGTTAAAGCCTTGAGCAAAGGGCTGCTTTCCCTGCTGCTTCTTCAGGTTCCTTTGCCTGTGAGTGCAGTGAATTAACTTTGTGAGTTTCACGGGGTTGCTGGAAAATAGGAATTCCTGAGCTGCGCAGTAAGTCTCCTGTATTACTGAATACTTGGAATTGCTGGGGAATGGCAGCCAAACCCCGTGCATTATCTGAGTTAAATGTGGACATTGTTTAAAAACCTCACTTAATGGGGTAAAGCTCTGCTAAATGCTCTCGCTAGGAAAATGTTGGGGCTTTTCTAAATGCTGAAAATACTGCATGGTAATGGAGGAATTTGTCGCATTCCGTAAGCTGGGTGCTTACGAGGTGCTGTTGTCTTAAAGCTCTGGGATGTAGAATTGAGTGAAATAATCCCAGATGTGCGAGCAGCTAGTTATTTCGCTAAATTTGCGGCGATATAAAATGTGCAGCTTCTGCAAGGCTCGAGGAAGCCTGCACCTATTGAAAAACCGCATTGTGTGGGAGTCTGACGGAGAAGATCATCAGTGCGAGGGGAATCTTATGTATTGTAAGGTATCCTGCGAATAATAAAACTAATAATCGTGTCAGCTTGCTCGTCCATTAAATGTTTAATCACTTCCTTTACACAGGATTGAGGGGTTTCCCCTAGAAATTGATAGTTGCTTTCGGTGCTTGGTGACAGCTTCGCCACCGAAGTGCAGAGATCTGCGGTTCGTACTTTCAGCGGAGACAAACAGAATTTAATTTGCATGCATCGAAAAGAAAATGGTGGCTTCGCATCTCTCGGAGGCTGAATAGGAAACTGATGTGGTGACGTCCTAAGGCTGAGGCACTGTTCTGCAGGGAATAATGCCCACGCTGGAGTGTCATCATAAAATTAGACCAACTTTAAAATGAGCGGTGAACGTTTTGGGAGGCGGCTTCTTTCTGCTGAGCTTTATATCTGAATGTTACAATGGGTGTCTGCGCTAACAGAGCCCACTCAGAAATTTAAATGGGGAATTGGCTTCGGAGGAAAGCACAAGTGCTATCCAGGAACTGATTTTTCTGAGCTCACTCTAGGATATTCAGTGGTAAGATGAAGAAGTGTGGATGGTGAGCGGTACATATTTATCATCTGTGTGGTATTGATATAGATGAAAAGGAAACAAGTAAAATTCAGCGTTTTAAATAGAACTTAAAAAATGAATCTGTAAGATTTTGAAACCTGTAATCAGTGTAAATTGGAGGGGAGGGATTGTGGGAACTGTTGCAGAGGAGAGCACATGCTCTGCTTCTTCAGCTGTGCCTTTAGGAAAGTCATATCGTGATGGAGAAGATAAAGTGGCTACTAAATGTACTGGGTTTCACATCAGCTAGTAGCACTGTGAATTGCACAGTGTAGTGCTGCAGACCAGCGTGCTGCGCCTGTGCTTTGTCTGAGCAGCAGATCCATTTGCAAAGCTGTTTGTCACACTGTTGTTTTCATTCTAATAGAGCTTATATGGAAATATTCCTGCAATGCACCTAAAGAGAAGACAAATGGCAGCGTTTATGGGAGGTGGCAGATTGTAACACAGCGTGTGTGTGGGGTGGAGGGACGGCCCGCACCCCCTGCCACGGGGGGATTGGTGTGGTTTTGTTTAAATACGGTGCATGTTACACCAGGGTAATGTCAAGATGAACACTCTGCTTATGGACTCTGGGTCCTGCCCCGAGGCAAATAGTGAAGATGGTTTGTTTGCCAGGCTGGTCTTGCTGTGTGGGAAAAACAGCTGTGAGTGTGTTTTTCCTTCTCTTTAATTGCTTGTCTCACAGATAAGTCGACTCTGATTCAAAGTTTCACTGGAGGAACAGTTTGGCTTTAACAAACCAATAGAATTCCTGGGTTTAATCTTACTCCAGCTGAAGTCCCACTTTATTTTTTTATACTTAAACAGCAAAACTATCTATTTCAGAATGAAACATCCCACTGAACTATAGCTGATATTGAAATTGCTTTTATGGGCTTGTGCTGTTAAACCTCTGTAGCAAATACAGTCCTTAGCAGTTCATCAGTATGCTGTCAGTTTTGTGTGAGCTTGGAATTTCCCTTTTTAAAGCAGAAGGGAGGAAAACATGAATGAGGAAAGGGAGGGTGGAAGGAGATGACTTCCCCCCCCCCCCCATTGATGAAGAACTACTTTCCCTTCTGAATAGGTCAGATTTCTCAGTCTTCCTTACCAAAGGATAGTGCATGAAGGAAGGCAAGGGCTTAGCACGTGATGTGGGTTATTGCGGAGGAGGGAGCAGGGCTGGACCAAAGCTGGTGTTCTGATACACTGTGAACCATCCTCCTGTGTCCTGGTATCAGGAGGCTGCAGCCTGCTGGAGCTACACTGCTGAGGTGTCCCTGGTGCAACAACTGACCTTGGGCACAGAGATGCAAGCCTCCCTCCAGCACTATCTCCCAGCTCAGAGCCAGGCATGGCAGTGGGGGTGCTGTTGGAGGTGCTCTGATGTCTGGTGCTTGTGGTCTTCTAGAGAGAAATGCAAAACATGCTCCTGCTTTTTAGGGCTGAAGTGGCTTTGAATTCCTGTCCTCAGAGCCACGTAGGCTCATCCACAGACCAAGAATAATGTTCTCAGAGAACGGTTGATCCTCAGGTGTCAGTACTGGGGCCTGCATGTGGGTTCACGTGCAGCCTTCTGCTGGGGGAAGAAAGGGCTTTTCTCTGAAGTGGAAGCAGTGCCTGGTGATAGGGAACCACTGTGTTCCTTCCCCTAAGAAAGGGCTGTAGCATTGCATGGAGCAGGGCAGCTGCAGGGTGGATGCAGTTTATGGCTGTGAGTGATGCTCCCTGTGCACTGCACTCAGTGGGAAGGCTCTGCAACCCTCTGGCTTTTGCCCCTGGACAGCATCACTTGCTGGATTATGGAGGCTGTCATTTCTCATTGCTGTCTCTGACTGTCAGAGACAGTCCAGCACTCCATACAAAGCTGTGGGAGCACGGTGTATGGTTGAGAAATACCTTTCAGGGCTGGCAGGCTTTAAAGTAAGAAAAGTGAGTCCAGATTGCAACTTTTGAGTCCTGACCTGGTGGCTTGATTTGCTCCATTAGTCTGCTGCTTTTTTGCCCTTGATGCCTTCAGGTGCCACTACAAGGTGGTAGGACTGTCACCTCACAGAGGATGAACGGCACAGACTCACTGTTAGCGTCACTCAGGAGTGATGAGCAGTCGGGTGCCCGCTGTGCACCCTAATCTACTTCTTGTGTTAAAACACAGGGGCTTGCTGTCTACTCACACAACACGCAGCCTTCTGGAAAGCCTAGTTTTCCTTCAGGTGTATTTTCAGCACCATGGAAACAACTGTATAAATCTCGCTGGCTTAAGAGTAATCAGCTGCTTGTGTGTTTCTTAGCAGACATCCTTCCCATGTTGCCCAGTCTGGGATGTCACAGAAGAGGTGCGGACCTCAGTCTTTCTGTGTGAGCCTTGCTTCCTTCAGGGCAGGCCTCCTTTGGAGCAGGGGTCTGTGGGAGCCCATGCTCCACAAGCAGCAGTAGCACCAGTTGCAGGAAGCTTCAGGAGGGATCTCTGCCCACACCCTGCCTGAATTATCATCAGGACACTTGACAGCAGTCTTAATGCGTCTTGGCTGGTGTGCATTTTCTTACTGCTTTTGTTTAATGCTTTGTTGGTTATTTGGAAATAGTATCATGGAAGTTTAAGGAGGCTGTATTTCTCTGTGTGTGCAGTGCTGAGGCAATGAGAGGATTTTGCTGTGCTTTGTGATGCAGCATCCCAGTGTAGCTCAGGGGCACAGCAGCTTACCTTTGTTGGTGTGTGTGGCTGTCGGATCATAGTGTATGTTGGATCATAACATATCAAATATCAGGAAGCAGCAGAACAAAACCCTTTCTTAAATATAAAAACCTTAGCAAATCTAAGAGGCTATAGAATTACTGGTATTGTGAAGGAAATCCTGGCTATGTCAAGCTATTCCCTAACCCCACCTGCCCTGAAGCTTGGGGTGGTAGGGGGAGTGGAGAACACTGTTCTTGAACTGCACTGGGGACAAAAGGTGCAGCTGTGGTACTTGAGGAAATGTAGGACCGCAGGGCTGCCCTGTTGGCTTTCAGGATGCCTACAGCTTGCCTGGGGGATCTACATTAGTGCCACCACCTTGTAAGCTTGGTAAGGGCAGTTGGGATTGCTGGGAGCAGCCTTACTGGGTTTCCTCTGTATGTCTGCGAGCAGGAAATGGCAGTGATGCAGGGGATGCTTCTGATGGGCAGGAGTGAAATGGGTTGTGTTGCAGGTACCTGTTCTCACATTGTCTGCGTCTTGCCTTGTGTCGCTTGATGTCTTTCTAAATAGATCAGGTCAGTAATATACCTCATCTGCATGAATGTGCAAAAGAACTGTGCTTTGGTGTGTTCTGCAGCTAACTTGCAAGGTGTTCTGGCTGTGTTTCTGTTCCTGGGAGAGTGGGAAGGCAGATGCATTGTGGCCTGCAGTGCTCCCTGGCTGGTGTGAGGGGAGAGGCAGGAGAGTCTGTGTAGAGCAGCACAGAGATGGCCTCTCCAAGTCAGGGCTTTGCTGGGGTGAGATGGGAGTGTGTGCCCCTGAGCATCAATGCAGGGATGTAGTGCTTTCCTTCTTCATTAGGCATTTGTTTGCTTTGGGGCTCATCCTCTCCATCCTCGTGTCTCAGGGTGGGCAAAGCCACCCTTGGAGGCTGAGCCCCATCCCAAGGGGCTCCTTGTTCCCTGCACAGGGCTCCCCGTGCTGACAAGCACAGTGTGGTCTGGAGCCCTGTCCCTTCCTTCCACACACATGGGGAGGGAGTTTCAAAGTGCTGCCCAAATGCAGCAATTTCTGAGCGTGAGAATCCCTAATATCTTATTTCAGCAGAGAAAATGCCTTTCCGTGTGAGCAGGAAGGAGGAGGGTGTAAGGAGTGCGCTCAGTGAGGATTGAAGGGTGTGGCTCAAGCATCAGTAACAAATGCTGGATGGAAGAAAAAACTGCTCTTTGTTCTGCAGTCAGGTGGGCTGACAACTCTTCTCACTCCATCGCTAGCATGCAGAACACCCAGCACAATTAAGAGAATGGGGAAGGCTCAGTGTTCTGAACCTGCCGTATATGCAGCAAGCATGGGCTTTCATTCGGTGGTCTGCTCCCCCCCCTTTTTAAAAATAAGCCATTAAGTTGCAAAGCTCATCAGTATCACATTCATTGTATGTTTCATGCTGCTGCGTTGTTCTGATGGCGATGTTTTGTGTGCTTCACATGGCTGCGTAAGTTAAAACTCCGTTGCACTAAAATATACGCTGTCCTTGCATGCGACTGGAATTGGCTCAAGGAGTGCATTAAGTGTGTTAGATGTGTGTGTCTGTACATGTGTGCAGTACAGCAGATCAGCTCATAATGACAGTCTTGCTAATTAGGAAATAATTTGAAAGCTGCTCCTTCTAAGCTACTTGCATCTGGCAGTTTTGAGTGCTCTTTTAAAAATAAAGTCAAGTTCCTTTTAGGTTTATTTCTTCCCTTAGGTTGCTACAAGCTTAAAGGAACAATTTGAGTTTAAAAACGCGCTGTCCTCTCTCTGCTTTGTTCTGCTGCTTCAAGTTGGTTTGATGGTGTGACTGCAGTGTTGGTTTCCCCAGCAAGGCACTGGAACAAAAACAAAAACTTGGTGTCTGCAGCTGATGGCAAGAAACTAAACCTGTGTGTAAGTGCATGCTACCAACTTGGTTGTGAGAATCAAGTGGGAGCGAACCTACAGAGCAATAGGAAGATCCACATAAAATGCACTCTTCTTCCTAAGTGAATCCTTCATGTTCAGGGTCAGGAATATAGTTGGCTTTTTATTTGGTGTGTTTGTACCTACGTGTGTGTATTTTCATGTCTTCTAAAGAATGTTGTATTTCTTCTGGGGGGGAAGAGAATCCCACTCACAAATTTACATCTTGTGACATTTCTTATGGCTGTGTGCTGGCTGATGTACTGCTAAGAGGCCATCCCATCATTTCTTGGTAAAAAGAGCCTTTCAGCTCGGTTACCTCCTGGAGAGAGCTAATTTTCCAGCAGTCGGGCTCGATCTGGATAAGTAATTAGAGCGCGCGTGAGAGAGATGAAGATGATGGCGTTGGCGCTGCCTGTGATTCAGTTAATACAGTGCCTGTGATGCCGTGGCTGCGGCATGGTCTCTAGAGCTGCAGAGGCGAGTGGCAACAAAGCCAATTGCTTGCATTTGTCTTGGAAGAATTAGCGGCACTTCTCATTCACACGCCGAGCACCAGCGAGCAGCTGTGGCATGCATCTGCAGCGCAAGGAGGTGATGCTCGACACATTCGTGCTCCCCACACCCGAATATGCCAAAACATCGTCGTGCAATTGATTGTGGGGTGCTGCCGTCCCGAAGGAGAGCTCGTGGTCTGCAGCTTTGTGCTGCGCAGAGGGGCGTGTGTTTGATTTCCTGTTAGGGTCATATAGCAGATGGGATGGAGTCTGTTTGGGCATTTTGGGGCTCTATAAACGCCTGTCTGAATTACCTGGATGCAGCATTAAACTGGGGAGGAGGAGCGGGCTCTGCTCCCTTCAAGTGATGGCTCTTTGCATCGGCAGAAGAAACTGAGCTAAAGCAAGCAGCATTCTTGTATTATCTTGGAGGATGTGTTCATTATCAATGCAAACTTTTTCATCTCCTGTGCAGGGCCATTAAGGGGTTAAAATACATCTTAGCTTTGTTTCATGCCCAGTGGTAACTCGGTAGCATTTACACGTGGATCAGATTAAAATAGGTCAGTGTCTTCAGTGGCAGGTCCTTTGGCACTTTGGTGCATGGCTGCACCTATCTTGAGGACGGATGGGCCCAGAGGAGCTCTGTGCATTAACAGAACCACAGCCTAGGGATACTTTGGGATCAAAGTCCTTTATTCATCAACTGAATCAAAGGCTTGACAGGGAGACTTTGTCATCCAGTCAGCCCAGATAATACTTTTTGAGGTGACGGATAACTTCTGCTGAAGAAATAAAGCCCTGAATTTACAAGCACAAGGAACACGCGAATGGTATGTGTTTATTCTATCTTTACAGCGCATCCTTTGCATTAAAAATGCATATATGCTCAAGCTGGAATCTTTCAGCACCTGATTAAAAGGAAAATCATGCATTCAGGAATTTCCTTATGGCAGGAAGCCTTTGTCTGCCCGTTTGCTTTACTGCGGTTGCTGGCTGCCTTGGATCGATTTTTGGCTACCAAATCAGTGTGTTGGGGCTGGGGGAGGTGGGGGCGCAGCTCTGCAGTTGGTGGGACCAGGGAGCAGCCCGCTGCCTCCAAGTATGAGGCTTTTCATTGTGTTTTTCCTTTAGCTTGGAATTTCCATATTATAAAGAGGAAGAGGCTTCTTTTGATATAATGGAGCCATTAACATCTATTAATAATGCAGACAGGGTAAGTAGCTGGAGTTGGTGCTCCCCAGGGGCCTCGTAAAACAGATGTGCACTCTATCTTCCCGGATTTGATAGCGACTGGGGTCGAGGGGGTCGCTGTGGCTCCCGTCGCTTTCCTTTGGCAGCAGTTCTGCTCCAGGCACCTCCATCCCTCCTGCAGCACAGCCCTCGCTGCCTCTGTGCTGCTTGTGAGCTCAGGTGCTGGAGTGGGAGCTTCGCTTGGGTTTGTAGAAGGGTAGGGGGGAAAAAAAAGGTAAGCATTTCTTCCTCCCTAGCAGCCATGCGTTGCTTTCTTTTCTGTCTTGTATTGTAATTTTCTCATTGCTTGTTGGTCTCCAAAGCTGTGCTAATATATTGCTGTTTGTAGTGCATGGAAGAAAATGTTCATTGTCAGAACAGCATGATGATGTAGGACTTGAATGGTGAAGGTTTAAGGTTGCCTTAAAGCAAATAGGGGCTGTGGCTGTTCGCCCTTGTGTGCGCTTGTATGCCGCTGCTGTCTGGGTGTCTGCATGTAAATGTGGAGGTATGTACTGCTGGAGGCTTGTTGTGGGTGGAGGGACAAATCCTGCTGCTGCCTGCAGGTCCTTTGTAGCTGCTTACAGCAGACCTGTGCTATGCCGAAAAGTTTAGGAGCAGAGGAAGGTCGTGTACCTCCTCAGGAAGGAACAAATGGCAGTTTAGTAGTTTTCCCTTCCTCTTTTTTTGCCTATTACTGTGCATTACTGTGACTGTGCATTACTGTGACTGTTAGGTCTCGCACTGTGAGGGCTACTGCATTGTATAGGGAAATACAATTTCTTCCATTGTCCCTGCAGTAACACCCACAGAATGGGGCTGCGTCTTTATTGGCAGATAGGCAGATCCACTGGGTGCAGCAGGGCATGAGCAGGTTGTTCAGAAGTGCTGCGTAAGCCGGTCTGCAATTTCAGCCGGCAGCCTTCAGAGCAGGGCAGGTGGGCCTTGTGTTCCCCAGATCCATTGGAAAACTCAGAATAGAATTTGCCTTTGACTTTCAAAATGCTCTGCTGCATTGCATCCTGTGTCCCGAGGTGCTGTGCACCCCTGTGGATTTGCACCCATATGCCGGGTGCTTCGCTCTGTGCCGCAACTGCTGCCAGAGCTGCGGCACGCTGGGGGTGGTGTGCGCGTGATGGTCATCTGCTGCATGGCGTGTGTGATGAGCACAAGGACCGCTAAGAGTTATCCTTCGAAGAAATATTTTTCACTAAACGCTGTCCAAACAATGTAAGTGGAAAAAATAAATTATAAAAATGTATACGTGGAATTTTGAGGGGTAAGAATTAATATTGTGTTGAGTTACGCTGCACGTTTACATGCATTTTCTACAACGAGATCCAGACTGTACTTGCAGATAGGTGTCTTTAATGCTGGATATGTAGAACTTCATAAAAAATGCTATAATATTGGCATGTGGCAGGCTGGAAATGTGTCCAGTTTACAAAACATCTAAATTAAGTAATGTTTGTTATTCTAATACGGCTGAATGTGCAAATAACTTCTTGAAAAGCTATTGTTCGTGGGGAAAACTTGCTGCCTGTTATTTCTGGCGGTTGTTTGCCAAATACAGGACACTCGCTGCTGTCATTGTGGAAGAGGTCAGTAAGGTTCGGAGCTGACAGGTTCAGAAGAGCAATAAGCTCTGCTTTTAATGAGGTACTCAAATCAGTGTTTTTCCATTTGTATTTTGCTCATTTATAATGGCTTTGGTAGATGCTGGTATGCGTTTGTACCAATCCGTTATGCTGAGCCCATGAAAGCAGCACATGATGCTACGGCTGCTGTTGGTGCTTAATCATTATTTCTCTCCAGGCTCTGAAATAACCCCTTTGGAAACAGTGAGAGACCTAAACATTAACCAGCATAATACAGGTGGTAGGGTATATATTCTATAGGTTACCTATTGTTTGGTCTCACTTTGTTTTAATGGGTTGGGTTTTTTTGTTTGTGGCATTGTAGCTTACTTGAGCACTCCTGGATAATCAATGGTAAATTTTACATCCAAACTGCAATTCAGATGTGTAATAATTGGTGTTTAAATATCCAATTCCAGATAATGATTGAAATTATAGAAAACTTCTCTTCCTCAGTAAGTTTATCTGTGGAATGAAGAAAAACAGTATGTGGTGCTGGCTGTCCTCAGTGTGTGTTTCCTGCATATTTTCCCAGAAGGGGAAAGATGTGCACTGGTGGGTAGTAGGAAATTGTATTTTTAAGGACTTTGTGTTTGTCTTGTGGATGATCAAAACATTTAAGGCAGAATAGTGAAATTAGAAATGAAATCGTATTTTTTATTTGACAAAGTTCCTTAAATGAACACGACTAGAAGTCGGGCTTCTGCATTCTTTGGGAAACAAAGGAAAGATCCTCTTTCCTTTGTTAATGGCATTTATCATCGTTAACTCATTAATTGCTGAAGCAGAGATGAAATGTTGGAGGGATTACGGATATTCTTTGTTTAAAATTTACATAGGTTCTTTGAGGCGTGCGTGTGTGCAGATATTTTGTAGGTAATATGCATACTAAAAATGTGTCAGCTGCAGGCATTGTTCCTCTGTGGTATTCCCTAAAATCTCCTTATTTCTATGCTTTGTGTTTTTAACACTTTCTGAAGAAAGAACGACAATTACAGGGTTCCTTTTTTACCAGACCTTGGGTGCGTCCTTGTGTAAAATGCCAATGGCTTTGTGAGGAGTCCGTGAGAGCAGAATGGGAGGTATTATAGTGGTATCTTACATGATGAGCCACGATTAGACTTAAAAATACATATATGAGCTGTAATCTTGTCTAAGCAATTTTAATGTTTTGAAATATTGGCCTTACTGTGATTGCCTTCAAATCAGGATCTCTTGTGAGCTGGCATAGAAAAATATACGAAACTTAAGAATACAAATATTTCTCTAAGAATGGCGCTTTTGTCTAACATCTTTAGACAGAAGATGCATGCAGAATGCGAGGAGCGCCTTTTCCCTGTTCTTAGGGCAGCGTAGCGTTCCTGTGTGGCAGTCTTCGCTTTTCCAACTCCACTAAATTCCTTTCTCACTGAATTTTAAAGAAAAGTGATTCAGTGAACATCTTACTTTAATATATCAGGCTCACATAGTGCTTAGAAATCCACAAGTTGCACTTCTTTCTCTGATTTAGCAAGGGGAAAAAAAAAAAACAAACATGTCTATGTGTTCCTTGAACTCCAAGAGTGAAAGCATTCTTCCTTCAAGACTTCTGCTCTTTCAAGATGCTACAGAGGTCTGGCCATGCTCCTTGCTGTAGCTGCCTGTGATCACCTCCAGTGTGGAGATGAGGGGAGGGACAGAAACTGAGCAGCTCGTGCTCCAGACCACCCACACTGATTGCAATGGGAGAAACTCTGTATTCAGCAAAGCAGGATAGTAAATATAGAGTGAGAAATCAGGGAAATGAGGTAAGTTATAATTAGAAAGAGGGAACTCGCATCAAGGGGAATTCTTTTTGTATATGGCACAGCTGAATATTTGCAGGTGGAAAAAATCCTGAAATGTATATGTAGTATTTACCCATCATAAATAAAAGTTTGTGTCAATCTTTTGACCAACCAGTCCCAAAAAGAGGCCAGTACCTCTCCAGGTTGTGGCTCTGGTTTCATTCTTTGTACTAAAAGCTCAAAGTGGTGGAGTGGCTTTGAGGGCTCCCTGGGATTTGTGTGAAGGGAGTAAATTTGGTATTTATTGAATATGCCTGGAAAGGCATTTGTGTACAAAAGAGGGGACAACTACTGATGAATTATGCTATAAACCACATGTAGCTTGTATATGTACATGTGATAAATGCCTGTGTTACATACCCATGTCCACTACATCCATGGATGACCTGTTTATTTGCCTCCCCAAGGACTGCTGCGGGTACTGCGACCCCCCAGCCGTTCTTAAATAAAATAAAACCTGCCAAGGTAGCAGGTTTTGCTTCTTGCTGAAGTGGTAAATTTTCCCCTCCACTGGTCATGCCTCCTTGGTGCTTGTGAGGTGTTTGAAGGTGGCAGGCATGTTGCAAGCAGTTTGATCTGAGCAGGGGAGATGACTGTGGGGTGCAGTGCCTTCCCCTGCCCAGGGGATGAGCTGGGAGGGCTGGGGGAGATGCTTTGGGAAGAGCTCCTCATCTTGCTCCCTCTTGTCTTGTGAGTGGAAGGAGTTAGGAGAACGTGAGTCAGTACCAACCTGCCTTTGCATTTTGCAGATTCTGTTTCATTAAACACGAGCTGTAGTCGTTTTGCTGTGACCTTCCCTCAAGGACACCTATTATCTCAAAGGTATAGTTTTCTTCCTTGAGGAAGTAATGTAGCTGACCCTCCCTCCTGCTTATTTTATGCCCCAGATCCTCATTTCTTTGAACACCAACGTATCTTTATGTTTTTAGACTGCAAATGCCACATAGGCAGATTCATCTACTGTGCATGACAATTATGTGTGTGTGAAACTCTTCATTAGCCTTTGTACTGAAGAAAGAAGAAAATAGATGTCACAGACAACTTTCTGCCCAGCTTAGCTTCTGCAGCAGATGAGTGGGAGTTCTGAGGTACTTTCCAGCTCTGGAGCGGCAGCACACTTGTTCTCAAGTAAACCTCACTTCCAGTGCTAGCTGAATGGGGCCTGTAGCCATTGTGCTGAGCTATGTCAATTCTGACTGTACCCCCAGACTGGGAGCAGGGCCATCCCAGAGTCATGGGCTATCCCAGAGTCATGGGCTGGGTCTCCAGGCTTATTGAGCGTTATGTGTATCTGCATTGTTTTGTCTGCTGGCATTTATCAGTTACCTTCTAAGTTATGGAGTAGGGCCCAATCCTTTGTAAGGTCGTGGCTCTGCAGTAGAAGTGTTGGAAGTTCTCAGCTCGTCATTAGAGCACTTGTGTTTTCAACTCTTTAATCTCTGTAACAATCTGTGCTGATACCCCATACCAGCCAGCAAGGTGATGCATCATTTTCTGCTTAAACACTAGAGTTGTTTTTCTGAGTATGTGTTGAAGGCTCTTTGCTCTCAGAGTTGAACTTTGAACCATTTAAAATTCTTAAAACATCTAGGAATATGCAGATTTTTCATATCAAAAGTCAAATCCGAGAGCCTTTTAAATACCTAATTACTCTATAATTGACTTGATTAGGCAAATATTAACTCTAAGTGACACTTCAGTGACATCAGCTGTGACAACAGAAGTGACATTTCTGAACTGCCTTGTTTTTAGGGAGAATGTTGATCATTACTTTTTTACGTGTCTGTGTGGAATAATGCTCATAGTCTGTTTGGAGGAGCGTGGTTGGTAAGCTTCACGTGCTGACTATATGCAGACATGTAATGCGTAAGCAGAATCCTATGGATTTCTGTCAATCTATTCAGATTTAAAGATACCTTGAAGTAGTTCTTGACTCTGGATATCAGTAACGTTCAAAAACATGAAGAACCACCACCACTCTTCACAGTAAAGACCATAAATAAGAGTTTCAATGGTCTAAGTATATGAATAAAAAGCATATGAATAAGAAGGAAAAATAATCCGTGCATTGTCCTTTTTTAAATTTTTCCTCCTTGTTTGGTTACATCTTTTCAGTTCTGCTGTAGCTTTCAAAGGATTATGGATGCAAGCACTTAGAACAGCTCCTCTCTCTAGATACTTACTGTTCTCCAGACCCCAGGTCCTGTATAGCATGATGACTCCCAGGCAAGATGGAGAAGGTGATCATCACTGCAAAGTGTTATGCAAGTGTTTGCTAGGCTCTGCATGAGATCTTGGAGTGTCAGTATAATAGAGAGCGAGTCTGGTTTTTGAGCTCATATTCCAGCAGGTTTCATTTCGAAGCTGCTTGGGCAGGAACCTCGACTTCTGCCTGGGCTTCATTCAAACCTGAATGTGGTAAGAATGCTTAGACTGGTGCCATGATTGTACGTTGAATGGGGATGCAGCAAGCATTCAGCACATCCCATATGGTCCCTAGCTAATACGTGAACATAACCAAGCTGACTGGATCCCTAGCTAGAACAAGTTCTTGTGCTGAAGTCTCAAGGGGCCACCAGGGTTGAGCTGTCCCATAGACACACGGGCCATGGATCTTGAGCAAAGTATTGTGGTCTGTCTTTCAGCCAGTTTCAAAACATCTTGAAAGGGAAGGTACTTGTGCTGTGTCAAGTGTAAAACATTACTAGTTATATAAGCATTTGAAATACTTTTTGTTTTTGGAGCAGTAATATTCTTAGTGATTTTCAACTGTTTGCTTGTCCAGCTATCAATAGAAAATAGTTTCTATATAATTTCAGTAGTCAAAACTATCATTGCCAAAGCAAGAATTTAGTAGCTAAAAATTCCAACGATCTATTAAGGAAAGTCCAGGCATTCCCCTAGACACAACATGTAGGGAATATAAGTTAATGCTAAATATAAACAAATGCTCCTGCATCAAACTTGGGACAAAATTCCCCTAATCAATGACCAGTGGTTCCAGGCAATTTTTTACTGAGGGGAAGGTGGCTTAGTTTTCAAAACTGTCTTGATCTTGTTTTACTACTGCTGTTTTTCATCTATCTTAATTAGAAGAAACTAGATGCAAAGTAAATCTAATGGTAGTTTGACTAACTTCTCATTTTGGCAGATCACTGTGGTTGAGGTACCATTTACCAAAAGATTCAGTGCTGTTTCTGACTTGCTGTGTAGAGCTGCGGTATGGATTGCAGCTAAGCAGGTGAAATACTGTCATTTTCTCTCTGACTGACTATAGATAGCTATATCTGCTGCTCACAGTTCTGTTGTCTTCACCTGCTGAGTCTTATCTCAACAGTCTACAAAGCTAAAAAATACGAGCTTGTGTTTTCCCAGGGTGCTCCTTGGGCAATGGAACCTTGATCAGCTGGCTGCTAAATTCTATGGTAACGTATGCTGTAAGTTGGCAAGACCACAGCCTAGGTAAGAACCTGATTACATAGACCTGTGTTCTCTTTTGCTTCGCATCTTTGCTTGATTGGATTTTAGTGCTGCATCATCTATGTAATGAAGGAATGCAGCTCTCTTTATTAAGCATGCATCTCCCAGGTTCTTCAGTGCACCAAACTGTGTGTGACAACATAGCTTTGAATCCAGATCTTCATTTTTTTTTTTTCTTGATACGTTTTACACAAAAACAGTTGAACACTGTTTATTCCTTGTATATTTCTTTATTTCTTTTCCAGTGGACTTTTTTGAAATTAAACCTGTGATAAGCCTGTCACTCATGAGAATCAGGTTTGTTTGTTGTCACAATTATATAAGGTAAAACCTGGAGATGAAATTAATAGATTTTGTGTCATCACATTACTTGATTTTGAAAATGGAGTGGTTTCTTACAGCATGTAATTCTGAAACTGACTTTTCCTCTGTTGTAAGCAGTGGTTGTGAGGCAGGCATAGTGTTGTATTCTTAATTTAATATTTTCTGTATACACATTCTAGAACATCCTCATCCTTAGAGCTGTGAGCGTGACAGAATGAAGTCGCATGTGATGACTAACCAAGGGCAGGATATCTTGTTGCACACCAGTGCAGTAATGCTGGGAGTTCACTCTAAGATGTTGCAGCTCTGGGGCTAATTATCCAAGAGCAATAGTCACATTTAGTCTACCTTTGTGTGATATGGAGTCTACTCGTTATTGTTGTGTGATCATCTAGAATACCGCTTACTGTGGCAGCTTTGTTATTTAAAAACTGTTTAATGGTTATGTTCAGGTGAAAAAGAGCAAATAGCCTACTCCTTGCATCTTTCTTGATTTGGGTTTTTTTCTTACCTAGTCAGTGAATTTAATTCGCTTTCTAAAGTAAGAGTATTTTCTCCGGAGACTCAGAATTCGAGAGACTGTCGTATGTGTTTATAGCAGCTTGGATTACCTTTGTTTTGGTGAGTCCAGCTTTCCTTTCAGCTCAGTAAAAGCAGCTTGCTGAAAAGCTAGGAATGCAGTTACATCTGATGGATATTATCTGCTAATGCCTGAAAAGTTTCTCGCTGTTCTGAAGTTGATGGAATGTAATGCACTGTGAGATGAACCAGAGCCAGAAGGGTTTTAACATGGTTGAACACCATACACCAACACTTACTAGGCTTTTTTTCAGTTGTGTTTATAGGTAGGTGTGTGGGTTTTTTTTATCTTCACTTGAAATAAAAGATGCTCATCTGTTTTAAACTAAGTAAATGATTTTACATGCCGCTTTATTTCTGTGTATTCCTAGCAAAAACAATTAAGCTCACTTATAGGGTTGTCTGAGAGAAGCACACCTGAACTGATCACCACATCAGCTGGAGGCTCTTGTGAATGCTAAATAAATGTATTGGGTTCTCGGTTCTGTGGTTACTGAAAGGCTGCTGTTGGCTAAGTGGCTGTAAGCCCCATACTGCATGTCGCTGTTGTCCAACTTTAAATAAATAAATAATAAACAATAAATAAATCTTGGCTTCAGGGGCTACCACCAAGGGTCCTGCTTCAGGGTGGGTTTTTGTTGGTTGTTTTTAATATCTGTAAGAAGTAGAGAGGCAGAAAAGAAGGAGAAGCAAGTGAGTTACTGATTACCTGGACTGGAATGGTTGCCAGCTGTTCATCAAATGAAGTGCTTTTCTGGCTCTATCCATTGACTAGGGCTCACAATGGGTTTTTAGTTCCTGCTGTAGCTCTGCAAAACCTCTGGCCATGCAGATGATTGTTCTTCACATAGCTGGTTGATTTGTCCTTCAGGAAATAGCTACAGAGTTGGGTTCTGTGGCCATGCCCTATAACTTCATTTGCTGAATAACACAAACCCCTGATTACAAACTCTGCCACATTAAAAAATGTTGAGAGCTGGCATTTGTGCACACATTAAGCGTGTGACGCATTTGTTGTAGAAGCATGAGGTTGTAATTAAGGCTTTACGCAGTACTGTAAAAGGATATTACTGTGTAGTGTGCTTCCTTATCTGCAGGAAGCAGAAACCAGTTCCCTTTGATAGGGCAGGGTCTGTCCCCCGTCCTCGGCCATGTGCTGAGCAGGTGGTTGTGTGGGCACAAGGAGCCTGTCAAAAGGGCTTCTGCCAAATAGAATTCAAAAACACTGGAGAGGCAGAAGCTGGTCATGTAGCATCCGTGAGTGCTTTTGGGATCTCTATCCAGGATTCTTACCTAACGTTGCAGAGTACCCCTCTACAACCATAATGCAGTGCCTGGGTACTGCCTCAGGGTTCTCTGAGTGTATGCAGTGCCCACCCAGATGTGACACCAAGAGCTGGTGTTCACAGGCCTGTCCCTCAGGCTGTGTGCTGAAATAAGGGGTGGGCCAGGGGGATGTGATGGCAGCAGCAGCCAGTTGGCCTTGGAAGCTTGGGTCTGGTAGCATAGCTGTGCTCACCACTATGTCTCACTAAACAAGAACTGGGGATCTGCAAGGGGTGTGTTTGGGTTGCACAGTAGAAGCGGTTGTCTTGCCTTTAGGGAACTGCTGTGGTTCCTAAGCTTTTGCAGCTCCACTGAGCTTGTGCAAATTCCTCTTTCAGCCAGCCAGTTCTTAAAAGCGATTTGCTCGCACATCCATCTCCCACTTCCCACACCTACATGAAAGTCTTTGTTTTCTTCATATTGCCTTCTCCCAGCTTCTTCCTGTATTCTTCCTGTATCAAGGAAGCAGCACAGCAAAGGTGGTTATGAAATCTTCTGCATACTGGCAGGGTCGATGTTTTCTACATCTGTCTTCTGTTAAGCCAAAGTGATATTTTTAACTTCATCTGCAAGTCCTGCTTTTTGCTTTTTATATAAAACAATAGATGGGAAGGGCCCAGCTCTCTACATACGCTCTCCTCTATTCTTTCTATTCTTTCTCTCCTCAGACAGGAAGCCCCCACTTCCCCATCTTGTTTACATAATTTCAGGATTCTTTAAGCCACCCGCATGTGTATGCAACTGGTTTATGGAGCTGTGCATAATGTGGTCACTGAATGCTTCTCAGATGTATAGGTATCATGTGAAGATAATGATCCATATAAATGCATTTCCTAGCAAGAAGCTCATCTACAGATTCTGTACGTGTGGGTTGCCATAAGCGTTGGAGCTGCTTTTGTGCTTTGTTCTCTACACTTGCTCAGCTTCAGATCCTTTTTTTTCTTGCTGTTTGTTGTAGAACAGATTTTCTTTTGTTAGCTGCTTTAGAAATTACTTGTACTCATGGAAAGCCACAGTTAGGTGCATATGTTTCAAAAACCCACTGCTTGCTTTAACTAGAGGAAAATTGCAGATCATTCTCTTCAGTGATTTGAATGGCTGGTTGCTGCTCACTGGATAAAGTAAGGCTGTATTTCATACAATTTCTACATTTTTCTGAGGGAAAGTATCAGGTTTTCCACACATGGCTCATCTTGCATCTGCAGTCTTCCAGACATGTTGCTCTGGTCTGTACTGTGCTTCAAATATATGGAAGCAAAAACAAGGATTTTCAAAACTCAAATCTGGTTTAGCTGTTAGGGATAATAAAGAATTTTAGGTGTGTGGTGAGTGCTGGAACTTCTTTTTCCTGTCAGTATGTATAAAAGCATGCTTTTCCTTTGATGTGGGAGAGCGTTATGGTTGAGTCATCCCCATGGCCTTCCTTCCCCTTACCCTGATGCTTAATCAACCTTCCTCCTGCTACACAGCCCTGCTACTTCCTGCTAATGGCATGAGTCATGCACTATGGATACCCGAAACAAGAGACTGATTTCAGCAATTAACATAATTAATTATAGCCCTCACCATGGCCACATGAAGGCTGCAGTCTTTTGTCATGAGACCTAAAAGACCACATCATTTGCATAACTCTGTCCAGTAACAGAACTTGCTCATAGTGAGCTGTTTTCAGTGTTGTCCTTGAAGAGTTGATCAGGTAATGGATACTATTGCTGTGTTTCCGCTCAGTCTGGGCTGGTACTGTGTGTCTGTGCAGTCAATCTGAAGAGTGATCTGACCCCCATAAACTTGCTGGGTTTTTGTCGTCAGCACTGATGCCTTTTCTGCTGTAACCTGTTGGCAGGAATGTCCTGCATGTTTAGGAAGACCTTATTTAAACTCAAATTGTATTCCATAGCTGCTTATGAGTGTGGGTGTGATGCACCTTGAGTAACCCTTAAAGACATCTACTTGTGGATACAGGATTAGGATACACAGGTTTTCCTGCTTTTGTGGAGGGTCCTGGCCCTTGTGTTAGCATCTGTTTGAGAGTAGAGTCTTAGATTTAATAGAAATCAGGTAACTATTTAACAAGGAGCATAGTTACTCCCACCATGTTCTTTGGGGCTTCCTCAAAGTTTAAGGCTGGCCTCAGGCACGTTTTAAATCTTGTTTCTCTCCCATATTGAAGATCTGTGAAGTTTGCCTGGCTTGTATGTTTCACCTGATTTGTTTCTGAGAGCTGCAGGTTATCTCTGCTTCTGTGTCCCACATCTTTGCTGCTGAATTAAAGCAAATGTTAGTTACAAGTTATGCTGATGGCTCCATAGATGTTTTTAATCTGAAAGTGCTTCATTTGAAGGATATTAGGGGGGAATTAGACTGATGTGTGGTTGACAAATCCATACCTTCTGTGATCTTCTGTCAGTGCAGTTCAATAACTTAATATGTACATTCAAAGGAAGTTGCACTTCAGACATAAAAACAGGAGTAAGATTCTAAGTAGTGTCCAGGGGCCTTCAGTCGAAAACAAAAGAAAGCAGGTCTTCCATCACTGTAACCTGTGAAACTGTGCCTGTTGGTCACAGATTGTATGTTTATAAATGCAAAAAAAGAGAGAGAGAAAAGCAGCATGCATGTGCTGCCAAAAGTGAACATGTAGCTTGGCTTAGAATAGCATGTTATGTTATCAGTCAGAATGCTGTGGACAGGCTGCTGACAATACTTGTGTCCAGTAGATCAGTAAAACAGGGAATAAGATTTGTACTCTGATCATCTTCATACTGCAAAGCCAGGATGCTTCACGTCACTAAAAGTTGTTTGTAATTCATTAATTGTGGAATGAACTCCAGAGCTTACATTTTACACTGGAGTCCAGCAGAAAGAGCTAGAAAGTTTTTAATGCTGTTAGAACTACCCAATAATCTCTTCTCCAGAGCCTTCATATCATCTTACCTAGTCAAGCAAGAGGTTTTCCTGTTGTTTCAGTGCAGTCATGTAAAACATCCCCAGCTCCCTCAGCCTCTCCTCATAGGGCATATTCTCCAAGCCCTTCACAAGCCTTGTTGCCCTTCTCTGGACCTGCTCCAGCACCTCCATGTCCTTATTGTACTGAGATGCCCAAAACTGAACACAGTACTCAAGGTGAGGCCTCACCAATGCTGAGTACAGGAGCAGGATGACTTCCCTAGTCCTGCTCATCACACTCTGTAGTGACAGATCAAGGGGGAATGGTTTCAAGCTTAAAGAGGGGGAATTTAGGTTAGATACAAGGAAGGAGTCTTCTACAGCGAAGGTGGTGAGGTGCTGGAGCAGGTTGCCCAAAGGACGTGGTAGGCACCCTGTCCTTGGAGACTCTCAGAGGCAAAGCTGGGTCAGGCTCTGGGCAACAGATGAAGCTGTAGATGTCCCAGTTCATTGCAGGGGTGCTGGGCTAGATGGCCTTTAGAGGTCCCTTCCAACTCTTACAGAGTCTGTGATTCTGTAAAGTGGAAGAATTGCACATTGTTAGGTAGAAGATGCTAAATTGCAGTCTTTTATTTCTTCTTTGCCACTTCTGTCCAACACTTCTTAACACAATTTGTGTAAAAAGCAGTAACCATTTCTGTCTTGTCCCACTATATTATTTTGTGCCATCCCATATCTATGCCACAAAAGATATTCCTTGTTTCCGTTTTAGGCTGTTGATTTAAAAATAGAATTTTGTCTCATTTTGAATTTATTGAGCAAGACAATATGTGGGAAATATCTTAAATTTCCTTTCGAGAGTTCATTAACAATATTTTTTAGAACTCTTTAGAGTCCCCTGTAAGACTCTGTATACAGATGCTTAAAAAAAAAAGTCATTCCAGTTGTTGATGTGGGTTGCAGTACTTCAGTGTAGGATTTCTGCCCAGTTTTGATCACATCCCTGGCAGTTTCTATGTTAGGCTTGCAGAAGGATGAGCTCTTCAGTGGAACAAGGGCTGTATTGGCGGGCTCTGGCACTGGCAGAGATGAAGATGTTGGTACTTTGGTTTTTTAGTGTAGTTTAGCCCTTGAAGTGACCTTCTACAGACCAGAGTTGGGAAAGGTATAACATCTTACAGTGATGAATAAGAAACACACAGCGCACAAAGCTTTGCAAAGTGAGTCCACATAACATGAACCACACAAAAGATACTGCATAGAAAGATAAGTGTTTGAGCGCTTATTTTTCTGAAAATCCTGTAAATTTCCCATGGTAGTGTAGTGTTAAACTGCAATCAGTAATTTCTGTGCATTACTTGCATTCAAGAGATTCACAACTTGAGAATTAGCCCAGAATTTACTACCTGACTCTCTTCTAATTTGTGTTATATCTTTTAAATGACACTAAATTTGCACTGAAGTAGTTCTATGCTACTATACGATGGAACAAATACTTGAGAGTATGAGTGCTCCACATCCCTGCCCCTGGGCTCAGACCTGATGTCTTCCAGCTGCCCACATCAGTGTCACACAGGTTGGGGCAAGGGTGTGTGGCTGCACATTGCCTGGCCTTGACAGCAGCTTTGGTTGCAGAAGTACTGCAGAGATGTAAATGGAGGAAGAGGTGAAAGGGATTGCAGGCTCTAGTCTATAATTGGGGATTTTTATTTTTGTTAAAGATGTCTTGGCAGAAGCTTTGTTGTTCATCTTTCCGTATAAGTGGTTATATTCTCATTGTCTGCTGTTAAGTGGGATATTTTTAACACCTACAGAAAGGTCCTTAGGGTACATGTGTGCTATAATAATTTTTGACTTTTAAAGGAAATCATCTGTAAATCCCATTAGTTATCATTTTTCAATTTCCATGTTTCTAAGCATGATTTAACTTCAAGTGTTGCAGTTCTTGAATCTAATTAAGGAATCGCCTTTAGTTCCCCTCTGAAAGTCGACCTATTGCAGATTGTTTGATTAAACTTAGGAGATTAAGGACTTAAAGCCTGTGCCCATTCTGGTGTGAAGCGTGTGGCAGGGATGTGGTGCAGAGCTGAGTGCAGCTGTCTGTGCATGGAAGGTGCAGGCCTGTTCTCTTCCACCTGGTGAAGGTGAGGGGATGCTGGGCAGATCAAGAACACATGCTGTGTGGCTCCCAGAGCTTGTGCCTTTGCAGCCCTTGAGAGCTAGTGGCCTCCAGTCGCCCCTCTCTATGGACAGAAGTGGTTTTTGAAAGCTGCTCAGGGCAAGATGCAGGGGGTGGAAATTGGAGCAATCATCATCCCTTCTTGCGCATTATCCCAACCTATAAGTTCTGGTTGCTGTGGAAGAAGCATAATGACCTGCCATCATCTCAAGCACTGTTCTTTGTACTCTCCATGCAGCTGAACCTCTCTTGAAGACAAAGCTAGGGCTCAGCTAAGCCTTCCCAGTGCTGTAGGGCCAGGGCAGCAGCTTGGAGGAGGCACAGCCCCACTGCACACCACTTGCCTGGGGGGTGGCAAGTGACAAGCTCTGCTCTTGGTAGATGGCTGTGTCCCCATGGTTCCCATCTCCTGCAGTACGATGTGGTGGTCTCTCGTGTGAAAGTATGAAATCTGTAATTAAACTTTTTGGAGTCGAGTGTTAATTTGTTATAAGGTCAGAAACCTCTAAAAATCTTACCTGTCACTTCATTCTAATTCTTACCACAAATCAATCTTTTCTCCCAGCAGAAATAACTGATTCCTGCCAGTAACAAATCCTTATCTTTATTTCATTGACTTGTGTCTTGGGCAGCACAAGAGACATTAAGGAGTGGTTCAAAATATCCCTGCTGGATAATGTAAGTAGATCACTAAGTGGATCCAGTTAAACTTCGTAACCTTCAAAAGCTAAAACCCAAGGATATTGACAGTGCTCACAAATAGAATTGAGCATGCTAAATTAATTTTTTTAACTTTATTTTCACACATTAATGTACACTTAAATAAAAGTATCTGTATTGGTGGCACTAGTAAATGGAAATACTGAAGTAATTAATTTTATGGTTACGATGAATGTATTAAACTGAAGAGCTGAGACCCAGCAACATGCCTACAGTGAGGCAACATTGCCTCCTCTGTATGATGGGAGTCTCAAGCCCCAGTCAGTTTGTAATTTGTTTCCTAACCTCCAAGAGGAATGAAAGCAAGCTGTATAGAGGAAGGAAAAGAACAGAAATTGCATTGGCCTGTCTTGTTGAGTAAAGCAATTGATAAAGAGTAATTCTTTGTGAACAGTGTGGCTTATTTTATTACAGAACAAAGCAATGTGCTCAAAGTCATTGTGCTCTTTTCTGGCATGGTTGTTTCCACATCTAACACCTACTGGTGCCACTCACAAAGATGCTTATGACAGTTGAAAGCTGCATTAAAAGGAAGGGAAGTATCTCAAGCTGACTCATTCCAGTAAGTGAACAAAAACCTTGGATCCTCTGACACTGGCATTTAGAACATGCGTGTTTGTGTTTCTCCTTTGCTATCAATGTAGGTAGTAGTACAAGTTTTTCCCCCACACATTTTCCACCCTTCTATTTCAATGACCCAGACCAAGGAGGGGAGAAGATACGTGATGTGGCAGTGCCTGAGCTTACTTCAGACCTCTGCCTCCTGCGGGTGATGACAGCTTCTTTTCTCCATCTGAATGTCTGATGTACAAGGCTGTATGTACAAGGCTGTCAACAGAGTACTCTCAAAGAGCATGGAAAGCTGTGGGTTTGAATCAGGAGCAAGCGTGTGTTGATTGACCTTTAGTTTTTATCAGACTGAATGGGTTTCTTACTGCTTTTAAGATTTCACACTAATAAAATGTTTCACAAATGCCTGTCTGCAGATACCACGTAGAGCAGACAACTGCTTTGCTCAGACCAGAATGAGGGACACTCTTCCTATTGCAGAAGGAGACCAAAGCACTGCATACTTCACTTGTAAGAGGAAGGCAGAAAGTTATTTATTGATATGTGTGCTTTCTGATCCTGCTGAGCTTTGAGTTGGAGACCAGTTAGCAGTGGTGGATTGTGTACTCCCAATTGTGTCTTGGATCAATCATATAGTACTAACCTAGCACTAACCGAGCAAGAATATTTGTGTGCCTGCTTTGGGTCACAAGACTTAAGAAAGATACAGGAGGAGGCAAAGGTTAACAACGAGAACGAGGAGGAATTTTGAAAACATGATGTAGGACAAGAAGGTGAAACAATCCAAGCTGTTATCGGGTCTCTTTGCTAGACTGTGTGACCCTGACAGGTGCAAAAGTGCTGGAGAGAAGGGAGTGACCTGTAATCTGTGTTGTGAACAGGAGAAATAGCAGTGTACTGCAGCAAGGAAAATGTAGGTTAGGTTTTAAGGAAAACTTCACAACAGAACAGAGAGAAACTGACACTGGTGGTAGCACTGGGGCTTCTGGCACCTTTCTGACAAGTGCTGGTCAGAAGGGGCTCAGGTCAGCTGTACTACTGACAAGTCATGAGAGTCGGGGCCTCCCCAAGGTCTTTTGGCTGTGTTGTTACCTTGCTCTTTGTTTTTGTGGTGTTAAATTAGAGAACACACACTGAGTGTGATTTTTTTATATACTAGGGAGCGGAGGCAGGTGACATTGGGAAGGTGGCTTTGCTGGCCACTTCACATTAGGGCAATTGTGGATCACAGCATCAGCAAGTAACGCTTCTTTAAGGTATTTCCTTCTTTACCTGTTAATCACTTCATATATTTTTCCAGCTGTTATGACTATTGGATTTTACTTTAGTCTAGGCAGTATTTTTATACCTGGTGTACACTGTGTGGGAATAATATTTGCACGTCTTCCAGCCATAATTCTGCACTGCCTTGGTTTGTTTTTTTTTTGTCATGTGTCAGGTCACTAACATCACTTCAGTAGGGTTTTATAATTGCATTTAATATGTCACTTACTATGCATGCCTCATCTGATTTCTATGGCAGTAATGAGATAATTTATCTTTGCTGGGTTGTGCAGGCAGTTGTGTGTTGATAACGCATTTAATTTTACTGAGTTATAAAATCTTGGCTGATTCTAGAGAAGGGTTAGAGCCAAGATAATTTTGTATTTTAATACACTTATCAAATCCAAACCCTTAAAGTTAGCTCTCTCTTTGTGTTTTCAGATAGGGCAGCTCTGTCCTGGTCCATTGTCCTTGCTATCTCTTGTGAAATTTTATGCAGGGAATTCATCAAACTTCTGTTGTTTAGTTGATAGCACAGAATTTCTCCTTTTGTTTCCTCTAATGTTTCTTAGCTGCTTAGAGCTCATCTGGGGAGCAGGTTGGGGCGGGGGGGGGTTAGGCAGCCAGTTTCTCCTGTATCACAGCTATTGAGCTGCAGGCTTTAATACCCCACACCGATAAAAGAGCAGTGAACAAACTGTGGGGTGTGGGATATCTTCCATGATTTGACATGAATCTCTGGAGCCTTTTTGTCATTTAACTTGAACAAGAGATGTAATTTTTAAGAATATTTTTAGGCTTTACCTACTTCTTCAAGTACTGCGTTTCACTCCTGTACAACAGTTTGCTTGTGAAGTTAATTGCTCTTTTATTTTACAGTGACCTTGACTGCGTTTCGTATCTGAAGAAGAGCGACATTTGGGTTTTCTAATTTAGAAGCACAAAAGAGGTTGGAAGAGACAGTGTTAGTACCCAATTCACATGCTGAAAAAAGGTGCTTATGTTAAATTATGGGCTGCTGGAGCTGGGACCAAAGATAACATTATTAGACTTTTGCAATAAATATGATTAATGGGACAACAGGAGTATAATTTGGGCCACCTTTTGTGTGTGTACCTTATTTATTTTCATGAGTACGATTTCATCATTTAAATCAAAAACATGCCTGTAACCTCTTTCTTCTCCCATTCAGAGGTTTAAAACGTACCTTGTCTAAAAATGTTTGCTTTCTGAAGCCTGCTCTGGCAGGATTTTTAGAGAAGATGGAACTTCTGTTCTGTGTTACCTCTTCTTCTAGTTGAGATCCTGAAGGCTTTGAAGAAAACAGATTGTCCTTTGTAGTCAGAGTTGTCAAGTCTCTAAAGAAACTTGGAGTCCAACAACGATCCATCTCTGCCTTACCTCTGCAAGGGTAGAGATTGCATGAATTTCCAACTACTTTGACTGAGATAAGGGGAAAATATCCTTTCTCAAAACCATGATTTTTTTTTAACCTTTAAAAGCACAGATGTGGGAGATAGTGGTGGACAGTGGCATCGCTGTGATGGATCATCGTGGTTCCTCTGCATCCCTTGGGGTCAGCAGAGCATGCAGTATTCTGACATCCTTTTTTTGAAGGAAAATAGAATTCTTTTAGAGCTTCAATTCTTGCAGGGGAAGAGCAGAAGTGGTTACTCTGTTGGCTGTGAGAGACTTACCAGCTATTTTTCCCCCTTGAAACTCTGCAGTGCACTTTGTTCCCCACCTCCTTGCCATGACTTCATTGTAGGGTGGTAGCTTCACTGTGCTTTTGTGTTTGTCCTCACTTCCATCGTATCTGTTGAAATTCTGTGTCAACTCTCCCTTGGGAAAAAGCTGACTTCTGTTTTTTGGCAAACTGAAATGAAAGCTCAAAGAGAATGAGGGTGTTTTTCAAGTACCAGTGTGGCCTGATAAGCTGGAAGCTTTTGTCTGTGCTTATGTCTCTGATCTAGATGTTAATCACCATCCGAAATGGAAAATCAGTTAAAATAGCTAAAAAAGAGAGACCTGACCCATCTGAAGTTTGAAATACTTTTTTTTTTTTTTAAGGGCCTGTAAAACCCTTAACTGTTAGCAGGATAAAATGTTTTGTAAAGAATGTTATTTAATGATTAAACAAAAGCATTCAGGGTGCTTTTCATCTTGGTGAAAAGAATTCCTTTTAACTGTATGTATCACAATCTTTCTTCCCATAGCACTAGGTACAGGCACCAAACAATCCAGCACAGCCCAAGATCTGGCGACTGCAGGGATAAGCGTGTGCTTGTCACCCCTCTCATGCCAGCTGTCACCGCTTCGTGTTGGAGTCAGGGCTTAATGTGCAGCCTATTCTGCATGTTTTCAGAGCTCATTGGGGATATACCAAAATTGCTTCAGTTCAGAGTTTGGGCCGGTGCCCAGTACTGTTTCACCACCAAATTTTGTGTCTGCATGCCAAACCAGTTGCTGAGCTGGTGCCTCAGCTGTGCAGCCTTGAGCATCACTCTGCTCCCTTTTCCAGCCTTTATTCTGCGGACAATAAAATGGGAAGCACAGCTTCTCCAGTGCATCTTCATACCACTGCCATCCAGGGACAGATTAAACATGTTTTGAAGGCACAGGCTCTCCCTTCCTGCATGTGTTCAAAGCAAGTTTCCCTGCTGCAAAGTTGGATGTCTTCCCCTCTGCTAAAATCCGCTGTCTGCTCTGGAATGAAAATTGTAATTAAAAAAAAAAAAAAAAAAAGAAGTTTTAATCTAGGCATGGTGTGTTAAATGGGTGTCAGCCCCACAAAGGGTCTGTCCCAAGAAGTGTGGCAGTGCTGTCTTGTGGCTGCTGGCTTTTTAGGGGAACAATGCTGCATTTAAATCAGCAGCAGGAGCAGCTCAACTGTTCGATCCCTGTGCTGAAGTAATATCCTCATTTGGGGATCAAGGCAATTCCTACATGTTGAGATGTTAAATGATGCAAAGACCTCCAAAATGAATATATACAGCACAAAGGTGTTAGCCAAGGGCTGAAAGCAGCGTGAACTGCTTCGATCTGTGCCAGAGCCCGAATGAATAAACCCAGCCCTGGGAGTTTTCCTGGCTGGTGGGAGCTGCTTGCTGCTGGCTCTTCCAGCCCTGGCAAAGCTCGTGCTTGGACACTTGCTCAGCCTGATGGCTGCTCTGCTTTACCTCTGGTATCTGAAGAGGCCGCCTGCAGGGGGACCTGTTGGCCAAACACCAGAGTGGACCACAGCCATTTTACTCTGCTGCCCAAGAGGCTCATGGCTGATGGATGTGATGCTTCACGGCAGTGGTGAAGGTGTAGTATTTCCAGAGATGTCACTAGAAAGAGGAAAAATGCTAAAATACAACACTGCGTCTTCAGCAGAATGTGGATCCCCATGTGTATTACTGTCACACACATGGTCCTTAAAACACACTGGGTATTACTCATTACAGACACCAACTCAGTCCTGGGCCAGGAGTGTAGGGGAAGGTTCAGATAATTCCACAGCAATAGGCTAATCCTGAGTAGGTAGATGCTTTTTTGTTGTTGTTGTTTTCTTCTGAAGAGAGACAAATGGAATATTTTTATTAAGCATCTTTACTATTTCCTTGTATTAACTGATGAGTGAGCAGATATTTGCATCTGGCTGGTTTGAGAAGTGTAATCATTTAAAAAAAAAAAAAAAAAGAGTGCCTGGGAACCAGATTTAGCTCTTAAGTGCATATATGTAGAAGAACATATAGGGATCTCCTTAAAATGGTAGATAACAAAGTTAAGTAGCAACTTATATGTTCCTTGCTTTGCATGTGTTAAAGGCACTTATATTTTTTTTCCTTATTTAGGGTCGCTGTCAAATGTTCAGCTTTCGAAATGAGCTGTGCATTGAATTTTGATGCTAATGACAGCCCAAGGATCTGATTGGTGTGGTTTTGGTACCAGGTGATGCGGCCATGCTGCACTTTAGCAGCTGGCTTAGTGATCTCCAGGGTAAGAATTTCTTCCACTTCATTGCCAGCATCTTCTTCTGAGGAAATCAGCCTGGACCTCTGCGAATAGCTTTGTCCTTTCTCAAATAGGCTGTGCTCTCAATAATCAGAACGAGTCGCAGGCATTCCATTAATTGTCCAGATAATTAGCTTTAGGCAATCTGGCGTTTCATCTTTGTCTGACTTAATCTCAGCTACTTTTTGCTCAGTCTCTAGCATGTGTAATTCCTCATCAATTCTGACATTTCTGTCGCATTAGCATTTATCATATTTCCATTCCCCTGAACCTGCACAAGCCTCAATCAATCGTACTGTTTTGCAACTTAATTCTGCCACATGAAACGCATCGCTGTAACTTTCTGTGCCCGCCGACTTGATCGATGTGTGTTTTCTGTGCCTTACCCAGCTTTCTTCATCTCTTGCAGCTCCTGTATGTAGGTTGTTAAAGCGTTCAGTAAGAGAGCTCCTTCCCTGGGCACGTATGTGGTATTTTAAACCTAACTTTGTATTTGTTAATCCCCAGAACAATGCCAGATGGTGAGGCGCAGGAATATGCGATATGGATGCGTGCGCGCACCCATGTGCACACATTTCATCTCTGTGCATGGACGCACAGGCTGAGTTAGTGTGGTGGGAGGTTTTATTAGATAATAAAGCCGTGATTCAAGTTACGCAGGTCGCCTCAAGCGAGAACCAAAAAAGAAGGATTTATTTAGCTCTATGCTGTATATTGCTCATAGGAAAGCTGTTTAGGAAGCTCTGCTGTTACTTGCAGGGTGTACTTACATATCCTCTCCCCAGAAGTCGGATGCCTTCTGCTGCTGAGTTCAGATGAAAAAAGAGACGCCGTTTTTTTCCATGTTCAATTAGGAAAACTGTGAACCTCCCAGTAATATTGGTCCCAAAGTGCTAGTCTGAAGCACTGCGTGGGCAACGGGGGCTGGGCTTTAAATCTGTCACAGCTTCCCTCAGTACCACGCACTGTGTCTGAGGCTGGTAACGAGGGGGAGATTTGGCAAGGAAAGGAGGGAAGCTTCTTTCTGCTAAGCAGACTTTTCTTAATAAGGTTTGCAACTGCAGAGAAATACAGAATGTTAGAGCAAAGGCTGGCAGACAGGGACTGTGTGTGTGGAGGAAAAGGGAAGTGTGTACCTGTTTGAAGACTGGAGGAGAAGACAGGTGTGTGCGCACATCCATGAATGAGGAGCTCCTGTTCTGTGAGACATGGCTGAGGTTTGGTTGTGAGCCCTGCAGCACAGGAAGGCTGCTGTGCCAATGTGGCTTCAGAGGAGGGTAATGCACACGGCACTGGTTTGCTTGTAATAAGATATAGAAAAAATGCCTAACCTGTACGTGAGCCGATCCTGCCTGAGTACATTATGGAGTTAGAACCCATAATGTCCATGACTTTGTTGGTTACACATCCAGTGGCTGTGTAAGTAGTATCCTAACCTGAGTTAAAGTCTAGCTATGCTGCTTTCAAAACCCTCATCCCCCTTGGGCTGAGTCTGCAGCAGCTTTTTTTAACGTATTCCAAGGACGCAATATAATGGCTGCAGTTCTCACGTTTGGGCTTCAATTTGTAAATGCTGGAGTGGATGAGGTATTTCTAGATTTCAGATTCATACTATAGTCTATTCCTTCTTATGTAGGATTACTTCTTCACTTATACTTGCATTTTGTAGCAAGATAAGTAATTTTACATAATCTTTTAGAATGTTGTACAAACTGATTAAAAGTTCCAGACTCAAAGGTTTTACGTAACTCATCTAATTTCTTTCATAACAACTTAAACTTCTCGCCCATTGGCTTACGTGGGACTTTGTGTAGTCTTTAAAAAAAAAACTAAAAATGCAGTGTTTTTTGAGGACAGAAGACATTCAGCATAGAAGAATTTACTACTTGTTGTGCACTTGTTTGAGCCTTTGGTGTGTTTCCTTTACTGAGAGATTTAACAGCCAGAAGGGACTACTGAACTTAGTTGGCATTAACGCAAGCTGTAAGATGTGACTTAAAGGAGGTATTATTTGCAGAGAGCCCTCTGTCTGTGGTTTTGAACATGCTTTGTGGGACTTCAGGTGCTGAGGATGCTCCACAGCGGTGGTGAAGTGGAAAGTGAGAAGCAGACTGGAGCCAAGTTGAGGAGGATGAGGGGTAGGAGGATGCTTAGAGCAGCATGTGAGAGTCTGCCCAGGTGGAAAACTGCTGGCCTGCTTTGGAGCAGCTTGGTCTCTTGGTGGACTGAAGGAACTGTTGGCTTCTTTGGTGAATACATACCATTTGTTTTTAATAAGGATGACTTATAAGTCGTATGAATTTCTGTGCTTGCACTGACTTTCTCAGTCTCCCCACGCAGTTTGCAGCCGTAGGAGGGAGTATTTGAACACAAATATGATTCTGGATTTATGGAGGCTGCTTGTGTGAATATAGTTACTCATTTGCATTACTATTTGCCGGCATAAGCTCATGCACTGTAACTTTCCCTCTGTGGATCAGCTCCTGCCTGGCACTTTCATCAGGGCAGCAAACCTTCGCCACCACAAGTTTGCAAGGAGATATACAAACGTATGCTGGGGTTTTGTTTCCAGCCTCAGGTGGGTTTTTACATCCTTGCTTTTCAACGTCTGGGCTGAGAGTTTTCCTGATTCACTGCAGGTCTTCCTGGAGTAAGAGGTGAGCCACATGTGTGAGCAGTAGATAGGCGTTCAGATGAGATTGCCTGAGGAATGGGCTGGGGAAACTTTAAAGGCGATGGAGCTAATCAGCATCCTGCACTCTTGCTCTATCAGATTCACCAGCAGGACAGAAATCTGGCGTGCGAGAAATAAGGGTCATGAGTGACGGGTAGGGAGGAGACAGAGATGCTTAAGAATCATCAGCAAAAAAAATGGAAGGAGTCAGAAATGCATTTGCTGCTTTTGCCTGTAAAAAATCAGAAGCTGATGTATGCTTATGTAAGGTGCTGTTTTTTGCTTTAATTTCTCCAGTTCTAAGTTTCCGCAGTGTCTGAGTATAATTTAGCACTGTGATGCTTTGGTTGTCTTTGTAGTACTCTCTTAAATTATAGCAATAAATGTAATAAATTAGAGTAATAGGACATAGTACATTTTTTTCCCTGGGTGTGACAATAGCAATTCACTTTAATCAAGAAGTTACATCCTCCTGAAATTTCATTTATAGGTTGTTTCCTAAAATTAGGAGCCTAGACTATTTCCTGTCAGTCTTAGTCTGCACTGTTTCTCCTAAATTATTTAAAGGTATTAAAAATGCATGGCACGTATACTGTACCAAATTTAATGAAAGAAAAGATTGGTCCTGACTTTATATGGAACCATGTATTAGCCATTATTTATTGTTGCACTTTATTTCATCAGGGAAGCAGAATTAACTCAGATGAGTAGTCTGTGATGGACATTACTCAGTGATACCTCCCATGTTATTTAACATATGGTGTAGATATATGCATTATGTTTCCAGCGAAAGCTCATTTTCCATTTGAGTTGAAATAGGCAAAGCCACCTTTTTAAATTACAAAAAATTATCATGATAAAATGCAGCTTTTTTTTTTTTTAAATTTATTTTTTAATCATCATGTGTATTTCTGTCTCCAGAAAGGCTGGAGGGAATCAATTTAAAAATAAATAAAAATAAATATCAAATCCCCGTTTCTCTCCTTTCTCTGCCAATCTCCTCTGCAATATATTTGTTTTAAGAATCTGATTTTTGCCTTGAAACTGTAAAAGAATGTCATCGAGTGCTTGCAATCTTGTTAAAACACTGTGAAGTTAACTATGAGTCCAGTGTAAGTGGCTGTTGTATTTAGAACCTTCTAAATACTAGGTTTAAATAGTCTGGTGATTCTAGTAGGTAAATACAAAAGCAGTTCCATTGGTCACTTGACATGTATTAGCCTGGCTTACTAAATAGATATGTTCTTTCAAGAACGTATCTGTCAGTTACAGAAAGGTGCAGTGGTGGGGACTGGGGCTGAAGACTCGTGTGCATTGCTGGGCTCCAGCTCTGCATCCCTGTTAGGGGAGTTGTGTGTGTGGGGATGGATGAAAGCTTTTGATTCAGCATGTTTTCTCTCTCTCATCAGCAAGACTGCACTGGTTGAGGTCTTCTAAGTCCAGCACTTCAGGAGAAGAAATAGGACATCTGAGTAACTGTTCACAGCAAGGCAGTAGTTCCCTTGCTTAGCAGAAGGGCACCGTATGAGGTCCAGATCTTTCTGATGTATCAAGGTACTACTTCTCAAGGTGTGCCTTACGTGGCACTTTTCTTGTGAACCTGTGACAGGGAGTGGGACCATCCCTTCCTCAGGCTGCAGCCCACACACACCTGGAGCCCATCTGGTCCCCATCTCAGCATCTCCTGTTGTTGGGCAGCTAAAGCCCCACTGTTAGAAATGCTCTGTTCTGTGGCAAAACAGCCCCAGATGAGAAAATTTTAGCCAAAAAAGGAGTGACCTTGTCTTTTACATAGGGTGCAGTAATTCTGCACATTTGCATAAATGTTGCTAATGTGCTATTGCTGCTGTATGAGCTGGTCCTTGCTTAACCAGAGCACAGTACTAGACCATTAATTGTAGGAGTCGGAGGAGAGGTACAGCTGCAAATCCGCCCTGTCAGGATTTATCAGGCTCCATTTTGTAATCAATGGTTTATTTATTAAACCATCAAAAATCATGCATGCACTGTGGTCATGACAGCATGCAGCTCCACTTGGGTATTTTGGCTGAATCGATGGAAGCAATCATCTGCTTTACATCAGATATCGAACCCCTGAGGTCTTCCAGCAACAAATGGCTTTATCACCTGTGTGGAATGAATGGCTGGAAGAAGGGTGGTGTTAAAAACACTGAATTTCTTCATAACTTGTTTGTTTGGGGTTCTTTTTGTTTTTGCCTTTTTCAGAATTCTACCTCTGTCGATGTAGAATTTCTCCATGCAGCTCAATCAATCAGAGAGAGGGTCATGAAATGGGGTGAGGAGGAAAATGCTGCAAAGCACAATGAGGAGTAACTGCAGCAATGACTGAAGCCCACCAGTCTCATTGACCTGGCCAAAAGATTGGTGCTCAGGTCAACGGATGGCAATTTAAAAGCACAGTAGCAATACCCTTTTATTTTTCAATCTGCGGTGTTTCTGTGTGTGCCTGTGGCAGTTGATTCGTTTTAGGAGATGACAGGGCTTTCCCTTCTGTTCATTTCTGTGCAAGGGGCTTTGTTTTGATGGGGACAGCATGTATCCTTAACATCCCTCTGAAGCCCAGGATGTTGGAATACTCATGTTTTATGTTCTCCTAGCTTTTGTTTTTCTCTTACCTCTGGCCAGAGCTCTGATAAAGAAGCCAGAGCTGCTACAACTCCCATTACTCACTGAACACAGCCTCTGTAACGTAGGAGACCACTTGCCTTAGGGCATTTTGGTTGGTAATTCATTCTAAGGGCCATCATCCTCCTTTCTCTGCGTAGTCATCATGGTTATTACAACAGCAGAGGCTCTGTTTTACCAGGCAGTACAATGCAGTGCGTAACATAGGGTAGCCTGAATTTCTAGGGACTACCCACTCACGGTGCTCATCCTGTTGTCTGCAGTGAGCTACGAGCCCATAGATGTTACAAGGGAGAGACGTGGCGTGGTATAATAAATGCTTTGCTTGGGGATGATTCTGGTCCCTACCTATGTTCTTGACAGCTTATTCACACTCACATGGGCTGTTCTCTGGGAGCAGTACAATTTGCATGTTGTGTGAGGTCTGCTATTGACATAATGAGGCTTTATTGGATTAAAGGGCTTAGTGCCAGCACTAATTATTCAAAAGAATGTATAGGTTTTTATAAGACTGCCAAACTAGCCTTTATTAGATCTGCATTAATACATTTCAGTTCTTCAGGCATACTGTTCCTCCCTTATGACCAGTGCCTACAGGAATTGAGGGGCTGGCAGGGAGATGTGCGTGCAAGCTGCAGCATCAGGGTTCCTGCATGGGGTATACATGTGGTGTAGCTAAACCAAAAAACGAGAGGCAGGCATGGTGACGGGACTGACTTGGCACCATGGACAGCAGCACAAAGTCCTCCTCCCACTGGACCAATATGAGCTGCACAGAGAGAGGACAGTGAGAGCAGTTCCTGCAGGCAGTGTTTGCACAGGAAGGTTTCTCACAGAAACCTCAGCCATTGCAGTGCTTTCTGAAGTTACACTTGTAAAAGCTGGAAAGTCCAACACTAAGTCAGTCAAGATCTGATTTACAAAAGGGAAAGCTGCAGTTTTCCACTCTGAACATGCATTCTGACTGTGGGGAAAAAGACTACTGAAGCTACGTATGTGTAAAGTTGCAGATAATATCTGCTTTCTGTCAACCCATTTTCTGTATAAAAGAGGTCAAATCGCATTAGGTTTTTGCCGTTGAGGTTCCAGGGCTTCAGAGAAAGCCCTGTGAGTGCAATAGAAAATAGAACTAAGGGCACATGTACTTATAGCAGTGTGCTAAAACCAATGCTGTTTTATTTATTTGCATTAGTTTGGAGAAGTTAAATATCTGATAAAAGAGGATGCTAAAGTATTGTTAATGAAGAATTGTTACTCTTTCATACATTTTATTGGGCAAACAGTTAAAAGGGAAAGATGATTGCCATAGTCTTGCACCTCCCTTGGCTATTCAATGCATTCAAATGTATACTGGCCAGTTCTTCGGTGTGCAAATTGTGTGCTTGTTGATAGGATTACAGAAAGTATGGGTTTGGGTTTCGTTTTTTAACCCTCTGGGGACTTTTATTGCACAAAGCCAAGTGCTTCTACACGCATGACAGAGCAATTTCTTGGCTCTGGGAAGTGCTGCTAGATAGAAATGATAGCAGAGCAAAACATTTACTTTCTCAAAATTGTTGCTTGTTCAAATAAGGATACCGCAACAAAACCATGCAGTGGGTCAGCAGTCCTCTGTTCTATACTGATGAGAGCTCACTAAGTTCTGGTACTGTTCCAAGCCAGGGAATGCAGTTTAAAGGAAGTTGGTGCGCTATCTAGAGAATTAACTTATACACACTCCTGATCTTGAAAGTCTTAAATCTGTTGTTAGTTATCTTTCTAATGTTTCAGGGCTTGTTTCCTGGAGTGGCAGTGTTCTGTCTTGGTCAAAGATCTCATACCGATTCAAACTCTTGGAAAACCTGAAGGTTGCTTACTTGATTTTTATTATTATTATTATTTTTGTTGTACTTTGGAAGCTCAGCACTTCATCTCAGTTGAATTTATGTGGTGCCAGTGGAGCCTGGAGAGCCAAGGCACATATATGTGTGTATTCACTAACAAGGGGAAGAGTGGATTGCTCTTTTGCCAGCACTGTATACTACTGTGTCAGTCGCAAAGGCTTGAACCTAAGCTAAGCGTGTTCATGTAAATGCTGAGCTAACATGAAGAACAGATTCATGGCACATAACTGATTTAGGGGGGGGGTTAATAACCAGTGAATAATACATGTCCAAGATACGTAGCAGCAGTGAGGGTTCTGAAATAGAGAAGACTTCCATGTAAAATGTCAAAGTTGTGTCCGCACTGAAACCTCTCTCTGTTGGCAGATCTCCCACCAGCACAAGGTCTTTTCCCTTTTAGAAAAGCAAAACTGTTAGAAAACCATGGAGTATCTAGATCAGTCTGCACAGTGTGCTGCTGTTTCTATAAATTACCATTGCATATAAGTAACGATTTCATAGTAGCACTTTAAACTGTTACTCCCTTCTTAATTTTCTTAAAGGGAGTCTAATTGCTTTCTTTATATGCAGCTCCATGTCAAAAGCTTAATTTCTCCCTCCAGATGGATAATTAAATCATGCAGTGTTCATCTCTTGTGACTCCTCTTGTCCCAGAAATCTTACATTTTTACTCTAGCTGTCTTCTGCAGAACACAGCCACTGACAAAGCCTTCACCTTTAATTTACTTATGCCAGTAAGACAGCAGTTTGTTTCGATTCAGAAGCAAGGATTCATTTTCCTTTCCTTGACTTTTGCTGCATATTTCTTTCCCTAGAGAAGAAACCTCATCTCTCCTACAAGTAGGTTTTCCAGGCATTGCAAAACAGGATTTTTTTTTTCCCTCATGACCTGATTTTGCAAACCTGCAAGTCTCCCATTTAAATCAGCAGCCTGGTTCTCGTCTGTGTGATTTGAAGAATGGATTAACTTGAATATCAAAGAATGCCAATAGGACTCCCTTGTGCAGCATGAGGCTCAGTGTGTGAGGAAGTCCTGGAGGGTCACAGGCGCACAGCACCCCATAGGAGCAGGCTGCATTAGTGTGGCCTTGCATCGTGCTGGAAAATAAAATAGATGTCTAGAAGAATTTATGCTTGGTGGGGCATTTCTGTTTGAATGCCTTCCGTTGTGAGGTTCAGCCTCCTTGCTTCATTTCTTCTGAAGTGAGCACTTTTGAGTGCTCAGCGCTGGATCAAGGAGATTGGGTGTGGGCAGCTCTGCAAAGTTATGGGGACCATGCCTGTGCCAAACAATGAAGAACCCGGTCTTGTTTAGAAACTTGGTAAAATTGTTATCAGTAGAAGGATGGGCATCTCTGAAGGACATTCCCACAGTGTGCCTGTGGGGGTAATAGGCAGTGATAGTACAGTTCTTCTGTAGAGTGGTGGTTCCAGTGCTGAAATGTCGTTCCTGATACTGATTGTGTTATTATTTTTTGGGTAATGATGCCTGTTATTGCAGTCCTGTTATCTTTGGCCATGATGCTCTGGTTAGCTTTGCTGCATTGGTGCACATTAAGGCAAAGGTTTGCTGAAGCAAGACAAGTTGACCACAAAAAAATAATAATAGTGAAGGTCTTGCTTTATGCTTTTTTTTTTTTGCGTTGGGACACTGACTCACTTCTGAGTTTCTGTGGTATAACACGTCTACTGGTAATGCTGACTTTTCATTGCTGGAGCTGCAGGTCAGCATCTCGTAGTTTTTCCTTTGATTTTTAACTGCTCCTTTTTTTTGAGTTCATTTCATGCTGCTCACTCCCTTCACATCTTCCCAGCATTGAGCCTTCAGGGTCTTTTACTTCATGCCCCACTCCTGGCTGATGCAGGGGGACCCTGCAGGAGTTCCTGCTGGAAATGGTTGGGTGCTCACAGTGTTTAAAATGAATGTGCTTTGTGCACAAAATGCACAGAAGCTTTAGGAGAGCGATGCTCGTAGAACTGACGGTAGTTGAGAGAAGAGGCTGAGTGCCCTGAACCAGCTCCCAGAATAGCATGCTCTGTGCTGTGGGTCAGCCTCAGAACCTCCCAGCAGCTGTGTGCATTTGCCAGCCTCAAGGCATCAAGAGGCCGTGTGCCAGGAAGCTGTGGTGCTGGGGCAGAGGTGCTGTCAGAGGTCTGCCTGCCTTCTGACAGGGCTGCTCCCAGCCGCGCAGAGGGATCCCTTTGAGTGCTAACCTACTGCTGCTCTCTTTTTGGTGATGAAGCATTCAAGGGAACAGAAAGTGCCCCAGTTCATGCGCTGTCCATCAAGACAAGCAGAGGAAGCAGAGCACAGCAAGGGCATGGGTGAAACCCAGTGAATGCAAATGATTTATGGAGGAGCTGATTTAAGCACTTCCAATTACCCCTGTCAACATCCAATAGCATCTATTTATGGGTATGAGCTTAAACACATTGTGTAAAATAATAAGGTTGCATAGGCAGCTGTGGGACTGCTGTGTGGCCCAGTGTGTCTGTTTGCTAACCAGGTGTTTCCTAGTGGTTTGCATGGGGAAGAGGCCTGGCTATGTGGAACATCCTGAGCTAGAAACTTTCCAGCTTTATCAGGTTTTTTTTTGCTGTAGTCTAGGAAGGAAGTTAATCTGACCTCATTGCACTTGAGCTGGAAATATTACAGGATCCTTAAGGGTGGAAAATACCATTAAGATCACCAATCCAACTATCAACCTATCTCCACCGTGCCCACTAAGTGTGTCCCTCAGTGCCACATCCACATGGTTCTCAAACGGCTCCAGGGACAGTGACTGCACCACCTCCCTGTGCAGCCTGTGCCACTGCAGCACCGCTCCTTCTGAGGAGAAATTCTTTCTAATACCCAACCCGAACCTTATTGGCACAACTTGAGGCCTATTGCTGACCTCTTGTCCTGTCACTGTTATCTGGGAGAAGAGGCTGACCCCCACCTTGCCACGGTCTCCTTTCAGGTTGTCATAAAGAGGGGTGAGATCTCCTCTGAGCATCCTCTTCTCCAGACTGAACAATCCCAGAATGTTCAATGAGGCAGCTGTTACACAAACGTGCTCTTGTCCTTCAGAATAATATTATCTTCAAGTGGGTTTGAGTTTGCAAAAGGAAAGGAGGAGATTGGATCTAGCTGTCTGTCTGAACAAGGAACACCCAAGCCAAAAGACTTGACCCTCGAGCTGCACATCAGCTTTGGATTTTATGCTGTTCAGGGTGGGCTTGGCAGATAGCTTGTGAAGTTTTACAGTGGGGCTTTTATAGGGCCTCTGTGTCAGTAAACAGAATGCAGTCCTCAGAGGCTTGCAATGCTTTACTCTCCCTGGTGACAAAGGTATGGCCATATGAAGAAAGTGTGTAATTAAACCTGAGGGCAGTGGATCAGCTAAAAATATAACCTTTATGTGGTACTTAAAGGGTGTTGCAGATAGTCTGTCTTTATGCTAAAATTCTTGTATGTTTCCAGGAGTGAGAGCTATTTTGGGGCATCTTCTTTATCTTTCTTGTCACTTTCCTATTAAACCATGTCCTATTTCTATTCAGCGCACCAAAGAGTGTGCGTTGTACTGACATCTCTTTGATTCACTTGTGGCATCTTTAGGAAATGAAAAGTGATCAAATTCCCTTGTCAAGGAGGATGCTCATTTGGAGAGGTTGCATCCTTCTTCTTTTTTCTTAAAAGTACAACCCAGAAAAGAAACTTGAAAAAGCCCATGGCCCAGATATAATTACCTGCCTTTAAAAAGTAAGGAGGGGAGGTCGGTTGTATGAAGCCACTCATTAGCAAATAGCCTCCGAAGAGCAGCGCGGTGCCTTTGCTTTGCGGGCACTTAGACCCTATACAGTAGCTGATTTTATGGAGTACAGTATAGCTGTTAACCAGCAGGACGGAACTCTTCAGTTGCCTTAGTAACTAATCCAATCCTGGGAGGACATAAAAATAGAATACATAATTTTAGAACCTTTTGGCCCTTGGCCAAGCAAAATATTCTCACTAGCAGCAGTCACATTTGTGATTTGAATGGATTTTCTTAATAGGATAGATTCTATTTGTTTTATGGAGATAAATGGTGCTTGCTTCTCAAATCTGATTAATTGCACATCCTGGCTATTAAGTCTTGTAGCTTCTGTGCTCTTCCCTAAGTTTTATTTAACTAACAATATAACAAAATATAACATAAATAAAAAGATGGAAAAATGTTTTAGTTGCCGGCTGCTGTTCAGACGTAATCTGGTTTAAAGGAAAAAAAACAAAGAGGACGACTGCGGTATAACTCAATAAATCACGTAAATTGCCAGGAGGAACGTCGTAAGCATCTGCTTAATTCAAGTGTTCTTTTTCTGTATTGATTTGTAAAGCTTGTTTAGAGAAAAAGGGTATTATTTTTAAGAAGGCGTTATTGAAAGCCTTGCTGCGGATGGCCATATGGGACCGCAGGTCATTGGGGTGAGCAGGAGCCCAATACCAGGAGTGCTGGGAGTTCTGGTGAGGGTCAGCACTTTTCCCCCCACCATTCTATAGCTGTCACCAGTGTGTAGGGGGCCAGCAAGGCTGAGCCCTGCACATGGGAGGAGCGCTCCCTCAGTCCTGCCCTGCTCTGTGCCCCTGAGCCAGGTGTGGGTTTCATGTAAGGCGTGTACTGAAAGCATGTGCTGCTGGAAAGAGTGCTGCTTTATAGGCGCAGTGATTCAGCAGGTTTTCCATTCTACTTTGGGATTATCAGCCTGTAGGGTGAAAAGCTAAATATAGCAAATACGTGCTTTGTGCAGCGGTTGTAATGCTTTTTGCTCGGTGCTTTCTTTTTTTTTCCAGGCGGTGCTATTCTTATTCAAGCATCGTAATTTATTAATATGGCTAGCAGACTCCTCTGAAGCAAATTAAGATTTTTCATCGTTCTATGCTAAAAGGATGGCATGCCAACCCTACAGGAAGCTTCCGCTGGAGCACGGCTGTAATTAGTTTATGGCCCTGGATGAAGGGGAGGTGGAGTGGGCCTGCCTGCGGCTGGGCAACTGAACCACAGCAGCACGAGCTTCTGGCACAGCCTGATCTAAAGCAAGGCTTTCCAGATACTGATTTTAAGAACAAAATAAACCGAGCAGGAGGTGCGTGCCCATCTCTAATGTGATAATTAATTGTCGCCCTTCAGCCTCTCTCCTCTGCCAACGTGGTAATGTTTCCAGTGGAGCATAACAGTGTGTTTGCCATTTCCCACTGCCCGAGGATCTCATGCTCACTTGGTGTTAATTTGTAGGGCTAAGGTGAGATTGGCCGAGAAGCACCCTGCAAGCAGATGGGTGCCAAGAGCCAGCCTTGCAGTGCTGAGGAATCCTGCGGGCTGTGGCTGACTGTATAGCATGGGCTGTGGTGTTGGTGTTTGGGGTGAAACCAGCTGGAAAAGAGCTCCTGCACAGAGCCAACGCTCATTTTCTGCCTGGACCTGCTTGTCTGTGCTGCCCTGGCAGCTTGCCTGACCTCAGGTTCTGCCTGGAGGTTTGTATTTTATTGAGGATAAAGAAAATGCAAGTGCCGTGGTAAAATGCAACCTGATATGCTACTAATTTTTTTTCCCAAAGAAGTTCAGAAAGCAGTACGTTAATACAAGCATTTGTGGCCAAAATGTATTATGCAGTTAATTCAAGTAAATTGCAGTTACTCTGTAGCAAATAATTACCACCTGTTTCACATCTGCCTCAAATCCACTCAAAATACAGCAATCTAATCATCGTTCTTGTGTTATTTATGTAGTTTCATTATTTGCTGTTTGATTTCTATTTGCTAACCCCATCTACAATATTTTTTTCATGCCTTCTGTACACAGAATGGCAGGCTTAATAGCCCCCTTTGGATTTGTTTATAAATCCTTTCAAAACATGGTTGCAATGTGTGATGGGGCTCCTGCTGCCCCCCAGCAGCACGCTGGCCTCTCCCGCACTGAGCTCTGAGATTCCCAAGCCTCCATCTCCCCTTCAGAACCAGTGCACACTGATGTGCCACGCACGTTGTTCTCTGAACTTTTTCATGGATGGCTTTGGTCAGTTTGAATGGAAGCTCCTGAGATGGGTGTACCTGCGGGGCAGGAACAGATGGATTCACATCCCTTGTCTTCAGCTGTGTGGGGGTGCAGGGGCAAGGCATGGGGAAATATGGTCCATCAGTTTGTCTTCTCCATTGCACCCAACACATACGTATACTTATACAGCTGTGACACTGAGAGCAAGAATTTTCTTCTAACGTCTAACCTAAATCTCACCGCTTTCAGTTTAAGGCCATTCCCTCTTGTGCAGTTGCTATCAGATGTAAAGTGTTGGTCCTGCTCCTGCTTATAAGCTCCCTGTAAGTACAGGAGTGCTGCAGTGAGTTCTTCCCACAGCCTTCTCTTCCCCAGACTTAACAAACCTGCTCTCTCAGCCCTTACCTTACGAGAGGAGCTCCAGTCCTCTGATTATCTTTGTGACCCTTCTCTGGGCACGCTCCAACAGTTTCCCTCCTCTAGAAGCATCTTCATCCATTTGTGGTATGGGCGAAGGCAGGCTGAGCATCCCTGTCTGCTTCTGACGCTAATCTGGGAGGGGAGCTGCAGGCTGGGGCCTCTAAATACCTGTGGGCGTGCCATAAAAAAAATGGTATTTCTGGCAGAAGTTCAGCTGGGAGGATGCCAAGGGAGCGAGTTGCAAGCTCAGCAGCACCATTGCATGTCTTTGTGCTACCTCTCGTGTCTGCCTGTCAAAACCTGCCATCGCGAGCAGTAATTATGCACATCCGTTAGCTGAGCAGCCATTCTCTGAAGCGCTTTGTGGCAGTCTCTCTCAGAAGAAGCGCATATCTCATTGTGGTGTCAGCACGATGACCATAACACCTCCCTGAGGGAGATGCCTCTGATAACACTATATTAAAGGCAGGGCTTGGTTTTGTCTTTGAAACCTCTATCACACAAACCAGTGCACAAGGAAAGACACCTATGATAATTTTGTAGACAAACGTTAACAAAAGCTGCCTGTGCACATGCACACACACAGACATTCAGCATTAGCCTTGCAGGAGCCTGTGATGGTGACAGGAGTACTTTTATTGTCATCTCTGCTGGAGGAAAAAATACCGATTTGTGTAAATAACCCGAGCTCAGCTTCGTTCCCTGGCGCTCCTTTTGCACATGTGAGTGTGTTTTGTCAGCTCTGTCTTTGGGTACAGATTAAAAATGCATCACTTTGCAGTTCTCGTTTTCAGAATACTCGTGCTTGTTTGTCTTAAACAAATTAGTGCCATAATAATCCCATCTCCCTGTGGAGACATAAATATTGTACGGTAAAAATCTAAAATGTATGTTTGCTATGTTTGTTTCCCCAAAAAATGCTTAATTGAGTTACTGTGTTTAATTTTCTTGATTGCTTTCTGTTCGTTAAACGAGAGTGTGTCTGAAAAAAACCTAAAAGCAAAGCTAGAGGCAGAGGATAATAACATCTATGGCTATTAATTAAGCTGAAATCCTTGAACGTGACTCCTTCCAACTTGTTATCTTCCAGACACGAGATGACTTTGTTCTTTGGGTGACTACTGCTAGACAGACGCATCCTGTTGTGATAAAGGAGACCAGCTGGATTTAGGACTGCGGCATCGTGTTTGCGGTACGGCTGACCATATGTGATTTTCTGTCACGTCTGCAGCTTTAACGGTAAAGCTCTGAAGTATTTGCACTTTGATTCATGCTTTTCCACCACTTTGGTCACCAAATAAGAGGTGGCTTTGTGCAGCTGGTTTGCACTAATGCAGGTCGCGCTGCACTCTTTGCAAAGCACTGGGAAAGCTCTTGCATGCTTGTCCTTAAGATTTGTTCAGAGCTGGGTTTTTTTTCTGCTTTGGTTTGTTTGCGGGTGCATTTCCTTTTGTTGTGCTGTTGTCTTTTTGCTTGTTTTGTTTTGTTCTGAAGGAGGAAATGACCGCGACCAGCAACTACATTTCATCAGGGACGTAATTCTGAATTCCTGCTCTGAGCGCGGTCTTTATCTGGCTTCACCAGAACCGAATAATTCTGTTAGTTGTTATTGTCTTCCTGCCTGCTCTGAGAAATGCCTGTCTGAAGTCTCTGCAGAGTCTGAGAACAGAAGGGTATCTGCTTGTGAAAGAAGCCTGACAGACAGCAGATAGAATGTGGAGTTTGGGGTCCATTTTCCCTAAGAAGGAGCGCTTTTATTTGTTCTTGTCCGCAGCTACGATTTGGCTGTAAAACATATGGCAGAAAGGAACCGAAGGTACCTGCAGCATTTGGCTGAAGGAAGGAACCAACATTAATATTTGTCTTCAGTTTTATGAAGGCGGAGGGGGGAGGAGCAGGAGCCTCTTTTCAGTCAGCACCACTGAGAAATTACTGCAGCCTGAAGAGCAGTTTGCATTTCTTGGTTGTCTGGACTTGAGAAAAGTGTGTGTAGGAGCAAAGGCCAGCGGCTGTCACAAGGATGGAAAGGAAAAACAAACAGTAAAATTCCTTTTTTGCTCTGTGCAAGTCTTAACTTGGAACTCGCAGTGACTTTATTATCATCTTAAATGGGTTACGTTTGGCTCCTCTGAGCTTCTTGGGTTACAGCCAGTGCCCAGCCCTCGATAGACCATTCTCCTTTTAGCCAAGTATTCACGGTGATTCTGTCTTATATCAGACTGTATCTTATGCACCTTCCCTCACACTGAACGCTTGAACAACAGCTCAGTTATAGCAGTCAGTGTTTGCAAATGGTATTTTGTGAGAAAGGGTGGCAGAGTGCAATTTCTTTCCAGGTCCATGGACTGTTGAATCACAGCAGCTGAGTGGGGTAGAAGGGGGAAGTAGCTGCATCCTGCACGGGCAGGGAAGGTGCCAGCAGTGCCAGGTGACAAGAGGCAGGCAGGGCGGGATGCTTCTTAATCCCATCCGGGATTTTCAGCATCAGCCCCTGGGTCAGGAGCCGCAGAGGGAAGGCACCCTGCTTCTGCTCATCTGGCACCCCTCGTTCAGGTGAGGTGCACAGCCATGCAGGCAGCAGGGAGATGGAGGTGGAAAGGTTGAGACTGGTCGTTTGTCACTTGATTTTGAGGATGATTCCTCTGAACAGTGAACAGGCGATCTTGTAATGGGCTGTCGATTTCCATGATGAAAGCCAGCTCGTTTTGGCATAGATGAGAGTGTTGTGTGAGAAAGAGTGGTTCAAATGGAGAGGAGAATTGTCAGGAAGCGCCGTTCAGTACTCCACATTTGATGACACGGGCAGTAGGCCCTCATCTCCCAGCTTGTAAGACAAGATTCCCTGTGGTACCACAGGGTGGGCTCTGCAGTGAACTGTAACAGCACTGTCCTGCTGCTGTTAGTCATGTTAAGGCTCCGACTTGTCCAGGTGCTGCACTCGAAAAGCAAATGTGCGTATTATTCCTTTAAATCACAACAGGCAGTGACAGCCCAGACTAGCATGGCGCCTACCAGAAGAGTACATTCGTTCTGACCATGTCTGGGAGACCATTTGTTGTCTCATTACTGGGTGTGTGCTGGCCCATTGTAAATGTCAGCGAGCTCGGTGTGTTTTGTGCAATGAAATGGATAGATCTAAAGCAGCAGTGGGTCAGATCCGGAGCTGAGGAGCTGCAGGAGAGAGCTTGCTGCCCCATTTCCATCTGCATCTGAGTGGCTCAAGGCCATCATCCTCAGGAGTGCAGCACCTGTACATGCTCAGAAAGGAGGAAGTGATTCTTCGTGATCTAGCAGGTTGCAGTGTTTTTTTGTTTGGTTTTGTTTTTTTAGCTAATATTTCCTTAGTTTGGGGTTTAAACATTTCTGTATGTTCAAAGGAGAATGCGAATAATACGTGTTTCTGGAACAGCTGCTGGTGGGAGTCTGCTGTGTGCAGAGAGGTTGGTGTACAACCGCTGTGGCCTTAAGTTGTGGTGTGTAGGCAGCGACACGTGGCAAGAGACAGCAGAACATCCAGGAGGCAGAGGACTTGCTTGCAGTAAACCTGTATGGGATTGGGAAAAAGAAGTGAGAAAAAGAGCCCCAAACTCTTTGTGAACCTCACCTTCCTCTGGCTTCAGGACATGTAGAAACAATGCTGAGGTCCCCAGTCACTCTGTTACAAGGTGATTTTTCCAACAAAGAACTGGCTGGCCACAAAAGCATCTTGCTGTGTCTGTATAGCACACTAGGCGAGGCCCTTCTTAAGGGATCGGCTGATTATTATTCTGCTACCGGCCCTTATTTTCCTCTTCTACTCTCTGTCTCGCAGGAAGGCTGCATACAAATATAGCAATCGATGGAGGGGAGATGTTCTTCCTTCACGAGATTAATTACAAACACAGGGATGCTCTGTCTAGCCTGCATGTATGATTGATCTTACGGGAGGAAATGCAATAGGAAACTAATGCTTCCTTTTATCCAGTAAGCAAAGTTCAGAGATGTTTACATTCTGCTAGGTAAGCACAGCTGTCTAAAGACTCCAAGACTGATGGACTGTCCTGTCAGCACAATTCCTGCCGGGGGAAGGGCCGGCTCCGTCCCTGCGGACCTCCCCCTGCCCACGGGGCTGCGAGGCCAGAATCGCTAATTTAGCAATCAGCTTAATTATTGCACGCAGCCATTAGCAGGGAGACCCACACGAAGCCAGCCAGTGCAGCGGTGCTGGTGGGGGCAGCGCTGGGCCAGGTGGGGCTGCACTGTGAGACCCGGAGGAAAGCTCCTGCTTGCAGTGACTGTCACGGGCCAACTTCTCCGAAATCACAAGCTTTTTTCCCTTTAAAACCCAGCTGGAGCAGAGAGCGCTCAGCTTATTCCCTCCCAGCAGCTTGCAGCGTGGAGCTGTGGAAGCATCTGCAAGGAGTGCGGTGCTTAGCTGCCCTTGTTTCTATTTGTGTACAAATACAATCTCACGAGCCATGGATTTGGCTCAGGGTCCTTCCGAAAAGGCTCATTTCGTTCTTGGGCACGGGCGAGTGCTTGCAGTTAGCCTGAGAAACAGAGTTAGAGGTGCTGGATCCAGCTTAGTGACTCAGCCCTATCCTGGCAGTATTTTGAGTTATAGATGCGCTACTGCTGATATTTAACTCGTGCCAGAGCTGCTGAACTAAATGGAGGATTTGAAGTATTCCTGCAACTGGGCTCAGGCAGAGGAGATCCTCACCTGGGGTTGGTTTCCTGAAGGAAGAAGAAACCAGCGGGGTACCCCAGCCATAGCATCCCATAAGGTGTAAGGATGTCCCTTGGCACCCACCCTGCCTCCTGCCTCCCCATTACACAGCATAGGGCTGCACTGCCGGGGGCCAGAAAGTCCCCGCACTAAAATAATTAGCGTAATAAATACGGCATGCCGAGAGCAAGAGGAAGCAGGGATGTCTCGGTTTGCATCTATCCCCGTGGAGCTGGGCCTGCTGGAGTCCAGCCCTGCATTGCTTTCGCCTTTTATTTTCCTCCCGAGGTCTGCTGGTGCCCCAATGAACGCTGACACGCGTTGGCCGCTCGTTTCGGCTGTCCTTTCTCTTGGCTTTGCACATGCAAATCCTGCTTGACAAGCGCGGCTCATTGGCTGTTTGAGTCAGTTTAGTGGGCTTGACAAAGGTTATTGCAATAATTGATGTTCCTCTTCTAATAATTAATGTTAATGAGTCCACTAAACAGTAAACAAGACAACAAAGAACTGTTAATGAGACAGTCTTTACTCATTTGTGTAATCTTTTCGGTAAGATAATGGGCAATAAATACGTCGCTATTCAGCCATCTTCCAGTCCTTAATGCGTGGAGAGTGTTTTAAAAAGAGATTTGAGCTGATTTTTTACACTTGCCTTCGGTAAATGCGGCAGGCTGGGTAGGTGGGGCGGCTGAAAGAGTTTGGAGACCTATATAATTAAGTGCCTTGACATTCTGCGTCTGAAGGACATTGGCGGGTATCCAAACAGTGTGTTCTGCTCTCGAACCATTTAATTGAAACCATGCAAAGTTGGGGAGGGGGGAGGGCGAAAGAGGGGGAGATGTTGGCAAAAAACCCTCAGTGAGTTGGTTTTTCTTCACTGTTGGATTGACCAGACAGAGCAACAAAGCTGATAAAACAGGATTAGCAAAATTGCATTGTTGGATATTATATGCTGTGTGACATGTACTACAGCAAAGGAATTTGGCAGGATTAACCTGCGGAGGATAAAGATGTACCAGACAAGCGGGCTGAATTAATAGACTGCTGTGACCAAAGCAAGGAAATCTATTTGCATGGAATATTAGCAGTGAGAGCAGAGCTGTGCTGGAGGAGTTGCACTTACTGTCCTATGCGGACCTGGGATCGGGCTCACCAGGCAGCAATTCAGAGTGAAGAAAGCAGCTCTTTGGTTTCTCTTCATTTTTTCCTGTTTCTAAACCCCCCCCAAAAAATGTTAATTCCTAGAAGGGGTGATGTGCATTATTGAATCTCACATCCCCCGTCACCCCCACCAAACAAAGAAGTTTGTTTTCCTGTTTATAGGAGGTGAGATTCTTCTCCTAACACACACATACTGGCCTTATCCCAAAGTAAATATGTGTTCTGTTGTCTTTCCTCAGGGCTCGCAGCACCAGCCGGCATGGGAGAGTGCAGCACTTGCTCTGCCACTCAGCTGCTGAGGAAATTGGGCACCATTGGAAATGGTAAGAAAGCTTTCGAACCACGTAGAGAACGTGAAAACTATAGCCCATAGGTGGCTAAAAATTGTAAAACTGTACTAAGGGAAAATGGGAGAGTATGGAAATTGCAAATCAGATGTGCTCTAAGACCGTGCTGGACTGTCTGACTGCGAGGGAAAGGCAGAAAGGCAGCATCCATCTCTGGTGCAGCGAGTGGAGAGAGAGGCTTGGGTTAAGTGTTCATTTCTCACTTGCAGAGTGCGTAATGCTGGTTCTTAGTGGAAAAGGCTTTTAAATTGGCTTCTGGGCAGCAAGCGATGCATACAGGAGATTGATTTCGTTTTAGAACTCCGCTGTACTTGGATGCAGATTGCGTGAAAGGTTTCATAAGGATTTAAACAACCTTGAAGGAAGCTCGTATCATTTGTTTTTCTGTTCCCACCCACAGTACCGTTGTCAGACTTCAGCGTTCCCATGGAACGGGGAATGTGCAGAATGCATTTGGCATTATTCTTGGTGTGACACAGTGTGCTCCTGCCGGTGTGTGCAGCACTGCAGCACACAGGGGGGGACCTCGCAGCATCTGGTCACCTTCAGTCAGCATTGCCGAGTCACTGATGTTCAGGAGCAGCCAGAGCATGGCTCTTCCTTTTCCGTGTTGAAGCTGAATAATAGATTTGCGTAAAATATGAATACGCTGTTTTGTTTCTTGTAGCGTGGTGTATTAAAATTTCAGGAACTGCTCTTTAAAGAAAAGCTCTGTCAGCGTGACATAGCTGAGACTTTACAAGTGCACGCACGTGCAGAGGTGTCAGATTCATCTCCATTTCATGCGGCAGCTACATTGTAGGACCTGGGAGGTCTCTCCTTACCGCACTTGTTTGTAGTTTCTTTGCTTAGAGACTGGTCATGACCCCATCTCCCATCTCCTCAGTGGAAAGTCAGTGCACAAGGTTTCCGTTGGATTAAATAGGGAAGCATAGGGGTAACTCCCTTCATCACAAAAGGGGGAAGTTTTGTCTCCACATCAAACCTGCTTCAGAGCTAATCAAAGGAGCAGTTTCTCCCCAGAGATGTGCCAGGCTGCACATTGTGTGCTTTATCCCTGTTTTCCTTCAAGACTCCTGTGTTTGGTCCTCATCACAGAGACAGTCCCAAGCTGGGTGACAGAAACTCTGCTTCATTTTGAGCTCTGGTTGCTGAGGAAAGTCCTTAATGCACATACTAAAGTCAAGTGTTTGCCTGTTGTTTGCCTGTGTGTAGACAAGTTAGCAGCCCATGAGGTGATGCTGGTATCCCACTGAGAATGACCTGACCATTGCAAGTGAGTCACTGTACCACACGTGTAGCGTTTTGAGGGAAATCAGTCTGAAGTTTACATGCCATCTTTGCTGGTCAGCAGTGAATTGCATCTCTCAACTTCCACACATCCCTGATGGATGGGGCCATGCAGGGAAGTACAGGGCCTGCAGACTGGGTCTCCCTGGGTTCCAGCAGGACCCTTAAGCCAGTGGGCAGTACTGCATGTGCCACCACCCTGGGAAGCTCCTGGGAAAAGGCCATGCACGTGCTGGTGTCCTACCCACCCCAGGCAGGGCACATGTGGAGAGGTGTGAGGCTGAATGGCAGCACAGTGCCCAGGAGGCCTCATGCTCCCTATGGCCCCGTTCTCCTTCTAACAGCATCCTGGCATCAGTGAGAAAGCAGCAGCCTCTTTCTTTGTGTCTCCTGGGGCTCGGCTGAGTTTCTAGGCTACATCCCCTGCCTGTGAGCCTCCATCCCTCCTGAGATGAATATCTACAGGATGTGGATAGTGAGGATGTAGCTGAACCTGCATCACACTACAGCAGCCAGTGCTACAGTGCAGCAGATCTCAAGCGCAGCGCCTGTCTGCCATTTCTGGGGGAAGAAATTCACTGTAGTACTTCGGTGTCATTGTAAACAACAGGTGGGAGCACGCAGCCTATGGGAAGGACAGATCTAACCCTCTCTTTGCTTTCCAGGATGAAGATGGAGCACAGAGGACGCAGGGCCCTGCCAGGTGCCGTGCAGCAGCTGGTGTTGTGAATCAGGCCGTCACCAGTTGGAGAACGGCTACTTCACAACACCAGGGTGGCACTGCACCACACTTCATCGCCAGCCAAAGGAGCAGTGAGGGTCCCAAATGGGCACAGCCACAGGAGCCCAGACCTGCTAAGGTAAATCATGTGCTCTACTCCTATTTAGGTAACCAGCCTCCTATGGAAGTCTGGAATAGGCCCTCTAAACATCTCTGTGGGTCCTATCCTTAGGCTTCAGTGTGCTGTGTGAATGGGGAAGAGGTATGGAAGGCAGTGGGGTGAGCAGTCTCTGTATGCCAGGCACATCTCTCAGCAGAGATGGTTGAAGCCATTATTATAAACTACCTCAGTCTCATCCTGAATATGTGATGCAGGCAGAAATGGAGGGGAGAGTCAGAATACACATGAGATCAGAAATAACATGGGACAGTCTGGAAATGCACGTGCACAGACACATGTGGGTGGCTGCATCACACATCCTCATCTTCCCCTTCAGTAAAGCTTCAGTAAAGCTTCCTACAGAAGCAACCCCGAGTTCTGTCCATGGTGAAAAGCTCTCAGCCAACACCATAAAGGGCATGGGAGGAATGAGTATGACACTGTCAACCTGACATGTAAGAAGTCTGTTTTATTAAACTTGTCTTCTGCTAACAGAAAATGTGTCCTCTGTGTCCTGGCCTCTGTGTTTATTGTAACCTTGTTTTAAAGCTCACTACCTGTAAGGTGGCTGCAAGGTTTGTTCACTGTAAGGTTCGTTTCACAGGATAAAATAATGCAAGCCTTTAGAAGCAGAGGGTTACAAGAACGTAACCCCTGCACACATCCTCTATTTACATGGACAGCTATTCAGATGTAGCATTAAATACCATTTCATCTTCCTTTGTGAACCAGAAGCCTCTTTGACCTATTCAGTTTCTGTCTACAAACACACATAACATTTGAAATAGGTTAATGCTTAATATCTGCTGACAGATGACCTGATGGATGATCTCCATCCTTCTCTTAACTATGCGGTGTGGAGATACGGTATGGGTAAGATGGCTGATTTCCAGTTCTTTTTGCGAAGGAATTTCTTGGGATGTGACATGTCAGAGGGGGCCTTTATTGTACTCTGTGTTTCTAACTGGAATCCATCACACTTTATGTTCTTCTAAAATGATTTCCTAGAAAATTAATGCATGCCATAATGTGGCACTGCTGCTGAAAATCAAATGCTCTTGCTCGTCATTAAGGAACCCGATCATCCTGGCCATCCAGTAGGGAGGATGGAGGGCTGAATAGCTGGCTGTCAGCTTTAGATGATGGAAGCAATTTCTGTTTGCTCCATTCAGCAGTTAGAAGTACTTAATTTTAGCACGTACTGCAATGAAAGGTGAATGCACAGAATAAATGGCTCAATCTGAGTTTTATATTCGTGTGAGTGTTAATGCTTAAGCAAGTGCCTGCTATTCTTGTTCATCTGGAGTTCTGGCTGCTGGGATGGAGAACATGTGCTGCACCAGGCTTCTGGCAGCCATAAAGCTGGAGTCGGGGGGTACATCCAGAGACCTTCCTGTGCCTTCTGGATACTGCTCAATATTGCAGTCTGTTTGGGTAGTTTCCCCCAAAAATACCGTAACACAGAATCACCAAGGTTGGAAAAGACCTCCAAGATCATTTAGTCCAACTGTCTACCTACCACCAGTATCTACTGCCTAACCCATATCCCTCAATAAAGCATCTAGAAGTAGTGCAAAGCCAATCAAAACTGAAACAATCTGTAATATCATGCGGGGTGGGGGACTGTATTATTTATAAGGGGTTGTTACTCTGGATGTGTTTTTATGCTTAAGAAAATGGTACTTCATTTACTTAATTTACTTCATTTCACCCCTTTTAAAATTCAGACCTGATGGGTTTATTGTCTCAGCACATCCATTCAACACTGCAGCTGCCCTTGGGTTCTATGGAAGGGCTGGCTCCATTCCTTACCCCCTTCACCGGCAGAGCATGCAGTGCTTCAGAGAGCCGCATCCTTGTGTGCTTTGCTCTCTTTCTCCTCCTGCCTGTAGAAGCCACACTGATGAGCACAGGAGGGCAATGCAGCTCCACAGTATGTGCTCACATGCACACTGCTTTGTTGTCATAGAAAATCCCAAGTTGGAAGGGACCCCTGTGTATCATTGGGTCCAACTCCTTGTGGGGTTTCTCATGAAATAGGGCATTAACAGATCTATTTTTCAATTCTTTCCTTGGGCACCCACTTTTGCCAACGAGTACAAAATAAAAATGGAATTTCAGACCAACACAGCATTGGAAAATAAACAGGAGGTGGCACTGAATTGTACCCACAGACCTGAGTCTGGTTTTGTTTCAATGCTGTATGCGCATGTCAGTAGGAGGGAGAAAATACAAAGACTTATCTTCAGGCATCTTAACAGACCCTGAGGTGACATGAGGGAGGAAGAAGGGTTTGTTGGCAGCTACCATCTTAAGAATCAAAGCAGGGCTTTGATAGGCTGATCAGATTAGATATCCTAAGAAACTCCTGTTCACATACTCTAGCACAAGAGCTAGGCCAGCACTTCACAGTCTCTTCTGTACAACTTGCGCTTGCTCCAGCACACGTGGCAGAACTGGTGCCACCATCACCACCCTCCTGGAAGAGGTTTGCTCTCCCATAGCCACGTGGCTTGCCAAGTGGCTTTAGAACCAACAGCTTACAGGAGTTTGATGGGACTATTTTTTACCATGTAAAAATACTCGTTTCCATAGTGACATCCACGTGGTGCAGCACTTACCTCAACTCCAGAGATGCGTTATGGAAAACCCCTGGGAATAAAAACCCTGTGTGCCCCAGGAGCCCCTGTGCTGCAACTGCTCGTTTCCATGGCCAGCACTCCCACTCCACACAGCCATGCTTCTTATTAAACTCCAATAAATCTCATTCATTATTTGGTTGTTCCATCTGAACTTGTTTTGTTTTGCCTTGTCCCACCTCAGGGGCACAAGTGGCAGCATCTCCCATGATAGCTCTGCAGTGACAGCAGTGGCTGCTTTCCTCCAGGAGTGGGATTTGAGCCCTCCCCCCTTTGAGCTAGTCTGCACCCAGCAGCATTTCACTGCCTTCTGACAGCTGTGGTGCCCTAAAAGCCCCTCTAGTCTTACTGTGTGAATTAAAGGCGTGTTGTCCTCCAGCCTTGGATTCATCGCTGGGGATGGGAAGAAGTGCTGATGGCTGCTCCTGCATATTCCCATGCTGATGAAACGGCATTGTATGTCCTGTCGTGGGGGTGAATGTGTGTGTTTTGGTGGACGTAGCCCTGAAATCCCCCATGATGTGAACGTGAGCCTGCAGATGTGTGGGCTGGAGGTAGGGGAGCCAGGGCAGCCCAAATGAGATTCCCATTGGGTTTCAGTGGGCCGCTCTGTCCTAGGCAGCTCTGGGTCTTGCTTCTCCACAGGTAGAGCAAAGTGCCCAAAACACAGCGATGGAGTAAAGCCACACATGAGCTCTCTTTTGTAATAAACCAAATGGCACCACCTTGTCATGTAAGCTAATATCCCTGCGGCATGGCTTTGTGTATTTATTCCCTGCTGATGTTGCTTCTGATCACTACTAGATGAAAATGAATTCTTTGCTGCTTCAGGGCTGCTGTTAGGACAGATTCCGTAAGATGAAAATGCATTTCAGGAAATGATATATAGAAGCCAGTTTTTGTTTTAATTTCTGGGGACACGCAGGGCTCCAGTTCCTTCACCAGGAAACCCTGGGGGCAGGAGATGCAAGAGAAGAAAGGCACATTGGAAACACACATCAAAAGCCTATCCTTCCAATTCATGGAAACAAATGTCACTTGGAGGCAGTGCTCTTGTCCTCATGATCACAAGACTCTTCCATTTGAGGGCAGTGTCTGGGGAGTCCTTTCTTCACAGGCTTTTTGACCACATCCAAGGGTTGCAGCACCACAGTGTGTTGTCATTGTGCCAACCAACAACCACTGCTCTGTCCATAGGCAGCTCATCAGTCCAGGAGCTGGACTTGATGGTCATCATGGGTTTATTCCATCTCAGGATATTCTAATTCTATGACCTGACATCCATTGCTCCTATCTTCAGGTCTCTCACAACCGCTCTGCAGTGATGGGCGATGGAACGGAACCCCCAAAGGCAGCACCCTCTGCCCATGCACCGCTGGCCCAGAGGAGGAGCCATGGTGTATTCCTGATGGTGCACCCGGCCTACTGCAGATCTACACAGTGTGAATCACTGTTGTGTGCAACCCATTTGGGTCAAATCTGGCATGAATCCGAGTAATCTACATCACCTATGTCTTCTGATTTAAGCATGTGACCAGGGTCCAATGAGTCTTCTAGTTAGGAAATGAGTGGAATTTTTCCCATAAATTCCTGGAAGAAAAGGTCCAGGTTTGGAAACATTTTCATTGACAAATAAATAAGAATCAGGCATTGTTACTGAATGTAACTGAGATTAACAGTGGGAAACTCTGGGATTTGCTCAGAGAGGACAAAAAAACAAACATCAAAGCCACTTCCATTTTATTTTTTCACATGAAAACTGACATGAGTTGTGAGTGCGGAAAACTTCTGATGAACTGAAATTAAAATGTACATCTGTTGAACATAAAGCAAATCCTCCGGCTGCACTGGTAGGTGCTACAGGCATTTCTGTACATGAGCCTGGGGCCAGGCAAGGAGAACGGGGCCAGGGGGGAGTGGGACCCACAGCCCATACCTGGGGACATTATGGTGGTCTGCACCCACCACCTGTTTCCATTTGCATGGTGAGGGGCCTCCACTGTGTAAGACACAGGGTGTGTTTCTACATACAGAGCTGCATCGGTCCTCTGCAGTGTCACTGTATGAATGCTGGGGGAGCAATCCAGGAATTAATAGAAAAACACTCATATATATATTTTCCTCTTGTTCAAAACCACCATTTGGGAGAGGAAGAGGTCACTGAGAAGAAGTGAAAAAAAACAACAACAAAAAAAAGAAAGTTTTACTGTGTTCATATTAATAACCCATCAACACAGCCTTCCCAAACTGGGCTGTTTCAGCACAGAAAAACACAACAGAATAACTGCTGGCCTAGGTGGGAGTTCCTGAAGCTCCCTGCAAAGGGTTTCCCTGGGTAACAACAGCTCTCATACATGCGTACACGTATGTGACTGCACTGTGATTCCACCTTCGTTTACAGCAGAAATGGAAACTTGGGGGGAAAGAGGCCCTTCCAGACTGAAATCAAAACAAATCACTTTTATGCATATTAATAAGGCTCCTGATTGAAAATGTTCTCGCTGCTCACGGAGGAATATCAACAGTAGATGCTGCTAATTTAAGCCTGGCTAATTAAAAGGAGAAATAAAAAAAATAAAAATGCATTCCCCTAGAAACAGCCACACGAAAAATGCATTCATCCAGCACATTTCATCAAGCCCAGCTTATTATACATGGGCTTAGGGGAAAAAAAATCCTAGGGCTTCTTTTTTCCTATTCGTCGTGTGGGCATACCACTCTGCATTCCAGCTCCTTCCGCCAGGGCCTGTCAAGGCTCCTCCATCTGTGGGAGACATTAAGGATCCCTGGAATGGAGCCCGGCAGGTGCTGGAGTAGAGTGATGCTGAGAGCGGTGCTAGTAGGTGAGCTTGAAAGGGCAGTTCCAGCATAGGACGAGGCAGGGAGAAGAGCCCAGGTGAGCCAGCTGTCAGTCAGCACATCCACACTGAAATGGAAAGCGGAATTTTGTTCCCTATCCTTTTTTTTTTTTTTTTTTTTCTTTTTTTAATTTTTATTTTATGGTTATTTGTTGCATCTCTTTGAATTTTCATCCCAAGGGCTTCTGTATGACAGAATGTAATAGCATTAGTCACCGTTTTACACATTAGGGAACATAATATTTGGCACTTATAACAATTTCCAGCTTCCGACTGCCACACAAACATTAAAAATACACAGCATTTTTCTTGTGTGTTTCTGTTTTGTTTTGTTATCAGAACGAGCTCTTTCTTGCCTGAAGCTGTTACAGCTTCTCTTTCTACTATCCCACACATGAAATGAGGCTCTTCTATCACACCTCTGCCAAGTCACAGGCTGTCAGTTTGTGGCCTCATACTCTGGACAAAAGGCACTTCTCTGCTTCTCCCCACCAATCCACAGCTCCCATGCACCCACCACATTCCTGACCACTGAAGGCCCATGCCTCATGTTTGACAGCATCAGTATGGGAACTGTTGTGTCACGGCCTGAACCACTGATTGACCACCTGAGGTGAGGTGAGCACTGAGTCAGCCATGGGAGCACAGATGAAGGCAATTCAGCTGTGTGACCAGAAGAGGTGAAGCCTGGCTGCGCCTCTCCTTGACCCCATTTAAGGGCTGACTGCCAATGGGGAAGGATCCCTTTCTGGGGATTGCTCCTTTGTGGAGTCTGTCCTGCAAACCTACATCTTCTGATACAGGTGAGTGTTCCTTCCCCATTTGTTTCTTTTCCCATTTTCCCCATGTTAATCTTTCCAGCTGTAACACCAACTGTAACAGGTGGTTAATCAATGCATCCTTTAGCAGCCTGTCCCATCCTTTGTGGGACTGAAACAACAGGATGTTACATCAGCTCATTCTTCATGCAGAGCGGAACCTGCCCCATGGTTTGAGTCTTGCAATGAACCAGCTGTTGGCCAGTGAAAAGTTTGTGCAGACAAACTCACGAGGCTCATTTCTTTGTGCTGTGCCTCAGTAAGCATTTTTTGATCCTTTGCATAGCAGGTCTTAATCTTGCTTTCTCTTTGTCTATGTTTAGACAACTGCAAAAGGATTAAGAATACCATCTCAGTTGGACACGTCACAGAGGATTTGTATTCGTTCCCTGGCTGTGATTTGTGGTGCAATGAATTCTCAAGAAATCTCTTAGGTTGGCAAGTGTACTTCTCCTTCAGGCTGGATGGGATCTCCCTCGGGGCATCCTGTCCCTGCCTGGGAGTCATCACTTTGAAACCAATGGTGTGGCATCGGTTGCACTGAAAGATCTTCAGTGAAAGGGAGGGAAGGTCTGTCATGATATGTATGTCACACGCATTCAGTTTGACAAATAGAAAATAACAAATCTAAGAACAGCCAAGCATATAAATATGCCAATTCTGGAGTCATAACAATCTACGATTTCCACAAATTGCACATGTCTGTCTTCTTCCAGCCACAGCCCTGCATGCCTCATGCATTTTAATGCATGCTTGCTATGCAAATGAACTTCCAAGATCTCTTGTTAGTGGAATGAAATGCAGGAAAGGTTCTCTGGACCCAACGGTTGATCACTGTGCCTCCAGCCCCTGCCTACCCCAGTGTCAGTGCCTCTTTCTCCGCAGGGCTCGGCACTGCAGCTGGTCTTCCAGCAGGTTGGCCTGGGAGGAAGGAAGAAGATGGAGAAGGATTTGGAGGGCAAGATGTATGAGGAGTGGCTGAAGTCTCTTGGTTTGCTCAGCCCAAAGCAGAGGATCTGAGGGGAGGCCTTGTGATCACTGTTTTGAATATCCCTATCCACTGGCTTGCACAGCCCTCCCCCAGAGCGGTCTCACACTCCCATTGATTTTGCAGGGATAGATGTAACTTTCTGATATTTAGCTGGAGATTGTTCATGTATTTATTTGCAACAGCTCAGCTGAGAGAAAAGCCCTATTCTAAAACTCAAATTTGAGACTTCTCTACTTTGAGGATACGTGTTTTCTAAAGGCTTACCTGGACACCTGCATTCACCCAGCACCCATAGTTCCCTACTTCAGCGTTTGCAAGTGATGCTTTGAAATATTCCAGTTCTTCTAGTGCGGTACTGTTTCTCTGCAAGGAAAAGCAAGGCAGAGATGATGTGTTGCTCCTCCTCTTCCCTTAGCAGCTCTGCCCAGTTTGGGTGCTGTGGTGACTGGCTCTTGCTGATCTGCAGACAGAAGAATTAATTCTGTATGCAGCATAGGTTGATGGTTCCAGTTCATAATTAGCAGGTGTGCAGAGGCACCTAGGATCTCATGTCAGGTTTCACTGGGGTTCTGAGCTTGTCCAGGTTTGCAGGAGAAGTAGGTAATGTGCAGGTTATTGCCCACAGGCTGTGCTCTAGGGTACACTCTGTAAGAGAGCTGGGAGGAAGTGTATTTCCCTGGTCTGGGCTCCTCTGCACAACAAAGCACTGGGATCTTCCAGGTTTTAGCAATGGTAGAAACATCTCCATTTCTGTTTCTTCACCCAGTCCACAAACCTAAAATAGGCCCTGCATAAAGTCATGGCCTTGCGGCCACCCTTTGTGCCAACTGAATGAAAGTCACAGCAGAAAGTGCCTTACTGGCAAGACTAAATGGCCATACCTACTGTGTTTGGACAATGGAAGAAACTGATAAAGGGCACTGATTAGCTTTAGGAATATGAGACATAACCTTTTCCTCCTCCTGAAAATAGAGGTATCCAACCAAAGAATGCTTATTTGCTGTGACCCAGAAACCAGAAGCAGGGGCAGAAGCTGAGCAAATCAGGCCAAAGAGGTGGTGGGCAGTAAAGAGAACTTGGAGTAACTGACGATTGAAGTCAGCAGAGAAGCTGTAAAATAAATAACAGGGTAAGGAGCCAGACATGAAGCAGAGACGTCATGCAGAGCATCAAAATGAGCAATTGCCAGCGGGCAGCACATCCATCACACAGATGTGACGCCTCAGAGGAATCTCACAGGTGACTGAATGGAGAGGGCACAGGGGGAGTAGAGAAAAGCTCCTGCAGGGCTGCAGGACCCGCTTCGGGCAGAAATCAGAGCGTGGAAGTGAGAGGGGTCTCAGCCTTTTCCTGAGAGTCAGTTAATCCAATGCCATTCACAGCATAACTGCAGCAGGAATGCAGAATTTCAAGCGTCAAGTAAGTAAATTTATATTAAAGTAACTGCAATTATACACAGCCTGCGCTCACTCCCATGGGAGGCTGCAGCGGGTTTGTGATGGACTTCACTGGAAGCAGAATTAGGATGATAATCGATACAAGCACAGCCATCATTTTGCATTTTCTTGTAGCTGCCAAAGCCGGCGACAGTATAAAGCAAAGGGCTTTTTTAGATTACACGGCAAAGGCCTGCAGAGATTTCAGCTAATGGCATATGATCAAGTCTTTTTGTGAACAACAAAAAAAAGAATTTCCCACTACGTGTGTGTAATTCCAATGCTACGATAATGCTGATGGTGTTCAGAGGCACAGAAGGTTTTGGTCAATCGATGCTTTTTATTTTTTTTTCCTCTGGTGTAAGTATTGTTTCATGCCTGCACTGTGTTAGTGCCGATTGGATGTCTGGTTTGAAAAAGCAAAACTAATTCTGGTACTGCGCACAACACTCTGTGCTCAAAAATTAACCACTTCCTTCAGTTACACACACTACCTGGCACCTGAAAATGTCATTTCGTATAGTTTGCTTCTTCAAAAACAAAACAGGAAGAAGAGCAGTTTGCTGGTCCAAATGGCAGTGGGCTGAGTTTTGGCACTGAGACAGGGGGCATTAATAGGGGCAGGAAGCAGAACAATGCTCCCCCGGAGCACCTCAAGTCAGTCAGTAAGAGGGCTGCTGGCTGTGTTCAGCTACCATGGCAAAGCTGAGGGCTGCAGGTGATGTTGTGATCCCACCACTGTGCGGCCAGCAAGGAGCATCACCAGCCCTTCCCAGGCCTGCAGTTTATCCCACTCCTTGGTCTTGAAGATTATGGCAGGAAAATCCTCATTTGGCTGCCATGCTCAGCTAAACTAGCCAGAATTTATTTTCCAAGTAGATAATTCAGGGTGAGCCAGGACAAAATCCCCACAGACCTCAAGGAAGGAGGACTCGCTCACACCACACAACAGCCTGACAGGACCCATTTTTCTTCCTCGGACTCTATTTTTGTATTGACATGACCTCTAGATTTTAGCAAATGCTCAGAAGTGCAGTGAGAGTTGTGTGCAGGAGCAAGCAGCTCTATTTGCATCCGAAGGCATAGACTCATTGTTTGCTTGCTTTCATTCAATGCCTGTGATGGGACTCATTAGGAAACTTCAGTACTTATGACAGAAACAGAAGAAGTAAATCTCAGAGACAAATGAAAGAGGCAGTGATCCCTTACATCATATGAGAACAAACATTCTGTAACATTCAGACAGGCGTTCCCAGCGCAAGAGGCCATCACTTCCTCCAGTGCCATTATTTCCTGCCATGTGCTGGTTTATTTGGCAAGCAGTTGTCACCCTCCTTGCAGCCACTGTGAGCTGCCAACCCATCCTTTCTTCCCTGTATCCCTTTCAGAGCATGCTCAGGCATTGCCAGTGTTTTGGGGGGAGCAGTATGCACTGATATGATACACTTTGGCTTCTGGCTGCTTAAAGTCCCAGAAGAGCTTGCAGTGGAGATGGGGATCATGATAACAGATAGTGGAAGCCAGAAAAGGGAGATCCAGCTGCCTGGCTCCTCACCAGTCTCAGGGCAGTCACCCTTCCTTCTAATGACCAAAAGTCTTTCCCCAAGGGCTGGCAGGATGTTTGGGCATTTCACAGTATTTGTGTTCCCTCTGCAGCCTCTGGAAGAACTAAACTTCATCTCTGCAAAATTTTCTTCTTCAGAGGCTGTAAAGTGAATGTTGCCTCTTTTCTCTGCAGCCCTAGGCTGATGGATCACTGTGCCCTTGGTATCCCAGGGCCGAGGGCAGGGGGGACAAGTTGTCCCTAATTGCTCCACCTGCTTGTATTCCTCCTGGGAAGATGGAGATGAGCAGCAGGGGTTGCTCGAGGGCAGGGATTGTCCCATTCCACTCTGCACTGTGTGGCCTCACCTTGAGCAGTGGATGCAGCTTTGGGCACCACAATATAAGAAAGACATAGAACTACAAGAGTGTGTCCAAAGGAGGGTTATGAGTATGGTGAAGGTTCTGGAAGGCAAGTTGTATGAGGGGTGGCTGAGGTTCTTTGGTTTGAATTTTGAGTGGTCCAGAGTAGAGCGAGGAGTTGGACTCTGTGATTCTTGTGGGTCCCTTCCAACTCAGGATAATTCTGTGATTCTAGTTCTGCTCTGCTGCTGGGGGAGCACAGCACTGGGATGCAGTGCTTAGGCACAATGGATAGTTCTGAAGCATTTGCTTCACCAGGAAAATGCTAGAGCCTGGCAAGGCGCATCATTCTCCCCTTGCTGCCCGCTTTCCCCTGCACTCAATCAGGAGCAAGGGTATTTCTAAAGAATGGTCATCTCACTCTGCTAGTGCTCACTGTGACTGCAGGGGTTAAAGGTTTGAATTCTTAGCGCTTTCCTCTGCATATGCTCATTTGGACAACATGATACCTTCTCGCAGCTATTCTGCACATCTCCTGGCTATCTGGAAGTGACAGCAGATTTGAGTACTGCAGGTGTCCTAGGACAGGGCATGAGGATGAGGGGGAGCCACAGCTGACCTTCGGCCTCCCCTGGGTGCCCTGGGGTCAGCCAGATTTCACGTTTGCATTTTGCTTGATTCATTCACGGCTCTATCAGCGCAACCCAAGGCAACATGGGGGACATTTATTGTTAGCTGGCCCCTTTTTCATTAAGAATTGGCCTAACTCCATACACATTTAGTGGTAATTGCCAGGCAGGCTGCACAGAGCAAATACCTTTTATTTCAAATCCAAGACAAGTCAGAGCTGGCTGATAGTTTGTTGGCGCTTTCCTACGTTAATTAAGTACTTCTCATCTAATACTACACATGGTCTTTCTGAAAACCTCCAGTGAAAAGTCTATTTGTTAAAAGTGCCAGTTTAAGTCAAAACAACATCCAATATTGCAAATTAGGATTCCAGATTCCAGGATGAGATCTATTAGTCTTTCTCTGTTTAACTAATTAAAAACAGAGAGGGACAGAATTTGTTTTGTCATTCTTCCGTCCGTAGGATTCCTTCCACTCGCTGGAAAAAGGACACAAAATTCCCGTCATTTATCTTAAGATATCGGCTGGCTCACCCATCTGTGAGCAAAGAATGTTTTTGCTTAGCTTGCTTAACTAAATGAAGCTTGGTTCGCTTGCTTGCAGCTGAAGACAAATTAGGCTGATTATATAGGAAAGGGAATACAGTGCATCTAGGAATTAAACTGCGACTGGGTATTTGGGATGAATGAAATGAATAGGTTGCAACAGCTCTGCATCACTCTAGCAGTCAGCAGTCCCCCTCTTTATCAATCTTTTTAAAGCACTACGAAAATAATTCTGTTATTCTCGCGTGTGTGTAAGCTGCTGTTTTGCAAGGATAGATTTCTAAAGAAACAAAGAAATCCACAAGCAAACTATTTCACTTTGGTATGGAAGCATTGCAGAGCTGAGCCGAGCTGCTCCATACATCAGCAGCAGAGCTCCTTCCAGCCCACATCCCCAGGCTGCTTAGTATATGAAGGCAGCAGCAGCATCGTGTCCTCCAGCACCTTGCTACCCACATCGCTCACTCGGTGGGATGCTATAGAACATCCACCTTACCTCTGCAAGTGCCTGGCAGGCAGTGTATCACATTGCCTGCTCCTGGGGGGTGGGGAGGAGGATGAAGTTCTGAGTTCTTCAATTGTAGAGGGTTTTCAGTTATTATTAGCGTGTTTCAGCCCAAATCACAAGCATCTTCCCTTGATAAGAATGATAATTGGTGTCAAAATCTTTGTTCCTTCAATTGCAATTTTGGGCTGATAATATGGGCTGTGCTAGAGGAATAAAGCACACCATAATTTTGGTAAGAAGTCATCTCTGCTGGCATTCTGGGTGCAATGATTTTTGAGAAGACATCCACTATTTTTGAGTTTGGACCATAAAAGTGTGTATTCAAAATACACAGATAAAAAAGATCTCATGGGAATGTTCCGGCGGCATAGCACGAAGATGAGACCATCCCTTCTATGCCTGTTTTTCAGTGTAATCGAAATATCTGTACATCCCAAAACAATGGAGTTTTAGGTGTTCAGGTCCCCTCTGAAACACACATCCTCCTTTATGCTGTTCCAGGTACTTGCTGAGGTGTGGTAGTTCCCGTTTGGTGGTCTCTCCCCTCAGTATGGAGTGAAAATGAAAGCAGAAGAGTGCCTCTGTGCTCGCTGGAGTCTATGCAGACTTTGAACACCATTAGCCCCTTTGCAATGCTGGTTCTGCAGCTCCATAGCGCCCTCACAGGGTAAGGAAGACTTTTGCATCTTTTGATGTCAATTTGGGAAGGAAAAGCAATTCCTCTTGTAATAGAAAACATACATTTCTTGGATAGTGGATGTTGCGTGTATACTGAAATCAGATGAAAAATAAAAGGAAAATATTTGTGCCAAGATAGGACAAAAGTTTCTGGGAACGGTGATAGAGGCTCAAGCAGGCAGAAATGAAACTAGGGAACTTCCCACGGAAATTTCATAGAATCAGAGAATATCCTGAGTTGGAAGAGACCCATAACAATGTCCAACTTCTGGCTCCACATAGGATCACCCAAAAATCAGACCGTATGTCTAGGAGTGCTGTTCAGATGCTTCCTCGACTCTGGCAAGCTCAGTGCTGTGAGCACTTCCCTAAACCACTTTCTCGTGACCACTTTTCCATGACCCTTTTCTCTAAACAAAGAACTCCACAAAGACCTCTGCAGCTTGTGGATCAAAAGACCTTTTATGATCATCTTGAGGAAAGACAGTCTGGAGGAGCACTCTGACTTGTATTTCCAACTCTGCGTAACACCTCATCTACTGGCTATTGCATACAGATAAACTGCTACCTCTAAGGCAACAGAAAGACATAAATATTGAGGTTGCTTCACCTACAGTGATGCTGGGACTCCAAGCCAAAGTGAATATGGAACCCAGTTCCTCAGAGTCCCAGCTCACATTTTCAGCTAAAGCCATCTCTTTTTCCCATCACAAGTTTCCAAATTTTCTTGACTTTCCATCTGCCTTCCTGCAGCCTGGCCATCCTCTCTCCCAACTGACTCCTGCCTACATGCTCAGACCATTCTCTCTCCCTAGATGACCAGTTGCTATGGGTGGCTCTGAAGCTCGGTGTCAGTCTTGTGTTTTCCATGCTGTTTAAGCAGCATGGATTGTCTTGGCAGACAGGCTCTTCTGCTTTCTCATGTCAACTACTACACAGAATATTCAAGATTACAGAAAAGCAACGGAGCATTTTCTAAACCACAGACAAAAGCTTTTTTCTCTCAATAAAAATATTCGGACTGCTGTAGCAACTACAAACCCAGACATTCTCTGTCCACTGAAATGTGATGCTGATCTTATTAAGAAATCTGAACAGAACTTGTCTTTCAGAGCTCACAAAAAAACATGGGAAGCAAATATAACAAGCCAAATCCCCAGTGTGCGATAACACAGGTGATACAATACGGTTTATAGGGTTTGGTCTAAATTGGATGCTGTCTCCCTAAACGCTATTAGGTGTTCATGAATATAGGTAAGCAGTTTCCTTTTATCTAATGTCTTGTTTTTCCTCTGATATAAGAGTCTCCTGCTCTACCATATAAACTTCTTTTGATGTATTGATACACCACAGATTTGTCAATCCCAGGGAAAACAAGACAAATGATCATAATACTGTTTCTTTTGTATCACAGTTGTTGAGCTTTCACGGTACAAGCATCATAGTGAAATGACTAACTGCATATGTGAGCGCACATCCAGCTTTCTTATGAAAAACTGCATTCCAAATGCGCACGCATAGATTTCTATAGCAGCCTTACAAACAGACACTCAGTCATATCCGAACTTACAAACCATACGCTACAGGCAACCAGAGAGATAAACCCTTGTCTGACAATGAACAGCTTTGTCTCTTCCCCAGCTACAGCTCTCTGCCGCGTTGAAAACAATTCTGCATCTGCTGGAGAATCCCAGCTCTGCGATCAGAAAACCGCTCTATCTCAACGCGGTACAGTGACCGAATGCCAGATTTAAAATACAGGCAGGCATTATATGATTTCATTACACGAATGAAATACGTGTGATGTACAGATGCACCTCCTTTCAGACATTATTTAAGAAACTGCCTTTCTTTCCAGAAAAGACAGCTTACGAATCCTGATTTTTTTATTACTAAATATTTATAGTAATGTTGTGGGTATCTAAAGGGAAACAACCGACCAAACAAAAAAGCAGCAATTCATGTTATACATATTTGGCATTTTTCCCTAAAAACCAGCACAAAGCTGCACCCATCAGAGATGTGGATATTTTGTAAAATAACAGCGCTTTTCTTGGTGCCACGAAGGATGAAATTTAACTGAAATTGTACTTGGCTGCTGAAATACGTGTAATGTAACAAAACTCATACCCTTAGCAACGTTAATAGGTAGCTTGCCGTAGCAGCTCTCAGCTCCCTGATCCTCACAACGACTTTCTGCGGGAAGCTGCAGTGTCCCCAGAAACCTGTATGCAGGGAAATCTTATAAAGCAGTCACACAGCAAGAAACAAAATGGGATCGGGGCAAAAGGAACAGCAGAAACTCCCTTGGTTTTTTTTTTAGCAGCAGAGCCTTTCTCTCTTTTGCAGCACCAGCATCTCCCCCTAAGGAGTGCAACCCTGTGGCTCCACGTATTGGGAAATGCCTTCCCAATATCGGCACTCTGCCTTTCTGCTGCCTTGCCAGCAGAGAGAGGAGTGAGGAGGAGCACAGCGGGGTCAGGGAGCTGGGGGTGACCTCACACCTCCTCACAGGCATCTAGAGGAGCTTCTGGGGGAAAAACAGGATTTACACACAAGTGAGAATGCTAGGTTTCTGCAATGCAGGAGAACAAGGCTGCACGGCTTACATGTAAAATTGAAGCCAGCCACACACACTGGAACTGCAGCTTCAGTCAAGCTGCATCATTTTATATTTCTGCTGTGCAAAGAAGAGCATGTGCAGCATGGGACGAGCCCTTCTGGGCACACAGGGATTCCCCAAACAAATGCCCAGTGAGAGGCATCATGAAAATTTGTGGAGAAAGTCTTTCCCTAGAAAAGCCTTCTGCAGATGGATATGAGCTGCAGCCACGGTTTCTAACCCATTCACAAGAGGCTTACTGCTAGTAAAATTTCTGTTCTAGGGTCTTCCCCTCCATATAAACAAACAAATGAACATTACAAAGATAATTTACAAACTGACAACTAATAAAGCACGAGCCATGGTCAGAAGCTGATGCAGACCCACTTTAACCATCACGTCTTGATACTGCATATGCTGTTATTTCCCAGTTTTGAGCAAACCTGGCAATGAACACCAGCTCTCTTCCACAACCAGGACAGGGCTCAGAGCTCACAGCGTCACCAGCCGCATCTGCAGACACATTTCCAGCAGCATCTAAAACATTTGGTTGCTAATTCCTATCTACCCGGAAAAGCCCCCATCCAGGATTTCCTGGAAACCTATTCAGGATACCCAGCAAGTCCCTGTTCTGCCATGTTCTCAAGCTAGGAAAATAAATGCAGGCAAGAATTTTAAAGGGATAATTATGGGAGCATGACACATGAGGCAAAAATGGAGGCAGTGCTTACTATGCTCTAACATTTCCCCTTTCATACTATCAAAAGATCAAGTACTTAAGCCTGCTGAACCTCAAGGGCTATGAAACCCTGAGCTCAAACAGAAGCTGACAATGAGAGGCATTTCCTAAAGCTGCCCTAGCAGTGCTTCCTGCTGAAACGGGGAGGGTCACAAATGTAAATCTCATTTGGAAAGTTTCTAACCCCGGGGATAATATTCAGCGGTGCTGCCACTCTCACTGCCATCTGCACTAGCAAGTGGTTCAGGCTGAACGAGGCAGCTCCATCCCCCTGCGTGAGCCCAATTGTTTGCATTCTTGCACAAATGTGTGAATGGCAGCCTTCCGGCGAAGCAAATGCTTGGTCTGCTCCCTTCAAAGTGTTTGTGAGTGATCCTTGCCCTGCTGGCTTCATCCTTAATTGGCCTACACGGTGGGGAGCAATTAAAAATAAATGGAGGCTTGCTGCGCAGCTGGAAGGGAAGTTCTGCCACTCCAGGCATGAGCGCAGCTACCTTAGTCCATGGCATGCACAAAGCACTGGGAATGGCAAGAGGGAGAGACCTGGATACTGAAAGCATGTGCCATAGAAGAAAATCACCTCGTAGGCTCCAAGAAGGAGCTTCAAAGCTATTATTATGTCTGGGGCAGGAGCATGCTCGCCCTGGTGTTTCTGCTTGATGTGAGAATGGTGTTTCTGCTATGCCTGTAGCTCAGACTTGGAACTTCTCACAGTCTTTGCAGAATGGCTCCTGTCCATGGGGAAAAGGAGGTTTCTTCAAATGAAACTATCGGAAGTTGTGAAGACAACTAAAATGTGATAATTTCCAGCTTCTTATTCAGGAAGGTGCACTATAAGGACGAAAACATAATCCTGGCCAGTTACTGAATTAAATCCTGAATTAGAAATACAGACTTTTGCTACACACCAGCCGGTATATCCAGGACATTCAGTAGTGGATTAAAACACAAAAAGGGGGAGATGAGAATCACTCGCTTTTTCTTGGATCCCAGAAGACATTTGATGCTGAAGGTGGTCAGCTTCACCCAGGGATCGAGCAAGTAACTCATGTCTCCAACAGCCATTTAATAAACACCAGGTACGTGTCATTACAAAGCTGCAAGGTTGCATATCTCTTTTGCATCTTGCTGCTTTGTTATAAATCATTTCAATGCTTCCTGTAGCAAAGTTGCTTCAGACTTTCTAGGAAAATTTTTAATTTCATAGTGGGATAAAAAGGGATGGAATCCACAATGGAAAATCTCCAGGACATACTTTTCTCTTGCCTCTATTTGTTGATACAGCGAATAAAGAACTTTATACAGATGATATCCTGTGATATCCTGAAAAAATCTAAGCTGTAATTACTAAGAGCTTAGATCTTTACAGGAAGCTGCCACTCTTTCTAAGCAGATTCAACAAGCATAAGACAGGAACAGTGTATGGGCACACACTGCTTGCTACTCTCATTTCTACACCCAGTGTTTAGAATGGAAATCTAGGTATATCTCTGAAAATTACCACTCCTGTAGCTGATGTGTGATGTTCAATTTCTGCAACACAAGTAGTGAGTGTGCCAGAAAGGTCTATTTTGCAGAATCACAGAATGTCCTGAGTTGGAAAGGACTCACAAGGATCAACGAGTACAACCCCACCTCCACACAGCACCACACAAAACCCAGACCCAGTGTCTGAGAGTTCTGTACAAACACTCTTTGAACTCCAGCGCTGGGGCCATACCCACTGCCCTGTGCAGCCCGTTCCATGCCCACCACCCTCTCGTGCAGACCCTGTCCCTGACCCCCAGCTGCCCCTCCCCTGGCACAGCTCCATGCTGTTCCCTCGGGCCCTGTCTCTGTCACACAGCACAGAGCTCGGAGCTGCAGCTGCCATCAGGCCTCCATCAGCTCCTCTGCTCTGCACTGAGCTAACTCAGGGACCTCAGCCACACTTCATATGTCTTGCCCTACAGACCCTACTGACCTTCCCCATCTTTGTTGCCCTCTTTGTACAGTCTGTAATAATTTTATCTCCTTATTATGTTGTGGCACCCAGAACTTCACACAGTGCTTAAGGTGAGGCTTCACAGTGCAGAGTGGAGTAGGACAAGCCCTTCCCTCTCCCAGCTGGCAGTGTGTGCCTGACGCACTGCCCCAAGGTATGGTTGGCCCTTTGGGATGCCAGGGCATGCTGCTGACTTAGGTTCAACTTATAGCGAGCCAGAACTCCCAGTCCCTTTTGCAGGGCTGCTTGTTCCCCAGTCTGTACACACAGCCAGGTCTGTCCCATCCCAGGTGCAGAATCCAGCCCTTGCTCTGCATGCAGACAGTGACCACCCCCTAATTTGTCAGTACTCCCTTTTAGCATCTTCCACAAATGTATTTAATGTAACTTCCAGGTCTTTATTGGAGTCATCAATAATAACATTAAATAAAACTGGTTTGAAAAGGAGGCCCTATGGAATCCCATTAGTCACAATCAAGAAAACTCTCAGGTCATAGACTCCCCTTGCCCAGCACAACCATGTTTTGGTCATCATGGGGCATTCCTAGGGTCACACTGCCATGGCTGTATGTCACCAGCTACCTCCCTGACGACCCCTATACATAAGGGGACCCTGACAACAAAACACCAGTTGCACAGCAACTTGCACCTTGGTGGCAGCAACAACTGACACAAGGAGCACTTTGGAGAGTGGCTTTCCCTCCCACTGTGGGAGCCTTTCTGGAGGAAGATGGATCCTCCTCCACCAAAGAAGCTAAAGCTTCAGAGGAGCAGCAGCAAAACCAAACTGATGGATGTTGATCATCCTGAAGGTGACATCGAGCCCATGGAGGTGGACCTACCTCCAGAGGAAGAACCAATGGAGGTGACCCTACACCCATCAGGGCAGGGCAAGCACTATAACATCATGCTTGCCTGAAGACGTTGCCACATCCTTCCGTGGTGTGCCAGGGGCTCTCAGTTTTAATATTGGTGTTGAACTGTCACCATCTGACAGAGAACCCCTGCACTAGCTGCTGCTCTCTGTCACCCTTTCTTCCCCATCCCTCATCCTTCCCCAAGACCTCTCACCTCTTCTTTCTCAAGCTCTGAGGAATAGGGAAAGATGGGAACTGAGACTGGTACCCTCTGACCTACTGCATGGGGATAACAGAAAAAGTCCAGACAGCCATGAGCTCCCTGCAACCTCCAGGCAAGCCCTGAGGAAGAGGGAAGGGCTGGGACTGGCATCCTCTGAGCTGCTGCACCCAGACATCAGGAGGAGTCCAGCAGACAGCCCCGAGCTCCCCACAGCCTCCAGGCAGCATCAGAGAAGCTACAGAGGCAGTTGCTCCTTTGGAGAAGCAGAAGACTTCGGTTTGGACTGGAAGAAGGGCTGAAGTTCAGCATGAAGATCCATTCCAGTTGCTCCATTAGAACTTTTTTTCAAGGCAGAACAGCAAAAAAAAAAGGACAACATAAAATAACCACAAAACAATAATAAAATATATATATATAATACAAGCAAAACAAGCAAGTTCTTCTACATTCCTGATACTTTAGAATCTGCAGTGGGACTTGCCACAACATCCAAGGGCCCAGCCCTGGCCTCCGTCTGCAGGGCAGGTCCAGCTCTCTGTCAATGCTCAATGGCAACAGTGAGCGCAGCCTGGGGGGAGAAGTGCTCAGCCTCCAGACAGAACTTCAGGAGCAGACAAGCAGGCTGAGGGTATCAGGATTCAGAAAAGGGGATGGCCTGGGGCAGGTGCAGAATCCAGCACTTGCTCTTGTTCAACCCAGTACTCTGGGATTGTAGAGAGATCCTCTCTCAGGAAATGAGCTACAAGAAGCAGCACAGAAATATTTCTTTTGCAGTAGATTTCAACCTCAGAGGACAAATGGGTCGTATTAATTGGATTTCTGCATAGGAATATCTCAGGTCTTAAATTTCACTGGCAGCATATGATTTGCTCAGCTGTTGAATTATAATGTCTAGATTTATGTACAAGCACATCCATTTGATGCGTTCTTAGTAGACACCTCTGAAACACCTCCAAACCTGCAAGATTTCAGCAGCAGGAGGGGACTGGGGGGCTGTGGAGAAGCTTTTCATGTTCTCTCCATAGAGAGCTGGAGAAGATAATATAATCCATAATTCTTCTACAAAGCAATGTCACTCATCCAAGGCACTTTCCTTTTAGCCCATTAATTTGTAATACAGTTTGTAAAAAAAAGAAAAAGTTCAAAATGATGCAAATCTCTATAAAATAGCTGAGTGGAGAAACAGTGAGGGGCCAGTTGCTTAGTGATAATCACAAAGGCGGGGAAGAAAACACTGCAAGCCCAGCTATATCTGTGCAGTCAATGTGATGAAAAGGCCGTGGCCTTGCATGGAAACAACATTGAGCTGCTTTGTTGCGTTGCTTGCAAAGATTTCTTATATGCTCATTCTACTTGATTACACTCAACACTGATAATCAGGTCTTTTGACTCCAGGGTTAAATTTCTCCTACTAAGTAATGCTTAGAGTTCTAATATATTGTTACTGTAACCTTGATAATAAGGTCTTTAAAATCAGGTCCTATTTCAAAGCAAAGAATAATATAGTGTGTCTTGCATATACTATGTGTTCCTCACACGTATTTAAAGCTCAGAGATTAAGCACTGTGAAGGGTGTTTAGATAAGGCACACAAAACATGCTGATGATTTGAAGGCTGCCCTAAAAAGCAGTGTAAAGATTTAAGCAACCATAACAAAATGCCACAAAGGGAAATTCAGACTGCCCGCTACCTATGCTTACGTGCAAACAGAATACTTCCACTCTGCATGTGCATGGCTGAATTTGCAGTGTCCTCAGTATTTCTAACACTTTCCCTTGAGAGCATATGTATGTGCCAGCAGACAAGGACCTGTATATCACAAACTACTGGACAAGTACCAGAGAGACAACCAGCCCAAGTCCTTTCAAAGGACTTGGACAAACTCCATCCCTCATCTGGGGCCACCAGTGCAGCACAAGCTGCTGGGGACAAGCACACTTTGAACAAGGTGTGCCAATGGCCAGACCCACCCACCCTTTTCAACACAGACACCCTGAAAAATTTCACCTTTCTGCTCCTTCTCTCTTCTTTTCAGCTGAAATAAAGTGATTAATCATGGCAAGTCACTAGCAATTGGCAGCTGGGAGTACTTGGCAAAAAAGCAGAGTGCAGCCTGATGCAAGTTTGCAATTTAAAGTCCAATCCAAAAAGTCATTTTGTTAGAATGAACTCTAATCTCTGTGGGCTGACTTCATGGGCAGGAATTTTCAAGAAGCCTCCGATGCTAAAACTAGTCTGATAATGTGAGGTGGGGCCTGCAGGTGATATTTAGGCTACTGAGAAGGCAAGTGTTAATTCAGCAGAAGGTGGTGCTAGGTGAGAGATCTCAGCTAGCAAGCTAGCACAGATTGTGTTACTTTGCCAGCATTAAATCCATGGAAGAATTAGCCACATTCCCACAGCCAAAACTAAGCTTCCTGATAAAGTAGGACATCAACATCTTTATTAGCTATGAAAAACTTCATGCCTCCTCTCCACATGAACAGCAAGAGCCAGCTGGAAGATTTTGGCAGGCTGTTTTTTTCACCCAGAAATTATTGTCTGTTCAGAAAAACATCCATTGGAGGAGCCCAAACTTTTAACACAATTTGGAAAACTTTAATCTTGAGTCTACTCCAGGACAGAATTTTTGCATCCTAAAAAAGCAGGCTAGGAGCACGGGCAATATGCTGAGATAACCATACCTCTATGCTGTGGGAAACACCTCCATTTGTCCTTCCTCAGGGATCTCCTCACCCTATGCGTGGTACAGGCAGGGCCTGAAAGACATTATTGAAAAATGAGCCATATTTCTTTTGCTTGCAGAACAAAATGCTGTTATTTAGTAAAACTCTCAAGAGTTTGGGTTTAGTGGGATTTTTGTTTGTTTGTTTGGCAAAACCTTACCTCCTAGATCTCTTTTAGGAACAAAACAAGATCTGCAAGAACTAAAGATCCCTGAATAATATATGAAAGAGATGAACTAAACAATATTATCTTATTATCATTCAAGCTGGATAGTAGGAAAAATCTCAGAAAGAGAAGTGATGCAGCAGCACAGGCTGCCCAGGGAGGTGGTGCAGTCACCGTCCCTGGAGGTGTTCAAGAACCGTGTGGATGTGGCACTGAGGGACGTGGGCAGTGGGCATGGGGGGGTGTGTTGGCAGCTGGACTAGATAGTCTTAGAGGGCTTTTCCAAGGTTAAATATTCTATGATTCTAACGTATAAGCTGTATACCGACTGAAAGATCTAGCACAGGCTCCCTTGACCCTCTGACTGAGTTGCAGGCATTATTTGGTATCAGCTAAGCGCTGTGCACGCCGTAAAGCAGTTCAAGATGACAGAGAGAGCAGATGTAGTTAAGAGACCTAATTCACTTTGTTAAAGAAACCATTTTCCACTTTTCCTGGTTACCCCAGTGGACTGAGTTAGAACAGACAGATCTGCTTGTGTCTTCAGGCTTTCTGAGAGAACTAACTTAATACTAGTTTCGAGCAATAAAGAAAGTGTCACCCATTATGTTCCTCAGCTAAATACTTTCTGTCTAGAGTTATTATCATATCAAAATATTACTTTTTCAATGCTATTTGTCTGCAGCTTTGCTGTTCACTCCTGAAAAATCCAATCTAGTCTCCACAACCTGCATTTCTCCTAAAACATTTTATGATTCTAGAAAACAATTTATATCACAAGAATTTCATAAAATAGCAGGAGAAATTGAGGACATCAGTCACATGCATTCCTAACTGTAAGAGCTTCTGGCATTTTAATGCAACATAGTTTAGTTTCCTCAAAAATAAAAATGGTTTCATTTCATAGAAGGTACATTTTAATATTAAGATTACTATATTTGAATAATCTGAATGACATTTCTGATTAATTCTGTTTCCAGCTCCAGCAAACAGGAGGGAAGGTCATTCTGACCAACAGTGTTCCCTGAATCCAGCTGGAGACTACCAGCAGTAGCTATTTACAGTACTAGAAGACAGAACTGCACACCCCAAATATTTTTCAAGTGCTAAATCAATTAGTCAATATTTAAAGGCCATGTATGATTAAATTCTTCCTTCGGTTGCCCTGCACACATTCCTGCTGCTATTTCACACACAAAGTACACAGTGGCAACCTGCAGTCTCCACTAGTCGGTGCTGCTCTGTGGGAATCAGACAGCCATAATGCAGTTCCTGACCCCAACTCCTCCAGCTTAAAAGGTGCCCAAAACATGGACGTAGGTGTTGCTTTGAAAGACAACAGACACAAAACCTGAGGTGGGAGTTTAAACTAAGGTTTGGGGCTTGCTGTATGAACTGCAGTTTTCATTCACATTGGGCGTTCCCTTAACATCTATTCTCACAGTAAAGTAGATGACATGGGCGCTATGAAAATTGCCACTGACTTCAGGCAGCTCTACAGTCATTTTGAAATCTGCACAGCCGATTGCCAGGAGGCGGGTGAGTATTGACATCTACCTCTTTCCCACTCCACAGTTAGTTAAGCAAAAGGGAGGACAAGGATGTCCGAAAACAGGCCTCTGAAAAAGCAGTGTTAGAAATAAATACTGCACAGTGCCCAACCTTTTAAATGAGACAGCAATATGTTAATTCATCTTTCCATTTCAACAAATAAGTAAGGGAATACTGTGTGTTCACAGAAGTCTGTAATTAAGCCAAAGTAAAATTTCTAAAGATAGAAATACCCAAACAGAGTCACAATTAGAAATAATCATTTGACTGTGGGTATACCTTTGAATTTGCTCAATGTCTAGGAATGGCAAGATGGGGAGACCATAGTACACACTTAAGAAGCAAACTGCTATGTGAAAATGAGATATAAGGGTTATTCAGTGTTGGGAGAGACAAGGCAGCAAGTATATCCCACCACAGGTAGTGCTTTCAGGCCAGTTTTGGCTTGGCCCTGATCAGCTGAATAATTTCAGGCATTATTCTTAGCCCACAGAAGACAACAAACAGATTTCACTTATGTTTTCTCAGATGCCTGAGTATGCAATACAAATGCAAACTATCACGTGGCTCTTTTCAAGGTTCAGAACAAAATATGAAGAACAAACATATGCTGCAAACATACATTGCTATTAAAGACATTTATATTTACAAGAACAATGTGTAAAAAATGTAAATAAGATGTTATTTACATTTATTTGTAGTTTTATCACACAGCATAAACTACATATAAGAATGCTTTTGCTGTAAATCCACACAGGCCAAGGAGGAGATTCATTTATTGGAACAATTCTGAAAATTCAGACACATCATATACGGTTAATATTGGATGTTTGACTTTGATGTCAAATTTAGCTGCAGACAAGAAATAATGTTAGATCTTTTGGAGCTGTGTTGCTTTCCTCTTTAGTTTACAGGTACAACTTGGATTTCAGTCTATAGAAATCCTTGTTCCTTTGCTAGGGCAAGCTGTGCCCTTAAACAGGTAAAGCTTGGCAGCTGGGTTCAGGTAAAACTTTGAGCAGTGATTCCCCAGAATTCCCAAGGCCACGTGACTTGTAGTTGATGACTTTCAGGCTTATCACTTTCTAAGCCTAAGTAAGGAATGCAGCTTTTGTTGACAGTTTGTTGGTTTAAATAACTGTGATGGTAAATTTGTGTGGATGTCAAGTCTTGAGATATTTTCCAAAGGAATCAGTTCTGTAAGTTAAAATGGAAAGAATAGTGAGGAAACTAAACTAACCTCATCTTCCCTTTCACATGGATATATTTCATTAGCTTAAAAGACAACAGAAACTAGAAACCATATTTCTTCTCTAATTGTTCCCGTTTTCAACAATTCATTTCCAATATCTCAGATCTTAATTCTGATTTCTTGGAATATGAACATTATATTCATCTTATCTTCCAGCTTAGCTTGGCTGCAGTTAATAAGATTTGACTAGCAAAAATGGGCAGGAGATATTACTTTGGTTTATTAATATTTCTGTGTGCTTGCAGAAGGACACAAAGACAGTGTACCACATTCTTAATGCACAGTGCGCTTTGGTAGCAAGAGCACAAGACGCACAAAAATATTCAGCGCTCTAACAGTGCCCCTCCTGGCGTCCTCATCAGCTGCAGGCCGATTACGAGCAACAAGAGCTCACAGCAGCTCAGCCAGCAGGCAGGTTAATGCCAATCAGCACAGACTGGAAGGAACAATTTTACTAGGAGGTCAAAGCAGACAGGAAGGATGAAGAATTGTGGCCAGAATAAAAGATGTCTCCCATGACGCTCAGAAGGAAACAGAGGTCAGAAAGCAGCTCTTTCAGCTACATGCTAATACAAAAGTAAGTAAAACTAGCACCGAATCATATTGTCTCAGCTGAAGCTGTATTTTTGCTTCCTCAAATGCAAATTTAGGAGTCAAGCTCCAAGTTAGATTTGTTTTTATGCTTTTTGTGATCAGTGTCCATTCCCCACTTTTAAAGTGTTTCCAGCTACAAAGCAAGGCATTTCTTCCTGTCAGATCTGGATTAACTGAGGAGCCCAATATAATAAGTAACACAGGGATTTGTTGATTAAGCAAAGAACCTTTCACACATTTGGAGCATATGCAATTGTTTTTTTATGGTGGTGGGGATAAACATGAAATTACTAAAAACAAAGACAAAAAAAAACCTTATTGTAAAAATCTCATCACTTCCCTGCATCCTCATGTTCTTTCAGCCTGCTCCAAGCTTACAGCAAAGCACAGAGCAAGGCAGTACCAGCCAGTTCATTCAAATCCCTTCCACAAAGCTGAGGTTACTTTGCTGATGTCAAATTGCAGTGGCAAAAATGCAGATGCAACCACAGGTGCAGTAGTGTTACCACCAGAAGGGGAGATACTTTTACATCCTCACAGCTTCCTCAGAAATCCAGTAACACAGACACACTTCTTAATCAGGCTGCAAAGAGTAATGTAATTTGGCAGCTGCTATCCAGGACTTTATTATCCTGACTTCAGGAAACCCGTAACAACAACACTGAGGGCCCTCTGGCCACAAGGATCATAGCATCTTCGAATGGCTTGGGTTGGAAGGGACCTCAAGGATCGCCAAGCTCCAACCCCCCTGCCATAGGCAGGGCCACCAACTTCCCTATCTGATACTAGACCAGGCTGCTCAGGGCCCCATCCAACCTGGCCTTGATCACCTCCAGGGAGTACCTCCATCCACAACCTCTCTGAGCAGCCTGTTCCAGCACCTCACCACTCCCTTAGTAAAGAATTTCCCCTGACATCCAACCTAAATCTTCCCTCCCTCAACCTAAAACCATTTCCCCTTGTCGTGTCATTATCTAGCCTTGTAAAGAGTGGACTTCCCTCCTGTTTATAGGCTCCCTTTAGGTACTGGAAGGCTGCAGTCTCTGTGATCTCCGTCCCACCGTAGTCAGATGTAGATGAAACAGCCCAACGTTCAGTACCTTCTCAGCAACCAGAAAGGAATGACTGAAATAAATGGGCACACATATACCGAGTGCAACACCAGCACTGCAGACAAGAAAGAAATTATCTGTCCTACTGTTCTGACTTGTCTACTGAGCAGTGACACTGCTATTAACGTATAGTAATCACTTATTGCCAGCCTTATTTCTGAATAGAAAGCTTTTGAGAGGGAACTTTTGAAAGAGAATCTCTTTCCATAGTTTACCCTGGTTGTGCCAGTGGGTAATGTTTAGGGGTCAAATCAGCACATTAAAATGGTTGTATGCTGCTTTTGTTGGGGCAAGCTTTATAATCAGTCAGTTGCTCAATTCAGTCAGCAGGACTGAAAAAATTATGTTTCATCAACTGCAAAAGGTATTTTCATTGTTAGAGAGTAATACTGTCTCCAAAGAGAAAAAGGCAAGCAGCAGTCATTTCCTTGATCTGCAGCTCAGAAAAAGTCCCATTCAGGTTCTGAAAACATACAGTAACAGCAAATAAACTCCTCAGGCTCAAAAGCAATACAGAGTGTAGAATGTGTTGATAGATGAGGAGTGATCTGATGATTATGGATGAAGCGTCCAAGGGGAAAAAAAAGACACAGACAGCTATTCTGACTGTAAGGCTCCATGTATGTCAGCCACCTTGACATTATTAAGAAGACTTCAATGTAAGGTCTTAATGGGTGGCCAGAGTACAAGAAATTGAAGCTAGGGTCTGGTCACTGAGCTTAGTTAAATGTCCAGCAGCAAGATTAATAAGGATTCGGATTTGGATTCTGGTTTGCCATTGATCAGAGTCACCATCCAAAGTTCAAGGATTTTTAAGTACTTTTTTCCCTAAGAGTACAGCTGAAGATGCTCCTTCATGTTTTCTTCAGTCAGTCTGAACCACAAAGAAGTTCCCACCACATTCTGTCCTCACCACACCACTCTTTCTTTTTAAGGGTGATATTCTGAAGCAATTTACTTTTCCTGTGTTATTTGCTATTTTACTATGCTCTGCGTATTTCTCACTCCACCACTACTGTTTCTAACTCCATGGCTTTTCTAGCTCTGATCCACCAAATTTCAATTTCTTCTTTTCCCCCCATTTATTTATTTATTTATTTATTTATCTATTTTTCATTCAGAAACCATATTTCAAAGTCCTTTCTGGCAGTGGGACAGAGCTGTTATGTACTTGCTGGATTGCAGATGCCTCCCTCTTAATCCAACATCTTTTTCATCCCACCACTAAAAGAAGCTGATTCTGAAGGCAGATTCAGTGGTAGGTATGTGGTTATTTACCATATAGTTAAAGCGAAGATAATTATTTAGATAATTTTAACATAAATTGAGACTCAGTTTGTGTTCTCCTGCTCCATCAGTTAACCTCTCTATTGCACCTGTACTTTCCGCATTTTAAATTCCAGCTAATTAGTTTATTTCCTAGACTCCCACCAGGAGAAGTTAAAAACAACAACAACCAACACAAAAATGGAAATAAATACAATGCATTTTAACCTAAAGCAGCAATTCCCTCATGCAGTTCCCTCATGGAGCCTTAAATCTGACTAGTACCACTTTCTACAAAGTTCAGATCGGATATGATCATGTGGATAGTGAGTGAAACAGCATGATTACAAAAATATATCTACTAGAGGCAAAAAGCATAGATGACTTCCAAGCTTTGCAATAGCTTAGTGTGAGAGGTCCTTATTCCTTCTAGGACCATTATCTGCCAAAAACTGAAGGAGCACAAAATGTGCCAGAGGGAAACACTGATTCCACACAATCAATAATTTTGATTTTCATGCTGTAATTCCATAATAAATTAGGAATCAGAGGATCGACCAAAAAAAGCCAGATGGTTCATTATGAAATACACCAGCTGTCCTTTTCCCTCCAATGTCTCATTTTAAACTAGTGGAAAATCCAATTACTTTAATCTACTCTGTATGGCCCTATAATAAAAAACAGCAACCAAAATAAAGGTTGAAACACCAGCCACTCACTGCATTCACATAGTCTGCCCTCATGATGTCCCACAGTGTCATTACTTTGCAAAGCAGATCACATATCTCCACTGAGGCACCTCTGCTTTCAACACCACAGTGGCTGTATATCAATTAATAGCTGTACTATTACTATATTTATTTCTAACAATATCAGCAGCAAGCTCTGGTTTCCAAGTGTATCCTTTGGTATCCAAACATGACTCCTGTATATCAGAGTTCGTAGTGACAGTGCAGACAAGCAGACAGCCATCTTTTAGTATGAATCAGACACAGTTTTAGAGTGGCATATGTACAGAAATGCCTTAGTTCAACTGGCAAGCAATAAACGTATTTCCAAAATGGCCATATACTTGAATGGAAGGTGGGGGGGAAAGGAGTTACTTAAAAATCACATTTGTGTTTAGTGTCTTTGGGTACAAACTTTGGAAAACCAATACCGTAAAAGAAAAATCCTTGGGGTTGTAGAAGGATACTTTCCTAGACATGTTGAAATAAAACTCTCCCCTGTTTGGTTTTAGTTGTACTACTTAGTAGATTAATTTGGTGTATTTTGGAAACATAAAAGACTATGCACATTCTTCACATCTCAGCCTCAATTATTACAGCACAACCAAAAACTTAACGTAAAGGTTTCTGGGATATAACAAATCTCTCCCTCCGCCAAGCATGAAGATGTAAGCGGTGCAAAAGGAAGAAGTCCAGTGGGATGTTTTTCATGCTGTCTCACCAAAGAAAGAAAAGGAAAAATAATAATAATAATATTTAAGTTGTTTCCAGTTTCCTAAAGACATAAATTCTGTTGCTAGGTGAATGTACCAGCAATGTCTAAAATACAGCCCAGTAGAGTCTGTGTGGGATTTGCTCACCTGTGTAGCTGTTACGTGTTTCTAAATACCATCCCTTCAAAAACTCATGGAAAGCTGGTCAAATATATCAGTGTTAGATCTGCAGCCACAACTTCTCCACACTGGTAGTGTAAATAATGATGTTTGGGAGGCTAAGCATAAATACTCACTTTTCTTGCCCCATCCCTGGAGGCATTCAAGGCCAGGTTGGATGGGGCCCTGGGCAGCCTGATCTAGTGGTTGGCAACCTGGACATGGCAGGGGGTTGGAGCTCGATGATCTCTCAGGTCCCTTCCAACCCAAGCCATTCTATGATTCTCTGATTGTCTGAGAAAAGAAAGAAAGAATAATTTCATAGACTGTACATAAATTGAGTCACATAAATTCCTTTCTCTCTTTTGGAAACTGACAGTCACCACTGAGTGTATCAGTGATTCTGGAAAAAAATGTATTTTTAGATACTAGGATTCTCCTTTTACTTTCATACACACAGTACCCAGTATTTCTTTGACCATTTAAGTCTAGGATGAACAAGAAACCAGTGAAGCACAGAAATAGATAGCAAAAGCTGAATTAGCTCTAAAACTCAGTTACAGTAATGTTTGAATGGAAATAACTCATCCCCTTCCCCCCCCCCTCCCCCCCCCCCGCACCCCTACCCCCAAGCTGTTTATTTAATTTTTAATCCATTTACACTTTATTAATCTACAGTTTCAATTAATGCTTCACATGGTTGTTTTCAGTTAGTTTTTAATAATATGACTACGTATTAAATCTCTGCCCCTTATTTTAGGCATTTTTAAAAGACAAGTTACCTTGATCCACTGTAAGATAACGTTTATAATACCTCTCCTTAGCAATATTTTTAGCTGAATGCAATCTGTTTTTTAACATAATCCACAGCTGCTTCAGAATGTCCTTTCTGAGGCTCCAGTCCTGTTTCTTTTTTCAAAGGGCTTTCATGAAGAATGTCTTTAATTAGTATTCATTCCAAGTACATTTTTTATTCATTTCATAAAAACCTCCTCTGACTAAAGTTGTTACTACTGAAAATAACTGACTGGGTACAAAATCTTGATAATGATACTGGAGAGTAGTAAGCTAATTCAAATGCTGTTTTTCCAGATTCCCTTTAGTAATGCACAGGAAGGCATCCAGGTTGTATCTGCAGAGAAGGAAACTCCACAACCTCTCTGGGCAGCCTGTTCCACTGCTCAAAGTAAAGATGCCCTTCCTCATAATGGAACTTCATTTCCTCACTTCTGGAGAGGTTTGCCCACCAGACCGTTGCCCACAGACACCGTTCCTGTTTTTATTTGGATAATGCTATATTATCTGTATCTGTAGATGGAGATACAGAGTGATTTAGCCACAACTGTACTGCAGGCCAACACTAGTTGGACTCCAAGGACACCCTTACTCTTCAAGTACTTCCACATCACAGCACTGTGCTTCTGGAAAGGAGAGACACAAAAAACTTCTTGGGGTTGGACTGGATGGTCTCCAGGGGTCTTTCCCAACCCCTGTGACTTTGTATTTTCTGTGCGCACATCTCATGGGAAGCTGAGCATAGGAGCTACTACATTAGAAGCCCCCAAATTAATTTTGTTTGTTTTCTGGCTATATAGTCTAACTATTTCATCTACTTTGTCCCACCTCCTCTATCTCCTCAGGAAACACCTCATTTGAAATACAAAGCTTATGTTAACTGCCAGTACACAACCAAGTACATCCCCTTGACTCAAGAGAGTTGGGATCTGTTTGCTTTTTTTTCACTCAGGTCAGCCCGACTTTGAACCTTTGGTGACTCCACAACAGGCCCTCGGCACTTCGGCCCGTACCCATGCGGCCCTGCCCCGCCCCATGTCCCGCCTGTCGAAGCGGCACTGCCGCCTTTCCACACGCCTGCCGAGCCGCCCTCGCACCCCCTCGGCCGCCATGATGCGACATGGCGTGGCAGCAGCCCGCCCTTCTCCGTGAGCTTCTCGTCGCTGGGACCCAGACGAGGCGTTGACAGACGGAGCAGTGAACTGAGAAGTGGCGAGGGGAAGGGGGGGAGGGGGGTGGGAGGCGGCTGAACCGGTGGTGTTATCTATCTGTGAGGCAGTACGGAGGTGTGGGGGTGGGAGCTGGTTGGTGGCTGTGGGCTCGCAGGCTGTGCTTCTCGCGGGCCAGGCTGTGTTGAGGCAGGAGAAGGTTGTGCTCCCTTCGTGTTCGGGCCTGCACTTCTCAGGGTGCTGCTAGGGGTGTGCAGGGCTTGGTGGTGTCCCCCACCATGCCGCAGTTAAGATCTGGGAAGGTGGTCGGGACTGAGACTCGGCTTACTCTCTGGGGTGCAGGGGTGGGATGTGAGCTGGGGAAGCAGGTGGTGGTCGAGCTGAGTCCTCAGCTGGCACTGGAGAGGGAACCTGAGCAGCCCTCACCTTCAGGTTTGCAATCTGCTGCACACTCAGGAGGTTCCTCTGAGCAGATTACTTTTCTTTTGTCTGTGCAGAAGGAGCGAGCTAAGAGTAGGCAGAGGCTGGGTGGTAAGAAAAACAAGAGGGTACAGAGCAGGGTGTCTTCTGAAAGGAAGAGTGATTCTGCTCTGCAGGTACCAGACAGCGCTGTGTGTGAAGGTGGGCAAGCACCATCCATAGTGGCAGGAACATGTTTGGAAGAGACTGTAGGCAAAGAGACAGGACGAGGTCAGCAGTCATTATGCTTAGGAACTGACTTGCAGAAGAAATTGTCAGGAGAGACTGGTAGCCCAGAAAAACCAAACCTCATTGGTTTCCAGGAGAATACAAGACACTTAGGAAAAAAACGCAAGCATTCCTATGTGGAATTGAAACTGCAAATCCCAGCCTTGGAGGAGGATCTTGAGGGTACAGAGGGGCACAGTGTTGTTTCCTGTTTGTCAGAATCTGAGGTGCTGCCACCTAGAAAGGGCATGCATAGCACTGAAATGAAAAGTGCTGCCTCCTTAATGATACTGAATCTGCAAATCCCAGGTCTTAAGAGTTTGGGGCCTGAGGAGTCTTTCTTGTCTGAACCAAAACCTCAGGAAGTGGTGGATAACCCAGAGAGTGTAGATGGGTGTTCCTTAGAAATGCTGAAAAAGCCAAAGAAGAAGGGAGGAAAGAGATACTTGACAAAGAAGGGCGGACAGCCATTGGTGAAATCAGAACTACAGGGGGCAAGAAGGTCTGCCATGCTAGAGCTGTATACACAGTGTGTGGAGTCCAAGGAAAACACTGCAAGTCTGACACAGGAGGACTCATTGCCATTACTATGTGCGCAGGGCTTAAGTGGCCAAGAACAATCAACTGCTGAAGGAGAGCAGCACAAGTGTTGCACCGTAGAACATCAGCTGAACTCAGAAATTCAGAAAGGAGCAGATAGCGTGCAGGAAAGTGGTAAGCATTTGTGCCCCATTGTAGAAGTACAGGTGTAGAATTTGGGCTTCCAGGACAAGGGGCTGGTGCTGCAGTTAGACCTCATTAGAAAGTAAAAGCAAGAAATAATTTTACTTCTGCAGGTGGAAGTGACTTTGAGGGGCAAAGTCATGCAGGCAGGAAAGAGTGGTGTGTACCCTGTCTTAAAGTACATGTTAATGTGTGGCCAGTCACTTAGCTCTTCTCTCTATATTTCTTGAGACAGGGACTTTAGGAGGGGGGAAAAGCTTTTTGAAGTAGAAAAGCAGTCATTGAGCACAAAATAGAGTAGACCATGTAACCTGGGGCTGAAAAGGGGAAGTAAGGGATATCAGGAGCAACAGGCCCTGGGTAAGAATTTTAGATTTTATTTTGCAGTATTAAGGGAATGTTACATCAGCTGAACAATTCTGGAATAGGGTTTGTAAAAATCTCCTTTTTTCAGGACAGTTACCTGTAAGACATTCTTTCTGTTTTAAAAATGAATGTATTCAAATGACAGACATTTGCGATAAGTTATTAATCAATATTTAAATACCGTATCCTGAAAAAATGAGATATTAAAATTGTTTTGCTTTGAGATGTGAGATCTTGACAAAATTTTACCAATATGTTCTCAAGTTAGTTCTCTATTTTTGTGTGTACAGCTTAGAGAATGCAGATTTATTTACTCTCAAGTAAAAAGTATTTTACAAAAATGCAAGTCCTGGAATTTTCTTGGGTCTTGAACAGTCTTATGCATTTAATTGGACTATATATCTGCAATAAATGGCCATCATATTATAAGCATCTTTCCTATTACAGGGAATGTATTGTATAAACAAAAGATTTTAAAGACTGATTGTGCAAATGCCATCAGCATTTTCTTGCCAGATTTGCTGTAATTGGTTTCCCCTCATTTTAAATATACAGCTTCCACTGACCTTTCTGCGTCTTCAGGTTCCGTTGTTTATCTGTGTGTTTTCTGAAGACAACATAATTTGATACTCTTAAGTCTGCTAATAGTGCTTATTGAAAGAAGAAAAAAATGGTGAAATGCAGCTGAAATGGTTTTTTTTGCCTTATGTAGTGTTATGCTCTTTACTGACCTTGACTGTTTTTTGTTGTTTTTATAAAATTCTGCAATGGGGCTGTTGTTTTTTTTCCCTTAGTTTGCTCTTTAATGAGTTTGCTTTGTTTCTGAGCAGCAAAGAAAAAACAGAACAAAAATAAGCAAAACTCAGGTACACGAGCTGTGAAGAAGCGTAAGGCAAATCTAATGAGATCAGAAAATCCCTGTGAAAAGGAATCTCACTTCTTGGAATCTCCTGCAGTTGATGAATTAACTGGGACGCAAAGCAACATTTTTCCTTGTCATCCTGAAACCAAAGGGTCTGGTGTACAGTTTAAAAGAAGAAAACACATTACTGATTCTATCAAGTGCCTGCAGAATTGTAGCCTAACTACAGGTGGAGAAGTGATAAATGCAGAACACGATGATGCTGAGAATAATAGAGATGGCCTGAACAGCTGTAACGGCTTGCTCGATGTAACAAGGAAGAACCCATTTGTGAGATTGGAGACCTGTAGTTGCATCAGTACATTTGTAAAATCTTCAATGAATGGAGCTACCAGCGCCTTTAATGTAAGTGGATTCTTCCACAAAGCCCAGGATGAGAGGAATTGTGTTAGTCCTGGTGGTACTGTAGAATGGAGTGATAGGGACTGCAACACCGATAGAATGCAAACTATCATAAATGATAGTTTCGTGTTTAATAAGGAAGTAAAAGCTCAGCGTAAACAAGGGCGTTTTTTATGCAACCAGAGAAAAAGCAGTAAGTTCTCAAGTGAAAAACAGTGTAATACTGTTAGAAGGAGTAGGAAAAAGATGAAAATCACTGAGATGTCAGCCATGCAGACTGTTTTCCCTGACGTTACTAATGAATGCAGTAAGTGTGACTTAGTAGCAGAAGCAGCTGTTGCCTCTTCAGACTCCTCCACAACCTTAGGACTAAATAATAAAGAAACAGCTCTGTCAAATTTGTCTGATGGTGCATCTCATGTATGTAAAGAAAGCAATACTTGTGTAGCTCAAAAGAGTAGAAGGAATAGGAGAAAGAATAGTACTAAATCGCTTGCATTTGAAGATGGCTGTAAGAAGACATCTGGTCTGTTTATAGTAGCAGAAAGAAAAGACGCAAACACTGTGGCATCACAGTGCCATTCTGCTACCTCAGGTAGCCTGAGAGCGCTACCTCATGCTCATAATGTTTCTAATGATCACAACAGTGTGATGGATGAAAAATTAAATAAAGTTAAAAAGAAACTGCAGCGGTTTACCTGTCAAAGAGCAATACCTATGACTGGCAAGCATGTTTGGCCTATTGAATCTTGTGCCAGGACTTCTGGATGGGTCCCTGAAAGTCGTGGGTCTGTCTCAGGAGGAAAAATAATTTTAAGTCCAGTTTTTGCAGAGTCCTCTGATGAAAGCGGTGTCAAAACTATTGGAAACAGTGGTGTGACAGGGAGTTTGGGACAGCTGGTTTTGCAAACATCGTTGGCAGAAGTTAACAAAGAACCTGCACATAAAATAATGGATCTAAACGCTGACTGTCTGAATTCAGCTGAAATCTCAGAATCTTCTTCTGTGGGTATTTATGAGACTTGTAAAACGAGCAGTGAAAATGTGGAATCACCAGTTAATATGGTTAAAAGTGCTGTACCTTTTAACCCTGATGATATGCAAGAAGATAAAGCAACCTCAAATTTTACAAGTGCAAAAGATAATGAAGCTGTAACAAAGAGAAACCCGTCTATGGCAGGCCAGAATAGAGCATGTAAAGGGAAAAGAAACAGAGTAAACGTAGACCATAAAGCATCCGTTGTGAACCAAATGCTTTCTGATTTAAAACATACAACAGTACTCAATACCAGAAACCTGACAAATTTCAAAATACCTTTACGCAGAAACAAACCTGAATCCGAGACATTGGAACCTGTCAGTTCACCTGAGAGTAAAACCCGTAGCCCACCAGAGCTATTTGATAGCTCTAGTGCTTCAGGAAGTCAGAGAAGAGATGAGGAGACTAGCTTGATAAAGGTTAAGCAGCAGCCTCTTCCTGTAGTAAGGGATACCGTATCTACAGCTTCCATGAAGAAAAAAGCTGATGAGGTTCACAATAAGGACTTTTGCCATGATGGCTCTGAAGGGCTTTTAAATGAGAAGTCCACACTCCCCGATCCTGTCTTTTTATATCCATGTCCTCTTGAGAGACAGATAAAGTCATCTTCACCTGACTTCAGTGGTAGTGAATGCGTATGGAAATCAGAGGTTTCCCATCATTCAGGGGATGCAGTTGACCACCGTGTTGCATTAGAAATACATGATGATAGCAAATCAAAAGTCAATCTTCCACAACACAAAAGTGAAAAGTTTCCAGATGTTCTTGAAGCTTACAACAAAGATGTTCTTGTCATTGATGTGATCCAGGATGACCCTGATCTTTTTGGAACCAGTGGCGAAGAGGAGCTTACAGTCACAGACAGTGGAAATTTTCCTGCAAAGGCATGCAGTTCCAGCTTCTCCATTAAAGAAGAAAAGCAATATCTGGAGTCTGCTGTTACTTCAGAAAACGGTCATTCAGTAAACAGTAATTTTAGGTATGCTTACTGTTATACTTTATGACAATAATGCTAAGTACTTTAATCTCATATCGATATACTTTGGTAGTAGTAGTCAGTCTTTCTAAGTGTCAAAGCTTGATTGTGGTATGATAGTTTTCTGAGTGCAAATAATTTTTTCTGGTTTTTTTTTTGTTTTGGTTTGTTGTATGCTTTAAAGAACTAGGATAAACTCTGAATGGAGTTATAATAAAAGTCACTGGGCTGGGGCAACAAGCTTTTATAAATAAAGCCATAGTGCCTTGTGAGATGGGCCTTGCAGTGTGTGAAGGGAGCCTACAGGAAAGCTGGGGAGGGACTTTTTATAAAGGCATGGAGCAATAAGACAAGAGAAAATGGCTTTTAACTGGAAGAGAGCAGATTTAGACTAGATGAGGACTAAATTCCTCACTGTATCTCTCTCACTGTAGATCCCCCCTCCCTGGAAGCATTCAAGGCCAGGCTGGATGGGACTTTGAACAACCTAGTATAGAGGGAGGTGTCCCTGCCCATAGCAGGGGGTTGGAGCAAGATGGTCTTAAGGGTCGCTTCTGACCCAAATCATTCTATGATTCCCTTCTGTGATTAACTCGTTAACTCTGTAGCTCTGATACTTTTCTTTGATAAAGGAGTTTTAAGATTAAATTCTTCAGATAGGAACTGCACAAGAATTTTATCTGAAATTTAAGGTTTTTTATTGAGGGTTGTTTTATTTTCTTTCTTTGTGCTTTGCGAGTGACTTTAGGTTATCTTTATTTTAAACTATAACTTAACTTTTTCCAGTGTTTCACCATCTAATAACTGCTATATATAATAATAATTATAATAATTTGGTTTTTTTTGCGTATTTGGACTTCCTATCCTTTTCCTGTCACTAAGCTTACAAGAAAGAGGAAGGGAATTTCATCAGTGTGCCAACCTGTTTTCTAGACATGAGAATATTAAGCTTCTTTTTTAATATAAAAATACTTCTGCTTAAACAAACCTGTGAAGAGCGGTATTCAAATGGTATGTCTTCAGTAGCAACATCCATCTTCTTAAGCAGTTGTGCTGTGTCAGAGTAAATTTGTTAGTGTGAGTATTCACAGAATCAAAGAATCACAGAATGACCCAGGTTTGAAGCGACCTCAAGGATCATGTAGTTCCAACCCCCCTGCCTGGCAGGGCCACCAAACATACACCTTTACTAGATCAGGTTGCCCAGGGCCCCGTCCACCCTGGCCTTGAACACCTCCAAGGACGGGGCATCCACAACCTCCCTGGGCAGCCTGTTCCAGGGCCTAACCACTCTCCTAGTAAAGAACTTCCCCCTAACGTCCAATCTAAATCTTCCCTCTTTTAACTTAAAACCATTTCCCTTTTAACTTAAAGCCATTTCATATTCATTTTGTGCACAAGATGACTACCTCTATAAGAGCAGCAGCACCCTCTCTTAGGACAATTCTGCTTTTTTACTTTTCTCATTTCAAATAAAACTCCCCAGACTTAATCCTTTTTCAAATGCAGAGTAGCAAACTGAGCAATAGTGGTTACCACAGCTTGTGCTGTAAAGAGAGAGATTTGTTTAAATTTAATCAGCAGCAGCATGCAAGATCATTCTGCATTCACTGCTCAAACTCTGACATGATGCAGTCTGTCTTCATTTCCGGAACTCAAAAATGCATTGACTTCTTTGGGTTCTGTCAGTGCTCTTAGATCTGTCAAGCTGGCGATAGACGTAGTGTGCTGTATGTGATGGAGGCACCTTTTTGACAAGAACTTAATTTGTAGCTCCCATAGGTGTTCCACACTATACATCAGAATCCGGTAAGGATTTGGGAACAGCTTCTGACCTGAATATGAAAATTTCAGTCTCTTGATGCTGTTATGCATTTTCCATTTTAAAAAAAACCAAACAATAAACTTTGTGATGAGGCTGGCTTTCTGGAACTATCTGCATTGCGATTTAAAGAAAGAATAGTTGTTACAGGAAAAATCACTCAACCTCCGCATTTCATATAAATGCATGGGAGAGAGGAAATAAGCTTACGGAGAACCTAGTTCTGAGAAAAATCCCTCCTATCTCTGCAGGCTTGCTGTGGCATAGTTAAGCTCTTAGTATTTTTTTTGTAGAGCTACAGAGATATTTGTACCTGAGTGTTTCATAGCTCAAACTTGCACATACACAGAATCACACAGAATCACACAGAATGACCCGGGTTGGAAGGGACCTCAAGGATCATGTAGTTCCAACCCCCCTGCCTGGCAGGGCCACCAAACATACACATTTACTAGATCAGGTTGCCCAGGGCCCCGTCCACCCTGGCCTTGAACACCTCCAAGGACGGGGCATCACATAGTGGGGAACTGTTGTTTTCAGTAGGTTCTTGCAAATTGTCATTCTTTTTTCCAACTATTCTTTAAAATAAATGAGCTAAGTGCCTTTCAGCAAACAGTTGTTTTTCTTGCTGTCTTTAGGATTCATTGCTGTGCAAACTCTCTTGAATGCAAAATTACCATAAATCACATTTCTTTATTTCAGACTCATGAATTGGTTTGTTAGTACACTCTTTCCATAATAATCTTACTGAAAACATTCCCTTTTTCAGTAGTTTAAGCAAAGGCAAAAGGAGGTGATGAGCTTTTAGTAGAAAAGTTGGAATTTGGAACGTCTTAGTTTCACTTAATGTATTCACATGTATGTTTATCGGAATAAATGTGGAATAGCCAAAATAGATTTAAGAACACTTTAATGAGGGTCGTGTATTGTAAGAGTGGATTTGTCTGTAGCTAAAAGCATTACTGAGAACTTTAATTGTGTGTAGCTGGTTAGATTAGTTCTGTTTTGCAAGATGAGAATGTTATGTACTCCTTTTGTTCAAAACAGAGACGTTAATGTACAAGAATCTGGAAAGTCGAATGAGGCTGAAAATTCATGGGATTTGATGCTGAAAGGTAAGTAAGCGTTTCTAGAAGTTTCTGAATGCATATCAAGAAGAAAGTAACCGCAAAGATATTCAGGGGGAAACCTAGGATTTATACTTACCGCATAAAATGAGAACTTGTCAGCTAGTAATGTCTTTAATTGTAACAGTGATTTCCCAATTATATGAAATACAGGTCTTTTGAAATGATATGAACCTCTTACAAGAACATCTTTTTCTGTGGTTCCTGTCTGTTGATAGTACTTTTTTTGGATATCGTTGGCTCTTTAAGCAAGAATTTTGGTTAGTTGATTGAACAGTAGTAAGAAATTGAGTGTTTTCATATTAATGAAATCTCCATCCTGGAGAAAAAGGAGTGAATTTCCCCTTTGGAATGGAAAGAGGAGAAAAGGTATAAAGTCTTAGTGATTAGAAGGCAAAAATAATAACTGCTTTGGAGGTCTTGGCTCAGACACCAAGACTTCTGAAGCAGAGTAGGGAGCAAGTCTACAGCTAGAGTCCTCTCATCTTGTAAATAGAGAGGGTATGTGTTGTGGCATCTGCAGAATTGAGGTGATTGAAACCAAACCTGGAAGCAGGTCCTGTGCTATTCAGTAACTCCTGTGTTTGTTTAAATTAATTATTATTTTATGTCCCATTTGAATAAAACTAGAGGCCAAAAAATTTTGAGTCTTCTTGTGCTGAAAACAAAAAGTTTTAAGCAGTTCCTTTTTCCCAGATCTGACTAATGTAGCTTTTCATCACACACTTAAGTAACCTCATTCACATCAATCTATGCTCGATGTATGACTTATTAAAAGACAAATTACCCGTGCAGAACAGAAAAAGATGACTGATAGTGATTATCCCTGGCAACTTATGTGTTCATATGGAAATACGTATTACTTCATTGGTGCATTGTGTTACGCAGGGACTACTGCAGAACATACAGCTTGGTTGGTATTTTAATTGCAGATTCAGTTTAATATTAATTTGACAGGGCTCATGCTTTAAGTGAAATAATTCTACATACAAATTTTGCATTTACAGTGTTCTACGGGTTCTTGAATGTCATTTGTATTAAGTTCTTAGAATATGTAGGAGGTAAAAGTTCTGATAGCTTTTAGTATGGGAAACAAATTATGTGTACGTTTTCAGCTTCAGGTATTAAAATCCACAATTCCTCCAGTGGAAACAGTCCCATGCGAAGTTTTGCAGAGGAGTCTTTTGAAGATGGACAACTAACAGAAGTAGATGAGCTTCTAAAGAGTTTTGAAATAGAAGAAAAGGTACTGAGAAATTATGCCTTGTCACTGAATAGTTTAAGAAATAGTAATCTGTATATTTGGGCAGTTGTAATTGCTGATGCTGTTTCATCAACATTTTTAAATTCCTGTAATGAAAAGAATATTACTGTCAGAGTATTACTATGTGCTATTGACATTATAAATTTTGCTTGATGGAACTTATTTTTTTTAACCTGTCATCAAATTTGATATGAAACAACATGTTGTCATCTCAGTTTTTACAGTAATTCTGTTTCAGCAGTTTTATGGAAGGGACTGTTCCAATGGACACACAGACACTTCTGTGCGTAAGTCACATACCTGGTAAAAGCTGGTATTTCTCACCACACCATCTCAGAAGGACAGGGTGTTGTTTGAAAGCTGGGGAGCTACGCAGCCATCCTGCATCTCAGAAGTGTTCTGTGGTTGATTACTTGGGCAAACCTTCCATGACATTAGCATTCTGATTTCCTGGCAACTCTGCGGGAGCGTTAAGCAATTTTCATGCTCAGTGATGTTATTTGACCTTTCTACTCTCTGTCACCTCCTTCTTCTAGATAAGCTGCCTAGGATTTTTTAAGAGTTGCTGAAATTTTATGGTATTTACTTATTTGATAATGGATTAAAATTTGCATTTCACTGCCGCTCAGACACAGGTGCTGATAGTGTCTGTCATTTTCCACTACTTCTGGAGTGGATAATGGTCTTAACTGGGTAAGGTAAGCTGCAAAGTGCAGATGGCTGAAGATTGGTAAGTGCACGACTGAGGTAATCGAACAATAAAGAATTGATTTTCCTGGCAAAATCGATGTTTAATAGAGGAATATAAATGTTTCCTTCTGTAAATGGAGTTGGCAATCGTAAAGTTTGATTCATGAAGTGAACAGCTCTTTTTCCCCCTATTGTTAGAAAGGATATAAGGGTCTATCAAATGGTACAGGTTACTGATGAAGTAGTACTTGTTACAGTACTGCCAGGCCACTCCGAAGGTGGGCTTCTTCATAGTGTTACAGCTTTATAAAGTCAGTATCCTAATGTGTTTGTTTTTCGGTGCTGTGAGGTTAGTGGTAGATATTTTTCAAACCTCAGACTTAACCAAACTTAAACCATCAAGGACTATTTTAAATATCTTTACAGTTCAAATTTGCAGATGGAGTGGCTGCTGTGGAACCAAGAGAAAAAAGTGAAGCTGAAAAAAGGTACATATGTATACTCTGCCCTTAAGATAACATGTTGTTCCCTAGTCACTCTACAAATGGAATATGACGTTTTTAATTAATGTTTTCTGTTATATTTGGGTCACATAAGAAAATAAAAAGCAAATAATATGATTTCTTTGTGCTAACTACATGGTTATACCTGTATTCTCATTAAAGCCTAACAGGACAACAGAAGATATTTTGTCCTCTGACTGCTGACTTAATTTATTCTCTTTATGCCAGTCTCACCTGTTTTGGCATCCCTATATGAGTGTAATATGAGATGGATGTATTTTCACCCACAATAGTACTTACTAGAATTAAATAAAAATAACACTTTCATTTTTATACCTCTTTGAACTGTACAAAATTCATGGGAGGATTTAAAGATTTTATACAAATTCAGGCTGACAAATACCTGAATGGCAGTAGAAAAAGACACTTAAAAATACAGCATGTGGAGTTAAGCATGTGCTTAACTGTTATGCCAGCTTCAAATAGTGCTTATGCTGTTTATTGTATGAATGATTTGCGTATGTACAATTCAGTTGCAACTTCCATTCGGCATCAGCGGAAAAAAAAGAAGCAGAAGATGACTTTGTAGAAAAGATATAAAAATTATACTTAAATTATGGAATATTCCAGTAATTAAAAGAGAAATTGGATCATAGACATTTCCGAGTAATTTTCACAAGTAGTCAAATAACTTTAGTGTAGAGTATTGCTTTTGTCCAGCACCAGTCCCATTTCTGTGACTGAAGTCTGTCACAGAGCACATTAAGTGGAAAATGCTGCATCTATTCATTAATCAACTAGAAGATCCAAGCTCTTCCTCCTGTTAAAGTGTTTTAGTTTTCCCTTATAGCATATGTGGCTCTTCGTGCTATAGTAAAGCAGATTATGCTGGATAAAAAAGTTTGTGCAAGAGATACTACAGTAATTCACCTCCTTCCTTAACAGAGCATTAGGGGTAAGATATGTTTCCAAAGGTGAAATGCAATCCTCTGTACTTAGAGAAGGGACATTTAATCCTTTATTTGGAGTAAAACTGTTTTCTCTAGTTTTACTCAAAAGCGTCACCATTGCATAGTTTCATGTAGAAGAAAACACAGTTATTATTTCTCTTTAGTGGTGACTTCAGTTCAATAAGCAAACAGATTGTACAGCTGTACAGTTTGGAGTTCTTGGCAAAAATTGCGTGTAGTTTGATGTCAAGATTAGAAAGAGCTGAGACTGTTATCCTGAAGGTGGGCTGCTGTTAAATTCCTGTTTTATCAGCTCTGAGGCTGTCATGACAGGGATATGTTAAGAAACCTTTTATGTGGTAATGGTAAAATTCTGGGCCGTTAGACACTTGCATCTTATTTTCCCTCTGGTGGAGAATAATAGTCTGTATTGACTAATATAAAGATTGCAGTTGAGGAATTTGGGCTTGGTGGATGCAATTTATTGTCATCTGCATTAGTGTTTTTCCTTCAAACTGCATTAAAAACTGCAGTTCAGGATGGCTTGAGTTACCCTGGCTATGAGCTGCTAAATAGATGGAATGTGACCCTCACAGAAAATAGCAAGTCTGTTTCTTTCTCCAAACAGCAAGCGTGATGCAATGTCATTTGTACTTAACCTAGATTATTAATTGAAGGGAGGGGGAAGATCTGATAAAAGAGCATTTTTTGTCTATGGCTTTATTTGCAGATAAGAAAGAGATCAGTACACATTTTGCTAGCAATATTTGTATCTTGTTTTGGAAAACAAAATGTTTTCAAAATCAAGTTATCTAGAATATATGTATTTGGGAATTAAGGCAGAATAGGTTTGGGGTCCTCTTGAGTATATTCAGCTATTAGGGAAGAAAATGGTTGACTGTTCAAATGCTCCGTGGATCCCTTCTTTGTCAGATATTATATATAGCAGACAACTGAAAAGTAGAGGCTTCTTCAAAGGTGGCAGAAATCATCTCAAACTTCCTGTCAGCTAAGTGAGAAAAAAAAATAAGTGATTCATGTATGCCCTTCCTACTCACAGAATTTTATGTAGTTACACTCTAGAACGGAATAATCTCAGCTGATACCATAATAAGATTGGACCAAGCTATGGGAGTAATGAAAGTTGTTGGGACTGCCAGCCAGCCAACTTTACTGTGAATTTTTTAGTGTCACCTTAATTCTTGATGAAATTGTCATTTTTTTATGCACTTAATCACAGAATCACCAAATCACAGAATGACACGGGTTGGAAGGGACCTCAAGGATCGTGTAGTTCCAACCCCCCTGCCTGGCAGGGCCACCAAACATACACATTTACTAGATCAGGTTGCCCAGGGCCCCGTCCAACCTGGCCTTGAACACCTCCAAGGACGGGGCATCCACAGCCTCCCTGGGCAGCCTGTTCCAGGGCCTAACCACTCTCCTAGTGAAGAACTTCCCCCTAACATCCAACCTAAATCTTCCCTCTTTTAACTTAAAACCATTTTCGCCGCGTCCTGCTATTGTCAGCCCTTTTGAAGAGTTTACTCCCCTCATAAGTTTAATCCCCCCTTTTAGGTGTTTATCATATGGAAGAAGCACCTTTTTAATTTAATTATCGTTGTTTTTTAATGCTCAACAGTGACTGTAAATACAGAGATCTCGTGAGCTGTGAACTGCTCTCAGAATTGCCACTGCATGCTCCGAACAGAAACAAATTCAGTGAAAGTACGGTGCAGAAACCCTGGAAGAATGGTATTGTATTGTATGCTTTATGGATGAAACCTCCAAAATTCATTTTCACGTGTATGTTACTTACCTGCAAAATTGTAAGGATTTTTTTTTTCAGTTCCCAAAGTCTTCAGTTGGAATTTCTTGTTAATTGTACACGGGGAAGCATAAATGTAAGCTCTCACATGATTGACTAGTTCTTTGTTTATTGAGTCATTTACTTGTTTCTTGTTTTGGAATTTTTAACCATTTTCTTACTTGATAGCATCAGATATCAATCGTTCTACCTTGTTACTTATAGTCTTCAAATACTTCAATTGTACAATAATGTCTGCATTCTTAGGATTATGATATATTGTGTATGAACCATGTTAGTAGCAAGTAACTTATTTTTCTTTATTTATGGTCAGAGAATGCAACATGATTGATTGTTATCTGTCAGCATTTCTTGGCAAAGGAGTTTGCCCACCTTGCCAGCGATCAAAAATGTCTTGTTTATGCCAACCCAAATGTTTGTGAAGCATTTACTAAATAGGATCAAGGAAATGATCTAGAATTAATAAGCAGCACTTAATTTTGACCTAATATATCTCATAACTGGGGCAATGTACCACTGAAGTGTGTCTGCTAATAGAGAAATCATAACTTAGCGCAACTGTAGTCATGGTTTCCTTTTCTCTGCACACGAGAACTGTGATGTTTAGCCTTACATAAATGTGTAGTTTTATTTGGCACATAGGATGGAGGAAAACAGGACTTTATGGACCGATATGCATTTTGTTCCTTTGCAGAAGGTGTTTTGGGATGTAATGTTTTCAGAATTATTGTTTAATTTGGATATTTATAAATGTGGATCTTGAATTGAGGTTGCTGTTAGACATTCTTGTTTAATTTCAGATTATACTGCCAGCCTGAGCTTTCAGAGAGATTTTACCATCACGTGACTTACCAATATTTTTAGGAAGTGCAAGAAACATAAATACTATAAAAAAGCAACTGTGAAATATGTCTGTAGACTGTGGTTTAAAGTTGCTTGTGGCTTTGCCTTTAACATTGTATGAGTCTTCTGAAGAGTTCTTCTAAAGCTTCCTTAGCATTGGTCAAAAAAGCTTCTAAAGCAAGAGCATCTGTGCCGGGAAAGAGTAAAACAGTTTTCTTCATGGGATTTTCTTGTTTGTTTCCCCAGAACAACGAAGGCAGAATCAACTCTTTCACTTTAAGGCAGTTTCCCTGTTAATTCCATGTGGTAGAATTTTTTTTTAATAGCCAGTTCTTTAAGGAGGCCAAATTGGCACCCTAGAAAGGAAGGCATTCAAAAGCTCATCCCTCTATTTAAATATGACATTGAAGAATTTGAACTCGTATCTTCCATTAATATTGCAACATTGGCCGTTCTTCTTCAGAAGAAAACTCCATCATCAGCAGCAATTCAAGATCTAAACCCATGTTTCATGGTTAAGAAACCAGTAACTTCCAGTGGGCTTGAACTTCACACTGTAGTGCTTAAAACATGTAGGCTACTAAAGATTTTATTTCAATTCTGGAAAAAAAAATCCTTATATTTATTGTTAGTGATGTGGCAGTGCAAGGATTACTGCTAAAGGTTTGTTGGTTTGTTTTGCTTTTAAGATTGGAACTTCTGGATATTTTGATACCATTTCTTTTCTCATTTCTCTTAAGTAAAATAAGAAACCTCGAACAAAGTAGTGAAGTTTCTAATTTAAAAGTTTAACCTCAAGTCCTTTCCCCCAAAGTCTGTTTACTTTATATGAGGACAATTGAGAAATCTCTTAAGTTAAATTACTGGTTTTTAGATTGTATTAATCAACTTCTTGTTAATCATGTGTGTGACTTGACGGATTTCTAAATACAAAGGAAAATAAGATAAATGAGAGTGGTTTCACAATGACCCGTTTTATTACATGATCCGTTTATTGTCCTTATCCTAATTTTCAGATTTTAGATTCTCAGGAAAAAGTCCTTCACTGCCCCTGCAAAATTTCAGAGAGTCTGAGACAGGAAAGACAGACAAAAATATAAAAGTGAGTTGCTAAATCCTGAATGTATTTCAATACTTTAACAGTAAATTTGTTACAAATATTGAGACAGCTCTCTCCTTCTATGGTAAGAAATTATTAACCTATGTATATTCATGTTTCTAGTCCTCTATATCATTATAAGTGAATAAATAGAATTTCTGCAAACAAAGTTAGTGATGATGAGACATGTTCACAGGGAACCTTTGTTGAATTCTGTTTCCAGTGCAAACAAAACATGAATAGTGCGCTTTGTTTTATAGCCTTTGTAGAACTGAAAAGCTGAGAAAGATTTGTATTTAGGAGAGACTGTATTATCCATTTTGCTGTGTGCTGGAAAGGATAAAGGAATTCTCCCTACCCAGAGTTCTCAGACAGTTATCCAGAGCCATGCAGTATTTTGTTGTCTTTATTCTTCTTGTACCTGGCTATACTGAAAATCTCAAAAAATTGGACATGCATACTTTAAAAATAATAATAATAATAATAATAATAATAAAAGTGCTTTTTTTCTGCTTGTTTTTTTAATTTTGTTTTATTTTTAGGCTTCCCATTCAGTCCAGCAGATCCTGGAGATGATAAACTTGCCCCGTAGATATTGCAGGTTTTATTTTGTGACTCTGCGTGGCTGTGAAAGGTCAAGATGTTGGTTTTGGCACGTTCCTAGACGAGAGCATGAAAAGGTAAAGAGATTTACTGAAGAAAGAAATAGATAGTAAATTGCAACTGTTTTTAATGCAAATCAGCATCTCCTGTGTTCATTTATATTTTGAGAGAGATTAAATGTCAGCGGCTGATGGGACAAATGATGTTCAGAAGATCTTTTGAAGATGTTTTATGGTTTGTTTGTGTATTAAAATGGTATAACTTTGAACTTGCAGATTTTTTAAGAGTACAGACGTCAACAAAAGAGCAGGAATTAGGGCATGGCATGGCAGTATAGAGTAGTAAGATGGGGAGATTCTGAGATATTTCCATACAAGCATCAGAGACCTGTAAGCAAACCCAGACTTTGTGTACGTTCTTAAAATCTGAAGCCATCTGTGATAGGTCACTTCCGGCAAATTTAGTGTAACAGGTGCATGTCTGTTTCACCAGCAGAGCAGCAGTTTTTCCATTTGCAGACAATATTATTTTTATGGTGGTGAGCACAAGTAGATGTGTTTTCAAACCCTCTAACAATAAATTGAGTCTGTACTGCTTCCAAGAGCTGTGGAAGGCAAACTAATTGTGCTGCCATGTAATGAGATTTTGAAATTGGCTGAGACTTAGGTGGTTATGTAAGTCATTTAGAAAGAAATAAAACATGAAAACAACTAAAGACAGGTACCTAAACGTGTCCTTAGCAGATCTTAAAAGACTATTTCTTATCTAGCGTCTTAGTGGTATGAGTTACAATTTTACCATTAGTGTCAGCAAGCAAGAAATTAAAGAATGCAAATGTGAAAAATAACAGCACACCTAAATTTCTTCCCACCAAACATAACCTGGCTTTCTTGATAGTCTAGAAGTATATTTTAGTTTTGTTGTGGAGGTTTTTTAATAGGTCTGTTTAAAATATAATTGTTTGCACACCTCATGGTGGCACCAGAGTACATAAATGAAAGACTGGTGAAGCAGCATCAAAGTAATCTTGCGAAATATAATGGAACTGAATGAGTTAACCCATTGCAGAGCGACAGTGCACGTTATTGATCAAAGATTCTATGCAGTTTTCCATCTGGCCTAAGGGATCTCTTAGACCAGTTCAAGAACAATATGATGTTTTTCAAAATAAAAGTAATAAACTTCATAATCTACGTATTAAAACGTACAATTTTAGTGTTACTTGACTTGATGGTTAATGGTTATTTAAAATAAGAAATGTGTCTTGGCCAGAAGCCGTTGCCTCATGCTCTTGTGATAATTCATTCACTGTAACAAACTCACTAAGTGGGTCCTGCCTGATCTTGAGGTTACCTTTAAATATAAGCACAGCTCAGTTCTCTAATCACATGTTCACAAGTTTGGAAGGGAGAGAGCATCTCTTGATTTTCCATTATATCACAAAGTAATATTAAATATAAGACCAATTTTAAATTGTTTTTAAAAAGACTGTAGATGTTCCACAAGTGACAGAGGGTGTCTGAAAGGGGTGCTGCTGTGTTTCTGTTTTGTTTTCTGATTCAGAGCTCTAAGGGTTTAATCTCAGTAGTCTTTCCTTTTTCATCTGTGGCAAAATGTGTAAGTGTCCCAAACCTGAGGTTAATGTTTGCTGAATGTATACACACACGTGTGCAGTTGTGATCCCAGCAGCTCCTTTCCCAAACATTTCGTTTACATCATTTCTCTATTTGATTTGCTTTCCTTTGACATGGAATTTGCCTTCAGACCCAGTTACCTTCTTGCATCTTTTATCAATATGCATGGGTTAAACAGTTAAAAGCAGTGTAAAGCTTTTCTCCATATAGAACTCATGTTTGTGGGTAGTTCTTTAGTTTGGCATAAACTGATGTTATATTTAATGATGTTTTTTTGAATCTTTTCCTAGCTCTGCATGGCAATATTTAAGACATATATTAGTATCAATGAATCGGGCCTTCTGAAACGTGCAGGTATGGTAACAGCAGTAGCTCTCTGTGTTTATCTGATACGTAGCTTATTTAAAGCATATTAAGTAGAGAGACTTGGGAGAAAAATAGATGATGTTGCAGCAGTGAATGAAATTTTCATTTTAGAGGAATAGATCTGTTTTCATGTTCTATTTTCACATTAAGGATGGGTATTTAGATACACAGTTATCTCAGGATATTGTTAAAGTCTTACTTACCCAGGAAATGAACTTAGTCTGAATGGAACTAGGCTTGAGAATAGATACGAGTAACTGGGGCAAAGGGGGAGGTTTAACAAACAGGATTTTGTTAAGGCACTTTTCAATAACATCTTGACCGAACATTACAAATCCAGAAACTTTAGAATTAAGCTCTTATAAGTGAAATGCTGTTATAGCATCCAGACAACTTCAATTTGGTCTTTACACACTATTGTATGTCCAAACAATTCCAGTTTTCACATTTTAGAGAGCAGAGTTGATGAAGATCCATGTGAACCTTTGAGTTCAGTCAGAAAGGTCTAGACTTTAGCCTGAGCAGGCATTCTGTTTGTACCTAAGTTTTTGAAAGCTTAGAGGGTGTGTAGTACTTTGTGAACATACGATCCTCCTGTGTCCCGTGTTCCTTTGATGAAATAGTGCTGTTATGCAGGTAACACTGAGTTCTTAGGGGCTACAACACATGTCTATCACGAATGGCTCTGGAACAGCTGGTAAGCCCATCTACCATGGCATCACTGCACTTTACTTCCTAGAGTGTCTGGAAAAGCCTCATTGCCTTGGTGCGCTGCCACGTTTAGCCATGTTTTGTGCATTTTTCTGCTGCTGCTCTAAATCAGCTAAGCTTTTCTGAATCCTTACAGTAGCTAGGGAGTTCAGCTCAGTGACATGAGGTATTTCAGAGTAGTCAGTCTGTGTTTAGTGATGTTAACGTGGTAGGTACCTTCCGTGTACCTGTGTTTCTCTGTATCCTGTCATATGCCACAATGTCCTGGATGATTAAGAGCTGTTACACTGCATTTAAAGATTTAGGAAATAATTTGCTTAAATAGCATTAGTTGTCCCAAAGTAAAACAATTTTAATTGCTTTTTCAGTCGAAATATTTGTCAGGTATTACAGAGAAGTTGCACCTGGTGAGAATTTTGATTTTCAAGTGCTGAATGATCTTCTCGTTTGTTTGCTCAAGAAATGTTTGTTGCAAGAAGTATTCCAGATGTTGAATGTAACTGCGCAGATTAATACACTGGTAAGTGGCCTTGAAATACTTTTGAAATCTTTGACCAAGTCTCTCCATTTGGGAGCTGATCGGTGTTTGTTCTTTTTTTTTCTTTTTTTTTAAGGAATACTACAGCACTTCTTGTGATATATTTATTTGGTACTCAGTTCTTGGGAAAAAAAAGAATCAGAAGTTTCTGTTTGAATATCTGCTGCCTTTCTAGTTGAACAAGATATCAAGTGATAAAACTAACTGAGCTTTTTTTTTTCTCTCTCCTTTTTTAAATTAGCCAGCTTTAGAAGTTCTTCTGAAAGTTTTTGAATGTGTGGCTTCCCGGAATATAAGAGATGCTGTGCCTACATTGATCAGTACCTTTTGTAAGGTATGAGCTTGATTGCACTGCTGTTTGTAGGAATTTCGGATATGCTTTGCCTGTTTTACAGTCCAAAGATATTTCTTAAATATTCTTTCAAAGTTACTGTTAAAAAGTAAAATAGTGACTAGCTGAATTTTCGTACGGGTATCCATGTATCCCTTAGTTTTTGGCTGAGATTCACTGTTATACGTTCTTCCCACTCATACTGGCCTGCCTGTGGGGATAATTAACATGATGAACGTGATGACATTTGTTTTGTTGGCTTACTTTTCTTCCCTGTTTGATATTGATATTACAGCTTATTGATGCTGGTATGTTTCTTGAGTATGAACATTTTAACTACATAATTAAACTCCTTCACCAATTGAAAGTTTCAAGCCAGGAAATTGATTCTGTCTTGAGCATAAAATCCAGGTACGTCTTTAAGGAACTATTTTATAATTGTATCTATTTGGTTCTGCCTGAAGTTCTATTTTACAAATCTATGCAAAAGCTTTAGAAGTGCTGAGAGAATGCAAATGGAGTGTTTTGGAGGAAAATACTGCCATGTTATGCCTACTTGTATTTTCAGATGCTTTTAATGTACTGTTTCAGAGATCAAAGGTTCTTATTTAAAACTTTGGTGTTTTTTTTTTTTTTCAGTGCTGCTGGGTTATGCTTTATGCTGAGCAGAATGTGTGATTTCAGGCCTGTTGGTGTCTCCCTACTGCTTTCCCCAATCTATTTTTCATCCCAAGTTGAGAAACTCACTTAGTTCATTCAACAGGCTTTGATTCTTGGAGGAACCAAACAGGTGGCATTTACTGTGTTATAACAGCCCTTGAAATGCCATTTTAAGGGAAAACAACCTCAAAATTGTTTGCTGCTTTCCATACTTCCCTTAGAATACCTTCCAAGCAAGGGATCCCAGCATTTTATCTGTTTATCTGTTGTATCTGTGTTGTATTAGTTTGCCACACCTGCTGGAGGCAATTTCCCTTCTCTGATCAGGATTCTCATTTGTAGAGGAATTGCCCTTTCCATGTGACCTCAGTATGTGTCTGTTTTCTGCACTAAACTGAGAAGCAGTTTGTGTCTGTGAAAACTGAGCAGCTTTACTGCTTCAGCTCTACATCTGAGTTTATTCACACAGGTGATTTATCTCTTGTTCTGGCATCAGTGTCAGAATAAAGTGCTCCTAGGTATTTGAAGTTGATTTGCACTTTGGTTGCTGTTTTTTTTAACCTTTGTGTCAGAAACATATGCAATGCAGTCTGCGTTTACTTACTGCATTTCAAGTCTTATTGCTACCTGTGTTTATAGTGAGACAAGGGAGTATTATCTGTGAAAATCTCTCTGTTTATTTGTCGAGTCATCTGCTATCTTGTTTTGATACGATTGTAAATGTCTCTTTTCAGTGTTCAGTATGCATATTATTTCTAGTAAATTAAATAAAAGATTACATCATTTTTACTCCAAATATAATGAATGGCTGATCACCTCCTTGTGGTTTAGTTCAGTAGGATGTGTTAAAACTACGTATTAATGGTTTTTTCTTGTTGAAGATTTCAGGAGATGCATTTTAAAAGCAACTGGCTTTTGGACTTGAACTTGGTAATGGCAGAAATTCAGGTACGGTGTGTGCATGTTTCAGGCTTTTTGGAGTGCTGAAACCATGACTTCTCTGGAAAATAGCTATTTTTCTGTCTTTTTAATGTAAAGATAATCTATTTTTACATGAGTCTGTTTTGGGGAAATGTTACCATGCAGGGAGAAGCTGTCTTTGACTTGCTGCGATGTCAGTTTTGATTCTGATTCCCCTGCCTGTATCTTTTATCTTACACCCAACTCAAAGATTTAATAATTTTAAGCAGTTATTTGTTGTGCTTGTAATTGGGCAGTGATGCATCCTTCTTCACCAGAAACTGTTTAATACTTTATTCAGTGGATAGAGCTCCTAGCTTATATAAACAGGCAAATTACTAAAGGATGTATTTGGGGACACTAGGTAGGCTATTTTGAAGAATATGAAAATGTTAGAGAGTCGCTTACTTGCTGAGTCTCTGAATTTTTCAGATTGGAGGCCAGATTACCTATGTCCAGTTATAGCATAGTTTACCAAGTATTATTGCACAGATGCTGAAGCCGAAGTTGAAGTAGGAGGGGATCAGGACTGGTTACAACTTTGCCCACTGAGTTCCCAAAAGTCTCTGTAATTGCTATTGACATGTGTGTAGCTGATCTCAGCTCACTTGGTTACCTGTAGACCTTGTACTGCAGCCCTCTGCAGTTATCTGTACCCTGAAGCACTTGTTAAATTTAACTCTTTTGTGTATGCCACTGTGTTATAGTACATCAGTATAGCCTGAGTCCTAAACCTCTCAGAAAAGTTACACCATAGTAAGGAGTGTCTCACAAGGACCACATGTTATTTTTAGTCCACATTGTGAGGAAGATTCAAGTTAACTTAATCCTTGGTGAAAGGAAACTAGGTAGGTGATGCTAAGCAAATTTTAATGATTTGAGAAAAGATGTAATAAAAATACAAATTTTGAGAGAGGAAAAGATAAAGTACTGAGTTTTGATCATAGCATCATTGAAACTATTTCATTATAAACTCTTCACGTGAACTGATACAGACTGTCTGGCCTGTTTCTTTTCCAAAAGGGTACTTGAGGGAAATGTCATCAGAATGCATTCAGTCGTTTCATAGGACACAGGCTGTATATTAACCTTGTTGTTTTCTGCTTAATTATATCTTAGTTATTTCTTGAATTTCATTATATTTTCTGTTTGGTATTCTGGAAACAAATTAGCTAATACTCATCACTCGCCTTCTTCACAGCATTGCAAGGAAAAGAACGATTGGGCCAAGTTGGGAGCATTGTACGTTAATGCAAGAACTGCATGTGAAAATTCTGACGATCTTCAGAGATTGTCTTTATGTGTCACTGAAATACTAACAAAAGATTCTGAGAAAGATGGACCAGGAATTCCTTTTTGTGATTTTGCTGATGCAGGTAAAACTCAGATGAAGTAAACACTGAATTGCTTCTCCTGTTCCTGGTAGAGTTTTTAAGAGGTCAAAGCCAAAATGTATGCTGACTGTTTTCTTCGTATCGGTTAATTTGATTGTATACAGCATTCAGAATTTCTTCAGGCACAAATCCATACAGCTGGAATGATCAGTAGAAACCATTCTCTAATGAAGTACATGGTGCTTAAACTTGAGGGACTGCCCTTTCTGAGGAGTACACATTTGAGCTTTTTCATATCAAGAAGAGAAGCCAGTAGTGATGGTCTTTAAGAGATAAGGTCATGTTCTCAGAACAGTGGCAAGAAAGTGTCTTTCAGGATTGTACTCTGAAGTGCAACACCTTTTGCATAAATTAAGTTCATATACTTGTGTGCATAAAAATGCATTGATTGGGGTTGAAACGGTTATGTATCTGTGGTTATGGTTTGGTTCATAAGCTATGCCATTGCATGCCCAGGCATCATAAAGATAAACCAAAGTACTGTCAAAGAGTATCTGGCCAAACTGTTGTGTTTTTCCCTAATTTTGGTTATCAGACTTAAAAAACTATGACACTTAATGCCCCATATTTCAGAAAATGTGTGCAAGTGCTGTGATCTGTCAGTTCTTTAAAGCTCTTTTACCGGTAGAAACAAAAGTAACAGATATTTTTTCTTTCTAGTGATAAAACACGCCCAGTATAATGAAGCAGACAAAGCTTTCATCGGAAGGGCTGGGATAAGCGTAATGAATTCCTATCGCAGAGCACTGCAGTGGATAAAGGTACACTGGACTGTAGTCACCAGACCTGAATGAAAAGAACGAGTCATTTATTAATGACATACCAAACTGTTCCTGTAGTTTAATGGCTGGATGTGCCACTTGCCTTCTCAGGGTCTGCATCCTTCTCAGTTGCCCATCTCGATCAAAGTGTTTTGCTGTGCCCTGCTGACCAGTAGTCTTCTGAACTTTGCCATTGTGGGGATGTTTTTCTTGTTTGCTTTGTTACTAGAGTGGAGGGAGATGCTTTTGGTTTATTTTTCATGTGATACATAATTATGGCTTTTCTGCAGGAAGGTACACACAGTTTCTAGTGATAGACATACAAGGTATGCATGCTGCCTGCTAGAAGAACACAGTTCAGTTTGAGACAGAAGCACATAAATGAGCATGCTTCTGTCTGAATAGAGTCCATTATAACCTTGCCTTGCAACCTAGAAACTTGCTTGTTCAGGTTCAGCTTTACCTTTTCTGCACTAAGGGGTGTGTCTGGACCAACGGTGTTGCCCTGCAGAAATGACACCTTCCTCCATCTGGCAATCCTGTTGTGTTCTGGGACCACCCAACTCAAGGAATATTTCCTGCCCTGATTCTTCTGAACCTGACCTGAGATGGAATGGCTAGGATAAGGTCTAGAAGACAGAAGAGAGTCATAGTGGGGCTGCTACTGATGGCATGTAGTGATACGCTCATTACCCGGAATGTTACTAGGAGTGCTTTTCTTCTCTTAGCTCTGGGTTCTTATCAGCAGAGGTGGCTGATTAAACCCCCTCCTAGGCACTGAGCTGTATCTTGAAGATTATCACAGGGCTGGAACACCTCTCCTAGGAAGACAAGCTGAAGGAAATGGGCTAGATCAGAATGGGGAGAACTGCAGGTGATATCATTGTGGCCTTCCAGTATTTAAAGGGAGTTTATAAATGTGAGGGAAATCTTCCTTTTACGTGGGTAGTTAGTGTTAGGGCAAGAGAGGATGGTTTAAAACTAAAGGAGGGGAGATTTAGATTAGATATCTGGGGAAGTTTTTTACTGTGATTGTTGAGGTGCTGGAACAGATTGCCCGGAGAGGTTGTGGATGGAGGTGTTGCCTGAATGTGTTGAAGACCGGTTTGGATGGTGGCCTGGGCAGCCTGGTCTAGTACTCAATGGGGAGGTTGGTGGCCTGGCCCGTGGCGGGGGGATATGGACCTTGGTGATCCTTAAGGTCCCTTCCAACCCAGGCCATTCTGTGACTGTGTGTGAGAAAGTTGTGCTTGTTGTCAGATTGTTTTCTCAACAGGTGCAAGATCCTCAAGTAGGCTATTTCTTTTCAACCAGCTTCCCCCCGTTGCATCTATCAAATAAGTCCCTAATCCTGTTATTATGGGCTATCTACTTGATCTTATCTCTTCTTCAAAAAAAGCAATGCAGAAAATGAAATGGAATGAAGTGTTTGGACTGCCTGTTGTGGCCAGAGTAACATTGGATGTAGGATATGCTGTGTGCCTTTTCATAAATAGTTCAGACATCCTGGAGCTCTAGAAGCGCCATTCAGGCCATTGTCCCTTTGTATCGGAGTCCTTTCTCTCATATTTTTGATGCCTGGTGGTAAGGACAGTAATATATGAACGTTAGCAAACACAAAAAGATGACAGAATTTATTAAATTCTAGGAACATTAGACTGTAGAAAAAATATTATTATGGGTAGTGGTGTGGCAGGAGCTGTTAAACAATGGATGTTGGGTTATTTGCCTGCGGAATCAGAGAGTCCACTGCTGTTCAGGACAGTTTTTCCTGTACAGTTCCTTTCTTTTTCACTCTCCGTTTGGATCGTGTTACTGAAGAGATGTGTGCAAATGTGTCACCAGATGAAATCTGTGTTTTGTGTAAGTAGTCTGTGCTCGTGAGTATCGCTGCTTTCTCAGACCTTTCCCCTTTTTCTTCTCACCCCTACACTAGGGAAGGAAAGTTCTGGATAAACTGCAAGAGCTGCAGATAAATTTTACAGTCCTGAAAGGACTGACTGGGGCAGAGAAGTTGGCATCGAGATGTCAAATTGTTAACAATGCTGCAGAAATCTTTCTTGAAACAGACAGTTTAGATGGAGCAACGCGGGTGTTGAGAGGTAGGCCTGTCTTACAGGAATGGGATTTTGACATTTAAATTTGAGCAGTGCCATTTTTAAAAGATAGACCCTAAAACTGACAAGTGGATCTTTGTTATTAAGTAAATGTAGTGACAGCGGGGCAGCAGAAATAAACTATGCTCCATCTTCTGGGTTAGCATTCTTCTTGATATGTCTAAGAGGTCTTATCAGTAGTAAAGCATTGTGTAAGAGAGGTTTTCCTGGTACTGTGATGTCCACCCTGTTCTATTGAGGAGTGAACGTGACGGAGGGGGTAGGGCAGAGATGGCTGCTTGGAAGGTGACCCTGCCCTACGTGAATTTCCTTTGAGCAAGGTGAAATTGAGTGCAAAAGAAAGTTCAGGCCTGGAGGATTGCAGTCTTCCTTCTCCCCTTGCAGAATATTCATGTTGCAGACACAGCTTTTGAATGTTAAACTTTTATTCAAAAAAAAGAAGAAGATAATGACTTTTGGGAAAAGCAAAAGAAACTCAGAAGTACAAACGAGTAGAAGGTGTTCAAATGACGTGTTATGTGAAGTTTGGAGATTTGTTTCCTGCTACAGCATATAGTGCCCTTTTAACATCCAAATGTCAGAAGTTTAGCAGTTTTAAATCGTGGTAATAACACTGCGCTGTTCTTTGCCCCAGAGTCAGAGTGGATCGCCAATGCAGTGCTGTGGCCATGCAGTGAAGCTGATATTGTCAGTCGGCGTCACCTGTTATGTTCACTAATGCGGAAATACCTGAGGCAGAGTTTATACCGGCAGGCGCTGGAAGTTCTGCAGAACTTGCCAGGCTTGCAAAATGACTGTGGTAAGTAAAGAGATGTCCCATGTCAGGAGCTGAAAGTTTAACCAGTTAGTCTGTACTGTTCTTTTTGCTTGTTTCAAGCATGTTTTTTTCCCACAGAGCATAGTGTCAGTTGCGTGCACACAGGCAGACAAACAGACATAATTGATATGCCTGTCCTGTTTCTCCGTGTTGCTTTATTAGGCAGGACCACAGGAGAGTTATACTCAGTTTTTACAGATCATATGGGGTAGGGTGAGAAGCTGAGCTATCCAGCCTAAACTTCTTGAATAGCCCATGGTGAGAATTGTCTGCTCTTTTGGGCTCAGTCTGTCTACTGCCGGATCGGGTGGGTGGTTACTTAGGCTCCAGTGAGGAAGCTTCAGCTGCCTCCAGCGTGCAGGTGTCCATGTGGGCTTGTAGGTATTAGCTTGGTTGGAAGACTGTCTGCTTAGAGGTCCTAACAAAGTCTGGTTGAGGCGCAGCATGGATCCAAGAGTGCTCAGTCCTACAAAAGCAGTAGACAGGTGAGACAAAGTGGCTGGTTCAGAGTAGGGTACAAGCAGGATTTGAGGCACCAAGTTGATTTGTCTTGCAGCAGCTCTGATGTCTGAGAGATCAGGTAGGAATTTTTTCTGTGCAGTTGCTGAAATGATTATGTTTTTATCTCATGTCTTGGTTTTGACGGAAAATGATTTCTTGGTCATTATAGATACCACAGAGTAAATGAACTATCATGTCCACATGGAAAGGAGATTGTCTAACAGGATAATTTTGTCACTGGCATTACAGAATGATCCGTGGCTACCATGTTGTTGTGCAGCCCGTCTGCTTTTAGAGTCCTTCAGTGGTGGATAGGCAGGATAAGCAAGCAGGACTGGCAGAGGTGCAGCATGCTGGCGGGGGCTGTCTGCCTGCAGCGTGGCAGGCTACAGGGTTGGCAGCAAGGGGAGCTGCTGCAGCTGGTTGTGCTGGTTTGGATAACAGAGAAGTCAGGGAAGGAGCCCCGGTGCATTGTGGGCTCTGCTACTTTGATTCTTTTTCTTGGTGGGGCGACCCCATCTGCCAGATCTTCAATGGCAAAGGGGTTGTCCATTGCCAGGAAGGATCGTTTTCTGCTTTCCTGCACTTGCAGATGTTTTGTTTTTCTCTTGCACTTCCCTGGTGCTTTCTTGCTCTCAGCCTTCTCTTGCAGCAGCGATGCGAGTTGTAATTTCTCCGCTTTGGCTGCGTTGAGGCCGTCTGCCTTGAAGCTTTCTTGATTTTTTTCATGCTGGGCACCCGAAGTTGTGGCTGGAGCACCCGAGTTGTGGCTGTTATTTCCTGGTGGTGGCCAATCTGCTCGTTTGTGCACAGGACGTTCCTGTATGTCACATCTCTCTTTTGAGGCCTCTTTTCCCTGTGGAGTCTGGAATCATACAATCATAGAATTGTTCAGGTTGGAAAAGGCCTTAATAAATCATCAAGTCCCACCACAACCTGACCGTACACTCCACTCTCTATCATCCCTCCGCTGAATCACGTCCCTGTGTACCACATCAAAAAGCTTTTTAGGCATGTCCAGGGATGGTGACTCAACCAGCACCCTGGGGAGCCTATTGCAGTGCATAAACCCCCCTTTGTATAAAGCTGTTTTTCTTGGTGTTCAACGTCAACCTCCCCTGGCTCATCTTGAGGCCATTTCCCCTGGTCCTGTCACCTGTTATCATTGAGAAGAGACCAGCCCCACTCTCACTGCAGTCACCTTCCAGGTATGTGAAGAGAGCAATAAGGGCTCCCCTCAGCCTCATCTTCCCCAGGCTAAACAGCCCCATTTCCTCTAGTCGCTCCTCACAGGGCATATTCTCCAAGCCTTTCACAAGACTTGCTGCCCTTCTTTGGACCTGCTGCAGCACCTGAAGTGTCCTTTCTGTACGGAAGTACCCAAAACTAAACTCAGTGCTCGAGGTGGGGCCTCACCAGTGCAGAGCACAGGGGCAGGATTCCTTCCCTAGTCCTGCTCACCACACCATTCCTGATACAAGACAGGATCCTGTTGGTCTTCTTGACCCCCTGGGCACAGTGCTGGCTCATATTCAGCCAACTGTCCATCAGTACAGCAAGGTCCCTTTCCATCAGGCAGCTTTCCAGCCACACCTCCCCCAGCCATGACTGTTGCCGGTGTTGGTTGTGACCAAGATGCTGGACCTGACGCTTGGCTGTATTGTAATTCATGGAGTTTAGCCTGTCCCATTGATCCAGCCTATCCACGTCCCTCTGTAATGCCTTTCTCTGACTGTACCACGGGTTCAACCCAATTAATCCAGCATCCTGTTAAGCTTCTTAGCTTTTTTATCTGTTCTTTCTGGCTATCTGGTATCCAGTGTTTCATGGTGGAAGGAAAACCAAACATGAGCCAGCAGTGTGCTCTTGCAGCTTGGAAGGCAGAGGGTATCGTGGGCTCCATCAGGAGAGGGTTGTCCAGCAGGGACAGGGAGGTGACTGTCCCTCTCCACTCCGCCCTTGTTACTTTGCCTCTGAGTGCTGTGTCCAGGCTGTCAGGCCCCAGTACAAGAAAGACAGGGAGCTGTTGGAGAGGGTGGAGAGGAGGGCCGCAAAGATGATCAGAGGGCTGGAGCACCTCTCCTAGGAAGACAGGCTTGATGAACCTTGAGGTGGCTTCCTACCCAAGCCACATTATGACTCTAATGTAGGTTTTCTCAGCCTGTTGCCATTTTACAAAATGCTTGATTCGAGTGCTGATGCCCAGTACTGGGGGTGGTTCTGCAGGTAGGTTTACGTTGGGATTCACTGGTCCATATTCTTTTTTGCATTTCAGATCCTGTGGATGTTTCTCAGTACAGCGGCATTTTTAACAAGCTGTTGAAAGCCTGTTATGAGAGCAAGAACCTTGGGGTATCATCTTCTGCAGTAGACTTCATGCTTTCCAGAAACATAGCTGTTGATTTTTTCTTACTTAGAGGATTAATCACAGGTTTGGGAAGAAATTGTTTGTGGAGTAAAGCTCGAACCTACTACAAAAGTAAGCTGCTTTTTAAACGTACTTCTCTGGTTTCTTTGGGGAGTGTTATCAGCTGCGTATGTTGGTCTGAAAAGGGTGAGAGTGGTCGTTGTGAGCAGAAAAGAGCATTTTGTGTCAATGTTGGGAATTCCAATTGACCAGAATTTTTACTGGGAAGTAGAAACCAGTGAATCCTGCTTGGCACAAAATAAATGAAATTAAATGAAATGGTCAATTTCAGAATTTCAGAAAGCGAACCTTGACACGTTTAAAATGCTCATTGCCTTCACGTGTCCATCTGGGCAGACTAGATCTCTCTGTGCTCCTGTTTGAGGCTTTAATGATTGCTAGTCGTTGTTAAAGGTAACATTTTACCTCGGTGTTTGCTGTAAGGAAATACTTCTGGTTGACTTCTGAAAACAGGCCATTTCCCAGATGGAGCAGTAAAGGGCGTTAAGAGTTTTTGGGCTTTTTCCCACATTCTTAGCCACGTAAGGAAGAAATCAGATCCACGTTCGGTATTGGTTATCCTAATTTCTTGTATTTCTTCATTTATTCTCAGCTGCTTTATCATTGGGTTGCTACCCACCGCTGCAGGGAAATTTACGTCACAAAATACTGCCGGTTCCTTTTTACGTGTCTGAAGTTGAGATGCTGTTGGCCATTGAATTATTCCTCGTTTCAAATGCCAGTGACATTCAAAGTCCAGGAGCTCCTACTCAGAGTTTTCTAATAATACTGAAAAGGTGTGTAGTCAGATATGTACCTTCTGTTGTTGTACTTACCCGTGTGGACGTGTAACTAATTAGAGATGTTAATTTCTCTTGGTTGTGAAAGAGAATCCTTGTTTGTAAACTTATTTGAATCCTTCCTTTGCAAACTGGTTGAAATGGGGTTTGTGTTTTTGGTTTTGTTTTTTATACATGTAGCAGAAAAGCAGTTGTAGCAGGGTGATGCTGTCCTGCGTTTCCTGTCTGAACGTGTATTTTGAAAACCAGGGTGGGTTCATATCTCAGTAGACAGATTGTGGTGTTGTAGTTCAACTGTGGGATTATGCCAGGAATGGATTTTATGGGATGGATTGACTCAGCATCAAGGTGTGAAACTGCACAGCAAGGCTGCATTCCTTAAGAGAGATGCGTAGAGGCATCCAAAACTTGAGTACTCTTGTCTTCTTTTCCGTCTCTCCTTCCCAAGGAGTACATGTGTTAATTTTGTTCTTGTGATGAGTTAAAGGATCTTTGTTGTGCTTTCTGGAATGCGTTCCCTAGACGATTTGTTATCTGCCAGGTTTTTCTGCTGGGAATGTTAAGTTGATGCTTGGAACACTGGTTACGTGAGGTGCAAATGACAATGTCCTGTAAAATGCACGTGTATCTCACAGGCATCAGAGAACAGGAATCAGCCTCAGTTTTAAAAGTGATCAAATTATTGGGAAAATAGCTCTATCCAGAATAGCGTTATGGTTGTGAGAGTTGTTGTCATCAAAAGATCAGTTCTGATCACACCTTGGTTATATTCTTCAGCTAATTTGGCAGACAGGGAAAGGCAACACCGCAACGAGATTGTTTTTCTTTTAAGGAATATCTGGGGATGTAGGAGATGCAGCCCCTACTAGGTGACAATGTCATGAGTGTGATATTTTGCTTTTGCTGGGTTACTTGATGAATAAGTTGTACTCTTGGTTAAAAACAGGCATGTAGCTCAGCACATCCTTATTCCGCACATGATCTCAAGCCAAACATGGGGAATCCTTTGGGCCTGAGCATGTTACAAACATCCTTGAAATTTCCAGTTCATGAAATGTTTTTCATTCTTTTCCTGCATTTGCCAGCCCAGAGTCGAGCATTTTTTCAGGCAGTGTGAAAATTGCAGCCCTGCCCTGCACTGACCTGAAATCCTGAAATCCAGTTTCAGCACTGTAAAATAGTTTAAAAAGATGACTTCTTCTAAGAGTGTAAGTTCTTGAGAATAATCAGCTAAAATATGTCTAGAAATCGGCATCTGTGAGAAGTGAAGGGAACATAAAGCGTTACTGTAATGGTTTCGTAATCTTGTTGCCAATATAAAGCTTGAGGCACCGGGTGTGCGTGTTGCTTAATTCTGTGTTTTTGCAAATTCGCTTTCAGATGTGAAGACCAGGCAGTTCAGAATAGCAGTGACTACCAAGCGGGAAGGGAGAGACTTATCCTGGCTGCTCGTATATCTGATCCAAAGCTTTTTCTTCGGCATACGACAGTGAATGTTAATATGGAAGAAGTGTACAGCTTGGAGCTCACATCTGCCCTAAAGTGGCTTAAGGAGAATATGAAATGGGCAGGAAAGGTCTGGTTGTTTCAGTAGTCATTAATTGCTGAAGTCTTGTGAGGGTTAGAGGTGAAGGCAATCATTGTTCAAAATAATAAAAAATACCAAAGGCAGTTCCCACTGTGTTCAGACTGTACCTTACTGACTGAGAGCAAGGCTTCAAACCTCAGTTGTATTTTTAAATACTTATATAGATGATAATGCAGCTGGCAGGACAGAGAGTGATCTTTTTTCCTATCAGCTGTCTGTATTGTCGTCCCACTTTACATGGACGTTTTTAGTGGCATCACTAGATGATGAAAAAGCTGTATCCTTAGGATCTGCACTTCCTAGTTTCATGGAGAATCTCAGACTTTGGTTGAGCATTTATTTCAGCTTTCTCTAAGTGAAGGGTTTTCCACATGGCTTCATAGTCTGTAGAAACAACACGTTTTCTTTTGTCTTGTTTTTGTTATTTTGTGAGGATATAGGCCCATCTGTGTGCCCCTTAGACCTTCAATTCTTTATTCCAAAACCCATATTTCCTATGTATTGTGGAGGTTATTCTTTGACATTGTAGCGTAGCTTGGAACTGTGCAAAGTTTATGCAATGTTTTGTCTCCATCTTCTGAGTGGTATCTTCAGCTGATGTGATGCAGTCTCTGTCAGGTCTGATGTTAGCAGGCATAGAAACTCCCCACATCGATGCTCAGAAGTTAGGAACATGTAACTGATGCATCAGAATCCAGTTTTTTGTCAATACAGTTTATTTCTCTGTCACCAAGATCAACAAGTAGGCAATCTAAACAGGTTTACTGTCAGTCTTACACTTTACACTTCTTGAGCCCTTTTGGAATGCCGTACGAATCTGGTGTTTTTGATGTGTATCAGAGCTTCGGAAAGGTTTGTTGACCAACATTCTCAGTAGGTTTCTGGCAACAGAAACTCCATTGCTGGGTAAGATGTAACACGTGAGCAGAACTCCAGTGCAGAAGGGAAAGGAGCCTGAAACGATGAGGGAATGTTCCAAAGGATAGAGATCGGTCTAACAAAAACGATACAGTTTTGCTAAGTTAGCTACTGTATCCATCTATTATCTTTTCCCCAGCTGTAAGTTCCTGTTTCTTAGTAGGTGGAAGAAGCTCTGTGTTAGAAATAAAGCAACTCCCTTAATAGAGGTCTTTCCCCCCATGTAGGAGACAAAATGTGTGTTTGTTTGCAGGTTTTGTAGGTGTGGAGAGCTTCTTCCAGGTAAAACAGAACAGTGTCGTTTGGAAGACCTGGCACAATTTTGTTTCAAAGCATTGGTAGTTTGAGGGTAATTTAAAACCCACATCTTTGATGGAAGTGAGAAGTTGGGAAGAGAAGCCTGTTGGTTTAAATGGCGTTTCAAATTGTAGTAGAAGAGGGGAGGGAGGATCATCCTGGAGGAATTGTTGAGATGTTAATAAATGTTTTATTCTTTGTGTGAAACATCCAAAGCTTCTGTGAATCAGTGTTGTCATTGAAATACTTAATTCCATTCATACCCGTGTAGTTACTGTTGGTAGGTGTGCCAGAGAATAAGCCAATGGCAAAGTAGAAGTGAAGAGTTTAACAACAACTGCAGGGATCTGGAGTGTGATATGCTGTGTGTGGAGGTTAAGAATGTCTGAAACGAGTCAGACTGTGCAGTTTTTCACCATTCCATAGCACACGCTGTTGCAAATGCTCATGAATAAATTGGGCTGAAGTTCCCAGCTGCGTGTATGGCCAGCTTCAGCTCTAACTGCAGCCTGGAGCAGTGCTTGTAGTGGACAGACCTGTGTGCTGTGCTCAGGTCACAGGGGAATTCAAATAGGATGTTAGTGAGACTTTTACATGAGAAGAAACAGTAACTTGAAATTTCTCTGCTATTGTGTTCAAACGTTTAGTTACCAGAATATTAATGCAGTGCTCCTCAGCTTGGTAAAATATGTCTCTGTAGGCAGAGCTGTAACTAATGCACACTGTTATCCTTTCACATTCCGTGGATGCATTTTGCATCTTTGTCTGCTTTGTTGCCCATCTCAAGTCTACATTTTTCAGTCTATCCCATTCTGCATAACTCTTCCAAATTGACCTGTATCCTAATTAGTATCAGAACATAATAGTGAGGCTTTCGGCCTCAGAGCTTGCGTGCCACTGGGTGTAATGGGGCAGGAGGAGCTGATAGCGAGCAGAGGCAGAAACCCTTGGCTGGTCCCTGTGCAGGGGGGCTGTACAGGGGGGCCCTCTGTACGTGTACAAGATTGGCCCTTGCTTAAATTTCACAGAATTAGCCAAGGGAAGAACACTCACTCCAGAGCTAGAGATTGAGGAGCGGTTTAGAAGGGATGCGCAGGACTCGGGCGGAGTCTGCTGGAAAGGGGCAAGGCCTTTGCTTCTGGATGGCGCCTTGCATGGTGGGAGATTCCTTGAATTCCAGGTCTGAAGCTTTCAGATAAGAAACCGGACCACCCGCTACAAGGGAAGTCATATTCAACAAGACCTACCTAAACACAGCGCATGTCCGAGGAGGAGGGGAGAGCTAGAAGACATTTGTGCAATTAGTTAGCGTAGGATGACCCACTGTCTAGGATGAGTTAGCATTTCTTGCTGTACGGAATCATGATGGTACATTTTGTGTGGGATATATATGTCTGCTTAAGAGGCAGTAGTTGTGCAGTTGTGGCGGTGTCAGCCTCATGCCCTGGTGTGGCACCTTAAAATAATAAGACTACCTTAATTCAGACCCTCTGTGAGTCTGTGTGCAGTTCCGCAGGTCAGTTGTGGCACCCCAAATGGAACCCTCTCCAATCGAGGACTGGGTCATCCCGGCTTTGGACGTCCAGCACACACACTGGAAACTGTTCCCCCGGATCTCCTTTTCCAGGCGACCTGAGACCGATGGACACAGCCTTGTGCAGCAGACTAAGGTAGGAGGAGGGTTTGAGTGCCTCTGAACACTGGCTTTGGGGTTGTTGGTTAGAGCCCCACTAAGGTAAAGAGGGTTTGAGTCCCTCTGAATCCCAGCTTTGGGGTTGTGGTTTAGAGTCCTACTATGGGCTAGAGTGCCATTGTGAGCTGGACTCCCCCACGCTCTAGAAGTCTGGCTACCCATATTCCCTCTGGGAACTGTTGAAGGAAATGATTGGGTTTTGGATCTGATAATGTGGGCAGTACTTGGAGTAGCCACGGGAATGGTGGTTGTAATCTAAGTTGTAGGATTGAGAAAAATGGGTTTTGAATGGTACTCTAAAGTAGCAGACCGTATTGCGGTTAGTGTTGTTGCTACGTGGGGAATTTGCAGATGTTGTTGTTCTTGCAGAATGGGGCAGAGGTGTTTGAAAATAACACAACAGAAAGAACTCCCAGACCTCTACCAGGTGCACAGAAGGAGGGAGGAGCCCACTACTGACAGTGTTATTTCGCCATCACCTCCCGGGAGTCCTGTTGCAAATGGCACTTCAAGTGTGGACAGTCCGCTCCCCTGATTCACAATAAGCTACAGTGGATACAGAGCCCTGAGGGATGTAATTTGGAAGGACTTAACAAAATAGCCTGCAGGGTATTCTCTAAGAGGGGGGAGGGTATGCAGAGATGGGAAAGAAAAGCTCTGGTGGCAGCAGGTCAAAAGGCTGTTAGACCTCAGTACCTGACAGGACTGGAAAGGAAGAGGGAGGGCTGGGGCTCTCTTCTGCCAGACCGGTGTGCCTTCAGTAAAACAGTATGGACACTGGCAGAGGAAGTGTCCTCTGAACAATAACAGAAGTCCTCAGTGGAACTCAGTGGACTGATGGGTACCGGGTTGGTCTCCCCTAGCAGATAAGCTCAAGTCAGGGGAATAGGGTGGATACTGGAACAAAGTGTCCTGTACTAAATGAGTTTCCTTTACCTTTCATTTCTCGTTATATATACAGGTTACTGGAGTGACCAGCCATACTGAGAAGGCATTCTTCACAAAACCCTTGAATTTCAGATTGGGCAAAACGTGGGGAGTGCATCAATTGTTATACCTACCAAATTGGCCTAAGCCTTTATTAGGTCGAGATTTATTAGAACAAATGGGAACAGAAATCACCTTTGAGAAAGGAAGGTTGCAGCTTGAGGTACAGGATGAAATATCTATCAGGTGTCTGGGACCTGCACAAATCATGGGAAAATGGAAATCACGATACCCCCAGAAATAAGCACATCAGTTTCCTTTGAGGTATGGGCAACAGATACTCCAGGGAGAGCTAAAATTGGCACTCCCCATTGTGATTGCACTAAAAGAACAGGCTACTCCAGTGAGGGTTAAACAATATCCACTCAGAGAACAGGAGAGAAAAGGAATCAGGCCGATCACAGATAATTGGATCCAAAATGGATTACTGGTAGAGCGTGAATCTGAATATAACATCCCCATCCTCCCACGCCGGAAACCAGATGGGAAATACCAGTTAGTACAGCACTTGAGAACCATAAATCAGGTAACGCGGGATTTATAGTGGCTAATTCATATACCTTACTAACCAACCTGGGTTGGCATTTGTCTTGGTTTACAGTTATGGATCTCAAGGACGCACTCTTCTGCATCCCCCTCGCACCTGAAAGCCAGAGGTTGTTTGCCCTCGAGTGGGAGACTCTGTCAAGAAATAGAAGAACGCAGCTAACTTGGACAGTCTTCCCCAGGGATTCAGAAATAGCCCTACCATCTTTGGGATCCAACTGGCCAAGGACTTGGAGCTCTGGCACCGACCTGAAGGAGAAGGTATCCTGCTCCAGTACACAGATGACTTGTTGATAGCCACAGAAACCTGAGAGGAGTGCATAGAATGGACAGAGAACCATCACTGGGACCAGAAAGAAAAGAGGCAATGCTCCAAACCCGTGAACCACGGACATCAAAAGAACTGAGGACCTTTCTTGGCATGGCTGGGTGTTGTCTAACATCATTAACCCATCTGACCTCCTCAGTGGAGATGAGGGTGACCCATTTACACATGACTGCACTGAGACTATAGAAAATGTCTACTCCAGCCAAATGGACCTTAAGGAGACTCCACTAGAGAGGGCAGAAAACTGGTATACAGATGGGTGCAGCTATGTCCTAATGGGACGGAGGGTAGCGAGGTATGCGATTGTTAATGAAAATAAGGTGGTTGAGTCTGCAGCATTGCCTGCTGGGACCTCTGCCCAGAAGGAGGAAAGAATTGTGCTTATCCGAGCCCAGGAATTAGCAAAAGGAAAGATAATGAATATGTGGACAGACTCAAAATACGCCTTTGGAGTTGTGCATGCACATGGAACTGTTTGGAAAGAGAGAGGAATTCTGACTTGTCAAGAGAAAGGTATCGAGTATGCCACTGAGATTCTCTGCCTATTGGAGGCAGTACAACTCCCAGACAAAGTAGCAATTAAGGCACACCAACCAGAAGGTAACCCTAATGTGAAAGGTTACGGCCGAGCCGATTTGGAATGTAAATGGGTGGCAAGAGAGGGAACTCCTGAGATGCAACTACTGTGGCCAGCTGGACAAGGAGAGAATCAGGATGAGGGAATGCCGAGGTATGCCAAAGGGGATGATAAGTGATTGGAGAATGTGGGAGGGGTCATATCGAAGGAGAGTGGAGGTTGGTCCCAAACTGCAGATGGGGGGTTGATAGTTCCTTCCACAGTCATATGAAGTTTGTGCAGATAAACATGGGAAAGCGCACTGGGGAGCAGAGGCCTTGTATGAATACCTAAGTCGGAAAGTAATAGCCAGAAATTCGTATACCACGATCCACCTGGTAAGAGAACAGTGAGAGATTGGTTTAAGGGTGAATCCTCAACAAAGTAAATCAACCCCATTTGGGGTAACTGTGAGGGGGAATTACCCTGGACAACAATGCAAATAGATTTCAGAGGATTGCCAAGAAAAGGAGATTACCTATATCTTCTAGTGTTAACAGATAACTTCGTGGGATGGCCGGTAGTGTACCTCTGTAGGAGCAACAAACCAAGGGAGGTAACCAAGGCTCTTCTACGTGAGGTAATAGCACGCTTAGGATTCCCTGCTGCTGTGTCCTCAGATCGTGGGCCCTGCTTTATAGCTAAGGTTATGCAGCAGGTTTGCAATCTTCTGGGAATCTGGTGGTACCTGCACACACCCTACCGTCCACAGTTTAGCCCTTAGCTAGACCTAAGCTCTTAGCTTCAGCTCTTAACCCTTACCCCCCAACATACCGTATGTTTGTTTATGTATTTGTAAATTATGTACATGTGCCACTGTACTAATGTATTATCTATGTTATGAAACATGGATGGAAATGTAAAGTAAAAAGGATGAGATGCAGATAATTTAACATTGGTACATAAAGGTCCTTTTCTTCCCATCGCTGAGTGGATTGCGTGCGCACCACCCAGCATTGGAGAGCAGTGTCCCACAGAACCAGCAATGCTTCCAAAGTGGTTCATTAAGGTGGTTTGGAAAACCCTACAATACACAGTTCTGTAATTGCCATCTTCTCTTCATGGTCTCGGAAACTGTGAGCTTACTTTAGATACGATGATGTTCTTAAGCAACGCCGTTGCATGCCCAGGCAGGCATCTTATGGATAAACCAGAGTGCTGGCCAAACTGTTGTGTTTTACCCTAGCTTGGTTGTCAGATTCAAAAAACTATGACACTTAATGCCTCATGTTTCAGAAAATGTGTGCAAGTGCTGTGATCTGTCAGTTCTTTAAAGCTCTTTTACTGGTAGAAACAAAAATAACGCGTATTTTTTCTTCCTAGTTATAAAACATGCCCAGTGTAATGAAGCAGACAGAGCTTTCATCGGAAGGGCTGGGATAAGTGTCATGAATTCCTATCACAGAGCACTGCAGTGGATAAAGGCACACTGGACTGTAGTCACCAGACCCGAAGGAAAAGAACGAGTTGTTTATTTATGACATACCAAACTGTTCCTGTAGTTTAATGGCTGGATGTGCCACTTGCCTTCTCAGGGTCTGCATCATTCTCAGTTGCCCATCTGGATCAAAGTATTTTACTGTGCCCTGCTGACCAGTAGTCTTCTGAACTTTGCCATTGTGGGGATGTTTTTCTTGTTTGCTTTGTTACTAGAGTGGAGGTAGACGGTTTTGATTTATTTTTCACATGATATGTAATTATGGCTTTTCTAGAGCAAAGCACACGCAGTTTGTAGAGACTTTTCCTTCTAGTGATAGACATACAAGGTATGCATGCTGCCTGCTAGAAGAACACAGTTCAGTTTGAGACAGAAGCACATAAACGAGCATGCTTCTGTCTGAATAGAGTCCATTATAACCTTGCCTTGCAACCTGGAAACTTGCTTGTTCAGGTTCAGCTTTACCTTTTCTGCACTAGGGGTGTGTCTGGACCAACGGTGTTGCCCTGCAGAAATGACACCTTCCTCCATCTGGCAATCCTGTTGTGTTCTGGGACCACCCAACTCAAGGAATATTTCCTGCCTTGATTCTTCTGAACCTGACCTGAGATGGAATGGCTAGGATAAGGTCAAGAAGACAGAAGAGAGTCATAGTGGGGCTGCTACTGACAGCATGTAGTGATACGCTCATATACGGAATGTTACTAGGAGTGCTTTTCTTCTCTTGTCTCTTGGTTCTTATCAGCAGAGGTGGCTGATAAACCCCCTCCAAGGCACAGAGCTGTGCCGTGAAGATTATCACAGGGCTGGAACACCTCTCCTAGGAAGACAAGCTGAAGGAAATGGGCTAGATCAGAATGGGGAGAACTGCAGGTGATATCATTGTGGCCTTCCAGTATTTAAAGGGAGTTTATAAATGTGAGGGAAATCTTCCTTTTACATGGGTAGTTAGTGTTAGGGCAAGAGAGGATGGTTTAAAACTAAAGGAGGGGAGATTTAGATTAGATATCTGGGGAAGTTTTTTACTGTGATTGTTGAGGTGCTGGAACAGATTGCCCGGAGAGGTTGTGGATGGAGGTGTTGCCTGAATGTGTTGAAGGCCGGTTTGGATGGTGGCCTGGGCAGCCTGGTCTAGTACTCAATGGGGAGGTTGGTGGCCCGGCCTGTGGCGGGGGGATATGGACCTTGGTGATCCTTAAGGTCCCTTCCAACCCAGGCCATTCTGTGACTGTGTGTGAGAAAGTTGTGCTTGTTGTCAGATTGTTTTCTCAACAGGTGCAAGATCCTCAAGTAGGCTGTTTCTTTTCAACCAGCTTCCCCCCACTGCATCTATCAAATAAGTCCCTAATCCTGTTATTATGGGCTATCTACTTGATCTCATCTCTTCTTCAAAAAAGCAATGCAGAAAATGAAAAGGAATGAAGTGTTTGGACTGCCTGTTGTGGCCAGAGTAACATTGGATGTAGGATATGCTGTGTGCCTTTTCATAAATAGTTCAGACATCCTGGAGCTCTAGAAGCGCCATTCAGGCCATTGTCCCTTTGTATCGGAGTCCTTTCTCTCATATTTTTGATGCCTGGTGGTAAGGATACTAATATATGAACGTGAGCAAACACAAAAAGATGACAGAATTTATTAAATTCTAGGAACATTACACTATAGAAAAAATATTATTATGGGTAGTGGTGTGGCAGGAGCTGTTAAACAATGGATGTTGGGTTATTTGCCTGCGGAATCAGAGAGTCCACTGCTGTTCAGGACAGTTTTTCCTGTACAGTTCCTTTCTTTTTCACTCTCCGTTTGGATCGTGTTACTGAAGAGATGTGTGCAAATGTGTCACCAGATGAAATCTGTGTTTTGTGTAAGTAGTCTGTGCTCGTGAGTATCGCTGCTTTCTCAGACCTTTCCCCTTTTTCTTCTCACCCCTACACTAGGGAAGGAAAGTTCTGGATAAACCGCAAGAGCTGCAGATAAAATTTACGGTCCTGAAAGGACTGACTGGGGCAGAGAAGTTGGCATCGAGATGTCAAATTGTGTTGTGCAGCCCGTCTGCTTTTAGAGTCCTTCAGTGGTGGATAGGCAGATAAGCCAGCAGGACTGGCAGAGGTGCAGCATGCTGGCGGGGGCTGTCTGCCTGCAGCGTGGCAGGCTACAGGGTTGGCAGCAAGGGGAGCTGCTGCAGCTGGTTGTGCTGGTTTGGATGGCAGAGAAGTCAGGGAAGGAGCCCCGGTGCATTGTGGGCTCTGCTGCTTTGATTCTTTTTCTTGGTGGGGCGACCCCATCTGCCAGATCTTCAATGGCAAAGGGGTCGTCCATTGCCAGGAAGGATCGTTTTCTGCTTTCCTGCACTTGCAGATGTTTTGTTTTTCTCTTGCACTTCCCTGGTGCTTTCTTGCCCTCAGCCTTCTCTTGCAGCAGTGATGCGAGTTGTAATTTCTCCGCACATCTCTCTTTTGAGGCCTCTTTTCCCTGTGGAGTCTGGAATCATACAATCATAGAATTGTTCAGGTTGGAAAAGGCCTTAAAAAATCATCAAGTCCCACCACAACCTGACCGTACACTCCACTCTCTATCATCCCTCCGCTGAATCACGTCCCTGTGTACCACATCAAAAAGCTTTTTAGGCATGTCCAGGGATGGTGACTCAACCAGCACCCTGGGGAGCCTATTGCAGTGCATAAACCCCCCTTTGTATAAAGCTGTTTTTCCTGGTGTTCAACGTCAACCTCCCCTGGCTCATCTTGAGGCCATTTCCCCTGGTCCTGTCACCTGTTATCATTGAGAAGAGACCAGCCCCACTCTCACTGCAGTCACCTTCCAGGTATGTGAAGAGAGCAATAAGGGCTCCCCTCAGCCTCATCTTCCCCAGGCTAAACAGCCCCATTTCCTCTAGTCGCTCCTCACAGGGCATATTCTCCAAGCCCTTTACAAGACTTGCTGCCCTTCTTTGGACCTGCTGCAGCACCTGAAGTGTCCTTTCTGTACGGAAGTACCCAAAACTAAACTCAGTGCTCGAGGTGGGGCCTCACCAGTGCAGAGCACAGAGGCCGGATTCCTTCCCTAGTCCTGCTCACCACACCGTTCCTGATACAAGCCAGGATCCCGTTGGTCTTCTTGACCCCCTGGGCACAGTGCTGGCTCATATTCAGCCAACTGTCCATCAGTACAGCAAGGTCCCTTTCCATCAGGCAGCTTTCCAGCCACACCTCCCCCAGCCATGAGTGTTGCCTGTGTTGGTTGTGACCAAGATGCTGGACCTGACGCTTGGCCGTATTGAAATTCATGGAGTTTAGCCTGTCCCGTTGATCCAGCCTATCCACGTCCCTCTGTAATGCCTTTCTCCCTCCTAGCAGATGGACACTCCCTCCAAACTAGATGCCCTCTGCAGACTTACTGAGGGTGACTCCATCCCCTTGTTGGGATCATGAATAGGGATGTTAAATAGAAGGGGCTCCAGCACTGTGCCCAGGGGGACACTGCTCATGACTGGCCATGACATTTCTAGTCTCCAGTCTAGCGGGATGTTCCCTGTTAGCCAGGACGGTGGAAGGGTGATGGAGGGTGGCTTGGCAGCCACGTCCGCCCACTCCCTCAGCACTCTCGGGTGCAATCCAGCTGGCCCCGTGGACTTGTGAGTGTGCATCTTTTGCAGCAGGTCCAAACCTAGTCCCCATGGGTTATGTGGGGCCTGTTCTGTTCCCCATCCCTATCTACCAGCCCCTGCTGGTAGATAAAGGCCAAGCTGATTACGATCCGCGTGCGGCTCAGTGGTCACACTTGGATGGGTCACACACAAAACCAGCAGGGGTCACACTTTGTCTCACCGGTTCAGACAGCCTGGGTGTGAGCCCTTTGTGTTTGGCCCAGTCTGTTCCCTTGGGTGCATCTCTGGTACACACCTGCTTGATGTTAGTGCTGAGCCTCCACATCCTCATGCACAGCTCCTTGGTGCTCTCTGCACTCTTCTCTCTAGTTGATATTCCTGCCCTTGGGCTCAAACTGGCCAAAGGCGGGGCCAAAAGGCAGCAGCAGGGACAGCTTCTGGTTTGCGCAGCAACTGCTGAACTGCTGTGCCGGGTTGTGTTTGGTATTGGTGGGCTGGTTGCCGTGGCAACCACGTGCATCGTCCCACCCTCCTCTAACTGCCCCAACTGCTCCTGGCTCGTCTCGCCTGAGTAAGAGTTTTGGGTCAGGGCTTAGAGTGTAAAAAGAAACTGTTACAATAGGTTGGCCCTCCTTGAGGCAATGATGAGCTCTCTCTCTGGTTTGGATTTGTTGCTCTTTTGTTTTTTTGTAACTCACTCGTGGTTGAGGGCAATATCTCGTGGCCCACCTCTGCCTGACAGGAGGCTTAGGATTTCTGCACTAGGGGTGTGTCTGGACCAATGGTGTTGCCCTGCAGAAATGACACTTTCCTCCATCTGGCAATCCTGTTGTGTTCTGGGACCACCCAACTCTAGGAATTCTTCCTGCCCCAATTCTTCTTCTCATCTTGACGTGAGATGCAGTGGCTCGGATAAGGTCAGGAAAACAGAAGAGTCATAGCAGGGCTGCTACTGACTGCACATAGTGAAACACTCATTACCCGGAATGTTACTAGGAGTGCTGTTCTTCTCTTGCCTCTGGGCCCTTATGAGTACATAAGGTAGTGGCTGTAAGGTTGCAGCCAGAGGAGGTTTGTGGTCAGTGGCTGTGTGTCCACCTGGAGGCTGCAAATGAGTGGTGTTTCTCAGGGGTGTGTCTTGGGCCCTGTGCTCTTGAACATCTTTATCAGTGATGTAGATGATGGTATTGGGTGCACCCTCAACAGGTTTGCTGCCAACACCAAGCTGAGTGCTGCAGTTAATGCAGTGGAAGGAGGGGATGCCATCCAGAGGGACCTTGATGAACTCAAAAGATGGGCTCCTGTGAACCTAGTGAGGTTCAACAAAGCCAAGGGCAGGGTTTTGCACTTAGGTTGAGGTAATCTCAGGAATATGTAGACGAACTGGGAGAGGAAATCTGTGAGAGTAGCCCTGCTGAGAAGGAGTGAATGGTCCTGGCAGATAAAAAACTGAAACTGAGCCAGCCATGTGCACTTGAAGCCTGGAAGGCCAACGATGCTCTGGGTTCCATCAAAGAGTGATGGCCAGCAGGGCAAGGGAGGTGATTGTCCCCCTCTGTTCTCTCCTTGTGAGGCCCGTGGGGAGGACTGCATGCATGTCTGGAGCCTTCTTTTCAAAGAGCTTCCCTCCATTGCATCTGTCAAATCTGACACTAATCCTGCTATTATGGACTATCTACTTGACCTTCCCTCTTACTACTTCAAAAAAAGCAATGCAGAAAAGGAAATGGGACAGAGCTCTCAAATTGTTAATAACAATGCAGAAATTTTTCTCGAACCAGAAAGTGTAGATGGAGCAACGCGGGTGTTGAGAGGTAGGTTTGTCTTACAGGAATGGGATTTGGACATTTAAATTTGAGCAGTGCCATTTTTAAAAGATGGACCCTAAAACTGACAAGTGGATCTTTGTTATTAAGTAAATGTAGTGACAGCGGGGCAGCAGAAATAAACTACGCTCCATCTTTTGGGTTGGCATTCTTCTTGAAACGTATAAGACATCAGTAGTACAACTTTGTGTCAGAGAAGTTTCCCTGATATTCTTATGTCCACGCTGTTCTGTTGAGGAGTGAACGTGACGGAGGGGGTAGGGCAGAGATGGCTGCTTGGAAAGTGACCCTGCCCCACGTGAATTTCCTTTGAGCAAGGTGAAACTGAGTGCAAAAGAAAGTTCAGGCTTGGAGGATTGCAGTCTTCCTTCTCCCCTTGCAGAATATTCATGTTGCAGGCACAGCTTTTGAATGTTAAACTTTTATTCAATAAAAGAAGAAGATAATGACTTTTGGGAATTCATCCCCACAGAAAAAGAAACTCAGAAGTACAAACGAGTAGAAGGTGTTCAAATGACGTGTTATGTGAAGTTCAGAGATTTGTTTCCTGCTACAGCTTATAGTGCCCTTTTAACATCCAAATGTCAGAAGTTTAGCAGTTTTAAATCGTGGTAATAACACTGCGCTGTTCTTTGCCCCAGAGTCAGAGTGGATCTCCAATGCAGTGCTGTGGCCATGCAGTGAAGCTGATATTGTCAGTCGGCATCACCTGTTATGTTGATGCTGAGCCTCCTCATCCTCAGGCACAGCTCCTTGATATCTTTGTGCAGTGTGCTGACGGATGGAGCTGTGCTGCCAGCATGCTGAGCGGTGCCCTTCATTGCGATGGCTGGCACAGGCTGGGGCACCGCTCTCTCTGCGCTCTTCACTCTCGTTGACTTTCCTGCCCTTGTGTTCGCCCTGGCCAAAAGCGGGGCCAAAGGGCAGCAGCAGGGACAGCTTCTGGTCTGCTCTTGGCTTGCAGACGGGCGCAACTGCAAGAGTTCTGTGAAGTGTTGTGTTTGGTTTTGGTGGGCTGGTTGCCCACCAGCAAGATAGGGTAAAGTTGAGCAGAAGAATGAAGTGTATAGTATAACCAAAGATGCCTTGGACATACTGATTAGAACACCACTGACATTGTTAAGACATTGCACCACTTATCTCACTTGGCAACCTGTATACCTCACTTTATAGATAATCTGTGACAAAGTTTAAATTATATAAGGACTAACACTTTTATGTATTAGGGTTAGGATTGGTGCTCGCGTTGTAATGGGGCATGGTTTTGTTAAGCATGGAGAGGAGGACATGTTGTATTAGGCGTGCACGAACACTCGGGATGTAACGCGATAGGCCCTCCAATGCTCAGATACACGTATGTAGAAGGAGTTATGCATATGTAGAAGGGGTGTAGACGAAAAGGGAAACATATATATGGGGCTTACACAGTCAAATAAATACCTTTTGACCGCTAACCACATTGGTGTAATGAACAGCATGTAAATTGGTTGGGGCCGTTAAAGCACCTTACAGAGAGATGTGACTTCTAAGGCTACCAGATTAAGGTAACAAACAACATGGAGCAGCTAAATTTGCTATTCAAATTTAAGGAAATAAATCCCTACATGTGCATAGACACTGTAAGGACGTGGATTGCATAAATTTGCTATTCTAGTTTATGAAAATAAATACCTACACATCTATATACACACCTATCTTTATCTACATCCCACGTATCTTTATCTACATTGCTGACAGCTCATTAAAATACCATAATATTTAATGACGGCTGACTACTAATGTTCTGAGAATACATCAGAAAAGCATTGGTGCCATGGAACAAATAGCTAATAGCTCAAACAACATGAATTTTGTCACTGGCGTTACAGAATGACCCGTGGCTGCCAATCTGAGTACTTGGGACACCACCATTCCACAGAATAAAAACGTAGTTCCACGTAAGAATGTGGTTTTTTGGTTGGTTGGTTGGTTGGTTGGTTGGTTGGTTGGTTGGTTGGTTGGTTTTTAGCGTGTTTACTTAAAGATGAGGCCGAGCTTTGCGCACGTAAAGGCGTGAAGGCCGTTATCTGCCGTCAGCTGTGTATTATATTCCAGGGTATATTCCAGGCGAGAAACGGCTGCGGCTGCGCTGGCTCCGCCTGGTCGCTGATGGACAGAGCGGAGCGGCGGGTTGAGAGCGCATGCGGGCCCTGGCCCCGCCCGCAGCGGGATCCCCTCGCCCCCGTCCGCCGCTTCCGGGGCCGCGGGCAGCGCCGGGCGATGGGGGCCGAGCCCCGGCGGGCGGCGGGAGGAGGGCGGCGGAGCTGTCCGGGCGCGGCGGTGAGCGGGGCTGAGGGTGGGGGTCGGCATTAACGGCCGTGGGTGCGGTGTCGGAGTGGTAGCGCAGTGTAGGGTTGGTAACGGCGATGGGAGAACGAGCACCGCGTAGTTAATGACTTGTTTTCTGGCAGCTGGCGTGTGTGTGAGGTGGGGTGAATGAAGAGCTCGCATAAAAGCACGGAACTTTAAGATCCGTAACAGTTCTTGAGCCTCTCGTAGAGCGTTTCAAGCAAGCAACAATGATGCCTTTGTTTGGTTATATAAAGTGCCAGCACCCATTAGTGAGGCTCTTGGTATTTTTCTGTCCTCTGTCCAGATCCTTGTAGCTCAAAGCACAGGGACAGAAAAGTGTTTTATTTCCAGAGAGCTTGTTAATGTGCTTAGCGTAGTTTATGGCTTAGTGCTGTTGTTAGGGATGCTAGAAATGAAAGGGTTGGTGTCGGGCCCACCTGGCTGGAAATCAGGAGACAGGATTTATAAACAGGGGAGCTTTTAGCTCAGCATGTGTTTGCCTCCTGCTTGAAATATGTGGTAATATAGCCTTGATTATGTGTATTTGTGTCGGTAAGATGCGCTCATAAAGGCTGAGTTGTTTTGCTCAGTAGTCACGGTAACCATCCTGTTGTATAGCAAGTAGGAATGGCATTTCTCAGGTAACAGCTTGCTCCCAAGTGCTTCAATATAGCATCCATACTGGGTGCACTCTGCTTTGAAAAGCGTGAAGGAAAGTATTCTCAGACGTGCACTGAAAACTTGGGAAGAAAACATTGCCAATAGGGGTCGTAATTCCTGATGATTGTTAGGTGCGTGGTTGCAGCCTGATGTGTGAGTGGTTTGTCTTCTGCTTTAAAATGCTCAGTTATGGATGCATAGTCCAGAAATCATTGTTTTCAATCTTCTCAAAACGCTTCCGGGTGCTATTCTGGTCCCATAAAATACTTGGCATGTACATTTAAAACACACTCAATTGTAACGTTTTGAACTTATAGGACTGAAAAATAACATGGAATTTCATTAGCTAAGGTGTGCTAATGCTTGAAACGCCTTATTTTTTCTTAAGAACAGAAGTAGGAAGCACGTGCAATACAGGATTGGTAAGGATTTTATTTTCTCTCCCTGGAACATCTTTAAATACTCACCCTTCACATCCAAACACGGTAGGAGCTCTTAATGTTTGCAAGAGCCACTGTTTGCAGAGAAAAGAGGAAACATCTTTATGTGAAACTTGAGTTGTCTATTATGAGCTGCTTGTCTGACTTTAAATTTACCAAGGATGTAGCGCATGCATTGATAAGTGATGGGCAGAAATGCTGATGTCTGCTACTAAATGGGATTCTTTTCTTTTCCCTTTAAGTGATTGGATGGATGAAAGCTTTCTGGAGCACTGAGCTGCTGAAATGTTTTGCTGTTTGAGAGTTGTGAGAAGGTAAGAAACATTGCTGACTTAATTGGCGTATGTTCAAGCTTGCTTATGATTTGCATGTATGCAAAATTGATGGGCTGTCTGTTGTTGTTGCTATTTATTCATTGGCTTTTTCTTCTGTGCAGCTTGAGGTTATCAGCAGAGTGTGCACAGTTGAAAATCCCCAAAGTCTATAAACTTGTTCTCAAGTGAGTAGTCAAAAAGGCTCTCAGTAAAGCAAGGGCTTTAGAATTGCCTAGTTATGAGAAAATGGTATTCTCAACCTGAGTGTGGTATCCAATGCATTACTGAGTTGTTAAGGCTCAGAGTTTAAAAGCACCTGAATATATCTGTAGTAGCAAGCTTAGTTTAACAAAGTTTATCAGTACCAAAACTATAGGCAATAAGTTAAGCTTGAGAGAGATGTGAAGAAAAAGTGAAAATAGAGCTGAAGGGAATGATTCAATCCATAAATTAAATCTACCCTCAAGCGTGATTGCACAATGTGTTCTGGTAGAGATTGTGTTTCATATCTTTCATGGTGTAGGGACGGCTGTCCTCAAAGTGGTTGTGACCTTGATTTTAACACAAAGCCTTTCTCTGCTCTTTAAATCGGAACGAAGCTATTGGAATAACTCGTTGTCGTTTCTGCAAGAAGCCATAAGCATCTCTCTTGCATTTTCTCTCTCTACATGCATTTTAACTAATTTATTTTGTCACTTTGCTTGAAGGATGCCTCAGAGTTCTGTCTTTCACCTTCAGTGAGTGAATTCATCCTTCTGTCATGCAGACTAATTTTGGCCTTAGAGCGCTTCTCTTTTAAGCAAGTTCAAAATAGACTTTTGGCTGGAATCCTGAGCCTCCCTACTAGCATGACAGTGTTGTTTAGATACAAAACAAGGAAAATGAAGTTGTCCATACTTGGCCATTTTTCTTGTGCAGAATATCAGATGAAAGTGACGAATAGTTTCCAGGTACATTGGAACTTATTTTCCTAACTGCTGAAAGCAGTGTGCAGCATGGCTGGAGAATGGATATTTGATATAGCATACAAGCAAGATGAAGAGAGAAACAAACCCCCTTCTTCCTCTCGGTAGCTGCACCTGGTAGGATGTGGGTTTTATACTCGGCTGTTAATCAGAAGCTGCCGTCACATAAATAACTGATTGGATTTACTTGGGTTGTTGGGTTTTTTTTGCCTCTGCTGGAAATGATTTTTTTTACAGCTTTGTATTTACTTTCTGCAATAGACAAATATGCAGAGAAATGATATATATTTTTTTTTCCTTAGTGAGGCAATTGGTTTTGTATTTCTGGATCCCAAATAGTAATGCATATGAAGTGAACTTTTCATCCAGGGTGCTCTGCTTCCTTTCTTGCTGAGGCAGATAAAGCTTTTTCCTTTGTCGCAGACCAAGTGTGGCACTTTCTTGTTGTTAAGAGCTTTTGACTCCATAAAAGCATGATATTACCTTACTACTTTACTACTTCAGTTCTTTCTGATGTTATGAATATGAAGATCATGGCTACTTATTGTGGTTTCACCTGGCAGACAGCTCAGCACCAGGCAGCCTATGACTTGCTCCATACCAGTAGGGTGGGGGAAAAGAAAGGTAAAACTGGTGGGTTGAGATACATACAATTCAATAGGACAGAAAAGGAGGATAAAAAATTAATAAAAGAAATAAATAATGCAGAATGAAATTGCTAACCCCCCTGCTGACCGATGCTAGTGACAGTCCCATGGCATATTCACACTGGTTTTGTTGTTCAGCATGACACCATATGGTATGGAATATCCCTATGGCCAGTTTGGGTCAGCTGTCCTGCTTCTGTCCCCTCCCGGCTCCTCGCTGACAGGGCAGTACAAGAAACTGAAGTGTCCTTGACTGCTCAGCAGCAACTAAAACATCACTGTATCATTGACGTTATTCTCATCCTAAATCCTAAACACATAACCATGCCAGCAACTAGAAAGAAAATTAACGCTATTCAAGCTGATACCAGGACAATATTCACCCAGCATTCCATATAATTTACATCATATCTTTTGATGTGTATATGCAGATATCATCCCCATAGGCTGTGGGCCATCCCTCTAAAATGTCCGCAGAGTTCATTTAGTCTATAACTTTGGGCTCTACCTGTCATGACAGTTCTTCAAGGCAAGAGAGAAGGTGTGTGGAAAAAATCATTCTTCTTCTCAAGAGGAAGGTTATAGTGGGTACACACCATATGCTGCACTAGGGTTTTATCTGCATGACCATGGAGAGGGTATGCAGAAATGGGATGGAAAAATCTACTTTGACCTTAGAGACAGGAATGTGTCGATTGTGAGGACAAGCTATTGCACAGGATTTCCACGAATATGAAATGTGTACTTCAGTAAAGGAATCTGAATGGATAGTGCTTCCCTGGTATGAAGGACAGTGGCTGAAATATAAACCTAGGAAGGCCTAGTGGGTTGATTATTTCACACTCTTACAAACCTGCCATGACAAGGGCCGTGTACTTAAAATTGTTGAAGCAACCACTGATTGGCTGGAAGCATATCCCATGCTACTGCCCAAAACACTATCCTGGGTCTTGAAAAGAAAGCCTTGTGGCAGTGTGGCATCCTAGAATGGACTATGTCAGGCAACAGGGCTCATTTCTGAAGTAACCTCATAGACACCAGGGTCAAAGAGCATGGCATTAAGTGGATATGTCACATCCTCTATCATGAACCAACCTCTGACAAGATGAAGTGATACAATGATCTGTTTGAAACTAGGTGTTTTCAAACATTGGACACGTGTTTAGCAAAAGCTGCCTTGTTAGTCAACACTTGGGATCTGACAGTTGAGCTGGCTCTGCCCAGTCAAGGCTCTTACATTCTATAGAAGGAGATTAAGTCTCTGTAGCATACAGGAAAAATGCGCTGGGTTATTCTTGCCTCAAGCAAAGGCTAACCCATCCATAGAATTACTTTTGCTTGAGGACCAGGATACACTTAGTGAGTGATGCACCAGTTGTCCCCATCCTTCCATGTACCTTAGGGGGATTTGATGTTGGGTGAGAATTTGAATTCTATAAATTTAATTACTATAGAATGCTTTATGTTATCACTGCTGTGGTTGCTCAATGCTTTGTAAGAATCACCCAGAGTAATGAAGGAGGAGTTCTGATGGAACCGGAGCTGCCTCCAGCATGCAGCAATCCAACACCATGCATCCTCCCTACTGACCTGAAGGACTGTAAAACTGGGGCCAGTTGACTTGGATGGGGTCACCACTCAGAAACTGACTTAGAATCAGCCATTGGATAGTGAACAAATGCGTTGTTGCATTTGTTGTGATGTTGCACCACCTGTTCTGTATATTCTTGATGTTTTGGGGTTTTTTTGTTTGTTTGTTTGTTTTCTTTCTGTTCCTATTAAACTGTCTTTATATCAGCCCACAGGTTTTACCTTCTTTTAATTCTATCCCCCACCCCCCCTTGGTGGTGATTGAGTGACAGGCTTTGTGGTGCTGAGCTGCCTGGTGTGTTACAACACATAGTAAAGAGTGTAATTATTAATAGTTTCCAGGAGATGGTTCCCAAAGTACGGAGATGACGGCAATACAGAATACAAATACCAAACTAATCTCACAGCTGGCAATTTTAACATAGGCCAGTGTTATACAGTAACAATGTGAGATAGTGAACAGAGCAAGGGGGAGCACAGGCAGCTAGTGGGGTGTTCCATATTACAACTGTGAGAACAAGCACAACAACACTGAGAGTAAAAGGATCAGCACTGTAACCAACAATTATTAAACTAATGTAATGTTTATTACAGTTTTGTTTCAACAGGCTCTTGTCAGATCTGTTGTTACCTCAACCTTTAAGCTCCGCAGTGAGCACCAAAAGTGGTTTAACCCAGCAGTGAGCTCAGCGCCAGGCAGCTGTTTACTATCTCCCCACACAGTGAGAAAAAAGGGAAAACTTGTGAAATGAGATGAAGACAGTTAACAGGACAGAAAAAGAAGAGAAAATAAAAACAATAGAAAAATATACAAAACAAGTGATGCAGTTGCTCACCACCCACTGACCGATGCCCAGCAAGTCTCTGAGCAGCAGTTCCTCCAGTTTTATAGTTCAGCACAACACAGTGTGCTATGCAATAATCCCTTAGCAAGTTTGGGTCAGATGTCCTGTTTCTGTCCCCTTCCAGCTGTCTGTGCACACCCCTTCCCAGCCCCTTGTTTTCTAGGGCAGCATGTGGAGCTGAAATAACCTATACACAGAACTGTACCAGCTACTAGGAAGGAAATCAGTTCAGTCCTAGCTGGTAACAGGGCACTATTCTTGGGAGTCTTTCTCAGATGCTACCAGCAAAGAGGCAGAAATTTTTGCCTGTATTAAATGATGTAATTCTATCTTCCATTTAATTTACACTCCCAAAAACTGTCTTTAGTCAAAACAGTCGGAAATTTCATCAGTCTTCTTACATTACAAATTTTCCTTCCCACTTTTCTACAAAAACTTTTCCTGTTTGCAGTGGGCTGACTTTTAAGACCTGCTAGTTAAATATTTGCCTTCCTCTTAGAGGCAGAAACCATTAGCTTTAACTGCTTTCACATTTCTAATTGAAGAGCTGGAAAGGTTGACTGAAGAAAGGTAAAGTAAGGGTCATAGCATCTGCCTGACAACTCAACTGTTGTAGTTTCACATTTCTGTGCAGGAGAGAGACTGCTTATTGTCTGAGCAGAGATTTGGGGCTTTGGGGGGCATTTTTTAAATAAACAAGAGCAATCAGAAAATAGTCTCACATGATTCTGTGTCTAGGATTATTATTTGGTATAGGATGCTGAGTGAATAGGCCTTTGTGCAAATGGTCTTGCTTGCTATTATACTGTTTTATATGAATAGGAAGCAGCTTTGTCTCTTCCTTGCCTTCTCTTTTCTTACCGGGGATTGTAGTCCTCCTAATGGATGGTACCTGAGGAGTGAAACCTTACTGTGTTGCTTAACAGAGTGGAATCCCTACCCTTTTGAGTTGCAAACTAAATGAATGTTAATCACACAGGGAATGATTGGCCAGTTGAATCTGTTAAATCAAGTAAGGGAGAAGTATTAGTAAATATTTACACTTCACCTATTCCTGCATTTTTATATATACTATAGTTAACATGCTGCTTGGATATCAGCTTTGAGTCATGGTAGGAAATAGCGGTGGTCTTCAGTTTGGGACTTCTTCTTTCCATTTTGGTCTTCTATTACACAAGTACGCTCCTTGCAGGACTGTTGTTTAATTTATGAATGAGCAAATATATTCAATCTTAAGTATTTTCACTACTTCTAGTACTTAGCTTATCTTTCTGCTCTTACTTGAAACAGTTGGCTTTATGTACCACTGAAATTCCTTTTTTATCCTTGATTTCTTCTCTTTCCATGAAGATGAAAGGACAAAAAAGTATTGTCATCTTTTACTAGTTGCCTGTAAAGGGGTATTTTTGGGAATTGAGATTGAATTTGTTTCAGAATTGTTGTGACCATATGGTCCTCAAATGCAGAACTTTTTTTATTATTTATGAGTAAAATTTAATACTCTGCCTTTAATACTCTGGTATTGCTTGGAACAGAAATGGGAGGGCTGTGGTTTTAACTTGGAGATTCAAAAGTATATAAGGGTTGGTTTTTAGCAGCAGCTTCAGGAGCGTCTGCAAAAAGTACCACTATAGCCAGTCTTTATCATTCTAACTACATGACTGGGATATTAGTATTTGAGCCTGCTTTAGAGGAAAATGTTATTGTGCTTAAATGTCTTTAATCAGCCATTAGCATCCACTGTGTCTGGAACCTATTAGGTTTGCTCCATATTAATGCAGCATGGTGCGTCCCAAGGGTAAAAAAAATCCAGCCCTCAGCCTTCTAATAACACTTCTAAATGATTATATTTGCAACTGAGTATGTTTAGTCCATTCTGTTACATTCTAATGTAATTTATATCAGCTTGTCGCGTGGTTGGTTGCATCATACATAAACATTTTATTACTTTGTTAGGTTATGTCTGGAGAAGATATTGCTACAATGCATTATTCAGTCAAGAACTTTGTCAGGAGCTGATGCCATCCATGCTCTCAAACCTTTCTACTTTGCTGTGCATCCAGATTTCTTTGGCCAGCATCCCAAAGAGAGGGTAAAAATCATGCAGTGGGCTTTCTTTGTATATGTGACATATGTCAGAGATGGGAGTGATGTGTTTTCTGTACTGTCAGAGTAGAGAAAGCACTGGGGCCAAATATAGTTGTTACAAAAGAACAAAAGCATGCACTGTTTTTTTTAAGGCTTTTATTCTTGTTAAAAAATAAACTTTTTTTTTTTTTTACTTTTTTTTTTTTTTTTTTAATTTGTGGGTTGTATTTTCTGTTTAGTTGTGATGAAAATATGAAATTAGAATCACATGGTTGGAAACGACCTATAGAACCATCTAGCCCAACCAGCCTCCCATCACCATTGCTACCATAAGCCACTAAACCATCTCTGGTAGTTCCTCATCCAGACACCTCTTGAACACTGCCAGAGATAGCAACTCCACCACCTCCCTTTGCAGCCATTCCAGCACCTGACCACTCTGAGTTAAGAAGCTGTTCCTTATGTCCAGTCTAAATCACCTCTGGTACAACTTGCAGCCATTTCCTCAGGTCCTGTTTGTTGCCTGAGAGAAGAAGCCAATCCCCTCCTCATCACAACAACCTTTTAGGAAGTTGTAGAGTGCAATAGGGTCTCCTCTGAGCCTCCTCCTTTCCAGACTAAATATTCCCAGCCTAATTTATAATACTTAATGCTTGAAAGGCTGTACATTATATTTGAAATCAGTTGATTTTTTTTTTAGGCTCAAGATCCTTAAAAAATGAAGTTTGTGCAGGAATGTACAAGTATGTACATCATGCAGTGAATTCATGCAAGATAATTATTCCTTTATGCTGGAAATATGAACTGTATGACTATTCAGTTAGGGAAGCTGGCAGATGGTAAAAACAAATTCTACATGCAAGACTGAGGACGTTTAGATGAGAACTGGCCGCATTTGTAATTATTTTATTAATTGATTTATTTTTTTAACAGGCAGTAAATGAAAACTCTCTGAAGAGGTTAAATGGCTACTTGGAGAATCTGCAGAAACCAGGGTTTCACTCCTTTAAGCCAACTCAGCTTACCTTTTATGTAAGAGAAAGAGAACCAAACTCTTCTAATGTTCAAGAATCCTTCGGTACTTCAGGTGCTTTTATATCGTGCAGAATGTATCTTCCTGTATTACAATTCTTTAAGAAAGATCGTTCCTTAACTGTGTGCAGTCACAATGACTTTTCAGCTCAATAAAATCATGTCAAACCATGAAAATGAATATTAGATGAGACCAGCTAAGACTGTATCAAGTAATTAAACAATCTGAGCTTTAAAAAAAAATCATTGAAAGAATGAGAACTTGAGGTTGAGATCAAGTGAGCATGATGAAGTGAAAAACATAGCTGTCAATTATAGTTACAGTGCTTTTAGTACCACTAGTTGTGTTTAACTGGAGCTACAGCAGGGTGTTTGTTTTTATTAAAGGCAATGTGTACTCAGTATCGGGGTGCCTATAGAATCAGCAGGAATTTATTCTGAAATCAGAAGCTCTGTGTTAATAACTGAAGTTTGAATTTGCCACGTGGACTTTTAGCTTTGAGAATACAGACAATATTGCCACGTTTCCAATACAGGTTTTGATTAATTTTGTTTTCTCTATTTGTCTCTGGTGGATCAGTTTGCCTTTTCTTACAGAGGAGTTTCATGTTCTGTATCCTGCTGGTCAAGAAACATGAGCTAATTGTGAGAGATTCTTTTAAAATACAACAAAATAACACTATATTTAGGAAAATAGTAGCAGTATCTTCAGTCTATTTAAAATAACAATTGAAAAGTTTAAAAGCTTCTGCTTCTTACTCCAGGATTGGCTTGCTATTTAATGGGGCAATTAATCCAAACACTTAACTACCTGATCTTAGTTTTATCCAGTGTGCAAGTGTAATGTTCTGTTCTGAAGTTTTTCTCTGTAGTCTGTGAAGAACTGTTACACTGCTGCATTTCCACAGTAAATTTTATGCAAATTGATTATGAGTACTAATAGGAGTTGTGTTTTGGACTGACACTGCTAAGGCAAAAGTACTTTCTCCTGGGTTTTACTGCATCTATTGCTAGGTTTCCAATTTATCCAATCATTCAGTTGCTTTCAAATGTTTATGGTTTTGGGAACATACAATTTTAAAGGTTCAATTGCTTTCAGTTTTGCGGTGAATATTGAAAAAACCGAGCGATAGTAATTTCTACCCATGTGCACCGTTGCTTTAGTTCTTGTATGATAGACATGTGAAAGCATTTAAAGCAATGTCAAATAAGTAATGCTAATTTTGTGAAACTTGTATTTTGTAGGGTTTCGAGCGGTCAGTTTTACTCTACACACACGAGATCTCCTGAGCACAGTATTAGATATTCTCAACTCCTGCAGTTTATCTACGGAGCATATCCAGAGTCTGAGTGTGAACTCTCAGCCCCATAAGGAAGCAAAAAGCACACTGAACAGACCTATCAAATGGGATAAGACTTACTATTCGTTTACTGGATTCAAGGATCCTGAGGAAGAACTAGACCAAGCCCAAAGAGTGGAAACAACTTTAACGTATGTAAGGCTTTTATTTGATTATGTTTTGTGTTTTTTTTCTAAGATAATAATACACAAAAGGAGGTAATATGTGAAAATTAAGGTTGGAATGTTTCAAGTTGCCAGATATCATAGCATTGTGCTTCTAATGTGTTGTTTGGGGTTCCAGCCATAAAGTAATGCAATTATAAATACTGAACTTGCATTAAATGCGTCATGATTTAGAAGTTTGTTGTTTATAAACTGCTTTCATGTGCTGATTTTGAGGACAAGCTAAGAATGCTGTCTCAAAAACCCTTTTTGTAACAATGAGACTTAGTTCAATTTGAAATAAATTTAGCACTGAGATTGTAGCATCTTCAGAGCAAAAAAATATCCATTACTTTTCATAGCATTTCCCAAGGAAATCTGCTGTGCTTGTGCTACTGTAAAGCAGTTAATCATGATTTACCAAGTAGACAATGTTTTTTAGTTATTTTTACACATTTACAAGAGACGACACAAACAGTTATGTATTAACAGTCTTGTTTCAGTACCTACCCAGTTGGCACTGGGCCTCCTTTTTCCCCTTTTTTTTTCCCCTTAGAATACTGTATAAGGCTGAATTAAAGAGTAACTTTCCCCTGTGAACAGAATGGTTTGTTTATCCAAAGCCTTAGAAGTGCACCGCAAGTCACATTTTGGTGGTTGTGGTTACTGGAAAAAGAACAGTGAAACTTTGACCCGTGTAATCTGTGTTCATCCCAGCTCTGTAGGAGTTGTGTAACTTGGCCCTTTAGTACCACCTCCTCTATTTGACAGTCTATGAAGATCATTTTGGAGCTCGTCTGTTTATTTAAGATATATGATTGGGAATTTCATTCATTAAAGCACTGAGTTCTGGAGCTGCTCCCCTAAATAAATAGCACTAATCTGCAGCCCGCCACCTTTCACGACTCTCAAAATCTAATTGTTCTAGCACTGTCAAAGTCTTTCTGTTCAATTGCCCAGTCCCCAAAAGAAGAACTGTGAAATTTTCTTAATATTTTAAGGGGAAGTGGCTTAGCTGTATCAGCTTCTGTCCTCTACTTTAACAAGACTTTTTTTTTTTTTTGTCTAACTCGAATTCTTACTGCTAACATTTTATATTGGTTAGAAACACTATTTGTATGAAAGAAAATACAGCATTCTATTTTTCTTTCTTTTTTTTTAGATCCTGGTTGGATGATAATGAAGCGAGTGCAGTTATAAAGCTGAAGAAGAGTCTGCCACTTAGAGAAGAACTAGAACGTTTAAAGTTTGAACTCTCTCATCAACTCCAGCTCTCAGATATCAGGTAATAATAATAGATTACATCCATTGTATCTGCATGAAGGCAGTCAAAGCAATTAAGTGTGTAATGTCATGCCATGAGCTTTAAAGCTTTCAAAACAGCTGATGTATAGCAGTATTATTGCACTGAGTATATGTATATACACTGAGTATATGAGGCCGCCCCTCATTCACAAACCACCAGTGTGACTGGAGGAAGAGAATAGAAAGAGCAAAAGTGAGATATTGCGGATTGGTATAAAAGTTTAACAAGCGGAATGAAGCAAAGCCGTGTGTGCTAGCAAACCAAAATAAGGAATTAATTCATTGAGTCCTCGACATTCATAATGGTTTCTTGAGAAGGCAAATGCCATAACTACTAATGTCTATGTCTTCTCCTCCTTTTCCTGAGCTTTTATTATTGAGCACAACATTGCATGGTCTTGGAATATCTGTTTGGTCTGTTGAGATCAGCTGGCTTTATCCCTTCTAAAAGTCCTGCCTGTCCTCAGCATACTTGCTGATGGGAGCATAGTGGAAGAAAGAGGGAGAACCTCAGTGCTGTGCCAGCAATATACAGTAACAGCCAAAACGTCAGTGTGCTGTCAACAGTTTAAAAACAACAAACACACACAGGACTGCTATGAAGAAAATTAAGTCAATTCCAGCCAAACCCAGTACAATATAGGAATACCAGTTTCCCATTTTTCAACAGTCAGAGCTTTGGCAGAAGATAAAGAACGTATTTATATGTATAAATATTTAATGTATAACATATTTATATGTATAAGTATTTAAATGTATAAATATGGGACAACTGGGACAACTATGATCTAAGCTTTTTCTGAAATGTAATGAACAACTTTGCTATGTCTGTGATGCAAGTGATGTCAGAATTACATTTATTAAAGTCCCCAGTGTAAAACCTGGCTACTGTATGGTTTAACACAGGTATTATTATAGAAACAAAGATTTCTTCGCTGTAAAATATGATAAAACAAACAAACAAACAAACAAAAAAAAAACAGCTTACCACTAGAATCATTGTTTTTTGAGCTAGGACAAAAAAAAAAACCAACAACTTCCTTATACACAGTATTTGCTCCTCTAGACAAACGTTACACAATGTGCAAACAGCACCTACATGCCTCATGACTGAACCAAATACTGGGTTGTATGTTGCTATTTACTTACTATCCCCCTTCTTATTGAGCAAGAGATTCAATTTTCAACTTCTGTTATGTCCACCAGCTTTTATATTTGTTTTTCTTGGAGAGGTTTACTCTGCTGTTTTATCCCGTATTATTATTGGTGCTTACTTCAAGAGAGGTTATTCAATTGCATTTGGGCTTTTCTCTCTTCAAATAGCATATGACATGGACAGCTTTTCTTTGCTTTTATTAAAGAGTGTTACTTTTTTGAGCTATAAGCCTCTTATCTGTATCTCAATTCATCTGTTGCATTTTGTTTTCTTCAGTTTTTGTAAAGTTGATAATGGAATGCTCTCAATTGTATTTTTCTTTAGGTGGCAGAGGAGCTGGGGTATTGCTCATCGCTGTAGCCAGCTGCACAGTCTAGGTCGCTTAGTACAACAGAGACCTGAAGTATTAAAGAATGTCAAGGGTATGTTTCCATTACTTGTTTCCTATATCTTAGCATAGTATTGATTAAGAGGTTAACTTGAGTCTTCTGTGGCAGGGGAACTTGGTTTGGTTTTCACGAGTGCTTTTGATAGCTGCAGGGAAACTTGTCAGGCTTACTGAAAAGCAGGTCAGAGTTTACATGGTAAGCTACTGGCTGTTTTTTTATAGCGACTGTTCTTCCCATGATATTCACTACACTCACCTTTCATTTTGCTTCTCAGTAAACGCAGGCCAAGTGAGGTGAAGTCACTAGTCTAAGCAGTAAAAACAAAAATCCAGCCTATGTCTTTGAAAGGATGCAGTGCTTAACAGCAGTTTGTTACTCCTGGTAGATACAAGACAAAAATACTAGTAAATCTCTGAAGAGTCAGTATAAGGAGGACTTACTAGAACCCCTTTAAAGACATATTATCCTTTCTTCTAAACCTGACTTACAGCTGTTTGACCTGTGGTATTAGCTCTTTGCTGTAACTGTAACATTTTATACCTGTCTTCAGATACTCAGTTTTGAGTGGCTTTCATTGGGGGGTTCACTTAATCCTTTGTGAGTAGGACAATAAATAAATAATAGATTTAAACTGTATCAGATTTCAAATTAGCTTTTTCACCTACACTTGTTTTTCATCTAAACACTTGAAGAATAATTACTGGTTCCACAATTGGAAGCCATTATATGAAATGTTTTGTCTATTTTTTCTATCCTAGAAATTCCTAATTAATTATTTCTGTCAAATCAAAGTCTCAGCTTTGTAGTTCTTGGAGAGATAACATCAGAAGTGGATTGATAACCCTTTTCTACATTTGTCCATTATGATATTTTTATGAAGGCTACACTTGCTCTTTTGGTCTCAAGAGTCCTGCCTTGATTGGCATGCAGCATTTTATTCAGGGATTTTGGACAGTTATAGGCATGCTGCATGGCTTGCAAATTGTCATCTATTTGCTTTATGGCAACAAAGTGTTTTGATTTATGTTTTGTTTTTTGCACTCTGATTTTGGTGCTTGGTTACATTCCAAATCCTCTTATTAAACTTTGTCTTGTAGATGAGTATCTTATACAGAAGACTTATTTTGGAAGCTTATTTTGATAGTAGTTGCATGTGCTATTAACCTGAATAGTTCTTAAGAATTTTTGTACTTTAAATACATATATATATATATATATATATACATACGTTCTGAGTCTTTTATGTTGTTTCTATTCTATCTTAAAAACAAGCAAAAGATGAATAGGAAGACATTTCTGATGGCTTGCATGCTGCAAAGAGCTTTGTGGAAGTACTGTTGAATGGTTACGCTAATGGTTCTTCAACCTTTACTTTATTTCTATGTGACTTAAGTATATAGCACATATTTCCTTGGGTATATGTCATTTGTACAGATTATTTGAAGGCGCTGTTTGCTGATATTTTCTGTATTTCCAGTTAACTGAAAGTCTACTGGTTCTACTTGTTTAAACAGGGAGAAAGCAAAAGCTAGTTAAGTCTTGTATGGAAAATTATTGAACTGGGGTTTTCAGGGATCACTTTTTTGGATTTTGAGAATAAAGAAAGCAACTGCTCATTTTGTTTGTGCTAAGAAAATGTGTTACTTGTGACACATTAGTAGCGTGCCTAAATCTTACATAATTGTGTGAATGGTGGCAGTAAATAATGAAATTTAGTAAGGAGCTTTCTTTGATCTTTAGGACGCACGGTGGTTTTCACAGATCGTTCAGGTATGAGTGCAGCAGGCCACGTGATGCTGGGGACCATGGATGTTCACCATCACTGGACCAAAGTAAGGTTTCAGAGCAAGTGCTGTTCTCTGTTGTTATGACATCCTTTTCTAAACTATAGCCAAAATATCGTCGCTAATTACTCATGAGTAATTTAAAGGAAAAAACATGGCTGCTATGTTTAGCGTAACCTTGTACATCACATTCTGAATTCACTCTTATCTTACTAACAGCAGTCTTTGTCAGATCTTTTCTTCTGCTTCTACTAACAAACCAGTCTCATCTCTGATTATATATAAATGACTCTAATAAGCTACACGTTGTTCCAGTCTATAGGTAATAAGTGCAATAAGCACCGGTGCAATATTTCTTCATCTATAAAGAGCTCATTCCCATGAAGAATTTAGGAATTCTGTTCCGATTGTTGATGTAAATGGAACTTAAATGGAGTTGTGAAGGGGTCTGTTCAGTCGGTGGCTACTTTCCAACTCTGTATCTTCACTTTGTTCTTTTAGGCAGATGACGGAGGTGTTGCAAAAATTTATCTTCAGTAATAGACAAATTCTGCTGTTGTTTGTGTCAAGTTCAGATTCAGCAAATTTCTGCCATCCTGTATAATAAAGCATTGTATGAGGATGCATGTCACTTCAAGGGAATTTTTCTGAATCTTGATAATTAAAATGCTAGCAGTAGTTCTTTCAAAAAAATATTTCTGTGTAAAGGTGATAATTAGAGGAATTTCATAGTTGGAAATTTCACCCAGCTAGAATTTAAGAATATTTTATTTCTGCATTCCAGTCAGTTATCATGTGAAAACTGAGCACTCAACCCAAAGTTTTCTCTGGTGGCGATTTGGATTTTTGCCTGTATGTTTCACTGAAGGAAATGATAAGCCATGTTTTGTTAATATGGAATGATTTATGAACTTAATAAAGTGAGAAACTAGAATTGAATGCAGAGCTTTCTACTCTGAGATTTGCATTGATAGTAATTGCAATACAAGTATTTTTCTAATACTGGGGAAAAAAGCCAATCCATTCCTTAATGAGATAAATGTTTCCTCTTTCTAACTGGCCAAAAGCTGCTTGGATTCTACTACTCTCTCATATTTATAAAGAGGTTATTCTGAAATCACTTGATTGTCCCAGCAAAAGTATTTTCTTTTTTTTTAATGAAAAACTGTGTTCTGCTAATAGCTGGGTAGGTGGTATGTGGTGACTACGACAGACTTTTTTCTTACAGCCTTTCCTCTGTAACCAACCTTCTGTGTCTTGGCTCACAAGTCTGATCACATCTTAATCTTTTCTGGCAGAAGTTTGTAAATTAGATGTCCGGTTCTTTCCTTCCCTCCTTCCCCCAGGGAAGTGGTGGAGTCGCCATTCTTAGCAGTGTTCTAGAGGCATCTGGATGAGGATCTACAAGAGATGGTTTAGTGGCTTGTGGTAGCAATGGTGATGGGAGGGCGGTTGGACTAGATGTCCTTGTAGGTCCTTTCCAACCTTGTGATTCTATGATTTTCCTCCAGACTCCAAATAAACGATATTATTAGCTAAGTCCATGGAAAGAACTAGTCCCAGTGCTGCAGGCTCTCTGCTGTTTGAGGAATGGATATATAAATTAGGCTGGCGAAGACACTCTTGATGACAGTGTGTGGTAGATATGCACTGTATGTAGGCATTTTATGTAGGCTTTAGATTATAATTTGCTTTAGATCTGGGAATGTTAATTCTGTATACATAGATATAAGGGGCATCCACTGATCTTGTCATATGGTATTGGTGCGTTTATAGTGTAAATACTGAAAATACTTATGAATTTTTTCCATTATATCTCACCCCAAAATGTATAATACAATATTACTTTCTTTTTTATATATATTCCTTGATTGCTGTTTCCCATGTTTTTTATGGGTGGTGGGGTGTTGTTTTTTTTGTTTGCTTGTTCTTTTTTTTTTTTCTTTCTTTTTTTTTTTTTTGCGCTGTTCAGTGTCTCTTGTTAACTTTTTCATTTCTTACAATTCAGTTGTACGCTTGATAACATAAAAAGCTCTTGTGTGTGTGTGTGTGTGTGTGTGTGTGTGTGTGTGTGTCCCCACAGATTTTTGAGAGGCTGCCAAATTATTATAAACTTCAGGAAAGGCTGCTGTTCTTGGAAGATCGGATAAGCCAACTTCTGGGAGGCATACAAGTAATATACGTAGAAGAGCTGCAACCCCTCTTGACTCTGGAAGAGTACTATGACACTCTGGACTCTTTCTATAACAAACTACTTGACAGTCGACTGCCTTTTCATCCACAGAGTCTGAGAGGCTTGCAAATGATTCTAGAAAGGTGAGTATTTGCAGGAAAAAATTATTTTGTCTGGAGCTTTTACTTTTTTTGTTGTTGTTCCACTGATTATTGCTTTCACTAAGAAGAAAACTAATAATGATTTTAGATTTTCAATGTATCAGTCTTATTTTTAAAGGTTTCTGTGCCTTTATATGGGTTAGGGAAAGAGTCAGGCTGAAGGAAATCATACGTATTTCATTCAATTCATTGGAGTCAAGGTGGAGGTTTTTATCTTATGTTGTTGTGTTGGGTTAAATCAAAGGTTTTGTGCTGTAAGAGCAACATTTATATATAATGATGCCAAGTATATGTACTTCTTAATATTGTTGACTGTGTTGCTTATGAAATGCTATGGAAATATTTATGTATGATGTTTATGTATTCTTATGAACCAAACTTGATTATTTTTTTTACCTACTATTCTGATTATCTACTGATAATCTTATGTTCAGAATTCATTTTGTAAGTAATTCATCGGAGTAGTTATGTGGAAAAAAAGTCTTGCTTTTCATTTCCATTACGTTTCATTGCAGTGATAGATACACACCAAGCTTACATGAATTTGGACACTTCACCATCCCAACAGTCTGTGATCCAGCAACCCTTCGATGGTTTATTATTGCCAAAGCGCAGGAAGCAAGAGAGAATCTGAAAAGAAGGGAGGAGTAAGTGTTTATATCCCAGTACACTTTTGTTCATGAAAATCTTCTCACACCATGTTTCTTACTTGTAACAGTGCTGAAACTTTGAGGATAGCATTTTTGCTCTTCTAGTGGAAGAGCAACTTCTGTTTGTAAAGCAAAGCTTTACCTGTCAGCTTTACTGAGTTGAAAATCGAAGCATGCTGTGAACACAGACATTTGATAGGAAATTACTGTCCTTCACACTGTAGAAATAGTTTGTCATTTATTCAGAAACAGAGGACTTTTGCCTGTGTGGTTTTTTTGTTTGGTTGGTTTTTTTAATTTATTTTACAATGTCCCTAAAGAAGAGGCTTTCCCCCTTTTTCCCCTTCTTTTCCATCCTTTCCCTCCTTCCACACTGGAAGAGTCCTTGTTATTGAACTAAAAAATCAACAAACTTCTACTACTTATTTCCACAGTGACAAAAACAAACAAAACAAAACAAAAACAAAAAACGGTAAAAACAGTTGAGACTGAGTAGAGAATTATTATTTCTAGTTGTTACTCAGTTGAGGAAAAGATTAGTTAGTGCACAACAAGGAAAAACTAAGGGTAGAATAATGGGAAAAACACCTCCTTGGTACTTTTTCACAGATGCTATTGAGAAGAGGGATGGCTATAAGTGTGTCACAGTACACATTTAATGCAAGATGGCTGTGGCTGACACCCATTATTATTTTTAAGGCATGCAGAGATCACTGGTCTTAGTTAAGAAGGCAAAGTAGTTACTAATATGATTTTACTCTTGAAGCCTGTACTTTCATGGTTATCTGAGTATTTCTATCTCATACTAAAAATGGAGCCTCGCAGGGCTTTTCTTCTTGCTATTTTTCTGACCACCTAGTTAGTAAAAAACAATGATTCTGCAGGTTTTGAAGTGTGGGCACACTGCTGCGCATAGTCACAGAAGCATGTGTAGTCTAGCTTACTTTTTTCTTAGGTTTAATAATTGTAGGAGTTCTAATTTTGTCCCTGTGTACTGTCTTTATTTGCTAGGATGATGATTACAGAAAAAGAGCTGATAGATAGTTCTGCTGAGAAGTTTTCCTTGGATCGGCTGTATAAGGAGCCCAGCGTCACCAGCGCGCAGATGATAGATTGTTGTAAGCGACTGCTGCAAGAATCATTACCGTACCTACAAGGCATGCACCTTTGCATTTCACATTTCTACTCCGTGCTGCAGGATGGAGACCTGTGTATACCTTGGAACTGGAAAAGCTGAGGACATATCTGATAATCAGATGAATTGTTTATTTTCTGTAAGAGGCTATAAATATGAGTGTTTTTAAGAGTAAATTATTTAAATCTGTATTTTGATATCCTCAAATTTTCTGCTAACTGCTGCTCTGAAGGGACTGGACAATTTGCACAATGCACAGTATTACCAGTTCTAGGTAAGAGATCTGTATGTTCTCTCTACTACTGTAAGAGTCCTGGTGTATGGTAGCAGTGTGGAACTGCATTTTTATAGTTACCAATGAAAAGATGTTACATTGCAAGTCTGCGGAAGTGTGCACGTGTATTTTTAATATACTTAAGTATTACTAGATAGACTTCCTTAAACATGGAGTATAATACTCAAATAAGACACTACATATTGTCATAAAGGATTTTTTTTTGGTGCAGAAACTGAATACGTAAGTTATCTGGTGGCAATATTAGCGTTCCATATTGCTACCTCTTAATAAATTTAAATTAAAAGAACAAATCAGAGTACAACTGCTCTGCAGAAATAAACAGTACTTAAGTTTGGTCTCTGCAGTACAGTTTCATATGCTGGTCCTATATTGTTGCCTTAGAATTTCAACGTATGCCAGTTGTACTGTCTGCGTTTATTGTAAAGGAGGTGTCATTCTGTTGTTTTCCAGCATTTGCTTCATAAATACAGACCATCCTCTTCACATATACTCCTAACAGATTGCAAATCCCATTCGCAGCTCTTACTGCCTGAGTAGTTTAATGGTTCATCTAAGGAAAAGTAGCACTGATCTGAGTGGGATTGTCTGCAAGAGTAAATACTTCTGAGTGAGAGCAAGGAGCTTGCAATAAGGCTCCATAGAGCAAATGTGTATCTTTACTGGTACTTTATTCTTTGACTAAAATGAAATACGAACTGTGAATTTGTCAACACTTTTTCATTGTAATACATGCTAAGATGTATTTTGTATGTGGGCTACTACTTTGAAAAACATCCTTTGAGAAGAACTAACAGCTTAATGGTTTTGGACTTTAATTCACCTTTAGCAACTGGCAGAACAAAAAATAAAAAGGATTTGTCTGATGTTGGCCTGTCTTGTATTTACATCTGTACTGAGGGAAGGTAGTTACTGGGGTTCCCTGTTTTGTTTTGTGAGGCTTTTTTCCCTATTAAAAGGTTCAGTTTTGAGTTACTTAGTGCCAGTCTTAAAAGAGGCCGCTATGATGTCAAGCCTGTCTCTTTATAAAACGCAGAAGCAGAAGCAGAGATGATCTTGTGCCTTTACTTCAGTCAAATTATCAGTAATTATTGCTGATAGATTCTATAGATAGGATGATAGTTTCTTCGGACTAAGCAGTGTATTTCTGTTGCATATTACTCCCTTTCGTTCCACCTAGCATTGACAATCATGTCCTTGTCCCAGTTGTACTAAGCAAATGAGCACTCCCATCAATTGTAGCCTAGCAATACTCCCTGTAATAGCTCTTTGAAAGTAGGCTGCCTTTAGGAGTGAAAGCAGATTTCTTTTTCTTGCTTGAACCTGAATGCCTCTTTGCAAGCATTCAGGCAAAAGAAGCAGAGGAAATGTTTGATGAGTGAAGTCAAGTAGACTCGACCAAGAATCTGATGTGACTGTGACAGCAATCCCAATAAGAGACTGAGTGAGGACTGATGTTAATGTCACAGGAAAGCAGGAGCTAGACCTGGGGACCTTCTCTTTGAATCTTAAAGAAGACAAGTAAAACTGTCTGGAGTGTAAGCTGTAAAGAGCCGTTATGAATTAGAGTGTGGGACATTTCAGCAAGTAGAATGATCTGGGGAGGACCCTGACCTGGCTGGGACAGGCAAGAGCTGGAATGGAGCTGAAAAGTAATGGAGTAATGGAAATAATCGCCGCTAGACACTTCCAGACTGGAGCAGATCTGATGAGACTCACCATTCTTCTAGAGGGGAAGTACATAAAATCTTCCAGCAAAATATGTCAACCCACAAAAGAGAAGGTTATCAGCCTCTGGACATTTGCATCTGGACTCCTGGGTTTGTGCAACAGGCCAAGGATTTCCAGTTCTACTGCTGTCCCATCCAGGGAAAGGAGATGTGTACTAAAATCTGTAAAAACTGCTCTGAAGTTGAGCAGCAGCAAAATTGAGATTGCTTGTAGTCCATTAATTCAGCACTGTAAGGTTTCAATCTGAAATTACTTCTTTTACAGCACGTTTTCTGTAAGTCGGTTTTACTGCCGAATGGTTGAGTTGGCTTTGTAAACATTCTGTCCTCAAAACATTCTTCAAATGCATTAAGAAAAACTGTGAGGAAAAAAACGTGACTAAATTTAATATGCATGTTACAGATATTAATTTTGGTAACTTTGGTTGACTTCAAACACAACTGCCCATTTAGGTGGCTGTATGCAGGCTGAATCGGTCAGAGTTATATTCTGGTTTCTGGCATTTTAATGAAGGGAAAAATAAGAGAATTCTGGCAGCCTTTTGTCAAAAAGGCAGAGTGGAGGTGAAGATTTGAAAGTTTCATCTGCTTCTAAATGGGGCAGAACACCTCAAATCCTCTTCAACGGACTGTGCTATCAGCTCATTGTGAAAGCAGCCTTAAATGAGTATTAACACCTACTGTCAGTACAAAATTCCTGCTTGCTCTATGACCAGCAACCAAAAACATGCCCGGCACTGAAGTTTTGAGAACTGTGTTTTAAAAACAGGTTCTGATATTAAATTAGTTGGAATTGATGTCTTGCCATTTGAATCGTGAATATTTGGCTTCATTTGAGTTTTCTTCCTCCTGTGTAGAAATTTGCAATAAACATGTGAAAGATAAGTAAAAATCTTTATCAGTGATCAAAGACTTTGGAAGATGTACTGATCATCCATCATGAGTTAATAAACTGTGATGCCCGGAGCGTGTCATTCAGCCTCTCAGAATGGTTTAGGGCTTTAGTGCAGCTACCAGAAGGAAATTAAAAGATTCAGTGTTAGAATAAAGATGTGGGAACTTAGGAATAAATTTTACACTCTTAATGAGTTATTTTGATGCTATCTGATACTTCGGCCCTGAGATGCATGCAGTGGCAAACAGCAATTTCCATTTTGTCAGGTGTCTGCTTTAACGTTTTGTAGCATCAGCTCTGTATGAATTCCAGTCACCATTTTCTGCCCATGTTTCAAGACTTGATGTGCAACTTTGATGCCTTGAGCTATACGTAAAAATTGTATGAAATGTGTGAAATAGTACTCATCTGATCACTGTGCTTTTGGCTGTTGTGATACAGTTAATGGGCTCGTGTTCATAGAATCACAAAACAGTTCAGGTTGGAAGGAACCTTTAAGGTTGTCTGCTTCCAACCCCGCTGGTGCAGGCAGGGACGCCTCCCTCTAGACGAGGTTGCTCAAAGCCCCATCCAGCCTGGTCTTGGATGCTTCCAGGGAGAGGGAATCCACCTCACTGGGCAACCTGTTCCCGTGTCTCACCACCCTCACAGTACAGAATGTCTTCCTAATATCTAGTCTAAATATATACCCTCTTCCAGTTTAAAGCCATTTCCCATTGTCCCGTCACTACCTGCCCTGATAAAGAGTCCCTCTCCAGTTTTCCTGTAGGCCTCCTCCAGGTCTGGAAGGCCGCTATATTTTGCAAGGTATTTAAAATAGTGGTTAGGAATCTTGAAAAAGAATTGAAGAAGGTAAATAGCGCAGCTGATGTATTTCTGCATACTCAAAATGCATCTGAGCTTTCTTTGGAGCACGTAAATCAGATCAGGGTTGTATACCTTCCAGCGTAAAAGCTTTATGAGGAAGCGGTGGCATTTTAAAGCTTAACAATTTAATTTGGCAGTTCTGTGAATGCAGTGTATGTCCAAACACAGCTACCTCTGTGATTCCTTAGGCTTACGCATGAATTTCATCTGTAGTCCATGTGTCCAAAGCTCAGCCTTCACTTGACATTCTTTATAAGCTTTAACACTGTGGGGATTTGCAACAGGGGAGTCTTAAAAAACAAATGCAAGACAGCTATAAACACAGAAAAGAATACTCAGTTAAATTCAGAGATACAGAGCGCGTTTTTCTGTCGCATGTAAGTACTGGAATAATATGACTTAAAAACACACAGCAAAAAGCTGAGGTCTCAGTTCTGCGCATCAAAACGCAATGTATGAATTCCTCCCTGGAAGGCCCCGTCATTGTGGCGGTATGGATTGCAGTAAGAGGAAAACACTTGTTTTGCAGTTTGTCCTTTCCAGCCGCGTATTCCTTACACCATCGCTCGAATGCTGAATAATTTAGTACTTCATTTTTGCTAAATCCTCTGGTGGGACGTCGTACGTCAAAGTAGCCAGACTGATTGATTGTCATCTCAGTAATGTTTGGGGAGAAAAAAAAAGTAAGAAAAAGCTTCTGAAGATATTTCATTTGGTAGAACTGCTGGGTTGTTTTGTTGTTTGTTTGGGGTTGGTTTTTTGTTGTTTTTTTTTTGGTTTTTTTTTTTTGCATTCTGAAATTCTCCTTGCAATTTTCTTTCCATAGCTTTTGGATATCGCATGACTCCACATTTTAGCAAGCTTAAATAGTTTTGGGGGTGCTTATACTCATCCTAACGTGTTTGCCAAAAGAGACCAGCTTTAAATAGGCTCCATCTCTGCCGTGGGTTGTGCTGACTACCACCCGCTCCCTGCTCCCCCTGAAGGTAGCATCAATGGTGCTGCTTTGACCCCACTGCAAAGTTCTCCTGGATTTCAACAAAGGAAATAAATAGGACTTTGGAACAGTGACAGTGACCAATGTTTGTACCAGAAGTACTGACTGCAACAGCACGAAATGATGCTTAACACTGAGGTTAGATAATAAGGGCAGGGTTATAATCATGTTAATTTACTTCTAGCATCCCCACCGGGCAGCTCTAGAAAACAAAAGACAGTTTGATGTAGCTTACGACCACAGTCGGCTTTAATTTCGTTTCGATCCATTCTCTTTAATCGTCTGCTTTGCCATTTGATGTTCTGTGTTGCAGGGCCGTATTTGAATAGTCAGCGAATGCCTGTGTTAGCCGTGTGCACCCTCTGCCTGTAACAGGATATTCTGGGACCATTTGCTAATAGCAGCCGTCGGATGAGAACCTGATGTCCTCCCTCAGGACTGCCCTGTGATCTGGCAGCCACAGTTGAAGATCAAGGCGTTTCCTTGATAGCACTTTGTCCAGCCCACACGTTGTGTTACCTCCGCTTTGTCGTGCTCCTGGGAACCTCACATTACCATTTTGAGTTCATTAAGCCAGTGGGTCATAGTTCTAGACTGAGTGTTAGAATTGCACTTGTTTTATAATCATAAGGGCATGGGTGGCTTCTGGTTCCCGCTTGCTGGATGTTCACATAACTACACTGTCACAGAACACTCAAAAAGATGTTTTAAGAGTAAATGCAAATCTCTCAGTCTCACAGCTAACTAAAGTTTCCAGGAAGAGCTTAATGAGGAGCACTACAGCTAACATTACTCCTCTCACTGAGCTTCAAACAAGGGAAGATTCCTGCATGATTCCTGCGTGGAACGGGTCCAAAGGAGAAGCACCGCTCATATGAGGAAAGGTTGAGCGAACTGGGCTTGTTTAGCTTGGAGAAGAGAAGGCTCCAGGGAGACCTCATTGTGGCCTTCCAGTACTTGAAGGGAGTGTATAAACAGGAGGGAGAACAGCTGTTTATGGAGGTGGATAGTGATAGGACAAGGGGGAATGGTTTTAAACTGAAACAGGGAAGGTTTAAGTGAGATGTTAGGAGGAAGTTTTTCACATACAGGGTGGTGACGCACTGGAACAGGTTGCTCAAGGAGGCTGTGGATGCTCCATTGCTGGAGGCATTGAAGGCCAGGCTGGATGTGGCTCTGGGCAGCCTGGTCTGGTGGCTGGTGACCCTGCACATGGCAGTGGGGTTGAAACTACATGTTCTTTGTGGTCCTTTTCAACACAGGCCATTCTATGATTCTTGTTGATGCTATCAAAATGCACAGTCCCTCTAACCATTGACATAGAGCATACAGGGTACCCCATTGCCAACATTAATATTCAAAGGCTGATGTATTGGAAGTGACAGCTTTATAATGCATGAGAAGAAAAAACTGTTCTTTGTTATGGCTGGTAGTTCCTGTATGTTTGCATGAGACCCGATCCATCTCTGATAAATTATTTATGTTCTGTAAATTCATCGGTCCAGTACACGTCTGGATGGAAGGCTGTAAAACAGCCTGTTACTCAAAGTGTTGGTATGAGGCATTAAATTGAAGATACGGGTACATAAATAGCTGAGAAAGATGTGGCATGAAAATAAATGGAAACTCTGAAAGCTGGTAGATATCAATGAGGCCATAAAGAGAAAGGTGAATTTATCCCATATTCTACCTAGTGATGACTGAATCAAGCTTTTACCTGTGTGCTTCCACGTATTAACTTGCACAAAGAAAGCAGTGTTTGAGAGTGGAAGGGATGGTGTGCTGAGCACATCTCTGTCTCGTTCTGCCTTAAGCACAAGTGTTGGAGGTGCTCTATGTGTACTTTGTAGAGTTTTTATAGAATTATGGAGTAATCTATGTCATGGGATGTTTGAAAACTTCTTTTTTCATTGTTTTAAAGATGATGGTGTTTCCTTGCTACCTTGCTTTGTTATGCTTGCTTATTTCAGAGATAAACCAGCCTTTCTCAAGAGCAGAGTTAATACCAGGTGAAATCCTGGCATCAAATAACAAGTATAGGTGCAGTTAGCAACTACATAAAATGGTCAGCATTTCCTAATGATTATTTTGTTCCGTACAGATTTGTTTAACAGACAATTTATGATATTGGGTTCTTCTTGGATAATGACTTCGAAGTACATTCAGCATCACCTGGGGCACTGGCAGAAATGGCCTTGTTGTTGGCCATGCTAGACAAGTAGCTGCGATGGGTGGGATTGTGCATACACCCTGCACAGTTCCTGATCTCTGAGAGGGGAAATAAAACGTGACGGCATAAGGGAAGAGACCTAGAGAACCTCAGTGTTACTATCGCAGTGCACTGTGGAAGTTCTGGGATAAGTCTTTAGGTAAAGGCAGGCCCCTTACCTGAGGCGTTACAAAAGGTATGTGAGAAATGAAGGGGAGTAATGGTAAGCCCTCCTAATGTTTCCCTTTCTGTCTTATTAGTCATCATAAACCTCCTGCTACCCACGTTGTAACCTTGGAGTTTCATTTTATTTTTTTACGATGAACACGTTTAGAGCAAAATTTTGTGTCCCATAACTTTAACTATAGCATGTTATTAAAAATTAATTTAATGGTCCTCTAGGATCCAACTCTGGAGGTAGCAAACAAGCGTCTTGGTTATATATGGTCTTCAATTATTCATAGAGAACTATAGGGATTTTCAAGAACGTATCTTTAGCAAAGCACAAATCTGTTCCCCTAATGCCAGCAACAAAGCTCCACCACTTAGTTTAAAAGAAATAGACGTGATTTCCCCATTGGGTTTCTCTGTTTGAACTGTGTAATATTTTATCGTATTTAATAAAGTTTATTACAAACATGACTTGGGATGAGAAAATCCTGGTGGCAAGGCTCAAGCATCATTTAATTCTGAAAGGACATTTTGCCAACTAGAATTTTAATATATCACCAAGCATGCAAGCATAGTAAGTAGTTTAACACAGCTTACACAGCACTGTTATGGGTCATTTTCTCATACACTAGAGCCATTTCCTCATCTCCTTGAGCTCCTGATTATGTGTAAGTTTTGTGGGAGCAAATCCTTGTGTGGCTTCAGTGAAGCTGTCAATGATTTGCACCACGGCCCATGTGTTCTAATGGACTGCCCCATCCCTCAGGGCTGCCACAGTGCCATGTTTCTGTAATCCCTGTTGGGGATTACAGGAGCTGGACTCAATCACCCCAATGGGTCCCTTCCAGCTTGGGATACTCCCTGATGCTATGATCTGCACCCAGCAATCTCTGCTCAAACAACAGTTTGTCTGTACAGATGAACTCTTTGGATCTTTGTTAATGCAATGCCTATTTTTAACTATTATTTCTCTGAAGAGAAACCTACTTTGAGGTTCAGTGTGGTGTGGGGTAACTCTCTACAGTGCTCTGACAAAGGGAAGGTGCCTGAGCCCACAGTTCTGCCAGAGGAGCCGCCCAGTGCGCGTGATGAAAGATATTCCACCAGGGATCTCTGACACATGCTGCCCGCGGATTCCTGGTATTTATTACGGAGGGAAGGGAAGACAAAAGCTCCAGGGAAAACAAAAATCTAGGTCTGCCTCAGGTTATTATAAACTGAGAATTGATAGGCGGTCTCAATTGCCTGTTGCTAAGCAGCCAAGAGAATTGTTTGACCATGCCCTGGTCCTTTTAAAAAGAAAACACAAAGCAGAAAGCTGTGTGTGTGTGTTAGGAGCACGTGAAATAACGTGTGGATCTTGCCTTAGCATGCACAGCCCCAGTGGGTTTTGTGCTGAATGTGACTGGGAGATGCTGCCGTGTGAGCAGTGTGAGACTTGCCAGGCCTTGGGCAGGAGGAATAACCAGAGAGTGCCCTGCTCTATTGCACTGCATGAGCACCAGATGGCCGCTGACATGGGAGCCCTTGTGGTGCTAGGCTTACAAATGGACAGGAGCACTGCTGGGCAGGGTCCGGCCGCCCCATCCCCTCCTTCCCCCAGCACGGCCCTAAAAATAGATGTAATCAGGTTTCAAAGAGGAAACGAAGCGAGCGGGTCAAGTGTCATGACCCTGGGCCTGCTCTGGGGCTGCCTTTCTCCCACCCCAGCCCTCCACTGGGCCTCCTGACTGTGTTTCCGGACCAGTAGCAGCCAAGCAGCATGACCCAGGCACAGCCATGGGCAGCGGCATCTGCAAAGGAGGAGGCAAGCTGAGCTTAGCTTGTGTCAGAGGAGCACAGCATTGCTTGCTTCTGCTCTTTGATGACAACATTTGATAAGGTTGATACGGTAGATTATCGTATGCATCGTATATACCAAGATGGGTGATACTGGTTTGAAATTTACATGCTGCAAAATCACTCTGAAAGGCTATACTCAGGGTAATACCCCTTCCTCCTCACATGGGAGGAAATACTGCTCAGCAGGCATATTCTCTGCTTAAAATGTTCATTGGCACAAAGCCACAGCTCTGCATTTTCTGCTTCCATATGTTTAAGATCTATTCTGGGCACATGCCTTTATCTGTAGCAATGTGTGGAAAACTCGTTGTGTGTCACGTCGGTGTTTATTTGCTTCCTCTATAGAACCATGCTCTGCCATCTGAGGTGGGATTTGCCTCAAGATCCTACAAAACGCTTCAGCTCTGCAAATAAGTGAAGGAGTATTTGTTCCTGATGCCCTCCATCTGCAAGCCTTGCATGCCAGGACCAGTAGTGTTTTGGGGTGGCAGCCATGAGGAATGCTGGACGGAGAGGGCAATGCATGGGGTATGCTCTGTGGAGCCCTCCCCTAAGGCTTGTATGGGGGCTTGCTGGGCAGCCCCTATTTTACTTCAATCTCCAATGAAACGTGGGAGGAAGGATTCAAGTTTTGCTTAATCATGATCTCCAAAATGCCCTTTGTTACCTGATGGAGGAAGCATCCACCAAACTGTGTCTTATTGGCCATAGCACTGCTAATATGCTTGGGGCTGCGTCAGTGCTGGGAGTCACAGGGCTATCATGTGCCCAGCCCAAAAATCCAATGGATTTATACAAGCGAAGAGGCTTGACCCAAACTTCCCTTCACACAGTGCTTGTTCATTGTGAACAATGTGAATTCCTCGTGGTGTTTTGGCACAAGCTCCTTCAGCTCCGCCGTCTTCCCAAGCCATGAGTCTTGCATCAGTTGTCCACGCGGATGCTTTCCATGCCTTCTTGAAGACAATTCAGCTTTCCCACAAGCATGGACCCTTGTTGGCAAGTTAAAATAGGTCTTGGCATACTCTGCTCGTGTTGGACCTGACTGGAGGAAAGCCAGGCTGGAAAGGATCCAGTAGTGAAAGGTGTTTAACCAGGGAGAAATATCCACTTTGGATGGGTAAATCCTCCAGAGCGTGATGGGAGGAATGTGGTACCACTGAAATCTGTGGCACGTTTCTTTCTGTAGCACTGCTGTCTGACTCAGCCAGGAGGGTCTGTCTTCCCATCTCCAAAAAGGGGATTGTCCCCACTAATGTCAGGTACCCAGAAGACAACACCAGTTACCTGATATCTTGCAATCAGTTGAGGAATCTGCTCTTCTGAGATAGGATTCCACAGGACCTGGTGCCTTTGATAAAACCAAGAGCTAGAACAAGGTCATCCTGCTCCAGTTTTTTGTCATGGGTGTGTTTGCAGCAAACTGATACCTCCAGTATTAATTCAGTCCAGCAAGACAGATCCAGAACATTTTATCAGAAGCTATTTAATAAACTTTTATGGAATGCTGATTAATTATCTGGAAGAAAACATCTCATCTGAGTGCTCTTGGGAAATGAAATGAAATAGTGTAAAAAAAATGAAAAATGTATAACAGAAAGAGAGAGCGATGACCATGGGTCAGATCTGATCTACACCTCCCCCCCCCCCCCATCCTAAACCTCTCTCCAGCAAAAATGAGTAACAGATGTTTAAGGAAAGATGAGAAGTGGGGTAAATGCAAAGTGATCTTCTTCTTATACGCCCTCCCAGCTTTTGGCACACAGAGCTTTTGGCAAAGCTCTTCGTGCCGGGGGAAAATCACTTAGAAGATCTTCTCCAGTTCTTGTTTCTGTGATACATGAATATGGGATTCTCGTCCCAAATTCATGGGAGCTCATTTGCAGGCTTCTCAGTAAGATTACATTATCACAACAGCCTGATCTTCTGCGTGGTTTTCCACATGACTGCTGTGAGAGGGCAGCCTGCCAGGCCCTCTAAATCCAACCAGGAAGCCTATAAAGCGCTGCTCAACGAGTCATGATAACTCCAGCTTCCTAGTGGTTACCTTAATGGTTGCCACTGTGACCACAGGGTGAATAGCTCGTGTTCCTTTGCAGTGTGAGAGCAAGGCCGCAGCACTGTGTTGCTCAGTCCCCCAGGGCTGATGGACCATTTGTGGCAGCTGGGATCCCTGCAGCTCTTCTGGACATCCCTAAGATTTTTGTAGAGAAGGGAAGTGTCTAAAAAGCGGAACAGGTTGTGGATGCCTCATCTCTAGATACATTCAGTGCCAGGTTGGATGTGGCTCTGGCCTGTGTCTGGTCTGGTGGTTGGTGACCCTGCCTTGTGCCAGGAGGGTTGAAACTAGATGATCACTGTGGTCCTTTTCAACCCAGGCTACTCTGTGATTCTATGGTTCTATGATTCTGTGAAAAAATGCAGGGGAGAACAGTACTGCTGGTCACAGGGGCTCTCCCCACTGTTTGATGGATGGGTTTTGAATGAAATGGTCTCCTGGGACCAGCTGACACTTGCACAGCACATGGAACAAAGAGGACCCTTCCCAAAATGCCCCTCCTCAGCTTTGCAAGGCAGAGGATAGGGTGGGCTGAACTGCAGCCCTGTCCCCTCTCATGGCCACCTCCTGCTGCTCGGAGCAGGGGCTGTGGGTCAAGAAGAGGAGATGGTCACCTGAGGGGCTGTAACCCACACCGGAGGCTGCCTGCCTGCTTTCCTGGTCTGAGCCAGTTGGTAGGAGAGAAGTGGAAGAATTGGAACAGTTTAATCCAGCATTAAAGTCCTGGCTAATTCCCTCCTTCCTGAGGACACCTGAGATGCAGGGCTGGTGTGGGGGCTGGTGACTGCTTCCCAGTTGGCTCTGACAGCTGCAGAGAGTGATCTGCTGCGCTCATCTCCAGCAAGGTATGGTTTCTATGGGATGGATGCCCCAGGCCTGGGTTCCTGTTCCTCAGGGGCTGCCTTGGGCCTGGGAAGAAGGGATGCACAAGAGCAGAGCTCTCCCTGTACCCCAATGGTTTGGCTTCCAGGAGCAAGGAGAAACATTACACTGAGAACCCAACACAGAGGATACAGAGGGAAGGCAGGGAAGCCCTCTTTCATGCAGGGAATAGGGTAGGTCACGTTATATGCAGTTCATCTGAAGATATTTTTCCCTAGTTGCTGCCAACAGCAGGAGGAATTGATGAAACTGTGAAAAAGCAAGATGAAAAATCTCAAAGTGGTTCCTAAATGTAGGTTTGTAGAGTAATAATGGTGTGTAGATCATCACTTTGGCTGTTTAGAATGTGGGGATGCACATACACAGCTCCAAACTAACAGCTATGTCAACTGACCTGAAAAAAAAGTCAGTCAAACTGATGCAAACCCTGAAAGGAGAAAAGATATAATAATGTGCTTTGCATTTCCCCATCCTCTTGTTAGACCCGCTGAGGCTGAAATAACTTTCAAAAGTGTAAACAAATCAAAGAAGTAAATGTAACACAAAGTGATTAACTCACCCAGCCATACATTTACAAGTGATGCTTACAATTATAATAGTAGGATTGAGACTGGGCTTTTTAAGTCCTTGCTATATTCTTTAAGTAAGCCATATATAGTTGCTAGTGTATACAACTATGTCCTTCAACAACTTTGCTTTCTACCTTTCGCAATGATTTTCTCCTCCTTATTTTTGTGTTCTGGTGCTTGGAGAATGAAATCAGACAGGCCAAAGAAGCTTTCAGGTTCTTCTGTTGTGGCATAAAACTATCTTCCCTAGCTGATGAGTGTAAGCCTTCCCTGAGGAGTGTGAGGGGCAGAGTGTGAGTTTCAGCCTCATGGAGGGCATTTGCTGGTGAGCAGGGCATGGGAGTAACTCCCGAGGTTTAGCACTGACTCAGTTGTGGGATTGCTCACTGCCCTTGGGGAAGCCCAGATCCTGGGCCACTGTTGCACATCTGTAAAGTGGGGTAATGCTTTCCAATCTATGTGGCTTTTGGAAGGATGGTGACCATTAATAGAAGCAAAGAGCTCTGCCACTGGGAGAAGTGGGTCTTATAAGGGCTGTCATCTCTCCCTTGAGAGAGAAGGATTAACCAAAATCAGCTGTCTCCACCAGTGTTAGAATTGTTACATCTTTAAGTTGTCTTGCTGTAATCTTTCTCCTTTTAGAACTAAAACTACATTTAAAAGATCTAAACTGCAATTTGCCAAAATTCATTGAAAACAGGGGTCAGATCTTGCATTTGATTTTCTTTTCACACTTCTGACCACTCTGGGTTTGAAACTGTAAATGCCGTCAGTTTCCAAGCAAAAATGACTCTGAAATCTGAGGAAAAATGAAACCATCTTTTGGAAGCTGTGCCAAAAATTGCCCATTATCCTCCTTCAGAATAATAAAGCACAGAGAGTTTTAGTGACAAAGTAACGTTAGTTCATGAGTTGCTGGCCCCATACAGCCAACTTCCTACCTCTGGCTGCTATTCCAGGCTGCAGCTTAATTCAAGTGTTTATGTGAGGTTGCCCTATTGGGATAATGCAGTGAAGCTCGCCAATGTTGCGGACATGAATGCCTTTATTCTTCTGGAAATAAAAATGGTGTCATGGGATCTTTCACGACTCCCTGCAGACAGGAGCTTGATTTAAAATGTCATCTGAGGGATCGCATCACTGGAAGCACATATTATTTCCTCGCTCAGTGCTAGGGTGTAGACAGAAAGCAATAAAGTGTCCTCAGCCATGACATGCAGTTAGAAGTTGTACTCCGGAGGCACAGCAGCAGCTCAGCACCCAGGCTCCTGCATCACAGTGAGGGCTCTTGGGTTCTTGGACCGCACTGGCAGGATTGTGCCCTTTGCTGGAGAAACGGTTTTGCTCTATTTGATGTAAGTACAGTTTTGTACAGAGCTAACTAACTTGATACAACCCCAGTGCAGCCTTTACTCAGCTTGATGTTTGTGTTTCTTACTTCTCCTCATTTGTGCTGCTATTTTCAGACACAGTATTGGTATTTCAAATATAAATATCCTTGTTATGCAGAACATTCCCACAAATTTAGCTTTGATTTAAACTGTCATTGAATTATGTTTGCTTAATGGTGTCAATAACTTTGTCTGCTTTGGGCCCCCACTGTGCCTTTCCTACAGCCCCCATTTAGATACTGAAAGGCCACTTTCAAGTCACCTCACAGCCTTCTCTTCTCCAGTCTGAGCAACCCCAGCAATCTCAGCCTGTCCTCACAGGACAGGTGTTCCATCCCTAGGATCATTTTTGTGGCCCTCCTCCGGATGTGATCCAGCAGGTCCATGTCTGTCTTGTACTGAGAGCTCCACATCTGGACATAGCACTGCAGGTGAGGCCTCACCATCGCAGAGCAGAGAGGCAGGATCACCTCCCTCACCCTGCTGCCCACACTTCCTTTGATACAGCCCAGGACACGATTGGCTTTCTGAGCCATGAGGGCACATTGCTGGCTGATATCTGGCTTCCCATTCTTCAGTAACCCCAGACCCTTTCCATTAGGGCTTTATCCTCATATCCCCCAGCTTGTAATGATAGTGTGGGTTACCATGACCCAGGTGCAACACCTTGCACTTGGATGTGTTGAACCTAGTGAGGTTCACCTGGACCTACTGCTCGAGCCTGTCTAGGTCTCTCTGGATGGAATGTGGAGCAGCAGGCAGCACCATTCCTTCATCCAACACCAATGAGACTGGCAGTCACAGGACCATCTCTCAGCTTTAAACTCCTGACCCAGCAAAGAGCTTCATCTCCAGGGGTAATTTTAGGTCAAGGCCTCAGGACCTGTGACCTGCAAAGTCTTCCTCCAGGACAATAAATGAGCTGAAACTCAATGAGCTAAATTTTTTTCCTGAAAAAAAAAATTGTGTTTTTCTCTGATTTATTGTCTTTACATTGTAGACTGCAATGTGACTGCACTGTGCAGCCACACCTCAAGCACCGAGTGCAAATTTGGGCATTGCAATACGATAAAAACATGAAACCATTTAGAGGGTGTCCAAAGGAAGGCTACAAAGGTGGAGAGGGATCTGGAGACGAGTGAGGTAGATGGATGCGATGGAGCAACCCACCGCTGGGTGCCACTCTTGTCCTACCAAAGCACTCCAGAGAGGCTGCCGAGGAAGAGGAAAGCCCTGAAAGAGGCACCTGGGGCGGCCGTGGGGATGCCTGAATGGAGGCACCTTCTGAACGGAGCCATACCATCCCTCCGCAACTTCCTTGTAAGCTGGCCGAGATGCGACGGGCTACTGCTAGCAAACGTAATAGCGGCAAGGGCAGCTATCCAATTGAAATCACATAATTGAGACCTCAGTACCAGAATTCACCTAAAAATGGGAAGCTCTTACTGCAATTGTCAAATGGATTTTCTTCATGAATTATTGGCGATGCCTGCTGAGTAGTATTTTATCTATTTAGTAGACACCTACTAGCAGTATACACAGAAATTTAGGGTTATGTAAGACATCTATGCTGACAATTGAGAAAGGAAGGGAAATGAAAAGGAGGAGAAGGGAAGTGAAGGGGAAAGAAGATGAGGAAATGATTTTGTAAGCAGAGGTTTCAGATTTAACGTCTACTGAAAAATTCATGAGGTACCCACCTACATCTCTGTTTGACCCCAAGGCCATTAACCCCAGTGTGAAACCCTAACAACCACCTCTCCATGTGGGCTGTTGGAGCAGCCTTTCTTCTTGTGCCACATGGTCCCCCTTCAGAGGAAGCCCCATCCCACACGTGCTCAGTGTTCCCACAGCCCACAGCAATGTCCTCGCAGCAGTGTTCCTGTGTTACTTTTATGATCTCTGGAGATGGATGGACCCAGATCTCTACTGACACCTTTCTGTGTGTGCACAGCCTGTGCTCAGTCGGATGAATCCCTCCTGAACATGCGAGTGTTGATGGAATGTGAGCTGTATGAGTTTTCATATGCTGTGGGATCAATCTCTACTCAGCCCCCACATGCTGGGGAGGAAAGTTTAAGCAATATGTTGAGAAATGTTGTCCCCCAAAGACACTAATCTCTCTCCCATTGTTTTTTCTTTTCTTGCCTCATTTCCCCTTAAGCCTTCTTCAGGAAATTGCTTATGCTTTTAAGGTGAGATCTCTGATCTACCTGCAAGTGCATCTCCCCTTGGCCACAATCTGTACTTCACGAAAACTACTTCAGCTGTTTCAGGTGTTTGTCAAAGCGCTGAAGTGTAAACTGGGGTGAAAGAAGGGATGCAGGGAATGGAAAAATGTGTACCTGGATTTGAGGCAGACGGGAAAGTCCACCTTATGGGGCTCAGTGCAGAGCTCTGAAAGCCAGGATTTTAAATCAGAGCATGGGCCACCCCCAGGCTGCTCGTTCTCCTAAGGAAATCATCAACCTGAAATACATCAGTCTGCTTCAAAACCGAGCAGCTTGGAGGTAGTGGGGCAGGCCAAGGAGCATTTATTACCCCAAATCCTGCAATAGGCTGTGAAAATTTCAGTCGTGTCCAAGACATGCAACCAGGTCTTCTATTGGGTTGTTCTTTTTTTGGTAATTAATATCTCCCCAAATATCTCTGAGCTCAGTACTCTGTAAATCTCTCTCTCATTACTTTGTAAATTTTCACCAAACAGTTCAGACAAATTGTCTTCAGCAGATGGCTTGTTATGAATAGCTTGTGAATTTTTCACTTTGACATCTGCACTGTGTTTGTCGGGTGGTTTAATCAGTTCCTGGGCGGGATGACTGAGATGTTTGCAAGGGAGGAAAAATGAACACAGGATACTAAACAAGAAACAGTGCGTTTCAAGGACAAACATGTTAAGCTGACTGGAGTCACAAACACTTCCAGAGATTTCCAGCCCTCCCCGACTCTACTGTGGATTCCGGGTGCTGTCATATATGCCTACAAATCAAACTCACGTTGCTCGTTCAGAAGGGTGATTGTGAACCTCTTCTCATTATTTAAGAGCCACCTTATGTAGCCAGAACTCGTGAGCAGAATTTCCATTCCAAGGAGTTATGTTTTAACCACGTGCCGGGTTCTTACTGTCTCGACACTGACCGGAGGGTATTGTTAAGCGGAGCTGCAAGTCAGAATGGGCTGCGTTTATCTCCTTGCTTTGTCTTACTCAAAATAACGTCGGAAGATAAAGAGCGCTCTTTGATCATGTAATCTCCATCTCCTAAGTAGTGGCCACAAAGGATAAGTGTGCGTTGAACAGAAGTTCTAATGGCCGGCAGGGCAAGTGATTACAGTTTCAAGGAATGGGGAAATTAAAGAAGAAAGCAAAAGCCCAAAACACGGGGGAAACTGGAAAGGAAGGAAAAGGGCCAGTGTAAAAACCTGCAAACATCTTCAACAGAGCAGAAACATAAGACAAACAGAAGTATTTGTGGTTGGGAATTGGCATGTGCTCACTTTAGCTCCATCCCCTCCTAACTAAAGATAATTTAATGAGAAAATCACAGTAACAGGGATCAAATTATTGGGACAAGATTCATCTTTGTGGTATACAGCACATGGTGCAAAGAGCTCTTGGCTCCTAGTTGCTGGCACTGTGCAAATATGAAATAAAAACAGGACAGTGAGAAGCAGCAGGAGGTTGAACAACTGCACTAACAGGGGCAAAGCTGGCTGCGGTAGTGCAGGCTGCAATATGCTGCAGGGATGGCTGTGCCTTTTCTCACACCAACACTGGTGTGAGAAACGCTGGCCACCTCCAGCCTACCCAGTCCCCAGGATGCCCAGAAAGCCATAGTTGCCCTCATGTTTCTTGAAAGACTTGTGATTTTCAAGGCTGAGTTGCCATCCAAATGGTAAGTAATAAACACTTTAATAATTCATAGCCAGTCAGCAATACCTTAAATAATTGAACGAACAATTTGTCATCTTTCCTTGTGATGGAAGATGCTGGCTGAAGAGCAACTGCAAACAGCTTCGTGTCCACCTCACCCCTCCCCTGAGAGCGTGCTTCACCCCAGTGCATTCAGCAGCCTTCTGCCATCCATGCTCAGCACACTCAGAGCTTTGTTTCTGGAGCCATCTTCTTGCCCACCACCCTCAGTGAGGAGACCCTGATGTCCCAGCTCCCTCCCACCCACCTGAATTTGGTGACAGATTTCACTGCTCTGCAGAATGGTGTAGACCCAGATACCACTGATCCCACCCTGTGGCCAGAGGGACAGCGGCAGCCTGGAGGAGTCTTGGTGAGCCAGGTGGCCTTTCATTCCCACACCACCCAGCAAGTCCCAGCATGATGGATGTTATCTTCCAAAGGCATGTAGAAGTCCTTGGAGCAATGCTCAGTTCAGAGAGCCAAATCAGAAGATAAAACCCCAAGAGAAGTGCTTTTCAGCTAAAGCACTTGCTAGGTCTAATTGCATTTTTTTAATCCAAGAGATGAGCAGTGAGCTGCCTGCTCCAATTGCAGCCATGATGTCCCTAGCACGCTTTGAGGAGGACAGCTTGGTTGCACTGCAGGAAGCCGTCCAGCTCAGGGAAGTGCATGAAACTCCAGCAGCATCCTTCTTACCCTGCAAACACATCCATGCCTAATCAGCATGGCAAAGCACTTTCACGAGCAGCAAAGCAAGGCTTAGGAGCTTTACCCGTCCATGAACAGGTGTAAACTTCTAAGCATCAAATCACTTTGAAAATTCCCTCTTGGATTAGAAGTCACTTTGGTGTATTTGAGAATCTGACTCACGGCAGGAAGGCTCTGTTCTGGGCCCTTTGGTGGCAGCCCAGGCAGCAGGGAGAACAGGGATGGCAGCCCCGGGAATCCTGTCTGTGTCCCCTCAATAAGCTCAGAACCATTTTCAGTGAGATATGAGCGGATGTGCTTGGTTGATGTCAGGAAAACTGTCAGTTGCTGTATGGGCAGCAACCAGCCTTCTGGGAGATGCAATACATTATTCATCGTCTTCCGAAGATCATCGAAAGGTCAGGCTATTTTGGCCTCAAGGTGGATGTGACGTGCATTCAGCCTCCTGGGCTGGCTGTGCTCCTGTACCTGAAAGCCAGTGGTGTTGCACAATGTAAAACCCATAAAGCAGAGAAGACTGCCTGGCCATGCAGAGCGCTCTTGATGGGACCAGTCACAGTGGGTAGAAACTCTCAGCTGCCACTACTGGACTTGGGAGTCTTCATTTTCCTGACTGCACTGTGTCCTGGGGGAGCTCAATGTTGTTTTGACAGCCATACCCCCCAGTCAGGGCTTGACCAATATTTAAAGTGTCTTTGGGAGATGCTTAGCGTTCCCAATTAAAAATTTCCAACTTAAAAACAAAATGTACCTTCCTATTAGGTGACATCTTACAGGATGATGCATCAAGCAGTGTTGAGACAAGATAAAAAATGAATTTTAAAATATTCAGTTTCACTTATCTGACATATAAAAAGACAGTGACTGAAAGAAGTTTAATTCTGTTATTGCTATGACCATGCCAAAATGCTGCTTCATCCAGGAAATACAACACACTCCTTCGTACCTCCAGAATCACCACGGTGCTGTTTGCTCTCATGTTGCTCTAGCAACTCTCTAGCTGTGATGCCATGAGCAGCTAACATGCCACACAGGGGCTGTCCATGCTCCTTTTATTTCACATGAAGGCTGCTTTGTACATCCAGCAGCTTTAACCAGATTTGTATTTGAGCCACCAGTTGATGCCTGACTTGATATTCACCATTAGCGTCAGCCTGTGTATGGCCTGTTCAGATTTGGTTGGTGAGATGTAAAACATGATATTGGTTCAACAACCTGCTAGGACATGCATGAGGCACACCAGGCTGTGATGGAAAATGCAACTCATACCACTGTTGGTGATGGGCATTTGTCTTTTTCCCTCTTGGAAAGTTGGCCAACACTGTTGCGAGGCCACTCTGTCCTATCTGGAAAGTCGTGGCAACCAGGAGAATCATAATATCATAAAATTATAGAATTACTCAGGTTGGAAAAGACCTTAAAGATCAAGTCCAACCTCAGCCTAACCATAGCACTAACTCTAACATAGTACTAACTCTAACAACCCTCTGTTAAATCATATCTCCAAGCATCACATCCAAACGGCTCTTAAACACATCCAGGGACGCTGACTCAACCACCTCCCTGGGGAGCCTATTCCAGTACTTGACTACCCTTTCTGTAAAGTAGTATTTCCTAACTCCAACCTAAAGTTACCTTGGTGCAACTTGAGGCCATTTCTCCTCATCCTATCACTTGTCACCAGTGAGAAGAGACTCGTCCCTCTCTCACTGTAAGCACCTTTCAGATACTGGAAAAGGGCGATAAAGTCTCCCCTCAGCCTCCTTTTCCCCAGACTAAACATCCCCAGCTCCCTCAGCCTCTCCTCATAGGGCTGATTTTCCAAGCCCTTCACAAGCCTCGTTGCCCTTCTCTGGACCTGCTCCAGCACCTCCATGTCTTTCCTGTACTGAGGTACCCAAACCAACACAGTACTCGAGGTGAGGCCTCACCAATGCTGAGTACAGGGGCAGGATGACTTCCCTAGTCCTGCTTACCACACCATTCCTGATACAAGCCAGGATGCCATTGGCCTTCTTGGCCAGCCATTGGCCTTCTTGGGAGAGCACCCTGATGACTAGAGAAATGTGCCTGCCTTCAGAAAAAAGGCAGAAAGGAGAATCTGAGGAAGGAGCAGCTGGTCAGCCCCACCCCAGTGCCTGGGAAAACTATGAAGCAAATCCTGAGGGACACTGTTTCTACATCATGGGAAACAGGACAGTGGCCAGGAACAGCCAGTATGTGTTCTCCAAGCACAAGATGTGAAGGACCAGCCCTCTGGTCTTATAGTGGAGCAAGTGGCCCATCTGCAGGGGAGAGGAGTTAGTGGATATAGCTCTCAGCTTCAGCACGGCTTTTGCCACAGTCTCTGTCTCCCATAGCTTCCCTGTAGCCACACCACACTGCTATGGGCTGCACTGAGGGACTACAAGGTAAGTAAGGAACCAGCTGGATGCTTGGGCTCCAGAGGAAGTTGTCAGAGCTCATCAGCAGCCACTTACAAGCAGTGGGGCCAGAACTAATTTATACAGCCATCACCAACAACCTGCACAATGGCAGATAACACATCTTCAGCAAGTTTGCAGACAGTATTGACCTGGGATGAGGTAATCTCCATGGAGGGAGATTTCCTGAGCTGCTCTTCTGAAGGACCTGGACAGGCTGGAGAAATGGGACAGTTAGGAGCTTCATCACAGATCCACAGAACAACCCCTGTAGCTTTTCTCTGCCTACTACCAATGCAGCAGCTGCACTTCCAGAAACTACTAGTAGCAAACATTTTTTAGCTGGCTTATTCCTAAACACTTAGCAAGAGCCAGAGCACCAAAACATGCCATTTGCAGAGTCAGGGGCTGAATGCCTCTCAGAACACCAAAGTCACGACCAGCCCCAGGGCAGCATGAGGGCAGGAAGGTGAGTGCCTAGGGCTGAGGCAACACTTGGTCTCATCGCCTTGGTATGGGCTTTATGAAAGGATCAAGAAAGCTGCTAGTGGCCACTGTTTAGCTGGAATTTGGCCTGGAGTGAAGTCGACAAGAAAGAAGAAAAAGAAGAAAAAAAAGCCTAACATCAAAGCTTTCTTTTCAGGGTCAGTTTACACCTTCCCTTTGTCCGTATGCTGGGTCAATCTAGCAACTGGCTGCTGCACAGGGAGGAGCTGCTCAACCCTGGCACCCAGGCCTGCCCTCCCCAGCCCTGCTGTTGGCTGCTTGCAGTGTCCTGCCCAGCAAAAGCAGGAGCTGAGGGAAGGAGCATGATGAGACCTTTTCCAAAGCATTGAGCTGCCTGATTGGCTTGGCCACCTCCTGCCCAAGGGCTGGGAGGAGAAGGGACCTGACGGAGCTGCCTCACAGCAAAATGAAGTCCAGCCATTGAGAGGGCACAAGACTGAACTTCCCTATCCCAGATGCCCAGTGTGGTGGGACTACTGATCGACCACTTGTTTTTATTTAAAGTAAGGCAGCAATGTGTGGAGCTCAGATCATCCTTCTTCTCTGTGCACCACATAAGACTGTTTTCCTACCACCTCAGTGTAGCCACTACAAAACAGTCCTTCAGAAGTTTCCTGTCACGGCCTCCAAGTCACTTATCATTGATTATTTCTAGTTGCACTGTGCGGTCCATCCTGTCTTGAGGCCACAGGACAAAAGCCAGGAGTCCTACAGAGCGGCTGCTGCTCGGTGCCTTGGGTGTCTTCCCCGCTGATACACAGCAGAGATTGGCAACTAATCTATATATAGTACAGCACCGCAGCCCAGACACAATGGCAGCATTCAGCGTGCATACATGATGATGTCAGCAATGGATGTTTAATTGCATCATGGGAAGTGAGGGGAGAAAAGAATTGGAAGAAAAAAAAAAAGAAAGGGGGCCCCTCACCCCTCCACTTTACATAATTTCCTTCGCCGCCAGATGGGAACGCATGGGAATGCTGCCCCACATCTCAGCAGCTCCCTCCCCTAAGCCTGGCACGGCCACATCTGTTTCCCCGATTTCCTACGCTTCTGATCTTCTTCACCTGCCCTGCACCCCACCATCTTGGGAGAGCTTCCTGAGATGCTGCAGCCACATTTGATTCGGCTTCCTGAGCCTTGCTCCCTCCTTCCTTGTTTTTCTTTCTCCACTTGTGGCAGCATCCAGGGGCTCACAGCTCTGAAGGGCTGAGGAAGGGAAAGGTCTGCGCTGCAGGCACCACGCGGGCTGCTTTTATTTAAGCAATGAGCATCTTTAGCACAAGGCAATGGCTCACAGAAGGGGCAGTTCCCATGTGAGACTTGCAGCACCAGCTAAATCCTTCCGCATAGGGGTTGTGTACATTGAAGACAACACTACCTGGTGACAGCATGTGCAACATACAGACTAGCACAGCGCTTAGTTTCCAGCTAAGGGCACTGCAATGGCACCACCGCTTTTCTCTCAGTTCACACCTCTGCAACATCAGTGCCACACAGACCACACGTAGCACAGTCACCCAAGGCCCTGTTCCGCTTTCTGGATGCTCCTGGAGCAGCACCTGTGTCCCCACGAGAGCAGTGGACCCCATGGAACAGGGATGAGATGGGTAGCAGCAGGCTGCAGCCGGCCTGCATCAGGGGACACGCACCTCCCTCACTGGGGGCTGCTACCGAGGAGCCGCAATGCCGGCAGCCGGCTCGGGGAACAGCTGCCTGCTCCCCGCGTTTACACAGCTGCGTGGAAGCATTAGCAGCTGACAGGTCCTCTCCCTGCAGCAGCCGTGTGTGCTGCCTCACAAGGCTGAACGTGAGGAAATGGATCTGTGGACGTGGAGGGGAGCAAGGCAGGGCTGCCTTGTGGGCCATGGTTGGGTTGGCTGCAGGGACAGGATGACAGGAGCTGGATTCAACAGTCCTTACAGGTGCCTTCCAGCTTGAGATAATCTATGATTCCATGATTCTAAGATCCTACTAGCCTGTAGAGCTGGCATCTAACTGTCTACCTCCAGCTGCAAACAAACTTGCATTTCTTGACCTGCAGAGCGTGTTCACAAGACATGTGTCCTCTGCAAAGCTTTCCTAAGGGGATTTGGTGGGATATCTCCCTGAGGGTGAGTTGGAGTGCCTTTTTCATGCCACTCCAGCATGAACTTTCACATGCATTGTATGAAGTCCAACACCCAGCCAGTTCCAGACCTGGATTCAGAGCTTTCTTCATGGCAAGCATCGCCTTTGGAAGCCATTATGAGATTAGGTGAGAAGAGTAGACATTGTCATTTTCTGGCTCCCAGCCCATCTTGGAGGACAACAGCTGCAGGTTGTGCCATCAGCATTAGCGACTGCAGACAACTGCAGGTACTTGGTCCAACAAGGGATCTGATGGGGCAGGTGCGAAATGCAGAGAGAGTCCAGAGGTCTGGAAGAGAAAACTCATTTTTGAGGTGGAGTTACTGGGAGAAAAAGGTGCTAAAATTCCTTGTGAGGTAAATCCCACATAGTGAGTGTAAGTGCCTGATTTTCAGCCAGAATTTCTGTAATGAAGAAGGAATGAATCAGAAAGCAGAGGAAAAAAATTGCTCGGATGCAAAGTTACATACTCACCAACAGGATCTAGAGCTTTGACTTGCATAAATGTATAGGGGGAGTTCCCTTCTGGATCCCACCAGATCCCCATGAACACATCTTTAAACTGAAGGTGATCCCACTGAAGCGGATATGGATAGGCAGAAGAGGAGGCTTGAATTAATGTGTTACTTAAGCCAGCTCCCCTGATTTATACCACAGGGACAACACTCAGCACTGCTTTGCTCCCCAACCTTCCTTGAGACCCAGTATAGCATGCAGGAAGCTCAGCAACACATGCAGAAAGCTGAACTCAACTACCGTACTTACTAATGGATCCAATGACAGATATATGGCTGAGCCAGAGTCAGTGTGCAAGAGCAGGCATGGCAAATGTGGAATCTGAGGCAAACTTAGCAGTTTGTGTTCTCGGGGGGAAAGACGAGGAAAGGGGGGGAAAAAGCACAAATCAGTGCTAAAGTGGCTGGACTAATGTGGCACAGTTGTCTGTGGAGTGCAGTTGTGGTGAGAGCCAAAAACGAAAAGGTGGACATTCCTCAGAGTGTAATGAATAAGTCAGTAACAGTGAGTTAAGGAACAGCAGCAAAACCTTCCTCTTCCATTTATTTGGGACTCTTTGACAAGTGAGAAATCCCTCACGATGAAGGCAGCATCAAAGTATTGCTGAAGCTTTTATCATGGTGAGATCTGGAGAGATGTTCTCCGCATCCTTATGTGCAGAGCAGCCACAATGCCAAGAGGAGCTCACTGCCATTCGTTCACCATTATGTTGTGTGCATGCTAAGGGATGCACACCAGCTCCTCAGCCTCATCTGCTCTCAGCCACCCTGAGCTTTGAGATCACACACTGCTGTTATGCTCAATGCAGAGGAGGGAAGCTGTCTGCCTGCTGGGCCACTGCATACAGGTAGTACAAGGAAGAGCTCCTTGAGTGAGTGTTTGCCTCTAAAACTACAGTAAAATAACCCCAAACCCACAATCACTGTACCTGGTTCTACTTTTAACAAAGCTTTTAACCTCCAGACCCCGGACTTTTCCAGCTGTATTGCTGTTGGCAGAATACGTATCCATTCGTCCCATCGTGCTGCTGGCAGAAAGCAGGTGCTTTCCTTCAAGCGAACAAAATTTCCAAGTACAGGAGGAGGAAAGCACAACACAACCCCTGCAGCAGATGCCAGGCAGCCATTCAGGTGCAGCCTTCCACCCTGGCATCCTACTTTCCTCTGCAATAGAAGGAGAAAAAAATGTATTTTCAATGCAGAGTTCAACTGTGGTGGCTGGGCAGTTGGTCAAATTTTACCAAGTAGAGATGCTCCACATAGGTGACAGCTGGCCCAAACCTTCAGAGCTATCCCGAGGTGAGATCTGACTGAGGCCAGTTCTTCATGTGGTTGGAATGCTTTAATATTTTAATGCAGATGTGATGTGATCATGGCACAGCTGTGGTTTCACTGTGGTGGAAGCGATGGGCTCACCCTGTGTATGTGCTACGTTGTCCCAAATAGAGACTGGCAGTGGTGTGTGAGATGGGAACAAAGGAAAGACAAGAGAAATGGGCACGAAAAATCTGGGAGAGATGGGAATAAATGCGAGAAAGCTCCACAGAGCAACACAAAGGAGAAGGCGCAGAATGCCTCAGCCACCCACGGAAGCAGTGAGATTTCATTTATTTGGCACAGAGGAACAATGGCTGCTAACCAGGATAGCCATTGTTCTTTTGTTTTGGGAAACACAAAGTGTACATGTGCAGCACCAGCTTCCCAGGGAAAAATCACCCAAACAAGTTCTCATCCTGCTGTCTGCGAGGAACCTGCCATTTCACACCTCATCCATCGCCCTCGTGCTGCTACTCACCCGAGTGCTGTTGAGTTAGAAAATGAGTGAGGTACACCACTCTGCCTGCGGGGAGCTGAGGGGCTAACGGCTGGAGGCAATGGATTGAGCAGCATCGAGTCATTGCACTGAGCACCCTTCTGGGGGTCTTCATAAGGAAGTCTTGGAGTAGCCACTCCACACCACTGACTGCATCCTCTGGAGAAAGACAACTCCATGACACCATAATCCTCTTCCACAGCCATGGTGCAGAACTGAGAAGGGGCTCAATGGTTTTTACTCTCTGCAAGTCAGACCCATGGTGGGCTTCACCTGCAACCTTTGATGTGAACACACAGATATGTAACACAGAGAACACAGCCCATGGGCCCCGAGAGCGGCGGTTCGAAGGGACGGAGGCGAATCGCTGCCAATTCCGCCGCGTCGGAAGAAGGGCAGAGCCCGCCCCCGGCCCGATGCTTTCAAAGAGCGGCCCCGGCGCCGCGTCTCCGAGCGAAACGGGGGAGAGCGCGGCTCGAAGCGCGTGCAAACGGGGGGTGCCCGGAGCCTCATCCCCGCGCGGCGGCGGGCGGATGGGGGCAGGCCGAGAGAGAGGAGGGCGAATGTTTCCTGCCGCCGCCCCCCGGCCGCCCCCCGGGGCCGGGCGGAAGTCAGCCCGCGCCGTCGGAGCTTAAAAGGCTCCCGCACGCCGCGCCGCCCCAGTGCCGCGGCCGCAGCCGAGGCGGGCCCAGCGCTGCCCCGCGCCCCCCGCAGCCCGGGCCGGGCGGCACGGCCCGCACAGCCCCGCACCGCCCCGCAGCGATGGCTCTACATGGATCCCGCGCCGCCCGGGACAACGCCGCCTCCGCATCGGTGAGTGATGGCCGCAATTCGGCCGGGCCGGGCGGTGGGCTGAGGGCTGCTGAAGGGGGGGGGGGGCAGGGCGGTGTGGGGGTCGCCGCGTCGCTCCCCTCCTCGTTCCCCCTCTTCGGCTTTTCTTATAATTTTGTTTTCTCAATAAAACACCACGCGAAGAGGCGCGATGACAAAGGAAATGTGATCCCGGGCGCTGCAGGGGCTCGGAGCGAGGGAGAACCGGAGAGGAGGAGGAGGAGGAGGAGGAGGAGGGGGCGAGCGAGGCGCTCTCGGATAGCATTGCACAGCGGCTTCAATTTGTGCGAGCGAATATAATCCACCCTCCATGAATAATGCAGGGCGGCCGGCGGGGACCTGCCGCCTTTCCTCTGTGCCGGGCACCGCGTGCGGGCAGCCGCGCTCGCAGGGAGGGAAGGAGCGCCCAGGGCTACGACCCCGGAGCCGCCCCCCCCCCATCCCCAACGCGTCCCGCCCGCGTGGGTCTCCGCCGCAGGGTGGGCGCCGCCTCCAGCCCCGGTCATGCGGCGGCGGAGCGGAGAGGGCGTCGGGGGCGGGGGGAGCCGGGGGGATTCGGCGGTTCGGTGCCTCTCCTAGAGTCGCTCCGCGCCGCAAAAGCGGGAGGGGGGAACTGAAACGAAATTTCTCCTTGCCCCCCGCCAAGCACAGGTTTAAAGGAAAAGAGGACGCCACGCAACGCCCCACGAAAAGAGAGCGCAAAGGGAGGTAGAGCCCCGCCGCCGTCGTCGTCCGACTCAAAGCGACCCGCGCAGCCCGGCACGGACGGAGCCGCTCCCCGCGCCGGGGGGGCCCGGGCCGCCGGGCCCATGCGTTGGGCTCCGGGAGAAGGACGAGAGCCCGCAGCACGTCGTGAGCCTGCGGCCCCGAGGGGGAGATGAGAGCGCGGCGCTCGGGACGGAGCGCTCCGGGCACCGGCACCGTTCGTCTCACGCCGCGGGGAGCGGGCGCCGGGCGCTGAGCGCCGTGACACCGAAGCGCGGCCGGGCCGGGCGGCGGCCCCGGCTCCCGCAGCGCCGGATCGATGACGCCGCGTGCGCGGAGCCGGCCCCGCTGTCCCGCCGGGCGGAGCGCCTGAGCGATGCCCCCGAGCCGCCGCTGAGCCCCCCCGCCCCTGCCCCGCTCTGAGCGCCGCTCTCCCCGCGCCGCTGCCCGCCCGGGCGGGGCCGCGCCGCCCTCTACCCCCCCTCTACCTCCCCCCCGCCGCCAATGGCTTCGTTCCCGGAGGCCGACTTCCAGGTGTGCCCGCTGTGCAAGGAGATGTGCGGCTCGCCCGCCCCGCTCTCCTCCAACTCGTCCACCTCGTCGTCCTCGTCGCAGACCTCGGGCTCCTCGGGGGGCGGCGGCTCTTCGTGCGGGGGCGCGGCGCGGCGGCTGCACGTCCTGCCGTGCCTGCACGCCTTCTGCCGCCAGTGCCTGGAGGCGCAGCGGCACCCCGCCGCGGGGGACGCGCTCAAGCTGCGCTGCCCCATCTGCGACCAGAAGGTGGTGATCTCGGAGCCCTCGGGCATGGACGCGCTGCCCTCCTCCAACTTCCTCCTCAGCAACCTGCTGGACGTCGTGGTGGTGGCGGCCGCCGCCGACGAGCAGAAGAACGGCCGAGCCGCCGGCTCCGGGCCCGCGGCCGGCTCCGGCTCCGGGGGCGGCGGGGCCAACAACCGGCACCACGGCCGCCCGCCGCCGCACCGCGCCGCCGCCGCCTCCTCCTCGCCCGCCGCCGGCTCCGCCGCGCCCTCCGCCTCCTCGTCCTCCTCGTCGGGCGGCGGCGGCCCGGCGGCGCTTCTGCTGCGGCGGCCGCACAGCCGGCAGGGCGAGCCGCGCTGCAGCTCCTGCGACGAAGGCAACGCCGCCAGCTCGCGCTGCCTGGACTGCCAGGAGCATCTGTGCGACAACTGCGTGCGGGCTCACCAGCGCGTCCGCCTCACCAAGGACCACTTCATCGAGCGCTTCGCAGCCGGCCCCGCCGCTGCCTCCGCCGGCCCCGCCGCGCCGCTCGCCCTCAGCCCGCCCTACCCCGCATCGCCCTACAACATCCTCTCCGTGTTCCCCGAGCGGGCCAGCTACTGCCAGCACCACGACGACGAGGTGAGTGCCGCCCGACCCGCGCCGATCCCCATTTCTCCCTTCCGTCGCCCTGTGCGGGGCCCCACGGGGCGGGATGGAACCCGGCTGCGGGGAAGGGAGGGCTGTGGGCCGTTAGTGGGGTCCCCCGTTGTAGGGTGCTGAGCGTACAGCGCGCCCGACGGGGAAAGTGGGTCGATAGTTGAGGAGAATCGCTGCGTGGGTTGGGAAACTGCCGTTTAGGGAGCCAGACAAGTATTAGAAGCGCTGGCCCGTGTCGGGCAGCTGCCCGACGGCACAGGGAGCTGCGTGAGCGGCCGGCGTGGCGGTGGCCGTGCCGTGCCGGGGGCTTTTCCTCCTCTCCTTCCATCCCGAGCGCCGGGTCGCCGAAGGGGCGACCGCTGCTGAACCGCGCGGTGCAACTGTTGCGAGTTTGGTTGGGACGTGGCTTCTTGCGGAGGTAATTTGAGACTCGGTTTTCCTCGGAAAGTGGGCAATGGCTGTTCGCTGTCCCCCCGTCTGCGCTGCAGGTCCAGCCGGGGCGTGTTGCTGGAACCTTCCGGCACCTTTAGCGCGCTAAAAGCCCGTTTCCGTCCCGGTGGGACGGCCGCTCGCAAACGCGTGTGGTTATCGAACCTGGGGAAGCGTGTGGATGTGCTTGGTTTGCTCGGCTCCTCCAGCTCTGTGCTACCTCGAACTTTCTGGAAAGCTCAGGAGGAGCTTTTCCTCTTCCCTAGGAGTTGCCGGTGGCAAGTACGAGTTGAGCAGATGCTGAATATTCCCAGCATTGCTCTTAAAAAGGAGTAGCTGGGCCAGGAGCACCGAGGTGTACTTTGCTGTAGACTTGCTGAAAGCCTCAAACCAGAGGGAAGAAAGATGTTCCCAACTGGTGCAAACTGTACAGCTTAACAGAAGTGTAGACTATTAAAGGAGATTCTAGAATTCCTATAAGAAATAAAGAGTGTGCTTATTTTTGTAAGCGATGCTTTCTATTTTCAAAGTGTGGTTGGAGAAAAAGGGTCCGTGTCTCTTAGGGTTGGTCTCGGATGTCCTTGTGTCCTGTAGACCGAGAAATTGTTTTAAAACAAGTGAGCGCTTTCAAGCCTTCGACCCCTGTTGAGAAAAGCTTTTATCTGCAAATTAATGATCTACTGCTGTTCTTGATTGGTGAGTTTTGGTGGTTCCTTAATGTGGGTGCGCCTGATTAGTGTTTGCAAGTATTTATTATTAACTCGAGGGGAAGCATTTGGGTGAGACTGTGACTGTAGAGAATGGTTTAATGCTGTAAATCTTTCTCTCTTTTGCTAAAAATGGTGGGACAAGATGTGTACCGTTTTTGAGAAAGGATGGCTGCAAAACAGCGAGGGTTATTGCTTGTTTAATTCTAAGAATGCTATTTACAGCCTCATAAAAGGCATGATAATAGAAAGGCAGCCTTCCAGGAGAGTACTTAAGTGATACCCTAAACGCACTGTTAGACAGCCAAACAATGTGAAGTCTAACCTAAAATGCAGGGCTGAAATGGCAGCTTGGAACTTGAAGTCCTTGTAGTTACTAATTGTGGCTCACAGTATGCAAGTGGACAAGCTGGTGACTGCATAGGATGTTTCTTCACCATCCAGTGTCCCGCAGGTAAGTTCAGGTGCAGACAATGTCATGCATAAGCTTATGGAGCAGTAGCTCTCAGCTGTAGAGTTCTGCTTCCCGAGCATGCACCCTCCTCACCCTACATGTGATAAGTTGCAGTGAGGTTGACCTTGATTCTGCCATTTCTCTGGGTAAAAGTGGCTGGTTCCCTTATCTTCCTCCTCTGAATGTGACCTTCCAACATCACCGTTGCTTCCCACCTTTCAGTTCTAGTTTTGTCTGGTCTTTTTCCAAGTTCTATTTAGTTCCCATACTTTTCCTCCAACACATCCCCATTTTGGAATGCCTGCAAGTTAAATAGGGAAACAGCACTGTGGATGGCTGCTTCCTGGGTGTCGCAAGTCCTCCAAGATGGGTATTTGCAAGGCAAGATCAGCATAGTCGTTCATCCTTTTAGTGTACAAAGGTGACAGTTTCTGTTCTTTAGTGGGATATCAGCTGTGATCTCTGACTTGGTTCTGCTCTCATTTGAGCTCTTGAGTGCCTGCAATCACTGGCAGCGTGGCAGACTGACTTACTGTAACAGTAGTATTGAAGAAAATGAAATTCTAGGCACTAGTTGCAGGGTGGATAGTGCCTGCAAATACTGCAGTGCTGCACAAAAGGAAAGGAAGTAAACCATGTTCCTGGAAAAGTGCAAAAGCCAAACTTGCTATCTTTGTCATGAAGTTGCTCTTGAAACCCAGTCCAGTTGCTTAATGCGTGGAACCTCCCTGCATGGTATAACATGCTTTGGGGGCAGCCTGGAAAAGACTTTGAGATCAGTTGGATGTTACAGAGCTTTCTATGCAATACTTCTGCAGCAACTCTGGAATCATCTTCCATGTGACCGTGTTTGTTGTGTGGCTGGAATTCTCAGTGTTGTAGTCGCAATAGAAGCCAGTAGAACCTTCACCCTGAAGAGGATTCTAAGTTATTCTAATCTCTTAAGTGAATCAAATGTGCTGACTCCTGTCAGCATGCCTGATTGTCTCATATATTGGAATGAAAGGTCACCTATTTCTTTTTATAGAGATGTCAATAAGACTAGAAGCCAAGTTAGATGCTCAGAAAACGCTGGGATTGCTGCAGAATATTTGTTTAGGTGAAACTACCTGGATTCAAACGACTTCATTGTTGCAAAGAGTGGAAAACACAAGTCACGAGTCTCAAGTTGAATAATGCAGGGTTTCCTCGGTCTCACTCGGTGATGCAACACTGGTGGTTGGTCAAAACACTTAAATAGCGGACTTGTAACACTTGTGGGAGGGGAAGTGCAGAGCTGCCAGATCCAGTCAACTTAATGGTCTGTGACTCCATGGTTCTCGTATATTTACAAGTTCCAGCTTGGGAGTGGTTTAGAGACCACAGAGCAAAACCATGCAGCACCATAGCTTACTCCACTTCAAGAAAGGATTTTGAAATCCTTTTCCTTGGCCACACTGTTCTTTTTGCTTGCATCAGTTACAGCTTTGCTCAGGTTCTTTAATGATCTGCTTAATTTGCAAACTCATTAGTGGTTTCTTATCGAATCAGTGATTTGAAATAGTTTTGTGGGGATATTGTTGCACTTAAGCAAGGCTGTCTGAAATTAGATAGCTATTTTGAATTATAGAGTTGAATATACTCCTAATTTGTCTCCTTAGATTAACAGGAATAATTACATTTATTGCTTTGCAGGCTGTAAGAGAGACAATTTTTGTGCAGCTAGAGGGAGGAATTCCAACAACTGCCAGTGCAGCTCAAAGGTACTGGTCCTGGGTCATTGAATTGACATGTTAGCTCCTCTCAGCAGCCTGATTGTACAACAGGAGCAAGCTGTCTTAACGTGTCATGGCTGCTCAAAGGAGAGCATCTGTTCTCTTCCCACCAGCCTTGATTCGGTGCATTCATCAGGTGACTCCATCAGCTAGTTAAACCAGTTAACGTGGTAAATAAACTCTTCATGTAGCATTAGTGTACATTTACTTGAATCACGGGAGCCTGGTTAAAACTGAACTCCAAGCAAAAAGGAGGAAGAGATTCTGGGAAGGAAGAGTAGGTTGGATATGGTTCCCTTTTGTGGTTTGCCATCATTGCCAAATGCTAAGTGTTCTATATGGCACGCTCCGTGCTGTTCACCTTCACCCACCAGTTGCAGTATGTAAGTTGACAGTAGTGCAGCTGCTGTGGCTGCTTTAGCAGGAGAACTTGCACATCAAGAGAATCTAGACAAATACACAGTGCCTAGTGTACAGGACTGTTGTACAGGGTTTTTACACAGTGCTGTGCCCTTCATTTATCATTTTTGCCATGCCACTTCAGATAGCAAATGCATGTGCCAGCATACAGTCTTAAGACAATATTTTGGGTTTAGGTTCTGACACTTTTCTGTTTTTCTGTGCAATTTTCATCCCCGCTGAAAAAAAACCAGAACATTCTTAAGTTAATCCATTCATATATGGTCTATGTAGAGTGGACCTGATATATTCTGAATGATGAAGGGCTTCAAAAGGTGTTAAGTTTTTGAATGTCCTTTGTGTTTGTTTGTTTTTTAACTTCCATGCAACATTCAGATACCTGTTACTGAACAGGTCACTTCTTAAATGACCCTGCCTTGCTTTCCTTCAAGTTGTGCTTTCCCTCAGCAGATGTTTAACTCCTTGCTATTCCCTGTATGAAAAGAGATTATTCCTCAGCTGTTTTGTAAGAGGATGTTAACTTTACTGGGTGTGAAACAGGACTTAGAATACCATTCTGTACACAATCAACCTCTGTCCTCTTTTCCTCAGATACTCAAATCTCCTCAGCATTTAAGGAAAAAATTGAAGCTTTTCCTGGCAATAATTTAATATCCTTACGCTCCTGGCCCATTTAAATGTCTCTTCAGACAGTTTCCAGTGAGTAAATTGGAAGGAATGAAGATGCCTTATCTACTTGAGGGGCTTTCATGAGCTGTTTTTAGTGGGACACACTTTTCAGAAACCAGCAGTATAAGTGCAGTAGAAGCTTGCATACAGACTGCATCATGGATTTCTGAGGTTATCATTGTGCAAGCAAGATAGGCATGGAGCTAGTCTGCTGCATAGTGAAAAAAAATTCCCTTCAGTTTTATACTTGGAGACTTCATTGCTTCAGTAACATGGAGACAAGATCTGGCTGAATTTGATATCAGTTTAGAAAATGAGTCTTGTACCTTATGTGGAGTTTATAATTTCAGTTAATTCTTCAGAGCGAGCGCATAAACGCAAAAGCACATAAACATGCCTGGTAGACCATGCTTCCTTAGAGGAAAACTACCTGGTTACTCCGTTCTAAAGAAGGTACCATTCCTCTTTCAATACTGTCTTGACCCTGTCTCTTCCTAATTCTCCTCCCATGCTCCCTTCCTTCCTGCAGAGCTGTTGGTGTCTTTCATTCAGACAAAGAATCGTGTGTTGGGAGTGCAGACCTTAGGCTGTATTAACAATGCACTGGGTCTGAGACTAATGTTACCAGAGAGAAGAATCCATATAAGAGGTTTGTCTTTACCTGTAAAGAGTAACAGACCAACAACAGACTTATTAATACGATATTGGGTCATAAAAAAATCTCAAATATGTATTAAATAATTCTTAGAAATGTATTTATGTTGTAATTTTAAGTTTTAATGAAGTATGGAAATACTGAATGGGAGTAGCTTAGCAATGCAGGGATTTTTCTTAATGGTAGTAGATGTATGACCCTGATTCTAAAACCTCAAGGTGTGTGTCCTTGTTCTACATGTTTTTGTATGTGGACTTGTCGCCATCTCCTCCCACTGGAGGGCTGTGGGGCTGGGATGGGTGTCATCCTCTCACTTAATGAGCTGTTTGTGCATCCCAAAACAACTTCAGAATTCACAGGAATAGAACAAAGATGTTGTGAAGAATCATTGATACTATCTGACTGTCTTCTAGTCTTTACAGTGCAGCACTTCTCCAGCTATGTTCATCTTCTTACCTCTCCCATATTAACAGCAACAACTAAAAAAAAACAAAGTATGTGGCTAATATGGCATTAGCCCTTGTTTCCTAAATATGAGCCTAAGTTACTTCTCTCTTTCTCTCTTTCACCAGCACCCAACAAAGTAAAGTTTAGTGTTAGTTCCTATAGCTGATAGTCTCATTCACGTATTACAAATGCTGAACAACTTTGAATGCTCTAGTTCTTCAGCATGAGAAGGAGTAAAGTTTTCCCACAGACGAGGCTTATGAATGTATGTTCTGTGTTCTGCTGGGCTGCATTTTACCTGTGCATACAATACTCACACTTGACAAGAATTCATTCGTAGTTGCATGTGCAGCAGCAAGGAATGAGTGTTCCACTCCTCTGTTTCACTTTTGAATATACAGCATGCATTTCTAGCACCTCGAGGTGTGAGCAGTGATAGGGTGATGTCCTCTCAGCAGCTTTCCTACTTATGTAGGTGAATTATTATTTTTTTCTGAAGAGGCCAATTAATTCTTCACATGGAAACTTAAAAGCAGAAACTTCTTTCTTAGTGGTTCTGCTTGCTCAGCACCAGTGCAACAGAATAGCACTAACTTGGAGTCTTTCTTGTGTCAGTGACTATGGTATAATCCTCCTTAACTAAGGTGACACAGGTAACCACCAATGCTGGTCTCCTTGCTAGTGCTCTCCAGGACTGTCAGATAGCAACTGCTGCCCTTGAAACTCTGGGCTCTGGGGGGAGAAGTGGGTTGAATCCTTTTTAGTGAGCTAAAGGTAATAGCTAAACTTGAGTTGCATCATCTTCCCTTTAATGTTGGTTTCCACGCATAAGCAAAATATTCAAAGGCATTTCGTCAGGTTTGCTAAGCCTCGTCTCTAGTTGTTTGCATGTATTATGTGCTCATCCCTCCCATATATTCTGTGGACAGGCAACGTTATAAATCACCATCTACTGTAAATATTTCCTTTCCCTAGGTAAGGTACTGCCAATGTATTTAACCACCAAATGACTTGCTCAGATGGGTTAAAATGCTACCTGGGACTTCTGATTTGGATATGAATCTTACATGGGGTTATCAGGTGGTAGTTACAGCTTGTTGCTATATCTTACCCATGTCCCAGGCTGTCTTGGGTTCTGTTTGTATACTTGGGTGTTTGCTGTCCAGAGTGGCACGTGTGTGCCAGAAGACTAGTGTTGTGTAGTTCTTTGTTCAGCTGGTGTTGGTTAACAAAAGGCAAACTGTTATTAGGGGAAAATGTCGCTATCAAACTTAAAAACACCCTCTTTACCCTTCATTTCAGTGATTCTTGTTATGCATGCCATTCAAATTGTCGGTTAAGTGACTTGAATCTTCAGTAAGCAAAGCTTGAAAGCCATTTGCATTGTAGATGCCTTTAAGCTTTGTAATCCAGCCTAGTGCTGCATCGAGGAGCTATAGGATGCTGCAGCTCTCCAGTGGGAAGGCTGGTAGTGTGGGATGTGAAAAGCTAGCCAGAACTAGTTGGTACTGGTCTGTCAACTGACAGGGTTACCATTCCTATTCTTCTGTAACCTTGACTAATATCATGTTGTGTGATTGAGGGGGTAAGATAAATGTCAGTAAGTTTCTAGGGTTCTTCTATTGCTGTATCTTTCTGTTGTTCGGATGTCAGCTACAGAACTCTGTAGTACTGTGCATGTATATGTGGGGTAGTGAATCGGTTACTTTGAGGAAGAAGTCTGTAAGGGAACAAAAAGAGTCACCTCAAGTTGGTTTTTTGTTGTTATTGTTTTGGTTTTTTTTTCTTTAAAAAAGGAAAAACCTGCTGGTAAAGGGTTAAATTTCACCCCCCGCCCCCACTGCTATATATGGTGTGCCCAAAGGCACTGGAGATTTAATACATTGAAGTTGGAGCGTGAAGGGGGTCTGCGGGCTGCTAGACAAAGTCACTCAAATTTCAGGAATACTTGATCCATACAAGGATGTTACTTGAGAAAGGCATGACTTCTCTGGAAGAAACTGGTTGCCAAATGAGCCAGCTGAGTGTGTCCCTGAGCACAAAGTTTCTCTGGCTACATGAGCAAACTGGAAACCCAGTTTTCTTTAATGATGACTGATAGAGTCGTGTTAGCTATCTCCGTGCAGACAACAGTGCCTATCTGCAGGGATAATGAAAGCTGTGCTTCTCAGCGAAGTGTGAGCAGGCTTCGGAAACTGTTAAGCAGATAACTGAATTCTCTATTGAGCTATACTGAAATATCTGAATAAAAGACTGAACAAATGGCAGATATCATCCCCTGCCTACATGTACCACTGTAGAAACAGCTGCAACATGACAAAGGTGTCCCAGCACAATACATTTGATGTTGACTTGTGCTGAAGGGCTTTGGGTGTTATGGGCAAACATTTTTTGTAGACAGAAGGGGAACTATTTATTTACTTATTTATTTTTTAAAGCAGAGCAAGAGATACCAGACAGTGTTCTGGAATACAGCAAACCTTAGAGAAGAATTGCATCAAATGAGATATGAAAGAACAACTAGAACAGTGAGGTCCCAGTCTTCCCAGTGCTGCTCGTGCTCAATACAACAGCAACTGGGGGTGAATTGTACCAGCTTTGTTTTCCCTCCTCCCTTTGGAGTACTGAGGAAGTGAACAGGGCTAGCCATTAGCTCAAGATTACGAGTGGTGCTGGGTGACCATGTCCAAAAAGGTAATAGCATGCCCTTCCTTAAAGTCTGCTGCTTTCTCCATTGTGGATAATGCATATGTTAGTTGACAGTACTGTTCTGTGGGAGCCCATGCTCTTTTAGCATCACCTGTTTTCTCAAGGAGTCTGAACCTCTTAGCAGAACAGAAATAACATTTGACCCTTGAGCTTTCTGTTGCTGAAGCATGATTCCTTTACTTGAATTACACTGTGGCTGTAGGTGGTGGGATGGCTGGTACAGAGGTTAGTTAGTGGGCAGTCTGAGCAGGCTGCTATGAATAGAAACAGCTTTGGAGGGTCTTGAGCTGGTTTTCTGCATATCTGGCATGCTGCTGGAAGTCCATCCGCTCCAAACCTCAAGCCACTCTTGAGATGTGCTTTTGTCAGGGAGAAGCTGCACACAGGTTTGATATACTTGCTGTATATGTTCTAGACGTTTGTCATTTATCAAAATAATCATGATTTATCTTCATGTTATCTCGTTTTTGTATCTTATCAAAAAGTGGTTCACTAAGTACCTCTGAATCTAAACTCAGGAAGTAGAAGGTGTGTTCCTAAAGCCAGTTTTAGGAAACGTACCTCCTCTATTTAGTTACATTTGTACCAAGAGTAGGAAACCTCTCAACTATGTGTGTTTGAAAAGAAAGGATCTTGATTTCTCTAATTTTAAAACCATTTAATAGCTTCATTTTGATTCAGAAAACAATCTGAGTTTAGCGTCTCTGTTCTGTAGGTAGCAACCCATCCATGAAACCTATTCTTAATGTCTGTGCATTCAGCAAAGAGGGCTGCTGAGAAGTTCAAGCTAATGAAGCCACTCAGTAGTGTGGAGTTTGGGTGGAAGCTGCATTCATCCTGGGGATGAAGTGAATTGGTGTTTGGAATGCAGTTAACTGAGAAACAGCCAGTTGTCTCACTTCGCACAGGTATCCCTTGTCATCTGAATCAGTGCTTCCTCTACTTCAGACTCTTCTAGTCAGTCTGTACATTCTGTCTCTGATCTCTTTGTGGCATAAAGCAACAGGGTGAGCTGGCTCAAAACTAGGAATAAAGAAGCAAATTGCCAGGCTGACTCAACACTAAACAGTGAATGTAAGAATACACAACAGCTGAAAATGTGGTACAAAGGCAGGACAAAAAGTACCAACTAAAGTTCCTTATCTCTTGCCCACACTTGCTCTCTTCTTCTTCCACAAATTACATTCTCTTCCACAAATCTAGCAACCCATACACTGAAATGGAATTAAGGGACTCAAATACTTCAAACAAATTACAATAGTCGCAATTTGCTTTTCATTAGAAAGCATTCTTGTGTGTTAGTATTTCTTATTCCTAGATTCTGGTCATTGTCTAAACATCGTACATGTATTCACTTCTATTCAGTGATATGCATTTGTGAATTTGCCTTGATTTTATGTATTATCAGTATACTTTTACAGATACAATTCTATGTAGTATTTAGGAGTATTTGGCTAGCGGACAAAGATTCTTTTTTTCCCTAGATGAAAGGTAAATTTGATAGCTAGTCTAAGAATAGTATCTTGAGCCTGTCAGAATTGCTGTTTGGGTCTTCAGTGTGGATAGGTGTTCCACGAGACAATAACAGAAAGCTGTGCAACATATAGTAATAGAATAAATGATTCACACAGTGTCCTTTCTAATTAATTTGTATCCTAACTGAGCATGGGAAAACCCTGAAGTGTGTCCTATTGCTTAACGCCTATTTTCTAGCATGAATAATAGCAAAAACACGGTCTCAACTGAATGCATTTACTACTTGAAATTTTATCTTCTAGAAGAGAGACTATTTTCATCTGTTTTTACTTTGAAGATTAAATTCCTTTTAGTGCCCTCTAAAGTGTAAATACAAAAGGAAACATTTCTCATAAGCTAGGGGGTAGATTAGAAAAAGGAAGTGTTTTATGTAAAAACAAACACCAAAACAAAGAATTGAGTATAGCGATACTTCCCAGCTGAGATGACTGTGCTATCCAAATATGCTGTCAGCAGGTGAGAGGGATTCAATGAAATGCTATGCTGTCTTGGAAATGCCGTTTACTCTTCCAGGTATTTTCTAGCATAAGGAAGAACAGTTACAGTCCTCCAGAAATTAATGTGCATTTATGTATAGCTTGCCTTAGAATGAAAATCTGCTGTACTAAAGAGAATAAACTTTTTATAATTCAGCTCTGTTTGTCATTTCTGGGGAAATTCTGAGAGTTTTGACAAACTGGTTTATTCCTTTCTTTGAGGCATTCTGTGTTATGGCTTATAGTTTTCATAAGGAAATTTTAAGGTGTGTATGCGTAAAGAAATAGTTGCCACCTATTCTCACAGTAGGGGATTCTCATATTAGAAATACTGGCAATTTTCCAGTCGGTTTCTGTGGCATCGACTGGGCTTGATGGACAGCTATATAGGCCCTTGCCCTCATAGAAGGGGAAATATCCAAGGTGGCTTCCATAGCTGTAGATCTAGTTACTTGTTCTGGGTGCATATATTTGAGTGAAGAAGGAGCACGTGTGTCTTGGGTGATATGATGTGAAAAGATACAAAATACTACACGTGTGGTCTAAGAAAGGAAACCCATCTAACTCGGGCAAACTGCTGCCAGCAGTTTGCTAAGAGTGAATGGCTGTTGTTGAAACATACTTTCTACTAAATCAGTGAGAGTCCTGAATATCATGGTGTGGGTTGTTATTCTGCATTTCATATATGTTTCTTTCCAAGCAGGGGATAAATTCTTGCCAAATGTGTATGGTATGGCTTTTTTTCCCCAGTACTATTAGATATGCGTAAGTGCTTTTGGAAAGAAAGATCCTTGTAAATCAAAGTTTAAACAAAACAAAAAGAAGAATCAAAACCAACCAGATGAATTCTCAAAATACCCAGCTCTCATGCGGTCAAAGAAGCCACTTCTTGAAGTAAGCTGAGTTGTTTCATGTTTGATCCCATATGGAGTTACGGAGAGAAACCATTCCTTGAGTGCTTTTGTTAAATAAAGCTGTTGCCATGAATTAAGCAACACTGCCCTGGAATGTTTCTGATCATGGTCTTGCAGAGCTTGTGACCTTTGCACTGAACATGTGAACTGAAACTTCATCTTCCAATGTTCAATAACCATGTTAAGAATTTAGAGGTGAGGCAGTCTTGGGATTTCCTTAGGCTAGCTTAAATTCTGAGTGAAATTTAAGTACTGGTTTATACAGTTCCTCTTCCTTTTTTTTGTAACTAAGTCAGAAATGAAGAAGCTAAAATCAGAGTTCTATAAAACTGAGGATCCTTTGTCAAGTTAAACTGCCTTGACAGCCTTTTAATTTAATGGCAGCTACTAAAACTTAAAATATTGCCACCTTGTCTAGGAGCATCCAATTACTATAAACCTGGATGTTTGCAGTAATATACTCCAAATGATACTTAAAGGAAAAAAAAAAGGATTTAAATTGGATAGCCTCTTCAGGCACTGCGTCTCATTCTTGGTTAACTGCAGTGAGGAAGAAGAGCAGCTGAGAATCTGCATCTCCTGTGCTCTGTCACAGTTTTAAGTAGCTGGACTTCCTACTCTACGAGAAAGCTATCAACCATTCTTATCTTTCTTGTTTACTAGATAGAAGCACTGTAATCTCTTGGTCATCTTTGCCCTGACCTTTTAAAAATATTTTCTAGTTTATTTCTATATTTTGAGATGATTTCTGAGTATTTGGGAGGCTCTTGTCAACGTCTTAATGTCATACTCTATAGACTTGATTTTTGTATGGAAATGTTATTCATTAACTAATCTTACCCAGGAATAAAAGGGTGAGGGATTAGAACTTGGTTATAGCAACTCAACTTTCTGACCTGCCTCTGTGTGCATCTCTTAAAAACACTGGGCTAGGATGGGCTTGTGTTCTTGCTAAAATTAGATGACCAAATAATTTTAGCAGCAGTACTGGCATTTGAGAGTAATGATGTCTAGATATAATAAGGGGATTCAGTCTTCCTTTTCCCTAAAAAGGAACTGACAAAGTTTCCCACTGCTCTTGTTTCCAATAAAGAATGTTGATCGATTCTGAATTGCTCAAAGATGGAGAAAGAGGGTCATGTTCTAATTATGTTTCTGAGAGCAGTTTCAGTGAAGCTGGCTTGAATTTCTAAATACAGTTCTAAATACGAGTATTGCCTGTGTTGCATGGGGTTACAGTTTATCCCTAACTCATTAAAACTTCCCGAATAAGAGGAAAGTTGCACTTCTACCCAAATTACTTAGTTGTTGTAGGCAGCCTTGTCTCTTCCTGTATGTGTCTCATGTTATGCCATCCACAAGTGTTTGGTTATGGTCATCACTGATTCCTGAAAATGCATAGAAAAGGCTGACTTTGGCCCAGCCAGTCAAACCAAAACTGAAGCCAGGAAACCAACCTTGAGGACCATCCAATGCTTGTTAGACCTAACAAACCAATTCAACTGAGTGCTGGGAAAACTTCACACTTGACTAAGTGAAGGAGAAGTCTGACATGCCACTTCTCCGAGGGCAATTCACATAGAAACTATCTGGTGTAGAGCAGTAACACCCATATCCCAGACTGCAATCCCTACTTCATGTAGAAGACGTTAGAGGCATGCAGAAACTTAAGGAAGAGACAAGGTACTTAGAGAAAATGAGAAGATTGTGATTGTCAGGTTGTCTTCATTCAGAAGACGTGGTAGAGTGGGATTGTCAGGTTGCTAAACATCCTGACTTCTGTATTAGAAAATGGACTTAATTTCTTGGTATGCTACTTAAGCTACTATGATGGAGAGAGTGGTGGGCACGTGTTTGCAGTGTCTGTTCAGAAATCACATCTCAAAATCCTCTCCCAAATGTATTTAGTATTCTTACACTCCCACCCACATCAAGTATGTAATACAGGGGTGGGAGGTCATGGTGGAGGTTTGGCTTTGCTCTGTTGTATCCCTACTGTTTGCAGTTAACAGAGATGAAACAAGAATAATTCCAAGTTCCTGTTCTGTGAATGAACTTTCAAGTTTAACTTCTGAGATGGCGGTGTTGGGGTATCTTGTTGTGGCAGCTCATCAGCTTTATGGAGCAAAACCTCAATAACTGGCCTAAGAGAGATCAAGGATGAGCCTGGTTTTCTTTTCAATAGGGAAGAACGGTCTAGGCTTCCAGTCTGTGTTCCTGTGGTTCTTATTTCATGTCACTATTTTTTTTTTTTTTTTTATCCTGGGCTTAAAAAATAAAATAAAAAATCTTGTATTACTACAATACAAACTAGAAGATAAGCTGTCTGCACACGCTGTAGCCATAGCAAAAACGGTTTCACTGTGCAGGCTGTATGCATCATTGCAGATTTTAGAGTAAGGAAATAAAAAAGGGTAAATCCCTAATATCCTATTAAGTCTTACAAAGCCTTTCTTCACATCTTGTCTTTCTGTAAACACTTAATAAGTCTTCTTCATAAACCTTAAAGTTTAGGAGAGCTCTGAAATTTCATTCTTAAATGGCAAAAGTCATCCGTCAGTCCCCAGTGTTCCTAAAATATTTGTACTTTTTGATAATGAAAAAGTATATCGTGCTTAGTTTCGATAGCATACAGAGTAAATGGGCATTATGCAGAATAGTGTTGCCACGTTTTTAGTGGAACTGCTACTTATTGTGTATTTCCCAGAATCTTTCATATTGCTGAGTTAAGTCATACTATATGAGCAGTACTAATTTTAAAATGGAGGCTTGTTGAGAAGAGGACTGGCTTAAAAATTAGCTTCCTAACAATGTTTGTCATAGTGAGATAAATTCTTTAGGATAAAATCTTAACTGGGTCGTTTTTGACTGGGGGAAAAAAAAAAAAAAGGCCACGGATCGGGACTGCTTGCAGCTATTATGATGGCTAACAATTCTGAGAAGAACAAAAAACTACCTTAAGATTTTTTTCAGTCTTTTCTGACAGACCTTAAAGAGTTTTTTAACATCTCAAAACATGTTTGACCTCCCCACCCTTAAGCCATTTTGACACTCTTTACCGTTGCATTTCAACAGGAAAGAAAGATCCTTTTTATAGCCAAATGGCTTCCTCTTCGCTTCTCCCTCTTTTCCCTTCCACCCCCCACTCCTGAGTGCCTACATCTGTCTTGTTTAGATGGTCCTAAGGAAAAACAGCACAGAATGTGACCATAGGGTCAATAAGAATATATATTCCTTTTCATATTTGAAAGTAAGCCCTGTATTTGTTTCTGCCTGTTTCTCTAAAGTGTTTTAAAATCAGTTTTAGGGCTAGTAAGTATGCTTTCTCTTCCCTCGCTATACAGAATACTCAAACTGCAAAACAGCGTAGTCTAATAAGTTAACTGTGGAGTTCACAGGGCTGTTTCCCCTTCTACTGCTTCCAGTTTGATGAAATAAACTCTTTTTATAGGCCCTGTCTTTGAGTCAGCCATTGGGGAAAGCTTCAAAGAGGAGACCGGGATGGAATTTCAAGGTCTGCAGCTCCACAGAATGTTTGCACTAATGGTAGTGCTTGTATTAAAAAGGACAAGATTTGGGGTCTGAGTACTGCTTGTTTTGTGGGAATTGTGGTGTAATAAAGATGGTGAGTGTCAAGAAAAGTCCTAAGTGGGGATGACCGAGGACAGCATAATTGCTGTTTTGGGGAGTTCAGGATGAAGGCTGGGACTATGACAATCTGTGGCTGTCAGGAATAGGACTGTAATCTTGGGGTGTAGGAGCTGTCTTTCCTACAGGTAATTAGCTGAGGCTTGGGGGTGGGAGGTAATTAATGTGGCTTGATCATAATAACTAAATTTTGCTATAGTTAAAATCTATTTTTCTTGGAACAGTATCTTACATGTAAAATAGAAAATAGTTATATCACAACCCGTGTGTTAGCTCTTCTGAGGGGCCGGCTTTTGGATAGTGGTCACTATTGTGGAATATGAGCAAAGTATTTAAGGCTAGGAAATGCAGCCTAAATAGCATTGTCACAGAGCTGCTGCCCAACAACTTTGGTTCTCTAAATTTTGGGGAAACCAGTGCTTATAGTGACTCTCCTGGATTTCATTTCCGTGTTTCCTCTAGTAAGTGCTTGAACTTTGGAATCTACTTTTCATGCTTTTGTGTGGGGAGGCAGAGTGAAATGGATGTTTGCACTGAACTCAGCACGTGCGCCGAGCTTCAGATTAACAATGATTTGGCTCTTTAACATCCTTGTATTTGGCTTGTTGAACCAGCTGTACAGGGCTGTCCCATGCATTGGCACACTAGGTGCAAAATGTCACCTGGTCAGCTCACAGGTGCTTTACTTTTCATCAGCCATGTGTCGCTCAAAAACAGCTTGTGATTCTGTGCAGTGATGTAACCTAACCTTGCTCTCTCTCAGGCTTCTTTCTTCAGCTTGCTTTTGTCAACAGAGACTGCCAACACTTGACCAGGATGTGTTTAAAGAGGCAATCTCTCTTAACATGTGGTGCAGAATTTGTTGTAAATTAGTAGCTTGGGCCTAAACATAGAAGGAATGTTTTCAAGCATGTTCCGCCGTGAAAATGTGAATAGGGAATTAGATTAAGAGCGTAGATTAAAATGGCGTACACACTACACTGCCTAGGCCCTGGCTTTTATTTTCAGCATAGTAAAATTGGTAAATTTTTTGAGTGTGATTTACCAAGAGCGTGGCCGCCCCTCAGCTGGCACTAATGATGGCCTGTGTTGGAAAGCACGAGTACGGATCTGCCACTTTTATTCCTAGTCGTTGAAGGCTGAGGTTTGACCTCCCCAGGCTGCCCCGAAACCTTCAGCTCCTCAAAATGGAGGCTGTTTGCTGATACAAAGGCAATCAGCAATGCTGCCGGAGGGCGTTCCCTCTCCACCACTTGGCTCCTTCGGGCTGTGGTTGTGCAGTGGCCAGAGCGAAGTGCATGCTGTGGGGAGGAGGGGCGGCCCGGCCCCTCTTCCTCTTCAAGCTGGCTGCTCGCACACTGTCACTACTCTAGGTGTAAAAAACTGTCTTCCCTGTTAATTCCCAGCAGACCACACCAAACTGACTTGTGAACAGCCTTCAGGGTAGTTTTCAGCCCATCGGTTCTCCAGTGGCACCAAGAAGATGCTAATGTTCATGTAAGTGAGTTTATAAGGAGCAGAAGGGCTGCAACACGAGGTGCGTGGTCCTTAATAGGAGGGTCATGCCTTGAAGCAGTTGTGAAACCTCAGCTGTATATTTGCAAGCGTAAACCTGTGGGGCTGTGCCGTGTGCTGCTATCATGGAGAGGGCACTTCTTGTAAGTTAATGATCTTTGCCAAAGCAAAGCTGACTTCCTCTGACTGCTTCCCCATTGCAGCACTAGGATCTTGCAGTGCTGATGATGCTAAAGGGGAGGAACAGAGATAATTACCAGCGGCTGAGAATCCCTCAGGGTTGCATTGCATCTAACCACAATGCTAAATAACTATTTCTCAGAATAAACATTGAACCATGTGCACCTTCGCGTCCCAAGTTCTGCCTGCAGTGAAACTGTTTGGCCTTTTCCACATTATGCTATTCAGTAAATACAAGAACAGTCTTTATCAAGAGGCAGCTTTGGTCACAGCTTGAGCTGAAGGCTGTCAGTGTTACAACCGAAATCGGTAATGATGGGGTTTCCCCCTTGTAAATACTGTTTTAGAATGCAGCTATTATCACTTAAGTTGTGGCCCTTTGTCTTTCAGATTTGATGCTTGTGTCTGGCACCACAGCTCTTCACCTGTCTTACTAATTCAATTCTAGTTTTACTTTCTGATTCAGACGTTAATGAACAAATGTAACCTTGGGGGTAAGGGAAGAATATTCATGTACAGTGTAACTGGGACTTCTGTTCACTGTAAGGGTCTTTTGACCTGCTTATTAGTGGGGGCATTGTTCTGGTAAGCCATTCCAGGACCCATCCTGCCAGTCTTCTGCACAGGATTAATCATTTCCTCTTGACCTCCTGCTCTCTTTTCCTAACATGTTGCATTGATCAAAATCCTTAACTCTCGCAAGTTTGCTCCTGTTTTTTAAAAATGGGAGGAAAAGAGGGGGGTGGTGGAAGGAATGCAAAGAAATTAGATATAATGTCTGCTGTTAACATTCTGACTAAGTTTTTTTCCTTTTTCTTTTTTTCGTCTCCTTCTTGACTCCTCCCTTCTTCCCCCAAGAAAAGAAATCCCTTCCTGGTCTGTATTAGCTCCAGATCTCAAGCATCTTGAGTGCCTGTTTCACTGGAATTACTTTTTTTTTTTAAGCATGCAACTTCCTGCAAGATCAGTTTTGTTTCTAAAGGTCACAGTTAAGCTTTACCTAGCAGGGGCTTTCTGCTACTGATCTACCAGATTAGAGCACTGTATTCAACTTTTCCATCGTAGGTAAGGCAGCATCAATAATACTGCATATAACTTTTTTTTTTTTTAATGTCAGTAGGGGAGGGTATTAATGAGGTCATATAGGGTACCTCCTAAGAGAACTCCATGTTTATTTTTGCTGACATCTGTTAGACCTTTAAGGGAGCTGTTGACGTTTCAGATACAAGAGTCTGCTGCCAGCCAGCCTTGATTATGTCAGGAAGGAATACTTTGTTCACATCATCCAAGGGTCCCTTGGATGTCTCCTCTACTCCCTGCCTGATACTGGTGGCTGAACCAGAATTCCCAGGAGCAGTTTCTTTCGGATTCAAACTTCCAACAGAGAGGGTTGTTTAGACTCACTGTCCAGAGTGTTAATGACAGCCCTGAGGAGGGAACTAAGCTGGAGAAAACCAGTGGGGCTGAAACAAAGGCCTCCTTCTCATCATACCTGTATGTGCAGCTGCAGCTTCCCAGATAGTTTCTACTCTTAGCTCTTGAGGTGAGGATCTCAGCCTTTGTTTTTCTCTAAGCAGGAGAGAAGGCAAGGTAGGATTTTACACTTCCTGGAAATAAATCACTTAACCTATGTTGTTTCTGCAAATAATGATGCCAGCTGATAGGTTGTTTTTATGTTCATGGCCTTGCAGATCAGAGAAGTACTAGGTGCCAGGGCCACTCCCAGGAGCACTTTGTGCTTCTCTAGGCTGCCTCCATTTGGTTCAGCCTTGACACTCTGCTTTGTCTTCTGTAGGGGAATGGCTCCAGAAAGCTGGTTCATGGGACTGAAAATGCAAACCTGAGCACACACTCCTGAGTGTCAGAAAGGACATTGCTAGAAGTGGATCATGAGCTTAAAGTAACTTGATGTGGTTCTTCTATCAGAAATAGACTAGTCTCTGCTCTTCGTGAAACTGGAACTCACATGGAGTAAGAGGGACAGTGTGACTAGAAAGTCCATGGAGTCTGCCAAGATTGAGTCAGTAGCCCTGTGTTTCTGAAACTGGGGAGTTATTGGCTCTTATTAACCATTTGTTTTGGAGGAACCACTGAAATCCACTCTAATTCTTATCCTAAGGTAGTTACAGGATCATCCCCCTGGTCAAAAAAAAATGGTGAGTGATGTCTTTTCACTTCCCAAAGAGCAACGTATTAGGACCAAGCAAAAAGAATCCAATACAAAACCCACTTTTTCTTGCTTTGTGTGCATACACAAAGGAGTTGGAAGCAAGAGATCCTTTTATGAAAGTACGTCTGTGGAGGTGGAAGTGAGCTTGTTGCCTGTTTGGTGATAGACCAAGCAAAACTGTTTGCACAGAGGGGGAGTTCAGGTTGATCATTTCAATATCATATGTAGATCTGGAGAGCTGTATCTCTTGCTTCTCCCAGAAGGTGTTTTGGAATGTGGTGGGGTGGGTGCTTTCAGCAGTGCCCAAGACTTTGCATTAATTAGTTGTTTTTGGCTCCTGTTGGTCACCACACCCGAATGTGCAGGCTATTGTCCCTGACTTCTGCTGCTGCCTGTTACTCTCTCCAGCAGCTCGCCCAGCATCTGGCTCTAGTGATAAGAACCATGGTAGTGGAGAGGAACATGCAGTTGCAGAAAGGGGACCTCTGTTCTAACTCCTGCAGGCTGGTTTTTTTTTGACTTAGGTCCCTGCAGGGGAGACTACAAGGTCCCTTATTGTTATTAGGTGGTATTGAATGGACTGCTTTTGCTGAGGAGTAACTGCATAACATTGTACTTCTCATGTATTATCTCAGTTTTCATCCTTGAGATTGGATGCTTGAGGAAAAAAAAATTGATGTATTGGTTACTCTCTGGTAATTCCTTGTAAATGCTTTTGATTTTAGATTTTGAGTTTCTTCTGTAAACTTAAACAGTAGCAGTGTTCCATTCAGAAATGAGACTGGAGGTTCAATGGAAGTTTTTCTAATATAAGCAGAGAAGGTATTTTTCACAGAGCAGCCAGAAGAGAAGAGGTCTGGTCAGTCACCTAGATGATAACCATATTGTTTCACATCCATGGCACGCTCTGTTTATAAGAGCAAATTACTTACCTGTAGCACTGGTGAGTATCAGGCTGCTGCTCAGAGGGCAGAACCTTGTCTCATATCGATAGCTTAATAAGCAGAATGGCCATCAGAAGGCTCTATCCAAACACATGGATTCCATGGTTTTGTGGCAGAAGCTACATCACGGTGTGTGGTGCCCAGTTCTGCAACTCCAATTCTAGAAATATCCTCTATTGCCCAGTCCTAAAAAAAAATAAAAAAGCCATCATTCAGTGACTGACCGCAAGTTGGAAAGCAAGAAATGTGGGCAAGGTCTGTATGTAGAAGAGCTACTTTTTCTGGTTTGGCACGTCTTGCACCTATCAGCACCATAGATGAGAAGGCAGTACAGCACCAGCTGTAAGAGTTAATTCTTGTTTAAAGTTGTAGGTTATAGATCTCATGCAAGCCTTGGCCTTTCCCTCTTAAGAAGAAATGCTTCAGTGATAGAACCTGTCCTCCCTTTAGGAAACAGTGGGCACATGCTGGCTGCTCAAAGGGAATGCAGCTCTTTAATGGTATCTTAGAAGGGATTTTGAGCTTGTGCTACAATGTGACTAAACCAGAATGCTTACTGAGGAAAACTGAGCTGGCCTTTCTCTGAAAGGTCTTAATGGAGTCATCAAACATCTGTAACAAAAAGCAGCTGGTGTGTGTGGTTCTTCAGTGCTACCCAAGTTGAGTACCTGCAGAAGAGTTTAAAAGATAAACAACTCATCTGTAGCTCATTAATTTGCCTGCTGGCTGAACTGTGAAGTTGCTGTTCCTCGAGAAGTTACTGTTATGGTCTTCCATACTGCTTCCTTGAAACAGAACAGTTTCAGGTAGTATTTGTTACTAATGCGCAGGTAACTATGTTCTCACTGCTTTGAGCATTACAGCAGTAGGCTCTTTTGAGACGGGTCTCATTTCCTGTGGTGAGTCTGTGTTCAGGGCTTGTTACTTTCTACTGAGAATTTGAATGTTTCCTATAGGTTGACCTGCCCATCCCTAGTCACTAAGGTATTTATTAAGGGTGGTGTGCATTTCCCCATTGGCGGTGAAAGTACTGATTGTAAAAAGAACAGCAAGAACATGTTTTTTCACTCGCCATCAGTGACTAATTTCAGTTTTCAAAGAATACTTTTCCTTCCTTGCGCTCCTGCATATGTGGCTCAGTCCAAGCCTAAAGACACTGATGTGGCTCTTGGCGTCTCCTGGGAGGAGTTGGCAGTGGTTAATCCCCTAGCACTGGGGCACGGGATGGGGAAGGAGCTCCTCTGTTTGGATGACTTGCTGTTCCCTAAAATAGAGGAAAGCAGTAGCTTTTACTTTTCTTAGATCTGTCACAATAAGGTATAGGCTGGGTGACCCTTTTATACTAAATAAATTGATGAAAAATGCTTTAAGAATATGCACACTTTTTAAGTACACAGAAATCTCTTACCAGCTGATCACCCACAAGCTGTTTTGTGTATGTGCATGTGCTCAGCTGCTAATGGAAAATCAATTGTGCTTTTCAAATACACTTTGGTTGTATCAGAAACCACTTTGATACCTGTACTGCTTTTTTGTCACACAGCAGTAAAACCAATCCCTTTCTAGGAACTTGAAAGCAGTTAGACCAGAACTCTGTATGTGCAGACTTTGCATTCAGCAGGACTCTGCATAAAAACTGGGCTGGGAATTATTATCAGAGGGCAGCAGCAGATAAAATGTAATATTCTGGAGACTACAGAAAGACAACGTAGTAAACTGGCCTTTGCTTTCTGTGTTTGCTGCCTTAGCTGTGTTAAAGTGTTATCGTTGTTCCATCTGAAGAACCATGACCTCTTATCTCAAATGTATTGCTAAAAAGGGAGCTTTCCAATGCAATTTCTGAACTTAAATAATTCAAGGAAATAAATACAGTATTCCAGTGTTCTCTAGTATTTGTTATGTTCTTCAATTCCTTTTGCTCTCCCTACTAAATGAATAAAAGTAGTTGCTTGAGTTATTCAAATCACTTGAGTCTCTTTGCTTTACAGCTTGATAATTTCATATTCACTAATTGCACTTGCAGTTTAGCAGAGTAAACTTTGTCTGGAGGGACTGAAGGGTTAGTTTAATCTCTTGCCTAAACTCCTTTCCACCCCCACCCCTCTTAAGGATAATATTCCAGTGTGCCAGATTGCCCATATTGCCACCAGAAAATTGCTTGGACCACTTCTTAAAAAAATCAAAGGTCAACTCCATGCCTTGGTGGCAGCTGGGAAACTAATGATTTAATACTGCTTTGACCTTTGGCTTCCTAGTCCGTTGGAGTCTGACCCAATGTTTTAATTTTCCAATACTGCTGGGCAGTTGGCTTTTGTCTGTTTCCAGATGTAACTTGCATATAGAGGCCAGTTACCGAAGTGAGAACAAAACAACAAAACATCTCAGCCTAAAAAGGGAGGAAAAAATAACAGCACCTAAGTTCTTTTAAAATACAAAATACAGCTGTCCAGTGAGACTCCACTCTTCTACAACAAGCAACGTCAGGGTTGCCCTAACAAAGTGTGAAATACTTCAAGCCTAGATGCAAAGGTTGGGCAACTACTCAGCGGTTTTTTTACTTGTCTCTCAGAGATGCCACTTCTTACAGCTCTTTAAAAGGTAACTAAGTAAAACTAGTAGCTCTTTCCCATTATGCTGTTAATCTTTTCAAATCAATCTATTTTTTTCTTGTCCTTTCCTCGTGGAATAAGGGTCGATAATGTTTGATCTGATACCAGGAAATGTGAGAAAGGGATCCAGTTGGTTCATGAAAACGTGCCTGTTAGCTGTTGATGGGGGAAGAGAAGTGTAAATTGAGATATGGAAGGCAGCAATGAGCTCAGCCCAATTAGGAATTTCCTTCTTTCTGTTTTTTTATTTTTTTTTTTTAAACTAACTGAGGATCAGTGCTTTGTCATGGATTGTGAGAGTGATGTTGAAATGATGTTTCTTTATGGTCATTACACAAGGTACCGCTTGAATTTGCTATTAATGGTGCGGTAATGGTGGGGGAAGTACCCTGAAAGTCTTTCTTTAATGAAAAGGCCGTTGATTGTTTGTAAAGATTCTCCTTGAGAACAGGGTGCATATGGAAATCTGCTCAAAAGCGCCAATCGCTTGTTTTGTCTGACCTGCCTCTGCCCATCAGGTACCAATTGGATTTGAATCTTGCCTAAGTAAGCTACAGTGCAGCTTTCAAAGGTCAGTTCATACCCAGCCTGTGAGAGGTTAGTTTTGCAGAGCAGATGGGCTCCTAAAACTTTTATGGTCTCCAGTCAAATCACCTCAAGCTGTAATCTCATTAAATCCTAAGTGAATCAGTGGTCTGGTTATTACTTGAAAGGGGAGTTACAGGAAGCGATGTTCCTGAAGCAGTAGGTCTGTCTTGGTACTAAGCTACCAGAGGTACTTGCCTGTGTGTGGCTCTTAAAGTTGCTCCATTATTTTGATTGCAGTGAAGGTGGTATGCAGGGGACGGAGGTAGAGTTCCAGCTATTCCAGAAATCCCTGTCATGGGGAAAATGTTAACTTTCAGAGTTTAATTCTCCCCCGTGCTTTTTGTCACACGCACCCATTATGTTATCCCAGCAAGTCATTCATGTCTTAAAATAAATAAACCTAATAACAGACTAATGAATGGTTAGAGTGATTAACACAGCATAAAGTTGCTGAAAGGACTGCCTGACAACACCATTCAAAAAAACTTAGGAAGCCTGCCCTTCCTTCTTCCATCAGCATGTTGTCTTTGGGAGTTCCTTTGCTGGACTTAAGATTAAACAGATGAACAGACTTAAAGCAGAGGAAAACGAGTAGCTTCCCTGACATTCTTTCGACCCAAGCTGACTTCGTTCAGTGGGTTAATTTTCTTCTGCTTGGAAATGTGGTTAAACGTGTTTTGTTCTTTTGCCTGGATTGCAGAAAACCTTTGACTGGCCAAAATACTATCTCTGACCTTCTCAAACTTACCTTAACAGGCAAGGAACGTATCGGGCTAGTTTCACAGTACTTAAAAATAAAGTAATGAGTTAACTTCTGTTTTATCTTGTGTTTTACAGATAGCTGCGTTTGTCAAACCTTTGTTAGCTGAGTGCCAATTATGCTTGGCTCTAGAGCACAGTATATGTATGCAAGAGTATTTATAAAGACTTCCTGTTGATTGTACTGTGATAGTCTTAAAAAAGAGAGAAATAAAAAAGAATTCTCCTGCGTTGCTTACCTGGGCAAAAACCCACACTTTGTGTAAACATGGCCTTTGGGTGAAAAGACATGCCCAAAATACAAGCGTCTGCTGGTGCTTGCCAGAAATACTGTATTTTTAATGTGGGTGTTCGTGCTGTGTTTCATACATCTTTGCGCTGTAGAAAAGACTTCTTCCTTACGAGTGTGTTCCGTAACAAAGCAGTATCTCTTCCATCACAAAATTACTTTTCTGTAGTTCACACTACATGTGTTTTCCCAGACTTGAGCAAGGAGCTGTCTGTCTTAGCTTTCCCTTCTCCCCACTGTCTTTGTTAAGGTGTCCCGTTGGACACTCCTGCCTGGTTCTGCCTCTATGGCTTTTCTTTTGTCTTTGCTTTTGACTACTGAACAAACCTGTATTTGCTTTTATCCTGATTTAAAGCTCAAACAAGGATGCAGTGGAAGTTTAGACAAGGTTAACATGCCTGCATAGTAGCAGTTTAAAGCTAAAAAGTGTTTAAAGCTAAAAAGTGCTAAACAGCTGATGCTGTTGAGGAGGCATGATATTTTCACACAAGTTTTAAAATTATTTTACAAATGCCAAATGCTTTCAGATTTTTAAACGGGCCTGTGATGTATATTGCTGAACCATGCGAGTGTGTTAAAAACGTGTTTTAGTTTGGTTCAGCCAAAAATATAATGCTCTACAACAAATCGTTTCGCAGTGTGAGTGTATACACTACTTGCTACCTATGGGGTGTCCCATGGAATGGGTTAAAAATAGTGTGAATCATAACTTAAACCTTGACTGGGATGGAAGGCTGTCCTTAGTCTCCACAAACTGAATCTACTCTGTAACAGCATCTATGACCCATTGAAAAAGCATAATTAGTTGTTCATTGTCTTTAAGTTCTTTAAATCTACTCTGCAGTTTGAAGGAATACTCCTCTCTCCTTCAGTTGATAATTGTGTATTTGTCCTGGAACACTCATCTCTTTCCTCTTCTTCCAAATTCAGAAGGAGAGCTTTCTGAAATATCTCCGTGAGGAAAATAGCTGCGTATAGCAGAACACTTGAAATTAACAGAATGAAAACAAATAAAATTGCAGTACTTTGCTTTCTGATCTCTTGCCGTGGTGCCATCTCTTGGCTTTTAAAAAACAAACAAACAGAAACGAACGCAAAAACTTGAGGAGGGGGAAGGGGAGCCATAGGGTTTGAACTTGTTTGTTCCTGTATTTCATCAGTTTGGAAAGAAGAGTGGAGCAGAGGAGTGATTAATGTATAGCACTGAAACTTCTGAGGACTTGCTTGTGCTGTGTCACTAGAAAGACAGCTAGAGGTGTATAAAGACATACTTGAACTCTTCATCAAGACTTGCCTTAAATCTTCAGGAAGAAATATACATGTCTCATTCTGTGTTAACAGCTTGTAAACAAAGGTTTATCTGTTCTTACTGCTCTTTAATGGTGGAGATAAAATTATTCTGAGTAAATACCATCTGCCTTCTAGGAACAGATCTCCTTATTCTTAGATCTGTTTTTCTTTTATGATTTACAGTGCCTTTTTGGCAGCAACTGCAGAGCTGTGTCATAATGTGATACGTGGACAAGAACTTACTCATTCACTCACAAGGGATTAAAGAGTAACCTGCGGTAATGTTTGTTATATGATTATTGAAATGCCCAGTGGCTGTTAAGACAGCCAGGTCTTCCAAAACAAACATCAGATAGTAGAGTTCATTTGGAAGTAACAGTGCACTAGCACCCAAAGGATAACACTTTCATGAGGTGTCTTTCATAAGACGTGACTGTATAATCCTTTTCAAAATTAAGTGGAATTGTAACAAGCATATTAAATCTGATTAATTCAGTTTTGGCATTCTACCACTAGCAGTGACATTTTGATCCTCATCTTTGGCTTCACTTCTCTGAATGAGATACTCAAGACATTTGCACGAAGTTGTATGTTCAGAGCAGATAATGATTATTTTGACATGGATAGTAAAGTACAATTAGGTGGTATTAGCTGAGGAACCCTGATATGGTGTGTATATAATGTGTTGTTGGAAGCTACTGCCTGGCTCTGGGACTTAACCACTTTTCCCCCCTTCTTTTAATGCAGTCCAAATTTGGTTTTGCTTAATTAAGTTTCCACATTTATGAGGAATCCCAAGCAAAACCTCAGCATGTTGTAATTTTTCTTCCTGGTCTGAAACATGTGTACTTAGGCTAGTAAAGTTTTTACACTTGTGTATTTCTAGTGTGCGAGCATTAGAGAGGATGATGGTATAGACAAATGAAGTGTTTTTTGAGTCTTTTTTTCTAAATGTTTGTGTTAGCCATTTGGGGTTTCAGCGAGAAAAAAGCAAGTTTCTTCAAAGATGTTATCTAACAAAGACTTGTTACGTGGCTGTGTAGTTATAAAAGCAGTGATTGGGACAGTGCAAAAGGTACAGAGAAGGTAAAGAACAGAAGAGTGGGGCAATTCACTGCTGCCTTTGTGCTTTCAAAAAAAAGCCTGTTCCACATAATCAGTAACTGAAAACACTGCAGTATAAAACACTTGGAATGGGTTTATATGTCAGTTTTCCCAGACGAGTCTTGCCTGTATTTTCTAATAAAAGGCTGCAGTTGGTCGAATTTGCTCTGACCTGAGTTTGATGTGCATATGGTACTTGGTGGTAACTGGACCTGTTTAATAGGAATGGATTGTTTCACAATTAAAGAAAAAAGGTTAACAGCTCCTGCTGTGGGTGTTCAGTACCAAGACAGTTCTTGTTACAGCTTCTCTCTTAAAGATGGAACAGCTGAAAGGCAGAATTGGGAGCAACAGCCAGATTGTTCTCCATCAGACAGTCCAGCCTGCAGTAGCAGACAGTGCCTGATGCTGAGGGGAGAAGGATGGCATTTTCCTGCATCCATCTCAGAACGCACTCACAGTTGGCCAACCAGTTCATTTCTCACTGAGAACGTGATAGGCAGGAGGAATTCTTTCCTAATATCCCAGGTGACCAGCTTATGCCCTAAAGCATAAATTGGTATTGCTGTTCTTTGTTTTTACTGAGCATAGTTTCTGCTGGTGGGTCACAGTAGAGTTTCACTTCTAAATTTAAACTGATGGAGGTTTTTTTGTTGTTTGTTTGTATATGCAAGAGTGTTTAACTTTTACCACAACGCATCATTGCAAGCAGCCAGTAATTGCAGTCTCTGTAGTGATACTAGCTTGCATAAAACTAAGTAAATCTGTTGGAGAGTTGATAGTGGAAAATGGAGAAGGGACAGTGTCTTGGGCAAGTATGTGAACTTCCTACAAGGCTGTTACTTAAACTAGTATTACCAGAATCTGGCAGTGATGGTGTTAGCTGAATTGCTTAATTCTGTTACATGTGCGTTAGCAGTCCTCTTTGTTGAAAGAGCTTTGAGTTTAGTTAGCCTGAAACTTGATACACTTTACCCCTCCACCTTAATCTTCTTTTCAGAAAAGGTACAAGGAAATGCTTTTTTAATTCTGTAGAGATTATGTAATGTTATTAAAATTGTTTTGAACAAATCTGAACAGAGGCACCTTCCTCAAACAGCATTTACTTCTAAACATAAAGTAAAAATGTTGAGCCATCCCATGCTTAGATTATTTTAAGCCAACATCATTCACATATATAAATGGTTTTTTATCTCTGAAATTTGTTACTTTTGATGAATATTCTGTACCAATTGTGACTCTGGATTCTTGTGTTTGTTATTGACACATAAGCAAGTGGGAACAAGTAGGCTATAAGTCAGAGAATCATAGAATGGCTTAGTGTGGAAGGGAACTTAAAGACCACCTAGTTACAGTTACGCCAGACTCTCCTAGGGCCCTCTGGATGACATCCCTTCTTTCTGTTGTGTCAACTGCACCACTCAGACTGGTGTCATCAGCAAACTTGCTGAGGATATGCTTGACCTCACTGTCAAAGTCTTTATTAATAAGATGTTGAAGAACACTGGTCTCGAAATGGACATAGAGGAGAGAACACTCATTACTAGCCTCCATCTGGACATAAAGTCATTGACCACAACCCACCGGCTATGATCATCCAACATATTAGGCTAAACATCCATCTGTGGATGGGAATTTGTGGTTGTTCAGTTTTCTAGTATTTAGCTGCTGTGGATTGACTGAAAATTAAATTACTGTAATGTTGAAACAGTTGGATTTCTGAAATATGCACTTCAGTTTTCTTTCTTGCAAGAAACTTTAGATGCTGCATTTGCAGCATTACATGAAAGGGTAAGCAGAAATTCATGCTCTAAACATTTTTCCAAACCAAGGTACCGAGTACTGCTTGTTTAAAAACAAACCCTGCACAGTAACACTGGTGTGGGACCTGTATGTGTGTGTGTATCCATACACATAAACTGCAAAGCTAGGGTTTCTGTGGATAAATGTGTTCTTTCTCCTCAGTCAAGCTTTTCCTCCCTAACAATTAAGCATTATGAATTTAAGATGTCTAGCCTGGTAGGTTCTCTGCCCTCCCAGAGAAGCCCACTAAAAATATTAATAGGAATCTGTTGCATAAATAGGACTTAGTTCACCAAAGAAATTTCTTAGGGAGCAGTGGTTTGACTACAGGCTTGCTCTATAAGAAAACTGAACCTACAAAAGACCTGTTTGTGCTGGGATCAGGAAACTACTCTGGCATGCTGTACAGTCCATCAGCTTTAAGATATGTTCCACAAATGGCTTGTCCTCAACATAAGGGCTAGCTCCCTTGAAGGAGAGCTGGGAACTTTGGAGTTGTAGAATTCCTATTTTCCTCCCCTGGCCCCCCCTCTCCCCCCCCAAATCAAATTTTTGTAGCTTTTTGTTGGGAAGATGTATAATAGCAGCCTTGCTGTCAGACTTGTCAGCAGTTACCAAGAGCCAGAATGGAGAGGCAAGGCTGTAGGGACAGGACAAAGCTGAGGAATACATACAGCTGTTGAGATGAGGCCTGTACTTGATGTTAGTTGCAGGTGAGGGATTGTACTTCAAGCTTACTTTGATACCTGTTTCTAATAATTCTTGGAGGAGAATTTGAGAAGCTCCAATGTTGAGCTGTGTGTGAGAGGAGAAAGTGTGTTAAAGGAGTCTGTAGGGACATTTAAACTTGCTGTTTTTCTTTAAAACAAACAGACATAAAAACTCAATATGTGATAGGAAAAACCAGCAGTTGTCAATCCTTTACAGAATCACTTAAACTGTAGGCATGCTTTGTCTGAGCACTCAAGCATTTTTGGGAGCTGAAGAGTCAGGGAAGCTCAGTGATTGACTTGCAGGGACTTTGTAGTGGCCTGGACAAAACTTGGCTTGAAAGTGGAACTGGGTCCTGACCCGCTCCAGTATCTGCTTCCACAGCAGGCTATTAACTTGCTTTCTTGAACTGTTGAATATTTAGATCCGCCCACTGTCCCCTTTGCCAAGACCACCCTGCTGCTACTCGTGTCATGCAGATTTGGCATACAAGCTGCATTTAAACAGCTAATGAGTTGCATGCTGAAGCACAGGCTGGTCTCCCCTATTGAAAGCTCTAAAAGACCTGACTTATCACTGGCTGCATAATCTACTAGTTACTGATACTATTGCATCTGCCCATAGACTGGCTCCTTTACTTCCCTTTGTGCTGAAGCAGATGCTTTGACTTTTTAAGATGAAAGAGAGATTTTCTCAGCCCGAATAATTTTTATGGAAGAAAATCCTGAAACGTAGACTTGCAGTTATTCCACTGTGAAAATTATGCCTGTACCTCATCAGTATTAACATTAGAAGAATATTTAGACGTACTTATTTAGGGGGGAAAAGAATAAATCAGTTTATAAGGTGGATATGGAATGTTCTACCAATATCCAGTCTGTCAGTAACCTGAAGCAGTACAGTGGATCAGTGGGCCCAGTTAACTTGCACCCAGGAGCCCCGAGAATGCTAGCTGGTGAGCTGTTAACCTTAAAATTCCAGGTAAGTGGTGAAATGCTTTCTCTGTATTCGGATCAGATAAACAGTGCATTGCAGCTGGTGGAGGTGCTGCTGGGATACTTGGCATGCTGCAGTTTAAGGGCTCTGGTGGGTTGCTGTAACGAGTAGCTGCAGTCATCAAATGGAGTTCTAGTTGTAAGACTGCAATCCAAAGCATTCAGTTTTGTAGTACACTAAAGCCAGCAAATCTTTAAATTAGCTTCGGCAGTGATGCGACTTCATGTCTCTTAGCCACTTTGTGCAAACCTTGTTGCACCGTTACTGAGGATGTGGTCTTCAAAGTGTATCTTGCTTGTCACAGAACTAGCAAATACTGTTTTCCCCTCCTGAAAAGGACCTTCTAGGTGGCCTTTGCTTCAGTACCACCTAATGCCCAATGGATTTTCTGACCTTGATTAATGAAACTACACAACTTCCAAATAGTTTTTGCTTTTTAATCAATCTAATCTGACTGACCAGCATTGTCACAATACCGTTCTCTTAAATACATGGTTTCATGTCCCTTCAGCAGGTCTGGATTAGTCAAAAAGCCATGAACTGCTGAAGCAGCACGTTCATTCATTTTAAAAGCCTGTTATAACAATTTTAATTAATTATAACTTGTGATGAGCACCACCTAACCAGATTAAGATGCAGACTTCCACCTGCAAAGCTGGTTAAATGTGGAACTGTGAGGCTGGTTAAATATGGGACTGAACTGTGTTGCTTAGCTCTGTAGCTCAGCTGATACCTTAAATAAATCAGATAATAATAATAAAATCACCAGGGTTGGAAAAGACCTCCAAGAGGTCTGGTGCAACTGTCTACTTACCACCAATCTTGCCTTCTAAACAGTGTCCCTTGGTACAACATCTAAAACATGGTGACTCAACCTGGTACAACATCTAAAACATGGTGACTCAACCACCTCCCTGGGCAGCCCATTTCATTGTCTGACCACTCTTTCTTAGAAGAAATGTTTCCTAATATCCAACCTGGACCTCCCCTGGTGCTACTTGACAGTCTTCCAGCCACACTCTGTCATCAGCTGTGGATTCTTTTGCCCCTTCCCTTGTGCTGGCCCTATTGCTGTTGTCTTCACAGGGCCAGTTGATTTAATAAAGTGCTTTCTAATTTTTTTCCTGTTGTTAGTAAAGATCCACAGGTATCTTAATTGAGATGGGAGGGAAGTAAAGGAGGACACGGGAGGTACAGTACTTCTTGCAGTGGTGCAAGCCACCAGGTCAATTTGTAAGGTGAAATCACAGCCATGAGCCGAGGTTTCACTGGGAGCAGTGCTGGTTAGGTAGGGACTCAGCTCCTCCTTATGCGCTGGGTCAGGAGAGCTCCATATTTGTCGATTAATTATTAATTTGTTTGTTAGCTGGTACTCACAGAAGTTCTTAAAGCATCTCTAAAAGTTAATGTCCCAAATATAATGGAGACATTAGATGTGTATCACATAGCTTACTTGTATCTTCAGTACGTGTATGTGGTGTTTAAGATTTAAGAGTTAGCCCGAGAAGTTAAGGAACGTAAAGTGCTTTTCTGATCATGGTGTGAAATAAGTTAATAATCACAAGGTAGTGCTCACAGATTGCTATTAAAATGGGAGAGTAAAAGCGATCCAAAAAAGACTCAATCAACCAAAAAACATCAAGAACAACAACAGAAACAGAAAAACAAACAAACAAAAAAAAAGCCCACACCTTTTCTGCTTAAACTCCACAGCAAATATCTGCATTAGACTGACCCAATTGTCCAGAGCGATAGAATTTATATGCTGTTTAAAATATATTGGTGCTTGAACGATACAGGCAACCAGCTTTACCCCCCCCCCCAGATCTTCTGAAAAAATCAACGACAAAAACCTAAGCCAGTGCTGGAAGAGAAGGGCTGACATTCATTGGAAAACGAGTTTCTGCTAAATTCATAATGCCCCGAGCCTCACACGCTGCCTAACAAAGCCACCGGTGTTTGAGTTGCTGACAAGGGAATTAAATAATAAAGCACCTTTAGCAATGGAAAATTTCAGACTGACGATAGCGTGTGTGATTTTTCTGTCATAAACTCAAAATAAGTTAATGCACAAATGCCAGACGGAGGTCTTTCTGGAGGGAAAAACCAAGAGGCTACAGTTAGTTTGTGTAAGAGTGTTGTTGTTTAAGGTTACAGGGCAGCGTTCAGGGCATCAGACTTCATCTGTATTTTAAACTGTGGCCTTACGCGTTGCTGCCTTGTACAAAGGCTTTAATGCTGCAGGCATAAATAAAATTTGGTCAAGACACTGAAACGTGGTGACAGAGAGCAAAATGCTGGAACAGATTCCACGTGCTTTATTGACGTACATGCTCTTAAATGTGCTCTGAAGTGAGAGGAATCAAGCGTTTGCGAGCCAGAAAAGGCAGGTTAAGGATAAACCCCCTGAACTGCAGGTTTTGCTGAATTTTCTTTTGTCATGGTGCCTACTGCATTCCATTGCTTTTGTCTGCCCTTGGTATTTGGGAAATTTTGGAGAGGGCTGAAAGGTGGGGGGGCAGGGAGGGAAGAGGACGCTGGAAGCTGGTCAGCGAGGAGAGGAGCGCTGGTGTGGGAATTGTGGAGTGGGGTCAGGGTTTAACTTCAGCGGCCATTCATCAGATGATGATTGATTGCTGTGCAGTCCCGGGGGACGTTTAACAACATCTCCGCCCATCCCCCTGCCCCCTTTGAAAGCAGATGGACCAAAAAATGGGGAGAGCGACACCCAGGAATTCCTGCTGTTGTAAAATGTTTTTACGGTGCACTGTACAGCCTTTCCTGAAGCAATCACATTTATGGCCTTGCTGTTGTATTTCTTGGGCTGCTGTGGCTGTAAAAGATGAATAGCCCTGTAATATGGTTCACTGATTCTGTTTAAATTGAAGTAGGCTCCCTTTATTGTTTTGTGTCTAAAATTGTATGCCACCAATTCAGGAAATATTTCCTGTTTGGGAAATAATCAACCCGTAGCTGATTTATTTTAAAATAAATCACTTTTAACTATCTCCAAAACTGTTCTGCTCTCGCTTCTGACTTTTATCTCTTCGTTTGATTTTGATGGAGACTCTGAGATGCTATTTAATGTAACAGAATGGTTATTTTAAAAATGCACTCAACTCGCTTAGGGATCTTTTCTTACTGGAGACAATTTTACCAAAAAGAACATTGAAAAGTTCTGAACGCTGGAAAGTTTTCCTTTTTTTTTCTCTTAAACCATTTCCCCCCCCACCCTGTATTTGTATGTTGCTAAAAGGAAGGAAAAAAAATATATAAGATAAAACCTTGCAAAATTCTTGGAAATAGATCTGTTCCTGGTTTCTTCTCATCTCTGTTTCCTTCCTATCAGAACATTTGTGTGAGGTAAAAACAGAGTTTGTGGAGGTTTCGTTCAAAAAGCTGCTGGAAAATAATGAAATTAACAGGACAATAACTAAATTATTTGGTGGGTCCTTTTACTTAACGCTGTCTCTCCCTCTTCAGGAGGAGAGAACAGTTTTAAGACCTTTTTGTTGGTGGTGGTGAAAGTGGTTTGTTAGACTGTGCACCATAAGCCTGGCCTTTCCAGAAGACTTAGCCTTGCTCTTTCCTTCCATTCCCCCCCCCTCCTACCACGGCTCAAGACTAGGCTTGTTGTTCTTACGGCAGCGATACGAGCATAGAAGGAGCAGTATGTTGCTGTATTAACGGCACCACTGAAATTCAGGGTGGCCTTTCCTCGTTGCTAAGATTAGCAGAAGGGGGAGGCCCCGCCAGCTTTTAGGTGCGCTGCAAATGCATCACATCCGAATAGAGAGCAGACTCTTGTGTTGTCCTAGTTCAAGAAAATAAGAAATATGTGTATTGTTGTGAGATTATTTATTTATTTACTTGTTTATTGGAGTGAGCTGCTTGGTCATTTTTGTTGTCGGTGTGGTGGTGGTGGTTGGTTGGTTGGTTGTTGCTTCTCCTCTCCCTTTATATGCAGCAGGCATGGAAACTTCACCTAACAGTACCTGACCTTTGAGGCCACGACCTAGGGACTGGGATGTGAAAAGGCTGGGGCATAATAAATGGCCAGCTGTGGATACAAGCACAGAGGAGCTGGATTCTGCGCTCCCATCTCTGTCAGTCTGACTGGCACAGATCTCCCCTACCCCTGCACAGCTGGGTACTTCCCAGTTCTAACCCTGGGAGAGCAGCCTGCTGTGGGCCCCACTGCTTGGTAGAGCCAGTGTGTACATCCTGGGGGGTGCTCCTGTTTTTCTTTTGTCAATTAGTCAGCGTGCCCAAAAGGGAGTTTCTATGCAGTTCCCTGTTCATCTAGGAGCTGGCTGACTCTCAGTTTACTTTCGGTGACCAGCTCCCTTCCCTACTGAGGGCAGTAGTGATACTATGCGTTTGTGTTTTCTTGTGTGTGTATTTAAGATAACTTTTAAATAGCAGTGTAATGATGGAGATCAGTCCATCGCTGCTTATTCCCCTTTTTGTTCCCCAAGCCTGTTAACTCCTTTGCTCTCAAATTTAAATGTAGGTAATTTCCATAGTCTTCTACTTACTAAGAAACAAACAGGAGACTTTGTTGATGTCTTTGTAGCATTTACCTAAAATACTCACCACCCACATCCTACATAATCTGTACGTTTCTAAAATGAAATAATGGCTCTTGTCTCCTTCCGTTCTAAATTGAGGAGTGGTATTTTCCACCACATTCTGCTGTGTGGCAAGAGGCAGCTGAGCAGCTTCAGTTTAGTTTCTCCTTGGCTGGGGCAGCCAGATGACAATTGCCAATGGATGCTGTCACCTCACAGCGGGAGCGTACTGGTAGCAGGGCAGATTTGTTGTGTTCAGCTTTTGCCTCTGGTGTTGGCTACTTTGGAGGACTAACACCAGATACAACTTGCTTGTAGACTTCTGTTCGTATGGTCACCATTTTCCTTTCAGCTGCTGTGCTTGACTGAGTCCCTAAATCCCTCCTGTACGTTTTTAAAGTAGATCGGATTCGTATGACTTAACTTGATACCCTCCCTTGGTTTTCATTTTCTCTCAACTTCTCAGTTGCTTATGTGGAGTCATTTAGGAACATGTAATAAACATTCCCTGTAATTTCAAGAGCAAAATTACAGAACTGCATGAACAAGTGAACACTGCTTACAGATTTAGACAACTGCAATGTAAAGATGAGGGACATTCAAGTTGAGGGAGATGACGTATATTGAAAAATGCATTTTGGAAAGACAGCATATACATCCTTAAAGAAGACTGAGGACCTGAAGATACTGCTCAGGGGGTTAGAATTTGAACAGGCACAAAGCAACCTGTTCCAGTTTCCCCACAGCAAAATCTAACTGTGAAGAAAAGGGCTTTATTAAAATTTAACGTGCGCAGACACACATATTCCTTTGAGAAATGAATCCATACACCACTTCAGCTGTTGCGCTTATAGGAGAGCTTAAAATAGGACTTCATGCAATGCAGGAAGTCGGAGGGAATCACCTGTCCTCCCTCTCCCCTGTTCTTTTGCAGGAGAAGGGAAATGGGGATGCCACACACCATATCACAGACGTTTAGCTGGTGTCAGGACTGGTTGGGTGACAGCTGTGAGGAGACAGGCATATCAAATACTTGCCCAGCCTTTGTTCTGCTCTTGCTGCTTTCTCTGAGGTAGAATTTAAATAGCTGGTGACAGAGAAATTATTTGTACTCCTCAATGGCCGGCAGGGTTTTGTGGTGGTTTCCCGACTCTAACGTGGCAAGCTAGATTTTTCTAGCACCGCTTTAAAAAATATAGCGTATGTTGCTAGGAGTGAGACTGAATGTGAAGTTTCTTGTTTAGTGGTTTTGTACTCCTTTGCTTTCATCTTTGGAAACAAAACAGCTGATCTGTTTTCTTCTAAGAAAGCGCAGTTCTGTGGAGAATACTATTTTTGTGTGCTGCTTCCCTCTACTGGATGGAATGGAAACAATTGTGGCTGATGAATGGATCCAGCTTTCCAGGCTAATGTCTTGTGTAAGACTTCCATTGTGAGTGGGAAATACTTTCTAAGTGCTTAGTGAATAGAATGGGCTTTGGTTGTTACCCAGAGTTCTCTGTAAACTGAAACACTCTGATGGATATGTTACTGTCTTGTCTTGCTCTCCATATCAAGAATCTCCAGATATTACCAGCATAGAAACACTGTGGTAGAGCAAAGGTGTTTTTTTTTCAAGCTTTTATTTTGCTGCTGGGAGCTGACAGATGTGCATTGTGCCTGGTGCTGTGCTGCCCTGAGTAAGCATAGAGGGTTTGCATGTTTTGAGCCAACAGGATGGTTCTCAGCATGCATGGTGCTTTTTCATTCTTAGCGGGTGGGGATGCTCCTGTTCTCCAGCACAGTCACTATTAAATGACCCACTTCAGAGAATGTAGTCCAGTGAATGCAGGAAAAGTCTTCATCTGAAATTTACCATAGATGACATCTCCAACCCATAAGTGTTGGCAGATGGCTTCCGTTCTTAAGAGGAGCCGATGTGGACATTCTTCCTAGTATTGTATTTCAAAGAAAACAATGACACTTCCATCCAACTTTTAGAATACAATCTGAAGCTTACTAAGTAAGAGGGTTTGCTTTTCCTCTGAGGAGAAACTATTGTTGGTTTTTTTGTTGGTTTTTTTGGGGCACCCTTGCATTTCTTTTTCCCTCTTCAGTTCTTCATCAGATGGTGATACAGGTTTTTCTTTTCCAGGTACTGCATTTCTACTGTGATACCTGCTCTGTCCCCATATGTCGTGAATGTACCATGGGGCGACATGTGGGTCACAGCTTTATCTACCTCCAAGATGCCCTCCAGGACTCCAGGACTCTTACCATCCAGCTCCTGGCAGATGCTCAGCAAGGACGACAGGCTATTCAGGTAAGATACTCCCAACTCAAGTACTTAATTTTTTTTTCTATCCCTCACGGCTTGTCTGGTACAAGGCAGGGTGTCAGGCAAAAAGCTCTCTGCTGCTTCTGTCAGATTTCTCACCCCTTCTGTTCTCCCAGATCTGACAGAAGTGGCTGTGTAGCTGAGAACGAAGTGCTGTTATGAATTTTGCATTCCTGCAGCATAGTCCTGTCATGTAAATCATAATATATATGAAGCTGTTTCCAAATGCACTTGAACACAAGGCATTTTGAGCGAAGTTCTGATCTTGTACAGCAGTGCCAAGCATGTTTCTGCTTTTACAGATGAGACTTTTATTCTCAGATGTCTCTTATGTCTGTACAGTATCTACACTGTAACTACTTATAGGTCTGGTTATGTCTGCAGCGATGCCACCACATGTAAAATGCTAATTATCTGTTTTGATTGCCATGGAACTTCTAGTCTATCACTTTAAGGGATCTGAGCTACCTCCATACAAGGATTGCTCTGCCTACACAGGTGCACACTGCAGCTGCCGATTGCATCCTACCTCAGCTACTTTATAGTGCACACATAAATACTGAGTGAGGCCTTGAAGGAAGGTAACATGGTGCTTTAACGGGTAGAAGGAAAATCTGCATAGGAAATGAATTTGCAAGGATATGTTGGTAGCTAGTTAGCTTGTGCTGAGTAGTAGCTAGTAGTAACTGTTATGGTATTAGCAGTAGTTTTCCTTTCATAAAGAGCCTTTAAACAGGAAAGGAATAATACAAAGCTAGTTTGCACTACTACTGTCTAGTTTCGTCAGTCTCAAAAGCTTTGAGCTGGGTAGTCAACACTTTTATGTTAGATTTAACCAACAAGACTTTATTTTTTTTTTTTTTTTAGTTAAGCACTGGCAGAAGTAAGGTTTGTCAATTAGATGCGCTTTTCTCTCAAATGTGTGCTACATGAAATGAGCTGCCCCCCTCATCATTGCTTATTTTAATAGATGACTGTTTTGAGTTGGGTCTTTTAAACTTTGTTGTTAAACCTGTCAAATCTCTCTCTGAAGGAGCGGTCACAGTCAACAGCAGTGTCTGCTAGCTGGTTTCCTGCAGTGCTACAGAATTTCAGTGTATTCTAGGCATGTTTCAAATTGTAGAGCGTGTCTCAGAGTCTGCTTGTCTGGGAGCTGGAATCCCTCTCTGTGATGTGACAGCTTCATGTCTCCATAATAAGTGGGAATAAATAAGGCAGCTATAACCCTTTCGTAGGTGAGCTTGTTCAGCTGGAAAGGAGCAGATGATTTTACCTCTCTTGAGTCTTTGCACCTGTGGAAGGAAAAAAGCACTGTGATGGTATAGATCTTAACTGTCTTAGATACCTCAGTTTGGCTTATGATGTTGTTACCTGTGTCAGAACATTAAGCACCAGAGTTTTGGAGCTGGATGAACATTTTAAAACCTCATGTTTTAAAAACCCCAATCCCTGCAAAAAACTTAGCTTCCAAGGCTTGTTCTAAATAACATTATAAGCAGTATCTTCAGCAGCATCCATACAGAAACATTTAACAACCCCAGAATGAGCAAGAATGAAGGGATTATTCTAGTCTAGAGAACCTCAGTAGTGCAGTGTTTTGAATTTCTCTAGGCTTCCCTAGACAAGGGCTTGTCTGTTAGTAATTAAATTATTGCTTTTGGCCTTTAGGGCTCTTAATCATTTAACTGGTGTGGGTAAATCATCTGAATAGTGACTGTCTTTTGGAATAGAAACCAAAAGAATAATGCTGAGTATCACTCTGCTAGTACTGCATGCACGCTTTCATGCCTGCTTGCTCCTGGATTTACTTTGCTCTTTTTTCTTTCCCCTGTTCTCTTCTGGCTTTTCTTTTGGAGGCTCCTGCTCTTGTGGTGAGTTGACTACTTAATGATGGACAGGTAAAAGGTGGGTGGCCTGGCAGTGTTCACACAACTTAAGCAAATAGCTCTTGAATTTAGTTTATCTGGTTTTGCCCTAGTCCAGCTACTGCCCACACACGTTAAGAGGAAGTGCAGTTGGGCATTTAGCAAGAAAAAATATGTAAAATGAATGAGTCTTTTCAAGAACTGACTTTTATCAGGGCCTTTTAAACTAGACCACTCTACAGAAAAGAGTTGGTGAGTGGGCAGATCTGTGATGAAGCTGGGGAGTTAGTAATCTGTGTTTGCATATGTGGAAATGGGGAATACTACAGCTCAGGGCAGCTACTGCCTTAGTGTCAGCAGCAGCAGCTAGGAGAAATGCGGGGGTTAAAACTGAGGTGCTTGAGTCAAAGGTTGATGCAGTGAACCTGCTACACAAGGGAATTTTTATATAGAAGAGCCTGTGTTGGGATAGCATGACTGTAAAGCTGCGTGTTTATCCCGGGGAGGAGACAGCATGTCAGCATGCATTTGGGACAGACTCTGAGGAAACTAGACTAAAAAGAAATGGGCTTGAATACTTTTTTTAAAGCTTGGAAGCAGTCTACAGAACCAAATTCCAATGCAAGCTGCAATATGAGGAACACAGACTTGAGCTCTAAGGAGACTGAGAAGTAGTTTGGTGCAGTGACACCTCTCCGTGCAACTGATTCATGCTGCTGTATTAGTAACCTTAACAGGCTAGGAAGGTGATACCTCTGACATGAAAACCTGAGGATGAATGAGGAGAGGTAGCTTAGAGTGAAGGGAAAGAGGTGGGCTCTGAAGGGCCTTGCAGGAGAAAGGAAATAAGCCATGAGTCATTTGGCTGGAGAATACCTGGTTAACCAAAGTTGAAGGCTTCTAGGAATAAATGTTTATTTGAACTCTTCCTGTGGCTTTGGAAGAAAGATTGTTTTTCTGTCTATGGTGATTGCCGTACATTACGGTACGTTTCAGGAGTGACAAACCAGATGAGGCTTCGGTGGCTCATGATGCTGAGAAGTAGAAAGCTCACTCCTCAGAATATATGGACTCCTGTAAACCTGGCAACATGAGACTTGTTGGTGAATCTTCTTGATTCTGCAGCGATGGAAAGCTCCTGTTCACCAGCGCTGCTCTGGTCTCGGCCTGAATTGTGCATTTCTAAGCCTATCCCTAACGCAAGAACTTGCACTTGTAACTGAGTGGTGAACTGAGCCAGCTCAGGAGACAACCTCTCAGTGTGATTGCTTCTTTGGCTCAGTCAGCACCCTAGGCTGGCTCATTGCACTCTTATAGGGACCCATGGTGCCCAGGAATGGTACAGAAACACCCTGTTCTTGTAGGACCTCTTTCTGAGCAGACATACCTCATTATAAAGCTATCTTCCCTCTGTGCTCAGATACTTTTCTCACATTTTCAGTGGCTTGAAGTGATTCAAATGAGGATCTGAAAGATGAGGTAATGTGGAGTAAGACAGGACCGTTCCCTTTTGATAATGACAGCTTGTACTGCTGGCTTGTTTATACCTTATGAAAGTGCACACTTAGCTGTCTTCTTATCAATTTTTTTCCAAGGAGTGGGCCACAAACTGAACATAAATCTGTTTCGATGAAAGATAGATGGCTTCTTCGAAATGTCATGTTCTTAAAATACATCTATACATGTGTAATTGTATATATGTATGTATGTGTATGTAATCTAATGCACTTGCACAACAGTAAAGAAGCGAGTGTTTGCTCCCATTTGGTGTTAATTTGCAGGTGAAAGTGTTAAAACACAATTTAAATTGTGTAGGTCAGTTGTCTTTTTTTGTTTGTTTTACTAAAACTGTTTTGATCTGAGCCTACATCTTAGTTCGCTCGGTGGGGCATTTGGCAGTGCTTTAATTGAAATGTGGAAACTTGCAGTGGGGTCTTGTCATTAGCAGAACATGGAAGAAGAGACTTATCTTCCGGCATCAAAAGCTTAAACTTTGTCAGTAAGGATGGGGCAATCTGCTAATGCAGTGCCTCTTTTCTCATAGAAGTTGTGAGGGGCGTTGGTGTGAAGCAGATGAGCTGAACCTTGAACACCCTTCTTGCTAGAGAGGGAGGGCTAAGAAATTTTTTCCATTGAGGGAAACTCACTGGAAGAGCTCAGTTGTCTTCAGCTTCTCTGTGCCCTTCAGTGGGAGCTTCATTGTGGGTTTCTGCATGGGATTGGTGCTGCTGGGAGGCCAACCCCTGAGAAAGATGGCGCTGGTGCTGCAAGGCATCCTTCTGGTGTTGTCACACTGAGTAAGCTCAGACACCCCTGGTGAATGGCTCTGAAGCCAGGCTTGCAGGTTGGAGAGCCTAAATGGAAGCCTAGTAAACAAAAAATGAAGTTGAATGAATCATTCTTTTTCTAACAGCAGAGATGAAAGGAAATTTAAAATAGAATGCAATATCACAAATGATCAGATAAGCCCTTAATGTAAATATAGAATTTGTATCAAGTGAGCTGTATTTCTTTCTGTTTTTCTTTCTTCAGGTACTTCTGCTTTGTGCCTTGCTTTAATGAATTCCTTAGTTTAATATACAAGCAGATAGTTATCAGGGAAGATGCATTTTTATATATGGCACTGTCCATACTACTGCTTACCTTAAGCTTTAGGTAACAAGTGCTGTTCTGCAGCACATGCTAAAATGATTCTGTAAGTCTGACATGAGCTCACCTCTCCTGTAACCTTCCCCGTGTCAAAGCACTTTTAAACACTTTAACCACCAGAAGTGAGAATACTTCAGTTTGTTTCCAGTTTGTAGTCTGACCGTTTAAATTGACTTAGCTACTGTGATCTGTGCTGTGGCTGCACCAATATTACAATTGCTAAGCTGATTAATCCTAATATTCTTACTGTAAATATACTTTGTGTAAGGTCTGCAGTTAATTTCTCCAGTAGAGGAACAGTAGGAAGCTTTTATGATGGAGAAAACTGACTGTCTTGGCTGAGTTGTTTTACCTTGCACTGAAGCAAGTAATTGGAAGAATCCTGAGAAACCAGACATCTATCATTTTAATGCAAAGAACTGAAAACAAATAGTGTTTATCAGCAGAACACCTTCAGAATGTGGCAGAAGAGGGCTAACCTGAGATGCAGAAAGTTCAGTCATTAGTTCATTTAATTTACTTCTAAAGAAAGAGAGTGTTTGCCAGAGAATATGCTCCTCGAAGGTTTTTCTCCTGTCCCCCCTAGATAATCCTTTTAAAAAGGATGAACTTGCTCTTAAATTTCTCTGTGTTTAAGGTTTAAGTCTTCCACACAGAGGCAGGGAGGTATGTACCTAAGGTTTTTCATCCATTATCTGTGGAAGGACCTTTTTATAAACAGTTAGGCAAGCTTAACACTGATGATCTGTGATACACTTAAACAGCCTTTACTCTCATGGTGTCTTCCACGCAGGGCTGTGTTGTACAGCAGTATGTTCAAATTGATAGTTCTCTGAACTGAATTATTTAAATCTAACACTCTGTCTCTATTTGGATTAGCAGGCTCTTCTCTTTGAGACTTAAATTGGCCTTTTTCATTAGCTTTGCTGTGTGGATGTAATTGTGGATGTACTCATTTAATTTGGGTAGCAGAAGCCACGCAGTGGTACCAGCACCTTTACAGTGGCTCCACATTAGTTTGTAGCCTGTGTTTCCCCTTGAGTGCTGCACTCTTCTGACTGTAACTTCGATTTTTAAATAACTGGCACTAGTGAAAACAAGTAGTTTTGTATCTAGAAAAATACACTTAAATATTTCGTAGGCATTGAGGTCTTTTGTTCAAGTTCTTAATGTCCATTAGAAGATGGGACATCTGGAAAACTGATAAAAATTGGAAATGAAGAGCCCTGCTTTGGGTCCCTCCATAGTCAGCCCAGGTATGCAGAAACGAAACCAAAATGTCATACTTCCTTGCTGTTTCTGGCTCTTGCAGTCAGCTCCTCATTACTTCGTGTTACAGCATCAGTTTCCATGTCAGAACCACTGTAGCAAGGTAACTACTGTGAGTTTCTTGCAGAAACAGGAAGCAGTTACAAGAAAGTTGGCAAGGGTGTCTTCAAGGACACCTGGAGTCCAATACAACTTTGCTCTTTACCTTTTACTCAGAAGTGGCTGGAGCATATAAGAACTAGCCAGGCACTGGCTGGTTCTGGGAAGAAATGCTGGAATTGGCATTTTGTTGGCAGGCGCTGACACCCTGGCTGCCAGTCACAGTCCACAAGTTTATGCAGAGCTAGAGCTAATAAGATGTCAAATGTATGACTCGGTCGGTGTAACTACCTTGAGGCTTCAGCAAACTCTTTCGGTCTGTATAAAATGCCCAGAGACCATGAGACTTGCTCGTTTAACAATCCTCATTAAATACTTTGCAATTTGAGGGCACAGATAATACTGCGTGCTGTCGTCCTCTTCTGCTGATGTGTTTGTGTTTGTATGTTGCTTTTTCTGAGTAGATTTATAGGAAAGAACAAGGTGTTCCTAAGAGAGCTGGTAACTGTAGCTAGTGACAGATGTCTGCTGGACTGAATTACATTCCATCATGAAAACATGCTTGTTTGCCACATGGGAGCTTGATTTGCAAGGTTTCCATTTGTTGTGGCTCTGAGACACATCAAGTGCATGCACTGTCATTGCTTAGATTTTACTGTGTGTGTTTGAGTATTGGTTTCAGTCCTGAAGTTGGCAGGATACATTGCCAAGTCCTTTCATTTTTGGCAACAAGGCTCTGGTGATATCCATAACAGAATGGAGAGCGTCTTGTCAGTCTTTTGGCTCCTGAATAGTCACATGAGTGCGTAGGTGCAAGCTGCAAATGGACAACTGCACCTGCCAACAGCAGGAGCCACAGTAGCTGTAACTGGATTGGTAATGGATAACTGAACCAGATGGTTTCCTGATCGCAGCTCTTGTCTCCAGTTTTCCAAGCATGTGAGCTAGCTATAGCCATTTCATTCACAAACACTGGAGTGATGAAGCTGGAATGAGAGCGTTGAACGGCGCCTTTTTTAAAAGGATTTGAGGTGAAAAAATTATGCAGTGCTTGAGCAGAAAAAGGAATGCTGCTTCTCAACATTGTTCCTAACAAACTGGCTTCTCAGAGGACAGCTTCTATGCAGGAAATGCCTGCTGAACAACAGCGGATTTACTGTGGCAGAGCTGTGACACCCTGCAGTAATTGGAAAGTGCAGGAGATTTTCATGCTCCCAGAAGTTGTCCTTTAAACCCCTGTACTGGTTCATGGTACAATGAAATCATAAGCTCTGTAGAGTAGATTTGTTGTACACACTCACACAATTGTTTTTGTTTTACATACATATATATATGTATACATATATATGCCAATATTCAGGCTCTGCAGTATGAAGTGGGTGAAGACCTAACAAACCTAAGAAGTGTTATTCTGTGCATTTTCCTAAAGGTGTAGTGAAATGTAAGTAACCTCTTGCAGATTTGGTTGAGCCCTAAGAGTGTTATTTTTCTCTCCAGTTGAGTATTGAACAGGCCCAGGCTGTGGCAGAGCAAGTTGAGATGAAAGCGAAGGTGGTACAGTCTGAAGTCAAAGCAGTGACTACTAGACATAAGAAGGCCTTGGAAGAGCGAGAGTGCGAGCTGCTTTGGAAGGTATGTACCCCAAACACTTGTGCTTTGTACATTTGATATTGGAAAACTCTTTAACTTATACACTGAGCAGAAACAGTACCATTTATGGTGAACTCACTGTTATCTAGGGAGCCAGTTGCTGATTTCTGCCTCTAGTTGGTTTTATTTTGAAGCACTTCTTAACCTTGTGAAAAAGCTTTTTTTTGGTAGGGAATACTGTGTGAAAGCTTAACCACACACATAAGGTGGGCACTCCCCCTGCTGGCTCAGCAGGAGTGCATCACATCTCAAGTACTGAGGTGCGTGATGTCAAGAGATAGTGCCATCCTGGAAATTACTTCTCTCCTGCCCCCTATCCTGGTTGAAATGGTACCGTGCTGGTGTATATGTTGCCAGCAAAATGACTATTATGTTGGTAAAGTTATTTCATGGAACTACACTAGCCAAGTGATTTTAATCTTCTAAAGGAGAGGTTTGTATTTAAGTTGTTTTCTTAGTACTGAAATTTTTACAAGAATTAACTTCGTAGTTTCTGTACTTCTAAGGCTGTTTTTCTGAGGTACTTCTATAGAGGGAAAGGAGTTCACTTTCTACTCTAGGTCTTCCCTAAGTAGCTCAACAACCTTTTCTTTTGAGGTATTATATATATTACAGATGAAGTAAGAGCTGCTCCTACCTGTTTGTATCTCAAGAGGTTGAATACACTGAGTGCACTTTAAAGGAACACCTGAGGACAAGTTTTGGGTTATAAAACATTTCAGTAAGGAAAAGTAGTTCTTTTTAGCATGCACTGTGGAGGCATGGGAAACCATTGTAATGAGTAAGGAAGTTAAATATATATTAAGGTAATCTTAATTTTTTTTAGAAGCAGCCTTGTTTAAAAATAAATAAATAAATAAATAAAATATAAAAAAGCCATTACACTTTATATGAAATGACATTCTTATACATCTGTTAGCTGGTCAGTGTTTACCCAAGGGCTCTTCAGACAGTGAGTTGTCCCTCACTAAAGTACACTGATGATATTGTTCTGCAGCCAAGCAAGTGTTCAGACATGAGAAAAGAAGTTTTTCCAACAATAAAACCATTACGTGTTTCATTAATTTTTCAAGCTAAGTGCATTTGCCAAAGGATCCAGAGTGATTTTTCACAAGTAAAGATGAACACAGTCTAGTAAACACAAACAAATGCAGAACAAACAAACAAACAAACAAAACCTGAAAGCAAACAAACAAAACCAACCAACCAACCAACCAACCATTTTTGCTTGAGCTACAATTGCCCAAGAAGGGAACTGGCAGCTGCCGTCTGTGTCCTTTGAAGTAGCATTATATGGCATCCTATTTTAAAGCAGTAGTTCAGTGTGGCTGCTGGTACTTGTGGGAAAATATTAAAGCAATTGGACCCTAAAAATTCCAGATGTCTGGTGTTATCCAATCACATGGAAACAGTTTGGACAGGCAAGGAAGTGAGGAGAACCCATATCCATTAGCTGATACCAACTCTTAGAAGGCTAAGAGTTCTGTGATTACAGCCTGCCTTCTGAAGTTGATCTCAGTTCTCCCTTTAGAGCAGCCTTGGCCCCTGATCTTTTCTGTGTGCCCACAGTTACCTCTTTTCTCCAGAGTAATGAAATAAGATGTACTTCCCGATGATCTGTCAAGTACTCTGCATCTAGAAGGCAGAACAGCTCTTATCATGCCTTGTGCCAGCATGCTACAACAAATATCTTGACTGTTTATGTAGAAGTAGTGCTGGGATGTATTTTGGTGTTAAGTGAGACCTATTGGTGATTGGTGGGTGGTTGGACTGAATGATCTTGTAGGTCTTTTCCAACCTTGGTGATTCTATGATTCTAAGGGTTGTCTTTTCTGACATGTGCTTTTTTTCCCCCCACCCCTCATCCTCTCCCAGGTGGAAAAGATTCGTCAAGTCAAGGCTAAGTCGCTCTACTTGCAAGTTGAAAAGTTACGTCAGAACCTAAATAAGCTGGACAACACCATTAGTGCTGTTCAGCAGGTCCTGGAGGAAGGTCGTACTATAGATATTCTTCTGGCCCGGGACCGTATGCTGGCTCAGGTGCAGGAGCTCAAGAATGTGAGAGGCCTTCTGCAGCCGCAGGAGGATGACAGGATCATGTTAACAACCCCTGACCAGGCATTGTATATGGCCATTAAATCAATGGGCTTTGTCAGTAGCGGGGCTTTTGCTCCTCTGACCAAAGCCACTGGGGAAGGCCTTAAGCGTGCACTGCAGGGGAAAGTAGCCTCTTTCACAGTTATAGGTTACGATCACGACGGTGAGCCTCGCCTTTCAGGAGGTGACATGATCTCTGCAGTGGTAATGGGCCCAGATGGAAATCTGTTTGGGGCAGATGTCAGTGATCAGCAGAACGGAACCTACCTTGTCAGCTACCGTCCACAGCTAGAGGGAGAACATCTGGTGTCTGTGATGATGTGCAACCAACACATTGAGAACAGCCCATTCAAAGTTGTGGTGAAATCTGGGCGCAGCTACATAGGTATTGGGCTACCCGGGCTCTCATTTGGCAGTGAAGGAGACAGCGATGGGAAACTCTGCCGCCCCTGGGGGGTTAGTGTAGACAAAGAAGGCTACATCATCGTGGCAGACCGCAGCAATAACCGTATCCAGGTGTTCAAACCTTGTGGGACTTTCCATCACAAGTTTGGCACGCTAGGTTCCCGGCCTGGCCAGTTCGATCGTCCCGCTGGTGTGGCCTGTGACGTCTCACGCCGGATCGTCGTGGCTGACAAGGACAATCATCGCATCCAGATTTTCACATTTGAGGGGCAGTTCATTCTGAAGTTTGGGGAGAAAGGAACAAAGAACGGGCAATTCAATTATCCGTGGGACGTGGCCGTCAACGCAGAGGGCAAAATCCTGGTCTCCGACACAAGGAACCATCGCGTTCAGCTGTTTGGGCCCGACGGTGTGTTTCTTAATAAGTATGGCTTTGAAGGGGCACTCTGGAAGCACTTTGATTCCCCCAGAGGTGTGACTTTCAATCACGAGGGCCACTTGGTAGTGACAGACTTCAACAACCATCGCCTGCTGGTCATCCATGCAGATTGCCAGTCAGCACGCTTCCTGGGCTCGGAGGGGAGCGGGAATGGGCAGTTCCTGCGCCCGCAGGGAGTGGCGGTGGATCAAGAGGGGCGCATCATTGTGGCCGACTCCAGGAACCACCGGGTGCAGATATTCGAGTCCAATGGTAGCTTTTTATGCAAGTTCGGCACTCAGGGAAGCGGCTTTGGTCAGATGGACCGTCCTTCAGGTATAGCTGTCACCCCTGATGGCATGATTGTTGTGGTCGACTTTGGAAACAATCGAATTCTCGTCTTCTAATCTGCGTTTGAATTTGGAAGAAACTGTCTCAGGGAAATTCTTCTAAGTGAAAATGAAAAAAAAAAAAAAAAAAAAAAAGAAGAAAAAAAATACAACGTTGATTCAAACCTACCTCATCTTTAATTTTTTTACAGATGAATGTACTTATCTTTTCTGCAGGGAGTGAGCCTGTAAAGTTAAATTCTATCTACCTCATTGTCCTCCCTTCCCTCCCCGGTTTCTCTTTCCCCCCCCTCCCCATCCCAACACACTCGCAGTTCAGAAAATTTTACCTCGCCCCCAACGGGGTTTCATGCACAAACATGTGTTGCTGTGCACATTAGGTGGTTTGTGTGGTGAATTCTGTAGGCTAAGCCAAAAAGGCTCTGTATCTTTTTTTTTTTTTTTTTTTTTTTTAGTGGAGAAAACGTTATTAGATATTTGTATAGAGCTTGTGTTCCTAACTGTACTGCATTTCTGTGGGTGGGGACATGGGAGGGGGGATATGTTTTGTTTTGTTGAATTGCTGCTGCAGCAGAGAACTTCTTCCTGTTCTCCTTTTTTATACCTCAGTGTGTTTGATTTACTGGTGAACACAGCGTTTTGTTCCCAGAAGACTTCTGAACGTCTTGTGGAAGTGAGTGGGATTCACTCGCCACGAGGAGCGAGTTGGCAACTTTTTGGCATTTCTGTGTGGGATTTTGTTTGTTAGTTTTTCTTTTTCCCTGAAACACAGTAATCCAACAGCACAAAGAGAAGCTGATGAAAATGCACAATGAGCTTTGAGTTGAAACCAAATCGTTCATTTTAGTGGCTTAGTACAGTTGTCATAAAAGTTTAGACAAAGAAAGTGATGCGTTCGTTAATGTAACCTGTTGTTGAGGTTTGGGGTTTTTCTTTTAACCCTTTCACCTGAAAGCTAAATTAGTTTGAAAAAAGAAAGTTTCTTTTATCAGTACATGAACCTAATCTGAGTAACAGAGGTTACAGGGGGCATTGAAACAAGGAAAAAATCAACCCTTGGTTTACATTTGTGTGAAATGACAAGGTTTTTTTTTTCTTCCTCCCCCATAAAGAGTCTTTAAGGGAAAGAAAAAAAAAAGTTGAGTGGATTTGTTAGAACAGAAGTGGTACCTTTTTCCAAAATTAAGAAATAAGCACAGCTTTGGAGATTCAGGGTGAGTTTTGGAGAATTTAAGTCTGTTGTGTTTAGAGGATTGCAATAACTTTTATCCATGATAAATGCAACTGGTTTCTTTGTATGTTCATCTTTTGGCTTCCCCGGGAAGCTGGACTGGAGAAGTCCAGGAGCTCTGCTTTAGTTTTTAGGGTGGGGTGAGCCTGTGGCTCCATGTAGTTCTTGCTACAGATCAAAGTGAAAAGCTACGAGTTCCAGCCTAAGGCAAACTGCATCAAGATGAAAATTCGCTTCTTTTTGCTTTTTTTTCCTGTTTTTTTTTTTTTTTCTTTTTTTTTTTTTCCTTTTCCAGGGCAGTACCAAAGAATTCTGTGTGAAATAACCTAGTATGATCCTTAAAAGCTTGGAGGCTGGGGGAGGCGAGCCCCTTCAGGGATATAAAAATTGCTTTTTTTTTTGAGAAGCAGAAACTTTCTGGGAGAGTGGAGATCTTTCTAAGGACTAAGGACTAAGTTCTAAGGACTAAGGACTTTCTAAGTACTAAGGACTTTGAGTCCCTCGGAAGATTCAGTCTTATTCTTTTCTGTTCCCATTCCCGTTTGGCTGTTAGCGCAGATTCTAGTTTCTAGAATTGCCACTTTACTTTCTGAATAAGGCATTTAGTGGCAATGGTTAAAGTAGGGAAAGGGGCTTCTCTGTCACTCATGGATGGAAGGACTATCCAGTCTTTGCATCAGAAATGCTTTGGGATCTCCGTTACTGTTTGCAAGAGAAGGTCTCTGATGCATAAGCATGGTCACTACCAAAGTCTGAAGGGCCTTTACCATCCTCAGAGGAAAGGGTTCATCCCGCTGCCAGCTGCCATGCACAAAAGTGTCCTGAGATTGAAAGGCTCTTTACAAATTAGTGAGAAATCACAAGGTGCACTTTCCTTCTTGCTGCTTTTCCCCTCCAATGAGTGTTTGACCTTCTGGGTTTTGTAGAAATCCTGTTGCATACAGACGTCCTTCACTTAAAGGAGGCTTAAACTAAAGGACCAGAAAGAAAAAGACCGATTCTTTTAAAAGAAGGGTAAGGGAAAACACCTAAATTAAATAAAGTAACTGTGCTGCCTTTCAGCCAAAGCCTCGAGGAAGCGAACTCTTCAAAGCAGTGTGTTTCAGCTGGGCTTAATCTTAGGATAGCATGGTTTAAAAATAGTCTTCAAAAGGATAATCTTTTATACAGATGTCTGTCATTAAACTTGTGTGGCCATTCAACATATGGGTATGAGAGAAACCTAATTTACCTTCAGCTTCAAGTTCTACTTGTGTCCATGCCTCTCTCCTTGGGGGTGGCCAACATTTGTGGCAGATGGCCCTGTTTGTTTTGTATTATTCAGTCCGAGAATTATTTGAAGTTTGGGCTGTGAAAATGAATACCCTGCAAGATCCTAGATACCAAAGAGAATTGGTTATAAAAGCTTTAATATTTAGTTTGCGGTGTTCTTGCGTTTATCCTGTCATGTCTTAATGAAAATGCCAGGTCTGTTAATATCTTGACCTGAGTGGCTGTCAGTATTTAGAGCATTCTAGAAATGCTCTTGTGCTTTAATGCTTGTTGGGTTCCCCCCTTCTCAGGGGCTGGGAGAAGGAAATTGTTTTCTAGGCATTAAAAAAAAAAGTAAAAAAGGCTACGCATGTGTTCACCCTTGCGTTGAAGAGCAGAAGCATCCTTGCCTCTCTCCAGCCTGCACTGTGTAGAAGGTGACGTAGAAGTTGCCCTCTGCTCTTTTGTATGGAGCCATTGCACAAACCACCAGTCCAGCTCCCTCAGGAACAGGAGCGACTTCAACTTCTTAAGTTGCTGTCTGCTTAATCAGTGGGTTTGCTTACAAACAAAGGCCTCACCTGACAGGGAGCTCTTTTGTTTTAGAAACGCTACTGTTCAGCTACCCAGAATAATTCCAGATCCTTTGTCATAGTGCTAAGCACGCTCGGTCTCATTGAAAAGCAGTAGTGTAGCTTATAAAATTGAGTGTTTTATATGCAATGAAAATAAGCAACAATAATAATAAGCTCAATGACAACAGCAGATGCCCCATATGAGCTTTTAAAAAAGTAATATATAGTTAATTAACGAGACTCAGACCTTGCTTTTTTTTCCTGTGTGTGTTTTTGGGCTGTGCGTGTTCTAAGGTTAACGCCCCAGTACCGTAACATACACGGTGAAAGTGCATGGGGAGAAAGAAAGAAAGAAAGCAAGGCTTTGATGCTGCATTGCAAACCAAACAGGCCAAAGTGTTTGGAGTAATCTTTTGAACCAGTGGAGGTAGCATGGAGAAGGCTGAGGTGAGCTTGTGCCTCTTTCTCTTAGCTCCAGCAATGGCCAGTGAGAGATGTGTAACAGACCTGTTGATTACAACTCCCAAAGGAATTCCACCTTGCCAGGTTAAACCGGTGGCTCTCGGTAAACTTGCTTGACAATGTTATCAGCAGTCAGTATGGCTGCTCCAGGGTCAGCCTGTGAAGCAATCGTGTTCCTTCTCAGTTAAGCAGGAGCTTCAGCACCAAGCTGAAGCAGATATAATACTTGATAATGCAGGTCCGTCAGATAACTCACTCCTTTCCTTTAGTACCTTTGAAGTAGCTTAAAGGGAGCCCGTAACTATAAAGAAAGTGAGCAAAGGAGGGCAACACCCAAAAAACTGATGTGTATTGGGGCCAGACATAACTAAGGCGAGGGAAGGGTGAGCAAGGCGCTTTGGTGTAGTGTTCCCTTGGAATTGCAGGAAAATGGGCCCGGTTTGTTCTGTTAGAGTAAAACCAAAATCATTTCTGAAGAGTGCAGGTGGGTAGCCTTATCAGGCCATATCTTTGATCATAAAATTTGCTTTATTTCTGGTTTAAAAGAAACTGTGCCAAAGTGTTTTGTTTATTTTATTATTATTATTATTACTTTTTTTTTTAAAGGAGTGTAAGCCAAACGGTGCCAAAAGGTAAGAGGTATTTAAAAATAGAGATATTTAGACACAGTTTGGAACTGTATAAAAATGAACACTGGTACTTGTGTTAGACAAATATTGTACCTTTTGGTCTTCAAGTTCTTGGGAGTTTGAAACCCAGTCCGATGTGGTACAAAATGCACAACGAGAGATGCCACTGTCTTTTTCTTGAAGTTCTACCTCACTTTGCAGAAGTTGATCATCTACCTCAGTTCAGCATCAGACAGGTTTGAGAAATAGCTGGGAAATCTGCCTTGGCAAAGGATTCAACCTGCTTTGTGGGCAGGCATTTAATGGAAACAGATAGTGCATACAATATGATGACTTCTTGCTTTTGCTGGCGTTTTCCTACCTACCCCTGGAAATACTAAGCTGCCCTTGCTAGAGAATCTGTAAATGAAACCAAAGGTTCGTGTATTCTGGCAAACAGGACTGCGATACCTGAAACACTTGAGTTTGTTCCATTTTTACTACAAAGTTTGGAGATGTAGACTTGGTTCAGTATTATGACACTACTGGCTGACATACTCCTTGTCCATTTGCAGTGTTCTCATGTCTTTAAGACCTTTAGGTCTTCTCTCTACAAGAGAAAACTTTTATGCACACCTCCAAGTATGTCCTGTTCCTATTTGGAAAGACTGATGTTACGATTGCTGCAAACACAATGCTATACCAAATGCTTGAAGGGAACGTGATACTGATTGGTTTTAGACTTGGTGATTATGTTAGTAGCTTTCTTGACACAATGGGATTTTTTCCACCATGACAAAGCAACCAAGTTCCTATTCCTGGAGGGCGATATTCAGATCAAGAGAAGTTCAGATGTTGTCAGGAGAGGCAGCTGAAAACCAGAATGTTGGGTTTTTACGCAACTGAATAGTGATGTGCAGCATGCCCCTTGCTTTTCCTGTGGAGTAAAGTTGCAGAAGCACATTTTCAGATCACTGTATTGGAAGATCTCTTTTCTTCCCCCGCTCACTTGTGGGGGTGATGGAAGCGGGTACAGAAACTCCCTAATATTGATGGGCTGTGTTGGGTTTGGTAAATGTTATGGTGGAAAACGTACATTGATGTCTCTAAGTGATCTTACGGGTTGACGAGCCAGAGTGGCATCTTTTCCATCATTGTTTAACCAATAATGGTTCTAAAAATGCTTTGCGTACCTGCATGGTCTTAGACCTTCTATTAATGATTGTATCAACTTACAAACTCAGGTAGATAATTTTTTAAGCTCTTTTCATAGAGCCTTACTGACTGAATGTTAAGTGTCTGTGTAGTGACTTAGTTGAGTAACTTCCTTTTGAGCTACCAGACTAGTTAAAACGAAGTCCTTTTATAGGTTTGTAGAATCCTTTTCAGACGACGTAGTAGTTTTTCCTTCCGAGGGAGAGATGTCTGTTTCTGGGTTATGATGTTTTTAGTTTCTTTTCTAAACTGAAAAGTTTTTACCTAGGTTGTAAGGTGTGATAGTCACCGGCGTTGGTGGGGGGGTTCTTACTGTATGTGAGCTGTTGTGCTGTGCATCACCTGTCACGTGCCGCCTGGCTTAGTCGGGTAGAAATGGGAAGCCCGCAACAATATGGAGGTCGCTCACTTCAGGCTCGTGTGTGTGACAAATCATGTTTTCTCCTTTAATTGACTGCAGAGTACAGCCCCCATCTTATAAAAGAAGTTCATTACTGGTGTGTAACGTGTTGCCTCGATGCAGGCTTGTATCGGGATCCGGAATGGTTTTGTCAGCCCTTGGATGTTGGGTATCTTGAGACAATTGGGTTTGTAGTTTCCTGTTCTGCTGCAATTGTTTTCCTTCTACTTTAGTGATTAATCATGCTGCTCTCCTCATAATAATACAAATGTCTCAGCAGGACAGACAGTGCTCGGCTTTTAATGAGCTGCTCAGAGCTTTTATATCTAATGGATAATGAAACAGGCTGTGACAAGAACCTCCGTGCTCCAAACAGGGCATCGCATTTCTGCTCGGACAAAAGGCGACGTTGGGAGATGTGGGGTGTTGAGTGTTGCGTGAGGGAAAAGCGTGACAGGTTATGCGCAAACTTTTACGTAGGATAAGTAAAGCAAAACGTTAGAACTTTTTGTGTTAATGGAGGCTTCTGAATGTATCTCTGTGGTCCATAGGGGAAGGCTGAAGGATGTAGCAAGGAGATGATGTATCAGCTACTGGCAGCCTTAAAACAAAGTCAGTGTCTCTCTGGACTTTAAAATGTTCCTATGCAGTTTATTTTATTTTTGTTTAATCAAATAAATGTGAGTTGTTGTTTTTTTTTGTTTTTTTTTTCATGGCAAATCCGTGTCTGTGTTTTTCTGTATTCATCAATACAAAGTCATGATGCAAAAGGAAAAATAAAAGCCCTCTCCTGGCTGTGAGCTGCCCGGCAGCGGCTGGTGATGCTGCTGTGGTACTGCTGGGATACTATTGAAAACCTGAGCTTGAAGGCACAGCTATACAAGGGGAGGAGGAATGAGGGGTTGCTGTGGAGAGGCGTAAGTCACAATGCAGTGTCTTCCTGCGGTGGTGACAGGTACTGGGCTCAAGTCAACTCGCTTGGGCCACTCTTCACAACGTGCGCTGCGATGAGAGCCCAGGGCGGGCGGAGGGGTTGGGGGGGGGGGTCACGGGCTGCACCCCGAGCCGGGCAGCGCACTGCGGTTTTGCATGTGAATGCACCGCATTCCTTGGGGGGCTGGGAAGGGCCAGGAAGAATCCTCTCCATTCAGGACGCAGGACCACACAGCGAGCGGCTCAGACCTTTTTGTACTGAATCGGTCAATCTGCTTTGACATGAGCCATGCTTCGGCACTGGGGCTCCCTGATTTATAAAAGGGTGGTACTGATAGACCCGAACTGCTCCCTCATACCCCCTACCTGGGGACAGCGGTGGTGCCACTCCTACACCAACCTGCAGAAATATGATGTACCCGTTGGCTCAGAGCTCCGACAGCCTCGGGAAGACCCAGGGCTGCTGTTTACCCAAATGGAGAGGCTGTGCCAAAGCGTGTTACTGCACTGCTTCAACCTTTATCCCACATGAAGGAAAAGATGCATGTAGACACTGTGCCATTTCCAGCTGCTGTGGCTTTTTTCCCTGTTAAACATCTTGGGGGTGAACGTGGGACACCTGGTACCCAACTGCAGCCAGCTCACACACATTCCTTTGAGCAGGACTTTCAAGCTCCGCGTCCCCAGCAGCAGCACAGCTCTAGGACCTTCCCTGCTGGTGTGTGTGCCCCGAGGGGGCCAGAGGCAAAGCAGAGTGTCTGCAGTGAGCACAGGGGAGATAGATAAGGTGGGATCCCCACTGTCCCAGGGTAGCTCAGAACAGCCACAACAGCACTGACTGGGCAGGGAGGGGGCAGGGGAAATAGCGACATGCCATGCCAAGCCCTGGTTCACTTCCCCCTGGGTCAGGGCCTAAGGTTGGATGCCTCAGCTCTTTACTCATGTTCACAGTAAATAAGCAATTGTTATTTTTGCTGTCTTATGTTGGCCTGAGCAGAAAAGGCAAGAAAAAAAAAATGAGAAAATAGATAGAAATCAAAATAGATGCACACTGGTTGCAGGACTCGGTACAGATTCCCCTTTGCACTCAGCCTCTGCCATAGCCATGAGCATTCCCCACTAGGTGAAAACACACAGCACCGTACTGCACAACTGCTGCATCAGCGTAACTTCAGACCAACAGTGTTTCCCTCACATTTACTGCCCTCCCATCTCATCCCTTCACACAGCAGATATTACACACTTACTTAACCACACCATTTGCCACAAAAAAGGCCGTTCACATTTGAAACGGATCTCAACCTCTGTTCCATTCTAAAATAACCTTTACCAACAGGACGACAGGACTGGAGCCATTTAAGTGTTTTATTAAAAATTTACATAAAGGAACACACTCCAATCCGGGTATGCAGATGTCCGAGGTTAAAAAAATATACAAAATCCCCAGCCCTCCCAGGAAGGGCAGCAGTGAGCTCTACAGCTCCTCACTTCCTCTGCACCGCGGTGAAAGTCGGCATCTGAATGGGCTGGAGTGAGTGGACCGGCTGGAAAACGGGCTTCTTCCGCATGTCTGAGAGTGTTTTCACTGAAGGGAGAAGCTGATTCCTCTTGATGATCTGCAATGCCAGCTGAGTGTTACCTGCAATTGAAAACAGCAGTGACAGCTCTGTTGTGAGTGCAGCTCTGTCACCCTCACCGTAAAGAAGTTCTTCCGCACATTCATGCGAAACTTCCTATGCTGTAGTTTCATCCCATTACCCCTAGTCCTATCCCTACGCACTACTGAAAAGAGACCAGACTCACCACTATGGCTCTTACACCTCAGGTATTTATAAACCTGGATCAAGTCCCCTCTCAGTCTTCTTTTCTCAAGGCTAAACAGACCCAGTTCCCCAAGTCTCTCCTCATAGGGGAGATGCTCCAGGCCCTTCACCATCTTAGTGGCCCTCCGCTGGACTCTTTCCAAGAGATCCCTGTCTTTTTTGTACTGGGGAGCCCAGAACTGGACACAATATTCCAGATGAGGCCTCACCAGGGCAGAGTAGAGGGGGAGGATCACCTCCCTCACTCTGCTGGACACACTCTTTTTAATACACCCCAGTATGCCATTGGCCTTTTTGGCTACAAGGGCACAGTACTGAACACACACTTTGTTACAGAAAGAAACATTTCCAGAACTCCAATTTGGACACATCTTCGTAAAGAGAACTTTGTAAGCCTCCATTCAGAACACAAATGCTCAGGTCACCCGCATCCCTGTGACACAAGACACCTGAAGGGAACCCCTCATAGGGAACCCAGGGCTCTGAGCAGTCAGAACTGGTCAGGAAGTCAGCTGCATGTAAGAGCAGGAGGGTTGTGCAGGCCTAGCAGCAGGAATTGCCAGCCAACTACCAACATCCTCTACCAAGACACAAACTACTATGAAGCCATAAAAACAAACTCAAGCGGAAGAAAACCCCACGTGTTTGCAAGCAATTGCTCCACAGAGATGAGGGTGGAGACGCGCAGATCCAGAGGTAGATTTGCAGCAGTGTAAAATGGAGACAGCACCTTTTAGTTGAAGTTAGCCAGATTCCAGGCAGAACTCTGAGATCAGCTCTATTCCTCATCAAGTCCAACTCTGGGCTGACAGAATATTTTAAAATGCTATGGATGTGATCTACAACTTTGCCTGTGTTAGTCGTAGTCTTCAAGGGAAGATGATAAAGATGCCAAAGGTTGCATTCAACACTGCAGGTTACACATCAGGTTAGCTGTTTTCATGTCAGGAAAAGAAAAAGAATAAACTGATTACCATTCTGTAACTCCAGATACACGGCCAGCAGGATGGCCTCCGGGGGGATCTCCTTGGGGTGGATCAGTGAAGCAGCCTGATTGAAACAGAAGGGGTGGGGAGAACAAGTGCTTAAGAGAAAGGTCCAGCAAAAAGTGCCCCTGAGCAGACCCTGACCACCTTGCCTAACAAAAAGGAATCTTTTGTAACACGAGATTTTTTAAACCAATATACTCTATTAGGTTTATTCCTGTAAGGAGAGACTGAAACATTGTCTGCCTTGCAAGATTGCTTCACTCTAATTAGTAGCACCATCTGCTGTACGCTTCTGTCAATATGAGTCTGTCATCTTGAGTCAGCCTGCAACTTCCCGCTGAGAGGTGAAGGTAACCTCCACTGCTCCAAAGTTCAGAATACAAAGTTAACAAGGATCGTCACAAGCTTTCCATAGACCAGTACGTTTTACCTACAAAGTCAATAGAAACACCTGAGCTATGAAATCACCAGCATTTGCTGGGATCTAAATGGCACTTTGTAGGAAGCACATCTGTCCCTAAAGCCACTTGAGGTTCATCTTCCATACCTGATGGAGGCACTTTCGAGCTTTGTCGTATTCACTCCGCAAGCAGTAAGCACTTCCCAGGTTAAACAGCATCATTGTTCGTGCAGATGTGACTGAGCTGGGATAACACTGGGGGGTTTGCTTGCCAGCTGCAAATAAATTCAGTTATCATTTTATTAAGACTTCTATTCTGAACCACCCACGTAAGTTCTTGCACTCTGCTGAATGCTGAATATACTGGCTGCTACTTACATGACTCCATGGCCTCATTTTCTCCTTTGTCAGACCCTACAAAGAAAAAAACAAAAAACCCAACAATCACAAAACATCATTTTCTGACAACTTCATCAAGATCATTACAAAAATCACCGTCACAGATCAGCGGATACAAATTTGCTTCCCCTCATGGTCTGCCATTGAAGGGGAAAAAAACATTCTGGTCTAGAGCAGATAGGAACACTGAAGTTCAAATTGCAGGCATTACTGAGATCAGAGCTTCTGTAGCCTTAGCCATACGGGTGGGCCCTCGGTGTATTTTCCTGCTCCAGAACACAAGTGTTACCAACTGGAAGCACTACAATCAAACCAACCAACCAGCCCCAAACAATCTATGGTCTTAAAACAAGGTGTCTTCATCACTGCTGTATTTACATAAAAGTCATAGCAGAAAGGCAACTGGTAGCACAACCAGTCCTAATGAAGTGTGGATTCATTAACCTTGATCCTGTTCATTCGAGGAGACCCCGAGGGAAACATCAGTGACGTTCTCAGGGTTCAAGTGAGTGATGGCATCAGATATTCGATCAAGAGAGATGAGAGCTTCTGCTGCATACAAATGCCCAAGAAACCTACAACAGCAAAGTGTCAGGTGTAAGTGCCAGCATGACAACCCTCAAAATTCACTACTCTTATGTAAATGAAACTGACATTAACTCGAGCATCTGAAAACTAGTACTTAATAAATATACACAAAGTTGGCTTGCTCGTAAATATTGCCATAATGCTCCATTCTGACACCAGTGAATTCTGAGAACCAATTCATACCCGGGGACCGATGCTCATTACTTGGGTATGGCTTTCCTTCCAAGAAATTACAAATGAATGCTTACACAAACACCCCTTGGATACCAAGACACATAATTGGAGGTGTTAAGTAAGCATCCAATAATAATGAATTCTCGAAGATATTTGCATGGTAGGATCCTGAGGACTCCACCTATCTGCAGGCCTGTCCATAGGGCACAAACAGCTTCCCAAAGAAGAACTAAACAAAGCTGATGCTACACAGCAGTAGCTCAGCTACTCAGAAGCTTTGGAGCCCTGTTGACTGAGAGCACTGTTAGTTTAACTAAGCTTTAATCTGAAACAAAAGTTGAGCATGTGATTGTATAACATACATTTCAAATTAACTGTAATGAGTTATTAAAAAGCATCACTCAAAAGAACTTGTGCAAGTGAGATCTGTTAAAACAAGAGAAACTTCTTACATGTAACTAACCTATACGTCACTTAAGAGGAACAACTCAGTGCTCCAGCCTGCACAGAGGCTTTGCTTCTTGGCACCAAGTTACAGGGCTCTGTCTTTGCAAACAACTCTTGTCTTGAATTTCTTGCATTAAAAGAACACTGCCTTCATTGAACTACACATTACCTTCCAAACTCCTCTGAAGTCCAGCTTTAATCCTCGCTAAAGGATGAGCTTCTACCATAGTTTGAAGGGAGACAAAGAAATTAATTGACACAGAACCTTCTAGAGTATGCTGCCTCCAGCAGTTAAAATTGGCACGAGTTAGATTGCTCTCCACACGTACGTTGCCAGTTTTGCCAAATACCATTACTACCATCATAATAATATCGTTACTACAGACACGAGAAGCTTCAGCTCACGGCTCTCCAACAGAAAAGAGAAAGGAACAATGACATCAAACTTACTTCAGAGACCCGGACAGCTTTGGTTGCTGAAGGAGCTTATCTGCATGATTCAGTGCCATAAGGTTATCGCCCAGAGCCAGAGCCACGTAAGCACTGCAGGCAAGTATTGAGCACCTGGAGGAGAAAAGGGAAAAGGGAAAAGGGGGAAGACAATGTGTTAATATTCTGTGATTTCAAATGCAGCTGTGAAATTTCTTCCTTAATAGATGTGCAGCAAATCCAGATGAAGACTACTTACACAGAGTACAAAAAGAACTGGAAGCAGGAGCAAAGAGCACGCTGCCCATCACTACATTCTTAGTAATTCTGGAGATTTACTTTCACACAGCAACAGTTCAGACTTCATTTACACGTAATAAAAGCAATAAAAAACTATTTGCCTCATATATGAAGATGTCAAATGAATGCTCATATATAAATGTATACCTACATATTCATTTTAAAAACCATACAACACCACTACATTAAATATTTATCTCTCAGTTGAAGTTATTGTACATTCAAGGGCAAATATTTGTAATTACCGAAGTCCTATATGTACCTAGAAAAACTAAGAACAATATAATCTCTAGATAATAGCTAATAATAACAGATAATTCTCTGTAATTTAGCAGCAAAAAAACACAAAAAAGATTTTGTTAGATTTAGTACATTTTATTCTAAAAGTAGTACCTGAAGGAACAAATTATTCACTAGCACAAAATACAAAGACCTCAGCTTATTAAAATGAAAGACAGTTTTTAAGTGCTGAAGAAATAAATCCTCAGCCTTCAATATCATCCTCACAGCAAAGAGGGAAGTCAAGGAGCTGGTGTTCATCTATGGCCTCAATCGTGTTCTCTCAATCAGGAGATGCACACATTGTGTTTTACCACAGCCTCCTTTCAGGCAGCTGTAGAGAGCCATCAGGTCTTCCCTGAGCCTCCTCTTCTCCAGACTGAACAACCCCAGCTCCCTCAGCCGCTCCCCATAAGACTTGTGCTCCAGACCCCTCACAGCTTCACTACACTTCTCAGAACACTGTTCTCCATAACAGAGGGACCTCACCAAAGCACTGTTTGTCTCAGGAACTTTCCCACCCTCGTTTTATTTGTTAAACCTTGGATCTTCACTTGCACTTCTCTGCCCTCCCTCCTCCTTCAGAAAAGGAGAGCAGTTTTCTGTAGCACACAATGCTATAAATCACCTGGAACTACAGACATATTGTAGCTGTCAATTAAATTGTAACATATTTCATTCTTGTATTGTACAACGTCTGTACACAGCGAGACAATAAAACAGCAGAGGATCCTGCACTGTCAGTTCCGTGTTACACAGAGCTGTAATCCTCCTCTGCCAGGAGTCTGATTTCAGATGTGGCATTCTACGGCTGCAACAGGCTTCCCTGTTTCTAAAGCACACAAAACACAACAGTCTGTGTGACAAAAATGACTTCCATTCTCCACCTTCACACAACAGTCCCACATTGGGATGCCTCCATTCTGCCAAGCTTCCTGTTGTACTGGCTGGCCCCGCTCCTCAGGCTCTCCCACAGCACCGCTTGGTGGGGTCAGCCCATCCTGGGACATGGGCCTCTCTCTGCTGGGCCCCATTTTGCTCCCAGTCCTCCTGCCCCGCTCCCAACCCAGGGCAGCCGGCCTTGCAGCCTGGAGGAGGCTGCTACCCACTGCCCTTCTGGCAACTGTCAAGCCCACTTTGAGTCCCGCAGTAAGTCATGTAATTCGTGGCAGGGCCTGGGGTGCCTTTATTCCCCGTTCCCAGGAGGCATGCTCCTTAATTATGCACAAGCAGGGGGAGAAACTTCTCCAGTGTTTCTCCCTACCCCCCACTTCCTCTTAGCGTGCCCAGATGTCACATCAAATCTGAACACATACAAAAGCTTTCAAGAAAGAGAGGAAAGCTTCCCCAACTCAAGTCCCAAACCTAAAATATTTCTGAAAGGTTGTGACTGTGGGGAAGGGGGGGGGAAATCCCAAAATAATGGCCTGCCTCTAAGCAGACTCTTTCTTCTCTGCCCCAAGGAAGCAAGACTTTTAAACAAGCAGAGATGCTGTCCCACCAGCCAAACACCTTGCACTGCTGCTCCTGCCCTTTCAGTCAATACAGGTCTTCTACCCACCAGAACTTTAAAACCATTTTTAATTTTGAAAGTCTATATGCGAACAAAAGGCACGCTCCAGCCATACAACAATAAGCCCATCAAGTTGGAAACCTATCCCTCTGTTCTAAGGACTCGTTCCCATCTAATCCCTTTAAGACCTCTTCAGCAAAAGCCATCTAAAGAAGAGGAAAACATTGAACATTCCTTCCAATGCCGTCCTCGCGCACTTGGACTCATTGTTGAAGCAGCCAAAGCGAACGGAACACTCAGGAGACCTGACAGCTAATCAGAGCAGAAGAATTGCACCACAAGGGAAAAGACAAACTAGTTTTTCACCCCAGTCAGAATTCTGACAAAACTCTGCAGGTCGTCTTTAAGCTCTGGAGACTTCCAGCATTACTGAGCCCCTGCATTCCTGAAAGAAAACCGCCTTTGCACTAGGAAAAAGAAAAATGTTTTTTTAAACCGCCAGATTATGTCAAACAACCTCTTGTGTAGGTCTAGGCAACAAGATTTGTCAGCCCACACTTGCTGCAAGTTTACAGAACCTGAATGATACATTTGGCTGAGCTCATTTCGCAGGGCAGAGGCAAAGTAAAGATCACCCAGTCCTTCACCACTTACCAGGAAGGCATAAAAATGGCACCTCGAAACCAGTTAGAAACATCACTAATCTGAAATAACTTTAAATAGCTAATTAGGCCCGGTGGTGGATATATACCACCTGGCTTTTTTTGTTTCGATGCAGACAACACAAACCAAAACATGAAGTACAGAATACAGATGGTGCTTACTGAGTGGGGGAACTCAGCACCACCACAGAGGAGAAGGCACAGAACCACGCAGTGAGGAAGAAGGGGGTGAAGCAGCTATGGAGGATCATTGTAAGATTTCTGTATTGAGCCAGGGCCAACCAGAACAAAGCAACCTTTAAGGGGACAAATGCAGCAGCATTGGGAACATAGGGAGGAAGGGATGAGGTATGCTGGTGAGTGACAGTGGTTCCTACATTACTATCTGTGAAATCAGTGGTGATGCTACTGATGCACCTGGAATGCTGTATACAGCACTGGGGCACAAAAACGTCAAGGCAATATAAAATAAAGCAAAACATAACGGAGGACTGGAGATGGCTGATGGAAGAGTCAAAACAAAGAACAAAAATGATGAAATGGGCCCACAGTTAAAATCTATTCAGAATAAAGAAGCAGATCAAGCTATTCCTTTATCTCTAGTAGCTTTGAAGGGTAAGTTATCATGTTCAAGTTCACACAAAACTGCGTGAACAATCTGAGGAGACAGTTACACCAAGGGCTGTTGTTACCCATCTCACTTTTACAAGAAAATACACAGGAGTCTCCAAATGTAGCACCGTGGGCTACCACAATTCCATAAGCCCCAATAGCACTGGGTAGTTCTGGTGCACTGACATATATTAGAGGCTGGAAGCAAAGCTACTCAGAGAACGAGCCAAAACCCTGAAGGAAATTCTGGAGTTTTTATTTCCAAAGCATACAGTCTTAGCAGCATTTGGTGTCCTCAAACTTCTGCTTGTTAACTATAAAACCTTACTATTGCATTACTGCCTATTACAAGAAGAGTCTGTTCAAGCAATTTGTGCACAACTACCAAACAATACACGTGAAGTCTTGTATGGAGAACAAGTTATAAGCAAATATTAGTCATTCAAACTCTCATTAGGATGTACAAAACTACATTAAAAAACTGAAATATTTAAGTTCTCTATGTCAGTATCAGAATCAATGGAGACTTTTCAATCCAGTGACTGTCAGCAGTGTGGAAGAACTGAAGCACACAGACACCAAACCCTCAGGACAATCCTTGCCAACATTCAGTAGTTTAACTTTCCCCAATGGACAAGGATTTCAGCTTCCTCCCTTGGCTTCTCAGTGAGCAACTCAGTACTGTTACGTATTACTGTGTACACTGTTTTTAATCCTATGCCTTCTGTTTCAAGTAATACACTCTTACACCACTTCAGAATAAATAATGAAGGTCTCAGTTATGCTTCTTCAGATTACTGCTTTGAATTGCCTTGAAACGACCCCAAGTAGATTTGCTACACACAAAGCAGTAAAGTAAAGGTTGAGCTGGCCATTATAAAACATGGGTTACCTGTGGTTAGGCTTGAACAGTGTTTTACCCAAGCATTTAAGTGGGAAATTAGTGTACAATTTGTCCATAATGAAAACTTAAAACAGGTTTCTTTTTTAACAGGTGGTGCAAGCATTATAAGAGACTTTCGGCAGATTAGCAGCCTCTTGTAATAATTAGTACTATTAGCTCTGATAATCCTGTTGGAGAAAAGGGGTTCCAGATAACACCACGCTCATTTGGATAACTCATTTGGAGTCACTCTATTTGGAGGACACTTAGACTGCTAAACAAATAGCTTAAGGGTCTTTGGAAACACAAAAGCATTGCAGTCAAATTTATGTTATTCTGTGACATGGAGTCAATATGCATGAACATATCAATATATGAAGTCAAATGGCAGGACAAGGGTGATCTCACTGTTGTACGCAAACTGTGGATTTGTTGCAGATGGAAAAGCTGACAACCAAAAGGTGTTTTTCTGCTTTGCCATCACTGGCTCACATCACCTAGTGCAGAAGATATTGCACATAACATGGAACAACAGCTTAAATGTCAAAGTCATATGATATAATGGATGATTGCATTACTGCAATGCTAAGAAATTTAAAGCTCAGATGTGCAATCAAAGCAAAGCCAAGCACATCAGCTTAGATTTATGTTGTCTAATTAGGGCTGTAATAAGTTGGCACCCTCACATTTGTCTTTAAACTTCAACATATTTAGTGCAACCCTCCTTGTTGTGAATTTGTGGCTATTTTGTTATTTACTTGCCTTAAATTTTCTAATTCCTGTTTCTTCAAAGGTGAAGAAGGTGGAGCTGCAATGAATTTATCCCCTTCGTGACTTTTATTGCTAGAATAAAAAGATAATATTAATTACAAGGAGTGACTATAAATTACGTACAAATTCACAGTATAATATGCATCAATATTTACTCATCCCATTTAAAAAGTCTGCAAAAAAAAAAAGAAAAACTCCATAGCCTAGAAATCAGGGATATGAAGCTAAGCAAAAATTGAGGCAAATACTCTTACCATAATCATTCTGTTTGAGAAAGAAGAATGGGGGCATTTGCTGGGAAGGATCTGACTGACAGACCAAACAAACCATGCCACTTTCCACAGCCTGAAGCTATTTCTGAACTTCCATGTGGTATAAGAAGTTTAAACTCCAGAGATGCAGAAATCTGTTTGCAGCCTCTTTTCCTTCAGCCACTAAGAAAAGCAGCAGAACAGCTACTCCCAGTAATTACGCATATATTTTATAAATGATAAAACCTACAAAGTGCTGCAGCCTTCATTAGATTTATAGCTGTCCTTTAATATTTCAAAATGACTGCACTGCATCGTACTGAAAAAAACAAACAACAACAAAACCCTCACTCTATTTTAAATCACGGGCAACTTCACTCTCCAGTAAGTGAACAGAAAACCTCTTTCCAAAGGAAGAGGCAGGAAGAAAGGTTAATACCTGCACCCTGGCAGAAAGACCACTGTACTTTATAAAGAGACAAAAAAGATCTGAACTGAAGCTAAGTTCTGTCCACGTACCAAGCACAGAACCTTCCCACTTATACTCAGCACTGTTGTAGCGCAGATACCTCATTCCTTTGCCAGATAGAACATTTAAAAATACCCCTAACCACTGAAAGTATTCATAGTTTTCTAGTGAATAACAAAAGGAAATACCCAAGAGTCGGCCTGTTCAATTAGTGGGATTTGCTTCAAAATCACCCTGTTCAATTAATGTGATTTTCTTCAAATGCCCTCTATCTTTTGCTGCTCTCTCACAGAGGGTCCCTTGTCAGAGGGAACAAATCCTGTTAGAGCCTTTCAGAATGTAACACGCAAATTCAAGAACAGCCTGCCTCATTCCTGGGTATTCTGAAGAGATGAATGATCACGGAGATATCAGAGACTTCTAACACTGAAGAAGCATCTGGTTATAAAGCAGAAGGTATTAAAGAACAGGGGCATTATTTCCTTTCCTCACCCCCACAGAAACAAAGCAAAGCAAAACAAGCAGTAGGTCTCAGCTGGGTAAGGGCTGCCATTTTGTTTTCATCAGTGCCTCTCACTGGGCCCCATAAGATTAATTTAAAGTCTCACTTAAATCAGAGGAGCTTTATTTCAATAGGTTGCATACAGCTCATCAGGGGAAGTTGGGCAGCTCACAATGTCCAACAAAGAAAAACACCAACCAAGAAAAAAACCAAACATCCAAGTAGACAAACTACAAACCAGCCCGGGCCCAAAGAAGCAGCCCAGATTTATAGACCATTTGATCACTTGACAGGATAGACTGTCCTTGAGAGGAAAGGGTTACAGGGCTGATGAACGTCAAATCTTATCACAGACAAATCTTTATAACTGAGCTGCTAGACATCTATATATTGAATCGTATATGGCACACGTGTGCACATACACAAAATCATTGTAATGCGAAACTTCACTTACAATTAGAGAAATATCAATAGGCACTGCAGGGGTGTGTGGGAAAACAAAACATTTGCAGCACAGGAAAAAAAAAGATGGTCAGTGAAAAAAAATAATAATAAAGAATGTCTCTGTGTCATTCATTAATGTGGTTTCATGACAGGAATAAACTCTGGATTTTGTTTAGCAGCAGTTAAAACAACAGGCATCTCAACTACTTCTTTGGGTACCCCAACTGCTAAGAGCGTTTATACACATTATCTCTTCTGCTGGCCAAAATACAACAGGCAGCAGGTACAGATTGCCAGGCTAGAGCTACTTTGGAAAAAAAGAAAGGTCTATAGGTAATTAAAATTATAATATTCTGATTACCTGCATGCTTCACTGCTTTCACTGTTTTCTGTATTTCCCCCTAGCTGATTATTAGTTTTAGATCCATTTTCCTGCTTTGGCTCCTGCTGGTCTTCTGGAAGTAACAGCAAGGCATTTCTTAAACAAATGGCTGCAAACTCCATGCTGGCTACAGGTATTGCTGAGGATTGCCCATCACTGGAAGAGACACAAAGTTAGCTGGTGAGTACCGATCCTAGTACTTGAAAAGGAAAAGCAGAGATCCAGAGAGACCTGGATGCAAGTCAAAGTAACTAGATTCTACCTGCAATTTTCTGGGGTGGATTACCAAAAATATGTATTTTAACATGAGAGAAAGAGGACTGAATTAGCTATCTGGAAACACAAGTTTTAGATAGACAAGTATATTTTAAGCTTTAGTGGCTCTCTTAGTTACAACAAGCACACAATTAAGCCCTCTGCTGGTTGCTACAGAGGAGGCACCCAAATGATTCAGGAGGACTTAAGCATTTTAAAACACATCTCTCTCATTACAAGTATTCCAAAACGAACACAGTTATTTTGTGACAGCTTAAAAGACTCTCAATAAACAAACATGCATCCTTAAAGTTATCATAACAAAATAAAGGCCCATGAAAAACATACTTACTTATAAATGACATTCTGTATTGATTGGGACGCTAGGACTATCTTACGGTGGTAGCCTTGACCTACTATAGATTGCACGATCCCCTTTTTGCTGGGAAGACCTTTAGTCTCTTGTTCCGACGTCTGGGGGAAAAGAAAAGGGGAAAATAAAGAAAGGAAGACTAAAATATCAAGGCAGTCGAGCTGTTGAGAGTCTTGCAAGGTGAGAACTGAAGTCTTCAAACCCAGCTACAACGTAAATGTTACTGGTTTATACAGATACAGTTTTAAGTTTAGGTACCATGAAGGATCAGATACCTTCTATTGTCTTAGTGTTGCACAGGGATTTTACTGCACACAGTGCTCTCACAGATCCCTTCTGACAGCTTGTCTGATAGCCCACTGACCTAGTTTCTCCTTTGTTTGGAAAGCAGAGGAACAATGAATCAAGTCATATTAAAAGAATTGTTAGGTTATCAAGAAAATAAATTATATGGATTGCCAAACAGTATCACAATTGTCATTATTGCTTTTGTCTTTTCTCCCTGCTTACAGAGAACTCAAGATGTTCTATGAAAAACTGATCTCAAGGTGTTCTAAGGGGAACACAAAGCTGAACTATAATGAGTGCAAAGTTGCACTAAATTTACTAGTTCAATGGACTGTTGACTGCAGGTGTTCTGGGGATCAAACCTAATGTATACTAATAATCAGCCCCAAGACTTTTATCTGTACCATATTCACTAGCAGCACTAACAGCCCACAACCATAAGCCATCTTAACAGCTTTGCTGGTAAGTACAGTCAGTGAAGAATTGCAATGGGAAGGAAAAAAATTATGCTGTCTTCCACCTATACCTTATAAGCTAAAATATTAAAGCAAATTTGAATTTGCTTTAGCAAATTTACCTTTCCGTATGATGTTCAGGACATCAATATGAATGCACAGTAATATATCAAGGACCATTACTGCAAATGGAGTTAAAAGGTCAAATTAAACACACTCGATTTCATGGCTTCACTTGTCACAATACAAGTCCGCCTTTAAAAACCACTTCCCTTTTGTCTTTAATGTTAACAGCATCCATTCTCCCTCATAAGATTATGAATTCAGGTAACACCAAGCTGCCTTTGTGGCTCACATTCAGACTCCCCGATATCCCCATAAAACATAACAACTGTAGGAGGAAGAAAGCCAGGCTTCTGGAACCTGACACGATCAACTACTTTTAGCCGGTTTGCAATAAGCAAAGATGTGCACCACTTCTGTCTTTCCTTCCCTTTCCCAGACTTCTAAACACTGTCCTTGTAAATGGGAACCTAGCTCTGTTTTTAATTTGCCACAAAAATCCATGCTCAACAAGCCTCCTGTACTCAGTTTCCCAATAGAGATATCAGTGGTACATTCTTTCTTATCAGTAGGATAGACACAGAAAATTAGGAAATTACTGTGAAGAAAGTTGTTCTTCCTGCAGTCACCCTGCTTTATAAAACCAAGCACCCAGAACTACAGAATAACATCAAATATATATATGAGGGCTGCTCCAAAAGTAATGCCTCTTGCTTTATTATGCTGGCCCATATCAGGTGCAGAAGGAAAGCTGATCTTATTCACCTGCCAGAACAGCAGCAGCACACTTAGTCACAGCTTACACTTTAGAAAACAGCCCTGTGCTACAGACACAGGATGTCAACAGGATAGTTTTAGGTTTTCTCCTACTACTCCTGTTAAAATTTCAGCTAGAACCTCATCACTTCAGAACTGTAACAATTCCTAGAGACTAAATACAGAAATCTGAGGTATTACAGTCAGGAATAAAAGCTGAGGAAGAAAAACAACCTTTCCCTGTCAAAGCAGCAGCAACAAAAGCTACTGCAGTTGCTTTTGTGCATCAGACCTCAAAACAAACATCAAACCCACAAGCAGCCAGGCTTGCTTTCTTTGGATACTGCTCAAACTGGCCACTGACTCCAACTTCATCTTGCTATCTCTGCAATCCAGGAACAGAAATCCTTGCAAGTACTAATTTAGTACAAAGGAAAAGATTTTGTACAAGTTTAATTCCTTTGTACATGCAAAGACAAAATTTAGTTGTGAAGTTCATATTTACATAAATCATTTATATGGAATTGCTACCTATATTAAATGAGTGTAGGAAGCTCAAACATCAGAAGATAGTAGTCAAACTACTAGTGCTAGTAGCTACATACTAAGTAGATAGCATTCTCTACAGAAAGGGGTGCCTTCCCATTAGAATGGTGTGCCTCACTAATAACAGCATAAGTTTATCTCCAAATGACATCTTTATTTTTCTTTCTAAAATTACTTGAGACAGAATAAGAGAAACCGACAGATGACTTGCAGAAATCTAAAGTGCTTCAAACCAATTCAGGATTACTTCCAGATTATGGTTTGGAATGTCTTAGAGGTGAAAAAAATAGTACTCATCCAGTTTTACCAGCAAAAGTCTTGTAGCGTTACTGAAGCAGGTCTATATCATCCACCTACATGTAATTGTTTTATCTCATGCAACCTTTAAAACAGTCCACTCAAATTTTTATGAACTCAGAAGAGCTGATTTAACGCTGGGTCTCAAGGCACTGTTTCTACAGAATATACAAACATTGGTTTTCTTCCATTTGTTGCAACTTCAGGTTAAGCACACACATATATAAGAAGAATTCACCTGGACCTAGGGGTGATACATACTCAGGTCTTTAGATTACCTTGAGTTGGGCTATATATTTTTTCATCCTTTCTGTGATCACATGCATTTCACAATACCAATCAACAGAAGGAATGTGCAGATCTACTTACCCCTTTATTGGCAGCGATGCAACATTCTGCTATTCTCAGCCACAGACGAGGGTTCGAGTGATAAACCTGGACAGCCTCAATCAGGCATTCAAAGGCAGCTAAGGGCCTCCCAATGTGCAGGAGCTGAATTCCACAATTGTAGAGCAACTCATATCGTTTGTTAGTCAGCAGCGTACACATGGGTCTCCCTGAAAATTTCTTACCTGCACAAAAGGATACATCATATTGGATGTGCAGCCTGAGGGAGCTGAAAACATAATATGGTAAGGGGGCAAGAGCTGAAGTAGGAAGGGGGCTGTGGGAACTAAAAAGCAACCAAACCAAAACACGAAAACTGACTTTCATTATTGAAATCAGCTAAATTCCTTCTGTAAACAAATTCTTTCCACACTAAAGTTGGTACTCAAGATAAATCCATCACATTTTCAATAAAGGTTGAAGTAAATTAGATGTTAACTACTTATGTACTTTGTCACCTGAGTTAAGTGTCATGTAATACCACTGAATTCCAGATTTATGAGAATGTCTTTTTCAGTCTTAGAAGTTCCAGAAGAAATCTACTTTGCTGTTAAGAAGCAGAAAATGTTTTCTGCCTTCACACTACTATGCAGGACTACAAGGGCAGGGAGAAACAGCAAAAATACCAAGAGGTGTGATAAGAACTAGTTTTTAAACTAATCTGAAATGAATAAGTTATTACTTCACCATGAAATAATTTGGGAGAGAAAAAAAACTTGGGTGTTTCTACTCAAAACAAGAAAACTTTTTATAATGTATATAAAATAGGAATAAGTTTCAAAACAAATGGAACAGGAATTTCATTGGTAAGTACTGAAAGTCTGCAAGATTTATTTTCTTTATTTACCCATCCCTTTTCCAGCACCTGTTTTTATCTCTTACAAGACTTACCTGGATCTGAACTACCTGTTCCTAGCTGTGCACATGCATTATCATTTTCTTGTAAGGCTTTTTTAAAGTAAAAAATTCCTAAATTGTGCTTTCCCATTGCAAAGTGGATGCAGCCAAGATTGTTCCAGAACATGCACCGTAAGCATTCACCTGAGAGAACAGAAAAAGACTACTTTTATAAACTGAAAAAAGTCACTGAGCTGACAAAGCATCCCCACCACTCTCATGGGTCAGCAAGATGTTCAAGGATTATGAAGTTACATCACTGTCTCCAGTATTTTAACAACCTGCCTTTCTGTTTATCATTCTGTTTCTCTTGGACACTTGGCCCAAAGTGATCCATGGGTAAAGACCAAAGACTTTCAGATCTTATGCACCATGTTCCAAGACACCCAGGTAGAAAGCCAATTTGACGTATTGCAACTTGAAGTGAGTTTATCTGTAATTTTTCATTGTATTTAGAGTATATAAACATTTCTAGTTTTCCAACAGATGGCTCTTGTAAAAAGGAAATTCCTTAATGACATTATCTACCTAAGTTTTATAAAATAAACAAACTTGTTAACCTCACCATTCAGGCAGGAAACATACCCTCCTCCTGAAATATATCATGCTCAGACTAACACTGGAAGAAGCTTCTTCCACACAATGGCAGAAAAATAAACGTTTGACTTATCTGCTGATAACTGAAGCTTTACAGCGTTACCACTGTTTAAAAAATAATATTCAATAAAGACATACCACAAAAAAAAAAAAAAAGAAAATAATTAAATATATACATATTACGGCAACCAAAAACCAGACCATTTCCAAACTAATTAGCCTGATGTTACTTTAATAGTAACCTAGGAAGATCATTAAGTGAACATTCTACTGTTGCTTGTGCAAAAAAAGTGTAATTTGAAAATAAAACTTCCTATAAATGGTACAGGAAGGACTTCCAGAAATCCATTTTCTTAGTTGCCACGTTGTTTAAATGACCATTCAATGAAAGCCACAGCTTTGTTAATTGAAGGAGTGCACCAATAAAAAGGAACACGTACTCAGGATATAAATCCATGATGCTTAGGGCCTGCTGCTTTAAGTAATCATTAATGCCTTTAAAGTTAGTATCAACGATAGTAGTACAAATAGTCCTATTTGTACCACATATGTAAGTACTTGCAGGATGAAGGCTTTCTATTTTATTTTACCTGTTTTCATGAAGCCTGGATGTTCAGCAATGTTTGCACTGTTTAAAAGTTTGACTGCTTTACGGTAATTGCCTCTCAAATATTCAAAATTGCTCTTAAGAAAGAGAGAAGGAGCTGACTGTGAAGAAGAGAACAATAGTTAATTATCTCTTTTTTTTGTTTTTTTAAGAAACAATTTCTAATGCTTGACCCTGCTGCCACTTTAAGAATACATGGGCTTAGCCCCTAGTGATTTAACAAAGTAACATTTCTTCATTGAACACTCAACCTCTTCTGAAAAGCAGAACTAGTTTTTTGTTTTGTTTCTGCTTCAAAACCAAATACTGTGCTAAAGAACTCTGCCACAGCAGTGGCAAAGTACAGAGGATCTCCCTTTTGTTTCAAGAGGATCTTTCTCCAACCTGCTTCCTAATACATTCCCCTCCATGCTTCCCTCCCTGTGGAGCTCAACAACTTCCTCCTGAGCTGTGGTTTTCCTGGCCTGCCAAAAGACACATCACGACCCAGAAAGACTTCCGTCAAACCAGCACCTGTTGAGACTGGCAACAAAAGGCAAGTGCTCTCCTCCTACTCCCTGATCCTCAGTTAATGCAGAATATACATGGCATGGTACACACAACTCTGAGTTGAGAACTCCTACACAAAAGAAGAAACCGCTTTCTAGTAAGAGATAAGCCTCCAACAAACTACAACAACTACCCCAAAAAAGACAACACGCAAAACCCCCCCAAATACTGAAAACTCCCAAATTAATCTTTCTCAAGTGGTTTTACTCAGTAATGACATCCAAAAATTTTATTTCCCTGAGCATTAATGGCCAACTAAAACTTACTTTACCCTGCCCAAATTATAAGCCACCCTTAACCACTCTATTGCACACAGCATTGCATTGCTATTACTTTAAATTGTTAACAACAAAGTGCAACCTTTCGAGCAATTCGAAGTCCTACATCAAATACACTTAGAGAAAAGAGATTACAAACCCAACTGATTGTACACAGCACTATTTCAGACATCCATCCTCAGGAAGACCTTTCCTTGTAAAGTAAGTTACCAAATCCAGTTTTAAGATAGGGAACAGACCTAGATTACAAAAACAATAGCTTTAAGAATACTTACATTTCCAGCTGTATTCATAACAGACTTGATCTCCCTTTTGCATGCTTTTAGTGACTTCATCTGGATATAGGCTCTCACCTTATACTGTTTAAAATTAAATTCGTTATATTAGAAACAGTAACTTGTGCAGGTTTGCAAGATGGACCATACCTAGAGATTTATTATAAGATTTCCTATATACATTGTAAAATAGGTAGTGAAAGTCTGTTTAAAAGGTTCTTCTAAGGAAGAATTTCTATTTAGAATATCAACAACAAATTTATACAATTCCTATCTGCAAGAGGCAAACGTGCATTTTATTCACTGGCCAACATTCAACAGCTCTACGTTCAAATACCAAAACATCAGCACATAAAACAACAAATTAATTAAAATAATTTAACTTGTAAATCCCAGACAGTTACCTGTTCAACCAATAAGCAAAAGGTGATAGTGAAGCATATTGTTTCTTCACTCATTTCCCCAAAGAGCAGTACTGGGAAATAAAACCTCACTGATTTAGACTGTCTTGCAGACAAACAGATGTAAGATTATTAGAGCTAAATGCCATTTAACAAAATTATGTTAAGACGTAGGTATTGAAACTGGGATTTTTCTTAGGTCAGTTTCTCCTGTACATGGATCTTAAAAAAAAGGGTCAGTTAAATTCATTTTTCTGACCTACAAAATGAAATTGAAGATGACAATATCACAATTCATGCTGAGCTAGATTTGAGGCAGGCAGCTCTCAGTTTTAAGGAAGACTGAATGGATATTCTTGTACAAATCACACACACACCCACCTGATGTATCTTAGATTTAGCAGCTTCTATTAAAGCTCCACTTTCAGCTTTTTGATTGGATGAATCTTTATTTGTATTATTACCTGACTGTCAAAAGAAAACAAAAAACAGAAATAAATAAAAAAGCATTAGGAGCTTATGAAGGAAACCGTAAACTGAACTTAAAAGGTGATTGGTAAAAACAATCTCTTTTAATGATGAAAATTGATATTCAATAATGTTAAAAGAAAAACAAACAAATACAAAAATGTCCATATATTCCACCAAAAACTTGTAACTTAAGCTTTGCAATCAAAACCAAAGAAGGAGGACATCAGCCTATGAGGTACAGAGCTCTATATGAAGGTTAGCATTACGCTAATCTGATCCAGTATTGAGGAATTCTAAGAATGCTCTTATTCAGAAATATAGTTTGCATGCTCCTGATTGTCTTCTCCATATTTCCTCTGGCAGAATTATTATATACTCACAAATAAAGTTTTATCTTAAGTGTGACATTTTATCAACAGGAGAAGATAAAAATGTCCACTTTCCACTTCCAAGCCACTACCCATTCTATAGTAGTTTCCAAAAGGTACATATCAAAGATTGCATTTGAAAGCCTGCCTCATACTTCCAGACTCTACATTAAAGGAATTTTTGATTTCTCACCCTGTGGCACTAATTTCACTGACATTTCAAACACAGAGTATCACACAATCATCATCCGGGACACATAAAGATAACCAAGTATATTTGGCACTAAAAACAACTGACTTTCTAATATAAGTCTCTGACTTGGGACACTTCTTAGCTCTTGGCACAAAAAGGGTGGGAAGGAAAGACCATACAGCTACTGTACACAATTAACTTGGTTATTAAAATGTGGCAGTTGTCTGAAGTTACAGACATCTTAACAGCTTTAAAATTCTGAACTATTTTAAAAGATTTGGATTTAATAGAAACATACCTTTGGTAAAGACAGCGGCATTCATGCCATTTTAAGCTTACCTCATTTTTTCCATTCTTGCTGTTATTGTTGCCCTGTGAAATCATTTTTTCCAGGACAGCAAGGAGATGCAAGGCCTTCTCAGCCTGGTAAGTCAGCAGGTATAAGTCCACAAGCAGGAAGCACACAGCCTGGGCAAACTTCTCCTCTGTATCAAACAAAAGAAGTAGATCGGTATTAGAACTGTAAGATCCTTCCTATCTAAACAATCACAGAACAAAAAAGCAATAATTAGAAAACCAATTTAAGAAAAAAGCTGCAAAGTGCATCTATACAACATCATGAGAAAAAACAAAATACTAAATAAGAAAAAAGATAAAAATGCAGACACCTACATCACACAGACAAGTATATTAACACAAAGAGGTAATTCTTTCATACCCATGTCATCTGAAAGCAAAGACCAGAGACAGCTTAAAAATCACTTCACATTGATTTTGAGAACTGATCTAAGCACACTGGCACCAAGGATCCAGCGTCTAAAGAGACTGATGGGCCATAAGCCTATACAGAATCTTACAGAACTTAAGGATTCCATACAAACACATCTCTGCATGGCTGGTTTCACAGAGTAAGCTCCACACAGGCATACTGAGAACTGAGGGAGAAACAGCATTATACTTACTGGATTTGTTGAGACCCACACATACAAACACTTCATCCCTGTTCATAAATACCTCCTGAAGTTGTCAAATATCCGTTTTAGTTTTGTTATACTCATCTGCTAAGTGTCTCTGAAGCACCTTCCCACCCAAATTCAAACGCTGTCCTTGTAAGTAAAGATTACTCATCATTCCTATGCCTGTCTTTTTTTATTACTATTATGTACATTTACAAGTCACTTTTCTGATAAGCAGAGGAAGATCATTTACTCTGCCTCGTTACTGCACAAACAAAACTCTTCTGCCTACACACCGAAAGGCTCTATAAACTGGTACAGCTTCTCTCCAACTGATATAGCTTCAGTATACTGACGCAGATGATACAAAATAACAGCTTGATTGTAGTAAAGCATACTATTTTCAACATCATCTAAACCATCCATTTCTTCAACAGCAGAGTGAACCTGAAAAAAAACCCAAAACACACAGAACTGAATCTTGTTTATCCTTAAGCTTTCCAAACTTACGATGTTAAAGCATCAAATGTTTATTATAGAAAAATAGCCCAAAAGTACTAATGAGCCTAAAGATAGGGCAGTAACAGTTACAAGCTAACAAAGGGAAGAGGCAAAACGTGTCTTCCTATTTCACTGGAAGATTCCATCCCCCATTAGCAGTGCTTACATATCAAACTTTCATGCAGTGGTTGCATTACCTGGTTCTTCAGCTGGTTCAGGGTTTGTCTCAAATTGTCTGTTGTGGTCTGGTTACTTTTACAAAACTCTGCAACTGCAGTATTCAAAGTTATTTTGTAGTCATCTTTGTTTATGTCTTGAAGGGTGTTCAGGTGTTGCAAACAGGCATCATAATTTCCCGCCTGGAAACAGCAGGCATCACAAAGGGATTAGTTTAAACTTTGTATCCTCTCATAAGTCAATAATTTTTAATGGCAGCCTCCTCCTCTCTCTGAGTCTAGAGAGCAATGTAGGATTTCCTTGACCAACACAAGTAAACAGCTCCACACCAACTCCATTTGTCATGCAGACTGGTATGTATGAGAAGCAAGTTAAAGCTGAGGTCCTAACTAAAACTGAACAAGAATTTGATGGAAAAAGAACAAATAGAATAGTTAACTATTACAAACATGTTTCTACAAAAACTGTTGTTCTTTTGGTTTCATTATATCAAGCTTTAAGATTCTTTATTTCCTCAGTTTCCACAATCTGTCTCCATCACACATACACTGAGCAGCTGCCTGTCTAACTCCTGGCCCACCTTTTTATGTTTGTTTCTCACTTCATCTTCAGACTGGGTTCCAGTTTAGCCCCTGCTTAATGTCTGCCTAACACAGGCCGGCAGAAGAGGAGGGTTACACATCTTTCCTAACTTTCCCAAGACAGCCCTAATTTATGTTGCTGAATGAATTATTCAAGAATATTATGCTCACCTTGAGGTGCCATCCAACCCAAGCCATTCTATGATACGATTCTATGATTCTATGGAAATGTATGCACTGGCTTTGTAATACAAGCATTGATTTTAGTATAATAACTTGCTAATACATTCTCCGCCATGCTAAGAAAACTGGGGAACAAAAAATTCTATAAACCAGTTTAGCAGTTATGTGGTAGAAGAGAAGCTTGGGCTTGGCTGTGTCTTACCAGAAAAGCTTGTAATGCACTGCTCGACAACTCCTTCTCCTGATCAGTGATTCCTGAAGTACCAGCTCCATCGTGCTTCTCAGCACCTTGGTCTGACAAAGGATGATAGAAAAGTTTGTAAACACAACAGAAGTAATTCAGCTCAAAAAACATTGTTTGTGCCCGTTCTCAGGATCCTCCTGCCAGCTTGTAGGGAACAGCATTAAGAAAATGCTGCAACTATAGTTTTGCTATGTTCCCTTCTAGATGAAGACCAGTCCAGCATGTAAGGTTTTGTTTTTGATGGTTTGAGCAGTTGTACAGTAATCTAACATGGTTTTAATTGTCTTCAGTTTCCTTGAAATAAAATTCAAAACTACTGGAGGGAAAACCAGAACAACCAGTGCCACACCAGACCAGCTTGTATCTAGAAACCTCAACTCACATGTTCACGTAGTGTTTTTGAAACAAAGATTATACACCTGCCATGGCTTCCACTGCTGCAGATAATTAATTCTTCAATTCCACAACAAGGCTTTTGCTTGAGCCCGTATTTTGCCATGTTAATGGGTTTGGTGGGCACTGTATATTCAATGTCTGTCTTTTCCTAGAAAGAAAGGATGTAATGCAAACTCTGCTAACTTTGTTTTCACACCAAACAAATGAGAACATTCCTCTACGATCTCCACTACAAAATCCACTCCCCATAAGCACCAACACACCTGAATCATCCACTACTCACTGGCTACAAACACTTGAAGTTTATTTACGAGGATGGACAACAATAATAACCAGGCCTAGGGACATTCCCGATGTAATATCCATGGCAGGATCAAAACACAGTCACCATTCAGTTCCTGGGTTGCATTTGCTGCAGGGAAACACTTTCCACCATCCTACACAATCATACATTTCAGCAAGAACCTATTTGTTGCTTGCTGAGGCTTCCACCCTGCATCATGATGCCCATGAAGTTGAGATGTTAAAACTCAACCATCTTTCACCAGCGAGTCACAACGCAATGGGCTGCGATATGGACAAAACTCAGGGTACAGCAATTCTAGTACTTGGGAGGGATGGACTCTGAGGGTGCTACAGAACTACACACACCTACTGTGAAATCTGACTGCACATAATTGGGGTGGTCAGCAGGGGCAGGGAGGTGATTGTCCCTCTCTACTCTGCTCTTGTGAGGCCCCATCTGGAGTACTGTGTCCAGGTGTGGAGCCCTCAGTACAAAAAAGACATGGAGATTTTGGAAAGGGTCCAGAGGAGGGCCACAAAGATGATCAGGGGGCTGGAGCACCTCCCCTATGAGGACAGGCTGAGGGAGTTGGGTTTGTTCAGCCTAGAAAAGAGAAGGTTGCGGGGTGACCTCATTGCAGCCTTTCAGTACCTGAAGGGAACTTACTCCCAGGAGGGGAGTAAACTCTTCGAAAGGGCTGACAATAGCAGGACACGGGGAAATGGTTTTAAGTTAAAAGAGGGAAGATTTAGGTTGGATGTTAGGGGGAAGTTCTTCACTAGGAGAGTGGTTAGGCCCTGGAACAGGCTGCCCAGGGAGGTTGTGGATGCCCCGTCCTTGGAGGTGTTCAAGACCAGGTTGGACGGGGCCCTGGGCAACCTGATCTAGTAAATGTGTATGTTTGGTGGCCCTGCCAGGCAGGGGGGTTGGAACTACATGATCCTTAAGGTCCCTTCCAACCCGGGTCATTCTGTGATAATGCATTCACCAGTGGAACCTTTTCCATAAGGAGAGAGAAAAAAAACATCAGAAAAGTTCAAAAAGCTTTGATGTGCCACAGTTTTCTCACAGACAGAGAGGAAAGGAACAAGAAGCATCTCTCCTCATACTAACCACGTAATAGATCTGACTCCTTAATATTTGTGGTAGAGAACCCACTGACTTTCAAGGACCTTTTTTAACAGCAATGAAGAAATAAATGCATTTTCCCTCCCACCATCATGCTAACAGATAGGTTATCTGCTTTACTTGCTCCCCAGGCCTCAAGGTTACACCAGCATAAGCAACAACAATGCAGATATGTGAGAATCCAAACCTTGGGACGTTTCTAATGCTCAGCCTGACCAGGAGCTCCCCACATACACAGGTTTAGCTCTCGGTAGGGCCAGGCAAAGCCGCAGCACTGGGTACCGCCTTTGTCTGGTAAGCAGGTAAAACAAGCAATATGGTGCTCACAGAGGTCTGAACCTTGATGTGACACATCTTTAGGTAAGCAAACAATAAATGAAAGACACTGTTAGCTGCCCAGGAAACGTGCCACTTACACAGCTACATGGTGTATTTCCTAGGGAAGCATCAGGGCAGCTCTACAGACTTCACTATGCCTCTACATCACATGTAGAAAAACAAAAACGAACAAGTGTTTTAAACAAAGCTCTCCTGCAAAGTCACTTTTATGGTTACAAACTGAAGGCCGAGATCTCACACCTGTTAGCTGCACCTCCAGCGGCCACAGCCTCCAGGCCTTTCCGTACCAGTTACCAGAGCGTATCCCTCCGCCCGGGCCCACGGCCGTTCCCCCGCTCACCCGCAGTCTTGTCCGCCGCCATCTCTGCCACCGTTGCCACGCGAGACGAGACGTTCCCCTGCTCCTCCACCAAACACCGGGCCGCTGTGGCACTACTTTCCCTCCGGTCCCTACGCGCCGCTCCGTCCCTATTACCCGCCGCTTCCGGGTTGCCGGCGCCCGCCGACGTGCGGCCGTTGCTGGGGACCGCGTCTGACGTCACGACGCCGCTGCGCTCCCCCCCCCCCCCGGAAGGGGCGTCGTGCTCATGCGCCTCGCAACCTGGCTGCGTCCCCCCGGCCGCCATGTTGTTGGCCTTGCGCGGAGTGAGGCTGGTCTGCCAGCCTTCTTAGAATCGTAGAATCATGGGATCGTTAACGTTGGACAGATGGCTAAGATCACCTATTCCAGCCACCAGCACATCCCCACTATGCCCAGTGACCACATCCCTCAGTGCCATAATTTGAGGCCATTCCCTCCCATCCCATCACTGTTACCGGTGAAAAGAGGCTGACCCCCACCTCACCACAGCTCCTTTCAGGCAGCTGTAGAGAGTGATCAGGTCTCCCCTGAGCCTCCTCTTCTCCAGACTGAACAGCCCCAGCTCCCTCAGCCGCTCCCCATAAGACTTGTGCTCCAGACCCCTCACAGCTTCACTACCCATCTCTGGACACACTATAGGGCCTCAATATCACAGATCACACAGAATCACAGAATGACCCGGGTTGGAAGGGACCTCAAGGATCATGTAGTTCCAACCCCCCTGCCTGGCAGGGCCACCAGACATACACATTTACTAGATCAAGTTGCCCAGGGCCCTGTCCAACCTGGTCTTGAACACCTCCAAGGACGGGGCATCCACAACCTCCCTGGGCAGCCTGTTCCAGGGCCTAACCACTCTCCTAGTGAAGAACTTTCCCCTAACATCCAACCTAAATCTTCCCTCTTTTAACTTAAAACCATTTCCCTGTGTCCTGCTATTGTCAGCCCTTTCGAAGAGTTTACTCCCCTCCTGGGAGTAAGTTCCCTTCAGGTATTGAAAGGCTGCAATGAGGTCACCCCGCAACCTTCTCTTTTCTAGGCTGAACAAACCCAACTCCCTCAGCCTGTCCTCATAGGGGAGGTGCTCCAGCCCCCTGATCATCTTCGTAAATGTCCTTGCAGTGAGGGACCCCAAACCAAACACAGTACTTGAGGTACTCACCAGTGCCGAGCACAGAGGGATCATCCCATCACCTCCCTGCTCCTGCTGGCTGTACTATTTCTGGCACAGGCATCCAGCTACTCTGTTTTCCCTAATGCTACTTTGACACAATGCAGGGGAAGGTTTGTAAGGAAAGGTGATACTTTGTTTAACAACAAAGTTACAAAGTTAGAAAGAATTCAACATGCACATAACCTCCCTGCTCTGAATGCCTGCTCCTGAATGCTCAGGAATGTCTGATGTGGAGAGAGGCAGCCGCCTCTCTCAGGTTGGGTACAGTGTCTGTTGCCAGTGCCAGAACAGCAGTCCGATAGTCACAGAGCATTTTGTACTAACACAGAGAGGCACCACTGTGAATTTACTGCTCCCTGCTATACTTTTGCTTTGACAGTCCTGTCAGAGCGAATTCAGCCTGAAATATGGCAGCACTGGTACCCAGCTTTGCATCTCTTCTCCATCGTGACATCAGGAGGACAGTCATGGTAGTTTGTTTCATCCCTCATGCCATCAATGTACTGCAGGGCTTGTTTACCCGAGGGATACTTACAACAATCTTTTGTCATATATTTCCAAAATGAAAATGTTTATCCTTTCTAGGGGATTAAACATTTTCTTGGTTAGAATAGAATATCTTTTTCTCCTTCTTATTACTGATTAAATCTTATGGTTATGTGTGTGAGAGACAATGAAGAGACACACACCCTTTGTGCGGTCCAAGTGTGTGGTCATGCAATCAAAAATGTTATTGACATTTGTCCTTGAAAAATTAATACAGCAATAACATCAATACCTTCCTCCAAGGACGAGGGAAAGAGGTTCTTGAGTGCACATATGTATGGTTTGCATTATTCTGCCTGAGAATCGTGGCAAGTGAGCAGACAGAAGAACATGCATCTGGTTCCAGAGAGGCAGGTACGCCACCTGCTGAAGGAGATACAGAATAAATTCAAATGTCCTTTGAGAGAATAAAAAGTGTGTTAGAAATAAAAGTCATCTTCTAAAACTCCTGTTTTGGAGTTTTAGTTTTTCAAGAAATAAATCATCACAATTCATTCAATGCTTTCTTTTTAGTCCTTGCGTTCTCAAAACCATCAAGACAGCAATCCCGTCCCCTGCCTTGCAGCAGATAACCTCCCTGCTGATCACAAACGAGCAAAACCCAGATCATAGGGGAGAAAACAGGGATCTACAACAACCCCATCACTGCCGGGCTGCTAAGAAAGGGAAGAGTAGAGCCAGCTCCAAAGGAAACTGTAAAAACTACAGTTCTATGGCCAGATACTACAATATGGAAATCTTGGCAGTACTTTATTTTTCCCGCTGCTTTCCAAATCACAGGCGATTAGGTTAACACCTACCCTGCTACTAATAGGGCTTCCTATCTCTTGCCCCTCTAAACCTTAGAAGAGTCTAACCCGTAGGTGGCACTATGCAATAAAACAAGGCACGTTCCAGGACTGCATTTCCCCATACAGATGGAGTTCTTATTTAAAATGTAAACTAGTGTAAATGTAAGTACATTGAATGCAATTATTAGTCTCAGTTTAGTAATCCTCTTTTTCTGAATCTGTCCACCAAAGGCAGTTTCAGTGCAGTATTTGTGCCTTCAGAGTGCCATGGAATATATTTTCCTGGAAAATGATGGTGCATTGCAGACTGTTGCCATTTTTACTCTGTCTGCAAGCAGTAAATGAACCAGCATGAGCTGTGTCTGCTTTAGCAACTCACTTAGAGCCACAGGAGCAGGCTGATGGCTGTAAAAAGCTGTTCTGAGGTCCTTCGCACTCCTGGCACACTCACACAGGTTGGTTTGGGTAAGGAGCAAAATGACCCAGTACATCTTGGATTTCCATGGGGCAAAGCCCTCACACCAGACATCACATCCCCAGCCATGGAACTGCTGGGAAGCAGCATGTTCTGCTTGGATCTGCCTCAAACAGGTCTGTGCCACACCAGACTCCAGTGTCCTCACAGGTGGAAGCCAGCTGACTTTTCTCACTGCTGCTGTTATTTCTGATCCTGCTCCTCACTGACACTGGAACTTGCAGTGGTGGTGCTGTGGGGGAGGAGTGGTGGATTCACCCTGCAGCCACAGCAGCAGAGCAAGACAAACACCTCAAGTAAACCCTTCTGACACCTTTTTTAACAGACACGAGGAGAGGCAGAAAATCTTCCCAGAAACACTTACCACTCATGACAGTATTGGTCACAGTGAAATGTGGAAGTAGGGCCTGGGAGATGAGCTGAGGCAGATGGGGCTTCACTATCCCTGGCATGTGTGATGGGAGCAGGGGGTACAGAGCTCCTGGGAGCCAGGATACCATGGGGAAATAGATCAATTGAGTTGGAGGCAGTTAAGGAACTGATGCCACCACAGCCTCAATACATTTCTCTGATTCCCCTTTTGAAAAGATGTTCTCACTGTCTCCCCTCAGCATGCAGCACCTGGTAATTAATTCCCCTGTGGCATCACCTAACTCCTCTGCTTCATTTTTATCTACTCTGATTCTGCTTGCTTGTGGTACTCTTATGTGTTTTCATTCCATTTGGCTTTCATGATAGCTTCACAATCTTTTTCCGTTAATGGGTTTGTCTTGGGATCACCTGAATTGTGTTACATTCTCAGACTTCACTAGGATAAATAACACTTTTTTTTTTTTTTTAATAGAATTCCACAACCTTTCCCCTTTCTGGTTCCATCCAGGAGAAATCTGTGCATCCAGTTAGAATTCTCCAAAAATCAATGTGGTCAAGGAAGGAAAGCCATGAAGAAATCACTCTACATTCTGGGTTCTTTACTTTCCTGTAGAGAAGGTTGGCCTAAAGCTTGTGAAAGTTCAGTGTCCACTTCAAGGCTCAGATTGATAGAAGAGCCTTCATTTCAACAGGATTCCAAACCCCAATCCTTAACTCACAAAAACTTCCTGTGTTACACAGTTTAAGGGGAAAAGAATGAGGTCTCTAAATCATTTTGTGATTACATCAGTGCCTTTCAGCACAAGCAGGAACTGATTTATTCACCATAGTAAGATGTCTGCTTGACGTATGTGTTTATGTCCAACACATCAAGCACTGCTTTATGCCCTTCCACATCACAGAGTACTTTGACCTCAAGACACAGAAAGCAAGTGTACTCTGTGTTGACTCTGACACTTGGAGCAAACTGTTGGCTCTTCAGGCCATCCTTAAGCACTCATCCTGTGCCAGCCTATGCTAATAAACAGACTGCAGAAAGCCCAACACTCAGTGCCCTTGGTATTGCAACCATTAGGAAGCTGGTGTTTGGTGAGGAATGGTTATGTCTCCAGACAGAAAAAATCTGTGCATCAGAAAAGATACATCAATTCATATAATTGCATGTTTCTGGTAGTTATTATTCTCAGCATTTCACCAGACTTTAGGAAGAGATGGCTTCTTTCCTGAGACATTTCAGGCAGTTCTTTTTCTCTTTAAAGTTACAAATGAAGCATTTTGCTGATTGATGCTATGAGTTGTTGAAAAGGCAAAGAATGGGTTCAGTACAGTTTTTCTACACTGACACAGTGCAGCAATGCCTTTGTGCATGTTCTCATTATGCTTCCTTTTACTTTCAAGTTTCCAGGGGACTTAAGTAAATCTGAAGTATTTTTTTCTTCCAAAGCTTTTATGAACTGAAGAATGTAAGGCTGAGTGTATTTCTTAGTTCACATAGTTTTCCTAAAGATGTTGGACTGCTCTGGTGGAGTTATCTTCTGAAGAGATGATAGAAGGCTTGTTTATCCATTCTTTGCCTAAAATAGCAGGTCTCTGTGCAGCTCACATCTAAAAGCTTTCATAGTGCACATCTGCAGATCACATGAATGAAGATATGAGTTTTTTTGTTGTGAAAACCAGCAGGAAACACACTGTTGGCAGCTCCCATGGCCCTTCATTTAAACTCTGTGTAAGGCAGTAAGGCTCAGGTTGCTTCCAGTTCAAAACGAAACTCTGGGATTTGATGATACGCTGTTAAACACAAAGGCTTTGCCTTTTTCAGATTAGATTTTAACTTGCTGAGTAAATTAATTAACAATGAATAATCAAAACCTGATTAAATGTAGCTTCCAAGTAAAATACTAGATATAACCCTGGATAAATTCAGGACTAAAATCTCATCCCCTGTATTTATTTATTTACTTATTGAGATTAACGCAGGCTTTATTTCAACAGTTCACATCAGCCTTTTGGGTTCCAGATATACTTGGCTATGGTAGAAATCTCTGTTCTAAAACTGTTTTACCTTCTTTCTGTCAGTCCTTTCTTCCAAATCCAAGTCACTTTTAAATGAATGTGACTTTAAAGGAAGGAAGAAAAAACGTTAACGAGAATAGAAAAATGGTCCAAAACATTAAAAGGATGGAAAGCTATTTAAAGAACAAAACAGTCTCAGGAGCTGTAGAATCTCTGTGGACTGGCATATGGGAGTCATATGTCAGCATATGCCTGCACTGCACGTACAGTCAGTATCCATTTGCTCAATTTAATTTGTGTCCAAAGCTGTAGTAAGATCAGGTTTCAGTGCAGTAAGAAAAATGTAAAAGCATAACAAAATGTTTAATTTTTAATTATCTGTTGAAGCCATCTTGCACGAGTTTTTGTTGTTGTTGTTTTTCTTGCCCTTTTTTGTGACCTCTGAGAGCATCCTAACAACTAAGATAAATGTACCCATTCCACCCCATGTTACATTCTCAATGTCAGGAAAGATAGGACCAACAGCACAGTTAGCCAGGGATCAGGCACTACAGTACTGAAGAATATGGCAGGTACTGACTCTTTTTAGCCTCTGTGTGGGGATAAAACTGAGAGGAAACTATTTGAATGATGTAGTGTATACAAACATGTACCCTATGGGCAAGAAACATGAAATTAGGACACAGGGGAAGCAATTTCAGCTTCCTGTTCCAAATCCAATAATATAATAACTTAACCACTGTGTTACTGTATTTATTTTTTATTTCCAGACCAGAAATCCCAATTGAAGCCTGAAAAATATCCCTCTGGAAAAAAGATTTGCTGAAATTAATATCATTTATATTTCAATCAAATAGAAATATAAGAAAAATGCTGGGAAATTTCCAGTGTAACTCAGCTGCAGAGTGGCTGCAAGATGCGAGCTAACCCTGCTTAGCACACTGCTTCCAAAGGAAAGATCCCTTCTGACATCCCAAAGTCGAAGTAGCTACGTGTGACAGTTTTAGGGCCCGTATTGCTGCTGCTGAACCATATGTTTGTCTATCCTGGCAACTGCAAAAGTAGGTTATGCTGAGCTGCACATATCAATAGTTAACAGAAATAATAGTGAATGTTGCGTCATACTTATTGGGTCTTCATTATTTGTTACATTACTTGGTTGTATATGGGAAGAGAGCATTTAAGTTAAGCTTACTGTGTGACTGTGAGCTAGGTTTAAGTGAGAAAGCTGCAGAACTTCCAAGTGTAATACAGCACTGACTGATTTACATAAAGGAAGTAAATGATGTACGTTGTTTACTTCTATGCGGAAACAACGAAGAATTTAAATCTCTAGTCAGGAAGTCAGGGAATGGATTCTTGTCTCAGGTAAAATCCCATGTAATTTGGCCAGCACCAAAGGAGCATCACCAGGCTGAGACCATTACACTCCAGATGAAAAATTCACCTGTTTTTAAATCTGAGCCAGGAATGAGTACAGCAGATCAGTGGTTCAGTTTCACTAAATGGGACAAAATTGGGGGTCAACAACTAGAATAAGGGAAGCTGCATTTAACATGCATAGACTGTGGGATTAGACAATCACTTGAAATTCATCAGAATTCCTGTCCGAAGATTGCAGCACTGAAATGAAGGTATTGCCATACCCAGACATGGTGGTGGCAGTGGGGAGGAGAGGCTGTGTGATGCTTGCTGTGGTTTCTGCTTCACTGCACTACCTTGCAATGACATTAGCGCATATTTTGTATTCTGTGAGGGGAATGCCTCCATCCTCCTCTCTGCTACTTAGAAACATTGAAGAGATGAGATCTGACACTTGAAAATGCTACAGCATTTGTGATCTCGACAGGCTATAAACTGGCCTTCTTGGATGCAGAGAATTTGGGTGCCTGGAGTGGTTTTGCTTTGTCCAGCTGGTGTCCTACCATCTCCAGCACAATCTGAAACACAAAGCTGCTTCCAGACTTGTTATTGACTTGACTTTACTGGCCTTGTCAGAGCTAATTGGATTTGTGACACGGTCAGATGCTTATTTCTTGATTCTGTTGTCCCTTGCCTTACAGGACACATATGTCAGGAGAAACCACAGTACATCTAGTGAATACTAACAGTGTACAGATAAGAAGATAAAGGTGTACAGAAAAGATATATAGACATGCCATAAACCTTCTTGGGAAAAAAATAAAATAAAATAGGAAATACGATTAAAATTTATATCTTATTCTAATCCATCCTAATATTTTCAATTAGATCTCTGATTTGTCAAGATAATTAGAACATTTATGACTCTTTTTATCTGAATACATCCATGACTCTCTGGACAGCCTAATAACACACTTTCATTTGGTCAGGCATGAATGCCCAACTAAGTATTACTGTGGATTAGTGCTATTTTGCAGAAGACAGATATATCACAGGAGTATGAGGTTATTCTTTCAGTAAAATCTCTTCATTTACTAAGTATTAAGCAAACCTCTACTCACTTATTACAGTCACAGCCTACAGCCATAATATTAGTATTCCTTTCTTTGTGCAACAGCATTTATGCTTTGTATAGGAGATGACACGTAGTCGCCAGCAATTAAACAGCTCTTCTGTAATTAACTTTAAAAACCTTTATTACAACAAGCAGTATTTAAGGTAAACTTCTTAAAGCATAATGAAAAACAGGCATCCATAACTGCAATAAACATGAAGAGACTTAAAACAAAAGCCCCAGATGAAGAGGATTTCATTTATATCTACCACAAACATCACGAAACTGGGGGAAGATTCACCAGGTAGGATTTATTTGGAAATGCAGTCCATCTGATTATAGACATTTTGGCTAGGTGAGAGGTCCATACATTGCCTTTAAGAACCGATAATTATATATGGATACATAAACGACAACTGGAGGAAGAAGAGAGGGAGAAACAAACAAAAGAAGCACTTAAGCCTATGCTTAACTTTAAGTTTGTATCTAAATCCTTGTGAAGTCAACAGCTATGCAGTTGGAACTATGCAAGCACATAGCTGAAAATATGACTGCCATGATAATCTGACATGGTATTAAGTCTGCAGGCAGAAAACAGCCATACAACTACTTTGAGTCTGTAAATGGTGAGGCAGGTAGGTTTGTGAGAAACATACTAGCAACATTTTGATACTGATGAGTGCAAAATGAATTAGATCAATAAGAAGTGGTTTGTCCATACAGCAAGAACCAGATAGTATAATTTATCTTTCTTTTGTTCTGATTTTATTATTAGCTTAGCTCCAATGTTTTCAGTACACATAAGGCTGGCACAGCACAGATACAAATCAATTGAATTTGGTTTCATTTTGGACAGCTCACTGAAAGCATCTGCTAAATGCACAACAAGGTCAGCCATCTCCAATCCGCCCTATCACATTAGCTGAGAAACAGTAGAGCTAATAATATCTCTTTCAAATTACAGTGCTTCCAACCTTCATACTGTATTGGTTTAGATAAGCCAGTGGCCCAATCAGTGAAGGCAGGGTTTGGTTCTTCAGCTCTTTAATGTGGATAACCCTGTGAAAGCAAAAGGTTTATTCACCTAAATCCCAAGCCCATTATTCTACCTGATGACTAACTTCAGGAATGGAGCTATGCTAACTCGGGGAACAAACCATGAAGTAAATCATTACCAAACTGGGGTACCAGTGTTTCTATTTCACAAATTAATTATATTAAGCATCAGTTATCTTATGTTCTAGTGTATTATGTTAATGAAAAGTTCCTTATTATGTTTCTTTGAGGGTATCGTAAAAAAATTATCACCTCCAGACAAGAGCTGTTAAAATATTTTCTTTATCACACTTGCTTTGCTACATCAATTTTCTATTTATTTCAATACCATTATTTAGATTCAATCAAATGGAGAGACTTTGGTATTTATTTGTCATCTGGTAGCACTTCACATATATTATCTGGAGCAGAAGAAAGTTCTTCTCCAACCACCCCTACTACTATGGAATTGATCTATTTGTGGAGCAAGCTCTATTAAGAAAGACAAACTTTCAAACACTTTAATGCAAAAAACCACTAAAGAATAAACAGAAAAAAAAAAAAAAGAAAGCAAAACTGTTTTGTGTGATTTTATTATTAAACTGGTGTTGCAGTGGTTAGTGCTATTATACAAACATGAAGAGTTACAACCCCAGTTTCACTAGCACTGCTCTGTGCTATTAAATTGTCCTGTTCTCAGTCCTGAAAAGATAGGAGAAAATCTATTAAGATGAGGTTTCTTTTATTATTACAGTCCTTCCACAGTAGATTACTAATACTGAAGATGTATCAAACACCATGAATACACATGCATGCTAGTCCATATGACACTGCTGAAGTCTGGTTGAACCTAAATTCAGACTCATAGGAAGAACAAGAATGTCTACTAGAATGAAAAGAAAACCCAGAACACAGGCAAAATCTAATGCTCTGTCAGAAGCCATGTTCTGATTTAAAGAGCAACATTCCTCTAGACATGCAATTGCATTTGGTGTCATTTCTACCTGTTCCTTTGAAGCAGGACTGCTAAAGAGTGCTGTGTAAATGCATACATCCCTCCTTTCAGATACAAAAATCATCCTGACTGACAGGAAGGGATGTCCTCTGATAAAAGAATTACTCAGAAAGCTACTAAAAGCTGGCACAAGGTAAGACATTTCCAGATTTGAAAGCTCCTTGACCCAGCAGCGTGCCTGGGAGCTGTCTATGCTGTACAGCACATCACATTATCCTTTTGGGGCCCTTTGGGCGGTACTAGAGAGGCAGTCCCTCTGGCCTCCTGCCACGCAGCCGCAGCCCTGGCAGCACTGCTGTCCCTGGCACGGAGGCAGCTGCAGTGTTTGGGAGGACAGACAGCCTGCCAGGCAGATGGGTAGGCAAGCTGGCAGGAAACCAGTAAGCTTCTGATGAAAGCCTCACAGCCTTGGGTTCCATAGCGTTTCTTATTTAAATCATGGAAATGAGTGTTTCTATTCGTACTACAGTACCAAATAATTGTATTAGCAAATGCGTTTTGTAAAAGTCAATTTTCTCTCTCCACACTGGGTAAAATTTAATCTGAGAGTTTTTCATCAACTTCAAATAAAAATGCGTATTAAGGAACAAAAGCCTAATTAGAAAAACTGGCATCAAAATAGGTAGAACCATACAATCTACCTGATAGCTGAGTGTCAGCTGTAGCCTGTATAGTGCAGTAGTGAGCTCTATAGCAATTCTGCAGCTACTCCAAAGAGACACTGATGAAATCCCACAAGAAAAATATTTGTTTAACATGGCACTTCTGTAGGAAGGCAAAGGCAATTAGTGGACAGTGACAGCAAAAATTAACTCACCTGTACCATGCTCACAGACCACATCCCTCAGTGCCACATCCAAAAGGCTCTTGAATACTTCCAGGGACAATGACTGCACCACCTCCCTGGGCAGCCTGTGCCACTGCCTGACCACTCTCTCTGAGAAGAAATTCTTCCTAATATCCAACCAGAACCTCCCCCGGAGCAACCTGAAACCATTACTTCTTATTTCCATTGTCACTCTCCTAAGCTTTGTTGACATCACTCTGCTAGATGGAGTTGAAAGGATAATACAGCCTGACTCAGTTTAGTATGAGCTTGCTTCAGAACAAACTTTATTCCGTCTCCAGAAGTATTTTAGATATGAAGTAGCAGATACTAATTTTAATAGTTATATTGCTTATTGTGTCTGTGCTAGATCCTTGTATCTGTACAATACATCAAAGAGAAAATATCTGGCCAAAGACAACAAAGTGAGCTGCACTACGATGGCAAGAGATTGTAGGGATCTACTGTTGGCACAAAGGAGAGAGTGTCTTGGTTTAAGAATGTGACTCATGCTGTCTTTGGTAGAAATGCTTAAACTTAAGTAGAGTAGAAGGCTGGCATTTCTTTTCAAGAGGAAGTTCTATCTCTCACCACAGATAAACATGTCTTATTTCATTTTGGCAGCAAAAGATGCTTCCACTCCTATCTGAGTTAAAACTTCTCATGTGGTTTGAGTTCAGCACTTTTGAAAAAGAGAAATCTCATCTTCTGTGGAAAGCAAGCTTTTAGTTTTGTTGGCGTATACATTTCCAGTCAAGCTGAGGAGTTGTTTGGCTTACGTGTCTCTGTCATGTGACAGTGCTAGCCCTGATTCCAGAGGATGAAGAAAAAGATATCTGGTGACCTGAAACTAGACCTCAGGCATCTACCCAGGGAAACAGAAGTGGCACAAACATTGCTTTCCTCTGACACTGTCCTGGAAAGTCTTGTTTCTAAGTTTCCATAGTCATGTATTTCACAGTTTAACATTTCTGATTTGTGAAGAAGGCGATGGCCAACTCCTTCTCCCAGGTGATCCATGGGAATAACAGGGCATAGAGGCAGAGTGTTAACACTGCAACGTACTGCTTTGCCATACACTCTATGGAGTACCAAGAGAAACTCTGCATTCCTAGCAAGTCTTCCATTGCAGTGGATTCTTGAAGCTCCCTAGAAGTTATAAGCAGCTCCAGACAGAATTTCATCTGGCAAAGCAGCAGCAAACACAGCATAAAGAGTAGAGAAGGTCCAGCTTTTAGTGTGTCAGTAGCATCAGTTTGAAGTTATTTTTAACTGCCTTGAAAGCTTAGCATCCAGATACAGTTAATCCTTTAAAGGATTTGCAGGTATTCATAGCTTAATAAGTAAGCATACTGGATTAAGCCAATAGGAGATTGTAGCCAGACAACCAAAGAGAACTTTACATGCCAGCATTCAAAAAAATTACATTTTTTTATATACTCATGCCTGACAATCACACTCAATAGTCTGTATGTGCCAGAATCTCATACTGTGATGAAATAAAAATGTTAATTAGAGACATTAAACTCAACACGTGATAACTAAATCATCAAATGCTGGTGAATTTCTGTTGTCTTTTTTCCCCTCTATCCTGTATGTCCTTTGAAAAGCAGAACTACACCCTGAAAAGGAGTTAAAAAGGCATCTACTTAAGCAATAAATAAAAAATGAAACAAAAGGAGTAAAAATTTACTTTGAGAAGAACTAAAAAAGGAAGAGGCCAATTGTAATAGGTCAGATTTTACATTGCCTGTACTCTTTTCCTCACAGAGAAATATTCACATTAGGAAAGTATCAAGATTCTCTGACACTGGCTTAGCTGTGAGAGATCTGGGCTCTTAAATATATGTTTATTCATAAATGAAAAGTAGACGGATAATAAGAAAAAGACAAATTCAGATGACACAAAATTATCTGGCTGAGGAAATCTAAAGCTGGCTGTGAAAAGCTACAGAGGATGGTTCAATACTGAATGGTGATAAAAGGCCGGAGGCTATTCAGTGTCAGCAACTGTAACACATGAAGGGAGGAGGGGAAAACACAGTTACATGAATATATGTATGGAATTAGTCAGCATCTCCAGAAAAGAAATCTGGAAATGTTTCAGTGCTTAAAAAAACAATCAGGAATTTAGAAATAATTAAAAAGAAGTCTGTATACATTCAGGCCACAGCCTCATTACGAATAGTACATGAAGCTAGGGCCCTTCCATTATCACAAAAGCTGTGGTGGAATTAGAAAAATAACTGAAGGAGGATGTAATAAAGACGTATTAAACTATGAATGTTATGCAAAAGGTGAGATGGGAACAATCATTCTCTATCAATCTATATCATTGGAAGGCATGAACATTTATTTGGTAATAATAAACTCACTTCCATTATATATAGGGAAGGCCCAAACTGTATGTGAACCAAAACATTCATGACTTCAGTGCTAGAACATGATGGAAAAATATCACCATAAGCATGATGACCTCCTCACAATTTTAACTCATTTTGTAAAATAAGAATCCACTTATTCAAACAGGATACTAGGTTAGATTGACTTCTCATCTGGTTGGATTTATTGTTGACTGCCACCTGAAACAGGACTGTGGAATTCAGGGACATAAAGATGGAAAGAAACTTCAGAACCACTGTGAATGGTCCACTCTCATGCAAGCAGTTGTATCACTTACACCTTTTCAGAAATGGACCAAATCCCCTTTAATAACTACTCATTCAGATGATAGTCCCAAAGCATCCCTGCCCTTGTAAAAAATTCTTTCTGATTTCTAGGTTCAGTGCATTCCTAGTCAGTCCATCAGTCATGCTCTTTTACCAGAACTGTTCCTTAGATTAAACGAGGTTTTTATCTTGGTAGTGGTGTACTGAAAGAAAGAAATCATTCACTCTGTTAATATTCATTTTGCCTGGCTAAACAAGTTGAATTCTTTTATGGCACACTTGTCTTACAACGTGGTAGGCAATGTGAAGAGGTCCAAGAAAACTGGGACAGCCTCCCAGGATCCTCCTGGTTCGAGGAGTTGTATAGATATGCTGGCACATTCCTCTCGAGCTGATAAGCCCCGTCACCAAGGCAGCCAGTTTTCCTCAACATTCAACACCAGGCTATCGTCACTGTACTGATTCCCTTTTGGATCAGCTCAGTGGCAGTTAGCTCAGTTATTTCTGTACCACACTTCACTACGTGGTGTAACTACACTCCTCACTGTGTGCCGCGCTTTTGCAGCCCTATGGGTCATCACACTGCCTTCCTCCTAACTGCCCCTGTTTTGATTTGCCCCTCTGGAATGCAGGATTTCCACAGAACAGATCCTGACTTATTCATATATTTCAAATTCTTCATGTTTCTATATTAATCTCTGGCACACAAGCTGAAAAGGTTGTGGTGCTATTTGCCTGAGTCTTCACTGAGTCTGAGCTAACAGCTTTGCCCTGAGTCATCACAACGATTCTAAAGCTCAGTGACAATTGTATTATGGGAATGACATCATTCCTTATCATTTTCGAAGAAACACCTCCTTAATATAGCGATGGCAGACAGTGGTATCGTCATCACCTCGTTCCTAAGAGATGCCAAACGAGAGAAGAAATGCAATTAAAGCAATAGGAAATGAAGATTGGCTCAACACCTGACAGTGGTTCTATTTTTTTCTAAATGTTATTTGAAGAAACATCACCACCACCACCACCAAAAAACAGTTTATCTTCTCTCTATACAGTCCACTTTGCCAAGCTAGCCAGGACATCTTTCTGTCTCTGACTCTGTTCCACAATGCAGATTTGTAACTGTGAGTCATTCTCACTAACAGGTACTGCACAGAGGCTTTGGGAAGCCTACCATTCATTTAAACGAGTGCATCCCTTTCTTATTAGTTAAGGCTTCCTTCAAGATTAGGAAGGACAGTGGTCACAGAGTAGGAATGAGAGCAATTGCTTGGACAGTAGATTCTATCTGACGCAAGCGATCAGCATGGTTATCTGCACAAATGTAAAGTAAAAAAGGATTTGAGAGCAAAAAGGGTCTCCAAAACACAGGGAATTAGAAAGAACTTCATTGCAATGCGAAGATGGTATGAGAAAGCGCTGGGTGCCACTGGCTCAGTGACTTTGTGGATAAGAAAATTAGGGACTTCCATGTGTTTTATAGATGGATTTGAATGATGAGAAGAAGACGGCTATGAAAGACACGGTGGATTTGAAGAAAGGATACACTGAAAAAATTAAAATGGAGAATTTTAAAAAATGGTAACCTTCTGCATAAATTACAGTCTAGTTATTGAATATAACCACATAACAAGACTATATATTAATGGTTATTACTATGGAAGCAAGATTAAACAATTATCAATGTCCCACATGCAGACTATACGTATTTGCCCCTACACGAAACCACAAAATGTTTATTTTTAGATTTTATTTTTATAATGTTTATTATCATTACAACTTGCAGCCTTTAACATACGCTTTGGAAATCTGTAATAGCATACCTGAAATAAGTCCACGTACCCAGAGATCTGCATTTGCTGGGCAGCACAAATACCAACAGTGGTCCTTCCCTTTCTGCTGTCATGACAGATGTCCTACTGGCACTGCACCTGGTGTCTTTGTCCCTCACACACTGAAGAAGTGAACACATTGAAGTAAGAGGAAACACCTTGCAGAAAATCTCTGCGCTCAGTCCTATTTCATGCTTATTTTGCACTGCTGCAATGCATCTGCCATGAGAGGGGTTTCACTTGATTTAGTTCAGGAGAGGAATCAACCTCACAACAAGTCTCAAGGCCACTGAATTCACCCACCAATGCACAAACCCCTCATGTTCCTAACTTGCATTTCAAATGTTAGTTCAAAGGCAAAATATTTGCTTTGGAGCCTTCAGAATATGTGGTTAAAATACTTTAACTGTATTCCTACAGTGATGGGTCAGCAAGTTTTCACCACAGACCATCATCTTCTAGGCAGATGAGATTGTTTGCAAACAAGTGGGGGAAAAAAATTAATCAAATTCAGCAACCTTCAGTGGGACAGCTATCAATAGATACTCTGACCAGAAGAGGGAAAAGAAAAGGAAAGGGGGGGTGGAAGGGGGGTAGGGGAAGGAAGGAGGAAGGTTTTCTTCATCTTGGGAAGATTCTTGCCAAAATATGAGAAATCATTTTAATAAGCCATAAGATGCCAGATTACTTATTTTACTGTGTGAATAAATCTGTGAAATATTCTTGTTTGAGACTGTTTTGTTTGTTGGCTTTTTGAGGATGCGGTGTTTGACATTAAAGCCTGAATCAATTACATTTAAAAACAGTTAAATGCTAATAAATAATATCATTTTAGAAGAGCCACTAATTCTCAGCTCCATCCCTAGAGCTGCTGCTGTCATACAGGGATTAAGAACCAAACCTAGACTTCCTCTCATGTATAGCTTCCTTCAGAGAAGGGCAGGGAGAAGAAACTGGCAGGTGCTGTGAAAGGCACAAGGGTGGAGCATCTGCTCCTGTGTAGATTTTCCAGTCCTCCCACCCACTGCAGGGAAAGAAGCATCTGAAGTGTGCACACGGCTTATTTTTAGCCAGCCAGGCAGAGGGCCATCACATGGCCTTGTCCCATCACACCATTTATCTCAGGGATGGCTACAGATGCCTGCTGCTGAGACAGGATTTTTTCCATTCATGGCCTGTTTTTTTTCCTCTTCCTTCATGCTATCTTATATATTAAAAATGTGCCTGGATAATATATCCTCCTGGTAGTCTCAATGCAATTCTGCTCATCTGTTTTGCACATAGCATCTCTCAATACATCCTAATACATTTCTTCAAGATTTAAATTACCCCCCAGCCTCCCTCCTCTCTGAAGAATTAAAAGTATAGTTTTGCTTACTGAAAACATTCTTTTTTTTTGGGGGGGGGCTTGATTTCAAGTGAGAACTCTTACTGCTACTATTACTCCCTTCATCACATTAAAACTTAAATAAATAAACAAATAAATCCTAAGAACTGTGAGGCTGTTCCGAGACAAGTAGTATTTTCTTCCCCATATGGACTGTGTTTTATTTTCTATTTGAGCCTTATTTTTCTGTCGGTTATCAGATTACACTCCATGTGCTCATCTGAACCAAAGTTTATGCAGCTCAGAGGATGAGATACCTCGAGACAACATGCACAAACTAGCTATGACTTCACTCAGAAACATAGTTTCTTGCTTTATGGTAACCCATCTACAGCCATGCTGCCTGAGAACCAAACAACCAGCATAAAGCAAACCACTTACCTGACAAGCAGTTGCTCAGTTGCTCTGGATAAAGAGCCAATTGCAGGTAGAGCAGAATTATGAATAATGCACAAGGAAGTGCTGCTGCTGGCCATCTCTACACTAGGCTGAGAAATATGTTTATGTGCAATACTCTTTATCCAGAATAAAATATGACTGAGACATTTCATTCTTTGAAGGAACAATCCTGCTCAAACCAAAAGAACAAACATGCTCATACCACGTGTCCCTAGAGAGCTGAGCATGCCCTGAGGGTGACATACCTGCCATCCAGCTCCTTTCCTTTAGACCACGCACAACTCCCTTCTGCACACAAACAGAGGGTACATAGTAAGGGCTGGAGTACCTGACAGACTGAGGAAGCTGGGCTTGTTCAGCCTGGAGAAGAGAATGCTCTGGGAATACCACAGGGTGTCCATACGGAAGCATAGAAACAGGAGGGAGACTGATTTTTCACATGTTCTGCTAGTGATTGGACAAAGGGGAATGGCTTTAAACTAAAAGAGGGGAGATTTAGATTAGATGTTCAGCAGAAATTCTCCTCTAAAAGGGCAGCAAGGCCCTGGCACAGCTGCCCAGGGAAGCTGCGGTGCCCCATCCCTGGAGGCTCTCAAGGCCAGGTTGGATGGGGCCCTGGGCAGCCTAATCTGGTGGGTGGTAGCCCTGCCCATGGTAAGGGATTGGAGCTCAATGATCTTGAAAGTTCTCTTCCAAATGAAGCCATTCTATGATTCTATGATTTGCCAACCAGACAAGTACAGCACACTTTAGATTCCATTGGTTCCAAGTAAATTTAAAGGTGTACACATGCTCTGCTACATCAGCTGCAGAATGCTAACCAGTTTAGGTTAAAGAAATAAAACTCTGTCTGTGAAAGGAAACTCCTTTGTCTTCTTTGCAGCAGACCGTAATACTCTGCTTTGTAAAATTACACATAGCTCTGCACATATTTAAAAATCTACAGTGAATATGTATTAAATAAATGCAGAAGTCAGTGGTCACACTGCTGCACATCTCTGCAGAAGCTGCCATCAACAACCAACAAAAATCATTGGAGAATGGATAACAGAAGCTGCATGTGGCCTAAAGAAAAACAGAAGTAAGTAAGACATACCTGGTCACATTCTAATACTTCTTATGGATTCATCCCAGCAAGTCTCTGCTTGTTCTTTCCAACATGTGTACTTTTAGAAATGTCAGCATTCAGGCTGAATATTCAATCTGTGTCGATGTTGCCCCTTTGCAATTCGCACTACTGTCAGTTATTCAGCCCAGTCAAACAATACTTTTCATTCCCTGAAAGAGCAACATAGCGTTGTAAACAAGAAAGTCATCAGCGATTCACTTTCAAGATTCACTCAGATGACTGCAGTGAAAACTACCCAAAAAATCACTTTCAAAAATGATTAATGTCTCCACGAGCACTCTCTGAATTTTACCTATGTAGAAATTCACATCGACAAATAATGACAAATCACACTTGCCTTTCTATTCAAGGTTTAGTTTTGTAGCTCTTAATAAACTGTAGCCAAAGGCAACAAAATACCTTGTGGAAATTCTACTTACTCAGCTTCTCCACTGCTGCCTCTTCAGAGAGATGCTTTCTGCACGTACAGAGAGCGCTGCGACCTTTGTGATTTTGGTTTCAACAACAAGGTCAACAGTGCTGAGAAGAACAGCTTTGCCTTAAAGGTAAAATCTCTCCGACAATCTAAAATGGGTCTATTAAATGTAATTGAACTACAATAATTCATTTCCATAGGCCTATGGACAAAATGCCTTCTACATTCACAACCAATTTTACAGTATTTGGCCACTGACAATACGTGCGGGCAGAGAAGCTGGCCTATTACTTCTCGGATTTCATGCAATGTTAATTCAGACAGAACTTTTTAGGTGAAGACTGACAGCCAACAAGGAGCTCTGTGCAAGAACAAGCAGAAGAATACACAACACAACTGGTTGCTCCAGGACTGCCCACCTCAGGGTACTTCAGAGGGATGCTGATCTTGTCCTTAAACCACGGACACCCCTTTTTCAAGTTAAAACTGTTACTGACGATCAATAGCAGAAATAAAGTTACTTGTCATCATAACTACGGGGCCTAATCCTTCATTATTGTTGTACAACTCATAGAACTGATCTACCCCTGCAAGCGTAATGGTGCCTGGGTATCAGAAAGGAACAGTAGTTTTGAAGTAGATATATTGATAGCATGATATTTTAAGAAAACAAATGATAAAGGTGTAAGTTTAATTTTACAGCTTTGTACTGTGGAAAGCTCTTCTATTTAGTGTGCTTGGGTTAATCCCTACAGGTTATGTGAGGCAGCAGAAAGGGAGGCTTGCATGTTTGCTGTGTGCAATTCCAGTGCCCATCAGATACAGGTTGCATGGAACAGCAGTTCCCATACATCCGTGTTATTGTCTTTGCCAGACAGAAGATTAACTTGCAGAGGGGGAAAGGAAATAACATTTTATAGGTTTTCATTCTTTTCTATGGTTACTTCATCTTCACTACAGGCTTTTCTAAACTTCCTCCTCCATCACACACACAGCTAACAGTAATGCTCACTGTATAGCAGCCTTGCCCGTTAACAGCGTGCATACCAGCACTCTGCACAACTGATGGAGACTCAGTTCTATCTATAGGCTTCAATCTTGCAGTTTTATCCCCAAGACTAAGCTAGGAGAGCAAGATGACCAAGCACTTCCTTGTGATGCTGTGATTCTCCGCATTGCTTGAGGGCGGAATGAAGCAGCGAGGAGGGAGGGACGGCTCCAGCTGAAGGCATTGGATACGCATCATCACCACAGATGTCAGGTGGGTCCTCGGGGGGTTCGGACTGCACACCTCGTGCAAAGACACGCATCTAAACCCTCCATGACTGCAGGAGGAGACAGGGAAAGCCTCCTTGAAGCGGGAACGGCTGAAGGAAGGAGGAAGAGCACCTCCCTTCACTCCGCCCCCGGCTCCCCACATCCGGGTTCCTGTCAGCCGCCGCCGCCCGTTACGCGTCTCGGGGAGGCGGTTGGGCGGGGAAGGGAGGAGTCAGCGAAGATGGCGGCGGTGGGGAGAGACGGTTCCTTCGGTTCTTCCACGGCATCCGGAGCCGCCAACAACGCCAGCGCGGAGCTGAGGGCGGGCGGCGAGGAGGACGATGGGCAGAACCTCTGGTAATCACCCGCCCCGCCCTGCCCTGCCGTGCCGCCGGGCTGCGGGCCGACACGGCCGGCCGGGCGGTGGCTACCGGCCCTGCGGGTGGGCGGGAAGGAGAGGAAGGGAAGGGAAGGGAAGGGGAGCGCTGGGTGTCGGCCCCGCAGCCCCGGCTCAGCCGCGCCTCTCTCCGCCGCAGGTCCTGCATCCTCAGCGAGGTGTCCACGCGCTCCCGTTCCAAGCTGCCCTCGGGGAAGAGCGTCCTGCTGCTGGGTGAGCACCGCGGCCACGAGGAACTGAATGGCTGTGGGCGGGTGGATCTGCGGGCTCCATGCCGCTTCCCTCTCGGCCGGCCCTCCTCTGTATGAGAGCTGCGTGTGGGAGCGTGGTTAAACCCGGAGAGTCATGTGGGCTCTGGGAGCAATGCGGCTCTTTGTAGCCCTGTTGGTCATCCCTTTCTTGAGGGCCCAAGTGTTTTCTCTCATCCTACAGCTGTCTGTGGCTGTGACCCTTCCTGCTCTGAGTGGTGGCTTAAAACTTCCCAGCCAGGGGAATATTGTGCGGGGATTACGGGACTGTCTGGTGAACCTGTTACAGAACTTCTTGCCCTCTGATTTGTTGCTTGTTATATGATGTAACCAAGTAGGCTTTTGAGATTGGAGGTTCTGCTGATGTTAAAGGAAGACTGCGTAATAATTGAGAGCTTTTTATGCGATCCTTTGAAATTAAATTGGATAGCTGTTCTTGGTGGAGTTGGAATGTTTCTTCCTTCCAGTGTTGATCCTTGCCAAGAAGATTACGCTGTCTTTCTCTCTTGGTAGTGTAGTGTATGGAGTACTGCTAATCTTCACTGATCAGCAGTGTGAGTCTGTGCTTCCTTCAGAGCTTGAGGGCATCATAGAATGGTTTCAAACGCTCATTCTGTTTGTTTAACCTTTTGTATAGAGCCACGCTGTTAATTTCTTTATGCAGCGCTTATAGGACGACTAAATCATAGAACCATTAAGGTTGGAAAAGCCCTCTAAGGTCACTTAGTCCAACCACCAATCCACGTCCCTCAGTGCCGCATCCACACAGCTGTGGCACACCTAAGTGTAACACTTCTTTTTAGCTGATACCCCTTTTTTTGGTTGTGTGATTGTCGTCGTTGTTTTCTCTTGTTGTAAGAATTGTACATAATCTCTGCATTCAGTTGGCTGTTTCTTTGCAAGTCAGAGTGAAGCATGTTGCCAGTGGGAAAGGAGAGCTCGTGTGTGTGCTGTACTGGACAGATTGAGGCTGGAGTAGGTGAAGCCTCATCTCTTCAGGCAGTTTCTCAGTTGTCCCAGGTTTTCTTTGTTTTTAAGCTTTCTTCCTTTAAGCAGTTTGTATTCTGGCTTTTTGTTGTTCATAAGGATCACTTCTTGCCGTGACCTTTACCAATTTCTTCACTCTTAGAAAACTTATAAGCAGGAGTTGTCTAGTATGTTTTCACGTACTTTGTGTTAGAGCAGTTACAGTATCAGCAGGTTAATTGTGCTATTTCAGCATTCATTTCTGTCTCTCATCAGTTGTTCTATACTCAAAATTGATGAAATCCAGACTAACTTATAGTCTCATTTCTCCAGAATTGTTTAAGTCTTAATGTGAGGACTTCAAACTTTGGCACTGCATGTGGTATAAAAGCATTTATCTATGATTGTATGTGCTAATAATAGAAATGCAAGCTTTCCTAAACAATTCTGTACAGCAAATATGCCCTGATCCCTAGGCAGTTCTGTCAGAGCAGCTCTAGCCTCCTCATTCAGCTCATTATAGCAATAGGAAACATGCCATCCCTGTTTTCTTAAGGAAATGGGCTTGTCTTGCTGCCAATACTATTTTGAAGACAGCTGATAAGTGTGTAGCTTTTGTTGTTGAGTTTTTCATTCTTTATTTCCCCAAACTCTTTATTCTGCTTCCTTGGACAGTAAAGGCGCTGAGCACAAGAGACTGGTGCTTTTTGTTGAGTGTGGTGATAAAGCTGATGCTTGCTGAGAGCCCTCCTGTTCATTCCATCCTGCGATAGTTGTACCTGAACCAGCGAGCGGGATAGATGAGGGAGCTGAAATGTCACCAGTGCAGGTTATGGATGGAATCCATAGCAGCACAGAATGTGTGAAGGCTTGAATTCAGAGGCCCGAACTAATCATTTATTCAATAAATTGCAGCATGTATTCAAGCAGTAATGTGCAAAGTCATTCTGTGATGCATGAGAAAACATGCTCCCTAGCTTGTAAACCAACTGAATAGCTGCTTTCTAGCAGGCTTTGTGTTTCATGCATTCCGATCTCTGAAGCACAGCACAATCCTTTGCCTGCAATTCTCAGGATGTCAAACCATCCAGTGACACATGCACCCAACTGTGTCTATGTTGCATACTTACACCGCCATTGAATCATTAGGATCTGTGCTTTCTCTGTACTCTACTCTGTAATAAAGGCTGTGAGCAGAGCGGGCAGTCAGTGCTCAGCTGCCTCGAGTGCACATTTTCTTGCTTTGCAGGGCCAGGCCTGTTTGAATCTTTGAGCTCTGCCCTGTCTATTGGTTGTCAGGGTGCTTGACAAGTTCCCACGCTCTACACAGCTAATTTGCAGGTGCACTTTTCCGCATGTACATGTTTACTGTAGAGAACAGGTAAGCAGGACAAACATCTCCTCTTTAATAATTTACAACACTGCATATTTTGATTCTGGATTCCCTTGCTACTAATCACAGAATCACAGAATTATCAAGGTTGGAAAAGACCTAGAAGATCATCTAGTCCAACCATTACCAATACTTCCTGGCTAAATCATATTCATCAACACAACATCCAAACATTTCTTGAACACTCCCATGGTCGGTGACTCCACCACCTCCCTGGGCAGTGCATTCCAATGCCTGACTACCCTTTCTGAGAAGTAATATTTCCTAATGTCCAGCCTGAATCTCCCCTGGCACAGCTTAAAACCATTCTCTCTAGTTCTATCACTGATTACATGAGAGAAGAGGCCAACCCCCAGCTCACTATAACCTCCCTTCAGGAAGTTATAGAGAGCAATAAGGTCATAAGGTATATCCCAAGGAGTTGTTTCAGCTTGTTGCTTTCCTCGAGTGGATTCTTGAACTATAGTGAGCTTCAGCATTACATTTTGAGACAGCAGATTGTTAGGAGACTACAAAAAAATAGTATGAAATCTTATTGCTTAATTTTAATCGTCAGTTTCTTTTTTTTTTTTCTGTTCAAATGTTTGTCAGCTCTGCCTCCATCATTTCACCATTACATCTGATAAAATGTTGCTTATTGATTGTATCTTGTTTATCTTGAATGATTGGTAATTCTCTAGTCTTGCAAGAGTTACCAGGTAACTTCTTTTCTTCCTCTTCCAATCTCAACTTGAAATTCTTCACCTTCTGTGTGATAAGAGCCTTCCAAATGTAAGCCATGTTCTCTTTCAGTCAACAGAGTTAAGGTGCTGAAGTATCCGTTGTTTTGATGGGATATTTACCTAGATAGTGTAGCAGCAAAACAATTAAGTTACTGTTGCAGAATGAAGGTGTGCTTTTGGGAACGTTTTCCCTGCTCTAACTCATTTTCCAAGAGGCCAGAATCATGGAATCACAGAATTGTAGGGGTTGGAAGGGGCCTCTAGAGATCATCGAGTCCAACCCCCCTGCCAAAGCAGGTTCC